>NW_028136554.1:1312000-2624000 GCF_964662115.1 Mustela nivalis
TCGAGATCTCCTGCACTGAGGTCATGTCAACTATGAGACGTGCCTCAGGCTAGAGTTCTTGTCCAGCATGGCCTCTTCCTGAAGGGTGTGGGGGCTTCATGAGGCCAGAAAGTTTTGCCTACGATGGGATTTGTGAACTGCTCCAAAACTGAAGGTTACCTTCTGCACGACAGTCGAGTCCTATTGGATGGTTCGAAGAGGCCCCATATGGAAAGACTCGAGAGCAGGTGTCTAAGCATGGATGCCTGGGAACGCCACCTCATATTCCCACTCTTTAGTCAGGACAAGGCAGGCTCAATCTGCGGGCTCCTGGGTGAGCTACCCAGAGGGGAGAGTTGAAATGGACTCTCCTGAAGATGAGTCCTACTGTGGCTTGGTGGCCTGGGAGACCTTGGAATGTGGAGGTGGCTCAGGGACTCTACAGGATTCTCCAACATGAGGTGTTTGACACGGCTCCAACAAGGAAACTTCCCATGTGGAGACGAGAGGAGTTCTGTTCCGTGCCTCAGGAAAGCCCCATACCCTGTTCTTCGAACCAAAGCCTCTGAGGAGTGACACCTGGAAACCAAAGCAAGAGTTGAGACTACGGCCTAAAGGCCCGTCCGGCTCAACCTTCTATCTCTGTTGACATCTGTGTGCATGCATTCATGGATGTAGCTGCTCAGCTTGTGTCCGAATGCCCCTGTGAGTCCAGTGAGGCTCCCAGTAGTGGGATGTGCTCGGAGGCCTTGAGGTTTCTCATATTCTGGAGGTGTGTGGCCAAAGGAATGGACACAGTTTCCCAGGAGAGAGCAGGCACGGTCCTGTGGTATGGCTCCAGAGGACCCAGCCTAGAGGCTGTGTTTGCCAGGGCTGTGGGGACAGATGTCTGAAAAAGCAAACTTGGCTCAGCTAGGGGCCAATGTAATGGCAGGCCTGATCTCTAGTCCGTGAGGGGAGATCCTCTGGAAATCAAAGGAGGGCAAGTGGGAGGCAGTCACTCAGGCTTTTGTCTCTGGGTGTTGCGTTTACAGTGTCCGGTCAGGGTAGGGGTTGTCTCAGAGGCCGAGGAAGAGCCTTCCTCTCGGGGGATTGTCCAAGCTCCCAAGTGTTTGTGTTCATTCTGTGGGAATGAAGAGTACTGTTTTCTGCCACAGGGGACCCCCCAAAAGAGGGACTCTAGAGCACAGCAGTGGGTTCCCTCAACTGGAATACACACCATCTAGTTAGTCCTGGGTGCCTATGGGCATGGCAAGCCAAATATGCGGGCTCTTGGTCCAGTCACTGAGAGGCGCTACTTGAATAAGGTACTCACGCTGAGGGTCACAATGTGTGTTTGTGCCCAAGGCGGCCGTCACGCTTGGGCGTGGCCTCATGGGCCATGCCGTTTTCTCCTACACTGGAGGTTTGACTCACTGCCAGCAGCAAGGTTTCTTGCCATGGGGAAGGAGCGGTTCTGACTTGTGCATCAGATTCCCCCCTGTGCAGGGATTGGAGATAAGGTCTAGGTTCCGATGACTGAAAACCCAGGTTGGGAATGGATGGTGGCCTAAGGCAGTGGCGGGTCCAATGTGCTGGGTGTGCAGCCAGCTGTGTCGGTGTCTGTTGGAATGTCTGGGCTCAGGCTATTTGCGACAGAGCATCACTGTTTAAGGTAGCCTATGCAATTGGGGTGTTGCCGAGGGCCAAGCAGTTTGATCCTCATTTGGGGTTTCTGGGCAGCGCCATAGACAATGTTTTTCTCCTGGGAGGCAGGCACAGTGCTTCATTGTGGCCCCGGAATTCCCAGTAGGGAGGGTTTGTGGGCCAGGAGTGTGAGGACGGAAGTCTGAAAACACAAGCTAGTGTGAGGATTGGAGCCAAGGGGAGAGCAGGCCCACTCTGCAGAGGCTGAATCAAAATCTGCATCTGAAGTCAGGCTGAGGATCAGACGTTGGCTGAGGCTGCAGTATGTGTCCATGATGGCACCTTCATGAAGTGGGGGCCTCATGAGGCCAAGGAAGTTTTCCCACGCTGAGTTTGGAGGTTGCCCCAAACCACAAGGTTTTCTTCTGCGGGACATTCGAGTCCTGTTGCATGGCTCCAGGACATACCATATGGAAGGACTGGAGAGCAGGGTTCGAAGGATGGATCCCTGTACAGCATGCCTCGCATTCCCATTGGCTATTAGCGACAAGATATGTTTGATCTGCTGCCTCTGGAACACGCGAACCAAAGGCTGAGTTGAAATGGCCTATCCTGAGGATGCGTCATAATGTGCGTTTGGGTCCATGGAGACCTTGGAATGTGCTGGTTGTTCAGTGGCCCTGCGGAACTCTCCTACCTGAAGTGTTTGATACATCCCAGTAAGAAAGCTGCCCGTGTGGAGATGAGAGATGTTTGGTATGGTGCCTCAGAAAAGCCCCATGTGCTGGTCTACGAAAACAGTCCTCTGAGAACGGAAACATGGAAACCAAAGCTAAGGTTCAGATTAGGGCCTGGGGGCCTGTCCATTTCAACCTTCTGTCTCTGGGGACACTGTCTGAGAGTCTAAGTGGAGATAGTTGCTCCGCTGGTGTCAGAGAGCCCCTCTTAGTCCAGGGTGGCCTATACTATTGATGGCCTCAGGGACCTTGGAGCTTTTCCCTAACCTGTAGGGTTGTGGTCAAAGGATTGGGCACACTTTCCTTGGAGAGGGCAGGCACAATCTTTCGCTGTTTGGTCCAGAGGCCCTAGCCTGGATGTTGTGTGGGTCCAGGCTGTGGGCACAGAATTCGGAATACACAAACTCAGCTTATGAGTGGCGCCTAGGGTATGGCAGGCCGGATGTACAGCCCGAGAGGGAGCTCCTGGGCCTCTGAAACAAGGGCGAGTGGGAGGCGTTCCTTCAGGCTTTTGTCTCTGGATGTTGTGTCCGGGATAGCCGTGGATTGGAGCGGTGGCCTCAGGGACAGTGGACGAGTATCCCTCTCTGGGGATTTGTCCCAGCTCCCAAGAGTTTGGGGTCATTTTGTGGGAAGGGTGGAGTCATGTTGTCTGGCTCATGGGTCTCTCCAAGAAAGGGATTCCAGAGCAGAGCTCCAGGTACGGGCGGGGCGACAGGAAAATTCAAACCGTGGTGAGGATTGGGTGCATAGGGGCTTGGCAAGCCCCATATGTGGGCTCTTGGTCCAGGCCCTGACAGGCCTTTCTTTGACATGGGGCTCATGCTGAGGGTCACAGTGTGAATTTGTGCCCAAGCAGCACTCAAGTTTGGGCGTGGCATCAGGGGCCATGAAGGTTTCTCCCACCCTGATGGTGTGACTGCATGCCAAGAGCAAGCTTGACAGCCATGGGGAAGGAGGAGTTCTGTTTTGTGCTTGCTATACCCAGCTGTGTGGAGAATTGATATAATGTCTAGGTTCAGGTATCTGAAAACCAAGGTTAGGATGAGGTGACGGCATAAGACCATGGCGTGTCCGAAGTGCTGGGTGTGCGGCCAGCTGTCTCCTTGTCTGTCTGGACGTCTGGCTTCAGGCTGTGTCAGGCAGAGCATGAGTGCCCAGAGCAGCCTATCCAGTTCGGGTACCGTCGAGGCCCGAGCAGGTTGATCCTCATCTGGGATGTCTGGAGAGCCCCACAGGGAAACGTTTTTCTTCCTTTGGGCAGACACTGGGCTGGGTTTTGGTTCCAGAGTTCCTAGTCCGGAGGGCTTGTTTGCCAGGAGTGTGAGGAAGGAAGTCGGAAAACACAAGCTAGCGTGAGGTTTGGGACCGAGGGCACGGCAGGCCCACTCTGCAGAGGCTGAATCGAGATCTCCTGCACTGAGGTCATGTCAACTATGAGACGTGCCTCAGGCTAGAGTTTTTGTCCAGCATGGCCTCTTCCTGAAGGGTGTGGGGGCTCCATGAGGCCAGAAAGTTTTGCCTACGATGGTATTTGTGAACTGCTCCAAAACTGAAGGTTACCTTCTGCACGACTGTCGAGTCCTATTGGATGGTTCCAGGAGGCCCCATATGGAAAGACTTGAGAGCAGGTGTCTAAGCATGGATGCCTGGGAACGCCACCTCATATTCCCACTCTTTAGTCAGGACAAGGCAGGCTCAATCTGCGGGCTCCTGGGTGAGCTACCCAGAGGGGAGAGTTGAAATGGACTCTCCTGAAGATGAGTCCTACTGTGGCTTGGTGGCCTGGGAGACCTTGGAATGTGGAGGTGGCTCAGGGACTCTGCAGGATTCTCCAACATGAGGTGTTTGACACAGCTCCAACAAGGAAACTTCCCATTTGGAGACGAGAGGAGTTCTGTTCCGTGCCTCAGGAAAGCCCCATACCCTGTTCTTCGAACCAAAGCCTCTGAGGAGTGACACCTGGAAACCAAAGCAAGAGTTGAGACTACGGCCTAAAGGCCTGTCCGGCTCAACCTTCTATCTCTGTTGACATCTGTGTGCATGCATTCATGGATGTAGCTGCTCAGCTTGTGTCCGAATGCCCCTGTGAGTCCAGTGAGGCTCCCAGTAGTGGGATGTGCTCGGAGGCCTTGAGGTTTCTCATATTCTGGAGGTGTGTGGCCAAAGGAATGGACACAGTTTCCCAGGAGAGAGCAGGCACGGTCCTGTGGTATGGCTCCAGAGGACCCAGCCTAGAGGCTGTGTTTGCCAGGGCTGTGGGGACAGATGTCTGAAAAAGCAAACTTGGCTCAGCAAGGGGCCAATGTAATGGCAGGCCTGATCTCTAGTCCGTGAGGGGAGATCCTCTGGAAATCAAAGGAGGGCAAGTGGGAGGCAGTCACTCAGGCTTTTGTCTCTGGGTGTTGCGTTTACAGTGTCCGGTCAGGGTAGGGGTTGTCTCAGAGGCCGAGGAAGAGCCTTCCTCTCGGGGGATTGTCCAAGCTCCCAAGTGTTTGTGTTCATTCTGTGGGAATGAAGAGTACTGTTTTCTGCCACAGGGGACACCCCAGGAGAGGGACTCTAGAGCACAGCAGTGGGTTCCCTCAACTGGAATACACACCATCTAGTTAGTCCTGGGTGCCTATGGGCATGGCAAGCCACATATGCGGGCTCTTGGTCCAGTCACTGAGAGGCGTTACTTGAATAAGGTACTCACGCTGAGGGTCACAATGTGTGTTTGTGCCCAAGGGGCCCTCACGCTTGGGCGTGGCCTCATGGGCCATGCCGTTTTCTCCTTCACTGAAGGTTTGACTCACTGCCAGCAGCAAGGTTTCTTGCCATGGGGAAGGAGGGGTTCTGACTTGTGCATCAGGTTCCCCCCAGTGCAGGGATTGGAGATAAGGTCTAGGTTCCGATGACTGAAAACCCAGGTTGGGAATGGATGGTGGCCTAAGGCAGTGGCGGGTCCAATGTGCTGGGTGTGCAGCCAGATTTGTCGGTGTCTGTTGGAATGTCTGGGCTCAGGCTATTTGCGACAGAGCATCACTGTTTAAGGTAGCCTATGCAATTGGGGTGTTGCCAAGGGCCAAGCAGTTTGATCCTCATTTGGGGTTTCTGGGCAGCGCCATAGACAATGTTTTTCTCCTGGGAGGCAGGCACAGTGCTTCATTGTGGCCCCAGAATTCCCAGTAGGGAGGGTTTGTGGGCCAGGAGTGTGAGGACGGAAGTCTGAAAACACAAGCTAGTGTGAGGATTGGAGCCAAGGGCAGAGCAGGCCCACTCTGCAGAGGCTGAATCAAAATCTCCTGCATCTGAAGTCAGGCTGAGGATCAGACGTTGGCTGAGGCTGCAGTATGTGTCCATGATGGCACCTTCATGAAGTGGGGGCCTCATGAGGCCAAGGAAGTTTTCCCACGCTGAGTTTGGAGTTTGCCCCAAACCACAAGGTTTCCTTCTGCGGGACATTCGAGTCCTGTTGCATGGCTCCAGGACATACCATATGGAAGGACTGGAGAGCAGGGTTCGAAGGATGGAACCCTGTACAGCATGCCTCGCATTCCCATTGGCTATTAGCGACAAGATATGTTTGATCTGCTGCCTCTGGAACACGCGACCCAGGGGGCTGAGTTGAAATGGCCTCTCCTGAGGATGCGTCATAATGTGCGTTTGGGTCCATGGAGACCTTGGAATGTGCTGGTTGTTCAGTGGCCCTGCGGAACTCTCCTACCTGAAGTGTTTGATACATCCCAGTAAGAAAGCTGCCCATGTGGTGATGAGAGAGGTTTGTTTTGGTGCCTCAGAAAAGCCCCATGTGCTGGTCTATGAAAACAGTCCTCTGAGAACGGAAACATGGAAACCAAAGCTAAGGTTCAGATTAGGGACTGGGGGCCTGTCCATTTCAACCTTCTGTCTCTGGGGACACTGTCTGAGAGTCTAAGTGGAGATAGTTGCTCCGCTGGTTTCAGAGAACCCCTCTTAGTCAGGGGGGCCTACACTATTGATGGCCTCAGGGGCCTTGGAGCTTTTCCCTAACCTGTAGGGTTGTGGTCAAAGGATTGGGCAAACTTTCCTTGGAGAGGGCAGGCACAATCTTCGCTGTTTGGTCCAGAGGCCCTAGCCTGGATGTTTTGTGGGTCCAGCCTGTGGGCACAGAATTCGGAATACACAAACTCAGCTTATGAGTGGCGCCTAGGGTATGGCAGGCCGGATGTACAGCCCGAGAGGGAGCTCCTGGGCCTCTGAAACAAGAGCGAGTGAGAGGCGTTCCAACAGGCTTTTGTCTCTGTATGTTGTGTCCGGGATATCCGTGGATTTGAGGGGTGGCCTCAGGGACAGTGGACGAGTATCCCTCTCTGGGGATTTGTCCCAGCTCCCAAGATTGGGGTCGTTTTGTGGGAAGGGTGGAGTCGTGTTGTCTGGCTCATGGGTCTCTCCAAGAAAGGGATTCCAGAGCAGAGCCCCAGTACGGGCATGGCGACTGGAAAATTCAAAACGTGGTGAGGATTGGGTGCATAGGGGCTTGGCAAGCCCCATATGCGCGCTCTTTGTCCAAGCTCTGAGAGGCCTTTCTTTGACATGGGGCTCATGCTGAGGGTCACAGTGTGAATTTGTTCCCAATCAGCACTCACGTTTTGCGTGGCATCAGGGGCCATGAAGGTTTCTCCCACCCTGAAGGTGTTACTCCATGCCAAGAGCAAGCTTTACAGCCATGGGGAAGCAGGACTTCTGTTTTGTGCTTGCGATACCCAGCTGTGTGGAGAATTGATATGATGTCTAGGTTCAGATATCTGAAAACCAAGGTTAGGAAGAGGTGACGGCATAAGACCATGGCGTGTCCGAAGTGTGGGTGTGCGGCCAGCTGTCTCCTTGTCTGTCTGGACGTCTGGCTTCAGGCTGTGTCAGACAGAGCATGAGTGCCCAGAGCAGCCTATCCAGTTCGGGTACCGTCGAGGCCCGAGCAGGTTGATCCTCATCTGGGTTTTCTGGAGAGCCCCACAGGGAAACGTTTTTCTTCCGTTGGGCAGACACTGGGCTAGGTTGTGGTTCTGGAGTTCCTAGTCCGGAGGTCTTGTTTTCCAGGAGTGTGAGGAAGGAAGTCTGAAAACACAAGCTAGCGTGAGGTTTGGGACCGAGGGCACGGCAGGCCCACTCTGCAGAGGCTGAATCGAGATCTCCTGCACTGAGGTCATGTCAACTATGAGACGTGCCTCAGGCTAGAGTTTTTGTCCAGCATGTCCTCTTCCTGAAGGGTGTGGGGGCTTCATGAAGCCAGGGAGGTTTGCCTACGATGGGATTTGTGAACTACTCCAAACCTCAAGATTTCCTTCTTCTCGACAGTCGAGTCCTATTGGATGGTTCCAGGAGGCCCCATACGGAAAGACTCGAGAGCAGGTGTCAAAGCATGGATGCCTGGGAACGCCACCTCATATTCCCACTGTTTAGTCAGGACAAGTCAGGCTCAATCTGCAGGTTCCTGGGTGAGCTACCTAGAGGGGAGAGTTGAAATGGACTCTTCTGAAGATGAGTTCTACTGTGGCTTGGTGGCCTGGGAGACCTTGGAATGTGGAGGTGGCTCGGGGACTCTGCAGGGTTTTCCAAACTGAGGCGTTTGGCACAGCTACAACAAGGAAGCTTCCCATGTGGAGACGAGAGGAGTTCTGTTCAGTGCCTCAGGAAAGCCCCATATCCTGTTCTTCGAACCAAAGCCTCTGAGGAGTAACACCTGGAACCCAAAGCAAGAGTTGAGATTAGGGCCTAAGGGCCTGTCCGGCTCAACCTTCTATCTCTGTTGACATCTGTGTGCATGCCTTCGTGGAGGTAGCTGCTCAGATTGTGTCCGAATGCCCCTGTGTGTCCAGGGAGGCTCCCAGTAGTGGGATGACCTCGGGGGCCTTGAGGTTTCTCATATTCTGTAGGTGTGTGGCCAAAGGAATGGACACAGTTTCCCAGGAGAGAGTAGGCACAGTCCTGTGGTATGGCTCCAGAGGACCCAGCCTAGAGGCTGTGTTTTCCAGGGCATGGGGACTGATGTCTGAAAGAGAAAACTTGGCTCAGGTAGGGGCCAAGGTAATGGCAGGCCTGATCTCCAGTCCGTGAGGGGAGATCCTCTGGATATCAAAGGAGGGCAAGTGGGAGGCAGTCGCTCAGGCTTTTGTCTCTGGGTGTTGCGTTCACAGTGTCCGGTCAGGGTAGGGGTTGCCTCAGGGTCCGAGGAAGAGCCTTCCTCTCGGGGGATTGTCCAAGCTCCCAAGTGTTTGGGTTCATTCTGTGGGAAGTGAAGAGTACTGTTTTCTGCCACAAAGGACCTCCCAGGAGAGGGACTCTAGAGCACAGCAGTGGGTTCCCTCAACTGGAATACACACCATCTAGTTAGTCCTGGGTGACTATGTGCATGGCAAGGACTAAATGCAGGATCTTCGTCCCGAACCTGACAGGCCTTTCTTTGTCATGGGGCTAATGCTAGGGTCACAGTGTGAATTTGTGCCCAAGCCGCACTCACGTTTGGGCGTGGCATCAGGGGCCATGAAGGGTTTCCCACGTGAAGGTGTGACTCCATGCGAAGAACAAGCATTACAGCCATGTGGAAGGCAGAGTTCTGATTGTGATTCCGATACTCAAACTCAGCTTTCTTTGGGGACATCGGTACGGCAGGCCCAATCTACAAACCATGAGAAGAACTCATGAAGATTTGAATATAGAGTGAGTCTGAGGCGCTTGCTCAGGCATTTGTCTCTGGAATTTGTATCAGCAATCTCCGTGGAATGTCGGGGATGCCTCATGGGCCATGGACGAATCTTCCTCTCTGAGGATTTGGCCCGATTCCCAATTGCTTTTCGTCAATCTGTGGGATGGGAGGTCTCCTTTCAGGTTTGTTACCTCAGGTATCCCACCAAAAGAGAAATTCCAAAGCAAAGCCGTGGGGAAGACTGAAGGGACAACCTGAACTATGGTTAAAAATTGGGGCCTACGGGCATGGCAAGCACAATATGCTATCTCTTCATCCAGCCACTGAGTGGCCTTACTTGAGGACTGGGCTCAGCCTGAGGGTCACAATGTGTGCTTGTGAACAATGTGGCCCGCGAGCATGGGTGGGGCCTCATGGGCCACACTGGTTTCAACTACACTGAACGTTGGACAACATGCCAACCACAAGGTTTCTTGCCATGGGGAAGGAGTTCTGATTTCTGCATCATCTTCAACCCTGGGCAGTGATTGGAGATAAGGTCTAGGTTCTGAAACCTGAAAACTGAGATTGGGAAGAGATGACGACCTAAGGCCATGGCGGCTGGATGTGCTCAGTGTGCGGCCAGCTGTCTGGGAGGGGCCAGGGGGTAAAGGCTCAGGCTGTGTCAGAAAGGGCATTAGTGCCCTGGTCAGCCTATGTATTTGGGGTACAGCCAGGGCCGGTGCAGGTTGATCCTCATTTGGGATGACTGGGTAGCCCCAGAGGACAAAGTTTTTCTTCTGGAGGGCCGGCAGAGTGCTGTGTTGTAGTTCTGGATTGCCAAACTGGAGGGCTTGTGGGCCAGTAGTCTGACGACAAAAGTCTGAGAACACAAGCTTGGCTTAGGTTTCTGGGTGAGGCCATGGCACACACAATCTACAGACCTGAATCGAGATCTCGTGCATCTGAAGTCAGGGCGAGGATCAGACGATTGCTCAGGTAGGAGTTTCTGTCCCTGATGGCCCGTTCATAAATGGGGGGTCAACACGAGGCCAAGGGGCTTTCCAACGATGGGAGTTGTGAGAAGCTCCAAACTGCAGAAAGTCTTCTGCAGGACAATTGAGACCTGTTGTTTGGCTCCAGGCCAATGATTCTGAGCAGGGTTCTAAGGATGGATGGCTGGGTAGCCCACCTCGCATTCCAATTGTCTCCTAGCAACAAGACAGGTTAGATCTCCTGGATCTGTGAGGAGCAACCGAGGATGCTGAGTTGAAATGGACACCCCTGGGGATGGGTCCTAACGTGCTTTTGTGTCTATGGAGACCTTGGAATGAAGCGGTGGCACTGGGGCCCTAAAGGGTTCTCCTAAACAAAGGCTTTGACACAGCTCCAACGTGCAAGTTTCCCATGTGTATATGAGATGTTTTCTGATGGGTGAGTCACGAAACAGCTATATGCTGCTTTTGAAATCCAGGCCTCTGAGGAGAGATGCCTGGACACCAAAGCAATGGATCTGATTAGTGCCTAGGGGCCTGTTCTTTTCTTTTTACCTCTGGGGATATCTGCTATGGGTCTGAGTGCAGGTAGGTGCTCAGTTGGGCTCAGATTGCCCCTGTTTTTCCTGGGAAGCCACCACTATTGAGATGGATCAGGGACTTTGGAGGTTTATCCTATTAGAAGGGTTGTGGACATTGGAATGGGCACACACAATTCCCTTGGAGAGGGCAAGTACAGTCCTCAGTTTTGTGTCCAGGGGCCTGAGCCTGTAGGTTGTGTTGGCCAGGGCTATTTGGACAGTTGTCTGAAAACACAAACTCGGCTTATGTTTCGGGTCATAGGTATGGCAGGACTGATCTACAGACCATGAGGAGAACTCTTCGGGATTTGAAAGAAGGGCTAGTGTGAGGCTCCTGCTCAAGTTTTTGTCTCTGGATATCATGTCACTCATGGTCGTGGAATTTCTGGGTGACTTCATGGGAAATGGACGAGTCTTACTTTTTGGTGGTTTGGCCCCGTCCAAAGAGTTTGGGGTCATTCTTTGGGCTGGAAGAAGTCTGTTTTTTTTTTTTTTGTAGTTGTTGTTGTTGTTTTTCTTTTTTAACCTCCGGTGTCCCACCAAATGAGGGATTCCAGAGTAGAGCCCTGGGGAGGGGCGACTGGACAATCAGAAATCTGGTTAAAAATTGGGGCCTAGGGACATGTCAAGCCCATTATGACATCTAATGTTCCAGCCACTGAGAGGACTTACTAGACTACAGAACTCAAGCTTAGGGTCACAATGTTTGTGTATGCCCTCGTCGCACTCAAGAATGGGCGGGGCCTCAGGGTGAATGCTGGTTTCTTCTACTCTGAACGTTGGACAACGTGCCAACCACAAGGGTTCTTGCCATGGGTAAAGAGGAGTTCTGATTTCTACATCACACTCACCCCTGGGCAGTGATTGGAGATAAGGTCTCGGTTCTGAAGCCTGAAAAGTGAGGTAAGGAAGAGATGATGACCTAAGGCCATGGCGGGTTTTTTGTGCTCAGTGTGCGGTCAGCTTTCTGGGTGTTGGTCAGGAGGTCCGGGCTCAGGTTGTGTTCGACAGTGCATTAGTGCCCAGGTTAGACTATATAATTTGGGTAAAGTTGAGTGCTGTGTAGGTTTACCCTCATTTAAGGTGCCTGGGCAGCTCATGAGGCAATAATTTTTTTTTCTAGAGGGCAGGCAGAGTGCCTCATTGTGGGTCCGAAATTGCCAAACTTGAGGGCTTCGGAACCAGGAGTATGAGGACGGAAGTCTGAGAAGACAAGCTAGACTTGGGTTTCAGGGCGAGGGCACGGCATGTACCCCATGCAGATCTGAAAAAATATCTCATGCATCTGAAGTCAGGTCAAGTATCAGACTATGGCTCAGGTTGGAGAATCTGAGCATGACGGCCGCTTCTTGAAGGCAGCGGAATCTCGAGGTCATTGAGGTTTTCCCACGTTGGGAGTTGTGGGATGCCCCCTTCCAGGATTCCTTCTGCGGGACAATTAAGACTTGTTGGACAGCTCCAGGACATCCCATATGGAATGACTCCAGAGCACCGTTCGCGGATGGATGCCTGGGAAGCCCGCCTCGCATTCCAATTGTCTACTAGCAACAAGACAGTTTAGATCTGATGGCTCTGCGGGAGCAACCGGGGTGGCTGAGTTGAAATGGACTTTCCTGAGGATGGGTCCTAATGTGCTTTTGTGTCCATGAGGGCCTTGGAATGGGGCGGTGGCACCGGGACCCTGAAGTACACTCCTAAGCTTTGAACATGGCTCCCATGCACAGGTTTCCTTGTGGAGAAGAGATGAGTTCTGATGGGTGCCTCAGGAAAACACATATGCTCATATTGGAATCAGGCTTTTGAGGACACATGCCTGTAACCCAAAGCAATGGATCCTATTATGGCCTAGGGTCCTGTCTGGTTCAATCTTCTTCTCTGGGGACAACCATCTCTGTTATGAGTATAGGTCGATTATCAGCTGGTGTCAGACAGCCCTTGTTTGTTCTGGGAGACCTACACTATTGGGATGGCCTCAGGGACTTTGGAGGTTTCTCCTAATTTGTACGAATTTGGACCATGGAATGGGCAGAATTCCCATGGATTGGTAGGCACAGTCCGAATGTGTGGCTCCAGGGGCCCAGCCTGGAGGGTGGGTGGCCCAAGACTTTAAGGACAGAAGTCTGAAAACACAAACTCAGCTTAGGTTTGGGGACGTAGGTATGGCAGGCCCGATCTACAAACCATTAGAAGAACTCTTCAGGATATGAAGAAAGTGCGAGTCTGAGGCGCTTGCTCAGGCTTTTGTCTCTGGATTTTGTATCAGCGATGGCCGTGGAATGTCGGGGACGCCTCATGGGCCACGGACGAATCTTCCTCTCTGAGGATTTGGCCCGATTCCCAATTGCTTTTCGTCAATCTGTGGGATGGGAGGACTCATTTCAGTTTTGTTACCTCAGGTGTCCCACCAAAAGAGGAATTCCAAAGCCAAGCCGTGGGGAAGACTGAAGGGACAACCCGAACTATGATTAAAAATTGGGGCCTAGGGGCATGGCAAGCCCAATATGATATCTCTTCATCCAGCCACTTAGTGGCCTTACTTGAGGACTGGGCTCAGCCTGAGCGTCACAATGTGTGTTTGTGACCAATGTGGCCCAGGAGCATGGGCGGGGCCTCATGGGCCACACTGGTTTCAACTACAATGAACGTTGGACAACATGCCAACCACAAGGTTTCTTGCCATGGGGAAGGAGTTCTGATTTCTGCATCACCTTCAACCCTGGGCAGTGATTGGATATAAGGTATAGGTTCTGAAACCTGAAAATTGATGTTGGGAAGAGATGACGACCTAAGGCCATGGCGGCTCAATGTGCTCAGTCTGCGGCCAGCTGTCTGAAAGGGGCCAGGGGGTCCACGCTCAGGCTGTACCAGAAAGGGCATTAGAGCCCTGGTCTGGCTGTGTATTTTGGGTACAGCCAAGGTCGGTGCAGGTTGATCCTCATTCGGGGTTACTGGGTAGCCCCAGAGGACAATGTTTTTCTTCTGGAGGGCCGGCAGAGTGCTGTGTTGTAGTTCTGGATTGCCAAACTGGAGGGCTTGTGGGCCAGTAGTCTGACGACAAAAGTCTGAGAACACAAGCTAGGCTTAGGTTTCTGGGTGAGGCCATGGCACACACAATCTACAGACCTGAATCGAGATCTCGTGCATCTGAAGTCAGGGCGAGGATCAGACGATCGCTCAGGTTGGAGTTTCTGACCATGATGGCCCCTTCATGAATGGGGCGGGCATCACGAGGCCATGGGTGTTTTCCCACGATGAGAGTTGTGAGAAGCTCCAAACTGCAGAGAGTCTTCTGCAGGACAATTGAGACCAGTTGTTTGGCTCCAGGCCAATGATTCTGAGCAGGGTTCTAAGGATGGATGGCTGGGTAGCCCACCTCGCATTCCAATTGTCTCCTAGCAACAAGACAGGTTAGATCTCCTGGATCTGTGGCGAGCAACCGAGGATGCTGAGTTGAAATGGACACCCCTGGGGATGGGTCCTAACGTGCTTTTGTGTCTATGGAGACCTTGGAATGAAGCGGTGGCACTGGGGCCCTAAAGGGTTCTCCTAAACAGAGGCTTTGACACAGCTCCAACGTGCAAGTTTCCCATGTGTAGATGAGATGTTTTCTGGTGGGTGAGTCAAGAAACAGCTATATGCTGCTTTTGAAATCCAGGCCTCTGAGGAGAGATGCCTGGAAACCAAAGCAATGGATCTGATTAGTGCCTAGGGGCCTGTTCTTTCCTTTTTACCTCTGGGGACATTTGTCTATGGGTCTGAGTGCAGGTAGGTGCTCAGTTGGGCTCAGATTGCCCCTGTTTTTCCTGGGAAGCCACCACTATTGAGATGGATCAGGGACTTTGGAGGTTTATCCTATTAGAAGGGTTGTGGCCATTGGAATGGGCACACACAATTCCCTTGGAGAGGGCAAGTACAGTCCTCAGGTTTGGCTCCAGGAGCCTGAGCCTGTAGGTTGTGTAGGCCAGGGCTGTTTGGACAGTTGTCTTAAAACCCAAACTCGGCTTATGTTTCGGGTCATGGGTATGGCAGGACTGATCTACAGACCATGAGGAGAACTCTTCGGGATTTGAAAGAAGGGCGAGTGTGAGGCTCCTGCTCAAGTTTTTGTCTCTGGATATCGTGTCACTCATTGTCGTAGAATTTCTGGTTGACTTCATAGGAAATGGACGAGTCTTACTCTCTGGTGGTTTGGCCCCGTCCAAAGAGTTCGGGGTCATTCTGTGGGCTGGAAGAAGTCTGTTTTTTTTTTGTTGTTGTTGTTGTTGTTTTTCTTTTTTAACCTCCGGTGTCCCACCAAATGAGGGATTCCAGAGTAGAGCCCTGGGGAGGGGCGACTGGACAATCAGAAATCTGGTTAAAAATTGGGGCCTAGGGACATGTCAAGCCCATTATGACATCTAATGGTCCAGCCACTGAGAGGACTTACTATAGGACAGGACTCATGATTAGGGTCACAGTGCGTGTGTATGCCCTCGTCGCACTCAAGAATGGGCGGGGCCTCAGGGTGAATGCTGGTTTCTCCTACACTGAACGTTGGACAACGTGCCAACCACAGGGTTCTTGCCATGGGTAAGGAGGAGTTCTGATTTCTGCATCACACTCACCCCTGGGCAGTGATTGGAGATAAGGTCTCGGTCTGAAGCCTGAAAACTGAGGTAGGGAAGACATGATGACCTAAGGCCATGGCGGGTTTTATGTGCTCAGAGTGCTGTCAGCTTTCTGGGTGTTGGTCAGGAGGTCCGGGCTCAAGTTGTGTTCGACAGTGCATTAGTGCCCAGGTTAGACTTTATAATTTGGTTAAAGTCGAGTGCTGTGTAGGTTTACCCTCATTTAAGGTGCCTGGGCAGCTCATGAGGCAATAATTTTTTTTCTAGAGGGCAGGCAGAGTGCTGCATTGTGGGTCCGGAATTGCCAAACTTGAGGGCTTCGGGGCCAGGAGTGTGAGGACGGAAGTCTGAGAAGACAAGCTAGACTTGGGTTTCAGGGCGAGGGCACGGCAGGTACCCCCTGCAGATCTGAACCAATATCTCATGCATCTGAAGTCAGGGCGAGGATCAGACGTTGGCTCACGTTGGAGTTTCTGAGCATGACGGCCGCTTCATGAAGGGAGCGGAACCTCAAGGCCATTGAGGTTTCCCACGTTGGGAGTTGTGGGATGCCCCCTTCAAGGATTCCTTCTGCAGGACAATTGAGACCTGTTGGACAGCTCCAGGACATCCCACATGGAATGACTCCAGAGCACCGTTCGCGGATGGATGCCTGGGAAGCCCGCCTCGCATTCCAATTGTCTCCTAGCAACAAGACAGTTTAGATCTGATGGCTCTGCGGGAGCAACCAGGGTGGCTGAGTTGAAATGGACTTTCGTGAGGATGGGTCCTAATGTGTTTTTGTGTCCATTAGGGCCTTGGAAAGGGGCGGTGGCACCGGGATCCTGAAGTACTCTCCTAAGCTTTGGACATGGCTCCCATGCACAGATTTCCTTGTGGAGATGAGATGAGTTCTGATGGGTGTGTCAGGAAAACACATATGCTCGTATTGGAATCAGGCTTTTGAGGACACATGCCTGTAACCCAAAGCAATGGATCTTATTATGGCCTAGGGTCCTGTCTGGTTCAATCTTCTTCTCTGGGGACATCCATCTATTGTATGAGTGGAGGTCGATTATCAGCTGGCATTAGACAGCCCTTGTTTGTTCCGGGCGACCTACACTATTGGGTGGCCTCAGGGACATTGGAGGTTTCTCCTAATTTGTCCGATTTTGGACCATGGAATGGGTAGAATTCCCATGGATTGGTAGGCACAGTCCTAATGTGTGCCTCCAGGGGCCCAGCCTGGATGGTGTGGGGCCCAAGACTTTGAGGACAGAAGTCTGAAAACACAAACTCAGCTTAGATTTTGGGACGTAGGTATGGCATGCCGGATCGAAAAACCATGAGAAGAACTCTTCAGGATATGAAGAAAGTGCGAGTCTGAGGCGCTTGCTCAGGCATTTGTCTCTGGATTTTTTATCAGCGATGGCCGTGGAATGTTGGGGAGGCCTCATGGGACATGGACGAATCTTCCCCTCTGAGGATATGGCCCGATTCCCAATTGCTTTTCGTCAATCTGTGGGATGGGAGGACTCATTTCAGTTTTGTTACCTCAGGTGTCCCACCAAAAGAGGAATTCCAAAGCCAAGCCGTGGGGAAGACTGAAGGGACAACCCGAACTATGGTTAAAAATTGTGGCCTAGGGGCATGGCAAGCCCAATATGATATCTCTTCATCCAGCCACTGAGTGGCCTTACTTGAGGACTGGGCTCAGCCTGAGCGTCACAATGTGTGTTTGTGACCATTGTGGCCCGCGAGCATGGGCGGGGCCTCATGGGCCACACTTGTTTCAACTACACTGAACGTTGGACAACATGCCAACCACAAGGTTTCTTGCCATGGGGAAGGAGTTCTGATTTCTGCATCACCTTCAACCCTGGGCAGTGATTGGATATAAGGTATAGGTTCTGAAACCTGAAAACTGATGTTGGGAAGAGATGACGACCTAAGGCCATGGCGGCTCAATGTGCTCAGTGTGTGGCCAGCTGTCTGGGAGGGGCCAGGGGGTCCAGGCTCAGGCTGTGTCAGAAAGGGCATTAGTGCCCTGGTCAGCCTATGTATTTGGGGTACAGCCAAGGTCGGTGCAGATTGATCCTCATTTGGGATTACTGGGTAGCACCAGAGGACAATGTTTTTCTTCTGGAGGGCCGGCAGAGTGCTGCATTGTAGTTCTGGATTGCCAAACTGGAGGGCTTGTGGGCCAGTAGTCTGACGACAAAAGTCTGAGAACACAAGCTAGGCTTAGGTTTCTGGGTGAGGCCATGGCACGCACAATCTACAGACCTGAATCGAGATCTCGTGCATCTGAAGTCAGGGCGAGGATCAGACGATCGCTCAGGTTGGAGTTTCTGTCCCTTATGGCCCTTCATGAATGGGCGGGGGCATCACGAGGCCATGGGGGTTTTCCCACGATGGGAGTTGTGAGAAGCTCCAAACTGCAGAGAGTCTTCTGCAGGACATTTGAGACCTGTTGTTTGGCTCCAGGCCAATGTTTCTGAGCAGGGTTCTAAGGATGGATGGCTGGGTAGCCCACCTCGCATTCCAATTGTCTCCTAGCAACAAGAAGGGTTAGATCTCCTGGATCTGTGGGGAGCAACCGAGGACGCTGAGTTGAAATGGACACCCCTGGGGATGGGTCCTATCGTGCTTTTGTGTCTATGGAGACCTTGGAATGAAGCGGTGGCACTGGGGCCCTAAAGGGTTCTCCTAAACAGAGGCTTTGACACAGCTCCAACGTGCAAGTTTCCCATGTGTAGATGAGATGTTTTCTGATGGGTGAGTCAAGAATCAGCTATATGCTGCTTTTGAAATCCAGGCCTCTGAGGAGAGATGCCTGGAAACCAAAGCAATGGATCTGATTAGTGCCTAGGGGCCTGTTCTTTCCTTTTTACCTCTGGGGACATCTGTCTATGGGTCTGAGTGCAGGTAGGTGCTCAGTTGGGCTCAGATTGCCCCTGTTGTTCCTGGGAAGCCACCACTATTGAGATGGATCAGGGACTTTGGAGGTTTATCCTATTAGAAGGGTTGTGGCCATTGGAATGGGCACACACAATTCCCTTGGAGAGGGCAAGTACAGTCCTCAGGTTTGGCTCCAGGGGTCTGAGCCTGTAGGGTGTGTAGGCCAGGGCTGTTTGGACAGTTGTCTGAAAACACAAACTCGGCTTATGTTTCGGGTCATAGGTATGGCAGGACTGATCTACAGACCTGAGGAGAACACTTCGGGATTTGAAAGAAGGGCGAGTGTGAGGCTTCTGCTCAAGTTTTTGTCTCTGGATATCGTGTCACTCATGGTCGTGGAATTTCTGGGTGACTTCATGGGAAATGGACGAGTCTTACTCTCTGGTGGTTTGGCCCCGTCCAAAGAGTTTGGGGTCATTCTGTGGGCTGGAAGAAGTCCGTTTTTTTTTTTTTATTCTTGTTTTTTTCTTTTTTATCCTCAGGTGTCCCACCAAATGAGGGATTCCAGAGTAGAGCCCTGGGGAGGGGCGACTGGACCATCAGAAATTTGGTTAAAAATTGGGGCCTAGGGGCATGTCAAGCCCATTATGACATCTAATGGTCCAGCCACTGAGAGGACTTACTAGAGGACAGGACTCATGCTGAGGGTCACAATGCATGTGTATGCCCTCGTCGCACTCAAGAATGGGCGGGGCCTCAGGGTGAATGCTGGTTTCTCCTACATTGAACGTTGGACAACGTGCCAACCACAGGGTTCTTGCCATGGGTAAGGAGGAGTTCTGATTTCTGCATCACACTCACCCCTGGGAAGTGATTGGAGATAAGGTCTCGGTTCTGAAGCCTGAAAACTGAGGTAGGGAAGAGATGATGACCTAAGGCCAATGCGGGTTTTATGTGCTCAGTGTTTGGTCAGCATTCTGGGTGTTGGTCAGGAGGTCCGGTCTCAGGTTGTGTTCGACAGTGCATTAGTGCCCAGATTAGACTATATAATTTGGGTAAAGTCGAGTGCTGTGTAGGTTTACCCTCATTTAAGGTGCCTGGGCAGCTCATGAGGCAATAATTTTTTTTCTAGAGGGCAGGCAGAGTGCTGCACTGTGGGTCCGGAATTGCCAAACTTGAGGGCTTCGGGGCCAGGAGTGTGAGGACGGAAGTCTGAGATGACAAGCTAGACTTGGGTTTCAGGGCGAGGGCACGGCAGGTACCCCCTGCAGATCTGAACCAATATCTCATGCATCTGAAGTCAGGGCGAGGATCAGACGTTGGCTCAGGTTGGAGTTTCTGAGCATGACTGCCGCTTCATGAAGGTAGCGGAATCTCGAGGCCATTGAGGTTTTCCCACGTTGGGAGTTGTGGGATGCCCCCTTCATGGATTCCTTCTGCGGGACAATTGAGACCTGTTGGACAGCTCCAGGACATCCCATATGGAATGACTCCAGAGCACCGTTCGCGGATGGATGCCTGGGAAGCCCGCCTCGCATTCCAATTGTCTCCTAGCAACAAGACAGTTTAGATCTGATGGCTCTGCGGGAGCAACCGGGGTGGCTGAGTTGAAATGGACTTTCCTGAGGATGGGTCCTAATGTGTTTTTGTGTCCATGAGGGCCTTGGAATGGGGCGGTGGCACCGGGACCCTGAAGTACTCTCCTAAGCTTTGGACATGGCTCCCATGCACAGGTTTCCTTGTGGAGACGAGATGAGTTCTGATGGGTGCCTCAGGAAAACCCCTATGCTCGTATTGGAATCAGGCTTTTGAGGACACATGCCTGTAACCCAAAGCAATGGATCCTATTATGGCCTAGGGTCCTGTCTGGTTCAATCTTCTTCTCTGGGGACATCCATCTATGGTATGAGTGGAGGTCGATTATCAGCTGGTGTCAGACAGCCCTTGTTTGTTCCGGGCGACCTACACTATTGGGATGGCCTCAGGGACTTTGGAGATTTCTCCTAATTTGTACGATTTTGGACCATGGAATGGGCAGAATTCCCATGGATTGGTAGGGACAGTCCTAATGTGTGGCTCCAGGGGCCCAGCCTGGAGGGTGTATGGCCCAAGACTTTGAGGACAGAAGTCTGAAAACACAAACTCAGCTTAGGTTTGGGGACGTAGGTATGGCAGGCCCGATCTACAAACCATTAGAAGAACTCTTCAGGATATGAATAAAGTGCGAGTCTGAGGCTCTTGCTCAGGCTTTTGTCTCTGGATTTTGTATCAGCGATGGCCGTGGAATGTCGGGGACGCCTCATGGGCCATAGACGAATCTTCCTCTCTGAGGATTTGGCCCGATTCCCAATTGCTTTTCGTCAATCTGTGGGATGGGAGGACTCATTTCAGTTTTGTTACCTCAGGTGTCCCACCAAAAGAGGAATTCCAAAGCCAAGCCGTGGGGAAGACTGAAGGGACAACCCGAACTATGGTTAAAAATTGGGGCCTAGGGGCATGGCAAGCCCAATATGATATCTCTTCATCCAGCCACTGAGTGGCCTTCCTTGAGGACTGGGCTCAGCCTGAGCGTCACAATGTGTGTTTGTGACCAATGTGGCCCGCGAGCATGGGCGGGGCCTCATGGGCCACACTGGTTTCAACGACACTGAACGTTGGACAACATGCCAACCACAAGGTTTCTTGCCATGGGGAAGGAGTTCTGATTTCTGCATCACCTTCAACCCTGGGCAGTGATTGGAGATAAGGTCTAGGTTCTGAAACCTGAAAACTGATGTTGGGAAGAGATGATGACCTAAGGCCATGGCGGCTCGATGTGCTCAGTGTGCGGCCAGCTGTCTGGGAGGGGCCAGGGTGTCCAGGCTCAGGCTGTGTCAGAAAGGACATTAGTGCCCTGGTCAGCCTATGTATTTGGGGTACAGCCAAGGTCGGTGCAGGTTGATCCTCATTTGGGATTACTGGGTAGCACCAGAGGACAATGTTTTTCTTCTGGAGGGCCGGCAGAGTGCTGCATTGTAGTTCTGGATTGCCAAACTGGAGGGCTTGTGGGCCAGTAGTCTGACGACAAAAGTCTGAGAACACAAGCTAGGCTTAGGTTTCTGGGTGAGGCCATGGCAAGCACAATCTACAGACCTGAATCGAGATCTCGTGCATCTGAAGTCAGGGCAAGGATCAGACGATCGCTCAGGTTGGAGTTTCTGTCCCTGATGGCCCCTTCATGAATGGGCGGGGGCATCACGAGGCCATGGGGGTTTTCCCACGATGGGAGTTGTGAGAAGCTTCAAACAGAGAGTCTTCTGCAGGACAATTGAGACCTGTTTTTGGCTCCAGGCCAATGATTCTGAGCAGGGTTCTAAGGATGGATGGCTGGGTAGCCCACCTCGCATTCCAATTGTCTCCTAGCAACAAGACAGGTTAGATCTCCTGGATCTGTGGGGAGCAACCGAGGACGCTGAGTTGAAATGGACACCCCTGGGGATGGGTCCTAACGTGCTTTTGTGTCTATGGAGACCTTGGAATGAAGCGGTGGCACTGGGGCCCTAAAGGGTTCTCCTAAACAGAGGCTTTGACACAGCTCCAACGTGCAAGTTTCCCATGTGTAGATGAGATGTTTTCTGATGGGTGAGTCAAGAAACAGCTATATGCTGCTTTTGAAATCCAGGCCTCTGAGGAGAGATGCCTGGAAACCAAAGCAATGGATCTAATTAGTGCCTAGGGGCCTGTTCTTTCCTTTTTACCTCTGGGGACATCTGTCTATGGGTCTGAGTGCAGGTAGGTGCTCAGTTGGGCTCAGATTGCCCCTGTTGTTCCTGGGAAGCCACCACTATTGAGATGGATCAGGGACTTTGGAGGTTTATCCTATTAGAAGGGTTGTGGCCATTGGAATGGGCACACACAATTCCCTTGGAGAGGGCAAGTACAGTCCTCAGGTTTGGCTCCAGGGGCCTGAGCCTGTAGGTTGTGTTGGCCAGGGCTATTTGGACAGTTGTCTGAAAACACAAACTCGGCTTATGTTTCGGGTCATAGGTATGGCAGGACTGCTCTACAGACCATGAGGAGAACTCTTCGGGATTTGAAAGAAGGGCGAGTGTGAGGCTCCTGCTCAAGTTTATGTCTCTGGATATCGTGTCACTCATGGTCCTGGAATTTCTGGGTGAGTTCATGGGAAATGGACGAGTCTTACTCTCTGGTGGTTTGGCCCCGTCCAAAGAGTTTGGGGTAATTCTGTGGGCTGGAAGAAGTCCGTTTTTTTTTTTATTCTTGTTTTTTTCTTTTTCATCCTCAGGTGTCCTACCAAATGAGGGATTCCAGAGTAGAGCCCTGGGGAGGGGCGACTGGACCATCAGAAATTTGGTTAAAAATTGGGGCCTAGGGACATGTCAAGCCCATTATGACTTCTAATGGTCCAGCCACTGAGAGGACTTACTAGAGGACAGGACTCATGCTGAGGGTCACAATGCGTGTGTATGCCCTCGTCGTACTCAAGAATGGGCGGGGCCTCAGGGTGAATGCTGGTTTCTCCTACACTGAACGTTGGACAACGTGCCAACCACAGGGTTCTTGCCATGGGTAAGGAGGAGTTCTGATTTCTGCATCACACTCACCCCTGGGAAGTGATTGGAGATAAGGTCTCGGTTCTGAAGCCTGAAAACTGAGGTAGGGAAGAGATGATGTCCTAAGGCCATGGCGGGTTTTATGTGCTCAGTGTGCGGTCAGCATTCTGGGTGTTGGTCAGGAGGTCCGGTCTCAGGTTGTGTTCGACAGTGCATTAGTGCTCAGGTTAGACTATATAATTTGGGTAAAGTCGAGTGCTGTGTAGGTTTACCCTCATTTAAGGTGCCTGGGCAGCTCATGAGGCAATAATTTTTTTTCTAGAGGGCAGGCAGAGTGCTGCATTGTGGGTCCGGAATTGCCAAACTTGAGGGCTTCGGGGCCAGGAGTGTGAGGACGGAAGTCTGAGAAGACAAGCTAGACTTGGGTTTCAGGGCGAGGGCACGGCAAGTACCCCCTGCAGATCTGAACCAATATCTCATGCATCTGAAGTCAGGGCGAGGATCAGACGTTGGCTCAGGTTGGAGTTTCTGAGCATGACGGCCGCTTCATGAAGGGAGCGGAATCTCGAGGCCATTGAGGTTTTCCCACGTTGGGAGTTGTGGGATGCCCCCTTCATGGATTCCTTCTGCGGGACAATTGAGACCTGTTGGACAGCTCCAGGACATCCCATATGGAATGACTCCAGAGCACCGTTCGCGGATGGATGCCTGGGAAGCCCACCTCGCATTCCAATTGTCTCCTAGCAACAAGACAGTTTAGATCTGATGGCTCTGCGGGAGCAACCGGGGTGGCTGAGTTGAAATGGACTTTCCTGAGGATGGGTCCTAATGTGTTTTTGTGTCCATGAGGGCCTTGGAATGGGGCGGTGGCACCGGGACCCTGAAGTACTCTCCTAAGCTTTGGACATGGCTCCCATGCACAGGTTTCCTTGTGGAGACGAGATGAGTTCTGATGGGTGCCTCAGGAAAACCCCTATGCTCGTATTGGAATCAGGCTTTTGAGGACACATGCCTGTAACCCAAAGCAATGGATCCTATTATGGCCTAGGGTCCTGTCTGGTTCAATCTTCTTCTCTGGGGACATCCATCTATGGTATGAGTGGAGGTCGATTATCAGCTGGTGTCAGACAGCCCTTGTTTGTTCCGGGCGACCTACACTATTGGGATGGCCTCAGGGACTTTGGAGATTTCTCCTAATTTGTACGATTTTGGACCATGGAATGGGCAGAATTCCCATGGATTGGTAGGGACAGTCCTAATGTGTGGCTCCAGGGGCCCAGCCTGGAGGGTGTATGGCCCAAGACTTTGAGGACAGAAGTCTGAAAACACAAACTCAGCTTAGGTTTGGGGACGTAGGTATGGCAGGCCCGATCTACAAACCATTAGAAGAACTCTTCAGGATATGAATAAAGTGCGAGTCTGAGGCTCTTGCTCAGGCTTTTGTCTCTGGATTTTGTATCAGCGATGGCCGTGGAATGTCGGGGACGCCTCATGGGCCATAGACGAATCTTCCTCTCTGAGGATTTGGCCCGATTCCCAATTGCTTTTCGTCAATCTGTGGGATGGGAGGACTCATTTCAGTTTTGTTACCTCAGGTGTCCCACCAAAAGAGGAATTCCAAAGCCAAGCCGTGGGGAAGACTGAAGGGACAACCCGAACTATGGTTAAAAATTGGGGCCTAGGGGCATGGCAAGCCCAATATGATATCTCTTCATCCAGCCACTGAGTGGCCTTCCTTGAGGACTGGGCTCAGCCTGAGCGTCACAATGTGTGTTTGTGACCAATGTGGCCCGCGAGCATGGGCGGGGCCTCATGGGCCACACTGGTTTCAACTACACTGAACGTTGGACAACATGCCAACCACAAGGTTTCTTGCCATGGGGAAGGAGTTCTGATTTCTGCATCACCTTCAACCCTGGGCAGTGATTGGAGATAAGGTCTAGGATCTGAAACCTGAAAACTGATGTTGGGAAGAGATGACGACCTAAGGCCATGGCGGCTCGATGTGCTCAGTGTGCGGCCAGCTGTCTGGGAGGGGCCAGGGGGTCCAGGCTCAGGCTGTGTCAGAAAGGGCATTAGTGCCCTGGTCAGCCTATGTATTTGGGGTACAGCCAAGGTCGCTGCAGGTTGATCCTCATTTGGGATTACTGGGTAGCACCAGAGGACAATGTTTTTCTTCTGGAGGGCCGGCAGAGTGCTGCATTGTAGTTCTGGATTGCCAAACTGGAGGGCTTGTGGGCCAGTAGTCTGACGACAAAAGTCTGAGAACACAAGCTAAGCTTAGGTTTCTGGGTGAGGCCATGGCAAGCACAATCTACAGACCTGAATCGAGATCTCGTGCATCTGAAGTCAGGGCAAGGATCAGACGATCGCTCAGGTTGGAGTTTCTGTCCCTGATGGCCCCTTCATGAATGGGCGGGGGCATCACGAGGCCATGGGGGTTTTCCCACGATGGGAGTTGTGAGAAGCTCCAAACTGCAGAGAGTCTTCTGCAGGACAATTGAGACTTGTTTTTGGCTCCAGGCCAATGATTCTGAGCAGGGTTCTAAGGATGGATGGCTGGGTAGCCCACCTCGCATTCCAATTGTCTCCTAGCAACAAGACAGGTTAGATCTCCTGGATCTGTGGGGAGCAACCGAGGACGCTGTGTTGAAATGGACACCCCTGGGGATGGGTCCTAACGAGCTTTTGTGTCTATGGAGACCTTGGAATGAAGCGGTGGCACTGGGGCCCTAAAGGGTTCTCCTAAACAGAGGCTTTGACACAGCTCCAACGTGCAAGTTTCCCATGTGTAGATGAGATGTTTTCTGATGGGTGAGTCAAGAAACAGCTATATGCTGCTTTTGAAATCCAGGCCTCTGAGGAGAGATGCCTGGAAGCCAAAGCAATGGATCTGATTAGTGCCTAGGGGCCTGTTCTTTCCTTTTTACCTCTGGGGACATCTGTCTATGGGTCTGAGTGCAGGTAGGTGCTCAGTTGGGCTCAGATTGCCCCTGTTGTTCCTGGGAAGCCACCACTATTGAGATGGATCAGGGACTTTGGAGGTTTATCCTATTAGAAGGGTTGTGGCCATTGGAATGGGCACACACAATTCCCTTGGAGAGGGCAAGTACAGTCCTCAGGTTTGGCTCCAGGGGCCTGAGCCTGTAGGTTGTGTTGGCCAGGGCTATTTGGACAGTTGTCTGAAAACACAAAC
Source organism: Mustela nivalis (assembly GCF_964662115.1). NCBI lineage: Eukaryota > Metazoa > Chordata > Mammalia > Carnivora > Mustelidae > Mustela > Mustela nivalis. The sequence continues at coordinate 1,337,801 of NW_028136554.1, forward strand.
TCGGCTTATGTTTCGGGTCATAGGTATGGCAGGACTGCTCTACAGACCATGAGGAGAACTCTTCGGGATTTGAAAGAAGGGCGAGTGTGAGGCTTCTGCTCAAGTTTTTGTCTCTGGATATCGTGTCACTCATGGTCCTGGAATTTCTGGGTGAGTTCATGGGAAATGGACGAGTCTTACTCTCTGGTGGTTTGGCCCCGTCCAAAGAGTTTGGGGTAATTCTGTGGGCTGGAAGAAGTCCGTTTTTTTTTTTTATTCTTGTTTTTTTCTTTTTCATCCTCAGGTGTCCTACCAAATGAGGGATTCCAGAGTAGAGCCCTGGGGAGGGGCGACTGGACCATCAGAAATTTGGTTAAAAATTGGGGCCTAGGGACATGTCAAGCCCATTATGACTTCTAATGGTCCAGCCACTGAGAGGACTTACTAGAGGACAGGACTCATGCTGAGGGTCACAATGCGTGTGTATGCCCTCGTCGTACTCAAGAATGGGCGGGGCCTCAGGGTGAATGCTGGTTTCTCCTACACTGAACGTTGGACAACGTGCCAACCACAGGGTTCTTGCCATGGGTAAGGAGGAGTTCTGATTTCTGCATCACACTCACCCCTGGGAAGTGATTGGAGATAAGGTCTCGGTTCTGAAGCCTGAAAACTGAGGTAGGGAAGAGATGATGTCCTAAGGCCATGGCGGGTTTTATGTGCTCAGTGTGCGGTCAGCATTCTGGGTGTTGGTCAGGAGGTCCGGTCTCAGGTTGTGTTCGACAGTGCATTAGTGCTCAGGTTAGACTATATAATTTGGGTAAAGTCGAGTGCTGTGTAGGTTTACCCTCATTTAAGGTGCCTGGGCAGCTCATGAGGCAATAATTTTTTTTCTAGAGGGCAGGCAGAGTGCTGCATTGTGGGTCCGGAATTGCCAAACTTGAGGGCTTCGGGGCCAGGAGTGTGAGGACGGAAGTCTGAGAAGACAAGCTAGACTTGGGTTTCAGGGCGAGGGCACGGCAAGTACCCCCTGCAGATCTGAACCAATATCTCATGCATCTGAAGTCAGGGCGAGGATCAGACGTTGGCTCAGGTTGGAGTTTCTGAGCATGACGGCCGCTTCATGAAGGGAGCGGAATCTCGAGGCCATTGAGGTTTTCCCACGTTGGGAGTTGTGGGATGCCCCCTTCATGGATTCCTTCTGCGGGACAATTGAGACCTGTTGGACAGCTCCAGGACATCCCATATGGAATGACTCCAGAGCACCGTTCGCGGATGGATGCCTGGGAAGCCCACCTCGCATTCCAATTGTCTCCTAGCAACAAGACAGTTTAGATCTGATGGCTCTGCGGGAGCAACCGGGGTGGCTGAGTTGAAATGGACTTTCCTGAGGATGGGTCCTAATGTGTTTTTGTGTCCATGAGGGCCTTGGAATGGGGCGGTGGCACCGGGACCCTGAAGTACTCTCCTAAGCTTTGGACATGGCTCCCATGCACAGGTTTCCTTGTGGAGACGAGATGAGTTCTGATGGGTGCCTCAGGAAAACCCCTATGCTCGTATTGGAATCAGGCTTTTGAGGACACATGCCTGTAACCCAAAGCAATGGATCCTATTATGGCCTAGGGTCCTGTCTGGTTCAATCTTCTTCTCTGGGGACATCCATCTATGGTATGAGTGGAGGTCGATTATCAGCTGGTGTCAGACAGCCCTTGTTTGTTCCGGGCGACCTACACTATTGGGATGGCCTCAGGGACTTTGGAGATTTCTCCTAATTTGTACGATTTTGGACCATGGAATGGGCAGAATTCCCATGGATTGGTAGGGACAGTCCTAATGTGTGGCTCCAGGGGCCCAGCCTGGAGGGTGTATGGCCCAAGACTTTGAGGACAGAAGTCTGAAAACACAAACTCAGCTTAGGTTTGGGGACGTAGGTATGGCAGGCCCGATCTACAAACCATTAGAAGAACTCTTCAGGATATGAATAAAGTGCGAGTCTGAGGCTCTTGCTCAGGCTTTTGTCTCTGGATTTTGTATCAGCGATGGCCGTAGAATGTCGGGGACGCCTCATGGGCCATAGACGAATCTTCCTCTCTGAGGATTTGGCCCGATTCCCAATTGCTTTTCGTCAATCTGTGGGATGGGAGGACTCATTTCAGTTTTGTTACCTCAGGTGTCCCACCAAAAGAGGAATTCCAAAGCCAAGCCGTGGGGAAGACTGAAGGGACAACCCGAACTATGGTTAAAAATTGGGGCCTAGGGGCATGGCAAGCCCAATATGATATCTCTTCATCCAGCCACTGAGTGGCCTTCCTTGAGGACTGGGCTCAGCCTGAGCGTCACAATGTGTGTTTGTGACCAATGTGGCCCGCGAGCATGGGCGGGGCCTCATGGGCCACACTGGTTTCAACTACACTGAACGTTGGACAACATGCCAACCACAAGGTTTCTTGCCATGGGGAAGGAGTTCTGATTTCTGCATCACCTTCAACCCTGGGCAGTGATTGGAGATAAGGTCTAGGATCTGAAACCTGAAAACTGATGTTGGGAAGAGATGACGACCTAAGGCCATGGCGGCTCGATGTGCTCAGTGTGCGGCCAGCTGTCTGGGAGGGGCCAGGGGGTCCAGGCTCAGGCTGTGTCAGAAAGGGCATTAGTGCCCTGGTCAGCCTATGTATTTGGGGTACAGCCAAGGTCGCTGCAGGTTGATCCTCATTTGGGATTACTGGGTAGCACCAGAGGACAATGTTTTTCTTCTGGAGGGCCGGCAGAGTGCTGCATTGTAGTTCTGAATTGCCAAACTGGAGGGCTTGTGGGCCAGTAGTCTGACGACAAAAGTCTGAGAACACAAGCTAAGCTTAGGTTTCTGGGTGAGGCCATGGCAAGCACAATCTACAGACCTGAATCGAGATCTCGTGCATCTGAAGTCAGGGCAAGGATCAGACGATCGCTCAGGTTGGAGTTTCTGTCCCTGATGGCCCCTTCATGAATGGGCGGGGGCATCACGAGGCCATGGGGGTTTTCCCACGATGGGAGTTGTGAGAAGCTCCAAACTGCAGAGAGTCTTCTGCAGGACAATTGAGACTTGTTTTTGGCTCCAGGCCAATGATTCTGAGCAGGGTTCTAAGGATGGATGGCTGGGTAGCCCACCTCGCATTCCAATTGTCTCCTAGCAACAAGACAGGTTAGATCTCCTGGATCTGTGGGGAGCAACCGAGGACGCTGTGTTGAAATGGACACCCCTGGGGATGGGTCCTAACGTGCTTTTGTGTCTATGGAGACCTTGGAATGAAGCGGTGGCACTGGGGCCCTAAAGGGTTCTCCTAAACAGAGGCTTTGACACAGCTCCAACGTGCAAGTTTCCCATGTGTAGATGAGATGTTTTCTGATGGGTGAGTCAAGAAACAGCTATATGCTGCTTTTGAAATCCAGGCCTCTGAGGAGAGATGCCTGGAAACCAAAGCAATGGATCTGATTAGTGCCTAGGGGCCTGTTCTTTCCTTTTTACCTCTGGGGACATCTGTCTATGGGTCTGAGTGCAGGTAGGTGCTCAGTTGGGCTCAGATTGCCCCTGTTGTTCCTGGGAAGCCACCACTATTGAGATGGATCAGGGACTTTGGAGGTTTATCCTATTAGAAGGGTTGTGGCCATTGGAATGGGCACACACAATTCCCTTGGAGAGGGCAAGTACAGTCCTCAGGTTTGGCTCCAGGGGCCTGAGCCTGTAGGGTGTGTAGGCCAGGGCTGTTTGGACAGTTGTCTGAAAACACAAACTCGGCTTATGTTTCGGGTCATAGGTATGGCAGGACTGATCTACAGACCTGAGGAGAACACTTCGGGATTTGAAAGAAGGGCGAGTGTGAGGCTTCTGCTCAAGTTTTTGTCTCTGGATATCGTGTCACTCATGGTCCTGGAATTTCTGGGTGACTTCATGGGAAATGGACGAGTCTTACTCTCTGGTGGTTTGGCCCCGTCCAAAGAGTTTGGGGTCATTCTGTGGGCTGGAAGAAGTCCGTTTTTTTTTTTTTTTATTCTTGTTTTTTTCTTTTTTATCCTCAGGTGTCCCACCAAATGAGGGATTCCAGAGTAGAGCCCTGGGGAGGGGCGACTGGACCATCAGAAATTTGGTTAAAAATTGGGGCCTAGGGGCATGTCAAGCCCATTATGACATCTAATGGTCCAGCCACTGAGAGGACTTACTAGAGGACAGGACTCATGCTGAGGGTCACAATGCATGTGTATGCCCTCGTCGCACTCAAGAATGGGCGGGGCCTCAGGGTGAATGCTGGTTTCTCCTACACTGAACGTTGGACAACGTGCCAACCACAGGGTTCTTGCCATGGGTAAGGAGGAGTTCTGATTTCTGCATCACACTCACCCCTGGGAAGTGATTGGAGATAAGGTCTCGGTTCTGAAGCCTGAAAACTGAGGTAGGGAAGAGATGATGACCTAAGGCCAATGCGGGTTTTATGTGCTCAGTGTTTGGTCAGCATTCTGGGTGTTGGTCAGGAGGTCCGGTCTCAGGTTGTGTTCGACAGTGCATTAGTGCCCAGGTTAGACTATATAATTTGGGTAAAGTCGAGTGCTGTGTAGGTTTACCCTCATTTAAGGTGCCTGGGCAGCTCATGAGGCAATAATTTTTTTTCTAGAGGGCAGGCAGAGTGCTGCACTGTGGGTCCGGAATTGCCAAACTTGAGGGCTTCGGGGCCAGGAGTGTGAGGACGGAAGTCTGAGATGACAAGCTAGACTTGGGTTTCAGGGCGAGGGCACGGCAGGTACCCCCTGCAGATCTGAACCAATATCTCATGCATTTGAAGTCAGGGCGAGGATCAGACGTTGGCTCAGGTTGGAGTTTCTGAGCATGACTGCCGCTTCATGAAGGTAGCGGAATCTCGAGGCCATTGAGGTTTTCCCACGTTGGGAGTTGTGGGATGCCCCCTTCATGGATTCCTTCTGCGGGACAATTGAGACCTGTTGGACAGCTCCAGGACATCCCATATGGAATGACTCCAGAGCACCGTTCGTGGATGGATGCCTGGGAAGCCCGCCTCGCATTCCAATTGTCTCCTAGCAACAAGACAGTTTAGATCTGATGGCTCTGCGGGAGCAACCGGGGTGGCTGAGTTGAAATGGACTTTCCTGAGGATGGGTCCTAATGTGTTTTTGTGTCCATGAGGGCCTTGGAATGGGGCGGTGGCACCGGGACCCTGAAGTACTCTCCTAAGCTTTGGACATGGCTCCCATGCACAGGTTTCCTTGTGGAGACGAGATGAGTTCTGATGGGTGCCTCAGGAAAACCCCTATGCTCGTATTGGAATCAGGCTTTTGAGGACACATGCCTGTAACCCAAAGCAATGGATCCTATTATGGCCTAGGGTCCTGTCTGGTTCAATCTTCTTCTCTGGGGACATCCATCTATGGTATGAGTGGAGGTCGATTATCAGCTGGTGTCAGACAGCCCTTGTTTGTTCCGGGCGACCTACACTATTGGGATGGCCTCAGGGACTTTGGAGATTTCTCCTAATTTGTACGATTTTGGACCATGGAATGGGCAGAATTCCCATGGAATGGTAGGCACAGTCCTAATGTGTGGTTCCAGGGGCCCAGCCTGGAGGGTGTGTGGCCCAAGACTTTGAGGACAGAAGTCTGAAAACACAAACTCAGCTTAGGTTTGGGGACGTAGGTATGGCAGGCCCGATCTACAAACCATGAGAAGAACTCTTCAGGATATGAAGAAAGTGCGAGTCTGAGGTGCTTGCTCAGGCTTTTGTCTCTGGATTTTGTATCAGCGATAGCCGTGGAATGTCGGGGAGGCCTCATGGGCCATGGACGAATCTTCCTCTCTGAGGATTTGGCCCGATTCCCAATTGCTTTTCGTCAATTTGTGGGATGGGAGGACTCATTTCAGTTTTGTTACCTCAGGTGTCCCACCAAAAGAGGAATTCCAAAGCCAAGCCGTGGGGAAGACTGAAGGGACAACCCGAACTATGGTTAAAAATTGGGGCCTAGGGGCATGGCAAGCCCAATATGATATCTCTTCATCCAGCCACTGAGTGGCCTTCCTTGAGGACTGGGCTCAGCCTGAGCGTCACAATGTGTGTTTGTGACCAATGTGGCCCGCGAGCATGGGCGGGGCCTCATGGGCCACACTGGTTTCAACTACACTGAACGTTGGACAACATGCCAACCACAAGGTTTCTTGCCATGGGGAAGGAGTTCTGATTTCTGCATCACCTTCAACCCTGGGCAGTGATTGGAGATAAGGTCTAGGTTCTGAAACCTGAAAACTGATATTGGGAAGAGATGATGACCTAAGGCCATGGCGGCTCGATGTGCTCAGTGTGCGGCCAGCTGTCTGGGAGGGGCCAGGGGGTCCAGGCTCAGGCTGTGTCAGAAAGGGCATCAGTACCCTGGTTAGCCTATGTATTTCGGGTACAGCCAAGGTCGGTGCAGGTTGATCCTCATTTGGGATTACTGGGTAGCACCAGAGGACAATGTTTTTCTTCTGGAAGGCCGGCAGAGTGCTGCATTGTAGTTCTGGATTGCAGAACTGGAGGGCTTGTGGGGCAGTAGTCTGACGACAAAAGTCTGAGAACACAAGCTAGGTTAGGTTTCTGGGTGAGGCCATGGCACGCACAATTTACAGACCTGAATTGAGATCTCGTGCATCTGAATTCAGGGCGAGGATCAGACGATCGCTCAGGTTGGAGTTTCTGTCCCTGATGGCCCCTTCATGAATGGGCGGGGGCATCACGAGGCCATGGGGGTTTTCCCACGATGGGAGTTGTGAGAAGCTTCAAACAGAGAGTCTTCTGCAGGACAATTGAGACCTGTTTTTGGCTCCAGGCCAATGATTCTGAGCAGGGTTCTAAGGATGGATGGCTGGGTAGCCCACCTCGCATTCCAATTGTCTCCTAGCAACAAGACAGGTTAGATCTCCTGGATCTGTGGGGAGCAACCGAGGACGCTGAGTTGAAATGGACACCCCTGGGGATGGGTCCTAACGTGCTTTTGTGTCTATGGAGACCTTGGAATGAAGCGGTGGCACTGGGGCCCTAAAGGGTTCTCCTAAACAGAGGCTTTGACACAGCTCCAACGTGCAAGTTTCCCATGTGTAGATGAGATGTTTTCTGATGGGTGAGTCAAGAAACAGCTATATGCTGCTTTTGAAATCCAGGCCTCTGAGGAGAGATGCCTGGAAACCAAAGCAATGGATCTAATTAGTGCCTAGGGGCCTGTTCTTTCCTTTTTACCTCTGGGGACATCTGTCTATGGGTCTGAGTGCAGGTAGGTGCTCAGTTGGGCTCAGATTGCCCCTGTTGTTCCTGGGAAGCCACCACTATTGAGATGGATCAGGGACTTTGGAGGTTTATCCTATTAGAAGGGTTGTGGCCATTGAAATGGGCACACACAATTCCCTTGGAGAGGGCAAGTACAGTCCTCAGGTTTGGCTCCAGGGGCCTGAGCCTGTAGGTTGTGTTGGCCAGGGCTATTTGGACAGTTGTCTGAAAACACAAACTCGGCTTATGTTTCGGGTCATAGGTATGGCAGGACTGCTCTACAGACCATGAGGAGAACTCTTCGGGATTTGAAAGAAGGGCGAGTAGGAGGCTCCTGCTCAAGTTTTTGTCTCTGGATATCGTGTCACTCATGGTCCTGGAATTTCTGGGTGAGTTTATGGGAAATGGACGAGTCTTACTCTCTGGTGGTTTGGCCCCGTCCAAAGAGTTTGGGGTAATTCTGTGGCCTGGAAGAAGTCCGTTTTTTTTTTTATTCTTGTTTTTTTCTTTTTCATCCTCAGGTGTCCTACCAAATGAGGGATTCCAGAGTAGAGCCCTGGGGAGGGGCGACTGGACCATCAGAAATTTGGTTAAAAATTGGGGCCTAGGGACATGTCAAGCCCATTATGACTTCTAATGGTCCAGCCACTGAGAGGACTTACTAGAGGACAGGACTCATGCTGAGGGTCACAATGCGTGTGTATGCCCTCGTCGTACTCAAGAATGGGCGGGGCCTCAGGGTGAATGCTGGTTTCTCCTACACTGAACGTTGGACAACGTGCCAACCACAGGGTTCTTGCCATGGGTAAGGAGGAGTTCTGATTTCTGCATCACACTCACCCCTGGGAAGTGATTGGAGATAAGGTCTCGGTTCTGAAGCCTGAAAACTGAGGTAGGGAAGAGATGATGACCTAAGGCCATGGCGGGTTTTATGTGCTCAGTGTGCGGTCAGCATTCTGGGTGTTGGTCAGGAGGTCCGGTCTCAGGTTGTGTTCGACAGTGCATTAGTGCCCAGGTTAGACTATATAATTTGGGTAAAGTCGAGTGCTGTGTAGGTTTACCCTCATTTAAGGTGCCTGGGCAGCTCATGAGGCAATAATTTTTTTTCTAGAGGGCAGGCAGAGTGCTGCATTGTGGGTCCGGAATTGCCAAACTTGAGGGCTTCGGGGCCAGGAGTGTGAGGACGGAAGTCTGAGAAGACAAGCTAGACTTGGGTTTCAGGGCGAGGGCACGGCAAGTACCCCCTGCAGATCTGAACCAATATCTCATGCATCTGAAGTCAGGGCGAGGATCAGACGTTGGCTCAGGTTGGAGTTTCTGAGCATGACGGCCGCTTCATGAAGGGAGCGGAATCTCGAGGCCATTGAGGTTTTCCCATGTTGGGAGTTGTGGGATGCCCCCTTCATGGATTCCTTCTGCGGGACAATTGAGACCTGTTGGACAGCTCCAGGACATCCCATATGGAATGACTCCAGAGCACCGTTCGCGGATGGATGCCTGGGAAGCCCGCCTCGCATTCCAATTGTCTCCTAGCAACAAGACAGTTTAGATCTGATGGCTCTGCGGGAGCAACCGGGGTGGCTGAGTTGAAATGGACTTTCCTGAGGATGGGTCCTAATGTGTTTTTGTGTCCATGAGGGCCTTGGAATGGGGCGGTGGCACCGGGACCCTGAAGTACTCTCCTAAGCTTTGGACATGGCTCCCATGCACAGGTTTCCTTGTGGAGACGAGATGAGTTCTGATGGGTGCCTCAGGAAAACCCCTATGCTCGTATTGGAATCAGGCTTTTGAGGACACATGCCTGTAACCCAAAGCAATGGATCCTATTATGGCCTAGGGTCCTGTCTGGTTCAATCTTCTTCTCTGGGGACATCCATCTATGGTATGAGTGGAGGTCGATTATCATCTGGTGTCAGACAGCCCTTGTTTGTTCCGGGCGACCTACACTATTGGGATGGCCTCAGGGGCAGGCCCGATCTACAAACCATGAGAAGAACTCTTCAGGATATGAAGAAAGTGCGAGTCTGAGGTGCTTGCTCAGGCTTTTGTCTCTGGATTTTGTATCAGCGATAGCCGTGGAATGTCGGGGAGGCCTCATGGGCAATGGACGAATCTTCCTCTCTGAGGATTTGGCCCGATTCCCAATTGCTTTTCGTCAATTTGTGGGATGGGAGGACTCATTTCAGTTTTGTTACCTCAGGTGTCCCACCAAAAGAGGAATTCCAAAGCCAAGCCGTGGGGAAGACTGAAGGGACAACCCGAACTATGGTTAAAAATTGGGGCCTAGTGGCATGGCAAGCCCAATATGATATCTCTTCATCCAGCCACTGAGTGGCCTTACTTGAGGACTGGGCTCAGCCTGAGCGTCACAATGTGTGTTTGTGACCAATGTGGCCCGCGAGCATGGGCGGGGCCTCATGGGCCACACTGGTTTCAACTACACTGAACGTTGGACAACATGCCAACCACAAGGTTTCTTGCCATGGGGAAGGAGTTCTGATTTCTGCATCACCTTCAACCCTGGGCAGTGATTGGAGATAAGGTCTAGGTTCTGAAACCTGAAAACTGATATTGGGAAGAGATGACGACCTAAGGCCATGGCGGCTCGATGTGCTCAGTGTGCGGCCAGCTGTCTGGGAGGGGCCAGGGGGTCCAGGCTCAGGCTGTGTCAGAAAGGGCATCAGTGCCCTGGTTAGCCTATGTATTTCGGGTACAGCCAAGGTCGGTGCAGGTTGATCCTCATTTGGGATTACTGGGTAGCACCAGAGGACAATGTTTTTCTTCTGGAGGGCCGGCAGAGTGCTGCATTGTAGTTCTGGATTGCCAAACTGGAGGGCTTTTGGGCCAGTAGTCTGACGACAAAAGTCTGAGAACACAAGCTAGGCTTAGGTTTCTGGGTGAGGCCATGGCACGCACAATCTACAGACCTGAATCGAGATCTCATGCATCTGAAGTCAGGGCAAGGATCAGACGATCGCTCAGGTTGGAGTTTCTGTCCCTGATGGCCCCTTCATGAATGGGCGGGGGCATCACGAGGCCATGGGGGTTTTCCCACGATGGGAGTTGTGAGAAGCTCCAAACTGCAGAGAGTCTTCTGCAGGACAATTGAGACCTGTTGTTTGGCTCCAGGCCAATGATTCTGAGCAGGGTTCTAAGGATGGATGGCTGGGTAGCCCACCTCGCATTCCAATTGTCTCCTAGCAACAAGACAGGTTAGATCTCCTGGATCTGTGGGGAGCAACCGAGGACGCTGAGTTGAAATGGACACCCCTGGGGATGGGTCCTAACGTGCTTTTGTGTCTATGGAGACCTTGGAATAAAGCGGAGGCACTGGGGCCCTAAATGGTTCTCCTAAACAGAGGCTTTGACACAGCCCCAACGTGCAAGTTTCCCATGTGTAGATGAGATGTTTTCTGATGTGTGGGTCAAGAAACAGCTATATGCTGCTATTGAAATCCAGGCCTCTGAGGAGAGATGCCTGAAAACCAAAGCAATGGATCTGATTAGTGCCTAGGGGCCTGTTCTTTCCTTTTTATCTCTGGGGACATCTGTCTATGGGTCTGAGTGCAGGTAGGTGCTCAGTTGGGCTCAGATTGCCCCTGTTTTTCCTGGGAAGTCACCACTATTGAGTTGAATCAGGGACTTTGGAGGTTTATCCTATTAGAAGGGTTGTGGCCATTGGAATGGGCACACACAATTCCCTTGGAGAAGGCAAGTACAGTCCTCAGGTTTGGCTCCAGGGGCCTGATCCTGTAGGTTGTGTAGGCCTGGGCTGTTTGGACAGTTGTCTGAAAACACACACCCTCCAGGCTAGGGCCCCTGGAACCACACCTCAGGATTGTTCCTGCCCTCTCAAAGGGAATTCTTCATATTCCATTGGCCACAACCATATAAATCAGGAGAAATCTCCAATGTCCCTGGGACCATCCCAATATTGTAGGCCGCTTGGAACAAACAGGGGTGATCTGACACTAGCTGAGCAACTAGCTCCACACCAACTTGGAGACAGATGTCCCCAGAGAAGAACATTGAACTGGACAGGCCCCTAGGCCCTAATCAGATCCATTGCTTTGGTTTCCAGGCATCTCTTCTCAGAGGCCTGGTTTCCAATACCAGCCTATGGGGTTTCCAGAGGCCCCTTCAGAGCAAGTCTTTTCTGCACATTGGAAACTTGCTCGTGGAGCTATGTCAGAACCTCAGAGGCCTGGTTTTCAATACCACCATATGGGGGTTTCCTGAGTCATCAGTCAGAACAAATGTCTTCTCCACATGGGAAACGTGCTCTTTCAAGCTGTGTCAAAACCTCCGGCTAGGAAAATCCTTCAGGGCCCCGGTGCCACCACCTCATTCCAAGGTCTCCATGGACACAATCCCACATTAGGACCCATCTGCAGGAGAGTCTATTTCAACTCAGTGCCCTTGGGTGCTCCCCTAGAGCCAGCAGATCGAACCTATCTTGTCACTAGGAGACAATTGGAATGTGAGGCGGGCTGGCTAAGCATCCATCTGTAGAAAACTACTCTGAAGTAATTCCATATGGGACGTCCTGGAGCCATCCAACAGGTCACAGCTGTCCTGCAGAAGGAATCCTTGCGGTTTGGAGCACCTCACCTCTCCCATCATGGGAAAAGCTCTGTGGCCTCGTGGTGCACCGTCCCCTTCATGAAAGAGCCATCTTGGACAGAAACTCCAACCTGAGCCAACGTCTAATCCTCGCCCTGACTTCAGATGCACGAAATCTTGATTCAACTCTGCAGAGTGTGCCTGCCGAAACCCCGCCCCGAAGCAAAACCTAGCTATTGTTCTCAGACTTCGTCCTCACACTCCGAGCCCACCAGCCCTCCAGTTAGGGAATTCTGGAGAGACACAATGCAGCACTCTGACTGCCCTCCAGAAGAGAAACGTTGTCCTATGGGGCTAACCAGAAACACCAAATGAGGATCAACCTGCATGCCACTTGCCTCTACCCCAATTATAAAGTTTCGCTTGGGCGTTAATGCCCTGTCTTGCACAGCCTGAGGTCTGAATTCCCAACCGACACCCAGACAGCTGGCTGTACACTGAGCACATCAGACCCGCCATGGCTTTAGGTCATCATCTCTTCCCAACCTTGGTTTTCAGGCTTCAGAACCTAGACCTTATATATACTCACTACCCAGGGGTGAACGTGATGCAGAAATGAAACTCCTTCTTCCTCAAGGCAAGAAACCTTGTGGTTGGCATGTTTTCCAACGTTCAGTGTAGGAGAATCCAGTGTAGCCCATGAGTCCCTGCCCATGCTTGAGAACCGCAATGGGCACAAACACATTGGGACCCTCAGTGTGAGCCCTGTCCTCAAGTAAAGCCTCTCAGGGTCTGGACCAAGAACCCGCATTGCCATCCCAAGTCCCCCAATATTGATGAGAGGTTGAGAGGTCTAGTCACCCCTATTCAGGTCTCTGCTCTGGAACCCCTGAGGAAAAAAATATCGAAGGGTCTCCTCCATCCCCTGAATGAGCCCCAAAATTTGGGATCTAACCAAATCTTAAAAGAGAAAGAATCATCCATGGCCAAAGAGGCCATCCCGTCATTCCATGGCCACCATTGACACAAAATCTAGAGACAAAAGCCTGGATATATGCCTCACACTTGCCCTTTGTTCATAGCCTGAAAAATTCTCCTCACGGTCTATAGATCATGCCTGTCATACCTACGTCCCCAAACCTAAGCTGAGTTTGGGTTTTCAGATTTCTGTCCCCACTGTCCTGGCCCACACACCCTCCAGGCTGGGGCCCCTGGAGCCATGCCTCAGGACTGTGCCTGCCTTCTCCAAGCAAATTCTGCCCATTCCATTGGCCACAACCCTAAAGATTAGGAGAACACTCCAACGTCCCTGAGGCCATCCCAATAGTGTTGGCCACTCAGGGCAAACAGGGTGATCTGTCCCAAGATGAGCAACTACCTCAACTCAGACCCATAGACAGATAACCCCAGAGAAGAAGATTGAACCGGACAGGCACCTAGGACCTAATCAGATCCATTGCTTTTGATTCCAGGCATCTCTCCTCAGAGGCCTGGTTTCCAATACCAGCATATGTGTTCTTCTGGAGGTACCAGTCTGAACAAATCTCATTTCCACATGGGAAACATGCATTTTGGAGCTGTGTCACAACCTCCAGTTAAGGGAAACCTTCAGGTCCCAGCAGCCAACACCCCATTCCAAGGTCTCCATGGACACAAACCCACATTATGACCCATCCGCAGGCGAGTCCATTTCAACACATCCCCTTTGGTTGCTCCCCAAAAGAAGCAGATCGAACCTGCCTTGTCACTAGGAGACAATAGGAATGTGAGGCGGGCTCTCCAGGAATCCATCCTTAGAACCCTGCACTGCCGTGGTTCCGCATGGGACATCCTGGAGCAATCTGACCGGTCTCGACTGTCCCGTAGAAGGAATCCTTGCCGATTGGAGCAACATACAATGCCAATCGTGGGAAAGTCTCCATAGCCCCATGATGCCCCCCACCATCATGAAGGGGCCATCCTGAACAGAAACTTCAACCTGAGCCTACGTCTGATCCTCGCCCTGACTTCAGATGCATGAGATTTAGATTTAGCTCTACAGAGTGTGCCTGCCATGATCTTGACCCAAAACCTAAGCCTAGCTTGTGTTCTCACACTTCCTTCCTCACAATTCTGGCCCACAAGCCCTCCAGTGTGAGAATTCCGTCGCCACAATGCAGCACTCTTTCTTCCCTCCAGAAGAAAAACGTTGCCCCTGGGGCTACCCAGAAACGCCAAATGAGGATCAACCTGCATGCCACTCAACTTTACTCCAATTATACAGTCTAAGCTTGGCACTAATGCCCTGTCTGACACAGCCTGAGCCTGGACCTCCTGGATGACACCCAGAAAGGTGGTGTCACACCTAAGGACTGTGCCAGTGCTCTCCAAGGGAACTCTGCCCGTTTCATTTGCCACAACCTTACAGATTAGGAGAAACCTCCAATTCCCAAGACCAGTCCAATAGTGTTGGCCTCCCCCAACAAACATGGGTGATCTGACACAAGCTGAGCAGTGACCTCCATTCTGAATCTTAGACAGAGACACTCAGAGGAGAATATTGAAAAGGACAGGCCCCTAGACCGTAATCAGATCCATTGCTTTGGATTCCAGGCATTGTTCCCCAGATGCTTGGTTTCCAATACCAGGTTGAGGGGGTTTCAGAACAAATCTCGTCTCTACATGGGAAACTTGCTCTTTGGAGCTGCATCAAAACCTCAGGTTAGGAGAATTCTTCAGGGCAACAGAGCCACTGCCCCATTCCAAGGGATTCATGGACACAAATCCACATCGACTGATCCTCATGAGATTCCATTTCAATTCAGCCCCCTCGGTTGTTCCCCCAGTGACAGCAGATCAAATGCTCCTTTTCACTAGGACACAACTGGAATGCAAGTTGGACTGCCCAGGCATCCATCATTAGAACTGTGCTTTGGAGCATTTCTTATGGGACGTCCTTGATCCATCCAAAAGGTCGTGACTGTCCCGCTGACGGAATCCTTGTGGTTTGGAGCATCACACACTCACAAAGTTGGAAATCTTCCATGGTTTCCTGATGCCCCCCCACCTTCATGAAGGGGACATCATGTACAGAAACTCCAACCTAAGCCAACATCTGATCCTCGCCCTGACTTCAGATGCACGAGATCTCATTTCAGGTCTGTAGAGTGTGCCTGCCATGTCACCGCTGCGAATTCTAAGCTGAACTTGTGTTCTCAGACTTCTGTCCAAAAACACCTGGCCCACAAGCCCTGAAGTTGGCAATTCTGGAGCCAGAATGCAGCACTCTGCCTGCCCTCCAGAAGAAAATCTTTGCCCTATGGGGCCAACCAGAAACCCCAAATGAGGACCAACCTTCACATCACTCGACTGTACCCCAATTATACAGTCTAGCCTGGGGACTAATGCCCTGCCTGACACAGCCTGAGCCCAGACCTCATGATGGACACAGACATCTGGCCGCACACTAAGTGCATCGGACCCACCATGGCCTTAGGTTGTCATCTCTTACCAACCTCTGTTTTCAGGCTTCAGAATCTAGACCTTATCTCTACTCACTGCCATGCCGTGTACGTGATGCAGAAATCAGAACTCCTCCTTCCCCATGACCAGAAACCCTGTGGTTGGCATGTTGTCCAACGTGCAATGTAGGAGAAACCAGCATGGCCCATGAGGCCTCAGACATGCTTGAGGGCTGTGATGGGCACAAACACACATTAGGATCCTAAGCATGATCCCTGGCCTCAATAAAGCCTCTCCGGGGCTGGACCAAGAGCCCACATATGGAGATTACCATGCCCCTACTCCCCAAGCCTTAACCAGTTCTTGAGAAGTCTAGTCACCCCTACTCAGATCTCTTCTCTAGAATCCCTCCTTGGTGGGACACATGAGGTTAAAAAAAAATAGTAAAAGGACTCCTACCGTCCAAAGAATGACCGCAAACACTTGGAATTGGGCCAAATTCACAGAGAGAAATACTCGTCCATGGCTGATGAGGCCATCCTGACATTCCACGGCCACCATTGACACAAAATCCGGAGACAAAAGCCTGAAAAAGCGCCACACACTCGCCCTTTGTTCAAAGCCTGAAAAATTCTCACGGTCTGTAGATCGGGCCTGCCATACCTATGTCCCCAAACCTAAGCCAAGTTTGTGTTTTCAGACTTCTGTCTCCATTGTCCTGGCCCACACACCCTCAAGGCTTGGCCCCATGGAGCCACACCTCAGGACTGTGCCTGCCCTCTCCATGGGAATTCTGCTCATTCCTTTGGCACAACCTGACAGATTAGGAGAAACATCCGAAGTCCCCGAGGCCACCCCAATATTGCAGAATGTCCGGGACAAACAGGGACCATCTGCCACAAGCTGAGCCACTACCTCCAATCAGACCTGTAGATAGATATCCATAGAAAAGAAGATTGAACAGGACAGGCACCTAGGCCCTAAACGGATCCATTGCTTTTGTTTTCACGTATCTCTCCTCAGAGGCCTGGATTCCAATACCAGCACATGGGGGTTTCTGGAGCTACCAATCAGAACAAATCGCATGCCACATGGGAATCATGCTATATGGAACTGTGTCAAAACCTCCAGTTAGGAGAAAATTTCACGTCACTGAAGCCACCGCCCCATTCCAATGTCTCAATGGACACAATCCCACATTATGACCCATCCTCAGGAGAGTCCATTTCAACTCAAACCTGGCGGTTGCTCACCCAGTGCCAGCAGATCAAACCTGCTTTGTCACTAGGAGACAATTGGAATGCGAGTTCGTTGCCCAGGTATCCGTTGTTAGAACTCTGCTCTGGAGAAATTCCTAATGGGGTGTCCTTGATCCATTCAACAGGTCTCAACTGTCCTGCAGAAGGAATCCTTGTGGTTTGCAGCATCACACACTCGCACCGTGGGAAAACCTCCATGGCCTCGTGATGCCTCCACCTTCAGGTAGAGGACATCATGGACAGAAACTCCCGTCTGATCCTCGCCCTGACTTCAGATGCATGAGATCTCAATTCAGCTCTGCAGAGTGTGCCTGCCTTTCCCTCGCTCCAAAACCTAAGCCAGCTCACGTTCTCAGACTTCCGTCCTCACACTCCTGGCACACAAGCCTTCCACTTTGGGAATTCTGGAGACAAAATGCAGCACTCTGCCTGCCCTCCAGAAGAGAGACTTTGCCCTAGGGGTCTACCCAGAAACATCAAATGAGGATCAACCTGCAATTCTCTAGACTGTACCCCAATTATACAGTCTAGCCTGGGCACTAATGCCCTGTCTGACACAGCCTGATCCCAGACCTCGTGACCGACACCCAGACACCTGGCCTCACACTGAACACATCGAACATGCCATGGCCTTAGGTCATCATCTCTTCCCAACCTTGGTCTTCAGGCTTCAGAACCTAGACATTATCTCCACTCACAACTAAGTGACGTACGTGATGCAGAAATCAGAACTTCACCTTCCCCATGACCAGAAACCTTGTGGTTGGCATGTTGTCCAACGTTCAGTATATGAGAACCCAGCATGGCCCATGAGGCCTCAGACATGCTTGAGGGCTGCGATGGGCACAAACATACATTAGGACCCTAAGCATGAACCCTGGCCTCAAGTAAAGCCTCTCCGGGGCTGGACCAAGAGCCTGCATATGGGACTTGCCATGCCCCTACTCCCCCAATCCTAGCCAGAGCTTGAGAAGTCTAGTCAACCTTATTCAGAGCTCTTTTCTGGAATCCCTCTTTGGTGGGACACATAAGGTAAAAAAAAAAAAAAAAAAAAAAAAAAAACAAGATAAAGAAAAAAAAAGTAAGGACTCCTACCATCCAAAGAATGACCCCAAACACTTGGAATTTGGCCAAATCCACAGAGAGAAATACTCGTCCATGGTCGATGAGGCCAGCCTGACATTCCACGGCCACCATTGACACAAAATCCGGAGACAAAAACCTGAAAAAGCGCCACACACTTGCCCTTTGTTCAGAGCCCCCAAAATTCTCAAGGTCTGTAGATCGGGCCTGCCATACCTATGTCCCCAAACCTAAGCCGAGTTTGTGTTTTCAGACTTCTGTCTCCATTGTCCTCACCCACACACCCTAAAGGCTGGGCCCCATGGAGCCACACCTCAGGACTGTGCCTGCTCTATCCAAGGGAATTCTGCTCATTCATTTGGCACAACCTGACAGATTAGGAGAATCATCCAAAATCTCTGAGGCTATCCCAATAGTGTAGAATGTCCTGGACATACAGGGACCCTCTGGCACAAGCTGAGCCACTACCTCCAATCAGAACCTTAGACAGATATCCATAGAAAAGAATATTGAACAAGACAGGCACCTAGGCCCTAATTGGATCCATTGCTTTTGTTTTCAGGCATCTCTCCTCAGAGGCCTGGATTCCAATACCAGCATAAGGGGGTTTCCAGAGCTACCTATCAGAAAAAATCTCGTCTCCACATAGGAATCTTGCTCTATGGAGCTGTGTCATAACCTCCAGTTAGGAGAAAACTTCAGGTCACTGGAGCCACTGCCCCATTTGAATATCTCCATGGACACAATCCCAAATTATGACCCATCCTCAGGAGAGTCCATTTCAACTAAACCCCCTCGGTTGCTACTCCAGAGCCAGCAGATTGAACCTGCCTTGTCGCTAGGAGACAATTGAAATGCGAGTTGGGCTCTTCAGGCATCCATCCTTAGAACCCTGCTCTTGCGTCGTTCCTTATGGGACATCCTTGAGCCATCCAACAGGTCTCGACTGTCCCACAGGAGTCCTTGTGCATGGACCACCTAACAACTCATATCATGGAAAGCTTCCAAGGTCACATGATGCCCCCAATCTTCATGAAGGCAGATCATGGAAACTCCAACCTGAGCCAACAGCTGATCTTCGCCTTGACTTCAGATGCACGAGATCTTGATTCAGCTCTTCAGAGTGTACCTGTTGTGCCCTCACCCCAAAACCTAAGCGTAGCTAGTGTTCTCCGACTTCCGTCCTCACTCTCCTGGACCACACGCCCTCTATTTTGGGATTTCCGATGACACAGTGCTGCACTCTGCCTGCCCTCTAGAAGAAAAATATTGCCCTATGGGTCTACCCAGAAACCTCAAATGAGGATAAACCTGCACATCACTCAACTGTACACCAATTATATAGTCTAGCCTGTGCACTAATGCCCTGTCTGACAGAACCTGAGGCCTGAATTCCCAACCGACACCCAGACAGCTTGCAGTACACTGAGAACATCTGAACCACCATGGCCTTAGGTCGCCATCTCTATCCAACATCGGTTTTCAGGCTACAGAATCCTAGACCTTATCTCTACTCACTTCCCATGGGTGAACGTGATGCAGAAATCAGAACTTCTCCTTCCCTCTCGCCAGAATCGTGTGTTTGGCATCTTGTCCAACGTTCAGTGTAGGACCCCTGTAGGGCCTACAGGGGTAGTAGTAGGGCCCCTGAGGGTAGTGTAGGGTCCCTGAGGCCCTGCCTATGCTTAAGAGCTGCGGTGGGCTCAAACACACATTGGGACCCTCAGTTTGAGCCCTGTCCTCAAGTAAAGCCTCTCAGTGGCTGGACCATGAGCCCGCATATGGGGCCTGCCATGCCCCAAGTCACCCAATCTTACCCAGAGGTAGAGACATCTAGTCACCCCTACTCAGGGCTCTGCTCTGGAATCCCTCTTTGGTGGGACATTTGAGGTAAATAAACACAGAAAGGACTCCTCCCACTCACAGAATGACCCCAATCACTTGGGATTGGGCCATCCCAAGTGATTGGGGTCCAGAGAGAAAGACTCGTCCATGGCCCATGAGGCCAGCCCGACATTCCACGGCCACTATTGACACAAAATCCAGAGACATAAGCTTCAGCAAGCGTTCACACTCACCCTTAGGTCATAGCCCAAAAAATTCTCCTCATAGTCTGTAGATTGGGCCTGCCATACCTACGTCCCCAAACCTAAGCCGAGTTTGTGTTTTCAGACTTCTATCCTGACATCCCTGTCCCACACACCCTCCAGACTGAGGCCCCTGGAGCCACACCTCAGGACTGTGCCTGCCCTCTCCAAGGAAATTCTTCCCATTCCATTGGCCACAACCCTACAGATAAGGAGAAACCTCCAAAGTCCCAGAGGCCATTCCAATAGTGTAGGCCACCCAGGACAAAGAGGGGCGATCTCTCACAAGCTGAGCAACGACGTCAACTCACCCGTAGACAGATAACCCAAGAGAAGAAGATTAAACTGGACTGGCCCCTAGAATGTAATTGGTTCCATTGCTTTTTTTTCTAAGCATCTCTCCTCAGAGGCCTGTTTTCCAATACCAGCATATGGGGGATTCCAGAGATACCAATCAGAACAAATCTTGTCTTCACATGGGAAACTTATCCTTTGGAGCTCTGTAAAAGCCTCCAGTTAGAAGAAACCTTCAGGTAGCCGGAGCAACCGCCCTATTCCAAGGTCTCCATGGACACATACCCGCATTATGACCATTCGGCAGGAGAGTACATTTCAACTCAGCCCCGTCGATTACTCCCCCAGAGGCAGAATATCAAACCTGCCTTGTCGCTAGGAGACAACTGGAATGCAAAGCAGACTCTCTAGGCATCCATCCTTGGAATCCTGCTCTGGCGCCGTTCCATATGGGATGTCCTGGAGCCTTCCAACAGGTCTTGACTGTCCCACAGAAGGAATCCTTGCAGATTGGAGCATCTCACAACTCCTATCGTGGGAAAACCTACATGGCCTCATGAGATGCTCCCCTTTATAAAGGGGCCATCATGGACAGAAACTCCAACCTGAGCCAACTTCTGATGCATTGCTTTGGTTTCTAGGTATCTCTCCTCAGAGGCCTGGTTTCCAATATAGGAATATGGGGGTTTCCTAAGGAAACAATCAGAACAGATCTCATCTCCACATGGGAAACTTGCTCTTTGGAGCTGTGTCAATACCTCAGGTTAGGAGGATCCTTCAGGGCGCTGGCACCATGGCCCAATCCCAAGGTCTCCAAGGACACAAACTTACATTATGAACCATTCTCAGGAGAGTCCATTTCAAATCAGCCCCCTCGGCTGCTCACCCAGAGCCAGCAGATCAAACCTTCCTTGTCACTCGGAGACAGTTAGAATGGGAGGCGGGCTGCCCAGGCATCCATCCTTAGAACCCTGCTCTGGAGAACTTCTTTATGGGACGTCTTGAATCCAACCAACCTGTCTTGACTGTCTCGCAGAATGAATCCTTGTGGTTTGAAGCATCACACAATAACACTGTGAGAAAACCTCCATTTCCTCATGATGCACCACACCTTCATAAATGGGCCATCATGGACAAAAACTCCATCCTAACCCAAAGTCTGATCCTCGCCCTGAATTCAGAAGCATGAGATCTCGATTCAGCACTTGAGAGTGTGCCTGCTGGGCCCTCGCCTTGAAACCTAAGCCTATCTTGTGTTCTCAGACTTCCGTCCTCAGAATCCTGGCCAACCCCTCCAGTTTGGAAATTCTGGAGACACAATGCAGCACTCTGCCTGCCCTCCAGAAGAAAAATGTTGCCCTATAGGGCTAACCGGAAACGCCAAATGAGTAACAACCTGCATGCCACTCGACCATACCCCAATTATACAGTCTAGCCTGTGCACTAAAGCCCTGTCTGACACAGCCTGAGGGCAGACCTCCAGTCCAACACCCAGAAAGTTGGCCGTACACAGAACATATCACACCCACAATGGCTTTAGGCCATCATCTCTACCC
The DNA here is from genome assembly GCF_964662115.1 of Mustela nivalis. Taxonomy (NCBI): domain Eukaryota; kingdom Metazoa; phylum Chordata; class Mammalia; order Carnivora; family Mustelidae; genus Mustela; species Mustela nivalis. The sequence continues at coordinate 1,359,337 of NW_028136554.1, forward strand.
AACCTCAATTTTCACCTTCAGAACCTAGACCTTATCTACACTCACTGCTCAGGAGTGAACGTGATGCAAGAATCAGGACTTCTCCTTCACCATGGCAAGAAACCTTGTGGTTGGCATGTTGTCCAACGTTCATTGTAGGAGAAAGCAGCATGGACTATGAGGTCCCACCTATCCCTGAGGGCCACAATTTGCACAAACACATATTGTGACCCTCAGCGTGAGCCTTATTTTCTTGTGAAGCCTCTTAGTGACTGGAACAACAGCCCACATATGGGGCTTGCCAAGCCCCTAGTCACCCAATCTCAACCAGAGTTCGAGATGTCTAGTCACCCGACTCAGGGCTCTGCTCTGGAATCCCTCTTTGGTGGGACACCTGAGGTAAAAAAAAAAAATACAGAAAGGACTTTTCCCATCCACAGAATGATCCCAACCCCTTGGGATCAGGCCAAATCACCAGAGAAAGAATTGTCCATGGCCCTTGAGGACACTCCGACATTCCACGGCCACCGTTGACACAAAATCCAGAGACAAAAGCCTGAGCAAGTGCCACATACTCGCCCTTTGTTCATAGCCCGGAAAATTCTCACGGTCTGTAGATCGAGCCTTCATACATACATCCCCAAACATAAGCTGAGTTTGTGTTTTCAAACTTCTGTCCCCACAGTCCTGGCCCACACACCATCCAAGCTGGGGCCCCTGGAGCCACACCTCAGGTGTGTGGCTTCCCTCTCCAGGGGAATTCTGCCATTTCCATTGGCCACAACCTTATAGATTAGGAGAAACCTCCAAACTCCCCGAGGCCATCTGAATAGTGTTGGCTGCCCAGGACAAACAGGGATGATCTTTCACAAGTTAGGAAACTACCTCCACTCAGACCCAGAGACAGATATACCCATAGAATAAGATTGAACTGGACAGGCACTTAGGCCCTAATCAGATCCATTGCTTTTGTTTCCAGGCATCTCTCCTCAGAGGCCTGGTTTCCAATACCAGCATAAGGGGATTACTGAGGCACTCATCAGAAAAATCTCGTCTCCACATAGGAAATGTACTCTTTGGAGCTCTATAAAAACCTCTGTTTAGGAGAATCTTTCAGGGCCCCGGATCAAGCGCCCCATTCCAAGGTCTCCATGGACTTAAACCCACATTATGATCTATCCTCGGGAGCGTCCATGTCAACTCAACCCCCTTGGTTTCTCCCCCAGGGCCTGCAGATCAAACCTGCCTTGTCGCTAGGAGACAACTAGAATGGGAGGTGGGCTGCCTAGGCATCAATCCTTAGAACCCTACTCTGGAGTCATTCCATATGGGACATCCTAGAGCCATCCAACAGGTCTCAAGTGTTCCACAGAAGGAATCTTTGCAGTCTGGAGCATCTCAGAACTCCCATTGTGGGAAAATCTACATGGCCTCTTGAGACGCTCCACTTTATAAAGTGGCCATCATGGACAGAAACTCCAACCTGAGCAAACGTCTGATATTCGCCCTGACTTCAGGTGCATGAGATCATGATTCAGCTCTGCAGAGTGTGCCTTCTGTGCCCTCACTTCAAAAACGAAGCCTAGCTTGTGTTCTCAGACTACAGTCCTCACACCCCTGGCCCAAAAGCCCTACAGTTTGGCAATACTGGGGCCACAATGCAGCACTCTGCCTGCCCTCCCAGAGAAAAAACGTTGCCTTATGGAACTACCTAGAGACCCGAATGAGGATCAATTGAACGCCACTCGACTGCACCCCAAATATACAGTCTACCCTGTCTAATGCCTTGTCTGACACAGCATGAGCCCACACCTCCAGACCTACGCTGAACAGCTGGCCGCACACTGAGCTCATTGGACCCAACAGGTCCTTAGGTCTTCATCTCTTCCCAACCTCGGTTTTCAGGTTTCAGAACCTAGACCTAAACTCCAATCACTGTCCAGGGGTTAACGTGATGCAGAAGTCACAACTCTTCCTTCGCCATGGCCAGAAACCTTGTGGTTGGCATATTCTCCAACGTTCAGTGTCGGAGAATCCAGCGTGGCCCATGAGGCCCTTCCCATGCTTGAGGGCCTTGTTGGCACAAATAGGCATTGTGACCCTCAGCATGAGCCCTGTCCTCAAGGAAGGCCTCTCAGTGTCTGAATCAAGAGCCCACATATTGGACTTGCCATGCCCCTAGGCCCCCAAACTAAAACAGAGGTGGGGTTGTCCAGTGTCCCTCCCGAGGACTCTGCTCTGGAATCCCTCCTTTATTGGGACACATGAGGTACAAAAAATAAAATAAAATAAAATAAAAAACAGAAAGGACTCCTCCCATCCCACAGAACATACCCAAACTCTTGGGATTGGGTCAAATCCTCAGAGAAGGAAAGCCGTCCACAACCCATGAGGCCACGCCAGCATTCCACCCACATTGTTCACACAAATCCAGAGACAAAATCTGAGCAAGCACCTCAAACTCACACTTTTTCATATCCTGAAGTGTTATCACGGTCTGTAGATTGGGCGTGCCATAACTATGTCCCCAATTCTAAGCGGAGTTTGTGTTTTCAGATTTTTGCTCAACAGGCCTGGCCCACACACCCACAAGGTTGGGCCCCTAGAGCCAAACTCAGAACTTTGCCTGCCCTCTCCAGGGGATTTCTGCCCATTCCATTGACCACAACCCTATAGATTAGGAGAAACTCCAAAGTCCCGAGGCCATTCCAATATTATAGGTCGCCCAGGACAAACAGGGGCGATCTGACACAATCTGAGCAACTACCTCACCTCAGATACTTAGACACGTATCCCCAGCAAAGAGATTGAACCGGACAGGCACCTAGGCCCTAACATATCCATTGCTTTTGTTTCCAGTCATCTCTCCTCAGAGACCTGGTTTCCAATACCAGCATATGGGAGATTCCTTAGGCACTCATTAAAACAATTCTCTTCTCTACATAGGAAACATACTCTTTAGAGCTCCATCAAAACCTCCGGTTATGAACATCCCTCAAGGACCCGGATCAAGACCCCATTCCAAGTATACATGGACACAAATGCACATTATGACCCATCCTCAACTCACCCATTTCAACACACCCGCCTCGGTTGCTCCCCTAGATCCAGCAGATCGAACTTGCCTTGGCGCTATGAGACACCTGGAATGGGAGGCAGGCTGCTCAGGCATCCATCCTTAGAACCCTGCTCTGGATAACTTCCTTATGGGATGTCCTGGAGCCATCCAACAGGTCTCGACTGTCCCACAGAAGGAATCATTGCGGTTTGGAGCATCTCACAATTCCCATCGTGGGAAAACCTCCATGTCCTCGTGACACCCTCCCCTTCATGAAGGGGCTGTCATGGACAGAAACTTCGACCTAAGCCAACGTCTGATCCTAGCTCTGTCTTCAGGTATACAGGATCTCGAATCATCTCTGCAGAGGGTGCCTGCCGTCCCCTCACCCCGAAATCTAAGTCTGGCTTGTGTTCTCAGAATTTTTTCATCACACTCCTGGCCCACAAGCCTTCCAGTTTGGGAATTCTGGAGCCACTATGTGGCACTGTGTCTTCCCTCCAGAAGAAAAACGTTGCCCTCTGGGGCTACCCAGTAACCACAAATGAGTACCATTCTGCACGAAACTCGACTGCACCCCAATGATACAGTCTAGCCTGGGCACTAATTCCCTGTCTGCCACAGCCTGAGCCTGCACCTCCCAACCCACACTCAACAGCTGGCCGAACACTGAGCACATCAGCCACACCATGGCCTTAGGTCTTCATCTCTTCCCAACCTCAGTTTTCAGGCTTCAGAACCTAGACCTTAAATCCAATCACAGTCCAGGAGTGAAAGTGTTGCAGAAATTAGAACTCCATCTTCCCCATGGCCAGAAAACTTGTGGTTGCCATATTGTGCAACGTTCCCTGTAGGAGAAACCAGCATGGTACATTAGGCCACGCCCTGACTTGAGGGGCTCCTTGGGCACAAAAACACATTGTGAAACTCAGTGTGAGACCATTCCTCAGGGAAGGCCTCTCAGTGTCTGGACCAAGAGCCCACATATGGGGCTTGCCATGTTCTTAGGTCCCAATGTTAACCAGAGGTCTGGTTGTCCAGTTGCCCCCACCCACGACTCTGCTCTGGAATCCCTGTTTGGTGGTCCCCGGAGGTTAAAAAAAAAAATAAAATAAACAAAAAAACCCAGAAAAACCTCCTCCCTTCCCACAGAATGACCCCAAACTCTTGGGATCGGTTCAAATCCCCAGAAAGGGAGCCTCATCGATGGCCCATGAGGACACCCCGACATTCCATGGCAATCGGTGACACATTTCCAGAAAAAAAAAAAAAAAAAAAAAAAAGCATGAGCCAGCACCTCACATTCGCCCTTTGTTTATATCCCGAAGAATTCTCCTCACGGTCTATAGATCGGGCCGGCCATACCTACATCCCCCAACCTAAGTGGAGTTTGTGTTTTCAGACTTTTGTCCAAATAGCCCTGGACCACACACGCTCCACACTTGGGTCCCTGGAGCCACACCTCAGGACTGTGCTTCCCTTTCAAGGGAATTCTTCCCATTCCATTGGCCACAACCTTGCAAATGAGGAAAAACCTCCAAAGTCACCGAGGCCATCCCATTAGTGTAGGCCGCCCAGGACAAACAGGGGTGATCTCAAACCAGCTGAGCAACTACCTCCACTCAGACAACAGATGTCCCCAGAGAAGAATATTGAACCGGACAGGCCCCTAGGCCCTAATCAGATCCATTGCTTTGGTTTTTAGGCATCTCTCCTCAGAGGCCTCGTTTCCAATACCAGCATATGGTGGTTTCCTGAGGCACCAATAAGAACAAATCTCGTCTCCCCATGGAAAACTTGCTCATTGGAGCTTTGTCATAACCTCTGGTTAGGAGAATCCTTCAGGGCCCTGGTGCCACTGCCCCATACCAAGGTCTCCATGGACTCAAACCAACATTAAGACCATCCTCAGGAAAGTCCATTTCAACTCAGCCCCCTCTGTTGCTACCCCAAGCCAGCAGATCAAACGTTTCTTGTTGCTAGGAGACAATTGGATTGTGAGGCTGACTGCCCAGGCATCCATACTTAGAACCCTGTTCTGGAAAAATACCTTATAAGACGTCCTGGAGCCATCCAACAAATCTTAATTGTCCCACAGAAGGAATCCTTGCGGTTTGGAGCATCTCACAACTCCAATAGTGGGAAAACCCCCATGGGCTCATAATGTCCCCCCTTCATGAAGGGGCCAACATGGACAGAAACTCAAACCTGAGCCAAAGTCTGATCCTCGACCTGACTTCAGACACATGAGATCTCAATTCAGCTCTGCAGAGTGTGGCTGCCATGTCTTTGCCCCGAAACCTAAGCCTAGCTTGTGTTCTCAGACTTCCGTCCTCACTCTCCTGGCCCACAAGCCCTCCAGTTTGGGAATTCCGAAGCCACAATGCAGCACTCTGCCTGCCCTCCAGAAGAAAAACTTTGCCCTATGCTTCTAATAAGAAACCCCAAATGATTTTCTAATGCATGCCACTCGATTGTAAAGCAATTATACAGCCCACCCTGTATTCTAATGCCCTGTCTGGCACAGCCTGAGACAAGACATCCCAAACGACACCCAGACAGCTGGCCCCAACCTGGACACATAGGACCCGCTATGGCTGTAGGTCGTCATCTCTTCCCAACCTCGGTTTTCAGGCTTCAGAACCTAGACCTTATCTCCAATCACTGCCCAGGGTGAACGTGATGCAGAAATTAGAATTCCTCCTTCCCCATGGCCAGAAACCTTGTGGTTGGCATGTTGTCCAACGTTCAATGTGGGAAAACCTGCATTGTCCGAAAGGCCACGCCAGTGCTTGAGGGCCGCCTAGGGCACAGACATGCATTGTGACCTGCAGCGTGAGTCCCGTATTAAAGTAACGCCTCTCAGTGGCTGGACCAAGATCCTGCATATGGGGCTTGTCATATCCATAGGCCCCCAGGCTTAACCCGAGGGCGAGTATTCCAGTTGTCAGTACACACTGCTATGCTCTAGAATCCCTCTACTGGGGGGACATATGAGGCAAAAAACAGGACACTTCCCTTCCCACAGAATGACCCCAAACACTTGGGGGCTAGACAAACTACCAGAGAGGGAGACTTCTACGACCCATGAGGCAACTCCTACATTAAACGGCCATTGTGGACAAAACATCCAGAGACAAAAGCATGAGCGACTGCCTCCCTCTCACCCTTCTTTCATATCCAGAGGAGCTCCCCTCATGGACTGTAGATCAGGCCTGCCGTAACCTCGGCCCCAAACCTGAGCTGAGTTAGGGTTTTTGGATGTCTGTCTGCACAGCCATGGCCCACACAGCCTCCAGGCTGGGGTCTCTGGAGCCACACCACAGAACTGTGCCTGCTCTCTCCTAAGAAACTGCCCATTCCATTGGCCACAACTCTACAAAATAGTAGAAACCTCAAGGTCCCCAAGGACATCCCACTACCGCATGCCGCACTGGACAAATAGGGGCATTATGACACAAGCTGAGCAACTACTACCTCCATGCAGACACACAGACAGATATCCGCAGAGACAGAAGATTGAACCAGACAGGCCCCTAGGCCCTATTATGAACTCTTGCTTTGGTGTCCAGGTATCACTCCTCAGAGGCCTGGGTTCGAAGACCAGCATACGGGGCTTTTTTGAGGCACCAGACAAAAGACCTCTCATCTCCACATGGGAAGCTTCCTTGTTGGAGTTGTGTCAAGCCCTTCGGGTTGGAGAATCCTGCAGAGTCCCTTAGCTACTGCCACATTCCAAGGTCTCCATGGCCACCAACCCACATTATGACTCATCCTCAGGAGAGTCCATTTAAACTCAGCCTTCTGGGTAGCTCACCCAAGAGCCCGCAGATTGAGCGTGCCTTGTCTCCACCAGGCAATGGGAAGGTGAGTTGGCGTTTCTCGGCATCCATGCTTAGGCCCCTGCTCTCGAGTCTTTCTGTATGGGGCATCCTGGAACCATACAATAGTACTCGACTGTCCTGAAGAAGGAAACTTTGAAGTTGGGAGCAGCTCACAACTCCCAGCGTAGGGAAACCTCCCTGGCCTCATGACGCCCCCACCCCCTTCAGGAAGGGGCCGTCATGGACACAAACTCCAGCTTGAGGCAACATCTGATACTCGCCCTGACCTCACCTGCAGGAGATCTCGATTCAGCCTCTTCAGAGTGGGCCTGCCATGCTCTTGGCCCCAAAACTCATGCTAGCTTGTGTTTTCAGACTTCCTTCCTCACAATCCTGGCCACACCCCTCCAGTTTGGCAATTCTGGAGACACAATGCAGCACTCTGCCTGCCCTCCAGAAGAAAAATGTTGCCCTATAGGGCTAACCGGAAACGCCAAATGAGTAACAACCTGCATGCCACTCGACCACACCCCAATTATACAGTCTAGCCTGTGCACTAAAGCCCTGTCTGACACAGCCTGAGGGCAGACCTCCAGTCCAACACCCAGACAGCTGGCCGTACACAGAGCATATCACACCCACAATGGCTTTAGGCCATCATCTCTACCCAACCTCAGTTTTCACCTTCAGAACCTAGACCTTATCTCCACTCACTGCTCAGGAGTGAACGTGATGCAAGAATCAGAACTTCTCCTTCGCCTTGGCAAGAAACCTAGTGGTTGGCATGTTGTCCAATGTTCATTGTAGGAGAAAGCAGCATGGACTATGAGGCCCCACCTATCCCTGAGGGCCACAATGTGCACAAACACACATTGTGACCCTCAGCGTGAGCCCTATCCTCATGTAAAGCCTCTTAGTCACTGGAACAACAGCCCACATATGGGGCTTGCCAAGCCCCTAGTCCCCCAATCTCAACCAGAGTTCGAGATGTCTAGTCACACCTACTCAGGGCTCTACTCTGGAATCCCTCTTTGGTGGGAGAACTGAGGTAAAAAAAATACATAAAGGACTCTTCCCATCCACAGAATGATCCCAACCACTTGGGATCAGGCCAAATCACCAGAGAAAGAATTGTCCATGGCCCTTGAGGACACTCCGACATTCCACGGCCACCGTTGACACAAAATCCAGAGACAAAAGCCTGAGCAAGCGCCACATACTCGCCCTTTGTTCATAGCCCGGAAAATTCTCACGGTCTGTAGATCGAGCCTTCATACATACATCCCCAAAACTAAGCTGAGTTTGTGTTTTCAGACTTCTGTCCCCACAGGCCTGGCCAACACACCATCCAAGCTGGGGCCCCTGGAGCCACACCTCAGGACTGTGGCTTCCCTCTCCAGGGGAATTCTGCTATTTCCATTGGCCACAACCCAAAAGATTAGGAGAATCCGCCAAACTCCCCCAGGCCATCCGAATAATGTTGGCTGCCCAGGACACACAGGGATGATCTCTCACAAGTTAGGAAACTACCTCCACTCAGACCCAGAGACAGATATCCCCATAGAATAAGATTGAACTGGACAGGCACTTAGGCCCTAATCAGATCCATTGCTTTTGATTCCAGTCATCTCTCCTCAGAGGCCTGTTTTCCAATACCAGCATATGGGAGATTCCTTAGGCACTCATCAAAACAATTCTCTTCTCTACATAGGAAACATACACTTTAGAGCTCCATCAAAACCTCCGGTTATGAACATCCCTCAAGGCCCCGGTTCAAGCACCCCATTCCAAGGTCTACATGGACACAAATGCACATTATGACCCATCCTCAACTCACCCATTTCAACACACCCGCCTCGGTTGCTCCCCTAGATCCAGCAGATCGAACTTGCCTTGGCGCTATGAGACACCTGGAATGGGAGGCAGGCTGCCCAGGCATCCATCCTTAGAACCCTGCTCTGGATAACGTCCTTATGGGATGTCCTGGAGCCATCCAACAGGTCTCGACTGTCCCACAGAAGGAATCATTGCGGTTTGGAGCATCTCACAATTCCCATCGTGGGAAAACCTCCATGTCCTCGTGACACCCTCCCCTTCATGAAGGGGCTGTCATGGACAGAAACTTCGACCTAAGCCAACGTCTGATCCTAGCTCTGTCTTCAGGTATACAGGATCTCGAATCATCTCTGCAGAGGGTGCCTGCCGTCCCCTCACCCCGAAATCTAAGTCTGGCTTGTGTTCTCAGAATTTTTTCATCACACTCCTGGCCCACAAGCCTTCCAGTTTGGGAATTCTGGAGCCACTCTGTGGCACTGTGTCTTCCCTCCTGAAGAAAAACGTTGCCCTCTGGGGCTACCCAGTAACCACAAATGAGTACCATCCTGCACGAAACTCGACTGCACCCCAATGATACAGTCTAGCCTGGGCACTAATTCCCTGTCTGCCACAGCCTGAGCCTGCACCTCCCAACCCACACTCAACAGCTGGCCGAACACTGAGCACATCAGCCACACCATGGCCTTAGGTCTTCATCTCTTCCCAACCTCAGTTTTCAGGCTTCAGAACCTAGACCTTAAATCCAATCACAGTCCAGGAGTGAAAGTGTTGCAGAAATTAGAACTCCATCTTCCCCATGGCCAGAAAACTTGTGGTTGCCATATTGTGCAACGTTCCCTGTAGGAGAAACCAGCATGGTACATTAGGCCACGCCCTGACTTGAGGGGCTCCTTGGGCACAAAAACACATTGTGAAACTCAGTGTGAGACCATTCCTCAGGGAAGGCCTCTCAGTGTCTGGACCAAGAGCCCACATATGGGGCTTGCCATGTTCTTAGGTCCCAATGTTAACCAGAGGTCTGGTTGTCCAGTCGCCCCTCCCCAGGACTCTGCTCTGGAATCCCTCTTTTGGTGGTCCACCTTAGGTAAAAAAAAATAATAATAATAAAAAAATAAACAAAAAAACAAGAAAGGCCTCCTCCCTTCCCACAGAATGACCCCAAACTCTTGGGATCGGGTCAAATCCGCAGAAAGGGAGCCTCATCGATGGCCCATGAGGACACCCCGACATTCCATGGCAATCGGTGACACATTTCCAGAAAAAAAAAAAAAAAAAGCATGAGCCAGCACCTCACATTCGCCCTTTGTTCATATCCCGAAGAGTTCTCCTCACGGTCTATAGATCGGGCCGGCCATACCTACATCCCCCAACCTAAGTGGAGTTTGTGTTTTCAGACTTTTGTCCAAATAGCCCTGGACCACACACGCTCCACACTTGGGTCCCTGGAGCCACACCTCAGGACTGTGCTTCCCTTTCAAGGGAATTCTTCCCATTCCATTGGCCACAACCTTGCAAATGAGGAAAAACCTCCAAAGTCACCGAGGCCATCCCATTAGTGTAGGCCGCCCAGGACAAACAGGGGTGATCTCAAACCAGCTGAGCAACTACCTCCACTCAGACAACAGATGTCCCCAGAGAAGAATATTGAACCGGACAGGCCCCTAGGCCCTAATCAGATCCATTGCTTTGGTTTTTAGGCATCTCTCCTCAGAGGCCTCGTTTCCAATACCAGCATATGGTGGTTTCCTGAGGCACCAATAAGAACAAATCTCGTCTCCCCATGGAAAACTTGCTCATTGGAGCTTTGTCATAACCTCTGGTTAGGAGAATCCTTCAGGGCCCTGGTGCCACTGCCCCATACCAAGGTCTCCATGGACTCAAACCAACATTAAGACCATCCTCAGGAAAGTCCATTTCAACTCAGCCCCCTCTGTTGCTACCCCAAGCCAGCAGATCAAACGTTTCTTGTTGCTAGGAGACAATTGGATTGTGAGGCTGACTGCCCAGGCATCCATACTTAGAACCCTGTTCTGGAAAAATACCTTATAAGACGTCCTGGAGCCATCCAACAAATCTTAATTGTCCCACAGAAGGAATCCTTGCGGTTTGGAGCATCTCACAACTCCAATAGTGGGAAAACCCCCATGGGCTCATAATGTCCCCCCTTCATGAAGGGGCCAACATGGACAGAAACTCAAACCTGAGCCAAAGTCTGATCCTCGACCTGACTTCAGACACATGAGATCTCAATTCAGCTCTGCAGAGTGTGGCTGCCATGTCCTTGCCCCGAAACCTAAGCCTAGCTTGTGTTCTCAGACTTCCGTCCTCACTCTCCTGGCCCACAAGCCCTCCAGTTTGGGAATTCCGAAGCCACAATGCAGCACTCTGCCTGCCCTCCAGAAGAAAAACTTTGCCCTATGCTTCTAATAAGAAACCCCAAATGATTTTCTAATGCATGCCACTCGATTGTAAAGCAATTATACAGCCCACCCTGTATTCTAATGCCCTGTCTGGCACAGCCTGAGACAAGACATCCCAAACGACACCCAGACAGCTGGCCCCAACCTGGACACATAGGACCCGCTATGGCTGTAGGTCGTCATCTCTTCCCAACCTCGGTTTTCAGGCTTCAGAACCTAGACCTTATCTCCAATCACTGCCCAGGGTGAACGTGATGCAGAAATTAGAATTCCTCCTTCCCCATGGCCAGAAACCTTGTGGTTGGCATGTTGTCCAACGTTCAATGTGGGAAAACCTGCATTGTCCGAAAGGCCACGCCAGTGCTTGAGGGCCGCCTAGGGCACAGACATGCATTGTGACCTGCAGCGTGAGTCCCGTATTAAAGTAACGCCTCTCAGTGGCTGGACCAAGATCCTGCATATGGGGCTTGTCATATCCATAGGCCCCCAGGCTTAACCCGAGGGCGAGTATTCCAGTTGTCAGTACCCACTGCTATGCTCTAGAATCCCTCTACTGGGGGGACATATGAGGCAAAAAACAGGACACTTCCCTTCCCACAGAATGACCCCAAACACTTGGGGGCTGGACAAACTACCAGAGAGGGAGACTTCTACGACCCATGAGGCAACTCCTACATTAAACGGCCATTGTGGACAAAACATCCAGAGACAAAAGCCTGAGCGACTGCCTCCCTCTCACCCTTCTTTCATATCCAGAGGAGCTCCCCTCATGGACTGTAGATCAGGCCTGCCATAACCTCGGCCCCAAACCTGAGCTGAGTTAGGGTTTTTGGATGTCTGTCTGCACAGCCATGGCCCACACAGCCTCCAGGCTGGGGTCTCTGGAGCCACACCACAGAACTGTGCCTGCTCTCTCCTAAGAAACTGCCCATTCCATTGGCCACAACTCTACAAAATAGTAGAAACCTCAAGGTCCCCAAGGACATCCCACTACCGCAAGCCGCACTGGACAAATAGGGGCATTATGACACAAGCTGAGCAACTACTACCTCCATGCAGACACACAGACAGATATCCGCAGAGACAGAAGATTGAACCAGACAGGCCCCTAGGCCCTATTATGAACTCTTGCTTTGGTGTCCAGGTATCACTCCTCAGAGGCCTGGGTTCGAAGACCAGCATACGGGGCTTTCCTGAGGCACCAGACAAAAGATCTCTCATCTCCACATGGGAAGCTTCCTTGTTGGAGTTGTGTCAAGCCCTTCGGGTTGGAGAATCCTGCAGAGTCCCTTAGCTACTGCCACATTCCAAGGACTCCATGGCCACCAACCCACATTATGACTCATCCTCAGGAGAGTCCATTTAAACTCAGCCTTCTGGGTAGCTCACCCAAGAGCCCGCAGATTGAGCGTGCCTTGTCTCCACCAGGCAATGGGAAGGTGAGTTGGCGTTTCTCGGCATCCATGCTTAGGCCCCTGCTCTCGAGTCTTTCTGTATGGGGCATCCTGGAACCATACAATAGTACTCGACTGTCCTGAAGAAGGAAACTTTGAAGTTGGGAGCAGCTCACAACTCCCAGCGTAGGGAAACCTCCCTGGCCTCATGACGCCCCCACCCCCTTCAGGAAGGGGCCGTCATGGACACAAACTCCAGCTTGAGGCAACATCTGATACTCGCCCTGACCTCACCTGCAGGAGATCTCGATTCAGCCTCTTCAGAGTGGGCCTGCCATGCTCTTGGCCCCAAAACTCATGCTAGCTTGTGTTTTCAGACTTCCTTCCTCACAATCCTGGCCACACCCCTCCAGTTTGGCAATTCTGGAGACACAATGCAGCACTCTGCCTGCCCTCCAGAAGAAAAATGTTGCCCTATAGGGCTAACCGGAAACGCCAAATGAGTAACAACCTGCATGCCACTCGACCACACCCCAATTATACAGTCTAGCCTGTGCACTAAAGCCCTGTCTGACACAGCCTGAGGGCAGACCTCCAGTCCAACACCCAGACAGCTGGCCGTACACAGAGCATATCACACCCACAATGGCTTTAGGCCATCATCTCTACCCAACCTCAGTTTTCACCTTCAGAACCTAGACCTTATCTCCACTCACTGCTCAGGAGTGAACGTGATGCAAGAATCAGAACTTCTCCTTCGCCTTGGCAAGAAACCTAGTGGTTGGCATGTTGTCCAATGTTCATTGTAGGAGAAAGCAGCATGGACTATGAGGCCCCACCTATCCCTGAGGGCCACAATGTGCACAAACACACATTGTGACCCTCAGCGTGAGCCCTATCCTCATGTAAAGCCTCTTAGTCACTGGAACAACAGCCCACATATGGGGCTTGCCAAGCCCCTAGTCCCCCAATCTCAACCAGAGTTCGAGATGTCTAGTCACACCTACTCAGGGCTCTACTCTGGAATCCCTCTTTGGTGGGAGAACTGAGGTAAAAAAAATACATAAAGGACTCTTCCCATCCACAGAATGATCCCAACCCCTTGGGATCAGGCCAAATCACCAGAGAAAGAATTGTCCATGGCCCTTGAGGACACTCTGACATTCCACGGCCACCGTTGACACAAAATCCAGAGACAAAAGCCTGAGCAAGCGCCACATACTCGCCCTTTGTTCATAGCCCGGAAAATTCTCACGGTCTGTAGATCGAGCCTTCATACATACATCCCCAAAACTAAGCTGAGTTTGTGTTTTCAGACTTCTGTCCCCACAGGCCTGGCCAACACACCATCCAAGCTGGGGCCCCTGGAGCCACACCTCAGGACTGTGGCTTCCCTCTCCAGGGGAATTCTGCTATTTCCATTGGCCACAACCCAATAGATTAGGAGAATCCGCCAAACTCCCCCAGGCCATCCGAATAATGTTGGCTGCCCAGGACACACAGGGATGATCTCTCACAAGTTAGGAAACTACCTCCACTCAGACCCAGAGACAGATATCCCCATAGAATAAGATTGAACTGGACAGGCACTTAGGCCCTAATCAGATCCATTGCTTTTGATTCCAGTCATCTCTCCTCAGAGGCCTGTTTTCCAATACCAGCATATGGGAGATTCCTTAGGCACTCATCAAAACAATTCTCTTCTCTACATAGGAAACATACACTTTAGAGCTCCATCAAAACCTCCGGTTATGAACATCCCTCAAGGCCCCGGTTCAAGCACCCCATTCCAAGGTCTACATGGACACAAATGCACATTATGACCCATCCTCAACTCACCCATTTCAACACACCCGCCTCGGTTGCTCCCCTAGATCCAGCAGATCGAACTTGCCTTGGCGCTATGAGACACCTGGAATGGGAGGCAGGCTGCCCAGGCATCCATCCTTAGAACCCTGCTCTGGATAACGTCCTTATGGGATGTCCTGGAGCCATCCAACAGGTCTCGACTGTCCCACAGAACGAATCATTGCGGTTTGGAGCATCTCACAATTCCCATCGTGGGAAAACCTCCATGTCCTCGTGACACCCTCCCCTTCATGAAGGGGCTGTCATGGACAGAATCTTCGACCTAAGCCAACGTCTGATCCTAGCTCTGTCTTCAGGTATACAGGATCTCGAATCATCTCTGCAGAGGGTGCCTGCCGTCCCCTCACCCCGAAATCTAAGTCTGGCTTGTGTTCTCAGAATTTTTTCATCACACTCCTGGCCCACAAGCCTTCCAGTTTGGGAATTCTGGAGCCACTCTGTGGCACTGTGTCTTCCCTCCTGAAGAAAAACGTTGCCCTCTGGGGCTACCCAGTAACCACAAATGAGTACCATCCTGCACGAAACTCGACTGCACCCCAATGATACAGTCTAGCCTGGGCACTAATTCCCTGTCTGCCACAGCCTGAGCCTGCACCTCCCAACCCACACTCAACAGCTGGCCGAACACTGAGCACATCAGCCACACCATGGCCTTAGGTCTTCATCTCTTTTCAACCTCAGTTTTCAGGCTTCAGAACCTAGACCTTAAATCCAATCACAGTCCAGGAGTGAAAGTGTTGCAGAAATTAGAACTCCATCTTCCCCATGGCCAGAAAACTTGTGGTTGCCATATTGTGCAACGTTCCCTGTAGGAGAAACCAGCATGGTACATTAGGCCACGCCCTGACTTGAGGGGCTCCTTGGGCACAAAAACACATTGTGAAACTCAGTGTGAGACCATTCCTCAGGGAAGGCCTCTCAGTGTCTGGACAAAGAGCCCACATATGGGGCTTGCCATGTTCTTAGGTCCCAATGTTAACCAGAGGTCTGGTTGTCCAGTCGCCCCTCCCCAGGACTCTGCTCTGGAATCCCTCTTTTGGTGGTCCACCTTAGGTAAAAAAAATAATAATAATAAAAAAATAAACAAAAAAACAAGAAAGGCCTCCTCCCTTCCCACAGAATGACCCCAAACTCTTGGGATCGGGTCAAATCCCCAGAAAGGGAGCCTCATCGATGGCCCATGAGGACACCCCGACATTCCATGGCAATCGGTGACACATTTCCAGAAAAAAAAAAAAAAAAAAAAAGCATGAGCCAGCACCTCACATTCGCCCTTTGTTCATATCCCGAAGAGTTCTCCTCACGGTCTATAGATCGGGCCGGCCATACCTACATCCCCCAACCTAAGTGGAGTTTGTGTTTTCAGACTTTTGTCCAAATAGCCCTGGACCACACACGCTCCACACTTGGGTCCCTGGAGCCACACCTCAGGACTGTGCTTCTCTTTCAAGGGAATTCTTCCCATTCCATTGGCCACAACCTTGCAAATGAGGAAAAACCTCCAAAGTCACCGAGGCCATCCCATTAGTGTAGGCCGCCCAGGACAAACAGGGGTGATCTCAAACCAGCTGAGCAACTACCTCCACTCAGACAACAGATGTCCCCAGAGAAGAATATTGAACCGGACAGGCCCCTAGGCCCTAATCAGATCCATTGCTTTGGTTTTTAGGCATCTCTCCTCAGAGGCCTCGTTTCCAATACCAGCATATGGTGGTTTCCTGAGGCACCAATAAGAACAAATCTCGTCTCCCCATGGAAAACTTGCTCATTGGAGCTTTGTCATAACCTCTGGTTAGGAGAATCCTTCAGGGCCCTGGTGCCACTGCCCCATACCAAGGTCTCCATGGACTCAAACCAACATTAAGACCATCCTCAGGAAAGTCCATTTCAACTCAGCCCCCTCTGTTGCTACCCCAAGCCAGCAGATCAAACGTTTCTTGTTGCTAGGAGACAATTGGATTGTGAGGCTGACTGCCCAGGCATCCATACTTAGAACCCTGTTCTGGAAAAATACCTTATAAGACGTCCTGGAGCCATCCAACAAATCTTAATTGTCCCACAGAAGGAATCCTTGCGGTTTGGAGCATCTCACAACTCCAATAGTGGGAAAACCCCCATGGGCTCATAATGTCCCCCCTTCATGAAGGGGCCAACATGGACAGAAACTCAAACCTGAGCCAAAGTCTGATCCTCGACCTGACTTCAGACACATGAGATCTCAATTCAGCTCTGCAGAGTGTGGCTGCCATGTCCTTGCCCCAAAACCTAAGCCTAGCTTGTGTTCTCAGACTTCCGTCCTCACTCTCCTGGCCCACAAGCCCTCCAGTTTGGGAATTCCGAAGCCACAATGCAGCACTCTGCCTGCCCTCCAGAAGAAAAACTTTGCCCTATGCTTCTAATAAGAAACCCCAAATGATTTTCTAATGCATGCCACTCGATTGTAAAGCAATTATACAGCCCACCCTGTATTCTAATGCCCTGTCTGGCACAGCCTGAGACAAGACATCCCAAACGACACCCAGACAGCTGGCCCCAACCTGGACACATAGGACCCGCTATGGCTGTAGGTCGTCATCTCTTCCCAACCTCGGTTTTCAGGCTTCAGAACCTAGACCTTATCTCCAATCACTGCCCAGGGTGAACGTGATGCAGAAATTAGAATTCCTCCTTCCCCATGGCCAGAAACCTTGTGGTTGGCATGTTGTCCAACGTTCAATGTGGGAAAACCTGCATTGTCCGAAAGGCCACGCCAGTGCTTGAGGGCCGCCTAGGGCACAGACATGCATTGTGACCTGCAGCGTGAGTCCCGTATTAAAGTAACGCCTCTCAGGGGCTGGACCAAGATCCTGCATATGGGGCTTGTCATATCCATAGGCCCCCAGGCTTAACCCGAGGGCGAGTATTCCAGTTGTCAGTACCCACTGCTATGCTCTAGAATCCCTCTACTGGGGGGACATATGAGGCAAAAATCAGGACACTTCCCTTCCCACAGAATGACCCCAAACACTTGGGGGCTGGACAAACTACCAGAGAGGGAGACTTCTACGACCCATGAGGCAACTCCTACATTAAACGGCCATTGTGGACAAAACATCCAGAGACAAAAGCCTGAGCGACTGCCTCCCTCTCACCCTTCTTTCATATCCAGAGGAGCTCCCCTCATGGACTGTAGATCAGGCCTGCCATAACCTCGGCCCCAAACCTGAGCTGAGTTAGGGTTTTTGGATGTCTGTCTGCACAGCCATGGCCCACACAGCCTCCAGGCTGGGGTCTCTGGAGCCACACCACAGAACTGTGCCTGCTCTCTCCTAAGAAACTGCCCATTCCATTGGCCACAACTCTATAAAATAGTAGAAACCTCAAGGTCCCCAAGGACATCCCACTACCGCAAGCCGCACTGGACAAATAGGGGCATTATGACACAAGCTGAGCAACTACTACCTCCATGCAGACACACAGACAGATATCCGCAGAGACAGAAGATTGAACCAGACAGGCCCCTAGGCCCTATTATGAACTCTTGCTTTGGTGTCCAGGTATCACTCCTCAGAGGCCTGGGTTCGAAGACCAGCATACGGGGCTTTCCTGAGGCACCAGACAAAAGATCTCTCATCTCCACATGGGAAGCTTCCTTGTTGGAGTTGTGTCAAGCCCTTCGGGTTGGAGAATCCTGCAGAGTCCCTTAGCTACTGCCACATTCCAAGGACTCCATGGCCACCAACCCACATTATGACTCATCCTCAGGAGAGTCCATTTAAACTCAGCCTTCTGGGTAGCTCACCCAAGAGCCCGCAGATTGAGCGTGCCTTGTCTCCACCAGGCAATGGGAAGGTGAGTTGGCGTTTCTCGGCATCCATGCTTAGGCCCCTGCTCTCGAGTCTTTCTGTATGGGGCATCCTGGAACCATACAATAGTACTCGACTGTCCTGAAGAAGGAAACTTTGAAGTTGGGAGCAGCTCACAACTCCCAGCGTAGGGAAACCTCCCTGGCCTCATGACGCCCCCACCCCCTTCAGGAAGGGGCCGTCATGGACACAAACTCCAGCTTGAGGCAACATCTGATACTCGCCCTGACCTCACCTGCAGGAGATCTCGATTCAGCCTCTTCAGAGTGGGCCTGCCATGCTCTTGGCCCCAAAACTCATGCTAGCTTGTGTTTTCAGACTTCCTTCCTCACAATCCTGGCCACACCCCTCCAGTTTGGCAATTCTGGAGACACAATGCAGCACTCTGCCTGCCCTCCAGAAGAAAAATGTGGCCCTATAGGGCTAACCGGAAACGCCAAATGAGTAACAACCTGCATGCCACTCGACCACACCCCAATTATACAGTCTAGCCTGTGCACTAAAGCCCTGTCTGACACAGCCTGAGGGCAGACCTCCAGTCCAACACCCAGACAGCTGGCCGTACACAGAGCATATCACACCCACAATGGCTTTAGGCCATCATCTCTACCCAACCTCAGTTTTCACCTTCAGAACCTAGACCTTATCTCCACTCACTGCTCAGGAGTGAACGTGATGCAAGAATCAGAACTTCTCCTTCGCCTTGGCAAGAAACCTAGTGGTTGGCATGTTGTCCAATGTTCATTGTAGGAGAAAGCAGCATGGACTATGAGGCCCCACCTATCCCTGAGGGCCACAATGTGCACAAACACACATTGTGACCCTCAGCGTGAGCCCTATCCTCATGTAAAGCCTCTTAGTCACTGGAACAACAGCCCACATATGGGGCTTGCCAAGCCCCTAGTCCCCCAATCTCAACCAGAGTTCGAGATGTCTAGTCACACCTACTCAGGGCTCTACTCTGGAATCCCTCTTTGGTGGGAGAACTGAGGTAAAAAAAATACATAAAGGACTCTTCCCATCCACAGAATGATCCCAACCCCTTGGGATCAGGCCAAATCACCAGAGAAAGAATTGTCCATGGCCCTTGAGGACACTCCGACATTCCACGGCCACCGTTGACACAAAATCCAGAGACAAAAGCCTGAGCAAGCGCCACATACTCGCCCTTTGTTCATAGCCCGGAAAATTCTCACGGTCTGTAGATCGAGCCTTCATACATACATCCCCAAAACTAAGCTGAGTTTGTGTTTTCAGACTTCTGTCCCCACAGGCCTGGCCAACACACCATCCAAGCTGGGGCCCCTGGAGCCACACCTCAGGACTGTGGCTTCCCTCTCCAGGGGAATTCTGCTATTTCCATTGGCCACAACCCAATAGATTAGGAGAATCCGCCAAACTCCCCCAGGCCATCCGAATAATGTTGGCTGCCCAGGACACACAGGGATGATCTCTCACAAGTTAGGAAACTACCTCCACTCAGACCCAGAGACAGATATCCCCATAGAATAAGATTGAACTGGACAGGCACTTAGGCCCTAATCAGATCCATTGCTTTTGATTCCAGTCATCTCTCCTCAGAGGCCTGTTTTCCAATACCAGCATATGGGAGATTCCTTAGGCACTCATCAAAACAATTCTCTTCTCTACATAGGAAACATACTCTTTAGAGCTCCATCAAAACCTCCGGTTATGAAC
Organism: Mustela nivalis; assembly: GCF_964662115.1. NCBI lineage: Eukaryota > Metazoa > Chordata > Mammalia > Carnivora > Mustelidae > Mustela > Mustela nivalis. Next base: position 1,379,260 of record NW_028136554.1, read on the forward strand.
ATCCCTCAAGGCCCCGGTTCAAGCACCCCATTCCAAGGTCTACATGGACACAAATGCACATTATGACCCATCCTCAACTCACCCATTTCAACACACCCGCCTCGGTTGCTCCCCTAGATCCAGCAGATCGAACTTGCCTTGGCGCTATGAGACACCTGGAATGGGAGGCAGGCTGCCCAGGCATCCATCCTTAGAACCCTGCTCTGGATAACGTCCTTATGGGATGTCCTGGAGCCATCCAACAGGTCTCGACTGTCCCACAGAAGGAATCATTGCGGTTTGGAGCATCTCACAATTCCCATCGTGGGAAAACCTCCATGTCCTCGTGACACCCTCCCCTTCATGAAGGGGCTGTCATGGACAGAATCTTCGACCTAAGCCAACGTCTGATCCTAGCTCTGTCTTCAGGTATACAGGATCTCGAATCATCTCTGCAGAGGGTGCCTGCCGTCCCCTCACCCCGAAATCTAAGTCTGGCTTGTGTTCTCAGAATTTTTTCATCACACTCCTGGCCCACAAGCCTTCCAGTTTGGGAATTCTGGAGCCACTCTGTGGCACTGTGTCTTCCCTCCAGAAGAAAAACGTTGCCCTCTGGGGCTACCCAGTAACCACAAATGAGTACCATCCTGCACGAAACTCGACTGCACCCCAATGATACAGTCTAGCCTGGGCACTAATTCCCTGTCTGCCACAGCCTGAGCCTGCACCTCCCAACCCACACTCAACAGCTGGCCGAACACTGAGCACATCAGCCACACCATGGCCTTAGGTCTTCATCACTTCCCAACCTCAGTTTTCAGGCTTCAGAACCTAGACCTTAAATCCAATCACAGTCCAGGAGTGAAAGTGTTGCAGAAATTAGAACTCCATCTTCCCCATGGCCAGAAAACTTGTGGTTGCCATATTGTGCAACGTTCCCTGTAGGAGAAACCAGCATGGTACATTAGGCCACGCCCTGACTTGAGGGGCTCCTTGGGCACAAAAACACATTGTGAAACTCAGTGTGAGACCATTCCTCAGGGAAGGCCTCTCAGTGTCTGGACCAAGAGCCCACATATGGGGCTTGCCATGTTCTTAGGTCCCAATGTTAACCAGAGGTCTGGTTGTCCAGTCGCCCCTCCCCAGGACTCTGCTCTGGAATCCCTCTTTTGGTGGTCCACCTTAGGTAAAAAAAATAATAATAATAAAAAAATAAACAAAAAAACAAGAAAGGCCTCCTCCCTTCCCACAGAATGACCCCAAACTCTTGGGATCGGGTCAAATCCCCAGAAAGGGAGCCTCATCGATGGCCCATGAGGACACCCCGACATTCCATGGCAATCGGTGACACATTTCCAGAAAAAAAAAAAAAAAAAAAGCATGAGCCAGCACCTCACATTCGCCCTTTGTTCATATCCCGAAGAGTTCTCCTCACGGTCTATAGATCGGGCCGGCCATACCTACATCCCCCAACCAAAGTGGAGTTTGTGTTTTCAGACTTTTGTCCAAATAGCCCTGGACCACACACGCTCCACACTTGGGTCCCTGGAGCCACACCTCAGGACTGTGCTTCTCTTTCAAGGGAATTCTTCCCATTCCATTGGCCACAACCTTGCAAATGAGGAAAAACCTCCAAAGTCACCGAGGCCATCCCATTAGTGTAGGCCGCCCAGGACAAACAGGGGTGATCTCAAACCAGCTGAGCAACTACCTCCACTCAGACAACAGATGTCCCCAGAGAAGAATATTGAACCGGACAGGCCCCTAGGCCCTAATCAGATCCATTGCTTTGGTTTTTAGGCATCTCTCCTCAGAGGCCTCGTTTCCAATACCAGCATATGGTGGTTTCCTGAGGCACCAATAAGAACAAATCTCGTCTCCCCATGGAAAACTTGCTCATTGGAGCTTTGTCATAACCTCTGGTTAGGAGAATCCTTCAGGGCCCTGGTGCCACTGCCCCATACCAAGGTCTCCATGGACTCAAACCAACATTAAGACCATCCTCAGGAAAGTCCATTTCAACTCAGCCCCCTCTGTTGCTACCCCAAGCCAGCAGATCAAACGTTTCTTGTTGCTAGGAGACAATTGGATTGTGAGGCTGACTGCCCAGGCATCCATACTTAGAACCCTGTTCTGGAAAAATACCTTATAAGACGTCCTGGAGCCATCCAACAAATCTTTATTGTCCCACAGAAGGAATCCTTGCGGTTTGGAGCATCTCACAACTCCAATAGTGGGAAAACCCCCATGGGCTCATAATGTCCCCCCTTCATGAAGGGGCCAACATGGACAGAAACTCAAACCTGAGCCAAAGTCTGATCCTCGACCTGACTTCAGACACATGAGATCTCAATTCAGCTCTGCAGAGTGTGGCTGCCATGTCCTTGCCCCGAAACCTAAGCCTAGCTTGTGTTCTCAGACTTCCGTCCTCACTCTCCTGGCCCACAAGCCCTCCAGTTTGGGAATTCCGAAGCCACAATGCAGCACTCTGCCTGCCCTCCAGAAGAAAAACTTTGCCCTATGCTTCTAATAAGAAACCCCAAATGATTTTCTAATGCATGCCACTCGATTGTAAAGCAATTATACAGCCCACCCTGTATTCTAATGCCCTGTCTGGCACAGCCTGAGACAAGACATCCCAAACGACACCCAGACAGCTGGCCCCAACCTGGACACATAGGACCCGCTATGGCTGTAGGTCGTCATCTCTTCCCAACCTCGGTTTTCAGGCTTCAGAACCTAGACCTTATCTCCAATCACTGCCCAGGGTGAACGTGATGCAGAAATTAGAATTCCTCCTTCCCCATGGCCAGAAACCTTGTGGTTGGCATGTTGTCCAACGTTCAATGTGGGAAAACCTGCATTGTCCGAAAGGCCACGCCAGTGCTTGAGGGCCGCCTAGGGCACAGACATGCATTGTGACCTGCAGCGTGAGTCCCGTATTAAAGTAACGCCTCTCAGTGGCTGGACCAAGATCCTGCATATGGGGCTTGTCATATCCATAGGCCCCCAGGCTTAACCCGAGGGCGAGTATTCCAGTTGTCAGTACCCACTGCTATGCTCTAGAATCCCTCTACTGGGGGGACATATGAGGCAAAAAACAGGACACTTCCCTTCCCACAGAATGACCCCAAACACTTGGGGGCTGGACAAACTACCAGAGAGGGAGACTTCTACGACCCATGAGGCAACTCCTACATTAAACGGCCATTGTGGACAAAACATCCAGAGACAAAAGCCTGAGCGACTGCCTCCCTCTCACCCTTCTTTCATATCCAGAGGAGCTCCCCTCATGGACTGTAGATCAGGCCTGCCATAACCTCGGCCCCAAACCTGAGCTGAGTTAGGGTTTTTGGATGTCTGTCTGCACAGCCATGGCCCACACAGCCTCCAGGCTGGGGTCTCTGGAGCCACACCACAGAACTGTGCCTGCTCTCTCCTAAGAAACTGCCCATTCCATTGGCCACAACTCTATAAAATAGTAGAAACCTCAAGGTCCCCAAGGACATCCCACTACCGCAAGCCGCACTGGACAAATAGGGGCATTATGACACAAGCTGAGCAACTACTACCTCCATGCAGACACACAGACAGATATCCGCAGAGACAGAAGATTGAACCAGACAGGCCCCTAGGCCCTATTATGAACTCTTGCTTTGGTGTCCAGGTATCACTCCTAAGAGGTCTGGGTTCGAAGACCAGCATACGGGGCTTTCCTGAGGCACCAGACAGAAGGCCTCTCATCTCCACATGGGAAGCTTCCTTGTTGGAGTTGTGTCAAGCCCTTCGGGTTGGAGAATCCTGCAGAGTCCCTTAGCTACTGCCACATTCCAAGGTCTCCATGGCCACCAACCCACATTATGACTCATCCTCAGGAGAGTCCATTTAAACTCAGCCTTCTGGGTAGCTCACCCAAGAGCCCGCAGATTGAGCGTGCCTTGTCTCCACCAGGCAATGGGAAGGTGAGTTGGCGTTTCTCGGCATCCATGCTTAGGCCCCTGCTCTCGAGTCTTTCTGTATGGGGCATCCTGGAACCATACAATAGTACTCGACTGTCCTGAAGAAGGAAACTTTGAAGTTGGGAGCAGCTCACAACTCCCAGCGTAGGGAAACCTCCCTGGCCTCATGACGCCCCCACCCCCTTCAGGAAGGGGCCGTCATGGACACAAACTCCAGCTTGAGGCAACATCTGATACTCGCCCTGACCTCACCTGCAGGAGATCTCGATTCAGCCTCTTCAGAGTGGGCCTGCCATGCTCTTGGCCCCAAAACTCATGCTAGCTTGTGTTTTCAGACTTCCTTCCTCACAATCCTGGCCACACCCCTCCAGTTTGGCAATTCTGGAGACACAATGCAGCACTCTGCCTGCCCTCCAGAAGAAAAATGTGGCCCTATAGGGCTAACCGGAAACGCCAAATGAGTAACAACCTGCATGCCACTCGACCACACCCCAATTATACAGTCTAGCCTGTGCACTAAAGCCCTGTCTGACACAGCCTGAGGGCAGACCTCCAGTCCAACACCCAGACAGCTGGCCGTACACAGAGCATATCACACCCACAATGGCTTTAGGCCATCATCTCTACCCAACCTCAGTTTTCACCTTCAGAACCTAGACCTTATCTCCACTCACTGCTCAGGAGTGAACGTGATGCAAGAATCAGAACTTCTCCTTCGCCTTGGCAAGAAACCTAGTGGTTGGCATGTTGTCCAATGTTCATTGTAGGAGAAAGCAGCATGGACTATGAGGCCCCACCTATCCCTGAGGGCCACAATGTGCACAAACACACATTGTGACCCTCAGCGTGAGCCCTATCCTCATGTAAAGCCTCTTAGTCACTGGAACAACAGCCCACATATGGGGCTTGCCAAGCCCCTAGTCCCCCAATCTCAACCAGAGTTCGAGATGTCTAGTCACACCTACTCAGGGCTCTACTCTGGAATCCCTCTTTGGTGGGAGAACTGAGGTAAAAAAAATACATAAAGGACTCTTCCCATCCACAGAATGATCCCAACCCCTTGGGATCAGGCCAAATCACCAGAGAAAGAATTGTCCATGGCCCTTGAGGACACTCCGACATTCCACGGCCACCGTTGACACAAAATCCAGAGACAAAAGCCTGAGCAAGCGCCACATACTCGCCCTTTGTTCATAGCCCGGAAAATTCTCACGGTCTGTAGATCGAGCCTTCATACATACATCCCCAAAACTAAGCTGAGTTTGTGTTTTCAGACTTCTGTTCCCTCAGGCCTGGCCAACACACCATCCAAGCTGGGGCCCCTGGAGCCACACCTCAGGACTGTGGCTTCCCTCTCCAGGGGAATTCTGCTATTTCCATTGGCCACAACCCAATAGATTAGGAGAATCCGCCAAACTCCCCCAGGCCATCCGAATAATGTTGGCTGCCCAGGACACACAGGGATGATCTCTCACAAGTTAGGAAACTACCTCCACTCAGACCCAGAGACAGATATCCCCATAGAATAAGATTGAACTGGACAGGCACTTAGGCCCTAATCAGATCCATTGCTTTTGATTCCAGTCATCTCTCCTCAGAGGCCTGTTTTCCAATACCAGCATATGGGAGATTCCTTAGGCACTCATCAAAACAATTCTCTTCTCTACATAGGAAACATACTCTTTAGAGCTCCATCAAAACCTCCGGTTATGAACATCCCTCAAGGCCCCGGTTCAAGCACCCCATTCCAAGGTCTACATGGACACAAATGCACATTATGACCCATCCTCAACTCACCCATTTCAACACACCCGCCTCGGTTGCTCCCCTAGATCCAGCAGATCGAACTTGCCTTGGCGCTATGAGACACCTGGAATGGGAGGCAGGCTGCCCAGGCATCCATCCTTAGAACCCTGCTCTGGATAACGTCCTTATGGGATGTCCTGGAGCCATCCAACAGGTCTCGACTGTCCCACAGAAGGAATCATTGCGGTTTGGAGCATCTCACAATTCCCATCGTGGGAAAACCTCCATGTCCTCGTGACACCCTCCCCTTCATGAAGGGGCTGTCATGGACAGAATCTTCGACCTAAGCCAACGTCTGATCCTAGCTCTGTCTTCAGGTATACAGGATCTCGAATCATCTCTGCAGAGGGTGCCTGCCGTCCCCTCACCCCGAAATCTAAGTCTGGCTTGTGTTCTCAGAATTTTTTCATCACACTCCTGGCCCACAAGCCTTCCAGTTTGGGAATTCTGGAGCCACTCTGTGGCACTGTGTCTTCCCTCCAGAAGAAAAACGTTGCCCTCTGGGGCTACCCAGTAACCACAAATGAGTACCATCCTGCACGAAACTCGACTGCACCCCAATGATACAGTCTAGCCTGGGCACTAATTCCCTGTCTGCCACAGCCTGAGCCTGCACCTCCCAACCCACACTCAACAGCTGGCCGAACACTGAGCACATCAGCCACACCATGGCCTTAGGTCTTCATCTCTTCCCAACCTCAGTTTTCAGGCTTCAGAACCTAGACCTTAAATCCAATCACAGTCCAGGAGTGAAAGTGTTGCAGAAATTAGAACTCCATCTTCCCCATGGCCAGAAAACTTGTGGTTGCCATATTGTGCAACGTTCCCTGTAGGAGAAACCAGCATGGTACATTAGGCCACGCCCTGACTTGAGGGGCTCCTTGGGCACAAAAACACATTGTGAAACTCAGTGTGAGACCATTCCTCAGGGAAGGCCTCTCAGTGTCTGGACCAAGAGCCCACATATGGGGCTTGCCATGTTCTTAGGTCCCAATGTTAACCAGAGGTCTGGTTGTCCAGTCGCCCCTCCCCAGGACTCTGCTCTGGAATCCCTCTTTTGGTGGTCCACCTTAGGTAAAAAAAATAATAATAATAAAAAAATAAACAAAAAAACAAGAAAGGCCTCCTCCCTTCCCACAGAATGACCCCAAACTCTTGGGATCGGGTCAAATCCCCAGAAAGGGAGCCTCATCGATGGCCCATGAGGACACCCCGACATTCCATGGCAATCGGTGACACATTTCCAGAAAAAAAAAAAAAAAAAAAAGCATGAGCCAGCACCTCACATTCGCCCTTTGTTCATATCCCGAAGAGTTCTCCTCACGGTCTATAGATCGGGCCGGCCATACCTACATCCCCCAACCTAAGTGGAGTTTGTGTTTTCAGACTTTTGTCCAAATAGCCCTGGACCACACACGCTCCACACTTGGGTCCCTGGAGCCACACCTCAGGACTGTGCTTCCCTTTCAAGGGAATTCTTCCCATTCCATTGGCCACAACCTTGCAAATGAGGAAAAACCTCCAAAGTCACCGAGGCCATCCCATTAGTGTAGGCCGCCCAGGACAAACAGGGGTGATCTCAAACCAGCTGAGCAACTACCTCCACTCAGACAACAGATGTCCCCAGAGAAGAATATTGAACCGGACAGGCCCCTAGGCCCTAATCAGATCCATTGCTTTGGTTTTTAGGCATCTCTCCTCAGAGGCCTCGTTTCCAATACCAGCATATGGTGGTTTCCTGAGGCACCAATAAGAACAAATCTCGTCTCCCCATGGAAAACTTGCTCATTGGAGCTTTGTCATAACCTCTGGTTAGGAGAATCCTTCAGGGCCCTGGTGCCACTGCCCCATACCAAGGTCTCCATGGACTCAAACCAACATTAAGACCATCCTCAGGAAAGTCCATTTCAACTCAGCCCCCTCTGTTGCTACCCCAAGCCAGCAGATCAAACGTTTCTTGTTGCTAGGAGACAATTGGATTGTGAGGCTGACTGCCCAGGCATACATACTTAGAACCCTGTTCTGGAAAAATACCTTATAAGACGTCCTGGAGCCATCCAACAAATCTTAATTGTCCCACAGAAGGAATCCTTGCGGTTTGGAGCATCTCACAACTCCAATAGTGGGAAAACCCCCATGGGCTCATAATGTCCCCCCTTCATGAAGGGGCCAACATGGACAGAAACTCAAACCTGAGCCAAAGTCTGATCCTCGACCTGACTTCAGACACATGAGATCTCAATTCAGCTCTGCAGAGTGTGGCTGCCATGTCCTTGCCCCGAAACCTAAGCCTAGCTTGTGTTCTCAGACTTCCGTCCTCACTCTCCTGGCCCACAAGCCCTCCAGTTTGGGAATTCCGAAGCCACAATGCAGCACTCTGCCTGCCCTCCAGAAGAAAAACTTTGCCCTATGCTTCTAATAAGAAACCCCAAATGATTTTCTAATGCATGCCACTCGATTGTAAAGCAATTATACAGCCCACCCTGTATTCTAATGCCCTGTCTGGCACAGCCTGAGACAAGACATCCCAAACGACACCCAGACAGCTGGCCCCAACCTGGACACATAGGACCCGCTATGGCTGTAGGTCGTCATCTCTTCCCAACCTCGGTTTTCAGGCTTCAGAACCTAGACCTTATCTCCAATCACTGCCCAGGGTGAACGTGATGCAGAAATTAGAATTCCTCCTTCCCCATGGCCAGAAACCTTGTGGTTGGCATGTTGTCCAACGTTCAATGTGGGAAAACCTGCATTGTCCGAAAGGCCACGCCAGTGCTTGAGGGCCGCCTAGGGCACAGACATGCATTGTGACCTGCAGCGTGAGTCCCGTATTAAAGTAACGCCTCTCAGGGGCTGGACCAAGATCCTGCATATGGGGCTTGTCATATCCATAGGCCCCCAGGCTTAACCCGAGGGCGAGTATTCCAGTTGTCAGTACCCACTGCTATGCTCTAGAATCCCTCTACTGGGGGGACATATGAGGCAAAAAACAGGACACTTCCCTTCCCACAGAATGACCCCAAACACTTGGGGGCTGGACAAACTACCAGAGAGGGAGACTTCTACGACCCATGAGGCAACTCCTACATTAAACGGCCATTGTGGACAAAACATCCAGAGACAAAAGCCTGAGCGACTGCCTCCCTCTCACCCTTCTTTCATATCCAGAGGAGCTCCCCTCATGGACTGTAGATCAGGCCTGCCGTAACCTCGGCCCCAAACCTGAGCTGAGTTAGGGTTTTTGGATGTCTGTCTGCACAGCCATGGCCCACACAGCCTCCAGGCTGGGGTCTCTGGAGCCACACCACAGAACTGTGCCTGCTCTCTCCTAAGAAACTGCCCATTCCATTGGCCACAACTCTACAAAATAGTAGAAACCTCAAGGTCCCCAAGGACATCCCACTACCGCAAGCCGCACTGGACAAATAGGGGCATTATGACACAAGCTGAGCAACTACTACCTCCATGCAGACACACAGACAGATATCCGCAGAGACAGAAGATTGAACCAGACAGGCCCCTAGGCCCTATTATGAACTCTTGCTTTGGTGTCCAGGTATCACTCCTCAGAGGCCTGGGTTCGAAGACCAGCATACGGGGCTTTCCTGAGGCACCAGACAAAAGACCTCTCATCTCCACATGGGAAGCTTCCTTGTTGGAGTTGTGTCAAGCCCTTCGGGTTGGAGAATCCTGCAGAGTCCCTTAGCTACTGCCACATTCCAAGGTCTCCATGGCCACCAACCCACATTATGACTCATCCTCAGGAGAGTCCATTTAAACTCAGCCTTCTGGGTAGCTCACCCAAGAGCCCGCAGATTGAGCGTGCCTTGTCTCCACCAGGCAATGGGAAGGTGAGTTGGCGTTTCTCGGCATCCATGCTTAGGCCCCTGCTCTCGAGTCTTTCTGTATGGGGCATCCTGGAACCATACAATAGTACTCGACTGTCCTGAAGAAGGAAACTTTGAAGTTGGGAGCAGCTCACAACTCCCAGCGTAGGGAAACCTCCCTGGCCTCATGACGCCCCCACCCCCTTCAGGAAGGGGCCGTCATGGACACAAACTCCAGCTTGAGGCAACATCTGATACTCGCCCTGACCTCACCTGCAGGAGATCTCGATTCAGCCTCTTCAGAGTGGGCCTGCCATGCTCTTGGCCCCAAAACTCATGCTAGCTTGTGTTTTCAGACTTCCTTCCTCACAATCCTGGCCACACCCCTCCAGTTTGGCAATTCTGGAGACACAATGCAGCACTCTGCCTGCCCTCCAGAAGAAAAATGTTGCCCTATAGGGCTAACCGGAAACGCCAAATGAGTAACAACCTGCATGCCACTCGACCACACCCCAATTATACAGTCTAGCCTGTGCACTAAAGCCCTGTCTGACACAGCCTGAGGGCAGACCTCCAGTCCAACACCCAGACAGCTGGCCGTACACAGAGCATATCACACCCACAATGGCTTTAGGCCATCATCTCTACCCAACCTCAGTTTTCACCTTCAGAACCTAGACCTTATCTCCACTCACTGCTCAGGAGTGAACGTGATGCAAGAATCAGAACTTCTCCTTCGCCTTGGCAAGAAACCTAGTGGTTGGCATGTTGTCCAATGTTCATTGTAGGAGAAAGCAGCATGGACTATGAGGCCCCACCTATCCCTGAGGGCCACAATTTGCACAAACACACATTGTGACCCTCAGCGTGAGCCCTATCCTCATGTAAAGCCTCTTAGTCACTGGAACAACAGCCCACATATGGGGCTTGCCAAGCCCCTAGTCACCCAATCTCAACCAGAGTTCGAGATGTCTAGTCACCCCTACTCAGGGCTCTACTCTGGAATCCCTCTTTGGTGGAACACCTGAGGTAAAAAAAAAAAATACAGAAAGGACTCTTCCCATCCACAGAATGATCCCAACCCCTTGGGATCAGGCCAAATCACCAGAGAAATGATTGTCCATGGCCCTTGAGGACACCCCGACACTCCACGGCCACCGTTGACACAAAATCCAGAGACAAAAGCTTGAGCAAGCGCCACATACTCGCCCTTTGTTCATAGCCCGGGAAATTCTTACTGTCTGTAGATCGAGCCTTCATACATACCAAACCTAAGCTGAGTTTGTGTTTTCAGACTTCTGTCCCCACAGTCCTGGCCCACACACCATCCAAGCTGGGGCCCCTGGAGACACACCTCAGGACTGTGGCTTCCCTCTCCAGGGGAATTCTGCCATTTCCATTGGCCACAACCCTATAGATTAGGAGAATCCTCCAAACTCCCCGAGGCCATCCCAATAGTGTTGGCTGCCCAGGACAAACAGGGATGATCTTTCACAAGTTAGGAAACTACCTCCACTCAGACCCAGAGACAGATATCCCCATAGAATAAGATTGAATTGGACAGGCACTTAGGCTCTGATCAGATCCATTGCTTTTGTTTCCAGGCATCTCTCCTCAGAGGCCTGGTTTCCAATACCAGAATACGGGGGATTACTGAGGCACTCATCAGAAAAATCTCATCTCCACATAGGAAATGTACTCTTTGGAGCTCTATAAAAACCTCTGTTTAGGAGAATCTTTCAGGGCCCCGGATCAAGCGCCCCATTCCAAGGTCTCCATGGACTTAAACCCACATTATGATCTATTGTCGGGAGAGTCCATGTCAACTCAACCCCTTTGGTTTCTCCCCCAGGGCCTGCAGATCTAACCTGCCTTGTTGCTAGGAGACAACTAGAATGGGAGGCGGGCTGCCCAGGCATCCATCCTTAGAACCCTACTCTGGAGTCGTTCCACATGGGACATCCTAGAGCCATCCAACAGGTCTCAAGTGTCCCACAGAAGGAATATTTGCAGTCTGGAGCATCTCACAACTCCCATTGTGGGAAAATCTACATGGCCTCTTGAGACGCTCCACTTTATAAAGGGGCCTTCATGGACAGAAACTCCAACCTGAGCAAACGTCTGATATTCGCCCTGACTTCAGGTGCATGAGATCTTGATTCAGCTCTGCAGAGTGTGCCTTCTGTGCACTCACCCCCAAAACTAAGCCTAGCTTGTTTTCTCAGACTACCGTCCTCACACCCCTGCCCCAAAAGCCCTACAGATTGGCAATACTGGGGCCACAATGCAGCACACTGCCTGCCCTCCAGAAGAAAAACGTTGCCTTATGGAGCTACCTAGAAACCCGAATAAGGATCAACTGAACACCACTCGACTGCACCCCAAATATGCAGTCTACCCTGTCTAATGCCTTGTCTGACACAGCATGAGCCCACACCTCCAGACCTACGCTCAACAGCTGGCCGCACACTGAGCTCATTGGACCCATCAGGTCCTTAGGTCTTCATCTCTTCCCAACCTCAGTTTTCGGGTTTCAGAACCTAGACCTAAACTCCAATCACTGTCCAGGGGTGAACGTGATGCAGAAACCACAACTCTTCCTTCTCCATGGCTGGAAAACTTGTGGTTGGCATATTCTCCAACGTTCAGTGTAGGAGAATCCAGCGTGGCCCATGAGGCACTTCCCATGCTTGAGGGCCTTGTTGGCACAAATAGGCATTGTGACCCTCAGCATGAGCCCTGTTCTCAAGGAAGGCCTCTCAGTGTCTGAATCAAGAGCCCGCCTATTGGACTGTCCATGCCCCTAGGCCCCCAAACTTAAACAGAGGTGGGGATATCCATTTGACCCTCCCAAGGACTCTGCTCTGGAATCCCTCTTTTATTGGGACACTTGAGGTACATAAAATAAAATATAAAATAAAATAAAATAAAAAACAGAAAAGACTCCCCCCATCCCACAGAATGTACCCAAACTCTTGGGATCGGGTCAAATCCTCAGAGAAGGAAAGCCATCTACAACCCAGGAGGCCACGCCAGCATTCCACCCACATTGTTGACACAAATCCAGAGACAAAACCTGAGCAAGCACCTCAAACTCACCCTTTTTCATATCCCTAAGTGTTATCATGGTCTGTAGATTGGGCGTGCCATACCTATGTCCCCAATCCTAAGCGGAGTTTGTGTTTTCAGACTTTTGTCCCCACAGGCCTGGCCCACACAGCCTCAAGGCTGGGCCCCTAGAGCCAAACTCATAACTGTGCTTGCCCTCTCCAGGGGATTTCTGCCCATTCCATTGGCCACAACCCTATAGATTAGGAGAAACTCCAAAGTCCTGAGGCCATCCCAATATTATAGGCTGCCCAGGACAAACAGGGGCGATCTGACACAAGCTGAGAAACTACATCCCCTCATATCCTTAGACACGTATCCTCAGGAAAGAGATTGAACCGGACAGGCACCTAGGGCCTAATCATCTCGATTGCTTTTGTTTCCAGTCATCTCTCCTCAGAGGCCTGGTTTCCCATACCAGCATATGGGAGATTCCTTAGGCACTCATCAAAACAATTCTCTTCTCTACATAGGAAACGTACTCTTTAGAGGCCATAAAAACCTCCGGTTATGAACATCCCTCAAGGCCCCGGATCAAGCACCCCATTCCAAGGTCTACATCGACACAAATGCACATTATGACCCATCCTCAACTCACCCATTTCAACACACCCGCCTCGGTTGCTCCCCTAGATCCAGCAGGCGAACTTGCCTTGGCGCTATGAGACACCTGGAATGGGAGGCAGGCTGCCCAGGCATCGATCCTTAGAACCCTGCTCTGGATAACTTCCTTATGGGATGTCCTGGAGCCATCCAACAGGTCTCGACTGTCCCACAGAAGGAATCATTGCGGTTTGGAGCATCTCACAATTCCCATTATGGGAAAACCTCCATGTCCTCGCGACACCGTCCCCTTCATGAAGGGGCCGTCATGGACAGAAACTCCGACGTAAGCCAACGTCTGATTCTAGCTCTGTATTCAGGCATACGGGATCTCGAATCATCTCTGCAGAGGGTGCCTGCCGTCCCCTCACCCCGAAATCTAAGTCTGGCTTGTGTTCTCAGAATTTGTTTCTCACACTCCTGGCCCACAAGCCTTCCAGTTTGGGAATTCTGGAGCCACTATGTGGCACTGTGTCTTCCCTCCAGAAGAAAAACGTTGCCCTCTGGGGCTACCCAGTAACCACAAATGAGTACCATCCTGCACGAAACTCGACTGCACCCCAATGATACAGTCTAGCCTGGGCACTAATTCCCTGTCTGCCACAGCCTGAGCCTGCACCTCCCAATCCACACTCAACAGCTGGCCGAACACTGAGCACATCAGCCACACCCTGGCCTTAGGTCTTCATCTCTTCCCAACCTCAGTTTTCAGGCTTCAGAACCTAGACCTTAAATCCAATCACAGTCCAGGAGTGAAAGTGTTGCAGAAATTAGAACTCCATTTTCCCCATGGCCAGAAAACTTGTGGTTGCCATATTGTGCAACGTTCCCTGTAGGAGAAACCAGCATGGTACATTAGGCCACGCCCTGACTTGAGGGGCTCCTTGGGCACAAAAACACATTGTGAAACTCAGTGTGAGACCTATCCTCAAGGAAGGCCTCTCAGTGACTGGACCAAGAGCCCACATATGGGGCTTGCCATGATCTTAGGTCCCAATGTTAACCAGAGGTCTGGTTGTCCAGTCGCCCCTCCCCAGGTCTCTGCTCTGGAATCCCTCTTTTGGTGGTCTACCTTAGGTAAAAAAAAAATAATAATAATAAAAAAGTAAACAAAAAAACAAGAAAGGCCTCCTCCCTTCCCACAAATGACCCCAAACTCTTGGGATCAGGTCAAATCCCCAGAAAAGGAGCCTCATCGATGGCCCATGAGGACACCCCGACATTCCATGGCAATCGGTGACAGATTTCCAGAAAAAAAAAAAAAAAGCATGAGCCAGCACCTCACATTCGCCCTTTGTTCATATCCCGAAGAGTTCTCCTCACGGTCTATAGATCGGGTCGGCCATACCTACATCCACCAACCTAAGTGGAGTTTGTGTTTTCAGACTTTTGTCAAATAGCCCTGGACCAAACACGCTCCACAATTGGGTCCCTGGAGCAACACCTCAGGACTGTGCTTCCCTTTCAAGGGAATTCTTCCCATTCCATTGGCCACAACCTTGCAAATGAGGAAAAACCTCCAAAGTCACCGAGGCCATCCCATTAGTGTAGGCCGCCCAGGACAAACAGGGGTGATCTCAAACCAGCTGAGCAACTACCTCCACTCAGACAACAGATGTCCCCAGAGAAGAATATTGAACCGGACAGGCCCCTAGGCCCTAATCAGATCCATTGCTTTGGTTTCCAGGCATCTCTCCTCAGAGGCCTCGTTTCCAATACCAGCATATGGTGGTTTCCTGAGGCACCAATAAGAACAAATCTCGTCTCCCCATGGAAAACTTGCTCATTGGAGCTTTGTCATAACCTCTGGTTAGGAGAATCCTTCAGGGCCCTGGTGCCACTACCCCATACCAAGGTCTCCATGGACTCAAACCAACATTAAGACCATCCTCAGGAAAGTCCATTTCAACTCAGCCCCCTCTGTTGCTACCCCAAGCCAGCAGATCAAACGTTTCTTGTTGCTAGGAGACAATTGGAATGTGAGGCTGGCTGCCCAGGCATTCATACTTAGAACCCTGTTCTGGAAAAATACCTTATAAGACGTCCTGGAGCCATCCAACAAATCTTAATTGTCCCACAGAAGGAATCCTTGCGGTTTGGAGCATCTCACAACTCCAATAGAGGGAAAACCCCCATGGGCTCATAATGTCCCCCCTTCCTGAAGGGGCCAACATGGACAGAAACTCAAACCTGAGCCAAAGTCTGAATCTCGACCTGACTTCAGACGCATGAGATCTCAATTCAGCTCTGCAGAGTGTGCCTGCCATGTCCTTGCCCCGAAACCTAAGCCTAGCTTGTGTTCTCAGACTTCCGTTCTCACTCTCCTGGCCCACAAGCCCTCCAGTTTGGGAATTCCGATGCCACAATGCAGCACTCTGCCTGCCCTCCAGAAGAAAAACTTTGCCCTATGCTGCTAATAAGAAATCCCAAATGATTTTCTAATGCATGCCACTTGATTGTAAAGCAATTATACAGCCTACCCTGTATACTAATGCCCTGTCTGGCACAGCCTGAGACAAGACATCCCAAATGATACCCAGACAGCTGGCCCCAACCTGGACACATAGGACCCGCTATGGCTGTAGGTCATCATCTCTTCCCAACCTCGGTTTCAAGCTTCAGAACCTAGACCTTATCTCCAATCACTGCCCAGGGGTGAACGTGATGCAGAAATTAGAATTCCTCCTTCCCCATGGCCAGAAACCTTGTGGTTGGCATGTTGTCCAACGTTCAATGTGGGAAAACCTGCATTGTCCGAAAGGCCACGCCAGTGCTTGAGGGCCGCCTAGGGCACAGACATGCATTGTGACCTGCAGCGTGAGTCCCGTATTAAAGTAACGCCTCTCAGTGGCTGGACCAAGATCCTGCATATGGGGCTTGTCATATCCATAGGCCCCCAGGCTTAACCAGAGGGCGAGTATTCCAGTTGTCAGTACCCACTGCTATGCTCTAGAATCCCTCTACTGGGGGGACACATGAAGCAGAAACAGGACACTTCCCTTACCACAGAATGACCCCAAACTCTTGGGGGCTGGACAAACTACCAGAGAGGGAGACTTCTACGACCCATGAGGCAACTCCTACATTAAACGGCCATTGTGGACAAAACATCCAGAGACAAAAGCCTGAGCGACTGCCTCCCTCTCACCCTTCTTTCATATCCAGAGGAGCTCCCCTCATGGACTGTAGATCAGGCCTGCCGTAACCTCGGCCCCAAACCTGAGCTGAGTTAGGGTTTTTGGATGTCTGTCTGCACAGCCATGGCCCACACAGCCTCCAGGCTGGGGTCTCTGGAGCCACACCACAGAACTGTGCCTGCTCTCTCCTAAGAAACTGCCCATTCCATTGGCCACAACTCTACAAAATAGTAGAAACCTCAAGGTCCCCAAGGACATCCCACTACCACAAGCCGCACTGGACAAATACTGGCATTATGACACAAGCTGAGCAACTACTACCTCCATGCAGACACACAGACAGATATCCGCAGAGAAAGAAGATTGAACCAGACAGGCCCCTAGGCCCTATTATGAACTCTTGCTTTGGTGTCCAGGTATCACTCCTCAGAGGCCTGGGTTTGAAGACCAGCATACGGGGCTTTCCTGAGGCACCAGACAGAAGACCTCTCATCTCCACATGGGAAGCTTCCTTGTTGGAGTTGTGTCAAGCCCTTCGGGTTGGAGATTCCTGCAGAGTCCCTTAGCTACTGCCACATTCCAAGGTCTCCTTGGCCACCAACCCACATTATGACTCATCCTCAGGAGAGTCCATTTAAACTCAGCCTTCTGGGTAGCTCACCCAAAAGCCCGCAGATTGAGCGTGCCTTGTCTCGACCAGGAAATGGGAAGGTGAGTTGGCGTTTCTCGGCATCCATGCTTAGGGCCCTGCTCTCGAGTCTTTCTGTATGGGGCATCCTGGAACCATACAATAGTACTCGACTGTCCTGAAGAAGGAAACTTTGAAGTTGGGAGCAGCTCACAACTCCCAGCGTAGGGAAACCTCCCTGGCCTCATGACGCCCCCACCCCCTTCAGGAAGGGGCCGTCATGGACACAAACTCCAGCTTGAGGCAACATCTGATACTCGCCCTGACCTCACCTACAGGAGATCTCGATTCAGCCCCTGCAGAGTGGGCCTGCCATGCTCTTGGCCCCAAAACTCGTGCTAGCTTGTGTTTTCAGACTTCCTTCCTCACAATCCTGGCCACACCCCTCAAGTTTGGCAATTCTGGAGACACAATGCAGCACTCTGCCTGCCCTCCAGAAGAAAAATGTTGCCCTATAGGCCTAAGCAGAAACGCCAAATGAGTAACAACCTGCATGCCACTCGACCAAACCCCAATTATACAGTCTAGCCTGTGCACTAAAGCCCTGTCTGAAACAGCCTGAGGGCAGACCTCCAGTCCAACACCCAGACAGCTGGCCATAAACAGAGCATATCACACCCACAATGGCTTTAGGGCATCAACTCTACACAACCTCAGTTTTCAACTTCAGAACCTAGACCTTATCTCCACTCACTGCTCAGGAGTGAACGTGATACAAGAATCAGAACTTCTCCTTCGCCTTGGCAAGAAACCTAGTGGTTGGCATGTTTTTCCAACGTTCAGTGTAGTTGAAACCAGTGTGGCCCATGATGCCCCGCCCATGTTTATGGGCCACATTGGTCACAAACACACATTGTGTCCCTCAGCCTGATCCCAGGCCTCGTGTAAGGCCTCTCAGTGGCTGGATGAAGAGTCAGCATATTCGGCTTGCCATGCCCGTAGGCCCCAAATTTTACCCATAGTTCGGGTTCTCCCTTCACTTTTCCCCAGGGCTCATCTTTGGAATTCCTCTTTTGGCGGGACACCTGAGGTAACAAACCTGAAAGGAGTCCTCCCATTCCACAGATTGATGAAAAGCAATTGGGATCGGACCAAATCCCCAGAGAGAAAGATTCGTCCATGGCCCATGAGGCTTCCCCGACATTCCACGGCCATCGCTGATACAAAATCCAGAGACAAAAGCCTGAGCAAGTGCCTCAGACTCGCTCTTTCTTTATATCCGGAAGAGTTCTTCTCATGGTTTATAGATCGGGCCTGCCATACCTACCTCCCCAAAGCTAAGCTGAGTTTGTGTTTTCAGACTTCTGGTCCAAAGTCCTGGGCCACACACCTTCCAGGCTGGGGCCCCAGGTGTCACACATTAGGACTGTGTCTACCCAATCCATGGGAATTCTGCCCATTCCATGGTCCAAAACCGTAAAATTAGGAGAACCCTCCAAATCCCTGAGGCCATCCCAATAGTGCAGGTCGCCCGGGACAAACAAGGGCGGTCTGATACCAGCTGAGCATCTACCTCTACTCATAACATAGATGGATATCCCCTGAGAAGCAGATTGAACCAGACAGGACCCTAGGCCATAATCGGATACATTGCTTTGGTTTACAGGCATGTCTCCTCAAAAGCCTGGATTCCAATACCAGCATAGGGGTTTTCCTGAGGCACCCATCAAAACAAATCTCGTCTCCACAAGGAACCTTGTGCATCGAGCTATGTCAAAAACGTAGGAGAATACTTCAGGGTCCCGGTGCCACCGCCCCATTTTAAGGCCCTCATGGACACAAACACACATTAGGACCCATCCTCAGGAAAGTCCATTTCAAGTCAGTCACTCCTGTTGCTCACGCAGAGCCATCAGATCTAAACTCACTTGTTGCTAGGAGAAAATTGGAATGCGAGGCGGGCTTCCCAGTCATCCATTCTCGAATGGTGCCCTGGAGTCATTCCATATGGGATGTCCTGAAGCTGCCCAACAGGTCTCAATTGTCCCGCAGAAGGTATCCTTGAAGGGGGCATCCCACAACACCCAACGTGGGAAAACCTACATGGCCTCGAGATTTCGCTCTCTTCATGAAGGGGCCGTCATGCCCATAAACTCCAACGTGAGACACAACGTCTGATCCTCGCCCTGACTTCAGATGCATGAGATATTGGTTCAGATCTACAGTGGTCCCTGCCGTGTCCTCGCCCTGATACACAAGTCCAGCTTGTGTTCTCAGACTTCCGTCCTCACACTCCTGGACACGAAGCCCTCAAGTGGGCAATTCCGGACCGACAATGAAGCACTCTGCCTGCCCTCTAGAAAACAAATTTTGCCTAATGAGCTGCCCAGACAACTTATATGAGGATAAATCTACATGGCACTCGACTTTACCCAAATTATATAGTCTACGGGGGATCTAATGCACTGTCTGACACAACCTGAGCCCGGACCTCCTGACCAACACCCAGACAGCTGACCGCACACTGAGCACATCAGACCCGCCATGGCCTTAGGTTATCATCTCTTCCCTACCTCTGTTTTCAGGCTTCAGAATCTAGACCTTATCTCCAATCACTGCCCAAGGGTGACTGTGATGCAGAAATCAGAACTCTTCCTTACCCATGGCAAGAAATCTTGTCATTGGCAGGTTGTCCAACGTTCAGTGTAGGAGAAACCAGGATTCACCATTAGGCCCCGCCCATTCTTGTTTGCGAAGTGGGCATAAACACGCATTGTGACCCTCAGTGTGAGTCCTGTCCTCTAGTAAGTCCTCTCCGTCGCTCGACCATTAGATGTCATAATGGGCTTGACATGTCCCTAGGCCCAAATTTGTAACCAGATTTCTGGTTGTCCAGTCGGCCCTCCCCAGGGCTCTACTCTGGAATACCTCATTTGGTGGGACACCTGAGGTTAAAAAACAAAACAAGGCAAATCACAACAACAACAAAACGGACTTCTTCCATCCCACAGAATGACCCCAAAATCTTGCGATGGGGACAAACCACCAGAGAGTAAGACTCGTCCATTTCCCATGAAGTCAACCGGAAATTTCATGACCATGAGTGACACGATATCCAGAGACAAAAACTTGAGCAAGAGCCTGACACTCGCCCTTTTTTCATATCCCGAAGAGTTCTCCTCATGGTCTGTAGATCTATACTGCCATACCTATTACCCGAAACATAAGCCGCGTTTGTGTTTTCAGACAACTGTCCAAACAGCTCTGCCTACACACCCTACAGGCTCAGGCCCCTGGAGCCAAACCTGAGGACTGTACTTGCCCTCTCCAAGGGAATTGTATGTGCCCATTCCAATGGCCACAACCTACTAATAGGATAAACCTCCAAACTCCCTGAGGCCATCCCAATAGTGGTGGCTTCCCAGGACAAACAGGGGCAATCTGAGCCCATCTGACACCTACATGCACTCAGATGCATAGACTGATGTCCCCAGAGGTAAAAAGGTACGAACAGGCCCTTAGGCACTATTTGGATTCATTGTTGTGCTATCCAGTCATCTCTCCTCAGAGGCCTGGATTTCAATACCAGCGTATTGCTGTTTCCTGACTCATCCCTCAGAACAAATCTCATTTACATATGGGAAACTTGCACGTTGGAGCTGTGTCAAAGCCTCTGTTTGAAAAAACCCATCGGGCCCCAGTGCCACCGCTTCATTCCAAGATCTCCATAGACACAAAAACATATTAGGATCCATCCACAGGAGAGTCCATTTCAACTCAGCCTCCTGGGTTGCTCCCCCAGATCCAGCAGATCTAACCTGTCTTGTTGCTAGGACACAATTGGAATGCGAGGTGGGCTACCCAGCCATCCATCCTTAGAACCCTGCTCGGAATCGTTGCCCTGGAGCCAACCAACAGGTCTCAATTGTCCTGCAGAAGAATCTTTGCAGTTTGGAGCTTCTCACAACTAACATCGTGGGAAAACCCCCACGGCCTCATGACCGCCCCGCCCCTTCATGAAGGGCCATCAGGGACAGAAACACCAACCTGAGCGATCTTCTGATCCTCGCCCTGACATCATAAGCACGAGATCTCGATTCAGGTCTGTAGATTGTTCCTGCCTTGTCCTCACCCAGAAACCTAAGCCTAGCTTGTTCTCAGATTTCCTTCCTCAGACTACTGGACCACAAGCCTCCAGTTTGAAAACCAGAACTATAATGCAGCACTCTTCCTGCCCTCAGGAAGAAAAACATTGCCCTCTGGGGCTACCCAGAAACTCCAAAAGAGGATCAACCTGCACGCCATACGACTGTACCCCAAATATATAGGCTGACCTGGGCACTATTGCCCTTTTTGACACAGCCTGAGCCTGGATTACCTGGCCCCACACAGAAAGCTGGCCGCTCACTGAGCACATCGGACCCGCCATGGTCTTAGGTCGTCATCTCTTCCCAACCTCGGTTGTCAAGTTTCAGAACCTAGACCTTATCTCCAATCACTGCCCAGGCTTGAAAGTGATGCAGAATACACAACTCCTTCCCCGTGGCAAGAAACCATGTGGTTGGCATGTTGTCCAACGTTCAGTGTAGTTGAAACCAGGGTGGCCCATGAGGCCCCGCTCATGTTTGTGGGCCACATTGGTCAAAACCACACATTGTGACCCTCACCCTGATCCCAGTCCTCAATAAGGCCTCTCAGTGGCTGGATGAAGAGATAGCATATTGGGCTTGCCATGCCCCTAGGCCCCAAATATTACCCATAGTTCGGGTTCTCCCTTCACTTTTCCCCAGGGCTCTTCTTTGGAATTCCTCTTTTGGCGGGACACCTGAGGTAACAAACCTGAAAGGAGTCCTCCCATTCCACAGATTGACGAAAAACAATTGGGATCGGGCCAAATCCACAGAGAGGAAAATTCGTCCATGGCCCATGAGGCCTCCCCGACATTCCACGGCCATCTCTGATACAAAATCCAGAGACAAAAGCCTGAGCAAGCCCCTCAGACTCACTCTTTCTTCATATCCGGAAGAGTTCTTCTCATGGTTTATAGATCGGGCCTGCCATACCTACGTCCCCAAACCTAAGCTGAGTTTGTGTTTTCAGACTTCTGTCCTCAAAGTCCTGGGCCACACACCCTCCAGGCTGGGGCCCCTGGAGTCACACAGTAGGACTGTGCCTACCCAATCCATGGGAATACTGCCGATGCCATTGTCCAAAACAGTAAAATTTGGAGAACCCTACAAATCGCTGAGGCCATCCCAATAGTGCAGGTCGCCCAGGACAAACAAGGGCGGTCTGATACCAGCTGAGCATCTACCTCCACTCATACCATATATGGATGTCCCCTGAGAAGAAGATTGAACCAGACAGGACCCTAGGCCATAATCGGATACATTGCTTTGGATTACAGGCATGTCTCCTCAAAAGCCTGGATTCCAATACCAGCATAGAGGTTTTCCTGAGGCACGCATCAAAACAAATCTCGTCTCCACAAGGAACCTTGTGCATCGAGCTATGTCAAAAGCTTAGGAGAATACTTCAGGGTCTCGGTGCCACCGCCCCATTTTAAGGCCCTCATGGACACAAACACACATTAGGACCCATCCTCAGGAAAGTCCATTTCAAGTCAGCCACCCCGGTTTCTCCCGCAGAGCCATCAGATCTAAACTGTCTTGTTGCTGGGAGACAATTGGAATGTGAGGCCGGCTTCCCAGGCATCCAACCTCGAACAGTGCCCTGGAGTCATTCCATATGGGATGTCCTGAAGCTGCCCAACAGGTCTCAATTGTCCCGCAGAAGGAATCCTTGAAGTGGGCATCCCACAACTCCCAACGTGGGAAAAACTCCATGGCCTTGAGATTCCGCTCCCTTCATGAAGGGTCCGTCATGCACAGAAACTCCAACCTGAGCCAACGTCTGATCCTCGCCCTGACTTCAGATGCATGAGATATAGGTTCAGATCTACAGTGGTACCTGCCGTGTCCTCACCCTGAAACCCAAGTCTAGCTTGTGTTCTCAGACTTCCGTCCTCACACTCCTGGACACGAATCCCTCAAGTTTAAAATTCCGGACCGACAATTAAGCACTCTGCCTGCCCTCTAGAAAACAAATTTTGCCTAATGAGCTGCCCAGACAACTTATATGAGGATAAATCTACATGGCACTCGACTGTACCCAAAGTATATAGTCTAAACTGGGCACTAATGCACTCTCTGACACAACCTGAGCCCGGATCTCCTGACCAACACCCAGACAGCTGACCGCACACTGAGCACATCAGACCCGCCATGGCCTTAAGTCATCATCTCTTCCCTACCTCAGTTTTTAGGCTTCAGAACCTAGACCTTATCTCCAATCACTGCCCAGTGGTGCCTGTGATGCAGAAATCAGAACTCTTCATTACCCATGGCAAGAAACCTTATGGTTGGCATGTTGTCCAACGTTCAGTGTACGAGAAACCAGGATTCACCATGAGGCCCTGCCCATTCTTGTTTGCGAAGTGGGCATAAACACGCATTGTGACCCTCAGCGTGAGTCCTGTGCTCTAGTAAGTCCTCTCAGTGGCTCGACCATTAGATGTCATAATGTGCTTGACATGTCCCTAGGCCACAATTTTTAACCACATTTCTTGTTGTCCGGTCGGCCCTCCCCAGGGCTCTACTCTGGAATCCCCCATTTGGTGGGACACCTGAGGTTAAAAAACAAAACAAGGCAAATCAACAACAACAACAAAACGGACTTCTTCCATCCGCAGAGTGACCCAAAACTCCTTGTACGGGGCCAAACCCCCAGAGTGTAAGACTCGTCCATTTCCCATGAAGTCACCAGGAAATTTTACGACCATGAGTGACACGATATCCAGAGACAAAAACTTGAGCACGAGCCTCACACTCGCCCCTTATTCATATCCCGAAGAGTTCTCCTCATGGTCTGTAGATCAATCCTGCCATACCTATGACCTGAAACATAAGCCGCGTTTGTGTTTTCAGACTGTCCAAACAGCTCTGCCTACACACCCTACAGGCTCAGGCCCCTGGAGCCAAACCTGAGGATTGTACTTGCCCTCTACAAGGGAATTGTATGTGCCCATTCCAATGGCCACAACCTACTAATAGGATAAACCTGCAAACTCCCTGAGGCCATCCCAATAGTGGTGGCTTCCCAGGACAAACAGGGGCAATCTGAGCCCATCTGAGCACCTACATGCTCTCAGACGCATAGACTGATGTCCCCAGAGGTAAAAATGTACGAACAGGCCCCTAGGCCCTATTCGGATCCATAGCTGTGGTATCCAGTCATCTCTCCTCAGAGGCCTGGATTTCAATACCAGCATATGGCTGTTTCCTGACTCATCCGTCAGAACAAATCTCATCTACATATGGGAAACTTGCACGTTGGAGCTGTGTCAAAGCCTCTGTTTGAAAAAACCCTTCAGGACCCCAGTGCCACCCCTTCATTCCAAGGTCTCCATAGACACAAAAACATATTAGGATCCATCCACAGGAGAGTCCATTTCAACCCAGATCCAGATTGCTCGCCCAGATCCAGCAGATATAACCTGTCTTGTTGCTAGGACACAATTGGAATGCAAGGTGGGCTACCCAGGAATCCATCCTTAGAACCCTGCTCGGAATCGTTGCCCTGGAGCCAACCAACATGTCTCAATTGTCCTGCACAAGAATCTTTGCAGTTTGGACCTTCTCACAACTAACATCGTGGGAAAACCCCCACGAACTCGAGACCCCGCCCCTTCATGAAGGGGCCATCAGGGACAGAAACACCAACCTGAGCGATCTTCTGATCCTCACCCTGACTTTAGAAGCACGAGATCTCGATTCAGGTCTGTAGATTGTTCCTGCCTTGTCCTCACCCAGAAACCTAAGCCTAGCTTGTGTTATCAGATTTCCGTCTTCAGAATACTGGCCCACAAGCCCTCCAGTTTGCAAACCAGAACTATAATGCAGCACTCTGCCAGCCTTCAGGAAGAAAAACATAGCCCTGTGGGGCTACCCAGAAACTCCAAAGGAGGATCAACCTGCATGCCATTCGACTGTACCCCAAATATATAGGATGACCTAGGCACTATTGCCCATTCTGACACAGCCTGAGCCTGGACTTCCTGGCCCCACCCAGAAAGCTGGTCGAACACTGAGCACGCCGGACGAGCCATGTCCTTAGGTCGTCATCTCTTCCCAACCTCGGTTGTCAAGTCTCAGAACCTAGACCTTATCTCCAATCACTGCCCAGGCTTGTAAGTGATGCAGAAATCACAACTCCTTCCCCGTGGCTAGAAACCATGTGGTTGGCATGTTTTCCAATGTTCATTGTAGTTGAAACCAGTGTGGCCCATGAGGCCCCGCCCATGTTTATGGGCCTCATTGGTCACAAACACACATTGTGACCCTCAGCCTGATCCCAGTCCTCAGGTAAGGCCTCTCAGTGGCTGGATGAAGAGACAGCATATTGGGCTTGCCATGCCCCTAGGCCCCAAATTTTACCCATAATTCGGGTTGTCCCTTCGCTTTTCCCCAGGGCTCTTCTTTGGAATTCCTCTTTTGGCGGGACACCTAAGGTAACCAACCTGAAAGGAGACCTCCCATTCCACAGATTGACGAAAAAGAATTGGGATCGGTCCAATTCCACAGAGAGGAAGATTCGTCCATGGCCCATGAGGTTTCCCAGACAATCCACGGCCATCGCTGATACCGAATCTAGAGACAAAAGACTGAACAAGCACCTCAGACTCGCTCTTTCTTCATATCCTGAAGAGTTCTTCTCATGGTTTATAGATCGGGCCTGCCATACCTACGTCTCCAAAACTAAGCTGAGTTTATGTTTTCAGACTTCTGTCCTCAAAGTCCTGGGCCACACACCCTCCAGGCTGCGGTCCCTGGGGCCACACATAAGGACTGTGCCTACCCAATCCATGGGAACTCTGCCCATTCCATTGTCCAAAACCGTAAAATTAGGAGAACCCTCCAAATCCCTGAGGCCATCCCAATAGGGCATGTCGCCCGTGACATACAAGCGCGGTCTGATAGCAGCTGAGCATCAACCTCCACTCATACCATAGATGGATGTCCCCAGAGAAGAAGATTGAACCAGACAGGACCCTGGCCAATCGGATCCATTGCTTTGGTGAGAGGCATGTCTCCTCAAAAGCCTGGATTCCAATACCAGCATAGGTGTTTTCCTGAGGTAGCAATCAGAACAAATCTCGTCTCCACAAGGAAACATGTGCATCGAGCTCTGTCAAAAGCTTAGGAGAATACTTCAGGGTCCCGGTGCCACGGCCCCATTCCAAGGCCCCATGGACACAAAGACACATTAGGGCCCATCCTGAGGAAAGTCCATTTCAAGTCAGTCACCCCGGTTGCTCCCACAGAGCCATCAGATCTAAACTGGCTTGTTGCTAGGAGACAATTGGAATGCGAGGCTGGCTTCCCAGGCATCCTCCCTCGAACGGTGCTATGGAGTCACTCCATATGGGATGTCCTGGAGCTGCACAAAGGTCTCAATTGTCCCGCAGAAGGAATTCTTGAAGGGGGCAACCCACAACTCCCACGTGGGAAAAACTCCATGGACACGAGATTCCGCTCCCTTCATGAATGAGCCGTCAGGCACAGAAACTCCAACCTAAGCCAAAGTCTAATTCTCTCCCTGACTTGAAATGGATGAGATATTGGTTCAGATCTGCAGGGGGTACCTGCCGTGCCCTTGCCCTGAGCCCAAGTATAACTTTTGTTCTCAGAATTCCGACCTCACTCTCCTGGCCTCAAAGCCCTCATGATTGGTAAATCCGGTCCCACAATTAAGCACATGGCCTGCTTTCTGGAAAAAAAATATTGCCTAAAGAGCTGCCAAGGCACCTTATATGAAGATAAACCTACACGGTACTCGACTTTGCCCGAATTATATAGTCTAACCTGGGCACTAATGCACTGTCTGACACAACCTGAGCCCGGACTTCCTGACCAACACCCAGACAGCTGACCGCACACTGAGCACATCAGACTCGCCATGGCCTTAGGTCCTCATCTCTTCCCTACCTCAGTTTTCAGGCCTCAGAAACTAGACTTTATCTCTGCCTGGGGGTGAGTGTGATGCAGAAATCAGAACTTCTCCTTACACATGGCAAGAAACCTTGTGGTTGGCATGTTGTCCAACGTTCATTGTAGGAGAAACTAGCATTCACCCTGAGGCCCGCCTATTCTTGAGTGCGACGAGGGCATAAATATGCATTGTGACCCTCAGGGTGAGTCCTGTCCTCTAGTAAGTCCTCTCAGAGCCTGGATCACTAGATGTCATAATGGGCTTGACATAGCCCTAGGCCCCAATTTTTAAGCAGATTTCTGGTTGTTCAGTCACCCCTCCCCAGAGCTCTACTCTGGAATTCCTCATGTGGTGGGACAACGGAGGTTAAAAAATGAAACAAAACAAAGCAACAACAACAAAAAAAACCGACTTCTTCCATCCCACAGAATGACCCCAACCTCTTTGGAAGGGGCCAAATCTCCAGAGAGTAAGACTCGTCCATTTCCCATGAAGTCACCCGGAAATTTCACGACCATGAGTGACATGATATGCAGAGACAAAAACATGAGCAATAGCCTCACACTCGCCCTTTTTTCATATACCAAAATGTTCTCCTCATGGTCTGTAGATCAGTCCTGCTCTACCTATGACCCGAAATAGAAGTCGAGTTTGTGTTTTCAGACAACTGTCCAAACAGCCCTGGCCTACACACCCTATAGGCTCAGGCCCCTGAAGCCAAACCTGAGGACTGTTCTTGCCCTCGCAAGGGAATTGTGTGAGCCCATTCCAATGGCGACAACGCAACTAAAAGTATAAACCTTTAAATTCCCTGAGGCCATCCCATAGTGTTGGCTTCCAAGGACAAACACGGGCAATCTGAGTTCATCTGAGCACCTACCTGCACTCTGACCCATAGATAGATGTCGCCCGAGGTAAAAAGAAACCAACAGGCCCCTAGGCACTAATCGGATTCATTGCTTTGTTTTCCAGGCATCTCTCCTCAGAGGCCTGGATTTCAATACCAGAATATGGCTGTTTCTTGACTCACCCATCAGAACAAATCTCCTCTACACATGGGAAACTTGCATGGTGGACCTGTGTCAAACCTCTGTTTAGGAGAAGCCTTCAGGGCCCTAGTGCCACCGCTTAATGCCACAGTCTCCATAGACACAAAAACATATTAGGACCCATCCACAGGAGAGTCCATTTAAACTCAGCCTCCTCGGTTGCTCCCCGAGATCCAACAGATCTAGCCTGTCTTGTAGCTAGGAGAATATTGGAATGCGAGGTGGGCTACCCAGCCATCCATCCTTAGAACCCTGCTCAGAATCGTTGGCCTGGAGCCAACCAACTGGTCTCAATTGTCCCACAGTAGAATCTTTGCAGTTTGGAGCTTCTCACAACTCCCATGGTGGGAAAACCCCCACGGCCTCGTGATTCCCCCCCTTTATGAAGGGGCCATCAGGGACAGAAAGTCAAACCTGAGGCATCGTCTGATGCTCAACCTGACTTCAGGTGCAAGAGTTCTCGATTCAGGTCTGCCATGTCCTCACACATAAAACCTAAGCCTTGCTTGTGTTCTCGGAGTTCCGTCCTCAGACTACCGGCCCATAAGCCCTCCAGTTTGGCAATCCAGAAGTACAATGCGGCACTCTGCCTGCTCCCTGGAAGAAGAACATTGCCCTCTGGGGCTACCCAGAAACCCCAAATGAGGATCAACCTGCACGCCATTTGGCTGTACACCAAATATATAGGCTGAAGTGGGCAGAATTGCCCATTCTGACACAGCCTGAGCCTGGAACTCCTGGCCCCACCCAGACAGCTGGCCACACACTGAGCACATCGGACCCGCCATGGCCATAGGTCGTCATCTCTACCCAACCTCGGTTTTCAGGCTTCAGAACCTTGACCTTATCTCCAATCACTGCCCAGGTTTGAAAATGTTGCAGAAATCCGAACTCGTTCCCTTGGCAAGAAACCTCGTGGTTGGCATGTTGTCCAACTTTCAGTGTAGTTGAAACCAGTGTGGCACATGAGACCCAGCCCACGCTTGAGGGCCACATTGGTCTCAAACACACATTGTGACCCTCAGCCTGAGCCCGGTCCTCAGGCAAGGCCACTCAGTGGCTGCATGAAGAAAGAGCATATTGGGCTTGCCATGCCCCTAGACCCCAATTTTTAACCAAGTTCGGGTTGTCCCTTCACTCTTGCCCAGGGCTCTGCTTTGGAATTCCTCTTTTGGTGGGACACCTCAGGTAACAAACCTTAAAGGAGTCCTCCCATTCCACAGATTCAGGAAAAAGAATTGGGATAGGGCCAAATCCACAGAGAGGAAGATTCGTCCATGGCTCATGAGGCCTCCCCGACATTCCACGGCCATCGCTGATACAAAATCCAGAGACAAAAGCCTAAGCAAGCGCCTCAGACTCGCTCTTTCTTCATATCCTGAAGAGTTCTTCTCATGATTTGTAGTTCGACCGTGCCATACCTACGTCCCCAAACCTAAGCTGAGTTTGTGTTTTTTGAGTTCTGTCCTCAAAGTCCTGGGCCACACACCCTCCAGGCTGGGCCCCTGGAACCACACATTAGGACTGTGCCTTACCAATCCATGGGAATTCTGCCCATTCCATTATCCAAAACCATACAAATTAGGAGAAACCTCCAAATTCCCTGAGGCCATACCAATGGTGTAGGTTGTCCGGGACAAAAAAGGGCCGTCTGACACCAGCTGAGCATCTACCTCCACTCATACCATAGATGGATGTCCCCAGAGAAGAAGATTGACCAGACAGGACCCCAGGCCATAATGGGATTCATAGCTTTGGTTTACAGGCATGTCTCTTCAAAAGGCTGGTTTCCAATACCAGCTGAGGGCTTTTCCTGAGGCACCCATCAGAACAAATCTCGTTTACACATGGGAAACTTGCATGTTGGAGCTCTCTCAAAGCCTCTGGTTAGAAGGACATTTCAGGTTCCCGGTGCCAGCGCCTCATTCCAAGGTCTCCATGGAGACACACCCACATTAGGACCCATCCACAGGAGAGTCCATTTCAACTCAGCCCCCTCAGTTGCTCCCCCTTATCCAGCAGATCTAACCCGTCTTGTCGCTAGGAGATGATTGGAATGAGAGGCAGGCTTCCCAGACATCCATACTTAGAACCATTCTCAGAATTATGCTTTATGGGAAGTCCTGGAGCCAACCAACAGGTCTCAATAGTCCCGCAGAAGAATCTTTACTGTTTGGAGCATCTCACAACTCCCATCGTGGGAAAACCTCCATGGCCTCGTGATCCCGCCCCCTGCGCTTCATGAAGGGGCCATCAGGGACAGAAGCTCCAACCTGAGCGATCGTCTGATCCTCGCCCTGACTTCAGATGCAGGACATCTTGATTCAGCTCTGCAGAGTGTGCCTGCCGTGCCCTTGCCCAGAAACGTAAGTCTAGTTTGTGTTCTCAACTTCCATCCTCACATTCCTGGCCCACAAGCCCTCCAGTTTGGCAATTCCAGAACTACAAGGCAGCACTCTGCCTGCTTTCCGGAAGAAAAACTTTGCCCTCTGGGGCTACCCAGATTCCCCAAATGAGGATCAACTTGCATGCCACTTGACTGGACCCCAATTATACAGGCTGCCCTGGGCACTACTGCCCTTTCTGGCACAGCCTGAGACTGAACCTCCTGGCTCGCACCCACCCAGCTAGCCACACACTGAGCACATCAGACCCGCCATGGCCTTAGGTCATCATCTCTTTCCAACCTCGGTTTTCAGGCTTCAGATCCTAAACCTTATCTCCAGTCACCACCCAGGGTTGAACATGATGCAGGAATCAGAACTCCTTCCCCATGGCAAGAAACCTTGTGGTTGGCATGTTGTCCAACGTAAAGTGTAGTTGAAACCAGTGTGCCCCATGAGGCCCTGCAGATGCTTGAGGACCAAGTCGGTCACAAACATGCATTGTGACCCTCAACGTGAGCCCAGTTCTCAAGTAAGGCCTCTCAGCGGCTGGACCAAAAGACAGCATATTGGGCTTGCAATGCCCCTAGGCCCCAATTTTTAACCAGATTTCTGGTTGTCCAGTCTCCCCTCCCCAGGGCTCGGCTTTGGAATCCCTCTTTTGGTGGGACACCTGAGGTAACAAAACTGAAAGGACTCCTCCCATCCCACAGTTTGACCCAAAACAATTGGAATCGGGCCAAATCCACAGAGCGGAAGACTCGTCCATGGCCCATGAGGCCTCCCCGACATTCCACGCCCATCGTTGACACAAAATCCAGAAACAAAAGCCTGAACAAGTGCCTCACAATCTCTCTTTCTTCATATCCGGAAGAATTCTCCTCACGGTCTGTAGATCGGGCCTGCCATACCTACGTCCCTAAACCTAAACTGAGTTTGTGTTTTAGACTTCTGTCTCCACAGTCCTGGTGCACACACCCTGCAGGCTGGGGCCCCTGGAGCCACATCAAAACTGTGCCTTCCCTCTCCACGGGAATTCTGCCCATTCCATTGTCCATATTAATAAAATTAGGAGAAACCTCCAAAGTCCCCAAGGCCTTCACAATAGTGTAGGCCGCCTGGGACAAACAAGGGCCATCTGACACCAGCTGAGCATCTAACTCCACTAATACCTTAGATGGATGTACACAGAGAAGAAGATTCAACCGGACAGGCCCCTAGGCTCTAAATGGAGCCATTGCTTTGGTTTCCAGTTATTTCTCTTCAGAGGCCTATATTCCAATAACAGTATATGGGGGTTTCCTGAGGCACCAATCAGAACAAATCTCGTCTCCACATGGGAAACTTGTCCTTTGGAGATGTCTCAAAACCTCCGGTTAGGAGAATCCTTCAGGGCCCATGCACCAACGCCCCATTCCAAGGTCTCCATGGACACAAACCCACATTAGCATCCATCCTCAGGAGAGTCCATTTCAACTCAGCCCCCTTGGTTGCTCTGACAGAGCCAGCATATCAAACCTGTCTATTTGCTAGGAGACAACTGCAATGTGAGGCGGGCTTCCCATGCATCCATCCTTAGATCCCTGCTCTGGTGTCATTCTGTATGGTATGTACTGGAGTGATACAAAAGGTCTCAATTGTTGATCAGAAGGAATCTTTGTTGTTTGGAGCATCTCACAACTTCCATTGTGGGTAAACCTCCATGGACTGGAGATGCTGTCCCCTTCATAAAGTGGCCAGAATGGACAGAAATTCAAACCTAAGCCTAGGTTTGAACCTCGCCCTGACTTCAGATTCATGATATCCCGATTCAGATCTGCAGAGGGTGCCTGCCGTGCCCTCGCCCAGAAACTACGCCTAACATGTGTTCTCAGACTTCCGTCCTCACACTCCCCGTCCACAAGGCATCCACTTTGGAAATTCCGGAGCCACAATGCAGCACTCTGCCTGTTCTCCAGAAGAAAAACATTGCCCTTGGGGCTACCCAGAAATGCCAAATAAAGATCAACCTGCACGGCACTCAGTTGTACCCCAATTATACAATCTACCCTGGGCACTAAGGCCCTGTCTGACACAGCCCAAGCTTGGACCTCCCGACCAACACCCAGACAGCTGGCTCCACGCTGAGCATATCGGACCCAACATGGTCTTAGGTCGTCATCTCTTCCCAACCTCGGTTTTCAGACTTCACAACGTAGACCTTATCTCCAATCACTGCCCAGGGGTGAATGACATGCAGAAATCAGAATTAATACTTCCCCATGGCAAGAACTCATGTGGTTGACATGTTGACTATCATTCAGTGTAGGAGAAACAAGCATGCACCATGAGTCCCCACCCATGCTTGAGTACCACGAGGGCATAAACACGCATTGTGACCCTCAGCATGAGTTCTGTCCTCAATGAAGGCCTCTCAGTGGCTGGACCATTAGAAGGCATATTGGGCTTGCCATGCCCCTAGGCCCGTATTTTTAGTTAGATTTCTTGTTGTCCAGGGCTCTGCTCTGGAATCCCTCTTTTGGTGGGACACCTTAGTTAACAAAACTGAATCCCACAGATTAACCCAAAACAATTGGGATCTGGCCAAATCCACAGAGAGAAAGACTCTTCCATGGCCCATGAGGACTCCTTGACATTCCACAGCCATCATTGACACAAAATCCAGGGGCAAAAGCCTGACAAGTGTCACACTTTCACCCTTTATTCATATCCCAAAAAGTTCTCCTCATAGTCTGTAAATTGGACCTGCCATACCTACGTCCCCAAAGCTAAGCTGAGTTTGTGTTTTCAGACATCTGTCCCCACAGTCCTTGCCCACACACCCTCAAGGCTGGGCCCTTGGAGCCACACATCAGGTCTGTGCCTGCCCACTCCACAGGAATTCTGCCCATGCCATTGTCCATAATCATACAATTTAGGAGAAACCTCCAAAGTCCCCAAGGCCATCCCTATAGTGTAGGCCGCCCGGACAAACAGGAGCGGTCTGACACCAGCTGAGCAACTACCTCCATTTCATAAAATAGACAGATGTCGACAGAGAAGAAGATTGAACCAGAGAGGTTCCTAGGACCTAATTGGATGCATTGCTGTGGTTTCTATGTATCTCTCCTCAGAGGCCTGCTTCTAAAACCAGCATATGTGGGTTTCCTGAGGCTCCAATTAGAACAAATCTTGTCTCCACATAGAAAACTTGCTCTTTCGAGTGGTTTCAAAATCTCCGGTTAGAATCCTTTAGAGCCCTGGGGCCACCACCCCATTCCAACGTCCTCATGGACACAAACACACATTAAGACCCATCTTCAGGAGAGTCCATTTCAACTCAGCTCCCACGATTGCTCCTGCATAGCCATCAGATCGTACCTGTCTTGTGGCAGGGAGACAATTGGTGTAAGAGGCAGTCTGCTCAGGCATCCATCCTTAGAACCCGGCTCTGGAGTCATTCCATATGGGATGTCCTGGAGCCATCCAACAGGTCTCAATTTTCCCGCAGAAGGAATCCTTGCAGTTTGGAGCATCCCACAACTCCCAACGTGGGAAAACCTCCATGGCCTCGAGATTCCACCCCTTTGATGAAGGGGCCATCATGGACAGAAACTCCAACCTGCGCCTAAGTCTGATCCTCGTCCTGACTTCAGATGAATGAGATTTTGATTCGGATCTGCAGAGGGTGCCTGCCGTGCCCTCGCCCTGAAACTTAAGTTTAGCTTATAATCTCAGACTTACGTCCTCACACTCCTGGTCCCGACGCCCTCAAGTTTGGCAATTCTGGACCCACAATGCTGCACTCTGCCTGCCCACCAGAAGAAAAATGTTGCCCCAGTGAGCTTCCCTGACACAATAAATGAGGATGAACCTACATGGAACTCAACTGTACCCAAATTATACATTCAACCTGGGCACTAATGCATTGTCTGACACAGCCTGAATCCATACCTCCTGTACAACACCCAGAAAGCTGACCGCACACTGAGCACATCGGACCCTCCATGACCTTAGGTTATCATCTCATCCCAACCTCGATTTTCTGGATTCAGAACTTAGATCTTATCTCCAGTCACTGCCCAGGGGTGAACATGATGCAGAAATCAGAATTCCTCCTTCCCCATGGAAAGAAACCTTGTGGTTTGTATGTTGTCCAAAGTTCAGTGTAGGAGAATCAAGCATGGCCCATGAGTCCCCGCCCATGCTTGATGCCTACATTGGGCACAAACATGCATTGTGACCCTCAGTGTGAGCACTGTACTCAAGTAAGACCTCTCAGTGGCTGGACCAAGGTACCCCATATGGGGATTGCCATGCCCTTAGGCCCCCAATCTTATACAGAGTTCGGGTTGTCCAGTCGCCCCTTCCCAGGGTTCTGCTCTGGAATCCCTCTTTAGTGGCACACCTGAGGTAAAAAAAAAAAAAAAAACAAAACAAAACAAAACAGAATGGACTCCTCCCATCCCACGGAATGACCCCAAAATATTGGGATCATCCAAATCCCCATAGAGGAAGTCTCACCCATGGTCCATGAGGACGCCCCTACATTCCACGGCCATCAGTGACACAAAATCCAGAGTCAAAAGCCTGAGCAAGTGCCTCACACTCACTCTTTGTTCATATCCTGAAGAGTTCTGCTCAAGGTCTGTAGATCGGGCCTCCCATACCTATGTCCCCAAACCCAAGACGAGTTTCTGTTTTCAGACTTCTGTCCCCACAGCTCTGACCCACACACCCTCCATGCTTGAGCCCCTAGAGCCACACCTCAGGATTGTGCCTTCCCTCCCCAAA
The DNA here is from genome assembly GCF_964662115.1 of Mustela nivalis. Classification (NCBI taxonomy): domain Eukaryota; kingdom Metazoa; phylum Chordata; class Mammalia; order Carnivora; family Mustelidae; genus Mustela; species Mustela nivalis. Next base: position 1,414,563 of record NW_028136554.1, read on the forward strand.
GGAATTCTGCCCATTTCATTGGCCACAAACTTGCAAATTAGGAGAAACCTCCAAAGTCAAAGTGGCCATCCCAATAGTGTAGACTGCCCAGGACAAATAGGGGCAATCTGACACCAGCTGAGGAACTACCTCCACTCAATCCCATAGACAGATGAACCGAGAGAAGAAGATTAAACCAGACAGGCCCCAGGCCCTTATCAGATCCATTGCCTTGGTTTCCAGGCATCTCTCCTCAGAGTTCTGGTTTCCAATACCAGCATATTGGGGGTTACTGAAGCACCAATGAGAACAAATCTTGTTTCCCCATGGGAAAAATGCTTCTTGGAGCTGTGTCAAAACCTCTGGTTAGGAGCATCCTTCAGAGCCCTGGTGCCACTGCCCCATTCCAAGGTCTCCATGGACACAATCCCACATTATGACCGATCCTCAGGAGAATGCATTTCAACTCAGCCCCCTCGGCTGCTACATCATAGGCAGCAATCAAACGTGCCGTTTCGCTAGGAGACAATTGGAATGCAAGGCCGGATGCCCAGGCATCCATCCTTAGAACCCTGCTCTGCAATTGTTCCATATGGGATGCCCTGGAGCCATCCAACAGGTTTCAACTGACCCTGACCCGCAGAAAATCCTTGTGGTTTGGAGCATCTCACTACTGCCATCATGGGAAAACACCAATGGCGGTGTGATGACCCCCCTTCATGAAGGGGTCATCATGGACAGAAACTCCAACCTGAGCCAATATATGAACCTCGCCCTGACCTCAGATGCATGAAATCTAAATTCAGCTCTGCAGAGTGTGCCTGTCATTTCCTCGCCCTGAAACCAAAGCAAAGCTTCAGTTCTCAGACTTACATCCTTGCATTCCTGGCCGCAAGGCCTCCAGTTTGGCAGTTCCGGAGCCAGAATGCAGCACTCTGCCTGCCCTCCAGAAGAAAGACTTTGCCTTATGGGGCTACGGAGAAACCCCAAATAATTATCTTCTGCATGCCACTCAACTGTACCCCAATTATACAGCGTATCTGGGCACGAATGCCCTGTCTGGCACAGCCTGAGTGCAGACCTCCTGAACGACACCTAGAAAGCTGGCCCCAAACTGAACACATCGGACCCGCCATGGCCTTAGGTCGTCATCTCTTCCAAACCTCGGTTTTCAGGCTTCAGAACCTAGACCTTATCTCCAATTAGTGCCCAGAGGTGAACGTGATGCAGAAATCAAAACTCCTCCTTCCCCATGGCAAGAAACCCTGAGGTTGGCATGTCCAAGGTTCACTGTAGGAGAAACCTGCAAGCTCAATGAGGTCCCGCCCAATATTGAGGACCACCTTGGGCACAAACACACATTGTGACCCTCAGCATGAGTCCACTATTCAAGTAACGTCTCTCAGTGGCTGGACCAAGAATCTGCATATGGGCTTGCCATGCCCATAGGACCCCAGGCCTAACCAGAGGGTGGGTATTCCAGTTGTATGTACCCAGTGCTCTGCTCTAGAATCCCTCTATTGTGGGGACACATGAGGCAGAAAACAGGACTCCTCCCTTCCCACAAAATGACCCCAATCTCTTGGGAGCCGGACAAATCACCAGAGAGGGAGACTTCCATGGCCCATGAGACCATGCTTACATTAAATGACCATCATGAATACAACATCCAGAGACATAAGCCTGAACGACCGCCTCTCACTCGCCTTACTTTCTAATCACAATGAGCTCCCCTCATGGACTGTAGATCACTCCTGCCATAACCTCAGCCCCAAACCTCAGCCGAGTTTGTGTTTTTGGATGTCTGTCCCCACAGCCCTGGCCCACACAGCCGCCAGGCTGGGGCCTCTGGAGCCACACCACAGGACTGTCCTGCTCTCTCCAAGGAGACTATGCCCATTCCATTGCCCATAACCCCACAGAATAGGAGAAACATCAAGGCCCCCGAGGACATCCCACTACTATAAGCCACTCTGGACAAAGGCATCCTGACACAAGCTGAGCAACTACCTCCATGCAGAAACACAGACAGATGTCGGCAGAGACAGTAGATTGAACCAGACAGGCCCCTGGGCCCTAATCTGAACTCTTGCTTTGGTTTCCAGGTGTCACTCCTCAGAGGCCTGGGTTTGAAGACCAGCATCTGGGGCTTTCCTGAGACACCAAACAGAACAACTATCATCTCCACATGGGAAGCTTCATTGTTGGAGCTGTGTCAAACCCTTCGGTTTGGAGAAACCTGCAGAGTCCCTGAGCCACCGCCACATTCCAAGGTCTCCATGGCCACCAACCCACAGTATGACTCATCCTCAGGAGAGTCCATTTCAACTCAGCCCTCTGAGAAACCCGCCCAAGAGCCTGCAGATTGAGCCTGCCTTGCCCCAAGCAGCCAGTGGGAATGTGAGGTGGCATTTGCAGACATTCATGCTTAGACCCCTTCTCTCGAGTCTTTCTGTAGGGGTCATCCTAGAACCATCTCATAGTACTCGACTGTCCTACAGAGGAAACCTTGATGTTTGGGGCAGCTCATAACTCCCAGCGTTGGGAAACCTCCCTGGCCTCATGACGCCCCCACCCCCTTCAGGAAGGGGCCATAATGGACACAAACTCCAACCTGAGGCAACGTCTGATACTCGCCCTGACCTCAGATGCAGGAGATCTTGATTCAGTCTCTGCAGAGTGGGCCTGCCATGCCCTCGGCCCCAAACCTAACGCTAGCTTGTGTTTTCAGACTTCCCTCTTCACACTCCTGGCAAACAAGCCCTCCAGACTGGGAATTCCAGAACCACAACACAGTTTTCTGCCTGCCCACCAGAAGAAAAACGTTGCCCTATGGGGCTCTCCAGAAACCACAAATGAGAACCAACCTGCTCTGGCCTCGACCGCACCCTAACTGGAAAGGCTACCCTGGTCAGTAATGCTCTGTCTGACACAGCCTGACGTCCCGACAGACAAGGAAACAGCTGGCTGCACACTAAGCACATCAGACAAGCCATGGCCTTATGCCGTCATCTCTTCCCAACCTGGGTTTTCAGACATCTGACCCTAGATATTATATCAAATCCTGGCAAACGTGGGTAACTGAAGCACAAATCAGATCTTCTCCTTCCCCATGGCTGGAAAACTTGCTGTTGGCATGGAGTCATACCTTCAGTGTAGGAGAAACCTTCATGGCCCCTGAGGCCAAGCCTAAACTTGAGTGCCTCCTTGGGTACAAACTCGCATTGGGACCATCAGCATGGGCCCCATGTCGAAGTAAGGTCTCTCAGGGCCTCGACCAAGAGCCCGCATATGGGGCTTGCCAAGCCCCTATGATCCCAATCTTCACAAGAGCTCGAGTATTCCATTTGCTCGAACCCAGGACTGTGATCTGGAGTCCCTCTCCTGGAAGAACACCTGAGCCAGACAGCAGGACTCCACCCTTCCCACAAAATGTCCCCAAAATCTTAAGAGCTGGACCAACTCCTCAGAGAGGGAGACTCTTCCATAGCCCCTGAGGTCACCCCTACATTCCACGGCTATGGGAGACAAAACATCCAAAGACAAAAGCTTGCGTGACTGCCTCCCATTTGCCCTTCTTTCATAAGCTGAGGATCTCCTCTCACGGTCTGTGGGTCCATCCTGCCATGCTCTCGGCTCCACACCCAAGCCGAGTTTGTGTTTTCAGACTTCTGTGCCCACAGCCCGGACCCACACACCCTCCAGGCTAGGGCCTATGGAGACACACTGAAGGACTGTGCCAGTCCTCTCCAAGAAAACTGTACCCAATCCATTGGCCACAACCCTAGAGATTAGGAGAATCCAATAAGGTCTCCAAGGCCATGCCTCGGCCATGGACTAAGAGGGGCACTCTGACACCAGCTGAGCAACTATCTCCACTTAGATACTCAGACAGTGTCCCCAGAGACAGAAGATTGAAACGGACAGGCATCTAGGCTCTAATCTGAACCCTAGCTTTGGTTTCCAGGTGTCTCTACTCAGAGAACTGGTTTGAAGACCAGTATCTGGGGCTTTTCTGAGGCACCAAAGAGAACCTGTCTCATCTCCACATAGGGATCTCTTTTTAATTGGAGCAATATTACACCCTTCGGTTAGGCGAATACTTCATGGCCCCTGAGCTGCCAAAATATTCCAAGGACTCCATGCACACAAACCCACAATATGACCCATCCGCAGGAGAGTCCATTTCAATTCAGCCCCCTAGTTAGCTCGCCCCAGAGCCAGTAGTTCAAACATGTCTTGTCACAAAGAGCCAATGGGAATGTGAGGTATGCTGTACAGGCATCCATCCTTCGAATCCTGCTCTCCAGTCTTTCCGTATGGGACATCCTGGAGCCATTCAACAGGACTCGACTGTCCAGCAGATGGAAAGCTTGTGGTATGGGTCAACGCACAAACTAGAGTTTGTGCTGGTGTCTAAGGTGCTGTGCAGGATTCTCCAATCTTGAGGGTTTGGCACAGGTCGAAGGGCATGGTTTCCTACTGGGGACAGGAGATATTCTATTGTGTGGCTCAGGGACCATATGTTGTATCCTAAGTTGGTATTTCAGAACAGGACCCTGAGGAGAGATGCCTGAAAACCTAATCTAGTGTTCCAATGACGTCCTAGGAGCATGTCAGGTACAATCTTCTGACCCAGGAACATTGAAATGGCTGTCTGCTTGGATGTAGGTGATCAGGGCGTTTCAGACTGGCATTTGTGTCCAGTGCTGCCGACAATATTGGGTCGGGCTCAGGGCTCTTGCGTGTTTCTCCTAAACTGGAAGGTTTGGGCAGGTTTGACGGGCACAGTTTCCTTGGGGATGGCAGGCCTAGTCATGTGTTGTGGATCCAGAGACCCTGTCCTGGAGGGCATATGAGCCATGGTTTTGGGAGAGAAGTCTGCAAACACAAATGTGGGTTATGGTTAGTGGAAAGGTGATCACAGGCCCAATGAGTAGACCTGGAGTGCAGCTTGTCAGGAGTAATTAGGGTGACTGGAAGGCAGTAGCACAGGCTTTTCTCTCTATATTGTGTGTCCAGGATGGCCTTGGAATGCAGGTATAGTCTCATGGGTCCATGGGAAACTTTTCCTCTCTATGGATCTGTGCAGCTCATAGTTTGGTGGCTTTTTTGGGGAAGGGAAGAGTGTTGTTTTCCATCTTATGGGTGCCCCAAAACAGGGATTCCAGATACAGGCTCTTTTTCTGGGCATCTGGGACTTCCCACCAAGGGTTAGGATTTGCACCTAGGGGTGTATGAGGCCTGCAATGCGGGATCATGATGGTGCAACTGAGAGGGATTGTTTGAAAGCTTGCTCAGGCTGAGTCTCACTATGCCTGTTTGCTCCCATGGCGGCCCTCAGGAGTGGGAGTGGTCTCATTGGTCATATATCTGGCTCCCTCTTAGAGAGTTGGACACCCAACCCAACAGCCAAATGTCCTGCCATGAGGAAGGATGAGTTCTCTTCCGTCAGGTTCCTCTGTGCTTCAGGTTGCCGCATTGGCAGGGTTTCCAGCAAGGTCTCGAGATAGGTGCCTGAATACCAAGGATGGGTGGAGATGACGTACTTGGGCCATAGCAATCCCAAATGCTAGATATGAGGCCTAAAACTCGGTCGGGGCTCAGGCTCTGTCAGACACAGCGCTAGTGGCCATGGCAGCCTTTATATCAGAGTAGATTCGAGGGCGGAGCACATTGATCCTCATGTGGAGTTTCTTGGGAAGATTCCCAGGCATTTGTTCATTGAATAGGGAAGGCAGAATGCTGTGTTGTGGCTCCAGGTTTCCCAATCACGAGAGCTTGGGAACCAGTCAGTTTTGGGTGGAATTGTAAACAAAAGCTATGGTTCAATTCAGTGCCAAGCAGAAGGCAGTTCCAATTTGTAGCAGTTTACTCGAGATATCCAGCACTGGAATAAGGGTGGATGTCAGATGCTTGCTCACACTAGAGTTTTTGTCTATGATGACCGACAAGTGGAGGGGTGGTATAAAGAGGCCATGGAGGAGTTCACATGCTGAGGCCTGTGAACTGCTGCAAAAAGTAACATTTTTTTGTACAGTGTAGGTGAAGTCTGGTTTGTTTACTCTAGGTTTCCCCATGTGGAAAGTTTGTGAAGAAGAGCTCTCCGGCATGGATGCCAGGAAAGCACACCTCCATTGACAATTGCAGCTGAGGAACATGGCAGATTCGTTCTGGTGGCTCTGGGACAAAGTGCCAAGGCCTTGAGTTGACATGGGATCTCTTGCAGATGGGTCACAATGCTTGTTTGTTACCAGGGAGAACTTAGAATGTGCTGGTTGCTAAGGTGCCATGCAGGATTCTCCTACCCTGAGGGTTTGGCACAGGTCCAAGAGCATGGTATTCTTCTGGGGACAGGGAATGTTCTGTCGTGTGGCTCAGAGACCATATGATGTGTCATAGATTGGTATTTCAGAACAGGCCCCTGAGGACAGATGCCTAAAAACCTAATGGGGTTCCATTGAGAGCCTACTGGCATTTTAGGTTCAATCGTCTATCTCACGATCATTGACTTGGCTATTTCCCTGGATGTAGGTGATAAGGGTGTTTCAGACTGCGCATTTCCATCCCGAGTGGCCGGCAATATTGGTGTGGGCTCAGGGGCCACACAGGTTTCTCCTAATCTGGAAGGTTTGGGCAAATCTGATATGCACAGTGTCCTTGGGGTTGGCAGCCAGAGTTCTGTGGTGTGGCTCCAGAGATCACATTCTGGTGGGCATGTGAGCCATGGTTTTGGGAGAGAAGTCTGCAAACACAAATACAAATTAGGGTGAGTGGCGAGGTGATCACAGGCCCAATGCGTAGACCTTGAGGGAAGCTCGTCATGAACTATAATTAGGGAGACTGGAAGGCAGTAGCACAGGCTTTTCTCTCTGGATTGTGTGTCCAGGATGGCCTTGGAATGCAGGTGTGGTCTCATGGGTCCATGGGAGTCTTTTCCTCTCTATGGATCCTGGTGGCTCTCCATAGTTTGGTGGCTTTTTCGGGGAAGGGGAGAGTGATGTTTTCCACCTTATGGGTGCCCCAAAACAGGGATTCCAGAGACGGGCTCTGGTTCATGGCATCTGGGACATCACAACAAGTGCTAGGATTTGGGCTTAGGGCATATTAGGCCTGCAATGCGGGTTCATGGTGGTGCAACAGAGAAGGATTGTTTGAAAGCATGCTCAGGCTGAGGGTCACAAGGCCTGTTTGCCTCCAGGGCATCCCTGAGGAGTTTGTGTGGTCTCACTGGACTTGTAAATGACTCCCCCTTTCAGGGTTGAACACCCATCCTAACAGCCAAGTTTCCTGATATGAAGAAGGAGGAGTTCTCTATTGTGCTTCAGGATGCCCCATTATCAGGGATTCCAGCAAAGGTCTGGGGACAGGTGCCTGAATACCAAGGATGGGTAGAGATGAAATACTTGAGCCATGGCATTCCCAAATACTAGATGTGGGGCTCAAACTCTGGTGACTGACACTAGGTCTGGGCTCAGGCTCTGTCAGACACAGCACTAGTGGCCAGGGCAACCTATAAATCAGGGTCCCTCCGATATAGGGCCGAGCAGATTGATCCTCATGTGGGGTTTCTGGCCAGACTCACCAGGCACTTGTTTCTATCGGGAAGGCAGAATGCTGTGTTGTGTCTCCATAATTCGCTATCAAGAAGGCTTGGGGACCAGTCGGGTGAGGAAGGAATTGTAAACACAAGCTACAGTTCAATTCACTGCCAAGCGGAAGGCAGTTCCTGTGTCCAGCAGCTTTTTCGAGATATCCAGCACCTTAGTAAGGGAGGACGTCGGATATTTGCTCACACTGGAGTTTGTGTCTATGATGACTGACAAATGGAGGGGTGGCGTCAAGAAGCCATGTAGGGATTTTCACGTTGAGACTCATGAGCTGCTCCAAATAGCAAGGTTTCATTCTACTGGACAGGTGGAGTGTGGTTTATTTGCTCCAGGGTCCCCCATGTGGAAAGTTTGGGTAGCAGAGCTCTACCGCATGGATGCCTGGAATGTTCAACTTCATTGACCATTGCAACTGAAGAACATGGCAGCTTTATTCTGGTGTCTCTGTAGCAAAGTACCAAGTCCTTGATTTGACATGGAATCTCTTGCAGATGGGCCACACAGCTGGTTTGTTACCAGGTAGATCTTAGAATGTGCTGGTGGCTTAGTAGTTGTGCAGGAATCTACTACTCTGGGATTTTGCACAGATTGTAGGGCACGGTTTCCTTCTGGGGACAGGAGATGTTCTGTTGTGTGGCCCAGCCACCACATGTTGTATCATAAGTTCGCATTCTAGAACAGGCCTCTGAGGACACATGTCTGAAAACCGAATCAATGGTTCCAATGACGTCCTAGGGGCATGTTAGGTTCATTATTCTGACTCAGGACCATTGACTTGGCTGTGTTCCTGGATGTAGGAGATCAGGGTATTTCAGACTGTGCATTTGTGTTCAAAGCGGCCGCCGAAATTGGGGTAGGCCCAGAGGCCTTGTAGGTTTCTCCTAATCTAGACAGTTTGGGCAACTGTGATGGAAACAGTTTCCTTGTGGATGGCAGGGACAGTCCTGCAGTGTGGATCCAGAGACCCCATCCTGGAGGGCATGTGTGCCATGGTTTTGGTAGATAAGTCTGCAAACACAAATTCGAATTAGGGTGAGTGGCGAGGTGATCACAGGCCCAATGCATATACCTTGAGAGCAGCTCATCTGGAACTGTAATTAGGGTGAATGGAAGGCAGTAGCACAGGCTTTTCTCTCCGGATTGTGTGTCCAGGATGGCCTCGGAATGCAGGTGTGTTCTCATGGGTCCATGGGAGACATTGCCTCTCTATGGATCCTGGTGGCTCCTCATAATTTGGTGACATTTTTGGGGAAGGGATGAGTGCTGTTTTCCATCTGAAGGGTGCACCAAAACAAAAATTCCAGAGATGGTCTCTGGGTCTGGGCACCTCGAAAATCCCACCAAGTTTTATGATTTGAACCTACAGGCATACCAGGCCTGAAATGAGGGATCATTGTGGTGAATCTGAGAGGGATTTTTTGAAAGCATGCTCAGGGTGAGGGTCACAATGCCTGTTTGTGCCAAGGGTAGTCCTCAGGAGTGTGTGTGGTGTCATTGATGTTGTAACTGGCTCCCCCTTTGAGGGTAGAACACCCATCCCAAAAGCCAGGTTTATTGCCATGGGGAAAGAAGAGTTCTCTATTGTGCTTCAAGTTCCCTAATTGGCAGGGATCCCTGCCAAGGTCTGGGGACAGGTGCCTGAATATCAAGGATGGGTAGAGATGACATACTTTGGCCATGGCAATCCCAAATGCTAGATATGGGGCCTTCTCTTTAGTGGCTGAAACTCAGTCGAGCTCAGGCTCTGTCAGACACGGCACTAGTGGCCATGGCAGCCTATAAATCGGTGTTGACTCGAGGGCCGACCTGATTGATCCTCATATGGGTTTTCAGGGCAGACTCACCAGGCATTTCTTCATTCGATGGGGAAGGCAGAATGCTGCGTTGTGGCCCCAGATTTCCCTATCAAGAGGGCTTAGGGACCAGTCAGGTGAGGATGGAATTGTAAACACAAGCTAAGGTTCAATTCAGTGCCAAGTGGAAGGCAGTTCCAATGTGCAGTGGTTTATTCAAGACATCCAGCACCGGGATAAGGGCGCATGTCAGATGTTTGCTTAGACTGGAGTTTGTGTCTATGATGACCGACCAATGGAGTGGTGGCATCAAGAGGCCATGGAGCAGTTTACACGCTGAGGCCTGTGAGTTGATCCAAACATAAGGTTTCCTTCTACTGGACAGGGGAGGTCTGGTTTGTTTACACCAGGTTCCCCCATGTGCAAAGTTTGGGTAGCATAGTACTCGCATGTGGATACTGGAAAGCACACCTACATTGACCATTGCACCTAAGGAACATGGCAGGTTCTTTCTGGTTGCTCTAGGGCAAAGTACCAAGGCCTGGATTCTAATAAAGTTGGGTCACAATGCAGTTTTGTTACCACGGAAATCTTACTATGTGCTGGTGGCTAAGGGGCCATGTATGATTAGTCTATCCTGATGGTTTGACACCGGTCGAAGAACATGGTTTCTTTCTGGGTATCGGAGATGTTCTGTTGTGGGGCTCACGGACCAAATGTTGTATCATAAGTTGGTATTCCAGAACAGGCCTCTGAGGACAGATGCCTAAAAACTTCATCTAGGGTTCCAATGAAGTCCAAGGGGAATTTCAGGTTGAATCATCAGACTCAGGAACATTGACTTCGGTGTCTGCCTATATGTAGGCAACCAGAATGTTTCTGACTGTGCCTTTGTGTACAGAGTGGCCTCCAATATTGGGGTGCGCTCTGGGGCCTTGCAGGTTTCTCCTAATCTTGAAGGTTTAGGCAAATTTGTGGGCACGGTTTCCTTGGGGGTGGCAGGCACAGTCCTGTGGTGTGGCTCCAGAGACTCCATCGTGGAGGGCATGTAAGCCATGGTTTTGGGAGAGAAGTCTGCAATCACAAACTCGGATTAGGTTGAGTTGCGAGGTGATCGTAGGCCCAATGCATAGACCTGGAGGGCAGATCGTCAGGAACTGTAAATCACGTACCTCGAAGGCACTAGCACTGGCTTTTGTATCTGGATTGTGTGTCCATGATAGCCTTGGAATGCAGGTGTGTTCTAATGTTTCCATGAGAGTATTTTCCTCTCTACGGATTCTGGAAGCTCCCAATAGTATGGTGGCTTTCTCGTTTGAATGGAAGAGTGCTGTTTTCAATCTTAGATGTTCCCCAAAAAGGGATTCCAGAGAAGGGCTGTGAGTCTGGGTGCTTGGAAAATCCCACCAGGATTAGGATTTGGGCCTAGGGGAGTACCAGGCCTACAATGTGTGACTTGGAGGTACAACTGAGAGCGTTTGTTTGAAAGCATGCTAGTCTGAGTGTCACAATGCCTGATGTGATTAGGGCAGCCCTTATGAGTGGGAGTTGTCTCCTTGGCCATGCAGCTGGCTACCACTTTAATGTAGGACACCCATCCCAACTACCAGGATTCCTGCCATGGAAAAGGAAGAATTCTCTATTGTGCCTCAGGTTCCCCCATTAGCAGGTATTCTAGCAAATGTCTGGGGACAGATGCCTGAATACCAAGGATGGGTAGAGATGAGGGACCTGAGACATGGCCAGTCTCACATGCCTGACTCTCTGAGTAGCTGACATGAATTGAGCACTCAGGCTCTGTCAGAAACAGAACTAGTGGTCAGGGCTGAGTATGAATCAGGGATCCCTCAAGGGCTGAGCAGATTGATCCTCATGCAGAGTTTCTGGGCAGAATCACCATGCCCTTCTTCTTTCTAAGGGGAAGGCAAAAAGCTGCGTTGTGGCCCCAGAATTCCCTATCAAGCGGGCTTGGGGACCAGTAGGGTGAGGATGGAATTGTAAACTCAAGCTAAGGTTCAATTCAGTGCCAAGCAAAAGGCAGTTCCATTGTGCAGTGTCTGATTCCAGATATCCAGCACCTGAGTAAAGGTGAAAGTCAGACATTTCCTCATGCTGGAGTTTATGTCTATGATGACCGATGAATGGAGGGGTGGCGTCAAGAGACCATGGAGGATTTCACATGCTGGGGCTTGTGAGATGCTTCAAACAGCAAAGTTTCCTTCTACCACACAGGGGGAGACTGGTTTATTTGCTCCAGGGTCCCCCATGTGGAAAGTTTGGGTAGCAGAGCACTCCCACGTGGATGCCTGAAAAGCACACCTCCATTAAAATTGCAGCTGAGAAACATGGCCAATTCGTTCTGGTGGCTCTTGGGCGAATTACCAAGGCCTGGAGTTGACATGAAATCTCATGAAGATGGGTCATAATGCAGGTTTGTTACCATGGAGACCTTAGAGTGTGCTGGTGGCTAAGGGACCATGTAGGATTCATCTACCCTGAGGGTTTGACACTGGTCAAAGGGCACGGTTTCCTTCTCGGACCAGAGATGTTCTGATGTGGGGCTAACGGACCAAATGTATCATAATTTGGTATTGCAGAACAGGCCTCTGAGGATAGATGCCTGAAAATTTAATCTAGGGTTCCAATAAAATCCTAACGGAATGTCAGGTTCAATCCTCTGACTCAGTATCATTGACTTCAAAGTCTGCCTAGATGTAGGTGATCAGGGTGTTCCAGACTGTGCATTTGTGTACAGAGTGGCAACCAGTATTGGGGTGGGCTCAGGGGCCTTGCAGGTTTCTCCTAATCTGGAAAGATAGGGCAATTTGATGGGCACAGTTTCCTTGGCAATGGTGGGCACAGTCCTGTGGTGTGGCTCCAAAGACCCCATGCTGGAGGGCATGAGAGCCATGGTTTTGGGAGGGAAGTCTGCAAACACAAATGCGGGTTAGGTTTAGTGGTGAAGTGATTGTAGGCCCAATGCATACTCCTGGAGGGAAGCTCCGTGTGAAATGTAAATCGCATGCCTCAAAGGAGGTAGCACAGGCTTTTTTATCTGGATTGTGTATCCACGATGGACTAAGAATGCAGGTGTGGTCTCAGGTGTCCATGGGTGATATTTCCTCTCAAGTATCCTGGCGGCTCCTTATAATGTGGTGGCTTTCTCAGAGAGGAAAGAGTTCTGTTTTCCATATTAAGGGTGTCCCATAACAGGGATTGCAGAGAAGTGCTCTGGCTCTGGGCACCTGGAAATACCCACCAAGGGTTATGATTTGGGCATAGGGGCTTACCAGGCCTCCAATGCAAGTCCTGGAGATACAACTGAGAGCGTTTGTTTGAAAGCATGCTCAGGTTGAGGGTCACTATGCAAGCTTTTGCATAGGGTGGCCCTCAGGAATGGGGGTGGTCTCAATGGCCATTCAGTAGGCTAACACTCTGAGTGTTGGACACCCTTCCGAACTTACAGGAATCCTGCCATGGGGAATGAGGATTTCTCTATTGTGATTCAGGTTCCCTCATTGGTAGGGATTCCAGGAAAGGTCTGGGGACACATGCCTGAATACCAAGGATGGGTAAAGATGACGGCTCTGTTCCGTGGCCAGTCTAACATGCGGGATATGGGCCCCGCCTTCTAGGTGGCTGACACGAGGTCGGGGCTTAGGCTCTGTCAGACACAACACTAGGGGCCAGGGCTGTCTATAATTCAGGGTTCCCTCAAGGGACAAGTAGATTGATCATAATGTGGAGTTTCTGGGCAGACTCACCAGGCCCTTCTTCTTTCTATTGGGAAGGCAGAATGCTGTGTTGTGGCTGCAGAATTCCCTATCATGAGGGCTTGTAGACCAGTAGGGTGAGGATGGAATTGTAAACCCAAGCTATGAATAAATTCAGTGACAAGCGAATGGCATTTCCAGTGTGCAGCGGCTGATTCGAATATCCAGCACCTGAGTAAGCGCAGACGTCAGATGTTTGCTCAAGCTGGAGTTTGTGTCTATAATGACCGACAAATGGAGAGGAGTTGAAAAGAGGTCATAGAGGATTTCCCACACTTGAGCTTGTGAGATGCTCCAAACAGCCAGGTTTCCTTCTACAGGACAGGGCAGTCAGATTTGTTTGCTCGAGAGTCCCCCATGTGGAAAGTTTGGGTAGCAGAGCACTCCCACATGGATGCCTGGAAAGCACACTTCCACTGAACATTGCAGCTGAGGAACATGACAGGTTCTTTCTGAAGGCTCTGGGGTGAAGTACCAAGGCCTGTAGTTGACATGGAATCTCATGAAGATGGCTCACAATGCTGGCTTGTTACCAGTGAGATCTTAGAATCTGCTGGTGGCTACGGGCCAAGTAGGATTCATCTACCCTGAGGGTTTGACACAGTTCCAAGAGCACGGCTTCCATCTAGAGAAAGGAGATGTTCTGTTGTGGGGATCAGGGACCATATGTTGTATCTTAAGTTGGTACTCCAGAACAGGTCTCTGATTACAGATGCCTGAAAACCTAATCAGGGTTTACAATGAGGTCATAGGAGCATGTCAGGTTCAATCTTCTGACTGAGAAACACTAACTTGGGTATCTGCCTGGATTCAGGTGATCAGCGTATTTCAGACTGCACATTTGTGTCCAGAGGGGCCTCCAGTATTGGGGTGGGCTCAGGGGCCTTGCAGGTTTCTCCTTATCTCGAAGTTTTAGGCAAATGTGACGGACACATTTTCCTTGGGGATGGCAGTCACAGTCCTTTGGTGTGGCTCCAGAGACCCCATCCTGGAGGAAATATGAGCCATGGTTTCGGGATAGAAGTCTGTAAGCACAAACTCGGGTTAAGGTTAGCGGTGAGGTGATCGCAGGCCCAATGCATAGACCTGGAGGGCAGCTCGTCTGGAACTATAAATTAGTTGCCTTGAAGGTGGTAGCACAGGCTTGTGTATCTGGCTTTTGTGTCCAGGATGGCCTCGGAATACAGGTGTGGTCTCATGGATCCATGGGAGATTTTTCCTCTGAAGGATCCTAGCGGCTCCCTATACTATGGTGGCTTTCTTGGCGAAGGGGAGAGTGCTATTTTCCATCTTAGGGGTGTCCCAAAACAGGGATTCCAGAGACAGGCTGTGTTTCTGGGCCCCTGAAAAATCCCACCAGGTGTTAGGATTTGTGCTTAGGGGCATATCAGGCCTGCAAATTTGGATTCTGGAATGCAACTGAGAGTGTTTGTTTGAAAGCATGCTCATGTTGGGGGTCACAATGCCTGCTTGTGTCCAGGGCGGCCCTCATGAGTGGGCGGGTTATCATTGGCCATTCAGCTGGCTACCACTCTGAGGTCTGGAAACCCATCCCAAGAGCCATCATTCCTGCCATGGGGAAGGAGGATTTCCCTATTGTGCTTCTGGTTCCCCCATTGGCAGGGATTTCAGCAAATGTCTGGGGACAGATGCCTGAATCAAGAATGGGTAGAGATGACAGCCCTGGGACATGGCTGGTCTCACATTCTGGAGTTGGAGCCCAGTCTCTGGGTCCTGACACGAGGTCAGAGACGAGGTTCTGTCAGACTCAGCGCTAGTGGCCAGGTAAACCTATAAATGGGGTTCACTCGAGGGTCGAGTAGATTTATCCTCATGTAGGGTTTCTGGGCAGTCTCTCCAGGCTGTTTTTTCTTGCTATGGGGAAGGCAGAATGCTGTGTTGTGGCTTCAGAATTCCCTATCAAGAGAGCTTACTGAACACCAGGGTGAGGATGGAATTGCAAACCCAAGCTACTTTTTTTTTTTTCAAGATTTTATTTATTTGTCAGAGAGCGAGCGAGAGCAAGCACAGGCAGACAGAGTGGAAGGCAGAGTCAGACGGAGATGCAGGCTCCCTGCGGAGCAAGGAGCCTGATGTGGGACTCGATCCCAGGACGCTGGGATCATGACCTGAGCCGAAGGCAGCTGTTTAACCAACTGAGCCACCCAGGCGTCCCGCCAAGCTACTTTTAAATTCAGTGCCAAGCATAAGGCAATTCCAGTGTGTAGCAGCTGATTCAAATATCCAGCACTTGAGTAAGTGCAGATGTCAGTTGATTGCTCACGCGGGAGTTAGTGTCTATGATGACCAACAAATGGATGGGTGGCCTCAAGAGGCCATGGAGGATTACCCACCCTCAGGCTTGAGATACTCCATACAGAAAAGATTCCTTTTACCGTACAGGGGAGTCTGGTTTGTTTCCTCCAGGGTTCCCCATGTGGAAAGTTGGTATCAGAGCACTCCCGCTGGATGCCTGGAAAGTACACCTACATTGACCATGGCAGCAGAGGAACATGGCAGTTTCATTCTGGTGGCTCTGGGCCGAAGTACCAAGGGCTGGAGTTGTCATGGAGTCTCATGAAGATGGGTCACAATGCTGGTATGTTGTCAGGGAGATCATAGAATGTGCTGGTTGCCAGGGGGCCTTGAAGGATTCATCTACCCAGAGTGTTTGACACAGGTCCAGAGCACAGCTTTCTTCTAAGGACAGGAGATGTTCTTTTGTGTGGCTCAGTGACCATATTGTATCATACATTGATATTCAGAACAGCCTTCTGAGTACAGATACCTGAAAACCTATTCTAGTGTTCCAGTGAATCCTAGGAGCATGTCAGGTTCAATCTTCTGTCTGAGGACCATTGACTTGGATATCAGCCTGGATGTAGGTGATATGGTGTGTCAGACTGTGCATTTGCGTCCAGAGTGGCCTCCAATATTGGGCTGGGCTTAGGGAACTTGCAGGGTTCTCCTAATCTAGAGGGTTTGTTTAATAGTGACAATCACAGTTTCCTTTGGGAAGACAGGTACAATCCCGTGGTGTGGCTCCAGTTATCACAAACTAGAGGGCATGTGAGCCACGGTTTTGGGAGGGAAGTCTGAAAACACAAACTTGGGTTAGGGTTAGTGGCAAGGTTATCACAGGCCCAATGCATAGACATGGATGGCAGCTCTTCAGGAACTGTTAATCGGGTGACTCAAAGGCAGAATCACAGGCTTTTTTCTCTGTATTGTGTGCAGGATGGCCTCAGAATGCAGTTGTGGCCTCATGGGTCCATGGGAGATTTTTCCTCTCTAAGGATCCTGGTGGCTCCCAATAGTTGGTGGCTTTTTCGGGGAAGGGAAGAGTGCTGTTTTTCATGTTAGGGGTGCCCCAAAATATGGATTCCAGAGACGGACTCTGGGTTTGGTCCCCTGGAAAATCCCACCAAGTGTTAGGATTTGGGCCTAGAGGCTTACCAGGCCTGCATGCAGGATCCTGGAGGTGCAACTGAGAGGTCTTGTTTGAAATCATTCTCAGGCTGAGGGTCACAATACTTGCTTATGCCCAGGTGGCCCTCATGAGTGGGCGTGGTCACATTGGCCATGCAGCTGGCTCCCACTTTGAGGGTTGGAAAACCATCCCAACAGCCAGAATCCTGCCATGGGGAAAGAGGAGTTCTCTATAGTGCGTCAGGTTCCCCCATTAGCGGGGATTCCAGCAAAGGTCTGGGTACAGAGGCCTGAATACCAAGGATGGGTAAAGATGATGGACATGGGCCATGGCCAGTATCAAATCGTGGATATGGGCCCCGATCACTGGGTGGCTGACACTAGGTCTTGGCTCAGGCTCTGTCAGACACAGCACTAGTGCCCGGGCAGCCTATAAATTGGGGTTCCCTCGAGTGCCGAGCAGATTGATCCTCATGTATGGTTTCTGGGCAGACTCACCAGGCCCTTCTTGTTTGTAAGGGGAAGGCAGAATGCTGCTTTGTGGCTCTAGAATTCACTATCAAGAGGTCTTGTGGACCAGGAGGCTGAGGATGGAATTGTAAACCTAAGCTATGGTTACATTCTGTATCAAGCAAAAGGAATTTCCAGTGTGCAATGTTTGAATCCAATATTCAGCACTTGAGTGAGGGTGGATGTCAGATATTTGCTCATGCTGGAGTTTGTGTCTATGATGACACAAAAATGGAGGGGTGGCGTCAAGAGGTTATGGAGGATTTCCCAATCTGGTGTTTTTGAGATGCTCCAAACAGCAAGGTTTCCTTCTACCAGACAGGGGCAGTCTGATTTGTTTCCTCCATGGTTCCCCATGTCGAAAGATCGGATAACATAGATCTCCCACATGGGTGACTGGAAAGCACACCTTCATTGACCATGACAGCGAAGGAACATGGCATCTGGTGGCTTTGAGGCGAAGAAATAAAGACTGGATTGGACATGGAACCTCATGAAGATGGGTCAAAATGTTGGTTTGTTACCAGGGAGATCTTAGAATGTGCTGGTGGTTAATGGGCCATGCAGGATTCATCTAGCCTGAGGATTTGACACAGGCCCAAGAGCCTGGATTGCTTCTGGGGGCAGGAGATATTCTGTTGTGGGGCTCAGCGGCCATATGTTGTATCATAAATTGGTAATCCAGAACAGGTCTCTGAGGACAGAAGCCTGAAAACCTAATAAAGGGTTTGAATGAGGCCCTAGGGGAATGTCATTCAATCTTCTGACTCAGGATCATTGACTCTGGTGTCTGACTGGATGCAGGTGATGAGGGTGTTTCAGACTGTGCATTTGTGTCCAGAGTGGCATCCAATACTAGGGTTGGCTCAGGTTCCTTGCAGGTTTCTCCTTATATGGGGTTTTTGGACAACTGTGATGGGCAGTTTCCTTGGGGATTGCAGGAACTGTCCTGTGGTGTGACTCCAGAGACCCAATCCTGGAGGACATGTGCGCCATGATTTTGAGAGAGAAGTCTGCAAACACAAACTTAGGTTAGGGTTAGTGGCAAGGTGATCATAGTCCCAATCCATAGACCAGGAGGGCAGCAAGTCTGGAACTGTAAATCACGTAACTCAAAGGTGGTAGCACAGGTAATTGTATCTGGATTTAATTTCCAGAATGGCCTTTATTGCAGGTGTTGTCTCAAGGGTCCATGGGAGATTTCTCCTCTCAAGGATCCTGGCGGTTCTCAATAGTTTGTTGGATTTCTCTGGGAAGGGATGAGTACTGTTTTCCAGCTTAAGCGTGCCCCAAAACAGGCATTCCAGAGATGAGCTCTGGGTCTAAGTGCTTGGAAAATCCCACCAAGGGTTAATATTTAGGCCTAGGGCCATACCAGGCCTGCAATGCGGGATCCTGGAGGTGCAACTGAGAGCGTTTGTCTGAAAGTATGGTCAAGCTGAGGGTCCCAATGCCTGCTTGTGCCCCGGAGGCCATCAGGATTGGGCGATGTCTACTCAGCCATGCAGCCAGTTCCCATTCCTAGGGTTGGACACCCATCCAAAAGCCAGGATTCCTGCCATGGCGAAGGATGAATTCTCTATTGTGCTTCAGGTCCCCCCATTGGTAGGGATTCCAGCTAAGATCTAGGGGACAGATGCCTGAATACCAAGGATGGGTAGTAATGACAGCCCTGGGCCATGGCCGGTCTCACATGGTTAATGTGGGCCCCACCCTCTGGGTTGCTGACACGAGGTAGGGGCTCAGGCGCTGTCAGACACAGCACTAGTGGCTAGGGCAAACTATAAATAGGGGTTCCCTCCTGGGCTGAGTATATTGATCTTCATGTGCAGTTTATGGGCAGACTCACCAGGTCCTTCTATCTATGAAGAAGGCAGAATGTTGCGTTGTGGCTCCAGAATTCCCTATCAAGAGATATGGCAGACCAGTAGGGTGAGGATGAAATTGTAGTCTGAAGCTAGGCTTAAATTCATTGCAAAGCGAAAGGCAGTTCCAGTGTGCAGCAGCTGATTCCAATATCAGCGCCTGAATATGGGCGGATGTCAGATGTTTGCTCAGGCTGGAGTTTGTGTCTACGATGACCAACAAATGGAGAGGTGGCGTCAAGAGGCCATGGAGGATTTCCCACCCTGGGGCTCAGGGGCCATAATTTGTATCATAAGTTGGTATTCCAGAAGAGGCCTCTGAGGAAAGGTGCCTGAAAAGTTAATCCCTCTTCCAATGAGGTCCTAGGGCCATGTCAGGTTCAATTATCTGACTCAGGACCATTGATTTGGGTGTCTGCCTGGATGGAGGTGATCAGGGTGTTTCAGACTGTGCATTTGCATCCAGAGCAGCCTCCAATATTGGGATGTGCTCAGGAGCCTTCCGGGTTTCTCCTAATCAGGAGGGTTTGGGCAACTGTGATGGGCCCAGTTTCCTTGGGGATGGCAAGCACAGTCTTGTGGTGTGACTCTAGGGGCCCCATCCTGGAGGACATGTGAGCTATTGTTTTTAGAGAGAGATCTGCAAACACAAACTCGGGATAAGGTTAATGGAGAGGTGTTCACAGTCCCAATCCAAAAATCTGGAGGGCAGCACGTCAGGAACTGTAAATCAGGTGACTCGAAGCCAGTAGCACAGTCTCTTGTATCTGGATAGCATATCCACGCTGGCCTTGGAATACAGGTGTGGACTCATGGGACCATGGGAGATTCTTCTTCTCAAGGATCCTGGGGGATCCCATTAGTTTGGTGGCTTTCTCAGGGAAGTGAAGAGTGCTGTTTTCCATCTTAGGGGTGCCTCAAAACAGGGATTCGAGTGACGGGCTCTGGGTATGTGCACATGGAACATCCCACGATGTGTTAGGATTTGGGCTTAAGGGCATATCAGGCCTGCAATGCAGGATCCTGGAGGTGCAACTAAGAGCATTTTTTTGAAGGCTTGATCAAGCTGAGGGTTACAATGGCTACTTGTGCCCAGGGCAGCCCTCATTAGTGGGCATTGTCTCCTTGGCCATGCAGCTGGCTCCCACTTTGAGGTTTGGACACTCATATCAACAGCCAGGATTCCTACCATGGGGAAGGAGGAGTTCTCTATTGTGCTTTAGGTTACCCCATTGGTAGGGATTACATAAAAGGTCTGAGGACAGGTGCCTGAATACCAAGGATGGGTAGAGATGATGGACTTGGGCCCTGGCCAATCTCACATGCTGGATATGGGCTCATATCTCTGGGTGCCTGAAACTAGGTCTTGGCTCAGGCTCTGTCAGACACAGTACTAGTACTAGTACTAGTACTAGTGCCCAGGACAGCCTATAAATCAAGGTTCCATCGAGTGCCAAGTAGATTGAACCTCATGTGGAGTTTCTGGCAAGATTCACCAGGCCCTATTTCTTTCTAGTGGGAATGGAGAATGTTGCCTTGTGGCTCCAAATTCCCTCTCTAGAGGGCTTGCAGACCAGGAGGCTGAGGATGGAATTCTAAACCCAAGCTATGGATAAATTCAGTGTCAAGTGAAACGCAGTTCTAGTGTGCAGTGGTGGAAAAGAAAATGCAGAATCTAAATAACGGCAGATTTCAGATGTTTTCTCATGCTGGAGTTTTTGTCTATGATGACTGACAAATGGAGGGGTTGTGTCAAGGGCCATGGAGGATTTCTCCTGCTGGTGCTTCTGAGATGCTCCAAACAGAGGGTTCCCTTCTACTGGTCAGTGGCAGTCTGGTTTGTTTGCTCCAGGGTCCCACATGTGGAAAGAATAAGTAGAAGAGCACTCCCACATGGATGCCTGGAAAGCACACCTCCACTGACCATATCAGGTGAGGAACATGGCAGGTTCATTCTGGTGGCTCTGGGGCGAATTACCAAGGACTTGAAGTGACATGGAATCTCATGAAGATGGATCACAATGCTGTTTGTTTGTTACCAGAGAGATCTTAGAATGTGCTGGGGGCTAAGGGGCTGTGCATAATTCATATACCCCGACCCTTGACACAAGTTGAAGAGCACGAATTCCATCTGGGGACAGGAGATATTCTATTGTGGGGTTCAGGGACCAATCTTCTGACTCAGGACCATTGACTTGGGTGTCTTCCTGGATGGAGGTGATCAGGGTGTTGCACACTGTGCATTTGTGTCCAGAGTGGCCTACAATATTGGACTGGGCTCAGGGGACTTGCAGGTCTCTCCTAATCTGGAGGGTTTGGGCAACTGTGATTGACACAGTTTCATTGGGGATAGCAGGATCTTTCCTGTGGTGTGGCTACAGAGACCCATCATAGAGGGCATGTGAGCCATGGTTTTGGGAAAGAAGTCTGCAAACACAAACTTGGGGTAGGGTTAATGGCGAGGTGATCACAGGCCCAATGCATAGGTCTGTAGGGCAGCTCGTCTGGAACTGTAAACCAGGTGATTCGAAGGTGGTAGCACAGTCTCTTGTATCTGGATTGTGTGTCCAGGATGGCCTCGGAATGAAGGTGTGGTCTTATGGAGCCCTGGGAGATTTTTCCTCTCTACGCATCCTGGCAGCTCCTAATAGTTTTCTCAGGGGAGGGAAGAGTGCTGTTTTCCATCATAGGGGTGCTTCAAAACAGAGATTCCAGAGACGGGCTCTGGTTATGTTGGCATGGAAAATCCCACGAAGTGTTAGGATTTGATCCTAAGGGCATACCAGGCCTGCGATGCGGGACCCTGCAGAAACAACTGAGAGCATTTGTTTGAATGCATGCTAAGGTTGAGGGACACAATGCCTGCTTTGGCCCAGGCGGCCCTTATGATTGGGCGTTGTCTCATTGGCCATGCACCTGGTTCTAATTCTGAGGGTTGGGCACCCATAGCAACAGCCAGGCTTCCTGCCATGGGGAAGGAGGAGTTCTCAATTGTGCTTCAGGTTCCCCCACTGGTAGGGATTCCAGCAAAGATCTGGGATAGTTGCCGGAATACCAAGGATGGGTAGAGATGACTGGGCCATGGCCAGTCCCACATGCTGGATAAGGGCCCCACACTCTGGGTGGCTGGCACGAGGTTGGGGCTCAGGCTCTCTCAGACACAGTGCTAGTGGCCAGCGCAAAGTATAAATCGGGGTTCCCTCGAGGGCCAAGTAGATTGATCTTCATGGGGAGTTTCTGGGCAGATTCACCAGGCCCTTCTTCTTTCTATGGGGAAAGCAGAATGTTGCGTTTTGTCTCCCTAATTCCCTCTCAAGAGGACTTGCAGTCCAGTAGGGTGAGGATGGAATTGTAAACCCAAACTATGCAAGAATACAGTGTCAAGTGAAAGGTATTTCCAGTGTGCGTGACTGATTCGAATATCCAGCACCTGAGTAAGAGCAGATGTCAGATGTTTGCTCATGCTGGAATTTGTGTCTATGATGACTAACAAATGGAGGGTTGGCATCAAGAGAATGTGGAGGACTTCCCAGGCTGGGGCTTGTGAGATGCTCCAAACAACCAAGGTTTCCTTCAATCTGACAGGAGCAGTCTTATTTGTTTGCTCTAGGGTTCCCTATGTGGAATTTTTGTGTAGCAGAGAACTACCTCTTGGATGCCTAGAAAGCACACGTCCATTGACCTTTGTACCTGAGGAACATGGCAGATTCGTTTCATGGCTCTTGGGCAAAGTACCAACACCTTGAGTTGGCATCAAGTCTCAGGAAGTTGGGTCACAATGCTGGTTTGTTACCAGGGAGATCATAGAAGGTGCTGGGGCTAATGGGTCATGCAGGATCCATCTACCCTGAAAGTTGGACATAGATCCAAGAGCACATTTTCCTTCTGGAGACAGGAGATGTTCTGTTGTGGGAATCAGGGACCACATGTTGTATCATAACTTGGTATTCCAGAACAGGACTCTGAGAACAGATGTCTGAAGACCCAATCTAGGGTTCCAGTGAAGTCCTAGGGGCATGTCAGGTTCAATCATCTGACTCAGAACCATTGACTTGGCTTTCTGCCTCGATGGAGGTGCTCAGGGTGTTTCAGACTGCACGTTTGCATCCAGAGCAACCGCCAATATTGGGGTGGGTTCAGGGGCCTGGCAGGTTTCTCCTAATCTGGAGGGTTTGGACAACCTGATGGGCACAGTTTTCTTGGGGATGGCAGGAACTTTCCTGTGATGTGGCTTGAGGGACCACATCTTGGTGGGCATGTAAGCCATGGTATTGGGAGAGAAGTCGGCAAACACAAACTGGGGTTAGGGTTAGTGTCGAGATGATCATAGGCCCAATGCATAGACATGGAGGTCAGCTCGTCAGGAAATGTAAATAGGATGACTCGAAGTCGGTAGCAAAGACTTTTCTCTCTGGATTGTGTGGACAGGATGGCCTCGGAATGCAGGTTTGTTTTCATGGGTCCATGGGAGATTTTTTCTCTCTAAGGATCCTGGCGGCTCCCAATAGTTTGGTGCCTTTCTCAGGGAAGGGAAGAGTGCTGTTTTCCATCTTAAGGGTGCCCCAAACAGGGATTCTGAGACAGACTCTGGGTCTGGGCACCTGGAAAATCCCACCAAGGGTTAGGATTTGGGCCTAGGGGCATACCAGGCCTGCAATGCTGGTACTGGAGGAGCAACTGAGAGTGTTTGTTTGAAAACATGCTCAGGCTGAGGATCACCATGCCTGCCTGTGCCCATGTCGGCCCTCAGGAGTGGGCATGGTCTCCTTGGCCATGCAGCTGGCTCCCACGCTGTTGGACAACCATCCCAACAGCCAATATTCCTGCCATGGGGAAGGAGGTGTTCTCTATTGTGTTTCAGGTTCGCCATTGGCAGGAATTCCAGCAAAGTTTGGGGGACAGATGACTGGATACCAAGGATGGGTACAGATGATGGCCCAGGGCCATGGCCGATCTTCATGCTAAATATGGGCCCTCACCTCTGGGTGGCTGACACGAGGTCGGGGCTTAGACTCTGTCAGACACAGCACTAGTGGTCAGGGAAATCTATTAATCAGGGTTGCCTCGTGGTCTGAGTAGATTGATCCTCATGTGCAGTTTCTGGGCAGACTCAACAGGTCCTTCTTCTTTCTATGTGGAAGGCAGAATACTGCGTTGTGGCTCCAGAATTCCCTATCAAGAGATATTGTGGACCAGTGTGGTGAGGATAGAATAGTAATACAAAGCTATGGTTAAGTTCAGTGAAAAGCAAAAGGCAGTTCCAGTGTGCAGCTGCCGTTTCGAATATCCAGCACCTGAGTAAGGGTGGATGTCAGATGTTTGCTCACACTGGAGTTTGTGTCTGTGATTACCCACAAATGGAAGGGTGGCGTCAAGAGGCCATGGAGGATTTCCCATGCTGGGGCTTGTGAGATGCTCCAAATAGCAAAGTTTCTTTCTACCGGACAGGAGAAGTCTGGTTTGTTTTCTCTGGTTTCTCCATGTGGAAAGTTTTGTAGCAGAGAACACAACAGGGATGCCTGGAAATCACCCCTCCATTGACCATTGCAGCTGAGGAACATGGCAGGTGCATTCTGGTGGCTCTGGGGCAATATATCGAGACCTTGAGTTGACATGGAGTCTCATGAAGATGGGGCACAATGATGGTTTGTTACCAGGAATATCATAGAATGTGCTGGTTGCTAAGGGGCCATTCAGGATCCAAATACCCTTAGGGTATGACACAATTCCAGGAGCATGGCTTCCTTTTTGGGGAGGACATATTCTGTTCTGTGGCTCAGGGACTATATATTTTATCATAAGTTGATATTGCAGAGCAGCCCTCTGACGACAGATACCTGTAAACCTAATCTAGTGTGCCAATGAAGTCCTCGGGGCATGTCAGGTTCAATCTTCTGACTCAGGAGCATTGACTTGGGTGTCTGCCTGTATGGAGGTGATCAGGGTGTCTCAGACTGTGCATTTGTGCCCAGAGCGGCCTCCATTATTTGGCTGCGCTCAGGGGCCTTGCAGGTTTCTCCTAATCTAAAGGTATCGGGCAAAAGTGATGGGCACAGTTTCCTTGAGGATCTCATGCACAGTCTTGTGGTGTGGCTTCAGATGCCAGAACCTGGAGGTCATGTGAGCCAATGGTTTTAGGAAGGAAGTCTGCAAACACAAACTCAGTTTAGGTTAATGGCAAGGTGATTGCAGGCCCAATGCATAGACCTGGAAGGCAGCTCTTCAGGAACTGTAAATCCGATGACTCAAAGGTGATAGCACATGATATGTATCTGGATTGTATGTCCAGGATGGCCTCGGAATGCAGGTGTGTTCTCATGGGTCTATGGCAGATTTTTCCACTCAAGGATCCTGGTGGCTACCATGAGTTTGGTGACTATCTCGGGGAAGGGAAGAGTGCTGTTTTCCATCTTAAGGGTCCCCCAAAATAGAGATTCCAGAGATGGGCTCTGTGTCTGGGCCCCTGTAAAATCCCACTAGGGTTAGGATTTGGGCCTAGGTGTGTACTAGGCCTGCAATTCGGGGTCCCAGAGATGCAATTGAGAGCGTTTGGTTGAAAGCATGCTCAGGCTGAGGTCACAATGCCTGCTTGTGCCCGGGGAAGCCATCATGAGTGCACATGGTCTCCTTGGCCATGGAGCTGCCTTCCACTTTGAGGGTTGAGCAACTATCCCAACTGTCAGAATACCTTCCATGGGGAAGGAGGAGTTCTCTATTGTGCTTCAGGTTCCCCCAATGGCAAGGATTTCAGCAAAGGTGTGGGTACAGATGCCTGAATACCAAGAATAGAAGAGAAGACAGACTTGGGCCATAGCTGGTCTCACATGCTGGATATGGGCCCTGATCTCTCTGTGGCTGACACTAGGTCCTGACTCCGGCTATGTCAGACACAGCACTAGTGCCCAGGGCAGCCTATGAATCAGGGTTCCGTCTAGCACCGAGAAGATTGACCATCATATGGAGTTTCTGGGCAGACTCTCCAGGCCCTTTTTCTTTCTATGGGGAAGGCAGAATATTGTGTTGTAGCTCCAGAATTCCCTCACAATAGGGCTTGTGGACCAGTAGACTGAGGATGGAATTGTAAACCCAAGCTATGGCTTAATTCAGTCAAACTAAAGGCAATTCCAGTGTGCAGCGATCGAATTGAAATCCATCACCTGAGTAAGGGCGGATGTCAGATGTTTGCTCATGCTGGAGTTTGTGTCTATGATGACTGACAAATGGAGTGGTGGCTTCAAGAGGAAATGGAGAATTTCCCACGCTGGGGCTTGTGAGATGCTCCAAACAGAAGGTTTCCTTCTACCGGACAGGGGCATTCTGTTTTTTTGTCTCAAGGGTCCCAGCCAATTGCAAAGTTTGTGTAGCAGAGCACCCCCATATGGTTGCCTGGAAACCACACCTCCACTGACCATTGCAGCTTAGGAACATGGCAAGTTCATTCTGGTGGCTCTGGGGCGAAGTACTAAGGGCTTATTTCTACATGGAATGTCATGAACATGGGTAACAATGCTGTTTTGTTACCTGGGAATTCTTAGCCTGTCATCTGTACACATCCTTGGTATTAAGGCAACTTTCCACAGACCTTTCCTGTAACCCTGCCAATGGGGGAACCTGAAGCACAATAGAGAACTCCTCTTTCCATTGCAGGAAGCCTGGCTGTTGCAATGGGTGTCCAACCCTCAAAGTGGGATCCAGCTATATGGCCAATGAGACTACGCCCTCTCCTGAGGGCCCCCCTGGGCACAAAGAGGCATGATGACCCTCAGCCTGAGCATGCTTTCAAACAAGCCCTCTCTGTTACACCATTAGGATCCTGCATTGCAGGCCTAAAATGCCCCTAGGCCCAAATCCTAACACTTGGTGGGATATCCGGGCACCCAGACCCAGAGCCCGTCTCTGGAATCCCTGTTTTGGCATAAGCCTAAGTTGGAAAACAGCATTCTTCCCTGTTTTGGAGCACCCCTAAGATGGAAAAGAGCACTCTTTTCTTCTCTGAAAAACCACCAATCTATGGAGATCCACCAGGATCCTTAGAGAGGAAAAGTCTCCCATTGAACCATGAGACCACGTCTACATTCAGAGCCCATCCTGGACACACAATCCAGATAGAAAAGCCTGTGCTACCAGCTTTCAGTCACCCTAATTACAGTTCCTGACGTGATGCCTTCTAGGTCTAGGCATTGGACCTGCCATCACCTTGCCACTATCCCTGACCCAAATTTGTGTTTGCAGACTTCCCTCCCAAAACCATGGCTCTCATATCCTCAAGGAGGTGGTCTCTGAAGCCTTACCACAGGACTGGGCCTGTCATCCCCAAGGAAACTGTGCCCATCACAGTTCCCCAAAGCCTCCAAGTTAGGAGAAACCTGCAAGGCCCCTGAGCCCACCCCAATAGTGGAAGTGGCTCTGGATGCAAATGCACAGTCTGAAACACCCTGATCACCTACATCCAGTCAGACAACCATATCAATGGTCCTTAGTAAGAAAATTGAACCTGATGGGCACCAAGGACATCATTGGATCTCTAGATTAGGTTGCCAGCATCAATCCTCAGAGGCCTGTTCTTGAATACCAAGTCAGGATACAACATATGTACCCTGAGCCACAAAACAGAACATCTCCTCTCCCAAGATGGAAACTGTGCACATCGACCTGTGCCAAACCCTCAGCGTGGCCCATAGCCACCAATACATTCTAAGAACTCCCTTGTAACAAACCAGTTTTGGGACACATCTGTAAGAGATTCCAAGTCAACTCAAGGCCTTGGTACTTGGCACCAGAACCACCAAAACGAACCTGTCATGTTCCTCAGCTGCAATGGTCATTGGACGTGTGCTTTCCAGTCATCCATGCGGGAGGGCTCTGCTACGCAAACTTCCACTTGAGGGACCCTGGAGGAAAAAAAAACAGACTCCTCCTGTCCATTAGAAGGAAACCTTGTTGTTTGGAGCATCTCACAATCTTAAGCGTGGGTAATCCTCCATTGCCTCCTGAAGCCACCCCTCCATTAGTCGTCATCCTAGACACAAACTCCAGTGTGAGCAAATATCTGACATCTGCCCTTACTCAGGTGCTGGATATCTCGTATAAGCTGCTGCACATTGAAACTGACTTCCGCTTGGCACTCAATTTAAGCATAGCTGGTGTTTACAATTGCATTCTCACCCTATTTGTCCCCAAACCCTCTTGATAGGGAATTCTGGATCCATAAGGCAGCATTCTGCCTGCCCCACAGAAAGAAGTGCTTCGTGAGTCTGGCCAGAAACCCTACATGAGGATCAATTTACTCGGCCCTGGAGAGAACCCCAATATATAGACTTCTCTGGCCACTAGTGCTGTGTCTGACACAGCCTGAGCCCAGACCTCGTGTCAGCCACCCAGAGAGCGGGGCCCATATCCAGCATGTGAGAACGGCCATGGCCCAAATCTGTCATCTCTATGCATCCTTGGTATTCAGGCATCTGTCCCCAGACCTTTGCTGTAATCCCTGCCTATGGGGGAACATGAAGCACAATAGATATTTCCTCCTTCCCCATGGCTGGAAACCTGGCCATTGGAATGTGTGTCCATCCCTCAGTGTGGGAGCCAGAAAATGGACAATGGGACCACGCCCACTCCTGAGGGCCACCCTGGGCACAAACAGGCATTGTAATGCTCAGCCTGAGCATGCTTCCAAACAAGCCCTCTCAGTTGCACCACCAAGATCCTGCATTGCAGGCCTGGTCTGCCCATAAGCCCAAATCCCAACCTTTGGTGGGATTTTCCAGGCGCCTAGACCCAGAGCCCATCTCTGGAATCCCTGTTTTGGGGCACACCTAAGATCAAAAATAGCAGTCTTCCCATCTCAAAAAGTCATCAAAATATTGGGAGCCGCCAGTATCCTTAGAGGAAAAATCTCCCATAGACCCATGAGGCCACAGCTACATTCTGAGGTCACCCTAGACACACAATCCAGATATAAAAGCCTGTGCTTCCACCTTCGGGTCATTCCAGTTACTGTTCCTGACGAGTAGCCTTCCAGGTCTACACATTGCCCTGCGATAACCTAGCCACTAAACCTAACCCGAGTTTGTGTTTGCAGACTTCCCTCCCAGAACCATGGCTCACATGCCCTCCAGGGTGGAGTCTCTGGAGCCACACCACAGGACTGTGCTTGCCATCCCCATGGAAATTGTGCATGTCAGTTAACCAAACCCTCCAGAGTTGGTTGAAACATTCAAGGCCCCTGTGGCCACCCCAATATTGGAGGTTACTCTGGACATAAGTGCGCAGTCTGAAACTCCCTGATCACCTACATCCTGGCAGACACCCAAGTCAACTTTCCTAAGTCTGAAGATTGAACCTCTCATGCCCCTGGGACTCATTGGAACCCTAGATTAGGTTGTCGGGCATCTGTCTTCAGAGGCCTGTTCTTGAATAGGAACTTATGATATGGCATGTGGTCCCTGAGCCACAAAACACTACATCTCCTGTCCCCAGAAGGTAACCGTGCTCTTCGACCTGTGTTAAACCCTCAGGGTAGGAGAATCTTGCAGGCACCTTAGCCACCAACACATTCTAAGATCTACCTGGTAAAAAAAACCAGCATTGTAACCCATCTTCAAGAGATTCCATGTCAACTCAAGACCTTGGTGCTTCGCCCCAGAAGCACCGTAAAGAACCTGCATGTTCCTCAGCTGCATTGGTCAATGGAGGTGTGCTTTCCAGGCATCCATGTGGAAGGGCTCTGCTACCCATACTTTTCACATGGGGGGCCCTGCAGAAAACATACCAGACTCTAACTGTCCAGTAGAAAAAACAACCTTGCTGTTTGGAGCATCTCACATGCATCAGCCTCTTGATGCCACTCCTCCATTCGGTCATCAGAGACACAAACTCCAGTGTGCGTAAACATCTGAAATCCACCTTTACTCAGGTGCTGGATATTTCATTTGTTGGCCACGATAGATACAAACTCTATCATGAGCAGACATCTGACCCTCGCCTGTACTCAGATGCTGGAGATCTCGAAAAAACCACTGCACATTGGAACGGCCATGTTCTCGGCACTGAGATTAAGCATAGATTGTGTTTTCTGCCTTCTGTTCTCACACTCCTCGCCTTCAAGTCCCCCATATTGGGAATTTGGGAGCCACAATGCCTTCTGCCTGCCCACCAGAAAAAATAGGTGCCCTATGGGTCTGCGTGAAACTCCATATAAGGTTCCACCAGCACAGCCCTCTATAGCACCACAATATCATAGGCCACCTTGTGAACTAATGCTTTGTCTGACACAGCTCGAGCCCCGACCTCCTGGTAGCCACCTAGATAGCGGGACCCATATCTGGCAGGTGTGACCTGCCTTGACCTGAGTCCTTCATCTCAAACCAACCTGGTTATTCATGTACCAGTCCCAGAACATAGCTCAAATTACTGTGCATGGGGGAATCTGAAGCACAAAAGAGTACTCCTCCTTCCTCATAGAAGGAAAATTAAATGTTGATATGGTGGTCCAACCCTCATATTGGGATCCAGGTGCATGGAACAAGAGCCAATGCCCACTCAGGATGGGCATCTGGGCACAAAGAGGCATTGTGACCCTTACCCTGAGACCCATTTCCAACAAGTCTCCATGGGAGCTGAACCAAAGCCCCACAGAGCCAGGCAGTCAAGCCTCTAGGCCCAAATACTAAGCCTTTGTAGGGTTATCCAGGCACAGGGACCTATAACCCATCTCTGGAATCCCTGTGTTGACGGAAACACTGAAACAGTAAACCACGCTCTCTCCTTCTCAGTGAGACACCAAACTCTTGGGTGCTGGGCAGAATCCCCAGAGAGGTAGAATATTCCATGGACACATGAGGACACCCCACCATTCCAAGGCCATCCTAGACACAATCCAGACAGAAAAGCCTTTGCTCCTGCCTCCCAGCCACACGAATTTCAAATCCTGAGGAGCTGCCCTCAGCGTCTGCAGATCGGGGCTGCCATCACCTCCCTCCTAATTGATACACAATTTTGTGTCTGAAGACTTTGGTCCCAGAGCCCTTAACCACATTCCCTGCAGGATGGGGCTGACAGAACCACACTACATCACTGGGCCTGATCTCTGGATGAAATTCTGCCGTCTCAGTTGCACAAACCCTCCAGATTAGGAAAATCCTGCAAGGCCCCTTAGCCCACCCCAATTTCATAGGCCACTCTGGAAAAAATGCACAGTCTGACACAGCCTGAGCATCTACCTCCAGGAAGACTCACAGGTCAAAGTCCCTAAGTCCGAAGGTTGAGGATGACATGCCCCTACAACCTCATAAGAACCCTAGCCTAGATATTCAGGCCTCTGTGCCCAGAGGCCTGGTCTTGAAATCCAACATATGATCCGACATGTGGTCCCTGAGCCATACAAGAGAACCCCTCCTGTCCCGAGAAGGGAACCTGGCTCCTGGGAACTGGGTCTAACCCTCAGGTAGGAGAATCCTGCATGTCCACAGACATACAACCACATTCTTTTTTTTTATATAGATTTTATTTATTTATTTGACAGAGAGAGATCACAAGTAGGCATAGAGGAAGGCAGAGAGAGAGAGAGGAAGAAGCAGGCTCCCTGCTAAGCAGAGAGCCTGATGCGGGACTCAATCCCAGGACCCTCAGATCATGACCTGAGCCGAAGGCAGCAGCTTAGCCCATTGAGCCACCCAGGCACCCTCACCACCACATTCTAAGGTCTCCCTGGACACCAAGCAGCATTGTGACTCATTAGACTGAGAACATCCGTCAACTTAGATCACTTGGAAATTTGAACAAAAACCAGCAGATCAAGCCTGCAATGTTCCTCAGCTGCAATGGTCATGCAAGGAAGACTTCCCAGGCCCCCATTCAGAGACCTCTGCTGTCGAATCTTTCTATATGGGGGACCCTGGAGCCTTGTAAGCGGACTTCCCCTGTCCCACAGTAGGACACCTTGCTGTTTGGAGCAGCTCACAAGGTCCTGCTTGGGAAAATCTCCAAGAATTCTTGAGGCCACCCCACAATTCGTTGACCATCATGGATGCAAACCCAGCGTGAGCAGACATCTGACCCTCGCCCATACTCAGGTGCTGGAAATCTCGAAACAACCACTGCACGATGGAATGGTCCTGTGGTCGGCACTGAGCTTATCCGTGGCTTGTGTTTTCATACTTCTGTCTTCAAACTCCTCGCCTACAAGCCCTCCATATTGGGAATTCTGAAGCCACAGTGCAGCTTTCTGCCTGCCCACCAGAAAGAAGTGCCCTATAAGTCTTCGTAGAAACCCACATGAGGATCCTCCTGCACGGCCCTCAATGGCACCCCAATATAATAGACCGACCTCTGCATACATTGTCTATCTGACACCGCCTGATCCCCGACCTCCTGTCAGCCACCCAGATAGTGGACCCCATATCCTCCAGGTGGGTCCAACCTTGGCCCGAGGCCATCATCTTGAAGCAACCTGGATATTCAGGTACCTGTCCCAGACTTAGCTCAAATTCCTGCCCATAGGGGACTCGGAAGCACAAAAGAGTGCTCCTCCTTCCCCATGGCCAGAAAACTGAATGTTGAGATGGCTGTACAACCCTGAGTGGGAACCAGGTGCATGGTCCATGAGACCATGCCTACACAGGATGGGCAGCTGGGAACAAATAGGCATTGTGACCCTCAGAATGAGACCCCTTTCCAAAGATCCCCCTTTGGATCTGGACCAGGATCCCAAATCGAAGCTTTGGTTAAGTTTTCCCAGTGTCTGGACCCAGAACCCATCTCTGGAATCCCTGTTTGGACAGGATCCCAGAGATGGAATACAGTCTTTTCCTCTTCCCCAGAAAGAAATCAAACTCTTGGGTGCCAAGCAGAATCACCAGAGTGGAATAATATCCCATGGACACATGAGGTCACCCCTCCATTTAGTGGCCATCCTAGACACAAAATCTAGACAGAAAAGCCTGTGCTCCTCCCTCCCAGCCACCTGAATTTCAAATCCCGAGGAGCTTCCCTCAGGGTCTTCAGATTCGGACTGCCATCACCTCACTCCTACCTCTTATCCGAGGTTGTGTCTAAAGTCTTTGGTCCCAAAGTCCTGACACACATGACCTCCAGGATGGGGCCTCGAGAAACACATGACATCACTGGCCCTGCTCTCCTGAGGAAACCCTGCCCATCTCAGTTTCCCAAAATGTCCAGATTAGGAGAAAACTGCAAGGCCCCTGACTGCACCCCAATATCATAGGCCACTCTGGAAAAAGTGCACAGCCTGACACAGCCTCAGCACCTACCTCCAGGATGACATGCAGGCCAATGGCACTTAGTCCGAAGATTGAAACTTCCATGGCCCTAAAACCTCATCAGAACCCTAGCTTATGTTTTGAGGTCTCTCTTCCTAGAGGTCTGTTCTGGAAATTCAAGCATATGGTCCAACCTGTGGTCCGTGAGCCATACAAGAGCACACCTCCTGTCCCAAGAAGGAAACCTGGCTCCTGGGTACTGGGTCTAATCCTAAGGATAGAGAATCCTCAATGGTCAGAGAGCCGCCACCACATTCTAAGGTCTCCCTGGACACCAAGCAGCATTGGGACCTGTTAGACTGAGAACTTCCATCAACGAAAATCACTTGGAACTTGGAATCAGTGTCATTGGTTCAAGCTTACCCTGTTCCTCAGCTGCAATGGTAACACGAGATTGGCTTCCCAGGCCTCCATTCAGAGAGCATTGCTATCGAATCTTCCATATGGGGGACCCTGGAGCCCTGTAAGAAGACTTCTGCTGTCCCTTAGTAGGACACCTTGATGTTTGGAGCAGCTCACAAGCTCCAGCTTGGAAAAACCTCCAAGAATTCTTGAGGCCTCCCCACCATTTGTTGGCCATCATGGATACAAACTCCAGCGTGAGCAGACATCTTCCCCTCGCCCAGGTGCTGAAGATCTCGAAACAACTGCTGTACATTGGAATAGACATGTGCTCGGCACTGAGCGTAACCGTAGCTTATGTTTTCATACTTCTGTCCTCACACTCCTCGCCTGCAAACCCTCCAACTTGGATATTCTGGAGCCGTAATGCAGCCATCTGCCTGCTCACCAGATAGAAGAAGTGAAGAAAGGGTCTGTGCAAAAATCCCCCATGAGGATCCAGTTGCACAGCTCTCAAAAGCACCCCAATATCATAGGCCGAACTCTCCACGAATGTTCTGTCTGACACAGCTCGAGCCCGAGCTCCTGACAGGCACCCAGAAAGCAGGCCTCATTTTCTGCAGGTGGGTCCTGCCTTGGCCCGAGGACCTCATCTCAAAGTGTACTGGGTATTCAGGCACCTGTCCCAGAACTTAGCTCAAATTCCTGCCCATGGGGGAACCTGAAGCATAAAAAAGTACCCCTCCTTCCCCATGGCAGGAAAACTGAATGTTGAGATGGCAGTCCAACCCTCAGAGTGGGAGCCAAGTGCATAGCCCATGAGGTCACACCCACTCAGCATGGGCATCTGGGAAAAAACAGGCATTGTGACCCTCAGAATGAGACCCATTTCCAACAAGAACACTCGGGAGCTGTACCAGGAAAACATAGAGCAGGACCCTAGGCCCAAATCCTAAGCCTTGTTGCGGTGATCCAGGCTCCAGAACCCAGGACCCATCTCTGGAATGGCTGTTTGGACGGGATCCCTGACTCAGAAAACTGCGCTCCTCCCATCCCCCGGAAATACACCAAACTCTTGGGTGCCGAGCAGAATTCCCAGAGAGGTAGAATCTCACATGGACCCATGAGGCCACCCCTCCATTTCGTGGCCATCATAGACAAACAAGTCAGACAGAAAAGACTGTGCTCCTGCCTCACAGCCGTCCGAATTTCATATCTGGAGATGCTTCGCTCAGGGTCTGCAGATTGGGTCTGCCATCACCTCGAGCTTAACTCTTACCCGAGTTTGTGTCTGAAGACTTTGGACCCAGAGTCCTGACCCATATGCCCTCCAGGATGGGGCCTCCAGGAACACACAACAGCACTGGGCCAGCTCTCCCAAGGAATGTCAGCCTGTCTCAGTTTCCCAACCCACCAGATTAAGAGAAAATTGCAAGGCCCCTAATACCACCCCAATTCCATAGGAAGCTCCAGAAAAAATGCATAGTCTGACACAGCCTCAGAATATACCTCCAGGAAGACACCCAGGTCAATGGAAAGGGATGAAATGGCCTAACCCATGGCAGGTTCGATGTGCTGGGTGTGAAGCCAACTGTCTCAATGTCTCTCACAAGGTCTGGGCTCAGGCTATGTAAGACAGAGCACAGTGTTTAGGGTAGCCTATGCAATTGGGGTGTTGCCGAGGGCTGAGCAGGTTGATTTTCATTTGGGGTTTCTGAGCAATGCCATAGACAATGTTTTTCTTTGGGGGGCAGGCAGAGTGCTTCGTTCTGGAACCAGAATTCCCAATCATGAGGGCTTTTCGGCCAGGAGTGCTAGGGTAGAGTCTGAAAACAAAAGATAGGGTGAGGTTGGGAGCAGGCACACTCTGCAAAGGCTGAAAGGATATCTCATGCATCTGAAGTCAGGCTGAGGATCAGACGTTGGCTGAGGTTGGATTGTGCCCTTGATAGCACCTTCATGAAGCAGGTGCCTCATGAGGCCAACGAAATTTTCCCACGCTGAGTTTGGAGGTTGCCACAAACCACAAGGTTTCCTTCTGCAAGACAATCGAGTCCTGTTGAGTGGCTCCAGTACATACCATACGGAAGGACTGAAGAGGAGGGTTCAAAGGATGGATCCCTGAACAGCATGCCTCGCATTCCCTTTGGCCATTAACGACAAGATATGTTTGATCTGTTGGCTCTGGGGCAAGCTAACCAGCGGGCTGAGTTGAAATGGCCTCTCCTGAGGATGCGTCATAATGTGTGTTTCTGTCCATGGAGACCTTGGAATGTGATGGTTGTACTGTGGCCCTGCGGAATTCTCCGACCAGAAGGGTTTGATACAGATCCAGTAAGAAAGCACTCCATGTGGAGACGAGAGAGGTTTGGTTTGGAGCCTCAGAAAAACCTAATATGCTGGTATACGAAACCAGACCTCTGAGGACAGACACATGAAAACTAAAGCTAAGGTTCATATTAGGGCCTAAGGGCCTGTCCATTTCAATCTTCTGTCTCTGGGGACACTGTCTGAGAGTCTAAGTGGTGATAATGGCTCAGCTGGTGTCAGAGTGCCCCTTTTAGTCCAGGGCAGCCTACACTATCAGGATGGCCTCAGGGGCCTTGGAGCTTTTCCCTAACCTGTAGGGTTGTGGTCAATGGATTGGGCACACTTTCCT
The DNA here is from genome assembly GCF_964662115.1 of Mustela nivalis. Classification (NCBI taxonomy): domain Eukaryota; kingdom Metazoa; phylum Chordata; class Mammalia; order Carnivora; family Mustelidae; genus Mustela; species Mustela nivalis. The sequence goes on from NW_028136554.1 coordinate 1,450,802, forward strand.
TGGAGAGGGCAGGCACAATCTTTCGCTGTGGCTCCAGATGCCCTAGCCTAGAGGGTGTGTGGGTCCAGGCTGTGGGCACAGAAGTCTGAAAACACAAACTCAGCTTATGAGTGGCGCCGAGGGTATGGCAGGCCGGATGTACAGATAGAGAGTGAGTTCCTTGGCTTGTGAATCAAGGGCGAGATTCCTTCAGGCTTTTGTCTTTGGATGCGTCCAGGATAGCCGTAGATTGTAGGGGGTGGCCTCAGTGACTGTGGACAAGTATCCCTCTCTGGGGATTTGACCCAGCTAACAGGAGTTTGGGGTCATTTTGGGGGAAGGGTGGAGTCCTGTTGTCTGGCTCATGTGTCTCTCCAAGAAAGTGATTCCAGAGCAGAGCCCCAGGAACGGGGGGGAGACTGGAAAACTCAAACACTGGTGAGGATTGGGTGTATAGGGGCTAGGCACGCCCCATATGCGGGCTCTTGGTCAAGGCCCTGACAGGCCTTTCTTTGATATTGGGCTCATGCTGAGGGTCACAGAGTGAATTTGTGCCCAAGGCAGCACTCAAGTTTGGGCGTGGTTTCAGGGGAAATGAAGGTTTCTCCCACCCTGAAGGTGTGACTCCATGCCAAGAGCAAGCCTTACAGCCATGGGGAAGAAGGAGTTCTGATTTGTGATTCAGATGCCCAACTGTGTGGCGAATTGATATAATATCTGGGTTTAGATATCTGAAAACCAAGGTTAGGAAGAGATAACGGCATAAGACCATAGCGTGTCAGAAGTGCTAGGTGTGTGGCCAGCTGTCTCCTTGCCTCTCTGGACGTCTGGCATCAGGCTGTGAAAGGCAGAGCATTAGTGCCCAGAGCAGCCTATCAAATCTGAGTGCCGTCGAGGCAAGAGCAGGTTGATCCTCATCTGGGTTTTATGGAGAGGCCCACAAGGAAACGTTTTCTACCGGTGGGCAGTCACTGGGCTGGCTCGTGGTTCTGCAAATCCTACTCTGGAGGGATTGTTTGCCAGGAGTGTGAGGAAGGAAGCCTGAAAACACAAGCTAGCATGAGGTTTGGGACCGAGGGCACGGCAGGCCACTCTGCAGAGGCTTAATCAAGATCTCCTGCATTGCGGTCATATCTACTATGAGACGTGCTTCAAGCTAGAGTTTTTGTCCATGATGGCCTCTCCCTGAAGGATATGGGGGGCTTCATGAGGCCCGGCACGTTTACCGTTTTCTCATACACTGAAGGTTTGACTCACGGCCAGCAGCAAGGTTTCTTGCCATGGGGAAGGAGGGGTTATGACTTGTGCATCAGGTTCCCCCTGTGCAGGGATTGGAGATAAGGTCTAGGTTCCAATGACTGAAAACCCAGGTTGGGAATGGATGGTGGCTTAAGGCAGTGGCGGGTCCAATGTGCTGGGTGTGCAGCCAGCTGTGTCGGTGTCTGTTGGAAGGTCTGGGCTCAGGCTATTTGCGACAGAGCATCAGTGTTTAAGGTAGACTATGCAATTGGGGTGTTGCCGAGGGCCAAGCAGTTTGATCCTCATTTGGGGTTTCTGGGCAGCACCATAGACAATGTTTTTCTCCTGGGAGGCAGGCAGAGTGCTTCGGTGTGGCCCCAGAATTCCCAGTAGGGAGGGTTTGTGGGCCAGGAGTGTGAGGACGGAAGTCTGAAAACACAAGCTAGGGTGAGGATTGGAGCCAAGGGCAGAGCAGGCCCAATCAGCAGAGGCTGAATCAAAATCTCCTGCATCTGAAGTCAGGCTGAGAATCAGAAGTTGGCTGAGGCTGGAGTATGAGTCCATGATGGCACCTTCATGAAGCGGGGGCCTCATGAGTTTGGGGTCATTTTGTGGGAAGGGTGGAGTCGTGTTGTCTGGCTCATGTGTCTCTCCAAGAAAGGGATTCCAGAGCAGAGCCCAGGTACAGGTGGGGCGACTGGAAAACTCAAACACTAGTGAGGATTGGGTGCATAGGGGCTTGGCAAGCCCCATATGCGGGCTCTTGGTAGAGGTCCTGACAGGCCTTTCTTTGACATGGGGCTCATGCTGAGGGTCACAGTGTGAATTTGTGCCCAAGCAGCACTCAAGTTTGGGCGTGGCATCAGGGGCCATGAAGGTTTCTCCCACCCTGAAGGTGTGACTCCATGCCAAGAGAAAGCTTGACAGCCATGGGGAAGGAGGAGTTCTGTTTTGTGCTTGCGATACCCAGCTGTGTGGAGAATTGATATAATGTCTAGGTTCAGATATCTGAAAACCAAGGTTAGGAAGAGGTGACGGCATAAGACCATGGCGTGTCCGAAGTGCTGGGTGTGTGGCCAGCTGTCTCTTTGTCTGTCTGGACGTCTGGCTTCAGGCTGTGTCAGACAGAGCATGAGTGCCCAGAGCAGCATATCCAGTTCGGGGACCGTCAAGGCCCGAGCAGGTTGATCCTCATCTGGGTTTTTTGGAGAGCCCCACAGGGAAACGTTTTTCTTCCGTTGGGCAGACACTGGGCTGGGTTGTGGTTCTGGAGTTCCTAGTCCGTAGGGCTTGTTGCCAGGAGTGTGAGGAAGGAAGTCCGAAAACAAAAGCTAGCGTGAGGTTTGGGACCGAGGGCATGGCAGGGCCACTCTGCAGAGGCTGAATCGAGATCTCCTGCACTGAGGTCATGTCAACTATGAGACGTGCCTCAGGCTAGAGTTTTTGTCCAGCATGGCCTCTTCCTGAAGGGTGAGGGCTTCATTAGGCCAGGGATGTTTGCCTACGATGGGATTTGTGAATTACTCCAAAACTCAAGGTTTCCTTCTGCACGACAGTCGAGTCCTATTGGATGGTTCCAGGAGGCCCCATACGGAAAGACTCGAGAGCAGGTGTCTAAGCATGGATGCCTGGGAACGCCACCTCATATTCCCACTCTTTAGTCAGGACAAGGCAGGCTCAATCTGCAGGCTCCTGGGTGAGCTACCCAGAGGGGGAGTTGAAATGGACTCTCCTGAAGATGAGTCCTACTGTGGCTTGGTGGCCTGGGAGACCTTGGAATGTGGAGGTGGCTCAGGGACTCTGCAGGGTTCTCCAAACTGAGGTGTTTGACACAGCTCCAACAGGGAAGCTTCCCATGTGGAGAGGAGTGGAGTTCTGTTCAGTGCCTCAGGAAAGCCCCATATCCTGTTCTTCGAACCAAAGCCTCTGAGGAGTAACACCTGGAACCCAAAGCAAGAGTTGAGATTACGGCCTAAGGGCCTGTCCGGCTCAACCTTCTATCTCTGTTGACATCTGTGGGCATGCCTTCGTGGAGGTAGCTGCTCAGCTTGTGTCCGAATGCCCCTGTGTGTCCAAGGAGCCTCCCAGTAGTGGGATGTCCTCGGGGGCCTTGAGGTTTCTCATATTCTGGAGGTGTGTGGCCAAAGGAATGGACACAGTTTCCCAGGAGAGAGCAGGCACGGTCCTGTGGTATGGCTCCAGAGGACCCAGCCTAGAGGCTGTGTTTGCCAGGGCTGTGGGGACAGATGTCTGAAAAAGCAAACTTGGCTCAGCTAGTGGCCAAGGTAATGGCAGGACTGATCTCCAGTCCGTGAGGGGAGATCCTCTGGATATCAAAGGAGGGCAAGTGGGAGGCAGTCACTCAGGATTTTGTCTCTGGGTGTTGCGTTCACAGTGTCCGGTCAGGGTAGGGGTTGTCTCAGAGGCCTAGGAAGAGCCTTCCTCTCGGGGGATTGTCCAAGTTCCCAAGTGTTTGGGTTCATTCTGTGGGAAGGGAAGAGTACTGTTTTCTCCCACAGGGAACCCCCCAGGAGAGGGACTTTAGAGCACAGCAGTGGGTTCCCTGAACTGGAATACACACCATCTAGTTAGTCCTGGGTGCCTATGGGCATGGCAAGCCACATATGCGGGCTCTTGGTCCAGTCACTGAGAGGCGTTACTTGAATAAGGTACTCACGCTGAGGGTCACAATGTGTGTTTGTGCCCAAGGCGGCCCTAAAGCTTGAGCGTTGCCTCATGGGCCATGTCGTTTTTCCTACACTGAAGGTTTGACTCACTGCCAGCAGCAAGTTTTCTTGCCATGGGGAAGGAGGGGTTCTGATTTGTGCATCAGGTTCCCCCCTGTGCATGGATTGGAGATAAGGTCTAGGATCCGATGACTGAAAACCCAGGTTGGGAATGGATGGTGGCCTAAGGCAGTGGCGGGTCCAATGTCCTAGGAGTGCAGCCAGCTGTATCGGTGTCTGTTGGAAGGTCTGGGCTCAGGCTATTTGCGACAGAGCATCAGTGTTTAAGGTAGCCTATGCAATTGGGGTGTTGCCGAGGGCCAAGCAGTTTGATCCTCATTTGGGGTTCTTGGTAGCACCATAGACAATGTTTTTCTCCTGGGAGGCAGGCAGAGTGCTTCAGTGTGGCCCCAGAATTCCCAGTAGGGAGGGTTTGTGGGCAAGGAGTGTGAGGACGGAAGTCTGAAAACACAAGCTAGGGTGAGTATTGGAGCCAAGGGCAGAGCAGGCCCACTCTGCAGAGGCTGAATCAAAATCTCCTGCATCTGAAGTCAGGCTGAGGATCAGACGTTGGCTGAGGCTGGAGTATGTGTTCATGATGGCACCTTCATGAAGCGGGGGCCTCATGAGGCCAAGGAAGTTTTCCCACGCTGAGTTTGGAGGTTGCCCCAAACCACAAGGTTTCCTTCTGCGGGACATTCGAGTCCTGTTGCATGGCTCCAGGACATACCATTTGGAAGGACTGGAGAGCAGGGTTCGAAGGATGGATCCCTGTACAGCATTCCTCGCATTCCAATTGGCCATAAGCGACAAGATATGTTTGATCTGCTGCCTCTGGGTCACGCTACCCAGGGGGCTGAATTGAAATGGTCTCTCCTGAGGATGTGTCATAATGTGCGTTTGGGTCCATCGAGACCGTGGAATGTGCTGGTTGTTCGGTGGCCTTGCGGAACTCTCCTACCTGAAGGGTTTGATACATCCCCAGTAAGAAAGCTGCCCATGTGGAGACGAGAGATGCTTGGTTTGGTGCCTCAGAAAAGCCCCATGTGCTGGTCTACGAAAACAGTCCTCTGAGAACGGACACATGGAAACAAAGCTAAGGTTCATATTAGGGCCTGGGGGCCTGTCCATTTCAACCTTCTGTCTCTGGGGACACTGTCTGAGAATCTAAGTGGAGATAGTTGCTCTGCTGGTGTCAGAGAGCCCCTCTTAGTCCAGGGTGGCCTACCTATTGATGGCCTCAGGGGCCTTGGAGCTTTTCCCTAAACTGTAGGGTTGTGGTCAATGGATTGGACACACTTTCCTTAGAGAGGACCGGCACAATCTTTCGCTGTGGCTTCAGAGGCCCTAGCCTGGAGGTTGTGTGGGTCCATGCTGTGGGCACAGAACTCTTAAAACACAAAGTCAGCTTATGAGTGGCGCCTAGGGTATGACAGGCCGGATGTACAGCCCGAGAGGGAACTCCTGGGCCTCTGAAACAAGGGCGAGTGGAAGGCGTTCCTTCAGGCTTTTGTCTCTGGATGTTGTGTCCGGGATAGCCGTGGATTGGAGCGGTGGCCTCAGGGACTGTGGACGAGTATCCCTCTCTGGGAATTGTCCCAGCTCCCAAGAGTTTGGGGTCATTTTGAGGGAAGGGTGGAGTCGTGTTGTCTGGCTCATGTGTCTCTCCAAGAAAGGGATTCCAGAGCAGCGCCCAGGTACAGGTGGGGCGACTGGAAAACTCAAACACTGGTGAGGATTGGGTGCATAGGGGCTTGGCAAGCCCCATATGCGGGCTCTTGGTCCAGGTCCTGACAGGCCTTTCTTTGACATGGGGCTCATGCTAGGGTCACAGTGTGAATTTGTGCCCAAGCAGCACTCAAGTTTGGGCGTGGCATCAGGGGCCATGAAGGTTTCTCCCACCCTGAAGGTGTGACTCCATGCCAAGAGCAAGCTTGACAGCCATGGGGAAGGAGGAGTTCTGTTTTGTGCTTGCGATACCCAGCTGTGTGGAGAATTGATATAATATCTAGGTTCAGATATCTGAAAACCAAGGTTAGGAAGAGGTGACGGCATAAGACCATGGCGTGTCCGAAGTGCTGGGTGTGCGGCCAGCTGTCTCCTTGTCTCTCTGGACGTCTGGTTTCAGGCTGTGTCAGACAGAGCATGAGTTCCCAGAGCAGCATATCCAGTTCAAGGTCCGTCGAGGCCCGAGCAGGTTGATCCTCATCTGGGTTTTCTGGAGAGCCCCACAGGGAAACGTTTTTCTTCCGTTGGGCAGACACTGGGCTGGGTTTTGGTTCTGGAGTTTCTTGTCCGGAGGGCTTGTTTGCCAGGAGTGTGAGGAAGGAAGTCTGAAAACACAAGCTAGCGTGAGGTTTGGGACCGAGGGCACGGCAGGCCCACTCTGCAGAGGCTGAATCGAGATCTCCTGCACTGAGGTCATGTCAACTATGAGACATGCCTCAGGCTAGAGTTTTTGTCAGCATGGCCTCTTCCTGAAGGGTGAGGGCTTCATTAGGCCAGGGATGTTTGCCTACGATGGGATTTGTGAACTACTCCAAACCTCAAGTTTTCCTTCTGCACGACAGTCGATTCCTATTGGATGGTTCCAGGAGGCCCCATACGGAAAGACTCGAGAGCAGGTGTCTAAGCATGGATGCCTGGGAACGCCACCTCATATTCCCACTCTTTAGTCAGGACAAGGCAGGCTCAATCTGCGGGCTCCTGGGTGAGCTACCCAGAGGGGAGAGTTGAAATGGACTCTCCTGAAGATGAGTCCTACTGTGGCTTGGTGGCCTGGGAGACCTTGGAATGTGGAGGTGGCTCAGGGACTCTGCAGGGTTCTCCAAACTGAGGTGTTTGACACAGCTCCAACAGGGAAGCTTCCCATGTGGAGAGGAGAGGAGTTCTGTTCAGTGCATCAGGAAAGCCCCATATCCTGTTCTTCGAACCAAAGCCTCTGAGGAGTAACACCTGGAACCCAAAGCAAGAGTTGAGATTACGGCCTAAGGGCCTGTCCGGCTCAACCTTCTATCTCTGTTGACATCTGTGGGCATGCCTTCGTGGAGGTAGCTGCTCAGCTTGTGTCCGAATGCCCCTGTGTGTCCAGGGAGCCTCCCAGTAGTGGGATGTCCTCGGGGGCCTTGAGGTTTCTCATATTCTGGAGGTGTGTGGCCAAAGGAATGGACACAGTTTCCCAGGAGAGAGCAGGCACGGTCCTGTGGTATGGCTCCAGAGGACCCAGCCTAGAGGCTGTGTTTGCCAGGGCTGTGGGGACAGATGTCTGAAAAAGCAAACTTGGCTCAGCTAGTGGCCAAGGTAATGGCAGGACTGATCTCCAGTCCGTGAGGGGAGATCCTCTGGATATCAAAGGAGGGCAAGTGGGAGGCAGTCACTCAGGATTTTGTCTCTGGGTGTTGCGTTCACAGTGTCCGGTCAGGGTAGGGGTTGTCTCAGAGGCCGAGGAAGAGCCTTCCTCTCGGGGGATTGTGCAAGCTCCCAAGTGTTTGGATTCATTCTGTGGGAAGGGAAGAGTACTGTTTTCTGCCACATGGGACCCCCCAGGAGAGGGACTCTAGAGCACAGCAGTGGGTTCCCTGAACTGGAATACACACCATCTAGTTAATCCTGGGTGCCTATGGGCATGGCAAGCCACATATGCGGGCTCTTGGTCCAGTCACTGAGAGGCGTTACTTGAATAAGGTACTCACGCTGAGGGTCACAATGTGTGTTTGTGATCAAGGCGGTCCTATCGCTTGGGCGTTGCCTCATGGGCCATGCCGTTTTCTCCTACACTGAAGGTTTGACTCACTGCCAGCAGCAAGTTTTCTTGCCATGGGGAAGGAGGGGTTCTGACTTGTGTATCAGGTTCCCCCCTGTGCAGGGATTGGAGATAAGGTCTAGGTTCCGATGACTGAAAACCCAGGTTGGGAATGGATGGTGGCCTAAGGCAGTGGCGGGTCCAATGTGCTGGGTGTGCAGCCAGCTGTGTCGGTGTCTGTTGGAAGGTCTGGGCTCAGGCTATTTGCCTCAGAGCATCAGTGTTTAAGGTAGCCTATGCAATTGGGGTGTTGCCGAGGGCCAAGCAGTTTGATCCTCATTTGGGGTTTCTGGGCAGCACCATAGACAATGTTTTTCTCCTGGGAGGCAGGCAGAGTGCTTCATTGTGGCCCCAGAATTCCCAGTAGGGAGGGCTTGTGGGCCTGGAGTGAGAGGACGGAAGTCTGAAAACACAAGCTAGGGTGAGGATTGGAGCCAAGGGCAGAGCAGGCCCATTCTGCAGAGGCTGAATCAAAATCTCCTGCATCTGAAGTCAGGCTGAGGATCAGACGTTGGCTGAGGCTGGAGTATGTGTCCATGATGGCACCTTCATGAAGCGGGGGCCTCATGAGGCCAAGGAAGTTTTCCCACGCTGAGTTTGGAGGTTGCCCCAAACCACAAGGTTTCTTTCTGCGGGACATTCGAGTCCTGTTGCATGGCTCCAGGACATACCATACGGAAGGACTGGAGAGCAGGGTTCGAAAGATGGATCCCTGTACATCATGCCTCGCATTCCAATTGGCCATTAGCGATAAGATATGTTTGATCTGGGGCCTCTGGAACACGCGACCCAGGGGGCTGAGTTGGTTCCTTCAACTGGAATACACACCATGTAGTTAGTCCTGGGTGCCTATGGGCATGGCAGGGACTATATGCAGGATCTTCGTCCCGAACCTGACAGGCCTTTCTTTGACATGGGGCTCATGCTAGGGTCATAGTGTGAATTTGTGCCCAAGCAGCACTCATGTTTTGGCGTGGCATCAGGGGCCATGAAGGGTTCCCCACGTGAAGGTGTGACTCCATGTAAAGAACAAGCATTACAGCCATGTGGAATGCAGAGTTCTGATTGTGATTCTGATACACAAACTCAGCTTTTTTTGGGGACGTCGGTATGGCAGGCCCAATATACAAACCATGAGAAGAACTCATGAAGATTTGAATATAGAGCGAGTCTGAGGTGCTTGCTCAGGCATTTGTCTCTGGAATTTGTATCAGCAATGGCCGTAGAATGTCGGGGATGCTTCATGGGCCATGGACGAATCTACCTCTATGAGGATTTCGCCCGATTCCCAATTTTTTTTCGTCAAACTGTGGGATGGGAGAACTCCTTTCAGTTTTGTTACCTCAGGTGTCCCACCAAAAGAGGAATTCCAAAGCAAAGCCGTGGGGAAGACTGAAGGGACCACCAGAACTATGGTTCAAAATTGGGGACTAAGGGCATGGCAAGCCCAATATGCTATCTCTTCATCCAGCCACTGAGAGGCCTTACTTGAGGACTTTGGTCAGGCTAAGGGTCACAATGTGTGTTTGTGACCAATGTAGCCTGCGAGCATGGCGGGGCCTCATGGGCAACACTGGATTCAACTACACTGAAAGTTGGACAACATGCCAAACACAAGGTATCTTGCCATGGGGATGGAGTTCTGCTTTCTACATCCCGTTCAACCCTGGGCAGTGATTGGAGGTAAGGTCTAGAATCTAAAGCCAGAAATCCGAGGTTGGGAAGAGATGACGACCTAAGGCCATGGCGGCTCGATGTGCTCAGTGTGCGGCCAGCTGTCTGGGACGGGCCAGGGAGTCCAGGCTCAGGCTGTGTCAGAAAGGGCATTAGTGCCCTGGTCAGCCTATGTATTTGGGGTACAGCCAAGGTCGGTGCAGGTTGATCCTCATTTGGGGTTACTGGGTAGCCCCAGAGGACAATGTTTTTTATCTGGAGGGCAGGCAGAGTGCTGCATTGTAGTTCTGGATTGCCAAACTGGAGGGCTTGTGGGCCAGTAGTCTGACGACAAAAGTTTGAGAACACAAGCTAGGCTTAGGTTTCTGGGTGAGGCCATGGCAGGCACAATCTACAGACCTGAATCGAGATCTCATGCATCTGAAGTCAGGGCGAGGATCAGACGATCGCTCAGGTTGTAGTTTCTGTCCATGATGGCCCCTTCATGAATGGGGGGGGGGATCACGAGGCCATGGGGGTTTTCCCACGATGGGAGTTGTGAGAAGCTCCAAACTGCAGAGAGTCTTTGGCAGGACAATTGAGACCTGTTGTTTGGCTCCAGGCCAATGATTCTGAGTAGGGTTCTAGGATGGATGGCTGGGTAGCCCACCTCGCATTCCAATTGTCTCCTAGCAACAAGACAGGTTAGATCTCCTGGATCTGTGGGGAGCAACCGAGGACGCTGCATTAAAATGGACACCCCTGGGCATGGTTCCTAATGTGCTTTTGTGTCTAAGGAGACCTTGGAATGAAGCGGTGGCACTTGGGCCCTAAAGAGTTCTACTAAAGAGAGGCTTTGACACAGCTCCAACGTGCAAGTATCCCATATTTAGATGAGATGTTTTCTGTTGGATGAGTCAAGAAACAGCTATATGCTGCTTTTGAATTCCAGGCTTCTGAGGAGAGATGCCTGGAAACGAAAGCAATGGATCTGATTACTGCCTAGGGGACTGTTCTTTCCTTTTTACCTCTGGGGACATCTGTCTATGGGTCTGAGTGCAGGGAGGTGCTCTGTAGTGCTCAGATTGCCCCTGTTTTTCCTGGGAAGCCACCACTATTGAGATGGATCAGGGACTTTGGAGGTTTATCCTATTAGAAGTGTTGTGTCCATTGGAATGGGCACACACAATTCCCTTGGAGAGGGCAAGTACAGTCCTCAGGTTTGGCTCAAGGGGCCTTAGCCTGTAGGTTGTGTAGGCCAGGGCTGTTTGGACAGTTGTCTGAAAACACAAACTCGGCTTATGTTTCGGGTCATAAGTATGGCAGGACTGATCTACAGACCATGAGGAGAACTCTTCTGGATTTGAAAGAAGGGCGAGTGTGAGGCTCCTGCTCAAGTTTTTGTCTCGGGATATCGTGTCACTCATGGTCGTGGAATTTCTGGGTGACTTCATGGGAAATGGACGATTCTTACTCTCTGGTGGTTTGGCCCCGTCCAAAGAGTTTGGGGTCATTCTGTGGGCTGGAAGAAGTCCTTTTTTTTTTTTTTTTGTTTTCTTTTTTAACCTCAGGTGTCCCACCAAATGAGGGATTCCAGAGTAGAGCCCTGGGGAGGGGCGACTGGACAATCAGAAATCTGGTTAAAAATTGGGGCCTAGGAACATGTCAAGCCCATTATGTCATCTAATGGTCCAGCCAATGAGAGGACTTACTAGAGGAGAGGACTCATGCTGAGGGTCACAATGCGTGTGTATGCCCTCGTCGCACTCAAGAATGGGCAGGGCCTCAGGGTGAATGCTGGTTTCTCCTACACTGAACGTTGGACAACGTGCCAACCACAAGGGTTCTTGCCATGGGTAAGGAGGAGTTCTGATTTCTGCATCACACTCACACCTGGGCAGTGATTGGAGATAAGGTCTCGGTTCTGAAGCCTGAAAACTGAGGTAGGGAAGAGATGATGACCTAAGGCCATGGCGGTTTTTATGTGCTCAGAGTGCGGTCAGCTTTCTGGGTGTTGGTCAGGAGTTCCGGGCTCAGGTTGTGTTCGACAGTGCATTAGTGCCCAGGTTAGACTATATAATTTGGGTAAAGTCGAGTGCTGTGTAGGTTTACCCTCATTTAAGGTGCCTGGGTAGCTCATGAGACAATAATTTTTTTTCTAGAGGGCAGGCACAGTGCTGCATTGTGGGGCCGGAATTGCCAAACTTGAGGGCTTCGGGGCCAGGAGTGTGAGGACAGAAGTCTGAGAAGACAAGCTAGACTTCGGTTTCAGGGCGAGGTCACGGCAGGTACCCCCTGCAGATCTGAACCAATATCTTATGCATCTGAAGTCAGGGCGAGGATCAGACGTTGGCTCAGGTTGGATTTTCTGTGCATGATGGACGCTTCATGAAGGGAGCGGAATCTCGAGGCCATTGAGGTTTTCCCACGTTGGGAGTTGTGGGATGCCCCCTTCAAGGATTCCTTCTGCGGGACAATTGAGACCTGTTGGACAGCTCCAGGACATCCCATATGGAATGACTCCAGAGCACCGTTCGCGGATGGATGCCTGGGAAGCCCACCTCGCATTCCAATTGTCTCCTAGCAACAAGACAGTTTAGATCTGATGGCTCTGCGGGAGCAACCTGGGTGGCTGAGTTGAAATGGACTTTCCTAAGGATGTGTCCTAATGTGTTTTTGTGTCCATGAGGGCCTTGGAATGGGGCGGTGGCACCGGGAATCTGAAGTTCTCTCCTAAGCTTTGGACATGGCTCCCATGCACAGGTTTCCTTGTGGAGACGAGATGAGTTCTGATGGGTGCCTCAGGAAAACCCCTATGCTCGTATTGGAATCAGGCTTTAGAGGACACATGCCTGTAACCCAAAGCAATGGATCCTATTATGGCCTAGGGTCCTGTCTGGTTCAATCTTCTTCTCTGGGGACATCCACCTATGGTATGAGTGGAGGTCGATTATCAGCTGGTGTCAGACAGCCCTTGTTTGTTCCGGGCGACCTACACTATTGGGATGGCCTTAGGGACTTTGGAGGTTTCTCCTAATTTGTACGATTATGGACCATGGAATGGGCAGAATTCCCATGGATTGGTAGGCACAGTCCTAATGTTTGGCTCCAGGGTCCCAGCCTGGAGAGTGTGTGGCCCAAGACTTTGAGGACAGAAGTCTGAAAACACAAACTCAGCTTAGGTTTGGGGATGTAGGTATGGCAGGCCCGATCGACAAAACATGAGAAGAACTCTTCAGGATATGAAGAATGTGCGAGTCTGAGGCACTTGCTCAGGCTTTTTTCTCTGGATTTTGTATCAGCGATGGCCGTGGAATGTCGGGGAGGCCTCATGGGCCATGGACAAATCTTCCTCTCTTAGGATTTGGCCCGATTTCCAATTGCTTTTCGTCAATCTGTGGGATGGGATGACTCATTTCAGTTTTGTTACCTCAGGTGTCCCACCAAAAGAGGAATTCCAAAGCCAAGCCGTGGGGAAGACTGAAGGGACAACCCGAACTATGGTTAAAAATTGGGGCCTAGGGGCATGGCAAGCCCAATATGCTATCTCTTCATCCAGCCACTGAGTGGCCTTACTTCAGGACTGGGCTCAGCCTGAGGGTCACAATGTGTGTTTGTGAGCAATGTGGCCTGCGAGCATGGGCGGGGCCTCATGGGCCACACTGGTTTCAACGACACTGAACGTTGGACAACATGCCAACCACAAGGTTTCTTGCCATGGGGAAGGAGTTCTGATTTCTGCATCACCTTCAGCGTGGGCAGTGATTGGAGATAAGTTCTAGGTTCTGAAACCTGGAAACCGAGGTTGGGAAGAGATGACGACCTAAGGCCATGGCGGCTCAATGTGCTCAGTGTGCGGCCAGCTGTCTGGGAGGGGCCAGGCGTCCAGGCTCAGGCTGTGTCAGAAAGGGCATTAGTGCCCTGGTCAGCCTATGTATTTGGGGTACAGCCAAGGACGGTGCAGGTTGATCCTCATTTGGGGTTACTGGTTAGCCCCAGAGGACAATGTTTTTTTTTATCTGGAGGGCAGGCAGAGTGCTGCATTGTAGTTCTGGATTGCCAAACTGGAGGGCTTGTGGGCCAGTAGTCTGACGACAAAAGTCTGAGAAAACAAGCTAGGCTTAGGTTTCTGGGTGAGGCCATGGCAGGCACAATCTACAGACCTGAATCGAGATCTCGTGCATCTGAAGTCAGGGCGAGGATCAGACGATCGCTCAGGTTGGAGTTTCTGTCCCTGAAGGCTCCTTCATGAATGGAGGGGATCACGAGGCCATGGGGGTTTTCCCACGATGGGAGATGTGAGAAGCTCCAAACTGCAGAGAGTCTTCTGCAGGACAATTGAGACCTGTTGTTTGGCTCCAGGCCAATGATTCTGAGCAGGGTTCTAAGGATGGATGGCTGGGTAGCCCACCTCGCATTCCAATTGTCTCCTAGCAACAAGACAGGTTAGATCTCCTGGATCTGTGGGGAGTAACCGAGGACGCTGCATTGAAATGGACACCCCTGGGCATGGGTCCTAATGTGCTTTTGTGTCTAAGGAGACCTTGGAATGAAGCGGTGGCACTTGGGCCCTTAAGAGTTCTACTAAACAGAGGCTTTGACACAGCTCCAACGTGCAAGTTTCCCATGTGTAGATGAGATGATTTCTGTTGGGTGAGTCAACAAACAGCTATATGCTGCTTTTGAAATCCAGGCCTCTGAGGAGAGATGCCTGGAAACCAAAGCAATGGATCTGATTAGTGCCTAGGGGCCTGTTCTTTCCTTTTTACCTCTGGGCACATCTGTCTATGGGTCTGAGTGCAGGTAGGTGCTCTGAAGGGCTCAGATTGCCCCTGTTTTCCTGGGAAGCCACCACTATTGAGATGGATCAGGGACTTTGGAGGTTTATCCTATTAGAAGGGTTGTGGCCATTTGAATGGGCACACACAATTCCCTTGGAGAGGGCAAGTACAGTCCTCATGTTTGGCTCCAGGGGCCTGAGCCTGTAGGTTGTGTAAGCCAGGGCTGTTTGGACAGTTGTCTGAAAACACAAACTCGGATTATGTTTCGGGTCATAGGTATGGCAGGACTGATCTACAGACCATGAGGAGAACTCTTCTGGATTTGAAAGAAGGGCGAGTGTGAGGCTCCTGCTCAAGTTTTTGTCTCTGGATATCGTGTCACTCATGGTCGTGGAATTTCTGGGTGACTTCATGGGAAATGGACGATTCTTACTCTCTGGTGGTTTGGCCCCGTCCAAAGAGTTTGGGGTCTTTCTGTGGGCTGGAAGAAGTCCGTTTTTTTTTTTTGTTGTTGTTGTTTTCTTTTTTAACCTCAGGTGTCCCACCAAATGAGGGATTCCAGAGTAGAGCCCTGGGGAGGGGCGACTGGACAATCAGAAATCTGGTTAAAAATTGGGGCCTAGGAACATGTCAAGCCCATTATGACATCTAATGGTCCAGCCAAGGAGAGGACTTAGTAGAGGAGAGGACTCATGCTGAGGGTCACAATGCGTGTGTATGCCCTCGTCGCACTCAAGAATGGGCAGGGCCTCAGGGTGAATGCTGGTTTCTCCTACACTGAACGTTGGACAACGTGCCAACCACAAGGGTTCTTGCCATGGGTAAGGAGGAGTTCTGATTTCTGCATCACGCTCACACCTGGGCAGTGATTGGAGATAAGGTCTCGGTTCTGAAGCCTGAAAACTGAGGTAGGGAAGAGATGATGACCTAAGGCCATGGCGGGTTTTATGTGCTCAGTGTGCGGTCAGCTTTCTGGGTGTTGGTCAGGAGGTCCGGGCTCAGGTTGTGTTCGACAGTGCATTAGTGCCCAGGTTAGACTATATAATTTGGGTAAAGTCGAGTGCTGTGTAGGTTTACCCTCATTTAAGGTGCCTGGGTAGCTCATGAGGCAATAATTTTTTTTCTAGAGGGCAGGCACAGTGCTGCATTGTGGGTCCGGAATTGCCAAACTCGAGGGCTTCGGGGCCAGGAGTGTGAGGACAGAAGTCTGAGAAGACAAGCTAGACTTGGGTTTCAGGGCAAGGTCACGGCAGGTACCCCCTGCAGATCTGAACCAATATCTCATGCATCTGAAGTCAGGGCGAGGATCCGACATTGGCTCAGGTTGGATTTTCTGTGCATGATGGACGCTTCATGAAGGGAGCGGAATCTCGAAGCCATTGAGGTTTTCCCACGTTGGGAGTTGTGGGATGCCCCCTTCAAGGATTCCTTCTTCCGGACAATTGAGACCTGTTAAACAGCTCCAGGACATCCCATATAGAATGACTCCAGAGCACCGTTCGCGGATGGATGCCTGGGAAGCCCGCCTCGCATTCCAATTGTCTCCTAGCAACAAGACAGTTTAGATCTGATGGCTCTGCCTCGTCAACCGGGGTGGCTGACTTGAAATGGACTTTCCTGAGGATGTGTCCTAATGTGTTTTGGTGTCCATGAGGGCCTTGGAATGGGGCGGTGGCACCGGGAATCTGAAGTTCTTTCCTAAGCTTTGGACATGGCTCCCATGCACAGGTTTCCTTGTGGAGACGAGATGAGTTCTGATGGGTGCCTCAGAAAAACCCCAATGCTCGTATTGGAATCAGGCTTTTGAGGACACATGCCTGTAACCCAAAGCAATGGATCCTATTATGGCCTAGGGTCCTGTCTGGTTCAATCTTCTTCTCTGGGGACATCCATCTATGGTATGAGTGGAGGTCGATTATCAGCTGGTGTCAGACAGCCCTTGTTTGTTCCGGGCGACCAAATCTATTGGGATGGCCTTAGGAACTTTGGAGGTTTCTCCTAATTTGTAAGATTATGGACCATGGAATGGGCAGAATTCCCATGGATTGGTAGGCACAGTCCTAATGTGTGGCTCCAGGGTCCCAGCCTGGAGAGTGTGTGGCCCAAGACTTTGAGGACAGAAGTCTGAAAACACAAACTCAGCTTAGGTTTGGGGACGTAGGTATGGCAGGCCCGATCTACAAACCATGAGAAGAACTCACAGGATATGAAGAAAGTGCGAGTCTGAGGCGCTTGCTCAGGCTTTTGTCTCTGGATTTTGTATCAGCGATGGCCTTGGAATGTCGGGGAGGCCTTATGGGCCATGGACGAATCTTCCTCTCTGAGGATTTGGCCAGATTCCCAATTGCTTTTCGTCAATCTGTGGGATGGGATGACTCATTTCAGTTTTGTTACCTCAGGTGTCCCACCAAAAGAGGAATTCCAAAGCCAAGCCGTGGGGAAGACTGAAGAGACAACATGCACTATGGTTAAAAATTGGGGCCTAGGGGCATGGCAAGCCCAATATGCTATCCTTTCATCCAGCCACTGAGTGGCCTTACTTGAGGACTGGGCTCAGCCTGAGGGTCACAATGTGTGTTTGTAACCAATGTGGCCCACGAGCATGGGCGGTGCCTCATGGGCAATACTTGTTTCAACGACACTGAACGTTTGACAACATGCCAACCACATGGTTTCTTGCATTGGGGAAGGAGTTCTGATGTCTGCATCACCTTCAACCTGGGCAGTGATTGGAGATAAGGTCTAGGTTCTGAAACCTGGAAACCGAAGTTGGGAAGAGATGACGACCTAAGGCCATGGGGGCTCGATGTGCTCAGTGTGCGGCCAGCTGTCTGGGAGTGGCCAGGGGTCCAGGCTCAGGCTGTGTCAGAAAGGGCATTAGTGCCCTGGTCAGCCTATGTATTTGGGGTACAGCCAAAGTCGGTGCAGGTTGATTCTCATTTGGGGTTACTGGTTAGCCCCAGAGGACAATGTTTTTTATCTGGAGGGCAGGCAGAGTGCTGCATTGTAGTTCTGGATTGCCAAACTGGAGGGCTTGTGGGCCAGTAGTCTGACGACAAAAGTCTGAGAACACAAGCTAGGCCTAGGTTTCTGGGTGAGGCCATGGCAGGCACAATCTACAGCCCTGAATCGAGATCTCGTGCATCTGAAGTCAGGGCGAGGATCAGACTATCGCTCAGGTTGGAGTTTCTGTTTCTGATGGCCCCTTCATGAATGGGGGGGGGCATCAGGAGGCCATGGGGGTTTTCCCACGATGGGAGTTGTGAGAAACTCCAAACTGCAGAGAGTCTTCGGCAGGACAATTGAGACCTGTTGTTTGGCTCCAGGCCAATGATTCTGAGCAGGGTTCTAAGGATGGATGGCTGGGTAGCCCACCTCGCATTCCAATTGTCTCCTAGCAACAAGACAGGTTAGATCTCGTGGATCTGTGGGGAGTAACCGAGGACGCTGCATTGAATTGGACACCCCTGGGCATGGGTCATAATGTGCTTTTGTGTCTAAGGAGACCTTGGAATGAAGCGGTGGCACTTGGGCCCTAAAGAGTTCTACTAAACAGAGGCTTTGACACAGCTCCAACGTGCAAGTTTCCCATGTGTAGATGAGATGTTTTATGATGGGTGTGTCAAGAAACAGCTATATGCTGCTTTTGAAATCCAGGCCTCTGAGGAGAGATGCCTGGAAACCAAAGCAATGGATCTGATTAGTGCCTAGGGGCCTGTTCTTTCCTTTTTACCTCTGGGGACATCTGTCTATGGGTCTGAGTGCAGGTAGGTGCTCATTTGGGCTCAGATTGACCCTGTTTTTCCTGGGAAGCCACCACTATTGAGATGGATCAGGGACTTTGGAGGTTTATCCTATTAGAAGGGTTGTGGCCATTGGAATGGGCACACACAATTCCCTTGGAGAGGGCAAGTACAGTCCTCAGGTTTGGCTCCAGGGTTCTGAGCCTGTAGGTTGTGTAGGCCAGGGCTGTTTGGACAGTTGTCTGTAAACACAAACTCGGCTTATGTTTCGGGTCATAGGTATGGCAGGACTGATCTACAGACCATGAGGAGAACTCTTCTGGATTTGAAAGAAGGACGAGTGTGAGGCTCCTGCTCAAGTTTTTGTCTCTGGATATCGTGTCACTCATGGTCGTGGAATTTCTGGGTGACTTCATGAAATGGACGAGTCTTACTCTCTGGTGGTTTGGCCCCGTCCAAAGAGTTTGGGGTCATTTTGTGGTCTTGAAGAAGTCCGTTTTTCTTTTTTGTTGTTGTTGTTGTTGTTGTTTTCTTTTTTAACCTCAGGTGTCCCACCAAATGAGGGATTCCAGAGTAGAGCCCTGGGGAGGGGCGACTGGACAATCAGAAATCTGGTTAAAAATTGGGGCCTAGGGACATGTCAAGCCCATTATGACATCTAATGGTCCAGCCAAGGAGAGGACTTACTAGAGGACAGAACTCATGCTGAGGGTCACATTGCGTGTTTATGCCCTCGTCGCACTCAAGAATGGGCAGGGCCTCAGGGTGAATGCTGGTTTCTCCTACACTGAACGTTGGACAACGTGCCAACCACAAGGGTTCTTGCCATGGGTAAGGAAGAGTTCTGATTTCTGCATCACACTCACCCCTGAGCAGTGATTGGAGATAAGGTCTCGGTTCTGAAGCCTGAAAACTTAGGTAGGGAAGAGATGATGACCTAACGCCATGGAGGTTTTCATGTGCTCAGTGTGCGGTCAGCTTTCTGGGTGTTGGTCAGGAGGTCCGGGCTCAGGATGTGTTCGACAGTGCATTAGTGCCCAGGTTAGACTATATAATTTGGGTAAAGTCGAGTGCTGTGTAGGTTTACCCTCATTTATGTTGCCTGGGCAGCTCATGAGGCAATAATTTTTTTTCTAGAGGGCAGGCAGAGTGCGGCATTGTGGGTCCGGAATTGCCAAACTTGAGGGCTTCGGGGCCAGACGTGTGAGGATGGAAGTCTGAGAAGACAAGCTAGACTTGGGTTTCAGGGCGAGGGCACGGCAGGTACCCCCTGCAGATCTGAACCAATATCTCATGCATCTGAAGTCAGGGCGAGGATCAGACGTTGGCTCAGGTGGGAGTTTCTGAGCATGACGGCCGCTTCATGAAGGGAGCGGAATCTCGAGGCCATTGAGGTTTTCCCACGTTGGGAGTTGTGGGATGCCCCCTTCCAGGATTCCTTCTTCCGGACAATTGAGACCTGTTGGACAGCTCCAGGACATCCCATATGGAATGACTCCAGAGCACCGTTCGCGGATGGATGCCTGGGAAGCCCGCCTCGCATTCCAATTGTCTCCTAGCAACAAGACAGTTTAGATATGATGGCTCTGCTGGAGCAACCTCGGTGGCTGAGTTGAAATGGACTTTCCTGAGGATGTGTCCTAATGTGTTTTTGTGTCTATGAGGGCCTTGGAATGGGGCGGTGGCACCGGCAACCTGAAGTACTTTCCTAAGCTTTGGACATGGCTCCCATGCACAGGTTTCCTTGTGGAGACGAGAAGAGTTCTGATGGGTGCCTCAGGAAAACCCCTATGCTCGTATTGGAATCAGGCTTTTGAGGACACATGCCTGTAACCCATAGCAATGGATCCTATTATGGCCTAGGGTCCTGTCTGGTTCAATCTTCTTCTCTGGTGACATCCATCAATGGTATGAGTGGAGGTCGATTATCAGCTGGTGTCAGACACCCCTTGTTTGTTCCGGGTGACCCACACTATTGGGATGGCCTAAGGGTCGTTGGAGGTTTCTCCTAATTTGTACGATTTTGGACCATGGAATGGGCAGAATTCCCATGGATTGGTAGGCACAGTCCTAATGTGTGGCTCCAGGGGCCCAGCCTGGAGGGTGTGTGGCCCAAGACTTTGAGGACAGGAGTCTGAAAACACAAACTCAGCTTAGGTTTGGGGACGTAGGTATGGCAGGCCCGATCTACAAACCATGAGAAGAACTCACAGGATATGAAGAAAGTGCGAGTCTGTGGCGATTGCTCAGGCTTTTGTCTCTGGATTTTGTGTCAGTGATGGCCGTGGAATGTCGGGGAGGCCTCATGGGCCATGGACGAATCTTCCTCTCTGAGGATTTGGCCCGATTCCCAATTGCTTTTCGTCAATCTGTGGGATGGGAGGACTCATTTCAGTTTTGTTACCTCAGGTGTCCCACCAAAAGAGGAATTCCAAAGCCAAGCCGTGGGGAAGACTGAAGAGACAACACGCACTATGGTTAAAAATTGGGGCCTAGGGGCATGGCAAGCCCAATATGCTATCCTTTCATCCAGCCACTGAGTGGCCTTACTTGAGGACTGGGCTCAGCCTGAGGGGCACAATGTGTGTTTGTAACCAATGTGGCCCACGAGCATGGGCGGGGCCTCATGGGCCACTGGTTTCAATGACACTGAACGTTGGACAACATGCCAACCACATGGTTTCTTGCCATGGGGAAGGAGTTCTGATTTCTGCATCACCTTCAACATGGACAGTGATTGGAGATAAGGTCTAGGTTCTGTACCTGAAAACCGAGGTTGGGAATCGATGACGACCTAAGGCCATGGCGGCTCGATGTGCTCAGTCTGCGGCCAGCTCTCTGGGAGGGGCCAGGGGGTCCAGGCTCAGGCTGTGTCAGAAAGGTCATTAGTGCCCTGGTCAGCCTATGTATTTGGGGTAATGCCAAGGTCGGTGCAGGTTGATCCTCATTTGGGGTTACTGGTTAGCCCCAGAGGACAATGTTTTTTATCTGGAGGGCAGGCAGAGTGCTGCATTGTAGTTCTGGATTGCCAAACTGGAGGCCTTGTGGGCCAGTAGTCTGACAACAAAAGTCTGAGAACACAAGCTAGGCTTAGGTTTCTGGGTGAGGCCATGGCAGGCACAATCTACAGACCTGAATCGAGATCTCGTGCATCTGAAGTCAGGGCGAGGATCAGACGATCGCTCAGGTTGGAGTTTCTGTCCCTGATGGCCCCTTCATGAATGGGGGGGCATCACGAGGCCATGGGGGTTTTCCCATGATGGGAGTTGTGAGAAGCTCCAAACTGCAGAGAGTCTTCTGCAGGACAATTGAGACCTGTTGTTTGGCTCCAGGCCAATGATTCTGAGCAGGGTTCTAAGGATGGATGGCTGGGTAGCCCACCTCGCATTCCAATTGTCTCCTAGCAACAAGACAGGTTAGATCTCCTGGATCTGTGGGGAGCTACCGAGGATGCTGAGTTGAAATGCACACCCCTGGGGATGGGTCCGAATGTGCTTTTGTGTCTATGGAGACCTTGGAATGAAGCGGTGGCACTTGGGCCCTAAAGGGTTCTCCTAAACAGAGGCTTTGACACAGCTCCAACGTGCAAGTTTCCCATGTGTAGATGAGATGTTTTCTGATGGGTGAATCAAGAAACAGCTATATGCTGCTTTTGAAATCCAGGCCTCTGAGGAGAGATGCCTGGAAACCAAAGCAATGGATCTGATTAGTGCCTAGGGCCCTGTTCTTTCCTTTTTACCTCTGAGGACATCTCTCTATGGGTCTGAGTGCAGGTAGGTGCTCTGTAGTGCTCAGATTGCCCCTGTTTTTCCTGGGAAGCCACCACTATTGAGATGGATCAGGGACTTTGGAGGTTTATCCTATTAGAAGGGTTGTGGCCATTGGAATGGGCACACACAATTCCCTTGGAGAGGGCAAGTACAGTCCTCAGGTTTGGCTCCAGGGGCCTTAGCCTGTAGGTTGTGTAGGCCAGGGCTGTTTGGACAGTTGTCTGAAAACACAAACTTGGCTTATGTTTCGGGTCATAGGTATGGCAGGACTGATCTACAGACCATGAGGAGAACTCTTCTGGATTTGAAAGAAGGGCGAGTGTGAGGCTCCTGCTCAAGTTTTTGTCTCTGGATATCGTGTCCCTCATGGTCGTGGAATTTCTGGGTGACTTCATGGGAAATGGACGATTCTTACTCTCTGGTGGTTTGGCCCCGTCCAAAGAGTTTGGGGTCATTCTGTGGGCTGGAAGAAGTCCTTTTTTTTTTTTTTTTTTTGTTGTTGTTTTCTTTTTTAACCTCAGGTGTCCCACCAAATGAGGGATTCCAGAGTAGAGCCCTGGGGAGGGGCGACTGGACAATCAGAAATCTGGTTAAAAATTGGGGCCTAGGGACATGTCAAGCCCATTATGACATCTAATGGTCCAGCCAAGGAGAGGACTTACTAGAGGAGAGGACTCATGCTGAGGGTCACAATGCGTGTGTATGCCCTCGTCGCACTCAAGAATGTGCAGGGCCTCAGGGTGAATGCTGGTTTCTCCTACAGTGAACGTTGGACAACGTGCCAACCACAAGGGTTCTTGCCATGGGTAAGGAGGAGTTCTGATTTCTGCATCACACTCACCCCTGGGCAGTGATTGGAGATAAGGTCTCGGTTCTGAAGCCTGATAGCTGAGGTAGGGAAGAGATGATGACCTAAGGCCATGGCGGGTTTTATGTGCTCAGTGTGCGGTCAGCTTTCTGGGTGTTGGTCAGGAGGTCCGGGCTCAGGTTGTGTTCGACAGTGCATTAGTGCCCAGGTTAGACTATATAATTTGGGTAAAGTCGAGAGCTGTGTAGGTTTACCCTCATTTAAGGTGCCTGGGCAGCTCATGAGGCAATAATTTTTTTTCTAGAGGGCAGGCAGAGTGCTGCATTGTGGGTCCGGAATTGCCAAACTTGAGGGCTTTGGGGCCAGGAGTGTGAGGACTGAAGTATGAGAAGACAAGCTAGACTTGGGTTTCAGGGCGAGGGCACGGCAGGTACCCCCTGCAGATCTGAACCAATATCTCATGCATCTGAAGTCAGGGCGAGGATCAGACGTTGGCTCAGGTTGGAGTTTCTGAGCATGACGGCCGCTTCATGAAGGGAGCGGAATCTCGAGGCCATTGAGTTTTTCCCACGTTGGGAGTTGTGGGATGCCCCCTTCAAGGATTCCTTCTGCGGGACAATTGAGACCTGTTGGACAGCTCCTGACATCCCATATGGAATGACTCCAGAGCACCGTTCGGGGATGGATGCCTGGGAAGCCCGCCTCGCATTCCAATTGTCTCCTAGCAACAAGACAGTTTAGAACTGATGGCTCTGCGGGAGCAACCTGGGTGGCTGAGTTGAAATGGACTTTCCTGAGGATGTGCCCTAATGTGTTTTTTTTGTCCATGAGGGCCTTGGAATGGGGCGGTGGCACCGGGACCCTGAAGTACTCTCTTAAGCTTGGACATGGCTCCCATGCACAGGTTTCCTTGTAGAGACGAGATGAGTTCTGATGGGTGCCTCAGGAAAACACCTATGCTCGTATTGGAATCAGGCTTTTGAGGACACATGCCTGTAACCCAAAGCAATGGATCCTATTATGGCCTAGGGTCCTGTCTGGATCAATCCACTTTTCTGGGTACATCCATCTATGGTATGAGTGGAGGTCGATTATCAGCTGGTGTCAGACACCCCTTGTTTGTTCCGGGCGACCCACACTATTGGGATGGCCTCAGGGTCGTTGGAGGTTTCTCCTAATTTGTACGATTTTGGACCATGGAATGGGCAGAATTCCCATGGATTGGTAGGCACAGTCCTAATGTGTGGCTTCAGGCGCCCAGCCTGGAGGGTGTGTGGCCCAAGACTTTGAGGACAGAAGTCTGAAAACACAAACTCAGCTTAGGTTTGGGGACATAGTTATGGCAGGCCCGATAGACAAACCATGAGAAGAACTCTTCAGGATATAAAGAAAGTGCAAGACTGAATCGCTTGTTCAGGCTTTTGTGTCTGGATTTATTATCAGCGATGGCCGTGGAATGTCGGGGAGGCCTCATGGTCCATGGACGAATCTTCCTCTCTGAGGTTTTGGCCCGATTCCGAATTGCTTTTCGTCAATCTGTGGGATGGGAGGTCTCCTTTCAGGTTTGTTACCTCATGTGTCCCACCAAAAGAGGAATTCCAAAGCCAAGCCGTGGGGAAGACTGAAGGGTCATCCCGAAATATGGTTAAAAATTGGGGCCTAGGGGCATGGCAAGCCCAATAGCTATCTTTCATCCAGCCCCTGAGTGGCCTTAATTGAGGACTGTGTTCAGCCTGAGGATCACAATGTGTGTTTGTGACCAATGTGCCCCGCGAGCATGGGCAGGGCCACATGGGCCACACTGGTTTCAACCACACTGAACGTTAGACAACATGCGAACCACAAGGTTTCTTGCCATGGGAAAGGAGTTCTGATTTCTGCATCACCTTCAACCTTGGGCAGTTATTGGAGATAAGGTCTAGGTTCTGAAACCTGGAAACCGAGGTTGGGAAGAGATGACGACCTAAGGCCACGGAGGCTCGATATGCTCAGTGTGCGGCCAGCTGTCTGGGACGGGCCAGGGAGTCCAGGCTCAGACTGTGTCAGAAAGGGCATTAGTGCCCTGGTCAGCCTATGTATTTGGGGTACAGCCAAGGTCGGTGCAGGTAGATCCTCATTTGGGGTTACTGGGTAGACCCAGAGGACAATGTTTTTCTACTGGAGGGCCGGCAGAGTGCTGCATTGTAGTTCTGGATTGCCAAACTGGTGGGCTTGTGGGCCATTAGTCTGACGACAAAAGTCTGAGAACACAAGCTAGGCTTAGGTTTCTGGGTGAGGCCATGGCAGGCACAATCTACAGACCTGAATAGAGATCTCATGCATCTGAAGTCAGGGCGAGGATCAGACGATCGCTCAGGTTGGAGTTTCTGTCCCTGATGGCCCCTTCATGAATTGGGGGGGGGTATCACGAGGCCATGGGGGTTTTCCCACGATGGGAGTTATGAGAAGCTCCAAACAGAAGAGAGTCTTCTGCAGGTCAATTGAGACCTGTTGCTTGGCTCCAGGCCAATGATTCTGAGCAGGGTTCTAAGGATGGATGGCTGCGTATCCCACCTCGCATTCCAATTGTCTCCTAGCAACAAGACAGGTTAGATCTCCTGGATCTGTGGGGAGCAACCGAGGACGCTGAGTTGAAATGGACACCCCTGGTGATGGGTCCTAATGTGCTTTTGTGTCTATGGAGACCTTGGAATGAAGCGGTGGCACTGGGGCCCTAAAGGGTTCTCCTAAACAGGGGCTTTGACACAGCTCCAACGTGCAAGTTTCCCATGTGTCGATGAGATTTTTTCTTATGGGTGAATCAAGAAACAGCTATATGCTGCTTTTGAAATCCAGGCTCTGAGGAGAGATGCCTGGAAACCAAAGCAATGGATCTGATTAGTGCCTAGGGGCCTGTTCTTTCCTTTTTACCTCTGGGGATATCTGTCTATGGGTCTGAGTGCAGGTAGGTGCTCATTTGGGCTCAGATTGCCCCTTTTTTTCCTGGGAAGCCACCACTTTTGAGATGGATCAGGGACTTTGGAAGTTTATCCTATTAGAAGGGTTGTGGCCATTGGAATGGGCACAAACAGTTCCCTTGGAGAAGGCAAGTACAGTCTCAGGTTTGGCTCCAGGGGCCTGAGCCTGTAGTTTGTGTAGGCCAGGGCTGTTTAGACAGTTGTCTGAAAACAAACTCAACTTAGGTTTGGGGACGTAGGTATGGCAGGCCTGATCTACAAACCATGAGAAGAACTCTTCAGGATATGAAGGAAGTGCGAGTCTGAGTCGCTTGCTCAGGCTTTTGTTTCTGGATTTTGTATCAGCGATGGCCGTGGAATGTCGGGGAGGCCTCATGGGCCATGGACGAATCTTCCTCTCTGAGAATTTGGCCCGATTCCCAATTGCTTTTCGTCAATCTGTGGGATGGGAGGATCATTTCAGGTTTGTTACCTCAGGTGTCCCACCAAAAGAGGAATTCCAAAGCAAAGCCGTTGGGAAGACTGAAGGGACAACCCGAAATATGGTTAAAATTTGGGGCCTAGGGGCATGGCAAGCCCAATATGCTATATCTTCATCCAGCCACTGAGTGGCCTTACTTGAGGACTGGGCTCAGCCTGAGGGTCACAATGTGTGTTTGTGACCAATGTGGCCCGCGAGCATTGGCGGGGCCTCATGGGCCACAATGGTTTCAACGACACTGAACGTTGGACAACATGCCAACCACAAGGTTTCTTGCCATGGGGAAGGAGTTCTGATTTCTGCATCACCTTCAACCTTGGGCATGATTGGAGATTAGGTCTAGGTTCTGAAACCTGGAAACCGAGTTTGGGAAGAGATGACGACCAAAGGCCACGGAGGCTCGATGTGCTCAGTGTGCGGCCAGCTGTCTGGGACGGGCCAGGGAGTCCAGGCTCAGGCTATGTCAGAAAGGGCATTAGTGCCCTGGTCACCCTATGTATTTGGGGTACAGCCAAGGTCGGTGTAGGTTGATCCTCATTTGGGGTAACTGGGTAGCCCCAGATGGCAATGTTTTTCTTCTGGAGGGACGGCAAGTGCTGCACTGTAGTTCTGGATTGCCAAACTGGAGGGCTTGTGGGCAAGTAGTATGACGACAAAAGTCTGAGAACACAAGCTAGGCTTAGGTTTCTGGGTGAGGCCATGGCAGGCACAATCTACAGACCTGAATCGAGATCTCGTGCATCTGAAGTCAGGGCGAGGATCAGACGATCGCTCAGGTTGGAGTTTCTGTAGCCCACCTCGCATTCCAATTGTCTCCTAGCAACAAGACAGGTTAGATCTCCTGGATCTGTGGGGAGCAACCGAAAACGCTGAGTTGAATTGGACACCCCTGGGGATGGGTCCTAACGTGCTTTTGTATCTATGGAGACCTTGGAATGAAGCGGTGGCACTGGGGCCCTAAAGAGTTCTCCTCAACAGAGGCTTTGACACAGCTCCAACGTGCAAGTTTCCCATGTGTGTATGAGATGTTTTCTAATGGGTGAGTCAAGAAACAGCTATATGCTGCTTTTGAAATCCAGGCCACTGAGGAGAGATGCCTGAAAACCAAAGCAATGGATCTGATTAGTGCCTAGGGGCCTTTTCTTTCCTTTTTACCTCTGGGGATATCTGTCTATGGGTCTGAGTGCAGGTAGGTGCTCACTTGGGCTTAGAATGCCCCTGTTTTTCCTGGGAAGCCACCACTATTGAGATGGAGCAGGGACTTTGGAGGTTTATCCTATTAGAAGGGTTGTGGCCATTGGAATGGGCACACACAATTCCCTTGGAGAGGGCAAGTACAGTCCTCAGGTTTGGCTCCAGGGGCCCGAGCCTGTAGGTTGTGTAGGCCACGGCTGTTTGGACAGTTGTCTGAAAACACAAACTCGGCTTATGTTTCGGTCATAGGTATGGCAGGACTGATCTACAGACCATGAGGAGAACTCTTCGGGATTTGAAAGAAGGGCGAGTGTGAGGCTCCTGCTCAAGTTTTTGTCTCTGGATATCGTGTCACTCATGGTCGTGGAATTTCTGGGTGACTTCATGGGAAATGGACGAGTCTTACTCTCTGGTGGTTTGGACCCGTCCAAAGAGTTTGGGGTCATTCTGTGGGCTGGAAGAAGTCCGTTTTTTTTTTTTTTTTGTTGTTGTTGTTTTCTTTTTTAACCTCAGGTGTCCCACCAAATGATGGATTCCAGAGTAGAGCCCTGGGGAGGGGCGCCTGGACAATCAGAAATCTGGTTAAAAATTGGGGCCTAGGGACATGTCAAGCCCATTATGACATCAAATGGTTCAGCCACTGAGAGGACTTACTAGAGGACAGGACTCATGCTGAGGGTCACAATGCGTGTGTATGCCCTCATCGCACTCAAGAATGGGCGGGGCCTCAGGGTGAATGCTGGTTTCTCCTACACTGAACGTGGCAACCACAAGGATTCTTGCCATGGGTAAGGATGAGTTCTGATTTCTACATCACACTCACCCCTGGACAGTAATTGGCGATAAGGTCTCGGTTCTGAAGCCTGAAAACTGAGGTAGGGAAGAGATGATGACCTAAGGCCATGGCGGGTTTTATGTGTTCAGTGTGCGGTCAGCTTTCTGGCTGTTGGTCAGGAGGTCCGTACTCAGGTTGTGTTCGACAGTGCATTAGTGCCCAGGTTAGACTATATAATTTGGTTAAAGTCGAGTTCTGTGTAGGTTTACCCTCATTTAAGGTGCCTGGGCAGCTCATGAGGCAATAATTTTTTTCCTAGAGGGCCGGCAGAATGCTGCATTGTGGGTCCGGAATTGCCAAACATGAGGGCTTCGGGGCCAGGAGTGTGAGGACGGAAGTCTGAGAAGACAAGCTAGACTTGGGTTTCAGGGCGAGGGCACGGCAGGTACCCCCTGCAGATCTGAACCAATATCTCATGCATCTGAAGTCAGGGCGAGGATCAGACGTTGGCTCAGGTTGGAGTTTCTGAGCATGACGGCCGCTTCATGAAGGGAGCGGAATCTCGAGGCCATTGAGGTTTTCCCACGTTGGGAGTTGTGGGATGCCCTCTTCAAGGATTCCTTCTGCGGGACAATTGAGACATGTTGGACAGCTCCAGGACATCCCATATGGAATGACTCCAGAGCACCGATCGCGGATGGATGCCTGGGAAGCTCGCCTCGCATTCCAATTGTCTCCTAGCAACAAGACAGTTTAGATCTGATGCCTCTGCCGGAGCAACCGGGGTGGCTGAGTTGAAATGGACTTTCCTGAGGATGGGTCCTAATGTGTTTTTGTGTCCATGAGGGCCTTGGAATGGGGCGGTGGCACCGGGACCCTGAAGTACTCTCCTAAGCTTTGGACATGGCTCCCATGCACAGGTTTCCTTGTGGAGACGAGATGAGTTCTGATGGGTGCCTCAGGAAAACCCCTATGCTCGTATTGGAATCAGGCTTTTGAGGACACATGCCTGTAACCCAAAGCAATGGATCCTATTATGGCC
The DNA here is from genome assembly GCF_964662115.1 of Mustela nivalis. Taxonomy (NCBI): domain Eukaryota; kingdom Metazoa; phylum Chordata; class Mammalia; order Carnivora; family Mustelidae; genus Mustela; species Mustela nivalis. The sequence goes on from NW_028136554.1 coordinate 1,479,752, forward strand.
TAGGGTCCTGTCTGGTTCAATCTTCTTCTCTGGGGACATCCATCTTTGGTATGAGCGGATGTCGATTATCAGCTGGTGTCAGACAGCCCTTGTTTGTTCCGGGCGAACTACACTATTGGGATGGCCTCAGGGACTTTGGAGGTTTCTCCTAATTTGTACGATTTTGGACCATGGAATGGGCAGAATTCCCATGGATTGGTAGGCACAGTCCTAATGTGTGGCTCCAGGGGCCCTGCCTGCAGGGTGGTTGGCCCAAGACTTTGAGGACAGATCTGAAAACACAAACTCAGCTTAGATTTGGGGATGTAGAAATGGTAGGCCCGATCTACAAACCATGAGAAGAACTCTTCAGGATAGGAAGAAAGTGCTACTCTGAGGCGCTTGCTCAGGCTTTTGTCTCTGGATTTTGTATCAGCGATGGCCGTGGAATTTCGGGGAGGCCTCAAGGGCCATGGACGAATCTTCCTCTCTGAGGATTTGGCCCGATTCCCAATTGCTTTTCGTCAAACTGTGGGATGGGAGGACTCATTTCAGGTTTGTTACCTCAGGTGTCCCACCAAAAGAGGAATTCCAAAGCCAAGCCATGGGGAAGACTGAAGGGACAACCCGAACTATGGTTAAAAATTGGGGCCTAGGGGCATGGGAAGCCCAATATGCTATCTCTTCATCCAGCCACTGAGCGGCCTTACTTGAGGACTGGGCTCAGCCTGAGCGTCACAATGTGTGTTTGTGACCAATGTGTCCCGCGAGCATGGGCGGGGCCTAAAGGGCCACACTGGTTTCAACTACAGTGAACGTTGGACAACATGCCAACCACAAGGTTTCTTGCCATGGGAAGGAGTTCTGATTTCTGCATCACCTTCAACCCTGGGCAGTGATTGGAGATAAGGACTAGGTTCTGAAACCTGAAAACCGAGGTTGGGAAGAGATGACGACCTAAGGCCATGGCGGCTGGATGTGCTCAGTGTGCGGCCAGCTGTCTGGGAGGGGCCAGGGGCTCCAGGCTCAGGCTGTGTCAGAAAGGGCATTAGTGCCCTGGTCAGCCTATGCATTGGAGGTACAGCCATGGTCGGTGCAGGTTGATCCTCATTTGGGGTTACTGGGTAGCCCCAGAGGACAATGTTTTTCTTCTGGAGGGTCGGCAGAGTGCTGCATTGTAGTTCTGGATTGCCAAACTGGAGGGCTTGTGGGCCAGTAGTCTGACGACAAAAGTCTGAGAACACAAGCTAGGCTTAGGTTTCTGGGTGAGGCCATGGCAGGCACAATCTACAGACCTGAATCGAGATCTCGTGCATCTGAAGTCAGCGCGAGGATCAGACGATCGCTCAGGTTGGAGTTTCTGTCCCTGATGGCCCCTTCATGAATGGGGGGGGGCATCACGAGGCCATGGGTGTTTTCCCACGTTGGGAGTTGTGAGAAGCTCCAAACTGCAGAGAGTCTTCTGCAGGACAATTGAGACCTGTTGTTTGCCTCCAGACCAATGACTCTGAGCAGGGTTCTAAGGATGGATGGCTGGGTAGCCCACCTCGCATTCCAATTGTCTCCTAGCAACAAGACAGGTTAAATGTCCTGGATCTGTGGGGAGCAACCGAGGACGCTGTGTTGAAATGGACACCCCTAAGGATGGGTCCTAATGTGCTTTTGTGTCTATGGAGACCTTGGAATGAAGAGGTGGCACTGGTGCCCTAAAGGGTTCTCCTAAACAGAGGCTTTGACACAGCTCCAACGTGCAAGTTTCCCATGTGTAGATGAGATGTTTTCTGATGGGTGAGTCAAGAAACAACTGTATGCTGCTTTTGAAATCCAGGCCTCTGAGGAGAGATGCCTGGAAACCAAAGCAATGGATCTGATTAGTGCCTATGTGCCTGTTCTTTCCTTTTTACCTCTGGGCACATCTGTCTATGGGTCTGAGTGCAGGTAGGTGCTCTGAAGGGCTCAGATTGCCCCTGATTTTCCTGGGAATCCACCACTTTTGAGATGGATCAGGGACTTTGGAGGTTTATCCTATTAGAAGGGTTGTGGCCATTGGAATGGGCACACACAATTCCCTTGGAGAGGGCAAGTACAGTCCTCAGGTTTGGCTTCAGGGGCCTGAGCCTGTAGGTTGTGTAGGCCAGGGCTGTTTGGACAGTTGTCTGAAAACACAAACTTGGCTTATGTTTCGGGTCATAGGTATCGCAGGACTGATCTACAGACCATGAGGAGAACTCTTCGGGATTTGAAAGAAGGGCGAGTGAGGCTCCTGCTCAAGTTTTTGTCTCTTGATATCGTGTCACTCATGGTCGTGGAATTTCTGGGTGACTTCATGGGAAATGGACGAGTCTTACTCTCTGGTGGTTTGGCCCCGTCCAAAGAGATTGGGGTCATTCTGTGAGCTGGAAGAAGTCCGTTTTTTTTTTTTGTTGTTGTTGTTGTTGTTGTTGTTGTTTTCTTTTTTAACCTCAGGTGTCCCACCAAATGAGGGATTCCAGAATAGAGACCTGGGGAGGGGCGACTGGACAGTCAGAAATCTGGTTAAAAATTGGTGCCTAGGGACATGTCAAGCCCATTATGACATCTAAAGGTCCAGCTACTGAGAGGACTTACTAGAGGACAGGACTCATGCTGAGGGTCACAATGCGTGTGTATGCCCTTGTAGCACTCAAGAATGGGCGGGGCCTCAGGGTGAATGCTCGTTTCTCCTACACTGAACGTTGGACAACGTGCCAACCACAAGGGTTCTTGCCATGGGTAAGAAGGAGTTCTGATTTCTGCATAACATTCACCCCTGGGCAGTGATTGGAGATAAGGTCTCGTTTCTGAAACCTGAAAACTGAGGTAGGGAAGAGATGATGACCTAAGGCCATGGCGGGTTTTATGTGCTCAGTGTGCGGTCAGCTTTCTGGGTGTTGGTCAGGAGGTCCGGGCTCAGGTTGTGTTCGACAGTGCATTAGTGCCCAGGTTAGACTATATAATTTGGGCAAGGTCGAGAGCTGTGTAGGTTTATCCTCATTTAAGGTGCCTGGGCAGCTCATGAGGCAATAATTTTTTTTTTTTCTAGAGGGCCGGGAGAGTGCTGCATTGTGGGTCCGGAATTGCCAAATTTTAGGACTTCGGGGCCAGGAGTTTGAGGAGGGAAGTGTGAGAAGACAAGCTAGACATGGGTTTCAGGGCGAGGGCACGACAGGTACCCCCTGCAGATCTGAACCAATATCTCATGCTTCTGAAGTCAGAGCGAGGATCAGACGTTGGCTCAGGTTGGAGTTCCTGTGCATTACGGCCGCTTTATGAAGGGAGGGGAATCTCGGGGCCATTGAGGTTTTCCCACGTTGGGAGTTGTGGGATGCCCCCTTCAAGGATTCCTTCTGCGGGACAATTGAGACCTGTTGGACAGCTCCAGGACATCCCATATGGAATGACTCCAGAGCACCGTTCGCGGATGGATGCCTGGGAAGCCCGCCTCGTATTCCAATTGTCTCCTAGCAACAAGACAGTTTTAATCTGATGGCTCTGCCGGAGCAACCGGGGTGGCTGAGTTGAAATGGACTTTCCTGAGGATGGGTCCTAATGTGTTTTTCTGTCCATGAGGGCCTTGAATGGGGCGTTGGCACCGGGACCCTGAAGTACTCTCCTAAGCTTTGGACATGGCTCCCATGCACAGGTTTTTTTGTGGAGACGAGATGAGTTCTGATGGATGCCTCAGGAAAACCCCTATGCTCGTATTGGAATCAGGCTTTTGAGGACACATGCCTGTAACCCAAAGCAATGGATCCTATTATGGCCTAGGGTCCTGTCTGGTTCAATCTTCTTCTCTGGGGACATCCATCTATGGTATGAGTGGAGGTCGATTATCAGCTGGCGTTAGACAGCCCTTGTTTGTTCCGGGCGACCTACACTATTGGGATGGCCTCAGGGACTTTGGAGGTTTCTCCTAATTTGTACGATTTTGGACCATGGAATAGGCAGAATTCCCATGGATTGGTAGGCACAGTCCTAATGTGTGGCTCCAGGCGCCCAGCCTGGAGCGTGTGTGACCCAAGACTTTGAGGACAGAAGTCTGAAAACACAAACTCAGCTTAGGTTTGGGGACGTAGGTATGGCAGGCCCAATAGACAAACCATGAGAAGAACTCTTCAAGATATGAAGAAAGTGCGAGTCTGAGGCGCTTGCTCAGGCTTTTGTCTCTGGATTTTGTATCAGCGATAGCCGTGGAATGTCGGGGAGGCCTCATGGGCCATGGTCGAATCTTCCTCTCTGAGGATTTGGCCCGATTCCGAATTGCTTTTCGTCAAACTGTGGGATGGGAGGACTCATTTCAGGTTTGTTACCTCAGGTGTCCCACCAAAAGAGGAATTCCAAAGCCAAGCCGTGGGGAAGACTGAAGGGACAACCCGAACTATGGTTAAAAATTGGGGCCTAGGGGCATGGGAAGCCCAATATGCTATCTCTTCATCCAGCCACTGAGTGGCCTTACTAGAGGACTGGGCTCAGCCTGAGGGTCACAATGTGTGTTTGTGACCAATGTGGCCCGCGAGCATGGGCGGGGCCTCATGGGCCACACTGGTTTCAACGACACTGAACGTTGGACAACATGCCAACCACAAGGTTTCTTGCCATGGGGAAGGAGTTCTGATTTCTGCATCACCTTCAACCTTGGGCAGTGATTGGAGATAAGGACTAGGTTCTGAAACCTGAAAACCGAGGTTGGGAAGAGATGACGACCTAAGGCCATGGCGGCTGGATGTGCTTAGTGTGCGGCCAGCTGTCTGGGAGGGGCCAGGGGCTCCAGGCTCAGGCTGTGTCAGAAAGGGCATTAGTGCCCTGGTCAGCCTATGTATTTGTGGTACAGCCATGGTCGGTGCAGGTTGATCCTCATTTGGGGTTACTGGGTAGCCCCAGAGGACAATGTTTTTCTTCTGGAGGGCTGGCAGAGTGCTGCATTGTAGTTCTGGATTGCCAAACTGGAGGTCTTGTGGGCCAGTAGTCTGACGACAAAAGTCTGAGAACACAAGCTAGGCTTAGGTCTCGTTGAGGCCATGGCAGGCACAATCTACAGACCTGAATCGAGATCTCGTGCATCTGAAGTCAGGGCGAGGATCAGACGATCGCTCAGGTTGGAGTTTCTGTCCCTGACGGCCCCTTCATGAATGGGGGGGGGGGCATCACGAGGCCATGGGTGTTTTCCCACGATGGGAGTTGTGAGAAGCTGCAAACTGCAGAGAGTCTTCTGCAGGACAATTGAGACCTATTGTTTGGCTCCAGACCAATGATTCTGAGCAGGGTTCTAAGGATGGATGGCTGGGTAGCCCACCTCGCATTCCAATTGTCTCCTAGCAACAAGACAGGTTAAATGTCCTGGATCTGTGGGGAGCAACCGAGGACGCTGTGTTGAAATGGACACCCCTAAGGAGGGTTCCTAATGTGCTTTTGTGTCTATGGAGACCTTGGAATGAAGAGGTGGCACTGGTGGCCTAAAGGGTTCTCCTAAACAGAGGCTTTGACACAGCTCCAACGTGCACGTTTTCCATGTGTAGATGAGATGTTTTCTGATGGGTGAGTCAAGAAACAACTATATGCTGCTTTTGAAATCCAGGCTCTGAGGAGAGATGCCTGGAAACCAAAGCAATGGATCTGATTAGTGCCTAGGGGCCTGTTCTTTCCTTTTTACCTCTGGGGATATCTGTCTATGGGTCTGAGTGCAGGTAGGTGCTCATTTGGGCTCAGATTGCCCCTGTTTTTCCTGGGAAGCCACCACTTTTGAGATGGATCAGGGACTTTGGAGGTTTATCCTATGAAAGGGTTGTGGCCATTGGAATGGGCACACACAATTCCCTTGCAGAGGGCCAGTACAGTCCTCAGGTTTGGCTCCAGGGGCCTGAGCCTGTAGGTTGTGTAGGCCAGGGCTGTTTGGACAGTGGTCTGAAAACACAAACACGGCTTATGTTTCGGGTCTTAGGTATGGCAGGACTGATGTACAGACCATGAGGAGAACTCTTCGGGATTTGAAAGAAGGGTGAGTGTGAGGATCCTTCTCAAGTTTTTGTCTCTTGATATCGTGTCACACATGGTCGTGGAATTTCTGGGTGACTTTATGGGAAATGGACCAGTCTTACTCTCTGGTGGTTTGGCCCCGTCCAAAGAGATTGGGGTCATTCTGTGGGCTGGAAGAAGTCCGTTTTTTTTTTTTTTTTTTTTTTTTTCTTTTTTAACCTCAGGTGTCCCACCAAATGAGGGATTCCAGAATAGAGACCTGGGGAGGGGCGACTGGACAGTCAGAAATCTGGTTAAAAATTGGGGCCTAGGGACATGTCAAGCCCATTATGACATCTAAAGGTCCAGCCACTGAGAGGACTTACTAGAGGACAGGACTCATGCTGAGGGTCACAATGTGTGTATGCCCTCGTCGCTCAAGAATGGGCGGGGCCTCAGGGTGAATGCTGGTTTCTCCTACACTGAACGTTGGACAACGTGCCAACCACAAGGGTTCTTGCCATGGGTAAGGAGGAGTTCTGATTTCTGCATAACATTCACCCCTGGGCAGTGATTGGAGATAAGGTCTCGGTTCTGAAGCCTGAAAACTGAGGTAGGGAAGAGATGATGACCTAAGGCCATGGCGGGTTTTATGTGCTCAGTGTGCGGTCAGCTTTCTGGGTGTTGGTTAGGAGGTCCGGGCTCAGGTTTGTTCGACAGTGCATTAGTGCCCAGGTTACACTATATAATTTGGGTGAAGTCGAGTGCTGTGTAGGTTTACCCTCATTTAAGGTGCCTGGGCAGCTCATGACGCAATAATTTTTTTTCTAGAGGGAAGGCAGAGTGCTGCATTGTTGGTCCGGAATTGCCAAACTTGAGGGCTTAGGGGCCAGGAGTGTGAGGACAGAAGTCTGAGAAGACAAGCTAGACTTCGATTTCAGGGCGAGGGCATGGCAGGTACCCCCTGCAGATCTGAACCAATATCTCATGCATCTGAAGTCAGGGCGAGGATCAGACGTTGGCTCAGGTTGGAGTTTCTGAGCATGACGTCCGCTTCATGAAGGGAGCGGAATCTCGAGGCCATTGAGGTTTTCCCACGTTGGGAGTTGTGGGATGCCCCCTTCAAGGATTCCTTCTGCGGGACAATTGAGACCTGTTGGACAGCTCCAGGACATCCCATATGGTATGACTCCAGAGCATCGTCCGCGGATGGATGCCTGGGAAGCCCGCCTCGCATTCCAATTGTCTCCTAGCAACAAGACAGTTTAGATCTGATGGCTCTGCCGGAGCAACCGGGGTGGCTGAGATGAAATGGACTTTCCTGAGGATGGGTCCTAATGTGTTTTTGTGTCCATGAGGGCCTTGGAATGGGGCAGTGGCACCGGGACCCTCAAGTACTCTCCTAAGCTTTGGACATGGCTCCCATGCACAGGTTTCCTTGTGGAGACGAGATGAGTTCTGATGGGTGCCTCAGGAAAACTCCTATGCTCGTATTGGAATCAGGCTTTTGAGGACACATGCCTGTAACCCAAAGCAATGGATCCTATTATGGCCTAGGGTCCTGTCTGGTTCAATCTTCTTCTCTGGGGACATCCATCTATGGTATGAGTGGAGGGTGATAATCAGCTGGTGTCAGACAGCCCTTGTTTGTTCCGGGCGACCTACACTATTGGGATGGCCTCAGGGACTTTGGAGGTTTCTCCTAATTTGTACTATTTGGACCATGGAATGGGCAGAATTCCCATGGATTGGTAGGCACAGTCCTAATGTGTGGCTCCAGGGGCCCAGCCTGCAGGGTGGTTGGCCCAAGACTTTGAGGACAGAAGTCTGAAAACACAAATTCAGCTTAGATTTGGGGACGTAGGTATGGCAGGCCCAATCGACAAACCATGAGAAGAACTCTTCAGGATATGAAGAAAGTGCGAGTCTGAGGTGCTTGCTCAGGCTTTTGTCTCTGGATTTTGTATCAGTGATGGCCGTGGAATGTCGGGGAGGCCTCATGGGCCATGGACGAATCTTCCTCTCTGAGGATTTGGCCCGATTCCCAATTGCTTTTCGTCAATCTGTGGGATGGGAGGACTCATTTCAGTTTTGTTACCTCAGGTGTCCCACCAAAAGAGGAATTCCAAAGCCAAGCCGTGGGGAAGACTGAAGGGTCAACCCGAACTATGGTTAAAAATTGGGGCCTAGGGGCATGGCAAGCCCAATATGCTATCTCTTCATCCAGCCACTGAGCGGCCTTACTTGAGGACTGGGCTCAGCCTGAGCGTCACAATGTGTGTTTGTGACCAATGTGTCCCGCGAGCATGGGCGGGGCCTCATGGGCCACACTGGTTTCAACTACACTGAACGTTGGACAACATGCCAACCACAAGGTTTCTTGCCATGGGGAAGGAGTTCTGATTTCTGCATCACCTTCAACCCTGGGCAGTGATTGGAGATAAGGTCTAGGTTCTGAAACCTGAAAACCGAGGTTGGGAAGAGATGACGACCTAAGGCCATGGCGTCTCGATGTGCTCAGTGTGCGGCCAGCTGTCTGGTCGGGTCCAGGGGGTCCAGGCTCAGGCTGTGTCAGAAAGGGCATTAGTGCCCTGGTCAGCCTATGTATTTGGGGTACAGCCATGGTCGGTGCAGGTTATCCTCATTTGATTGTTACTGGGTAGCCCCAGAGGACAATGTTTTTCTTCTGGAGGGCCGGCAGATTGCTGCATTGTAGTTCTGGATTGCCAAACTGGAGGGCTTGTGGGCCAGTAGTCTGACGACAAAAGTCTGAGAACACAAGCTAGGCTTAGGTTTCTGGGTGAGGCCATGGCAGGCACAATCTACAGACCTGAATCGAGATCTCGTGCATCTGAAGTCAGGGCGAGGATCAGACGATCGCTCAGGTTGGAGTTTCTGTATGTGATGGCCCCTTCATGAATGGGGGGGGGCTTCACGAGGCCATGGGTGTTTTCCCACGATGGGAGTTGTGAGAAGCTCCAAACTGCAGAGAGTCTTCTGCGGGACAATTGAGACCTGTTGTTTGGCTCCAGGCCAATGATTCTGAGAAGGGTTCTAAGGATGGATGGCTGGGTAGCCCACCTCGCATTCCAATTGTCTCCTAGCAACAAGACAGGTTAGATCTCCTGGATCTGTGGGGAGCAACCGAGGACGCTGTGTTGAAATGGACACCCCTGGGGATGGGTCCTAACGTGCTTTTGTGTCTATGGAGACCTTGGAATGAAGCGGTGGCACTGGGGCCCAAAAGGGTTCTCCTAAACAAAGGCTTTGACACAGCTCCAACGTGCAAGTTTCCCATGTGTAGATGAGATGTTTTCTGATGGGTGAGTCAAGAAACAGCTATATGCTGCTTTTGAAATCCAGGCCTCTGAGGAGAGATGCCTGGAAAACAAAGCAATGGATCTGATTAGTGCCTAGGGGCCTGTTCTTTCCTTTTTACCTCTGGGGACATCTGTCTATGGGTCTGAGTGCAGGTAGGTGCTCAGTTGGGCTCAGATTGCCCCTGTTTTTCCTGGGAAGCCACCACTATTGAGATGGATCAGGGACTTTGGAGGTTTATCCTATGAGAAGGGTTGTGGCCATTGGAATGGGCACACACAATTCCCTTGGAGAGGGCAAGTACAGTCCTCAGTTTTGGCTCCTGGGGCCTGAGCCTGTAGGTTGTGTAGGCCAGGGCTGTTTGGACAGTTGTCTGAAAACACAAACTCGGCTTATGTTTCGGGTCATAGGTATGGCAGAACTGATCTACAGACCATGAGGAGAACTCGTCGGGATTTGAAAGAAGGGCGAGTGTGAGGCTCTGCTCAAGTTTTTGTCCTGGATATCATGTCACTCATGGTCGTTGAATTTCTGGGTGACTTCATGGGAAATGGACGAGTCTTACTCTCTGGTGGTTTGGCCCCGTCCAAAGAGTTTGCGGTCATTCTGTGGGCTGGAAGAAGTCCGTTTTTTTTTTTTTTTTTTTTTTGTTTTTTTTTTTCTTTTTTAACCTCAGGTGTCGCACCAAATGATGGATTCCAGAGTAGAGCCCTGGGGAGGGGCGACTGGACAATCAGAAATCTGGTTAAAAATTGGGGCCTAGGGACATGTCAAGCCCATTATGACATCTAATGGTCCAGCCACTGAGAGGACTTACTAGAGGACAGGACTCATGCTGAGGTTCACAATGCGTGTGTATGCCCTCATCGCACTCAAGAATGGGCGGGGCCTCAGGGTGAATGCTGGTTTCTCCTACACTGAACGTTGGACAATGTGCCAACCACAGGTTTCTTGCCATGGGTAAGGAGGAGTTCTGATTTCTGCATCACACTCACCCCTGGGAAGTGATTGGAGATAAGGTCTCGGTTCTGAAGCCTGAAAACTGAGGTAGGGAAGAGATGATGACCTAAGGCCATGGCGGGTTTTATGTGTTCAGTGTGCGGTCAGCTTTCTGGGTGTTGGTCAGGAGGTCCGGGCTCAGGTTGTGTTCGACAGTGCATTAGTGCCCAGGTTAGACTATATAATTTGGGTAAAGTCGAGGGCTGTGTAGGTTTACCCTCATTTAAGGTGCCTGGGCAGCTCATGAGGCAATAATTTTTTTTCTAGAGGGCAGGCAGAGTGCTGCATTGTGGGTCCGGAATTGCCAAACTTGAGGGCTTCGGGGCCAGGAGTGTGAGGACGGAAGTCTGAGAAGACAAGCTAGACTTGGGTTTCAGGGCGAGGGCACGGCAGGTACCCCCTGCAGATCTGAACCAATATCTCATGCATCTGAAGTCAGAGCGAGGATCAGACGTTGGCTCAGGATGGAGTTTCTGAGCATGACGGCCGCTTCATGAAGGGAGCGGAACTCAAGGCCATTGAGGTTTTCCCACGTTGGGAGTTGTGGGATGCCCCCTTCAAGGATTCCTTCTGCGGGACAATTGAGACCTGTTGGACAGCTCCAGGACATCCCATATGGAATGACTCCAGAGCACCGTTCGCGGATGGATGCCTGGGAAGCCCGCCTCGCATTCCAATTGTCTCCTAGCAACAAGACAGTTTAGATCTGATGGCTCTGCCTGGTCAACCGGGGTGGCTGACTTGAAATGGACTTTCCTGAGGATGGGTCCTAATGTGTTTTTGTGTCCATGAGGGCCTTGGAATGGGGCGGTGGCACCGGGACCCTGAAGTACTCTCCTAATCTTTGGACATGGCTCCCATGCACAGGTTTCCTTGTGGAGACGAGATGAGTTCTGATGGGTGCCTCAGGAAAACCCCTATGCTCGTATTGGAATTAGGCTTTTGAGGACACATGCCTGTAACCCAAAGCAATGGATCCTATTATGGCCTAGGGTCCTCTCTGGTACAATCTTCTTCTCTGGGGACATCCATCTATGGTATGAGTGGAGGGTGATTATCAGCTTGTGTCAGACAGCCCTTGTTTGTTCCGGGCGACCTACACTATTGGGATGGCCTCAGGGACTTTTGGAGCCGCTCCAATCCACGGCTATCCCCGACACAACATCCAGAGACAAAAGCCTGAAGGAACGCCTCCCACTCGCCCTTGTTTCAGAGGCCCAGGAGCTCTCTCTCGGGCTGTACATCCGGCCTGCCATACCCTAGGCGCCACTCATAAGCTGAGTTTGTGTATTCAGACTTCTGTGCCCACAGCCTGGACCCACACAACATCCAGGCTAGGGCCTCTGGACCAAACAGCTAAAGATTGTGCCTGCCCTCTCCAAGGAAAGTGTGCCCAATCCATTGACCACAACACTACAGGTTAGGGAAAAGCTCCAAGGTCCCTGAGGCCATCAATAGTATAGGCCACCCTGGACTAAGAGGGGCTCTCTGACACCAGCGGAGCAACTATCTCCACTTAGACTCTCATACAGTGTCCCCAGAGACAGAAGGTTGAAATGGACAGGCCCCCAGGCCCTAATCTGAACCTTAGCTTTGGTTTCCATGTTTCCATTCTCAGAGGACTGTTTTCGTAGACCAGCACATGGGGCTTTTCTGAGGCACCAAACCAAACATCTCTCATCTCCACATGGGCACCTTTCTTACTGGGATGTATCAAACACTTCAGGTAGGAGAGTTCCGCAGGGCCACTGAACAACCAGCACATTCCAAGGTCTCCATGGACCCAAACGCACATTATGACGCATCCTCAGGAGAAGCCATTTCAACTCAGCCCCCTGGGTCTCGTGTTCCAGAGGCAGGAGATCAAACATATCTTGTCCCTAATAGCCAATGGGAATGCGAGGCATGCTGTACAGGGATCCATCCTTCGAACCCTGCTCTCCAGTCCTTCCATATGGTATGTCCTGGAGCCATGCAACAGGACTCGAATGTCCCGCAGAAGGAAACCTTGTGGTTTGGGGCAACCTCCAAACTCAGCGTGGGAAAACTTCCTTGGCCTCATGAGGCCCCCACTTCATGAAGGTGCCATCATGGACACATACTCCAGCCTCAGCCAACGTCTGATCCTCAGCCTGAATTCAGATGCAGGAGATTTTGATTCAGCCTCTGCAGAGTGGGCCTGCTCTGCCCTTGGCTCCAATCCTCACACTAGCTTGTGTTTTCAGACTTCCGTCCTCACACTCCTGGCCCACAAACCCTCCCTACTGGGAATTCTGGGGCCACAATGAAGCACTGTGCCTGCCTCCCAGGAGAAAAACATTGTCTATGGCGCTGCCCAGAAACCCCAAATGAGGATCAAACTGCTTGGCCCTCGGCAACACCCCAATTGCATAGGCTACCTTAAACAGTGATGCTCTGTCGCAAATAGCCTGAGCCCAGACCTTCAAACAGACACCGACACATCTGGCTGCACACCCAGCACATTGGACCCGCCACTGCCTTAGGCCACCATCCATTCCCAACCTGGGTTTTCAGTCATCGGAACCTAGACCTTATCTCCAATCCCTGCACAGGGGGGAACCTGATGCACAAGTCAGAACCCCTCCTTCCCCATGGCAAGAAACCTTGCTGCTGGCAGTGAGTCAAACCTTCAGTGTAGGAGAAAACGGCATGGCCCATGAGGCCACGCCCAAGCGTGAGGGCGGCCTTGGGCACAAACACACATTGTGACCCTCAGCGTGAGTACCTTATTCAAGTAACGCCTCTCAGTGACTTGACCAAGAGCCCGCATATGTGGCTTGCCATGCCCATAGGCACCCAGGACTAACTAGATGGTGTGTATTCCAGTTGAGGGAACCCACTGCTGTGCTCTAGAGTCCCTCTCCTGGGGGGTCCCCTGTGGCAGAAAACAGTACTCTTCATTCCCACAGAATGAACACAAACACTTGGGAGCTTGGACAATCCCCCGAGAGGAAGGCTCTTCCTCGGCCTCTGAGACAACCCCTACCCTGACCGGACACTGTGAACGCAACACCCAGAGACAAAATCCTGAGTGACTGCCTCCCACTTGCCCTATTTGATTTCCAGAGGATCTCCCCTCATGGACTGGAGATCAGGCCTGCCATTACATTGGCCCCTAGCTGAGCCAAGTTTGCTTTTTCAGACATCTGTCCCCACAGCCCTGGCAAACACAGCCTCTAGGCTGGGTCCTCTGGAGCCATACCACAGGACCGTGCTTGCTCTCTCCTGGGAAACTGTGTCCATTCCTTTGGCCACACACCTCCAGAATATGAGAAACCTCAAGGCCTCTGAGGACATCCCACTACTGGGAGCCTCACTGGACTCACAGGGGCATTCGGACACAAGCTGAGCAGCTACATCCATGAATGCATGCACACAGATGTCAACAGAGATAGAAGGTTGAGCCGGACAGGCCTTTAGGCCGTAGTCTCAACTCTTGCTTTGGTTTCCAGATGTCACTCCTCAGAGGCTTTGGTTCGAAGAACAGGGTATGGGGCTTTCCTGAGGCACGGAACAGAACTCCTCTCGTGTCCACATGGGAAGTTTCCTTGTTGGAGCCGTGTCAAACACCTCATGTTGGAGAATCCTGCAGAGTCCCTGAGCCACCTCCACATTCCAAGGTCTCCCAGGCCACCAAGCCACAGTAGGACTCATCTTCAGGAGAGTCCATTTCAACTCTCCCCTCTAGGTAGCTCACCCAGGAGCCCGCAGATTGAGCCTGCCTTGTCCTGACTAAAGAGTGGGAATATGAGGTGGCGTTCCCAGGCATCCATGCTTAGACACCTGCTCTCTAGTCTTTCCATATGGGGCCTCTTGGAACCATCCAATAGGACTCAACTGTCGTGCAGAAGGTAACCTTCAGTTTTGGAGCAGTTCACAAATCCCATCGTAGCCAAAACTTTCTGGCCTCATGAAGCCCCCACACCCTTCAGGAAGAGGCCATGCTGGACAAGAACTCTAGCCTGAGGCACGTCTCATAGTTGACATGACCTCAGTGCAGGAGATCTCGATTCAGCCTCTGCAGAGTGGGCCTGCCGTGCCCTCGGTCCCAAACCTCACGCTAGCTTGTGTTTTCAGACTTCCTTCCTCACACTCCTGGCAAACAAGCCCTCCGGACTAGGAACTCCAGAACCAAAACCCAGCCCAGTGTCTGCCCAACGGAAGAAAAACGTTTCCCTGTGGGGCTCTCCAGAAAACCCAGATGAGGATCAACCTGCTCGGGCCTCGACGGAACCCGAACTGGATAGGCTTCTCAGGGCACTCATGCTCTGCCTGACACAGCCTGAAGCCAGACGTCCAGACCGACAAGGAGACAGCTGGCCGCACACCCAGCACTTCGGACACGCCATGGCCTCATGCCGTCACCTCTTCCTAACCTTGGTTTTCAGATATCTGAACCTAGACATTATATCAATTCTCCACACAGCTGGGTATCGCAAGTACAAAACAGTACTCCTCCTTCCCCATGGCTGTCAAGCTTGCTCTTGGCATGGAGTCACACGTTCAGGGTGGGAGAAACCTTCATGGCCCCTGATGCCACGCCCAAACTTGAGTGCTGCTTGGGCACAAATTCACACTGTGACCCTCAGCATGAGCCCCATGTCAAAGAAAGGCCTGTCAGGGCCTGGACCAAGAGCCCGCATATGGGGCTTGCCAAGCCACTATGCACCCAATCCTCACCAGGGTTTGAGTTTTCCAGTTGCCCCGCCTGCACCTGGGGCTCTGCTCTTGAATCCCTTTCTTGGAGAGACCCATGAGCCAGACAACACGACTCCACCCTTCCCACAAAATGACCCCAAACTCTTGGGAGCTGGGACAAATCCCAAGAGACGGATACCCCTCCACAGTCCCTAAGGCCACCGCTCCAATCCACGGCTATCCCGGACACAACATCCAGAGACAAAAGCTTGAAGGAATGCCTCCCACTCGCCCTTGTTTCAGAGGCCCCGGAGCTCCCTCTCGGGCTGTACATCAGGCCTGCCATACCCTAGGCGCCACTCTTAAGCTGAGTTTGTGTTTTCAGACTTCTGTGCCCACAGCCTGGACACACACAACCTCCAGGCGAGGGTCTCTGGAGCCACAGCGAACGATTGTGCCTGCCCTCTCCAAGGAAAGTGTGCACAATCCATTGACCACAACCTTAGAGATTAGGGAAAAGCGCCAAGCCCCTGAGGCCATCAATAGTGGAGGCCACCCTGGACTAAGAGGGGGCTCTCTGACACCAGCGGAGCAACTATCTCCACTTAGACTCTCAGACAGAGTCCCCAGAGACAGAAGGTTTAAATGGACAGGCCCCCAGGCCCTAATCTGAACCTTAGCTTTGGTTTCCATGTGTCCGTCCTCAGAGGACTGTTTTCGTAGACCAGCACACGGGGCTTTTCTGAGGCACCAAACCAAACCTCTCTCGTCTCCACATGGGGAGCTTTCTTATTGGGGATGTATCAAACCCTTCAGGTAGGAGAGTTCCGCAGGGCCACTGAACAACCAGCACATTCCAAGGTCTCCATGGACCCCAAACGCACATTATGACGCATCCTCAGGAGAGGCCATTTCAACTCAGCCCCCTGGGTCGCGTGCCCCAGAGGCAGCAGATCAAACATATCTTGTTGCTTATGGCCAAGGGGAATGCGAGGCATGCTGTACAGGGATCCATCCTTCGAACCCTGCTCTCCAGTCCTTCCGTATGGTATGTCCTGGAGCCATGCAACCGGACTCGAATGTCCCGCAGAAGGAAATCTTGTGGTTTGGGGCAACCTCCAAACTCAGCGTGGGAAAACTTCCTTGGCCTCATGAGGCCCCCGCTTCATGAAGGTGCCATCATGGACACATACTCCAGTCTCAGCCAACGTCTGATCCTCAGCCTGACTTCAGATGCAGGAGATTTTGATTCAGCCTCTGCAGACTGGGCCTGCTCTGCCCTTGACTCTAATCCTCACACTAGCTTGTGTTTTCAGACTTCCGTCCTCACACTCCTGGCCCACAAACCCTCCCTACTGGGAATTCTGGGGCCACAATGAAGCACTGTGCCTGCCTCCCAGGAGAAATACATTGTCTATGGTGCTGCACAGAAACCCCAAATGAGGATCAAACTGCTTGGCCCTCGGCAACACCCCAATTGCATAGGCTACCTTAAACAGTGATGCTCTGTCGCAAAAGCCTGAGCCCTGACCTTCCAACAGACACCGACACAGCTGGCTGCACACCCAGCACATTGGACCTGCCACTGCCTTCGGACACCATCCATTCCCAACCTGGGTTTTCAGTCATCGGAACCTAGACCTTATCTCCAATCCCTGCACAGGGGGGAACCTGATGCATAAGTCAGAACCCCTCCTTCCCCATGGCAAGAAAACTTGCTGCTGGCCGTGAGTCAAACCTTCAGTGTAGGAGAAAACGGCAAACCTGCCGGGCCTCATGAAGCCCCCCATATCCTTCAGGGAGAGGCCATCATGGTCAAAAACTCTAGTTTGAAGCACGTCTCATAGTAGACATGACCGCAATGCAGGAGATCTTGATTCAGCCTCTGCAGAGTGGCCTGCCGTGCCCTCGGTCCCAAACCTCACGCTAGCTTGTGTTTTCAGACTTCCTTCCTCACACTCCTGGCAAACAATCCCTCCAGAGTAGGAATTGCAGAACCACAAGCCTGCTCAGTTACTGCCCACCGGTAGAAAACGTTTCCTTGTGGGGCTTTCCATAAAACCCAGATGAGGATCAACCTGCTCTTGCCTCGACGGCACTCAGATTTGATAGGCTGCTCTGGGCACTAATGCTCTGCCTTTCACAGCCTGATGCCAGACTTCCAGACAGACAAGGAGACAGCTGGCCACACACCTAGCACTTCTGACACGCCATGGACTTATGCCGTTATCTCTTCCTAACCTTGGTTTTCCGATATCTAAACCCAGATATTATATCAATTCCCCACACAGTTGGGCATTTGAAGCACAAATCAGAACTCCTTTTTCCCCATGGCTGTAAGGCTTGCTCTTGGCATGGAGTCACACCTTCAGGGTGGGAGAAACCTTCATTTCCCCTGAAACCACGCCCAAACTTGAGTGCTGCCTTGGGCACAAATTCACTCTGTGACCCTCAGCATGAGCCCAATATCAAAGAAAGTCCTGTCAGGACCTTGACCAAGAGCCCTCATATGGGGTGTGCCAAGCCCCTATACACCCAATCCTCACCAGTGTTTGAGTTTTCCAGTATCCCCCCTGTTCCTGGGGCTCTGCTCTGGAATCACTTTCTTGGAGAGACACATGAGCCAGACAACAGGACTCCACCCTTCCCACAAAATGACCCCAAACTCCTGTTAGCTGGGACAAATCCCCAGAGAGGTTACTCGTCCACAGTCACTGAGGCCACCCCATACAATCCACGGCTATCCTGGACGCATCCAGAGACAAAAGCCTGAAGGAATCTCGCCCTTGATTCACAAGCCAAGGAGCTCACTCTTTATCTGTACATCCGGCCTGCCATACCTCGGCGCCACTCATAAGCTGAGTTTTTGTTTTCAGACTTATGTGCCCACTGCCTGGACCCACACACCCTCCAGGCTAGGGCATCTGGAGCCACAGTGAAAGATTGTGCCTGCCATCTCCAAGGAAAGTGTGCCCAATCCATTGACCACAACCCTACAGGTTAGGGAAAAGTTCCAAGGCCCCTGAGGCCATCCTGATAGTGTAGGCTGCCCTGGACTAAAAGGGGCACTCTGACACCAGCTGAGCCATTATCACCACTTAGACTTTCAGACAGTGTCCCCAGAGACAGAAGATTGAAATGGACAGGCCCTTAGGCCCTATTATGAACCTTAGCTTTAGTTTTCATGTGTCTGTCCTCAGAGGACTGGTTTCTTATACCAGCATATTAGGTTTTTCTGAGGCTCCAAACCAAACCTCTCTCGTCTCCACATGGAGTGCTTTCTTACTGGATCTGTATCAAACCCTTCTGGTCGGAGAATTCCGCAGGGCCACAGTACAACCATCACATTCCAAGGTCTCCATGGAAAGAAACACACATTATGACGCATCCTCAGGAGAGGCCATTTCAACTCAGCCCACTGGTTAGCTTGCCCCAGAGCCAGCAGAACAAACATATCTTGTCGTTAATGGCCAAAGGGAATGCGAGGCATGTTGTTCAGGGATCCATCCTTTGAACCCTCCTCTTCAGTCGTTCCGTATTGTATGTACTGGAGCCATTCAACAGGACTCGACTGTCTTGCAGAAGGAAACCTTGTGGTTTGTGGCAACCTCCAAACTCAGCGTGGGAAAACTTCGTCAACCTCATGAGGCACCTGCTTCATGAAGGTGCCATCAAGGGCACAATCCAACCTCAGCCAATGTCTGATCCTCAGCCTGACTTCAGATGCATGAGATATCCTTTCAGCCTTTGCAGAGTGGGCCTGCTCCCCACCTCACCCTATCTTTTGTTTTCAGACTCTACCCTAGCACTCCTGGCCCAAAAGCCCTCATGATTGGGAATTCTGGTTCCAGAACGAAGCACTCTGCCTGCCCCCCAAAGAAAAACATTGTCTATGGCATTGCTCAGAAACCCCAAATGAAAATCAACCTGCTCAGCCCTCGGCAACACCCCAATTGCATAGGCTACCCTAAACACTATGCTCTGTCTTACATAGCCTGAGCCCAGACCTTGTGAGAGACATTGAGACAGTTGGCTTCACACCCAGCACATCGAACCTGCCATGGGTTAGGCCATTTCATCCCTTCCCATTGACCTGGGTGTCTTCCTGGAGGTATATTCTGAGGCTGTGTCAGACTATGCATTTTTTCTGGAGCTTCCTATGGAATTGGGGTGGTATTAGGGGCCTTGCAATTTTCTCTTAATCTGGTGGGTTGGGAAACTGAGACAGGCTGACATTCCTTGGGAGAGCTGGCCCAGTGCTGTTGTGTGTTCCTGGAGGCCCCATCCTGGAGGGCATATGGGTCAGGACTCTGGGTCCAAAGTCTTCAGACACAAACTCGGGTAAGAGTTAAGCTCGAGGTGATGGCAGACCCAATCTGCAGACCCTGAGCGAAGCATCTCCAGATATGAAATTCGGACGGCTGTGAGGCAGGAGCACAGTCTTTTCTGTCTGACTTGTTTGTCTATGATGGCCACGAAATGAAGGGGTGGCCTCATGGGTCCATGTGAGATTCTACCTCTCTGGGAATTCTGCTCGGCACCCAAGAGTTTGGTGTATTTCCGGGGGATGGGAGGAGCGCAGTTTTATGAGTCAGGGATCCCGTCCAAACAGCCATTCCAGAGATGGATCCTGGGTTCTGGAGCCTGGATCACCGCAACAAGGCTTAGGATTTGGGCCTAGGGTCCTGCTCTATGTTTTCCTGGTACAGCTCCCGAGTGTTCTTGTTGGAAATGGGTCTCATTCTGAGGGTCACAATGCCTGTTTTTGCCCAGATGCCCAAGCTGAGTGGGTGTGACCTCATGGGCTATGCACTTGGCTCCCATTCTGAGGGTTGGACTGCCATCTCAACATTCAGTTTTCCTGCCATGGGGAAGGAGGTGAACTTTTTTATGCTTCAGGTTCCCCCATGGGCAGGAATTTGAGCTAAGTTCTGGGACAGGTGTCTGAATACCCAGTTCACTTTGAGATGAAGTCCTCGGGCCAAGGCAGGACCCACCTGCAGAAAATGAGGCCTGCTTTCTGGGTGGCTGTCAGGAGCTCGGGCTCGAGCTGTGTCAGACAGAACATTCGTGGAGAGTTCGGCCTATGATATTGGGGTGCTTTTGAGAGCTGTGCAACTGGATCCTCATGGGGGATTTTTGCACAGACCCTTTTTTCACTTTTTCTATCTGGTGAGCAGGCAGATGGCTGCATTACGGCTCCAGAATATCCAAGTTGGAGGGTTTGCAGGCGAGGAGTGTGAGGACAGAAGTATTAAAACATAAGCTACGGTTACGCTCAGTGCCGAGCACATGTCTATTCCAATGTACAGCAGTTGTTTCGAGATCTTCAGCACCTGGGCGAGGGGAAGATGTCTGCTCACGCTGGAGTTTGTATCCATGATGGCCAACAAATGGTGGGGAGGCCTCAAGAATTCTTGGAGATTTTTCCAAGCTGGAGCTTGTGAGCTGCTCCAAACATCAAGGTGTCCTACTAAGGGACAGCAGAAGTCTTCTTACAGGGCTCCAGGGTCCCCCATATGGAAGATTCGATAGCAATGCTCTCTGAATGGAGGCCTGGGAAGCCAATCTCTTGTTACCATTGCAGCTGAGGAACAGGGTAAGCTTGAACCAATGACACTGATTCCAAGTTCCAAGTGATTTGCGTTGATGGAAGTTCTCAGTCTAACAGGTTCCAATGCTGCTTGATGTCCAGGGAGACCTTAGAATGTGGTGGCGGCTCTCTGACCATTGAGGATTCTCTATCCTTAGGATTAGACCCAGTACCCAGGAGCCAGGTTTCCTTCTTGGGACAGGAGGTGTGCTCTTGTATGGCTCACGGACCACAGGTTGGACCATATGCTTGAATTTCCAGAACAGCCCTCTAGGGAGAGAGACCTCAAAACATAAGCTAGGGTTCTGATGAGGTTTTAGGGCCATGGAAGTTTCAATCTTCGGACTAAGTGCCATTAGCCTGCATGTCATCCTGGAGGTAGGTGCTGAGGCTGTGTCAGGCTGTGCACTTTTTCCAGAGTGGCCTATGATATTGGGGTGCAGTCAGGGGCCTTGCAGTTTTCTCCTAATATGGACATTTTGGGAAACTGAGATGGGCAGGGTTTCCTCAGGAGAGCAGGGCCAGTGATGTCATGTGTTTCTCGAGGCCCCATCCTGGAGGTCATGTGTGTCAGGACTTTGGGACCAAAGACTTTAGACACAACCTCGGATAAGAGATAGGAGTGAGGTGTTGGCAGTCCGAATCTGAAGACCCTGAGGGAAGCTCCTCGGGATTTGAAATTCAGGTGGCTGGGAGGGAGGGGCACAGGCTTTTCTGTCTGGATTTTGTGTCTAGGATGGCCACTAAATGGAGGGGTGACCTCATGTGTCCATGGGATATTCTTCCACTCTGGTGATTCTGCTTGGCACCCAAGAGTTTGATTTCTTTCTGGGGAAGAGGAAAAGACTGTATTCCATCTCTGGGATCCTGTCCAAACAGGGATTCCAGAGATGGTTTCTGTGTCCAGACACTGGGAAAACTTAACCAAAGCTTCGATTTGGGTTCCTGGTCCAGATCCCAAGGGGGATCTTTGGAAAGGGGTCTCACTCTGAGGGTCACAATGCCTGTTTGTGCCCAGCTGCCCATCCTGTGTAGGCGTGGTCTCATGGACCATGCACCTGGTTCCCACTCAGCGTTGTACAGCCATCTCAACATTCAGTTTTCTGGCCATGGGGAAGGAGGAGCACTCTTTTGTGCTTCCGAGTCCCCTATGGGCAGGAATTTGAGCTAAGTCTGGGAAAGGTACCTGAATATTCAGGTTGCTTCAAGATGATGGCCTCGGGCCAAGGTTGGACCCACCTGGAGGATATGGGGCCCACTATCTGGGTGGCTGACAGGAGGTCGGGGATCAGGCAATGTCAGACAGACAATTTATGCAGAGGTCGGTCTATTATATTGGGGTGACATTGAGGGCCGTGCAGGAGGATCCTCATGTGGGTTTCTACGAAGACCCATAGGGCACTTCTTCTTTCTGGTGGGCAGGCAGAAAGCTGCACTGTGGCTTCAGAATTCCCAATATGGAGGGCTTGTAGGCGAGGAGTGTGAAGACAGAAGTCTGAAAACACAAGCCACGGATAAGCTCAGTGCCGACCACAGGACCATTCCATTGTGCAGTGGTTGTTTCGAGATTTCCAGCACCTGAGTATGGGCGAGGGTCAGATGTCTGCTCACGCTGGGTTTGCATCCATGATGGTCAACGAATTGTGGGGTGGCCTCAAGAATTCTTGGAGATTTTCCCAAGCAGGACCTTGTGAGCTGCTCCAAACAGCAAGGTGTCCTACTGTGGGACAGGGGAAGTCCGCTTACAAGGCTCCAGGGTCCCCCATATAGAAAGATTCGACAGCAGAGGTCTCTGAATGGGGGCCTGGGAAGTCTTCCTTGCATGACCATTGCAGCTGAGGAACATTGCAGGCTTGATCTGCTGGTTTTTGTTCAAATTTCCAAGTGATCTAAGTTGACGGATGTTCTCAGTCTAATGAGTCACAATGCTGCTTGGTGTCCAGGGAGACCTTAGAATGTGGTGGTGAGGGTGCCTGGGTGGCTCAATGGGCTAAGCCGCTGCCTTCGGCTCAGGTCATGATCTCAGGGTCCTGGGATTGAGTCCCGCATCAGGCTCTCTGCTCAGCAGGGAGCCTGCTTCTTCCTCTCTCTCTCTCTGCCTTCCTCTATGCCTACTTGTGATCTCTCTCTGTCAAATAAATAAATAAAATCTATATAAAAAAAAGAATGTGGTTGTGGGTCTGTGGCCATGCAGGATTCTCCTACCTGAGGGTTAGACCCAGTTCCCAGGAGCCAGGTTCCCTTCTCGGGACAGGAGGGGTTCTCTTGTATGCCTCAGGGACCACATGTCGGATCATATGTTGGATTTCAAGACCAGGCCTCTGGGCACAGAGGCCTGAATATCTAGGCTAGGGTTCTTATGAGGTTGTAGGGGCATGTCATCCTCAACCTTCGGACTTAGGGACTTTGACCTGTGAGTCTTCCTGGAGGTAGATGCTCAGGCTGTGTCAGACTGTGCATTTTTTCCAGAGTGGCCTATGAAATTGGGGTGGGCTCAGGGGCCTTGCAGGCTTTTCCTAATCTGGAGGGTTTGTGCAACTGAGACGGCAGAATTTCATCCAGAGATCAGGCCCAGTGATGTAGTGTGGTTCTGTCAGCCCCATCCTGCAGGGAATGTGGTTAAGGGCTCTGGGACCAAAGTCTTCAGACACAAAATTGTGTATCAATTAGGAGGGAGGTGATGGCAGCCCCGATCTGCAGACGCTGAGGGCAGCTCCTCAGGATTTGAAATTCGTGTGGCTGGGAGGCAGGAGCAAAGGCTTTTCTGTCTGGATTGTGTCTAGGATGGCCTTGGAATGGTGGTGTGTCCTCATGTGTCCATGGAATATTCTACCTCTCTGGGGATTCTGCCCAGCACCCAAGAGTTTGGTGTCTCACTGCGAAGGAGAGAGCGTATTTTACTGTTTCACGGTTCCCGTCAACACAGGGATTCCAGAGATGGGTTATAGGTCCCTGTGCCTGGATAACCCTACAAAGGCTTAGTATTTGGGCCTAGAGGCTTGACTGCCTGGCTCTGTGGGGCTTTGGTTCAGCTCCCATGGAGACTTGTTGGAAATGGGTCTCAGGGTAAGGGTCACAATGCCTGTTTGTGCCCAGATGCCCATCCTGAGTGGGCATTGGCTCTTGTTCCATGCACCTGGATCCCAATATGAGGGTTGGACCACCATATCAACATTTAATTTTCCTTCTATGAGGAAGGAGGAGTACTCTTTTGTGCTTCAGATTCCCCCATGCACAGTAATTTGAGCTATGTTCTGGGACTGGTACGTGAATAACCAGGTTGGTTTGAGATGAAGGACTCAGGTGAAGGCAGGTCACACCTGCCAGATATGGGTCCCGCTATCTAGGTGGCTACCAGGAGGTCGGGGCTCGAGCTGTGTCAGACAAAGCATTAGTTCACAAGGTGGCCTATGATATTGTGGTGCTATAGAGGGCTGTGCTGGTGGAACCTTATATGGAGTTTCACGCAGACCCATAGGGCACCTCTTTTTTCTGGTGGGCAGGCAGAAGGCTGCATTGTGGCTCCCAAATTCCCAATATGGGGGACTTGAAGGCGAGGAGTGTGAGAACAGAAGGCAGAAAACACAATCTATGCTTAATCTCAGTGCCGAGAACATGGCCGTTCCAATGTGCAGTGGTTTTTTTCGAGATCTCCAGCATCTGAGTACAGGCGAGGGTCAGATGTCTGCTCATGATAGAGTTTGTATCTATCGTGGCCAACAAATGAAATATCCAGCACCTGAGTAAAGGTGGATTTCAGACGTTTACGCACACTGGAGTTTGTGTCTCTGATGACCGAATGGATGAGTGGCATCAAGAGGCTGATGCATGTGAGATGCTCCAAACAGCAAGGTTGTTTTTACTACTGGACAGTTAGAGTCTGGTATGTTTTCTGCAGGGCCCCCCATGTGAAAAGTATGGGTAGCAGAGCCCTTCCACATGGATGCCTGGAAAGCACACCTCCATTGACCAATGCAGCTGAGGAACATGCAGGTTCTTTACGGTGCTTCTGGGGCGAAGCACCAAGGTCTTGAGTTGACATGGAATCTCTTGAAGATGGGTTACAATGCTGGTTTTTTTTTACCAGGTAGATCTTAGAATGTGTTGGTGGCTAAGGTGCCTGCAGGATTCTCCTACCCTGAGGGTTTAACACAGGTCGAAGAGCACGGTTACCTTCTGGGGACAGGAGATATAGTGTTTTGTGGCTCAGGGACCACATGCCGTATCATAAGTTCCTATTCAAGAACAGGCCTCTGAAGACAGATGCCCGACAACCTAATCTAGGGTTCCAATGAGTCCCAAAGGCATGAGAGGTTCAATCTTCAGACTTAGGACAGTTGACTTGGGTGTCTGCCAGGATGTAGGTGATCAGGGAGTTTCAGACTGTGCACTTATGTCCAGAGTAACCTCCAATATTGGGGTGGCCACAGGGGCCTTGAATGTTTCAACCAACTCTGGAGGGTTTGGTTAACTGACATGCACAATTTCCATGGGGATGGCAAGCACAGTCCTGTGGTGTGGCTCCAGAGACTCCACCCTGGAGGGCATGTGAGCCATGTTTCTGGGAGGGAAGTCTGCAAACACAAACTTGGGTTAGGTTTAGTGGCTAGGTTATCGCAGGGCAATGTGTAGACCTGGAAGGCTACTCGTCAGGAACAGTAACTGGAATGACCCGAAGGCGGAAGCACAGGCTTTTATATCTGGATTGTGTGTCTAGGGTGACGTCAGAATGTAGCTGTGGCCTCATGGGTCCATGGGAGATTTTTCCTCTAAGGATACAGGCGGCTCCCAATATTTTGATGACTTTTTGGTATGGGAAGACTGCTATTTTTGATCTTAGGTGTGCCCCAAAACAGGGATTCCAGAGATGGGCTCTGTGTCTAGGCGCCTGGAAAATCCCACCAAGGGTTGGGATTTGGGCTTATGGGCAGACCAGGCCTGCAATGCAGGATCTTGGTGGTGCAACTGAGAGGGCTTGTTTGGAAGCATGCTCAGGCTGAGCATTACAATGCCTGTTTGTGCCCAGGGTGGCCCTCAGGAGTGGGCGTGGTCCCATAGTCCATTTTCTGGCTCCCACACTGAGGGATGGACACACATTCCAATGGCCAGGTTTCCAGCCATGGGGAAGGAGGAAATATCTATTGTGCTTCATGTTCCCCCATAGGCAGGGATTACAGCAAAGGTCTGGGGACAGATGCCTGAATACCAAGGATGCATAGAGATGACAGATTTGGGCCATGGCTGTTCTCACATGCTGGATATGGGCCCCGCTCTCTGGGTGGCTGACACGAGGTCTGGGCTCAGGCTGTGTCAGACACAGCACTAGTGGCCAGAGAAGTCTATATATTGGGGTTCTCTCCAGGGCCGAGTAAATTGATCCTCATGTAGGGTTTCTGGCGAGACTCACGAAGCACTTCTTTCTGTGGGGCAGGCAGAATGCTGCCTTATGGATCCAGAATTCCCTATCAAGCGGGTTTGGGGACAAATAGGGTGAGAATGCAATTGTAAACACCAGCTATGCTTAAATTGAGTGCCAAGCGGAAGTCAGTTTCAATGTGCAGCAGCTTATACGAGATATCCAGCACCTGAGTAAGGGCAGATGTCAGATATTTGCTCACACTGGAGTTTGTGTCTAGGATGACGACTAATGGAGGGGTGGCTTCAGGAGGCAATGGAGGATTACCCACGCTTAAGATTGTGAGATGCTCCAAACAACAAGGTTTCCTTCTAATGGACAGGAGGAGTCTGTTTTTTTTTCCTCCAGGTTCCCTCAAGTGGAAGTTTGCGTAGCAGAGCCCTCCTGCATGGATGACTGGAAAGCACACGTCCAATGACCATTGCAGCTGAGGAACATGACAGGTTCGTTTTGGTGGTTCTGGTGCCAAGTACCAAGGCCTTGAGTTGACTTGGAATCTCTTACAGATGTGTCCCAAAACTGGTTTGTTACAAGGGAGGTCTTAGAATGTATTGGTGCTATGGGCCACGCTGAGGGTTTGGCACAGGTCGATGTGCACAGTTTCCATCTTGGGAGAGGAGATGTTCTGTTTTGTGGCTCAGGGTACATATGTTGTATCCTGACTTGGTATTCAAGAACAGGCCTCTGAGGATTGATGCTGGCAACCTAATCTAGAGATCCAATGATGTCCTTGGTGCCCATCAGGTTCAATTTTCTTACTAAGGACCATTGATATGGTTGTCTGACTGGATGTAGGTGATCAGGGTGTTTCAGACTGTGCATTTGCATCCAGAGCCACTTCCACTATTGGGGTGGGCTCAGGGGCCTTGCAGGTTTCTCCTAACTTGGAGGCTTTGGGGAACTGTGATGGGCACAGTTTCCTTGGGGATGGCAGGCCCAGTCCTGTGGTAAGGCTTCAGAGACCACCTCCTTGAGGATATGAGAGCCATGGTTTTGGGAGGGAAGTCTGCAAACACAAATTTGGGTCAGGGATAGTGGCAAGGTGATCGCAGGTCCAATGCATAGACCTAGAATTCATCACGTCAGGAACTGTAATTAGGGTGACTGAAAGCTGGTAGCACAGGCTTTTCTATCTGGATTGTGTGTCCAGGATGGGCTCTGAATGTAGACGTGGTCTCATGGTTCAATGGGAGACTTTTCCTCTCTAAGGATCCTGGTGGATCTCCATAGATTGGTGGTTTTTCAGAGAAGAAAAGAGTGCTCTTTTCCATCTTAGGGGTGCTCCAAAACAGGGAAGAATGCTGTTTTCCAACTTAGGCTTATGCCAAAACAGGGATTCCAGAGACGGGCTCTGGGTCTGGGTGCCCGGATATCCCACCAAGTGTTAGGATTTGGGCCTAGGGGCATTCCAGGCCTGCAATGCAGGATCCTAATGGTGTAACAGAGAGGGCTTGTTTGAAAGCATGCTCAGGCTGAGGGTCATCATGCCTCTTTGTGCCCAGGGGGGCCCTCAGGAGAGGGCGTAGTCTCATTGGCCATATAGCTGGATCCCACTTTGAGGGTTGGACACCCATTGCAACAGCCAGGCTTCCTGCAATGGAAAGAGGAGTTCTCTATTGTGCTTCAGGTTCCCCCATTGGCAGGGTTACAGGAAAGGTCTGTGGAAAGTTGCCTTAATACCAAGGATGTGTACAGATGACAGGCTAAGAATTCCCAGGTAACAAAACAGCATTGTTACCCATATTCATGACATTCCATGTAGAAATAAGCCCTTAGAACTTCGCCCCAGAGCCACCAGAATGAACTTGCCATGTTCCTAAGCTGCAATGGTCAGTGGAGGTGTGGTTTCCAGGCAACCATATGGGGGTGCTCTGCTACACAAACTTTGCAATTGGCGGGG
Organism: Mustela nivalis; assembly: GCF_964662115.1. NCBI lineage: Eukaryota > Metazoa > Chordata > Mammalia > Carnivora > Mustelidae > Mustela > Mustela nivalis. Next base: position 1,507,586 of record NW_028136554.1, read on the forward strand.
ACCCTTGAGACAAAAAAACAGAATGCCCCTGTCCGGTAGAAGGAAACCTTCTGTTTGGAGCATCTCACAAGCCCCAGCTTGGGAAATCCTCCATTTCCTCTTGAAGCCACCACTCCATTTGTCAGTCATCATAGACACAAACTCCAGCATGAGCAAACATCTGACATCCGCCCTTACTCAGGTGCTGGATTTCAATTTGATCGCTGCACACTGGAATTGCCTTTAGTTTGACTGAATTAAGCCATAGCTTGGGTTTACAATTCCATCCTCAGCCTACTGGTCCACAAGCCCTATTGTGAGGGAATTCTGGAGCTACAACACAATATTCTGCCTTCCCCATAGAAAGAAAAAGGGCCTGGAGAGTCTGCCCAGAAACTCCATATGATGGTCAATCTTCTCGGTGCTAGACGGAACCCTGATTCATAGGCTGCCCTGGGCACTAGTGCTGTGTCTGACATAGCCGGAGCCAGGACCTAGTGTCAGCCACTGAGAGATCAGGGCCCATATACAGCATGTGAGACCAGCTATGGCCCAAGTCTGTCTTCTCTTCTATTCTTGGTATTCAGGCATCTGTACCCACACCTTTGCTGAAATCCTTGCCATTGGGGAAACCTGTAGCACAATAGAGAACTCCTCCTTCCCCATGGAAGGTATTCTGACAGTTGGGATAGTTGCTCAACCCTCAAAGTGGAAGGCAGCTCCATGGCCAAGGAGACCATGTGCACTCATGATGGCTTCCCCGTGCACAAGCAGGCATTGTGACCTCAGCCTGAGCATGCTTTCAACCAAACGCTCTCAATTGCATCTCTGGGACCCCGAATTGCAGGCCTAGTACACACCTAGGCCCAAATCCTAACCCTAGTGGGATTTTACAGGGGCCCAGACACAGAGCCCATCTCTGGAATCCCTATTTTGGGGGACCCTTAAGATGGAAAACAGCACTCTTCCCTTCCCCGAGATAGTCACCAAACTCTTGGTAGCCACCAGGATCCTTGAGTGGAAAAATCTGCCATAGACCCATGAGAACACACCTGCATTCCGAGGCCATCCTGGACATACAATCCAGATACATATCATGTGCTATCACCTTTGAGTCATCGGATTTACAGTTCCTGACGAGCTGCCTTCCAGGTCTATGCATTGGGCCTGCAATCACCTTGCCATTAACCTAAACTGAGTTTGTGTTTGCAGACTTCCTTCCTAAAACCATGGCTCACATGACCTCCAGGTTCTGGCATCTGAAGCCACACCACAAGACTGTGCATGAGATCCTCAAGGAAACTGTGCCCATCACTTTTGCCCGATACCTTTAGATTAGGAGAAACCTGCAAGGCCCCTGAGCGCAGCCAAATAATGGAGGCCGCTCTGGGCACAAATGCACAGTCTGAGACACCCTGATCCCCTCCATACAGGCAGACACCCAAGTCAATGCTCCTGAATCAGAAGATTGAACCTGACATGCCCCGAGGACTTCATTGGCACACTAGATTAGGTTTACAGGTATCTGTCATCAGAGGCCTGCTCTGGAATATCAACTTATGATAAAATATATAGTCCCTGAGCCACAGAACAGAATATGTCCTCCCCAAAAAGGAAGCCATGCTCCTGGAATTGTGTCATACCCTTAGGGTATTTGGATCCTGAATGGCCCCTTAGCAACCAGCACATTCTATGATATTCCTGGTAACAAACCATCATTGTGCCCCATCTTCATGAGACTCCATGTCAACTCAAGGTCTCGATATATTGCCCCAGAGCCACCAGAATGCACCTGCCATGTTCCTCAGGTGCAATGGTCAATAGAGGGGTGATTTCCAGGCATCCCTGTGGGGTTCTCTGCTACAAAACTTTCCACATGGAGAAACCAGAGAAAACAAACCAGACTTCTCCTGTCCGGTAGAAAGAAACTTTGCTATTTGGAGCATCTCACAAGCCCCAGCATGGGAAATCCTCCATGGCCTCTTGACGCCACCCTTCCATTTGTGGGTAATCACAGACACAAACTCCAGTGTGAGCAAACATCTGACATCCACCCTTACTCAGGTGCTGGATATTCGAAACGGCAGCTGCACACTGGAACTGCCTTTTGCTTTTCACTGAACTTAACCATAGCTTTGTATTACTATTCTATCCTCACCACACTGGTCCACAATATCTCTTGATAGGGAATTCTGGAGCCACAACGCAGTGTTCTGCCTTCCACATAGAAAGAAGAAGGACCTGTTGAGTCTGCCCAGAAACCTCACATGAGGATCAATCTACTCAGACCACGAGGCAACCCTGATTAATAGATTTCCCTGACCACTAGTGCTGTGTCTGACAGAGTCTAAGCCCCGACCTCGTGTCAGCCACCCAGAGTTGAGGGCCCATATTTAGCATGAGAGATCGGCCATGGCCCTGGGCCATCATCTGTACCCATCCTTGGTATCCAGTCATCTGTCCCCCAAACTTTGCTGGAATTCCTGCCAATGGCGAACCTGAAACACAATAGAGAACACCTCCTTCCCCATGGCCGGAATATTGGTTGTCCAACCCTCAGCGTGGGAGCCAGCTGCATGGCCAAGGAGACCATGCCCACTCCTGAGGGCCGACATGGGCACAGGCAGGCATGGTGATCCTCAGCCTGAGCATGTTTTCAAACAAACACTCTCAGTTGCTCCTCCAGTACCAGCATTGCAGGCCTGGTATGCCCCTAGGCCCAAATCCTAACCCTTGGTGGGATTTTCCAGGTGCCCAGACCCAGAGTCTGTCTCAGAATCCCTGTTTGGGGCACCCTTAAGATGGAAAACAGCACTCTTCCCTTCCCTGAGAAAGGCACCAAACTATTGGGAGCCGCCAGGATCCTTAGAGAGAAAAAATCTCCCATGGACCCATGAAAACAAACCTGCATTCCGAGGCCATCCTGTCCACACAATCCAGAGAGAAAAGTCTTTGCTACCGCCTTCGAGTCATCCTATTTACATTTCCTGACGAGCTGCCCTCCATGTCTATGCATTGGGCCTGTGATCATCTCGACACTAACCCTAACCCCAGTTTGTGTTTGCCGACTTCTCTCCCAAAACCATGGCTTACATGCCCACCAGGATGTGGTCCCTCAAGCCACATCACAGGAAAGTTCCTGCCATCCCCAAGAAAACTGTGCCCATCAGGTTGTCCAAACCCTCCAGATTAGGAGAAACCTGCCAGGCCCCTGAACCCACCCCAATATTGGAGGTTGCTCTGGATGCAAACGTGCAGTCTGAAACACCCTGAGCACCTCCATCGAGGCAGAAAGCCAAGTCAATGGTTCTGAGTCAGATGATTGAACCTGACATGCCCCTAGGACTTCACTGGAACCCTAGATTGGGTCTTCAGACATCTGTTCTCAGAGTCCTGTTCTGGAATACCAAGTTATGATACAACATGTGGTCCCTGATTCCCACAACAGAACATCTCCTGTCTCCAGAAGGAAAATGTGCTCTTGGATCTATGTCCAACTTTCAGGGTAGATGGATCCTGCATGACCCATTAGCCCCAGCACCTTCTATGATCTCCCTGGTAACAAACCAGCATTGTGACCCAACTTCCTGAGACTTGATGCCAACTCAAGGTGTTGGTACTTTGCCCAAGAGCCATGAAACGAATCTGCCATGTTCCTCAGGTACAAAGGTCAATGGACGTGTGCTTTCTAGGCATCCAAGAGGTAGTTCTCTGCTACACAAAAATTCCACATAGGGAACCCTAGAGCAAACAAATAAGACTGCTCCTGTCAGGTTGAAGGAAACCTTGGTTGTTTGGAGGATCTCACAAGCCCCAGCCTGGGAAGTCCTCCACATTCTCTTGATGCCAACCCTCCATTTGTTAGTCATCATAGACACAAATTCCAGCATGAGCAAACATCTGACATCTGCTCTTACTCAGGTGCTGGATATTCGAATCAGTCACGCACACTGGAAATACCTTTCACTTGACACTGTATTCTTGCATAGTTTGGGTTTACAATTCCATCCTCACCCTACTGGACTGCAAGTCCTCTTGAGAGGGAATTAGGGAGACAAAACGCAACATTCTGCCTTCCCCATAGAAAGAAGAAGGGCCTGGTGAGTCTGCCCAGAAACTCCCCATGAAGATCAATCTACTTGGCCCTCGAGGGAACCCCGATTTATACTTTGCGCTGGCCACTAGCGCTGTGTCTGAGAGAGCCTGAGCCCCAAACTCGTGCCAGCCACCCAGAGTGTGGGGCCCTTATCCAGCATGTGGGACTGGCCATGGCCCAGTCATCTCTACCCATCCTTGGTATTCCGGCAACTATCCCAGACCTTTGCTGGAATCCCTACCAGTGGGGGAACCTGAAGCACAATTGAGAACTCCTCCTTCCCCATGGCAGGAAGCCTGGCTGTTGCTATGGGTGCCCAACCCTCAGAATTAGAACCAGGTGCATGGCCAATGAGACAACGCCCAATCATAAGGGCCGCCTGGGCCAAAGCAGGCATTGTGTCCCTCAACCTTAGCATGCATTCAAACAAATGCTCTCAGTTGTTTCTGCAGGGTCCCGCATCGCAGGCCTGGTATGCCCTTAGGACCAAATCCTAACACTTCGTGGGATTTTCCATGCCAACATAACCAGAGCCCGTCTCTGGAATCTCTGTTTTGAAGCACCCCTATGATGGAAAACAGCACTCTTCCCTCCCCTGAGAAAACTATTAGGAGCTGCCAGGATGCGTAGAGAGGAAAAATCTCCCAGGGCTCCATAAGACCACACCTTCATTCCGAGGCCATCCTGGACACACAATCCAGATACAAGAGACTGTGCTACCACCTTCGAATCACCTGGTTTACAGTTCCAGACGAGCTGCCCTACAGACCTATGCATTGGGCCTGTGATCACCTCGCCATTAACCCTACCCCAAGTTTGTGTTTGCAGACTTCTTTCCCAAAACCATGGCTCACATGCCCTCTATGATGGGTCTCTGTAGCCACACCACAGGAAAGATCCTGCTATCCCCAATGAAACTGTGTCCATCACAGTTGCCCAAACCCTCCAGATTAGGAGAGACCTGCAAGTCCCCTGAGCCCAGTCCAATATTGGAGACCACTCTGGACACAAATGCACAGTGTGCAACACCCTGATCACCTCCATCCAGGAAGACACCCAAGTCAATGGTCCTGAGTCAGAAGATTGGTCCCTGAACCCCACAATAGAATATCTCCTGTCCCCAGATGGAATTCGTGCTCTTCAACTTGTGTCAAGGGTCGGGGTATATGAATTATGCACAGCCCCTTAGCCCCCAGCACATTCTAAGATCTCTCTGGTAACAAACAAACAGCATTGTGATCCATCTTCATGAGATTCCATGTCACTTCAAGTTCTTGGTAATTCGCCCCAGAGCCACCAGAATGAACCTGCCATGTTCCTCACCTGATATGGTCAGTGGAGGTGTGCTTTCCAGGCATCCATGTGGGAGTGCTCTTCTACTTATTCTTTCCACATGTGGGACCCTGGAGCAAACAAACCAGACTGCCACTGACCAGTAGAAGGGAACCCTCTGTTTGGAGCATCTCAGAAGCACCAGCAGGAGAAATCCTTCATGGCCCTTGACACAACCCCTTCATTTGTCAGTCATCATAGACAAAAACTCCAGCATGAGAAAACATCTGAAATCTGCCGTTATTTAGATTCTGCATTTTCTTTTCCACCACTGCACACTGGAACTGCGTTTCACTTGACACTGAATTTAACAATAGCTTGGGTTTAGAATTCCATCCTCAGCCTCCTGGTCTGCAAGCCCTCTAGAGAGGAAATTTGGAGCCACAAGGCAACATTCTCCATTCCCACTAGAAAGAAATAGGGCCTGGTGAATCTTCCCAGAAACTCCACATGAGGATCAATCTACTTGGCACTCGATGGAACCTTGATTTATAGGCTGTCCTGGGCACTAGTACTAGTACTAGTACTAGTACTAGTACTAGTACTGTGTCTGACAGAGCCTGAGCCAAGACGTAGTTTCAGGCACCCAGAGATATGAGCCCATATCCAGCATGTGAGATTGGCCAGGGCCCAAGTCCATCATCTCTACCCATCCTTGGTATTCAGGCACCTGTCCCCAGACCTTTTATGTAATCCCTACCAATGGGGTAACCTAAAGCACAATAGAGAACTCCTCCTTCCCCATGGTAGGAATCCTGGCTGTTGATATGGGTGTCCAAACCTCAAAGTAGGAGCCAGCAGCATGGCCAAGGAGACAATGCCCACTCATGAGGGCTGCCCTGGGCACAAGTAGCCATTGTAACCCTCAGCTTGATCAAGCCTTCAAAAAAATGCTCTTAGTTGCACCTCCAGGATCCTGCATTGCAGGCCTGATATGCCCTTAAGCCCAAATCCTAACACATCGTGGGATGTTCCATGTGCACATACCCAGAGCCCGTCACTGGAATCCCTGTTTTGAGGCACCCCTAAGATGGAAAACAGCACTCTTCACTTCCCTGAGAAAGCCACCAAACTAATGGGATCCCCCAGGATCCTTGAGAAGAAGAATCTCCCATGGTCCCATGAGTCCACACCTGTATTCCGAGGCCAGCGTGGATATGCTATCCAGATACAAGAGACTGTGCTACTGGCTTCGAGTCACCTGATTTACAGTTCCTGACGTGCTGCCCTCCAGATCTTTGAATTGGGGCTGTGAACACCTCTCCATTAACCTTATCCCGAGTTTGTGTTTGCAGATCTCTCTCTAAAAACCATTGCTCACATGTCCTCCAGGATGGGGCCCCTAGAGTCACACCACAAGACTGTGCTTGCCATCCCCAAGGAAACTGGGCCCATCACAGTTGCCCAAACCCTCCTGATTAGGAGAAACCTGGAAGGCTCCTGAGCACATCCCAATATTGGAGGCTGCTCTGGATGCAAATGCGCAGTCTGAAACACCCTGATCACCTCCATCCAGGCAGACAACCAAATCAATGGTCCTGAGTCAGATAATTGAACCTGACATGGCCCTAGGACCTCATTGGAAGAGGGATTAACTTTTCAGGCACCTGTCCTCAGAGGCCTCTTCTGGAATACCAACTTATGATACAAATTATGGCCCCTGAGCCCCAGGGTGGGAAATCCTCCATGGCCTCTTGACGCCACCTCTCCATTTGTTGGTCATCGTAGACACAAACTCCAGCCTGAGCAAACATCTGACATCCGCCCATATTCAGGCGCTGATATTGGAATCAGCTGCTGCACACTGGAACTGCCTTTCGCTTTGCAATGAATTTAAGCCTAGCTTCAGACTACAATTTCATCCTCACCCTACTGGTCTGCCATATCTCTTGATAGGGAATTCTGGAGCCACAACGCAACATTCTGCCTTCTTCATAGATAGAAGGACCTGGTGAGTCTGCCCATAAACTGCACATGAAGATCAATATACTCAGCCCAGGAGGGAACCCCTATTTATAGTTTGCCCTAGCCACTAGTGCTGTGTCTGACAGAGCCTGAGCCCCTACCTCGTGTCAGCAACCCAGAGGGTGGGGCCCACATTAACCATGTGAGACCGGCCATGGCCCAGGGCTGTCATTACTACCCATCCTTGGTATTCAGGCATCTGTCCCCTAGATCTTAGCTGGAATCCCTACCAATGGGGGGACCTGAAGCACAATAGAGAATTCATCCTTCGCCATGGCAGGAATCCTGGCTTTTGGATGGGTGTCCAACCCTAGGAATGGGAACTGGCTGCATGGCTGAGTAGACATCGCCCAATCCTGATGGCCTCCGGGGCACAAGCAGGCATTGGGACCCTCAGCTTGACCATACTTTCAAACAAACGCTCTCAGTTGCACCTCCAGGATCCCGCATTGCAGGCCTGGTATGGCCCTAGGCCTAAATATTAACCCTTGGTGGGATTTTCCAAGCACTTAGACCCAGAGCTCATCTCTGGAATGCCTGTTTTGGGGCACACCTAAGCTGGAAAACAGTACTCATCCCTTCCCGGAGAAATCCAACAAACTATTGAGAACCGCCAGGATCCTTGAGAGGAGAAATCTCCCATGGACCCTTGAGACAACACCTGCAATAAAGGCCATTCTGGAAATTAAATCCAGATACAATTACCTGTGCTACCACCTTTGAGTTACGTGATTTACAGTTCCAGACTTGCTGCCCTCCTGGTCTATGGATTGGGACTATGATCACCTTGCCACTAACCCTAACCTAAGTTTGTGTTTGCAGACTTCTCTCTCAAAATCATGGCGCACATGTCCTCCAGGATGGGGTCTCTGGAGTCACACCACAGGACAGTTCCTGCAATCCCCAAGGAAACTGCCCATCACAGTTGTCCAAAAACCCCATATAAGGAGAAACCTGCAAGGAACCTGAGCCAACCCTAGTATTGGATGCCACTCTGGACACAAATGCACAGTCTGAAACACCCTCATCACCTGCATCCAGTCAGACACCAGAGTCAATGATCCTGAGTCAGAAGATTGAATGACATTCCCCTAGGGCCTCATTCAAACCCTTTATTAGGTTTTCAGGCTTCTGTCCTCAGAGACCTGTTCTGGATTACCAATTTATGATACAACATATGGCCGCTGAGCCCCACAACAGAATATCTCCTGCCCCCAGAAGCAATCCGGGCTCTTGGGCCTGTGTCAAATCCTCAGGCTAGATGAATCCTGCATGGCCCATTAACCACCAGCACATTCTACGATCTCCCTGGTAACAAACCAACATTTTGACCCATCTTCATGAGGTTCCATGTCCAATCCAGTCTTTATTTCTTCGCCTCAAAGCCACCAGATGCCATGTTCCTTCGCTGTTATGGTCAATGAAGGTGTGCTTTCCAGTCACCCATGTGGGAGATCTATGTTATCCGATCTTTCAACATGGGGAACCATGGAGGAAACAAATCAGACTGCCCCTGTCTGGTAGAAGGAAACCTTGCTGTTTGGAGCATCTCAAAAACACCAGATTGGGAAATCCTCCATAACCTCTTGACGCCACCCCTCCATTTTTGTTTCATCATAGACACAAACTCCAGCATGAGCAAATATCTGACATCCACCCTCACTCAAGTGCTGAATATTGGATTCAAACATTGCACACTGGAAATTCCTTTTGCTAGATACAGAATGTAACCATAGCTTAGGTTTACAATTCCATCCTCAGCCTCCTGGTCCACAAGCCCTCTTGATAGTGAATTCTAGAGCCACAAAGCAGCATTCTGCCTTCCCCTTACAAACAAGAAGGGCCTGGTGAGTCTGCCCAGAAACCATACATGAGGATCAATCTGCTCGGCACTTGAGGGAACCCCAATTTATAGGCTGCCCTGGGCACTAGTGCTGTGTCTGACAGAGCCTGAGCCAAGACCTAGTGTCAGCCACCCAGTGATCGGGGCCCATATCCACGATTTGATACTGGCCATGGCCCATGTCCATCATCTTTACCCATCCTTGGTATTCAGGCCTCTGTCCCCAGACCTTTGCTGGAATCCCCGCTAATGGGGGCACCTGAAGCACTATAGAGAACTCCTCTTTCCCCATGGCAGGATTCTGGCTGTTGGGATGGTTGTCCAACCCTCAAAGTGGGAGCCAGCTGCATGGCCAATGTGACCACGCCCACTCATGAGGGCCACCTGGGCATAAGCAAGTATTGTGACCCTCAGCCTGAGAATGATTTCAAACAAGCCCTCTCAGTTTGACCTCCAGGATCCTGCATGCAGGCCTGGTAAGCCACTAGGCCCAAATCCTAACACTTGGTGGGATTTTCCAGGGGACCAAACCCAGAGTCCGTCTCTGGAATCCATATTTTGGGGCACCCCTAACATGAAAAACAGCACTCTTCCCTTCCCCGAAAAAGCCACCAACTATTGGGAGCCACCAGGATCCTTAGAGAGGAAAAATCTCCCATGGACCCATGAGGCCACAACTGCATTCTGAGGCCATCCTGCACACAATACAGAGAAAAAAGCCTGTGATTCTGCCTTTGAGTCACCCGATTAACAGTTCCTGAAGAGCTGCCATCCATGTCTATGCATTGGGCCTGTGATAACCTTGCCACTAACCCTAACCCAAGTTTGTGTTTTCAGACTTCCCTCCCAAAACCATGGCTCACATGCCCTCCAGTTTGTGATAACTGGAGCCACACCACGGGATTGTACCTGTCTTCCCAAAGGAAACTGTGATTGTCACTATTAAACAAACCCTCTAGATTAGGAGAAACCTGCAAGGCCCCTAAGCCCAGCCCAATATTGGAGGCCACTCTGGACGCAAATGCACATTCTGACACACCATATCACCTACATCCAGGCTGATATCCAAGTCAATGGTCCTCAGACAGAAGATTGAACCTGACATGCTCCTAGGATTCACTGGAACACTAGAATAGGTTTTCAGGTATCTGTACTCAGAAGGCTGTTCTGAATATCAATGTATGATACAATATGGTCACTGAGCCACACAAAAGAACATCTCCTGTCCTTAGAAGAAAGCTGTGCTCTGGACCTGTGTCAAACACTCTGGGTAGATGAATCCTTCAAGGCCCCCTGGCAACCAGCACATTCTATGATCTCCCTGACAACATACCAGCATTGTGACCCATCTTCATGAGACTCCATGACAACTCTAGCCCTTGGTACTTCGGCCCAGAGCGACCAGAATGAAACTGCCATGTTCCTCTGCTGCCATGGTCAATGTAGGTGTACTTTCCAGGCATCCAGCGGGAGTGCTCTGATACCAACTTTCCACATGGGGAACCCTGGAGGAAACAAACCAGACTCCCCTGTACGGTAAAAGGAATCTTTTCTGTATGGAGTATCTCAAGCCTGAGGGTGGGTAATCCTCCATGGCCTCTTGAGGCCACCCATCCATTTGTTGGTCATCATAGACACTAACTCCCGCGTGAGCAATCAACTGACATCTGCACTTACTCAAGTGCTGGATATTTGAATCAGCTGCTACACACTGGAATTGCCTTATGCTTGGCACTGAATTTAAAAGTAGCTTGGCGGGACGCCTGGGTGGCTCAGTTGGTTAAACAGCTGCCTTCGGCTCAGGTCATGATCCCAGCATCCTGGGATCGAGTCCCACATCAGGCTCCTTGCTCCGCAGGGAGCCTGCTTCTCCGTCTGACTCTGCCTACCACTCTGTCTGCCTGTGCTTGCTCTCGCGCGCTCTCTGACAAATAAATAAAATCTTAAAAAAAAAAAAGTAGCTTGGGTTTGCAATTCCATCCTCACCCTGGTGTTCAGTAAGCTCTCTTGATAGGGAATTCTGAAGCCACAACACAGCATTCTGCCTTCCCCATAGCAAGAAAAAACAGCCTGGAGAGACTGCCCAGAAACCCTACATGAGGATAAATCTACTCGACCCTCGAGTGAACCCCATTTATAGGTTTACCTGGCCACTAGCGCTGAGTCTGACAGAACCTCGTCTCTGACCTCGTGTCAGGACCCAGAGACTGGGCTCCAACTCCAGAATGTGAGACCAGCCATGTCCCAGGGCTGTCATCTCTACCCATTCTTGATTCAGGCATCTGTCCCCAGACATTTGCTGAAATCCCTGCCAATGGGGGAACCAGAAGCACAATAGGGAAATCCTCCTTCCCCATGGCAGGAATGATGGCTCTTGGGATGGGTTTCCAGACCTCAGAGTGGTAGCCAGCTGAATGGCCAATGATAACCCGCCCACTCATGAGGGCCGCCCTGGACACAAGCAGGCATTGTGACCCCCAACATGAGCATGCTTTCAAACAAACACTCTCAGTTGCATTCCAGAATCCAAATTTGCAGGCCTGATATGCCCCTAAGCACAAATCCTAACACCTGGTGGGATTTTTCAGGGGCCCAGAAACACAGCCTGTCTCTGGAATCCCTGTTTTGGGACACCCCTAAGATGGAAAATGGCACTCTCCCCTTCGCCAAGAAAGCCACCATAGTATAGGGAGCCGCTAGATTCCTTCAGAGGAAAAATCTCCCATGGATCCATGAGACCACACCTGTATTCCGAGGCCATCCTGGACACAAAAGCCAGATACACAAGCCTGTGCTACCACCTTCAAGGCAACTAATTTATAGTTCCAGACGAGCTGCCCTCCAGGTCTATGCATTGGGCCTGCGATCACCTCACCGCTAACCTTAACCCGAGTTTGTGATTACAGACTTCTATCCCGAAACCATGGCTCATATTTCCTCCAGGATGGGGTCTCTGGAGCCACACCAAAGGACTGTGCCTGCCATCCCCAAGGAAAATGTGTCCGTCACATTTGCCTAAAACTTCGAGATAAGGAGAAACCTGCAAGGCCCCTGAGCCCACCCCAATACTGGAGGCCCCTCTGGACACAAATGTGCAGTCTGAAATACGCTGATCACCTGAATCCAGGCAGATACCCAAGTTAGTGTTTCTCAGTCAGAAGATTGAACCTGACATGCTCCTATGACCTCATTGTAACCCCTGATTAGGTTTTCAGGCATCTGTAATCAGAGACCTGTTCTGGAGTACCAACTTAAGATACAACATATGGTCCCTGATCCCCACAACAGAACATCTCCTTTCTCTAGATGGAAGCCGTGCTCTTGGAACTGTGTCAAACCCTCAGGGTAGATGAATCCTACTTGGCCCGTAGCCACCAGCAGATTCTAAGATCTCACTGGTAACAAGCCAGCATTGTGAGCCATCTTCATGAGATTCCATGTCAACTACAGGCCTTGGTACTTCACCCCAGAGCCTTCAGAAAGAACCTGTCATGTTCCTCAGCTGCAATGTTCAGTGGAAGTGTGCTTTCCAGGCATCCATGTGGGAGTGCTCTGCTACCCAAACTTTCCACATGGGGGACTCTCGAGCAAACAAATCTGACTGCCCTGTCCTGTAGAAGGAAACCTGGCTGTTTGGAGCATCTCACAAGCTCAAGTGTGGGAAATCCTCTATGACCTCTTTTCAACTCCTCTCCATTTGTCGGTCATTATAGACACAAACTCCAGCTTGAGCAAACATCTGACGTCTGCGCTTACTCAGGTGCTGGATATTCGAATCAGCCGCTGCACACTGGAAATGCCATTCGCTTGTCACTGAATTTATTCATAGCTTGGGTTTACAATTCCATCCTCACCCTACTGGTCTACAAGCCCTCATGATAGGGAATTCTGCAGCCACAACACAGCATTCTGCCTTCCCAATAGAAAGAAGAAGGGCCTGGTGAGTCTGCCCAGAAACTCCACATTATGATCAATCTACTTGTCCCTTGAGGGAACCCTGAATTATAGACAGCCCTGGCCCCTAGTGTTGTGTCTGACAGAGCCTAAGCCCCGACCTCGTGTCAGCCACCTAGAAGGCGGGGCCCATATCCCGCATGTTAGACTGGCCACGGAACAGAGCCGTCATCTTTACCCATCCTTGGTATTCAGGCATGTGTCCCCAGACCTTTCCTGGAATCCCTACCAATGAGGGAACCTGAATCACAATAGAGAAATCCTCATTCCCCATGGCAGGATTCCTGTAAGTTCGGAAGGGTGTCCAACACTCAGAGTGTTAGCCTACTGAATGGCCATTGAGACCACCCCCATTCCTGAGGGCCACCCTATGCAAAAGCTTGCATAGTGACCCTCAGCCTGAGCATGCTTTCAAACAAACGCTCTCAGTTGTATCTCCAGGACTTGCATTGGAGGCCTGGTAAGCCCCTATGCCCAAATCATAACCCTTGGTGGGTATTTCCAGGTGCCCAGAGCCAGAGCACTTCTCTGCAATCCCTGCTATGGGACACCCTTAATATGGAAAACAGAACTCTTTCCTCTCTGAGAAAGCCACCACATTATAAGGAGCCGCCAGGATACTTGAGAGGAAATATCACCCATGGACACCTGAGACCACACCTGCATTCTTAGTCCATCGTGGATACACAATCCAGATAAAAAAGCCTGTGCTACCTCCTTTGAGGCATGCGATTTACATTTCACACGGAGCTTCCCTCCAGGAGTATGCATTGGGCCTACAATCACTTCGCCACTAAACCTAACCCGCATTTGTGTTTGCAGACTTCCCTCCGAAAACCATGGCTCTCATGCCCTCCAGCATGGGGTCTTTGGAGCCACACCACAGGACTGTGCCCACCATTGCCAAGGAAACTGTGCCCATCAAATTGCCCTATCTTTCCAGATTAGGAGAAACCTGCAAGGCCCCTGAGCCCACCCCAATACTGGTTGCCACTCTGTACACAAATGCACAGTCTGGAACACCCTGATCACCTACATCTAGGCAGACTTTGAAGTCAATGATACTGAGTCAGAGGATTGAACCTGACATTCCGTTAGGATTTTATTGGAACCCTAGATTAAATTTTCAGGCATCTATCCTCAGAGGCCTGTTCTGCAATACCAAATTATGATACATTTGGTCCGTTAGCCCCACATCAGAACATCTCTGGTCCGAGAAGGAAACCGTGCCCTTTGACCAGTGTCAAACCCTCAGGGTAGATGAATCCTACATGGTCCCTTAGCCACCAGCACACTCTAAGGTCTCCATGGTAACAAACTGCATTATGACCCATCTTCATGAGACTTCATGTCAACTCCAGGCCTTGGTAATTCGCCCAAGAGCCACCAGAACGAATTGGCCATGTTTCTCAGCTGCAATTTTAATGGAGGTGTGCTTTTCAGGCATCCACGTGGGAGTGCTCTGCTACCCAAACTTTCCACATGGGGGACCCTGGAGCAAATAAACCAGTCTCCCCCTGTGTGGTAGAAGGAAACTTTGCTGTTTGAAGCATCTCACAAGCCCCAGCATGTGAAATCCTCCATGGTCTCTTGACGCCACCCCTCCATTCATCGGTCATCATAGACATAAACTCCAGCATGAGGAAATGTCTGACTTTCACCTTTACTCAGGTGCTGGATATCTGGAATCAGACACTGCACAATGGAACTGCCTTTTGCTTGGCACTGAATTGAACCTTAGCTTGAGTTTACAATTCCATCCTCACCCTACTGGTCCCCAAGCCCGCTTGATAGGGAATTCTGGGGCCACAACGCAGCTTTTTGCCTTCCCCTTAGAAAGAAGAAGGGCATGGTGATTCTGCCCAGAAACTCTGCATGAGGATCAATCTGCTCAGCCCTTGAGGGATCCCTGATTCATACTCAGCCCTGACCACTAGTTCTGTTTCTGACAGAGCCTGAGTGCTCAATTCATGTCAGCTACTCAGAGAGTCAGGCATGTGAGACTGGCCATGTCTCAGGTCCCTCATCTCTACCCATCCTTGGTATTCAGGCATCTGTCCCCAGACATTTGCTAGAATACCTGCTAATGGGGGAACCTGAGGCACAATAGAGAATTCTTCCTTTTCCATGGCAGGAATCCTGGTAGTTGGGATGGGTGTCCTACATTAAAGTGGTAGCCAGCTGCATGGCCAAGGAGACAACTCCCACTCATAAGGGCTGCCCTAATCACATCAGGCATTGTGACACTCAGACTAGCATGCTTTCAAACAAACGCTCTCAGTTGTACCTCCAAGTCACACATTGTAGGCCTGGTACTCCCCTAGGCCCAAATTCTAATCCTGGTGGGATTTTCCAAGCACCCAGACTCACAGCCCTTCTCTGGAATCCCTTTTTGGGGAACATCTAAGATTGAAAACAGCACTCTTCCATTCAAACGAGAAAGCCACCATACTATTGGGAGCTTCCAGGATCCGTAGAGAGGAAAATACTCTCATGGAAACATTAGAACACACCTGCATTCCAAGGCTATCATGGACACACAATCCAGATACAAAAGCCAGTGCTAGTGCCTTCGAGGTACGTGATTTACAGTTCCTGACGATCTGCCCTCCAGGTCTATGCATTGGGCCTACGATCACCTCGCAACTCAACCTAATCTGAGTTTGTGATTGCAGACTTCTCTCCCAAAACCATGGCTTACATGCCCTCCACGATGGAGTCTCTGGAGCCACACCACAGGACTGTGCCTGCCACCCCCAAGGAAACCGTGCCCACAAATTTGCCTAAACCTTCAAGATTAGGAGAAACCTGAAAGGCCCCAGAGCCCACCCCAATATTGGAGGCCACTCTGTACACAAAGGCACAGTCAGAAACATTCTGGTTGCCTACATATAGGCAGACACTGAAGTCAATGGTCCTGAGTCTGATGATTCAACCTGAAATTCCCCTTGGACTTCATTGGAACCCTAGATGAAGTTTTTAGGCATCTGTCCTCAGAGGCCTGTTCTGGAATACCGACTTATGATACAACATTTGGTCCGTGAGCCCCACAACAGAACATCTCCGATACCCAGAAAGAAACCGTGTTCTTCGACCGGTGTCAAACCATCAGGATAGACTAATCATACATGGCCCCTTAGCCACCAGCACATAGTAAGATTTCCGTGGTAACAAAACTGCATTGTGACCCAACTTCATTAGAATCCAGGCCTTGGTACTTTGCCCTAGAGCAACCAGAAAGAACCTGCCATGTTCCTTAGGTGCAATGGTTAATGTAGGTGTGCTTTCCAGTATCCACGTGCGAGTACTATGCTACCCAAACTTTGCACATGCGGGAACCTGGTGTAAACAAACCAGACCTCCCCTGTCCAGTAGAAGGAAACCTTATGTTTGGATCAACTCACAGGCCTCAGCGTGTAAACTGCTCCATGGCCTCTTGATGCCACCACTCCATTGGTTGGTCATCATAGACACAAACTCCAGTCTAAGCAAACATCTGACATGCACCCTTATCCCAGTGCTGGATGTCTTGAATAAACCACTGCACATTGGAACTGCCTTCCACTTGGCACTGAATTGAACCATAGCTTGTGTTTACAATTCCATCCTCACCTGACTGGTCCCTAAGCCCTCTTGATAGGGAAATCTGGGGCCACAACGCAGCATTCTGCCTTCCCCATCGAATGAAGAAATGCCTGGTGAGTCTGCCCTGAAAACCCACATGAGGATCAATCAGGTCAGCCCTCGAGTCAACACCGATTTATAGGCTGCCATGGCCACTAGTGCCGTGTCTGACAGAGCCTGAGCTCGACTGAGTTTCAGCCACTAAAGAGCAGGCCCCATATCTAGCATTTGGGATTGCCATGGACCAAGTATGTCATCTCTACCCATCCTTGATATCCAGGCACCTGTCCCCAGACCTTGGCAGGGATCCCTGCCAATTAGGGAACTTGAAGCACAATAGAGAACTCTTCTTTCCCCATGGCAATAAACCTGGCTTTTGGGATGGGTGTTCTACCCTCAAAGGGGGAGCCAGTTACAACATCAATGACACCACACACACTCCTGAGGACTACCCTTGGCACAAACAGGCATTGTGACCCTCACCCTGAGCATGCTTTCAAAAAATCCCTCTCAGATTCACCACAATGATCCCTCATTTCAGGCCTGGTATGCCTGTAGGTTCAAATCATAAAACTTGGTGGGATTTTCGAGGTGCCCAGACCCAGAGACCATCTCTGGAATTTTTGTTTTGGTGCACCCTTCAGATGGAAAACAGCACTCATCCCTTCCCCAAAAATGTCACCAAATTATGAGGAGCCACCAGGATCCATAGAGAGGCAATGTCTCCCATGGACCCATGAGAACACACCTGCATTCCGAGGCCATCCTGGACACACAATCCGGAGAGAAAAGCCTGTGCTACTGCCTTCCATTCACCCTAATTACAGTTCCAGATGAGCTGCTCTCAAGGTATATGCATTGGGCCTGTGATCACCTCGCCACTCACCCTAATTCGAATTTGTGTTTGCAGACTTATCTACCAAAACCATGGCACACATGCCCTCCAGGATGGGGTCTCTGGATCCACACTGCAGGACTGTCCCTGCCATCCACAAGGAAACTGTTTCCATCACAGTTGCCCAAACTGTCTAGATTAGGAGAAACCTACAAGGCCTCTGGGCCTACCCCAATTTCGGCGGCCGCACTGAACACAAATGCACAGTCTGAAATACCCTGATCTCCTACATCCAGGAACACAGCCAAGTCAATGGTCCTGAGTCAGAATAATGAACCTAACATGCCCCTAGGACGTCATTGGAACCATTGATTCGGTTTTCAGACATGTGTCCTCAGAGGCCTGTTCTAGAATGCGAACTCATGATACAACATGTGGTGGCTGGGCCACACAACAGAACATCTCCTGTCCCCAGAAGGAAACCGTGCCCTACAATCTGTGCAAAATCCCAGAGTAGTAGATTCCTGCACAACTACTAAGCCACCAGCACATTCTAAGATCTACCTGGTAACAAACCAGCTGTGTGGCCCATCTGCAAGAGATTCCATGTCAAATCAAGGACTTGGTACTTTGCTACAGAGACACCAGAATAAAGCTGCCATGTTCTTCAGTTGCAATGGTCAATGAAGTTGAACATTCCAGGCATCCATGCGGTAGAGCTCTGCTACCCAAACTTTCCACATGGGGGACCCTGGAGCAAATAAACCACACTCCACCTGTCCAGTAGAATGAAACCTTGCTATTTGGAGCAGCTCATGAGTCTCAACGTGAAAATCCCTACATGGCTTCTTGACGCCACCCCTCCATTTGTCAGTCATCATAGACACAAACTCCAGTGTGAGCAAATATCCGACGTCCTCTCTTACTAAGGTGCTGGATATCTCGAATAAGCTGCTGGACACAGGAACTGCCTTCCGCTTGGCAGTGAATTGAACTGTAGCTTGTGTTTACAATTCCTTCCTCACCCGACTGGTCCCCAAGCCTTCTTGATAGCGAATTATGGAGACACAACACAGCATTCTGCCTTCCCGATAGAAACAAGTGCCTGGTGAGTCTGGCCAGAAACCCCACATGAGGATCAATCTGCTCGGCCCTATATCGGAGGGACCCTGATTTATAGGTTGCCCTGGCCACTAGTGCTGTGTCTGACAGAGCCTGAGCCCAGACCTAGTGTCAGTCACCAGAGTTTGAGCCCCACATCTAGTATTTGGGAATGCCATGGCTCAAGTATTTCATCTCTACCCATCCTTGGTATTCAGGCACCTGTCCCCAGACCTTTGCTGGAATCCCTGACAATGGGGCATCCTGAAGCACAATAGAGAACTCCTCCTTCTTCATATCAGGAAACTTGGCTGTTAGGATGGGTGTTCAACCCTGAAAGGGGGAGTCATTTACAAGTCCAGTGAGACCACACAAACTCCTCAGGGATGCCCTGGAGGCAAACAGGCCTTGTGACCCTCAGCCTGAGCATGCTTTCAAACAATCCTTCTCTGTTGCACCACCATGAACCCGCATTGCAGGCCTAATATGCCCCTAAGCCCAAATCCTAACACATGTTGTGATGTCCCAGATGCCATGAACCAGAGCCCGTCTCTGGAATCCCTGTTTTGGGGCACCCATAAGGTGGAAAACATCACTCTCCCCTTCCCCGAAAAAGCCACCAAACTATGGAGAGCCACCAGGATCCATAGAGAGGAAAAGACTCCCATGGACCCATGAGACCACACCTGCATTCCAAGGCCATGCTGGACACACAATCCAAAGAGAAAAGCCTGTGCTACTGCCTTCCAGTCTCCCTAATTATAGTTCATGAAGAGCTTCCCTCCAGGTCTACGCATTGGGCCTGTGATCACCTCGCCACTCACCCTAATTTGTATTTGTGTTTGCAGACTTCTCTCCCAAAACCATGGCTCACATGCCCACCAGAATGTTATCTCTGAAGCCACACCACAGAACTCTGGCTGCCAACCCCAAGGACACTGTGCATATCAGATTTGCCCAAACCTTCCAGATTAGGAGAAACCTGTGTGGCCCCTGAGCCCACACCAATATTGCCGGCCACTCGGGATGGAAATGCGCAGTCTGAAACACCCTTATCACCTACATCCAGGGAAATAGCCAAGTCAATGATCGTGAGATAGACGATTGAACCTAAAATGCCAGTAGGCTCTCAATGGAACCCCATTAGGTTTTCAGGCATCTGTCCTCAGGGGCCTGTTCTGAAATACCAATCTATGACACATCATGTGGTCTCTGAGCCACACGACAGAACATCCCCTGTCCCCAGAAGAATACCATGCTCTTCGACCTGTGCCAAACCCTCAGGGTAGGAGAATCCTGCATGGCACCTTAGCAACCAGCACATTCTAAGTTCTCCCTGGTAACAAACAAGCATTGTGACCCATCTGCAAGAGATCCCATGTCAACTCAAGGCCTTGGCACTTTGTCCCAGAGCCACCAGAACGAATCTGCCATGTTCCTCAGCTGCAATTGTCAATGGAGGTGTGCTTTCCTGGCATCCATGCCGGAGAGCTCTTCTTCACAAACTTTCCACATGGGGAAACCTAGAGTAAACAAACCAGACTTCACCTACTCTGTACAAAGAAATGTTACTTTTTGCAGCAGTTCACAGGCCTCAGCATGTGAACTCCTCCATGGCCTCTTTATACCACCCCTCCACTTGTCGGTCATCATAGACAAAAACTCTAGTGTGAGCAAGCATCTGACATCCACCCTTATTCCAGTGCTGGATGTCTCGAGTAAACTGCTACAAATTGGAACTGCCTTCTGCTTGGCACTGAATTGAACCATAGCTTTTGTTTACAATTCCACCCAAAACTGACTGGTCCCCAAGCTCTCGTGATTGGGAAATCTGGCGCCACAACACAGCATTCTGCCTTCCCTATTGAATGAACAAATGCCTGGGAATCTTCCCAAGAATCTCCCCATGAGGATCAATCTGCTCCGCCCTCGAATCTACTCTGATATAAAGGCTGCAATGGCCACTAGCGCTGTGTCTGACAGAGCCTGAGCCCCGACCGAGTTTTAGGCCTCATATCTAGCATTTGGGATTGCTATGGCCCAAGTACGTCATCTCCACCCATCCTTGGTATTCAGGCACCTATCTCGAGACCTTGCTGGAAACCCTGCCAATGGGGCAACCTGAAGCACAGAGGAACCTGACGGAAGAGAACTCATCCTTCCTCATGGCAGGACATTTGGCTGTTGGGTTGGGTGTCCAACTCTCTAAGAGGGAGCCAGATATATGACCAATGAGACCACTCCCACTCCTGAGGGCCGCCATGGGAGCAAACAGGCATAGTGAGACTCAGCCTGAGCAAGCTTTCAAACAATCCCTCTCAGTTGCACCATCATGATCCCGCATTGCAGGCCTCATACACCCCTAGGTGCAAATCCTAACCCTTGGTGGGAAGTCCCAGATGCCCAGAAAAAGAGCCTGTATCTGGAATCCCTGTTTTGGGGCACCCATAAGATGGAAAACAACACTCTTCCCTTCCCCAAAAAAGCCACCAAACTATGAGCTGCACAGATCCATAGAGAGGAAAAGTTTCCCATGGACCCATGAGACTATACCTGCATTCCGAGGCCATCCTGGACACACAATATAGAGAGAATAGCCTGTGCTACTGCCTTCCAGTCACCCTAATTACAACTCCTGACAAGCTGCACTCCAGGTCTACTCATTGGGCCTGTGATCACCTTTCCACTAACCATAACCCACATTTGTGTTTGCAGACTTCTCTCCCAAAACCATGGCTCATATGCCCTCCAGGACAGGGTCTCTGGATCCACAACACATGACTAGGCCTGCCATCCCCAAGGAAACTGTGCCCGTCAAACCTGCCCAAACCTTCCAGTTTAGGAGAAACACGCAAGAGCCCTGAGCCCGACCCAATATTGTCGGCAGCACTGGACACAAATGCCAGTCTGAAACGCCCTGATCACCTACATCCAAGCAGACAGCCATTTCAATGTTCCTGGGTCAGAAGATTGTACCTGACATGCTCCTAGGACGTCATTGGAACACTAGATTAGGTTTTCAGGCATCTGTCCTCAGGGTCCTGTTCTGAAATACCAACTTAGGATACAACATGTGGTCCCTGAGCCACACAATAGAATATCTCCTGTCCCCAGTAGGAAACCATGCCCTTCAACCTGTGCCAAACCCTCAAGATTGGAGAATCCTGCACAGCACCTTAGACACCAGCACAAACTCTAGTTTGTGCGTTGACCCATACCACAAGCTTTCCATCTGCTGGACAGTCGAGTCCTGTTGAATGGCTCCAGGATGTCCCATACGGAAAGACTGGAGAGCAGGATTCGAAGGATGGATGCCTGTACAGCATACCTCACATTCCCATTGGCTCTTTGTGACAAGACATGTTTGAACTACTGGCTCTGGGGCGAGCTAACTAGGGGGCTGAATTGAAATGGACTCTCCTGCGGATGGGTCATAATGTGGGTTTGTGTGCATGGAGACCTTGGAATATGTTGGCAGCTCAGGGGCCATGAAGTATTCGCCTAACCGAAGGGTGTAATATTGCTCCAATTAAAAAGAGATCCCTATGTGGAGATGAGACAGGTTCTCTTTGGTGCCTCAGAAAAGCCCTAGATACTGGTCTTCAAACCAGTTCTCTGAGTAGAGACACCTGGAAACCAAAGCTAGGGTTCAGATTAGAGCCTAGATGCCTGTCCGTTTCAATCTTCTGTCTCTGGGGACACTGTCTGAGTATCTAAGTGGAGATAGTTGCTCAGCTGGTGTCAGAGTGCCCCTCTTAGTCCATGGCCGAGGCATGGCCTTGGAGACCTTATTGGATTCTCCTAATCTCTAGGGTTGTGGCCAATGGATTGGGTACAGTTTTCTTGGAGAGGACTGGCACAGTCCTTCAGTGTGTCTCCATAGGCCCTAGCCTGGAGGGTGTGTGGGTCCGGGCTGTGGGCACAGAAGTATGAAAACACAAACTCGGCTTGGGTGCGGAGCCGAGAGCATTGCAGGATGGACCCACAGACCGTGAGAGGAGATCCTCAGCTTATGAAAGAAGGGCAAATGGGAGGCAGTCACGCAAGCTTTTGTCTTTGGATGTTTTGTCTCCCATAGCCGTGGAATGTAGGGGTGACCTCAGGGGCCATGGAAGAGTCACCCTCTCTGAGGAGTTGGTCCAGCTCTTAAGATTTTGGGGACATTTTGTGGGAAGGGTGGAGTCCTGCTGTCTGGCTCAGGTGTTCTTCCAGGAGAGGGACTCCAGATCACAGTCCTGGGTTCGAGCAAATGGAATACTCGAGCTCTTGTGAAGATTGGGATCATAGGGGCTTGGCAAGCCCCATATGCGGGCTCTTAGTCCAGGTCCTGAGAGACCTTACTTCGACATGGGGCCCATGCTGATGGTCCCAATGCGAGTTTGTACCCAGGGAGGCACTCACGTTTAGACTTGGCCTCAGGGGCCATGAAGGTTTCTCCTACACTGAAGGTATGACTCCATGCCAACAGCAAGCTTTCCAGCCATGGGGAAGGAGAAGATCTGATTTGTGCTTCAGTTACCCTCGTTTGCCAGGATTTGATATAATATCTAGGGTCAGATGTCTGAAAACCCAGGTTGGGAAGAGATGACAGCATAAGGCCATGGCCTGTCTGATGTGCTTAGTGTGCAGCCAGCTGTTTCCTTGTCTGTCGGGACGTCAGGCTGTGTCAGACAGAGCAATACTGACCAGGGTAGCTTTTCCAGTTAGGGTGCGGTCGAGGCCAGAGCAGATTGGTTCTCATTTGTGGTTTCTGGAGAGCCCCATAGGGCAACGTTTTTCTTCTGGTGGGCAGGCAGAAAACTGTGTTGTGGTTCTGGAATTCCCAGTCTGGAGGGCTTGTTTGCCAGGAGTGTGAAGAGGGAAGTCTGAAAACACAAGCTAGCGTTAGGTTTGGGGCATGGCAGGCCCACTCTGCAGAGACTGAATCAAGATCTCCTGCATCTGAGGTCAGGGCGAGTATCAGACGTTGCCTCAGGTTGGAGTTTGTGTCCATTATGGCCCCTTCCTGAAGGGGGTGGGGGCGTCATGAGGCCAGGGAGGTTTCCCAACGCTGGGAGTTATGAGCTGCCCCAAACATCAAGGTTTCCTCTGTAGGACAGTCGAGTACTATGAGATGGTTCTAGGATGACCCCTACAGAAAGACTCGAGAGAAGGGGTCTAAGCATGAATGTCTGCAAATGCCACCTCACATTCCCACTGGCTGCTTGGGGCAAGGCAGGCTCAATCTGCAGGCTCTTGGGCGGGTTTCTCAGAGGGCTGAGTTGAAATGGACTCTCTTGAGGATGAGTCATACTGTGGGTTGGTGGCCATGGAGACCTTGGAATGTGGCGGTGGCTCAGGGACTCTGCAGGTTTCTCCAAACCGAAGGGTTTGACACAGCTCCAACAATGAAGCTTCCCATGTGGAGACGATAGTTGTTCTGTTTGGTGTCTCAGGAAAGCCCCAGATGCTGGTCTTCAAACCCAGGCCTCTGAGGAGTGACACCTGGAAACCAAAGCAAGAGTTCAGATTAGGGCCCAGGGGCCTGTCTGGTTCAATCTACTGTCTCTGCCGACATCTGTCTGTGTTTCTGCATGGAGGTAGTTGCTCAGCTAGTGTCAGGATGCCTTTGTCCAGAGAGGCTTATAGTAGTGGGATGTCCTCGGGGGCCTTGAGGTTTCTCCTATTCTGTGGGGTTATGGGCAATGGAATGGGCATAGTCTCCTTGGAGAGAGCAGGAGAGTCCTGTGGTGTGGCTCCAGAGGCCCCAGCCTGGCGGCTGTGTGGGCCAGGGCTGTGGGGACAGACATCCAAAAACACAAACTCGGCTGAGGTTTGGGGCTGAGGTTATGGCAGGAGTGATCTACAGTCCGTGAGGGGAGCTCATTGTGATTAGAAAGTAAGGCGAGTGAGAGGCGGTCGTTCAGGCTTATGTCTCTGGATGTTGTATTCATGATGGTCATTTAATGTAAGCATGGTCTCATGGGCCATGGAAGTCTCCCTCTCTGGTGATTTGTCCGGCTCCCAAGAGATTGGGGTCATTTTGTGGGAAGGGAGGAGTCCTGTTTTCTGCCTCATGTGTCCCCACAATAGAGGGATTCTAGAGCAGAGCACTGGGTACGTACAACTGGAATACCCACCCTCTGGTTAGGCCTGGGGTCCTATGGGCATGGCAAGCCCATATGCAGATTCTTGGTCCAGCCACTGAGAGACGTTACTTGAATAGTGGACTCATGCTGAGGGTCACAATGTGTGTTTGTGCCCAAGGTGGTCCTCAATATTGGGCGGGACTTCATTGAGCTTGCAGGTTTCTCCTACACTGAACCCTGGACATGCCAACCTCAGGGTTTCTTGCCATGGGGAAGGAGGAGTTTTGATTTCTGCATCACGTTCACCTCTGGGCACTAATTGGAGATAAGGTCTAGGTTCTGAAGCCTGAAAACCGAGGTTTGGAAGAGATGACGACCTAAGGCCATGGCGGGTCCGATGTGTTCAGTTTGGGGTCAGCTTTCTAGGTGTCGTTCAGGAGGTCTGCACTCAGGCTGTGCCAGACAGGGCATTCGTGCCCAGATACGCTGTATAATTGGGGTACAGTTGAGTGGCATGCAGAAGATAATTATTTGGGGTTTCTCAGTAGCCCCATAGGGCAAAGTCTTTCTTCTGGAGGGCAGGCAGAGTGCTGCATTCTGGCTCCGGAACTGCCAAACTGGAGTCCTTGGGGCCACGAATGCAAGGATGTAAGTCTGAGAAATGAAGCTTTGCTTTGGTTTCAGGGCGAGGACATGGCAGGCACACTCTGCAGAGCTGAATTGAGATTTCATGCATCTGAGGTCAGGGCGAGGTTCATATGTTGGCTCAGGTTGGAGTTTCTGTCCATGATGGCCCCTTCATGAAGAGGGGTCATCACACCGCCATTGGTGTTTTCCCATGATGGCAGTAGTGAGATGCTCCAAACCACAAGGATTTTCTGCGGGTCAGGGTCAGTTGAAACCTGTTGGATGGCTCCAGGGCATCCCATATGGAACAATTGCAGAGCAGGGTTCTAAGGATGGATGCCTGGGCATCCGGCCTTGCATTCCAATTGTCTCCTAGCGAAACGGCACGTTTGATTGCTGCCTATGATGTAGCAGCCGAGGGGGCTGAGTTGAAATGCATTCTCCTGAGGATCGGTCATAATGTGGGATTGTGTCCATGGAGACCTTGGAATGGGGCAGTGGCACCAGGGCTCTGAAGGATGCTCCTAACCAGAGGTTTTGACACAGCTCCAAGAAGCATTTTTCCCATGGGGAAACAAGATTTGTTCTCATTGGTGCTTCAGTAACCCCCAATATGCTGGTATTGGAAACCAGAACTCTGAGGAGAGATGCCTGGAAACCAAGGCAATGGATCTGATTAGGGCCTGGGGCCTGTCTGGTTTAATCTTCTTCTCTCGGTTCATCTGTCTATGGGATTGAGTGGAGGTAGTTCCTCAGCTGGTGTCAGATTGCCCCTATTTGTCCTGGACAGTCTACACTATTGGGATGGCCACTTAGACTTTGGAGGTTTCTCCTAATTTGCAAGTTTGTGGCCAATGAAATGGGCAGAATTCCTTTGGGGAGGGAAGGCACAATCCTGAGGTGTGGCTCTAGGGGCTCAAGCATGGAGCGTGTGTGGGTCAGAGCTGTGGGGACAGAAGTCTGAAAACAGAAACTCGTCTTAGGTTTGGGGACATAGGTATGGGAGGCCCGATCTACAGACCTTGAGCAGAACTCTTCAGGATATGAACAAAGAGTGAGTGTGAGGCACTTGCTCAGGCTTTTGACTCTGGATTTTGTGTCACTGATGGCCGTGGAATGTAGGGGCGTCCTCATGGACCATGGGTGAGAGTTCCTCTATGGGGATTTGGATGATCCCAATATTTTGGGGTCATTCCGTGGGATGGGAGGAGTCCATTCTGGTTTTTTTTTTTTTTTACCTCAAGTGTGCCACTAAAGAGGGATTCCAGAGCAGAACCCTGGGAAGGGGCGACTGGACAACCCGAACTCTGTATAAGATAGGAGGCCTAAGGGCATGGCAATCCCCATATGGGGTACCTTGGTCCAGCCACTGAGAGGTCTTACTTGAGTACAGTGCTCACACTGAGGGTCACAATGCATGTTTGTGCCCAATGTAGGCATCAAGCATGGGCGGGGACTCATGGGCCATGCTTGATTCTCCTACACTGAACTTTGGACAACATACGAACCACAAGGTTTCTTTCCATGGGGAAGGAGGAATTCTGATTTCTGCATCATGTTCACCCCTGGGCAGTGACTGGAGATAAGATCTAAGTTCTGAATCCAGAAAATCGAGGTTGGGATGAGATGATAACCTAAGGTCATTGAGGGTCCGATGTGCTCAGTGTGCGGTCAGCTTTCTGGGTGTTCTTCAGGAGGTATGGATTCAGGCTGTGTCAGACAGTGCATTAGTGCCCAGGTTAGAATGTATAATTTGGGTACAGTTGAGTTCCATGTAGGTTCATCCTCATTTATTGTTTCAGGGAATCTCACTGGGGCAGGCAGAGTGCAGCATTGTGGGTCCAGAATTGCCAAACTTGAGGGCGTCGGGACCAGGAGTGTGAGGACGTAAGTCTGAGATCATAAGCTAGACTTAAGTTTCAGGGCGAGGGCACGGCAGGCACCCTCTGCAGATCCGAATCAAAATCTCATTCATCTGAAGTCAGGACGAGGATCAGACTTAGGCGCAGGTTGGAGTTTCTGTCCATGATGGCCCCTTCATCAAAGGGGTGGAATCTCGAGGCCATGGAGGTTTTCCCACGTTGGGAGTTGTGGGATGCTCCAAACTGCAAGGATTCCTTCTGCGGGAAAATTGAGAACTGTTGGATGGCTCCAGGACATCCCATATGGAATGACTCCAGAGCCGGGTTCTAAGGATGGATGCCTGAGCATCCTCTTACACCAATTGTCTCCCTGCCACAAGACAGGTACGATCTGATGGCTATGCAGGAGCAATCGTGGGAGCTGAGTTGAAATGGACTCTCCTGAAGATGGGTCTTAATGTGTGTTTGTGTCCATGAGGACGTTGGAATGGTGTGGTGGCCCCAGGGCTCTAAAGGATTCTAACCGGAGATTTTGAAACAACTCGAAAGAGCAAGTTTTCCATGTGGAGACAAGATTTGTTCTAATTGGTGCCTCAGGAAACCAACATATGCTGGTATTAGAACCAGGCCTCTGAGGAGAGATACATAGAAACCACAGCAATGCATCCAATTAGGTCCTAGGAGCCTCTCTGGTTCAATCTTCTTCTCTGTCGACATCTGTCTATTTTATGAAATGGAGGTAGTTGCTCAGCTGGTGTCAGACCGCTCCTGTTTGTCCGGGCGGCCTACACTATAGGGATGGCCTCGGGGACTTTGGAGGTTTCTCCTAAATTGTATGATTATGGACAATGGAATGGGCAGAATTCCTGTGGAGTGGGCAGGCACAGACCTGATGTGTGGCTCCAAGGGCCCAGCCTTGAGGGTGTGTGGGCAAGGACTGTGGGGACAGATGTCTTAAAACACAAACTCAGCTTAGGTTTGGGGACGTAGGTATGGCAGGCCCGATTTACAGACTATGAGGAGAACTTTTTGGGATCTGAATAAAGGGTGAAAGTGTGACACTTGTCAGGCTTTTGCCCCTGGATTTTGTGTCAATGATGGCCGTGGAATGTCGAGGAGTCCTCATGGGCCATGGAAGAGTCTTTCTCTCTGTGGATTTGGCCAGATCCCAATTGTTTTGGGTTAATCTGTGGGATTCAGTTTTGTTAACTAAGGTGTCCCACCAAAAGAGGGATTCCAGAGCAGAGCCCTGGACAACAAGAAATCTAACTAAAAATACGGGCCTAGGGGCATGGCAAGCCCAATATGCCTTCTAATGGTCCAGCCACTGAGAGGCCTTCATTGAGGACAGAACTCATGCTGAGGGTCACAATGCGTGTTTATGCCCTCGTGGTACTCAAGCATGGGTGGGGACTCATGGTGCATGCTTGTTTCTCCTACACTGAATGATAGTCAACATGTCAACCACATGAGTTCTTGGCATGGGGAAGTATTAATTCTGATTTCTGCATGTCATTCACCCCTGGGTAGTGATTGGACATAAGGTCCAGGTTGTGAAGTCTGAAAACCGAGGTTGGGAAGAAATGACGACCTAAGGCCATGTCGGGTCCGATATGCTCAGCGTGGAGCCAGCTGTCTGGGTGTTGGTCGGGAGGTCCAAGCTTGGGCTGTGTCAGACAGGGCCTTAGTGCCCAGGGTAGATTGTATAATTGGGGTACAACTGAATGCCGTGCAGGTTGATCTTTATTTGGCATTTCTGGGTAGCCCCAAGGGCAATGTTTTTCTTCTGGAGGACAGGCAGAGTGCTGCATTGTTGCTCCGGAATTTCCAAAGTGGATGCCTTGTGGACGGGGAGTGTGAGGACGGAAGTCTGAGAACACATGTTAGGCGTAGGTTCTGGGCGAGGGCACGGCAGGCACCCTCTGCAGATCTGAATCGGGATATCATGAATCTGAAGTCAGGGCGAGGTTCAAACCTTGGCTTAGGTTTGAATTTCTGTCCATTCTGGCCACTTTATGAAGGGGACAGCATCTCCAGTCCATGGAGGTTTACCCACGATGGGAGTTGTGAGATGCTCCAAACAACAAGGATTCCTTCTGATCAAGAATTGAGACCTTTTGTATCACTCCAGTACATACCATACAGAATGACACCAGAGCAGGGATCTTAGGATGGATGCATGGGAAGCCCGCCTCACATTGCAGTTGTCTCCTAGCAAATAGACAGGTTTGATATGCTGGCTCTGTCAGAGCAACCAAGGGGGCTGAGTTGAAATGGACTCTCCTGAGGATGGATGCTAATGTGGGTTTGTGTCCATGGAGACCTTGGAATGGGGCGTTGGTGCATGGGCCCTGAAGGATTCTCCTAACCGGAGGTTTTGAGACATCTCCAAAGGACAAGTTTCCCATGTGGAGACAAGATTTGTTCTGATTGGTGCCTCAGGAAACCCCCATATACTGTTATTGGAATATAGGCCTCTGAAGAGAGATAACTGGAAACCAAAGCAATGGCTCCGTTTAGAGCCTAGGGGCCTGTCCGGTTGAATCTTCTTCTCTGTGTACATCCATCTAAGGTATTAGTGGAGTTAGATGCTCAGCTGGTGTCAGATGGCCCTTGTTTGTCCCAGGCGGACTACACTATTGTGAAGGCCTTGGGGACTTTGGAGGTTTCTCCTAATTTTATGATTATGGACAATGGAATGGGCAGAATTCCCGTGGAGAGGGAAGGCACAGTTTTGATGTGGCTCCAGGGGCCCCAGCCTGCAGGGTGTGTGCACCAGGACTGTGGAGACAGAAGTCTAAAACACAAACTCAGTTTAGGTTTAGGGACGTAGGTATGGCAGGCCCGATCTACAGACCGTGAGGAGAATTCTTCCAGATATGAAGAAAGAGAGATTGTGAGGCACTTGTTCAGGCTTTGTTTCTGGATTTTGTGTCAACGATGGGCGTGGAATGTCCGGGAGGCCTCATGGGCCATGGACGAGTCTTCCGCTCTGTGGATTTGGCCCGATTCCAATTGTTTTGGGTCAAACTGTGGGATGGGAGGAGTCCTTTCAGTTTTGTTACCTCAGGTGACCCACCAAAAGAGGGATTCCAAAGCCGAGCCCTGGGGAGGGGAGACTGGACAACCAGAAATCTGGTTAAAAATTGGGGCCTAGGGGCATGACAAGCCCAATATGCTGTCTTTTGGTCCAGCCACTGAGAGGCCTTACTTGAGAACTGGGCTCACGTTGAGGGTCAGAATGCATGTTTGTGAACGACTTGGTCCTCAAGCATCTGCAGGGCCTCATGGGCCACACTGGTTTCAACTACATTTTACGTTGGACAACATGCCAACCACAAGGTTTCTTGCCATGGGGAAGGAGTTCGGATTCCTGCATCATGTTCAACCCTGGGTGGTGACTGGAGATAAGGTTTAGGATCTGAAGCCTGAAAACCGAGGTTGGAAAGAGATGATGACCTAAGGCCATGGCGGGTCTGATGTGCTCAGTGTGTGGCTAGCTGGGTGGGTGCGAGCCAGGAGGTTCAGTCTCAGGCTGTGCCAGAAAGGGCAGTAGTGCCCAGGGCAGCCTGTATAATTGGGGTCCAGTCAAGTGGCATGCAGGTTGATCCTCATTTGGGGAATCTGGGTAGACCCAGAGGGCAATGTTTTTCTTCCGGAAAGCAGGCAGAGTGCTGCCTTGTAGTTCTGGAATTGCCAAACTGGAGGGCTTGTGGGCCAGGAATGTGAGGATGGAAGTTGAGAACACAAATTAGACTTACGTTTCTGGGCAAGGGCACGGCAGACACACTCTGCAGAGATGAATCAAGATGTCCTGCATCTGAAGTCAGGGCGAGGATCAGACGATCGCTCAGGTTGGAGCTTCTGTCCCTGATGGCCCCTTCATGAAGCACAGGGGGCGAAATCACGAGGCCATGGAGGTTTGCCCACGATGGGAGTTGTGAGATGCTCCAAACAGTAAAGATTCTTCTGCGGGACTATTGAGACCTGTTGGTTGGCTCCAGGACTTCCCATACAGCATAATTCTGAGAATGGTTCTAAGTATGGATGTCTGGGAAGCCTGCCTCTCATTCCAATCATCTCCTAGCGACAAGACGGGTTAGATCTGCTGGATCAGGGGGAGCAACTGAGGGGGCTGAGTTGAAATGGACTCTCCTGTGGATGGGTCCTAATGTGGGTGTGTCTCCATGGAGACCTTGGAATGAGGCGCTGGCACCGGGAACCTGAAATGTCCTTCTAACCAGAGGCTTTGAGAGAGCTCCAACATGCAAGTTTCCCATGTGTAGACGAGATTTGTTCTGATGGGTGCCTCAGGAGAAGCCCTCAGCTGGTATTGGAAACCAGGCTTTTGAGGAGACATGCCTGTAAACCAAAGCTATGGATCCCATTATGGCCTGGGGTCCTGTCTGGTCAATCTTCTTCTCTGGGGACATCCATCTATGGTATGAGTGGAGGTAGATGCTCAGCTGGTGTCAGACGGCCCTTTTTTGTCCCGGACAAACTAGACCATTGGTATGGCCTCAGGGAATTTGGAGGTTTCTCCTAATTTGTACGGTTTTGGATAATGGAATGGGCAGAATTCCCATGGATTGGTTAGGCACAGTCCTAATGTGTGGTTCCAGGGGCCCAGCCTGGAGGGTGTGTGGCCCAGGACTTTGAGGACAGAACTCAAAAAACACAAACTCAGCTTAGGTTTGGGAACGTAGGTATGGCACGGCCGAACTACAAATCATGAGAAGAACTCTTCAGGATATGAAGAAAGAGCGAGTCTGAGGCGCTTGGTTAGACTTTTGTCTCTGGATTTTGTATCAGCGATGGCCGTGGAATGTCGGGGAGGCCTCATGGGCCATGGACGAATCTTCCTCTCTGTGGATTTGGCCCTATCCCAATTCTTTTTCGTGAATCTGTGGGATGGGAGGACTCCTTTAAGGTTTGTTACCTGAGGTGTCCCACCAAAAGAGGAATTCCAAAGCAGAGCCCTGGGCAAGAGTGAAGGGACAACCCGAAATATGGTTAAAAATTAGGGTCTAGGGGCATGGCAATCCCAATATGCTGTTTCTTCATGCAGCCACTGAGAGGCCTTGCCTGAGGACCGGGCTCAGGCTGAGGGTCACAATGTGTGTTTGAGACCAATGTGGCCCTCAAGCATGGGCTGGGTCTCATGTGCCACACTGGTTTCAACTACACTGAAAGTTGGACAACATGCCAACCACGAGGTTTCATGCCAAGGAAACGAGTTCGTATTTCTGCAACATTTTCAAACCTGGGCAGTGATTGGAGATAAGGTCAAGGTTCTGAAGCCTGAAAACCGAGGTTGGGTAGAGATGACGACCTAAGGCCATGGCGGGTCCGATGTGCTCAGTGTGCGGCCAGCTGTCTGGGTGGGGCCAGGAGTTCCAGGCTCAGGCTGTGTCAGAATGGGCAATTGTGCCCACTTCAGCCTATATATTTGGTGTACAGCCAAATGGCGTGCAGGTTGATCCTCATTTGGGGTTTCTGGGTAGCCCCAGAGGGCAATGTTCTTCTTCCAGGGAGCAGGCAGAGTGCCGCATTGTACTTCTGGATTGCCAAACTGGAGGGCTTGTGGGCCAGTAGTCTGAGGACTGAAGTCTGAGAACACAAGCTAGGCTTAGTTTTTATGGGTGAGGACATGGCAGGCACAATCTACAGACCTGAATCGAAATCTCGTGCATCTGAAGTCAGGGTGAGGATCAGACGATCTTCAGGTTGGACTTTCTGTCCCTGATGGCCCCTTCATGAAGGGGGGGAATCACGAGGCCATGGGGGTATTCGCACGATGGGAGTTGTGAGAAGCTCCAAACTACAAAGATTCTTCTCCAGGACAATTGAGACCTGTTAGTTGGCGCCAGGCCAAGGATTCCAAGCATGGTTCTGAGGATGGATGGCTAGGTACCCCACCTGGCATTCCAATTTTCTCCTAGCTACAAGAAAGGTTAGATCTGCTGGATCTGGGGGAGCAACTGAGGAGGCTGAGTTGAAATTGACTCTCCTGTGGATGTGTCCTAATATGTTTTTGTGTCTATGGAGACCTTGGAATGAAGCGGTGGCACTGGGTCCCTGATGGGTTCTTCTAAACAGAGACTTTGACACAGCTCCACCGTGCAAGTTTCCCATATGTAGATGAGATTTGTTCTGATGTGTGAGTCAAGAAACAGCCATATGCTGGTATTGAAATCCAGGCCTCTGAGGAGACATGCCTGGAAACCATAGCAATGGATCCGATTAGTGCCTAGTGGTCTGTTCATTCCTTTTTTCCTCTGGGGACATCAGTCTATGGGTCTGAGTGCAGGTAGGTGCTCATTTGGGCTCAGATTGCTCCTGTTTGTCCTGGGAAGCCACAACTATTGGGATGGCCTCAGGAACTTTGGAGGTTTATCCTATTAGTAGGATTGTGGCCATTGGAATGGGTACACACAATTCCCTTGGAGAGGGCAAGTACAGTCCTCAAGTTTGGCTCCAAGGGCCTGAGCCTTTGGGGTGTGTAGGCCAGGGCTGTTTGGACAGTTGTCTGAAAACACAACCTCGGCTTATGTTTCGGGTCATAGGTATGGCAGGACTGATCTACAGAACATGAGAAGAACTCTTCGGGATATGAAAAAAGGGCGAGTGTGAGGCTCTTGCTCAAGTTTATCTCTGGATATCGTGTGACTCATGGTCGTGAAATTTCCGGGTGACTTCATGGGAAATGGACGAGTCTTACTCTTTAGAAGGTTGGCCTCGTCCAAAGAGTTTGGTGTGTTTATGCCCTCGTCGCACTTGAGAATGGGCTGGGCCTCAGGGTGAATGCTGGTTTCTCCTACACTGAACGTTGGACAACATGCCAACCACAAGGTTTCTTGCCATGGGTAAGGAGGAGTTCTGATTTCTACATACCATCACCCCTGGGCAGTGATTGGAGAAAAGGTAGGTTCTGAAGCCTGAAAACTGAGGTATGGAAGAGATGATGTCCGAGGGCCATGGCTGGTCTGTTGTGCTCAGTGTGTGGTCAGCTGTCTGTGTGTTAGTCAGGAGGTCCGGGCTCAGGTGTGTCAGACCGTGCATTAGTGCACAGCTTAGAGTATATAATTTACGTACAGTCAAGTGGCGTGTAGGTTTATCCTCATATGATGTGCCTGGGCAGCTCATGAGGCAATATTTTTTTTCTAGAGGGCAGGCAGAGTGCTGCACAGTGGGTTCGGAATTGCCAAACTTGAGGTCTTCTGGGCCAGGAGTGTGAGGACGGAAGTCTGAAAACACAAGCTAGACTTGGGTTTCAGGTCGAGGGCACGGCAGGTACCTCGGCAGATCTGAACCAATATCTCATGCATCTGAATTCAGGGCGAGGATCAGACATTGGCTCTGGTTGGAGTTTCTGTACATGACGGCCCATTCATGAAGGGAGTGGAATCTCTAGTCCATGGAGGTTTCCCCCACGTTGGGAGTTGTGAGATGGCCCTTCAAAGATTCCTTCTGCGGGACAATTGAGACCTGTTGGACAGCTCCAGGACATCACATATGGAATGACTCGAGAGCACCATTCGAGGATGAATGCCTGGGAAGCCCGCCTTGCATTCCAATTTTCTTCTAGCAACAAGACAGTATAGATCTGATGGCTCTGCCGGAGCAAACGGGGTGGCTGAGTTGAAATGGACTTTCCGGAGGATGGGTCCTAATGTTTGTTTGTGTCCCTGAGGGCCTTGGAATGGGGCGGTGGCACCGGCACCCTGAAGTATTCTCCTAAGCCTTTGACATAGCTCCCATGCACAAGTTTCCTTGTGGAGACGAGATTTGTTCTGATGGGTGCCTCAGGAGAAGCCCTATGCTGGTATTGGAATCCAGGCTTTTGAGGAGACATGCCTGTAAACCAAAGCTATGGATCCCATTATGTCCTAGGGTCCTGCCTGGTTCAATCTTCTTCTCTGGGAACATCCATCTATGGTATGAGTGGAGGTTGATGCTCAGCTGGTGTCAGACGGCCCTTGTTTGTCCGGGACAACCTACACCATTGGGATGGCCTCAGGGACTATGGAGGGTTCTCCTAATTTGAACGGTTTGAGACAATGGCATGGGCAGAATTCCCATGGATTGGGTAGGCACAGTACTAATGTGTGGCTCCAGGGGCTCAGTCTGGAGGGTATGTGGCCCAGGAATTTGAGGACAGAAAACAAAAAAAAAAAACTCATCTTAGGTTTGGGAACGTAGGTATGGCAAGCCCGACCTACAAACCAGGAGAAGAACTCTTCAGGATATGAAGAAAGAGCGAGTCTGAGGCGCTTGCTCAGGCTTTTGTCTCTGGATTTTGTATCAGCGATGGCCGAGGAATGTCGGGGAGGCCTCCTGGGCCATGGACGAATCTTCCTCTCTGTGGATCTGGTCCGATCCCAATTCTTTTTCGTGAATCTGTGGGATGGGAGGACTCCTTTAAGGTTTGTTACCTGAGGTGTCCCACCAAAAGAGGAATTCCAAAGCAGAGCCCTGGGCAAGAGTGAAGGGACAACCCGAACTATGGTTAAAAATTGGGGTCTAGGGGCATGGCAATCCCAATATGCTGTTTCTTCATGCAGCCACTGAGAGGCCTTGCCTGAGGACCGGGCTCAGGCTGAGGGTCACAATGTGTGTTTGAGACCAATGTAGCCCTCAAGCATGGGCTGGGTCTCATGTGCCACACTGGTTTCAACTACACTGAACGTTGGACACCATGCCAACCACGAGGTTTCTTGCCAAGGGAACGAGTTCTGATTTCTGCAACATTTTCAAACCTGGGCAGTAATTAGAGATAAGGTCTAGGTACTGAAGCCTGAAAACCGAGGTTGGGAAGAGATGACGAACTAAGGCCATGTTGGTTCCAATGTGCCTAGCGTGCGGCCAGCTGTCTGGGTGGGGCCAGGAGGTCCAGCTCAGGCTGTGTCAGAGAAGGCAATGATGCCCAGATCAGCCTATATATTTGGTGTACAGCCAAATGGCGTGCAGGTTGATCTTCATTTGGGGTTTCTAGGTAGCCCCAGAGGGCAATGTTTCTCTTGGAGGGCCCACAGAGTGCTGCATTGTACTTCCGGATTGCCAAACTGGAGGGCTTGTGGGCCGGTAGTCTGAGGACGGAACTCTGAGAATACAAGCTAGGCTTAGGTTTTATGGTGAGGACATGGCAGGCACAATCTACAGACCTGAATCGAGATCTCGTGCACCTGAAGTCAGGTTGAGCATCAGACGATGCCTCAGGTTTGACTTTCTGTCCCTGATGGCCCCTTCATAAAAAGGGGGAATCACGAGGCCGTGGGGGTTTTCCCACCATGGGAGTTGTGAGAAGCTCCAAACTGCAAAGATTCTACTGTGGGACAATTGAGACCAGTTGGTTGGCTCCAGGCCAACGATTCTGAGCAGGGTTCTAAGGATGGATGGCTGGGTAGCCCACCTCGCATTCCAATA
Organism: Mustela nivalis; assembly: GCF_964662115.1. Classification (NCBI taxonomy): domain Eukaryota; kingdom Metazoa; phylum Chordata; class Mammalia; order Carnivora; family Mustelidae; genus Mustela; species Mustela nivalis. Next base: position 1,544,298 of record NW_028136554.1, read on the forward strand.
TTCTCCTAGCTACAAGATAGGCTAGATCTGTTGGATCTCGGGGAGCAACCGAGGAGGCTGAGTTTAAATGGACTCTCCTGTGGATGCGTCCTAATATGTTTTTGTGTCTATGGAGACTGTGGCATTAAGCGGTGGCACTAGGGCCCTGAAGGCTTCTCCTAAACAGAGGTTTGACACAGCTCCACCATGCAAGTTTCCCATGTGTAGAGGAGATTTGTTCTGATGGGTGAGTCAAGAAACAGCCATATTCTGGTATTGAAATCCAGGCCTCTGAGGAGAGATGCCTGGAAACCAAAGCAATGAATCCGATTAGTGCCTAGGGGCCTGTTGGTTTCTTTTTACCTCGGGCGACATCTATCTATGGGTCAGAGTGCAGGTAGGTGCTCAGATGAACTCAGATTGCCCGTGTTTGTCCTTGGAAGCCAACACTATGGGATGGCCTCAGGGAATTTAAAGGTTTATACTTTTAGTTGCGTTGTCGCCATTGGAATGGGCTCACACAATTCCCTTGCGAGGGCAAGAACAGTCCTCAGGTTTGGCTTCAGGGGCCTGAGCCTATAGGGTGTGTAAGCCAGGGCTGTTTGGACAGTTGTCTGAAAACACAAACTCGACTTCTGTTTCGGGTCATAGGTAGGGCAGGACTGATCTACAAACCATGAGGAGAACATTTCGGTATATGAAAAAAAAGCGAGTGTGAGGCTATTGCTCATGTTTTTGTCTCTGCATATCATGTCACTCATGGTCGTGAAATTTCCGGGTGACTTCATGGGAAATGGACGATTCTTACTCTCTGGGGATTTGGCCCCTTCCAAAGAGGTTGGGGTCATTCTGTGGGATGGAAGAAGTCGTTTTTTTTGTTGTTGTTGCTTTGTTTTGTTTCATTTTTTAACCTCCGTTGTCCCACCAAATGAGGAATTCCAGAGTAGAGCTCTGGGGAGGGGTGACTGGACAACCAGAAATCTGGTTAAAAATTGGGGCCTAGGGCTATGTCAAGCCCATTATGACATCTAGTGATCCAGGCTCTGAGAGGAATTACTAGAGGACAGGACTCACACTGAGGGTCACAATGCATATTTATGCCCTCGTCGCACTCAAGAATAGGCGGGCCTCAGGGTGAATGCTAGTTTCTCCTACAATGAACGTTGGACAACATGCCAACCACAAGGTTTCTTGCCATGTGTAAGGAGAAGTTCTGATTTCTGCATCACACTCACCCCTCGCAGTGATTGGAGATAAAGTCTAGTTTCTGAGGCCTGAAAACTGAGGTAGGGAAGAGATGATGACCTAAGGCCATGGCAGTTCTGATGTGCTCAGTGTGCGGTCAGCTGTCTGGGTGTTGGTCAGGAAGTCCGGGCTCAGGTTGTGTCAGATAGTGCATTAGTGCCCAGGTTAGACTATATAATTCGGGCAAAGTCGAGTACCGTGTAGGTTTATCTTCATATAAGGTGCCTTGGCAGCTCTTTAGGCAATATTTTTTTTCCAGAAAGCAGGCCATGTGCTGCATTGTGGGACCGGATTTACCAATCATGAGGGCTTTGAGGCCAGGAGAGTGAGGTCGGAATTCTGAGAACAAAAGCTATACTTGGGCTCAGGGCAAGGGCACGGCAGGTACCCCCTGAGAATCTGAACCAATATCTCATCCATTTCAAGTGAGGGAGAGAATTAGACTTTGGCTTAGGTTGGAGTTTCTGTGCCTGACGGCCCCTTCATGAAGGGAGCGGGAATCTCGTGTCCATGGAGTTTTTCCCACGTGGGAGTTGTGGGTTGCCCCCTTCAAGAATTCCTTCTGCGGGACAATTGAGACCTTTGGGCAGCTCCAGGACATCCCATATGGAATGACTCCAGAGCACCGTTCGAGGGAGGATGCCTGGGAAGCCAGCCTCGCATTCCAATTGTCTCCTAGCAACAAGCCAGTTTAGATCTGATGGCTCTGCGGGAGCAACCGGGGTGGCTGACTTGATATGGACTTTCCTGAGGATGGGTCCTAATGTGTGTTTGTGTCCATGGGGCCTTGGAATGGGGCCGTGGCACCAGGACCCTGAAGTATTCTCCTAAGCTTTTGACATAGCTCGATGCACATGTTTCCTTGTGGAGATGAGATTTGTTCTGATTGCTGCCTCAGGAAAACCCCTATGCTGGTATTGGAATCCAGGCTTTTGAGGAGACATGCCTGTAACCAAAGCAATGGATCCGATATGGCCAGGGTCCTGTCTGGTTCAATCTTCTTCTCTGCAGACATCCATCTATGGTATGAGTGGAGGTTGATGCTCAGCTGCTATCAGACCGCGCTTGTTTGTCACGGGCGACCTGCACTATTGGGATGGCCTCAGGGATTTGGAGGGTTCTCCTAATTTTACTGTTTTGGACAATGGAATGGGCAGAGTTCCTATGGATTGGGTAGGCACAGTCCTTATGTGTGGCTCCAGGGACCGCAGCGTGGAGGGTGTGTGGCCCAGGACTTTGAGGACAGAAGTCTGAAAACATAAACTCAGCTTAGGTTTGGAGACATAGGTATGGCAGGCCCGATCTATAAACCATGAGAAGAACACTTCAGGATATGAGGAAAGAGCGAGTCTGAGGTGCTTGTTCAGTCTTTTGTCTCTAGATTCGGTATCAGCGATGGCCGTGGATTGTCTGGGAAACCTCATGGGCCATTGACGAATCTTCCTCTCTGTGGAATTGGCCCGATCCCAATTCTTTTTCGTCAATCTGTGGAATGGGAGGTCTCCTTTCAGGTTGGTTACCTTAGGTGTCCCGCCAAAAGAGGAATTCCAAAGAAGAGCCCTGTGGAAAAGCGAAGGGACAACCCGAACTATGGGTAAAATTTGGGGCCTAGGGGCATGGCAAGCCCAATATGCTATCTCTTCATCCAGCCACTGAGAGGCCTTACCTGAGGACTGGGATCAGGCTGAGGGTCACAATGTGTGTTTATGACCAATGTGGCCCATAAACATGGGCGGGGCCTCATGGGCCACACTGGTTTCAACTACACTGAACATTGGAAAACATGCCAACCACATGGTTTCTAGCCACGGGGAAGGAGTTGTGATTTCTGCATCACTTACAAGCCTGGGCAGTGATTGGAGATAAGGTCTAGGTTCTGAAACTTGAGAATCGAGGTTGGGAAGAGATGACGACCTAAGGACATGGCTCGTCCGGCGTGCTCAGTGTTCGACCAGCTTTCTGGGTGGGGCCAGGAAGTCCAGGCTCAGGCTGTGTAGAAAGGGCAATAGTGCCCAGGTCAGCCTATATATTTGGGGTACAGTCGAATGGCGTGCAGGTTGATCCTCATTTGGAGTTTCTGGGTAGCCCCACAGGGCAATGTTTTTCTTCCTGAAGGCTGGAAGAGTGCTGCATTATAGTTCTGGTTTGCAAACTGGAGGCTTGTGGGCCAGTAGTCTGAAGACGGAAATCTGAGAACACAAGCTAGGCTTAGGTTTCTGGGTGAGGACAAGGCAGGAACAATCTACAGACCTGAATCGAGATCTCGTGCTTCTGAAGTCAGGGCGAGGATCAGAAGATCGCTCAGGTTGGTGTTTCTGTCCCTGATGGCCCCTTCATGAAGGGGCGGGGGGGTCAAGAGGCCGTAGGGGTTTTCCCACGATGTTAGTTGTGAGAAGCTCCAAACTGCAAAGATTCTTGTGCAGGACAATTGAGACTTGTTGGTTGGCTCCAGGCCAATGATTCCGAGCAGGGTTCTAAGGATGGATGCCTGGGAAGCCCACCTTGCATTCCAATTGTGTCCTAGCAACAAGACAGGTTATATCTGCTGGATCTGGGCGAGCAATCTGGATCTGAGTTGAAATGGACTCTCCTGTGGATGGATCCTAATATGTTTTTGTGTCTATGGAGACCTTGGAATGAAGTGGTGGCACTGGGGTCCTGAAGGGTTTTTTCAAACAGAGGCTTTGACACAGCTCCAACGTGCAAGTTTCCCATATGCAGATGAGATTTTTTATGACGGATGAGTCAGGAAACAGCCATATGCTGGTATTGAAATCCAGGCCTCTGAGGAGAGATGACTGGATACCACAACAATGAATCCGAATAGTGCCTAGGGGCCTGTTCGTACCTTTTTACCTCTGGGAACATCAGTCTATGCGTCTGAGTGCATGTAGGTTCTCAGATGGGCTCAGATTGCCCAAGTTTGTCCTGGGAAGCCACCACTATTGGGATGGCCTCAGGGAGTTTGCAGGTTTATCCTATTAGTAGGGTTGTGGCCATTGGAATGGGCACATACAATTCCCTTGGAGAGGGCAAGTACAGTCCTCAGGTTTGGCTCCAGGGGCCTGAGCCTGTAGGGTGTGTAGGCAGAGCTGTTTGGACAGTCGTCTGAAAACACAAACGCGGCTTATGTTTCAGGTCATAGGTATGGCAGGATTGATCTACAGACCATGAGGAGAACTCTTCGGGATATGAATAAGGGGCGAGTGTGAGGCTCGTGCTCAAGTTTTTGTCTCTGGATATCGTGACACTCATGGTCGTGAAATTCCCTGGTGACTTCATGGGAAATGGACGAGTCTTACACTCTGGGGGTTTGGCCCCGTCCAAAGAGTTTGGGGTCATTCTGTGGGATGGAAGAAGTCCGTTTTGTTGTTGTTGTTGATTTGCCATGTTTTGTTTTTTAACCTCAGGTGTCCCACCAAATGAGGGATTCCAGAGTAGAGCCCTGGGGAGGGCCGAACAGACAACCAGAAATCTGGTTAAAAATTGTGGCCTAGGGACATGTCAAGCCCATTATGACATCTAATGGTCGAGCCACTGAGAGGACTTACTAGAGGACAGGACTCACGCTGAGGGTCACAAGGCGTGTTTATGCCCACTTCGCAAACAAGAATGGGCAGGGCCTCATGGTGAATCCTGGTTTCTCCTACACTGAACGTTGGACAACATGCCAACCACAAGGTTTCTTGCCATGGGTAAGGAAGAGTTCTGATTTCTGCATCACAGGCACCCCTGGGCAGTGTTTGGAGATAAGGTCTAGGTACTGAAGCCTAAAAACTGAGGTAGGGAAGAGATGATGACCTAAGGCCATGGCGGTTCTGATGTGCTCAGTGTGCGGTCAGCTGTCTGGGTGTTGGTCAGGAGGTCCGAGCTCAGGTTGTGTCAGACAGTGCATTAGTGCCCAGGTTAGACTATATAATTTGGGTACAGTCGAGTGCCATGTAGATTTATCCTCATATAAGTTGTCTGGGCAGCTCATTAGGCAAAATTTGTTTTCTAGAGGGCAGGCAGTGTGCTTCATTGTCAGTCCGGAATTGCTAAACTTGAGGGCTTCGTGTAGAGGAGTGTGAGGACGGAAGTCTGAGAACACAAGCTAGACTTGGGTTTCAGGGCGAGAACACGGCAGGTACCACTGTAGATCTGAACCAATATCTCATGCATCTGAAGTCAGGGCGAGGATCAGACGTTGGCTCAGGTTGGAGTTTCTGTGCATGACGGACCCTTCATGAAGGGAGCGGAATCTCAAGGCCATGGAGTTTTTCCCACGTTGGGAGTTGTGGGATGCCCCCATCAAGGATTCCTTCTGCGGGACAATTGAGACCTGTTGGGCAGCTTCAGGACATCCCATATGGAATGACTCCAGGGCACTGTTCGAGGATGGATGCCTGGGAAGCCGGCCTCGCATTCCAAATGTCTCCCAGCAACAAGACAGTTTAGATCTGATGGTTCTGCGGGAGCAACCGGGGTGGCTGACCTGAAATGGACTTTCCTGAGGATGGGTCCTAATGTGTGTTTGTGTCCATGAGGGCCTTAAAAAGGGGCGGTGGCACCGGGACCCTGAAGTATTCTCCTAAGCTTTTGACATAGCTCGATGCACAAGGTTCCTTGTGGAGACGAGATTTGTTCTGATGGGTGCCTCAGGAAAACCTCTATGCCGGTATTGGAATCCAGGCTTTTGAGGAGACATGCCTGTAATCCAAAGCAATGTATCCGATTATGGCCTAGGGTCCTGTCTGGTTCAATCTTCTTCTCAGGGGACATCCATCTATGGTATGAGTGTAGGTAGATGCTCAGCAGGTATCAGACTGCCCTTGTTTGTCCCGGGCGACCTGCACTATTGGGATGGCCTCAGGGATTTGGAGGGTTCTCCAAATTTTACTGTTTTGGACAATGGCATCGGCAGAATTCCCATGGATTGGGTTGGCACAGTCCTACTGTGTGACTCCAGGGGCACCAGCCTGGAGGGTGTGTGGCCCAGGACTTTGAGGACAGAAGTCTGAAAACACAAACTCAGCTTAGGTTTGGGGACGTAGGTATGGCAGGCCCGATCTATAAACCATGAGAAGAACTCTTCCGGATATGAAGAGAGAGCGAGTCTGAGGCGCTTGCTCAGGCTTTTGTCTCTGGATTTTGTATCAGAGATGGCCGTGGAATGTCGGGGAGGCCTCATGGGCCTTGGACGAATTTTCCTCTCTGTGGATTTGTCCCGATCCCAATTGTTTTTGGTCAATCTGTGGAATGGGAGGACTCCTTTCAGGTTTGTTACCTCAGGTGTCCCTCCAAAAGAGTAATTCCAAAGAAGAGCCCTGGGGAAAAGTGAAAGGAGAACCCGAACTATTGGTAAAATTTGGGGCCTAGGGGCATGGCAAGCACAATATGCTGTCTCTTCATCCAGCCACTGAGAGGCCTTACCTGAGGCCTGGGATCAGGCTGAGAGACACAATGTGTGTTTGTGACCAATGTGGCCCATAACATGGGCGGGGCCTCATGGGCCACACTGTTTTCAACTACACTGAACGTTGGAAAACATGCCAACCACTAGGTTTCTTGCCAAGGCGAAGGAGAAGTTCTGATTCTTGCATCACGTTTACTCCTGAGCAGTGAGTGGAGATAAGGTCTAGGTTCTGAAGGTGAAAACTGAGGTTGGGTAGAGATGATGGACTAAACCATTGTGGGTGTGATATGCTCTGTGTATGGCCAGCTGTCTGGGTGTTGGACTGGAGGTCTGCCCTCAGGCTGTGTCAGACAGGGCTTTAGTGCTCAGGCTAGACTGTATAATTGGGGTATGGTCGAGTGGCATGCAAGTTGTTACTCATTTGGCGTTTCTGGTTAGCCCTATAGGGCAACATTTTTCTTCTGGAGGGCAGGCAGAGAGCTGCATTGTGTCTCCAGAATTGCCAAACTGGAGGGGTGTGGCCAGGATTGTGAGGAAGAAGTCTGAAAACACAAGATAGCACGAGTTTTGGGGCCAAGAGCATGGCAGGCCCACTCTGCAGAGGCTGAATTGAGATCTCCTGCAGGTGAGGTCAGGGCGAGTATCAGATGTTGCCTCAAGCTGCAGTTTGTGTCCATGACGGCCCTTACATGAAGGGGGTGGGGGCGTCATGAGGCCAGGGAGGTTTCCCTACGCTGGGAGTTGTGAGCTGCTCCAAACTTCAAAGTTTCCTTCTTCAGGACAGTCGAGTACTATTGGATGGTCCCTTGATGCCCCATACAGAAAGACTCGAGAGCAGGGGCCTAAGCATGGATGCCGAGAAACGCCAACTCACCTTCCCATTGCCTGGTCGAGACAAGGCACGCTCAATCTGTGGGCTCTTGGGTGAGCTACCCAGAAGGCTGAGTTTAAATGAACTCTCCTGAGGATGAGTCATAATGTGGGTTGGTGGCCATGGAGACCTTGGAATGTGGCAGTAGCTAAGGGACTCTGCAGCATTCTCCAACCCGAAGGGCTTGACACCACTCCAACAAGGAAACTTCCCATGTGGAGATGAGAGGTCTTCTGTCTGGTGCCTCAGGAAAGCCCCGTATGCTGGTCTTCGAACCCAGGCCTCTGAGGAGTGATACCTGGACACCAAAGCAAGAGTTCATAATAGGGCCTAGGGGCCTGTCTGGTTCAATCTTCTGTCTCTGCGGATATCTGTCTGTGTGTCTGCATGGAGGTAGTAGTTGCTCAGCTTGTGTCATAATGCCCCTATTTGTCCAGTGCGGCTTGCGGTAGTGGGATGTCCTTGGGGACCTTGAGGTTTCTACTATTTTGTAGAGTTGTGGCCAATGGAATGGGCAGTTTCTTAGGAGAGAGCAGGCACAGTTCTGTGGTGTGGCTCCAGAGACCCCAGCCTGGAGGCTGTGTGGGCCATGGCTGTGCAAACAGACATCCAAAAACCCTAACTCAGCTCAGGTTTGGGGCCGAGGATACGGCAGGCCTGATCTACAGTCCATGAGGGGAGCTCCTCTAGATATGAAAGGAGGGTGAGAGGGAGGCAGTCGCTCAGGCTTTTGTCTCTGGATGTTTTGTCCACAATGGCCGTTTAATGTAGGAGTTGCCTCATGGGTCGTAGAAGTCTCCCTCTCTGGTAGTTTGTCCAGGCCCAAGAGTTTGGGTCATTCTGTGGGAAGGGAAGTGTCCTGTTTTCTGCTTCATGTGTCCCCCAGTAGAGGGATTCTAGAGCATAGCAGTGGGTACTGACAACTGGAATACTCGCCCTCTGGTTAAGCCTGGGGGCCTATGGATATGACAAGCCCCATATGCAGGATCTTGGTCCAGACACTGAGAGGCGTTACTTTAATACGGGACTCACGATGCAGGTCACAATGCATGTCTGTGCCCTAGGCGGCCCTCAAGCACTGGCGTGGCCTTTCGGACAATGCAGGTTTTCCCACATTGAACGTTGGACAACATGCCAACCACAAGGTTTCTGGCCATGGGGAAGGAGGAATTCTAATTTCTGCATCACGTTCACCCCTGGGCAGTGATTGGAGATAAGGTCTAGGTTCTGAAGCCTGAAAACCGAGGTTGGGAAGAGATGACGACCTACAGCCATAGCGGGTCCTATGTGTCCAGGTTGGGGCCAGCTGTCTGGGTGTCGTTTGGGATGTCTTGTCTCAGGCTGTGCCAGACAGGGCATTAGTATACAGGGTGGGCTGTATAATTGCTTTACAATCGAGTGGTATGCTTTAGAAAATCATTTGGCGTTTCTTATTAGCAGCATAGGGCAAAGTTTTTCTTCTGGAGGGCAGGCAGAGTGCTGCATTGTGGCTTCGGAATTCCCAAACTGGAGGGCTTGTGGGCCAGGAGAGTGAGGACGGATGTCTGAGAACACAAGCTAGGCTTAGGTTTCGGGGCAAGGACATGGCAGGCACACTCTGCAGAGCTGTATTGAGATCTCATGCGTCTGAAGTCAGTTCGAGGTTCAGACTTTGGCTCATGTTTGAGTTTCTGTCCATGTTGGCCCCTTCAGGAAGGGGGGGCATTATGAGGCCATGGAGGTTTTCCCTCTATTGGAGTTGTGAGATGCTCCAAACCGCAAGGATTCCTTCTGTGGGACAATTAAGATTTGTTGGATGGCTCCAGGACGTCTTATAAGGTATTATTCCAGAACAGGGTTCTAAGTATGGATGCCTGGGCAGCCAGCCTCACATTCCAATTGTCTCCTAGCAACAAGAAACGTTTGATCTGCTGGCTTGGGGTAGCAACAGAGGGGGCTGAGTTGATATGGACTTTCCTGAGGATGGTCTTAATGTTGGTTTGAGTCCATGGAGACCTTGGTATGGGGCAGTGGCACCAGGGCCCTGAAGGATTCTCCTAACCAGAGGTTATGACAATGCTCCAATGAGCAAGTTTCCATGGGGAGACGAGATTTGTTCTTATTGGTGCCTCAGGAAACCACCATATGCTGGTATTGGAAACGAGGCCTCTGAGGAGAGATGCCTGGAAACCAAAGCAATGGATCTGTTTAGGGCCTAGGGGCCTGTCCGGTCAATATTCTTCTCTGGGGACATCTGTTGTCTGAGTGGAGGTAGTTGCTCAGCTTGTTTGAGATCACCCCTGTTTGTCATGGGCGGCCTACACTATTGGGATGGCCTCGGTGACTTTGGAGGTTTTTCCTAATTTGCAAGGTTGTGGCCAATGGAATGGGAAGAATTCCCTTGAAAGGGAAGCACAGTCCTGAGGTGTGGCTCCAGGGACCAAAGTGTGGAGCGTGTGTGGTCCAGGGCTATTTGGACAAAAGTCTGAAAACACAAACTCCACTTAGTTTGTGGGATGTAGGTATGGCCGGCCCGATCTATAGACCGTGAGGAGACCTCTTCGGGATATGATCAAAGGGCGAATGTGATGTGCATGCTCATGCTTTTTTTTTTTTTTTTCTGGAAATGTGTCACCGATTGCCATGGAATGTCGGGGTGTCCTCATGGGCCATCGATGAGGCTCCCTTTCTGGGGATTTGACCCGATCCCAAGAGATTGGGGTCATTCTGTGGGAAGGGAGGAGGCCTTTCTGGTTTTTTTTTTTTTTTTTATTATTATTTTTTTTATTATTATTTTTTTTAACCTCAGGTGGACCACCAAAAGAGGGATTCCAGAGCAGAGTCGTGGGTGGGGGCAACTGGACAACCAGACCTCTGGTTAACATTGGGACCTAAGAACATGGCAAGCCCCTTATGTGGGCTCTTGGTCCAGACACTGAGAGGCCTTCCTTGAGGATAGGTCTCACACTGAGTTTCACAATGTGTTTTTGTGCCCAAGGAGCCCCTCAAGTCAGGGCGTGGCCTAATGTACCATGCTGGTTTCTCCTACACTGAACGTTGCACAGTATGGGAACCTCAAGTTTTCTGGCAATGGGGAAGATGGAGTTCTAATTTCTGCAACACTTTCACTCCTGGACTGTGATTGGATTTAAGGTCTAGGTTCTGAAGCCTGAAAACTGAGGTTGGGAAGAGATGAAGCCCTAAGGCCATGGTGTGTCTGATGTGCTCAGTGTTCGGCCAGCTGTTGAGTGTGGGTTGGGAGGTGCAGGCTCAGGCTGTGGCAGACAGGGAATTAGTGCCCAGGCTAGACTGCATCATTTGGGTGTAGTCGAGTTTCGTGCAGGATGGTACTCATTTGAGGTTACTGGGTAGCCCCAGAGGGCAACGTTTTTCTTCTGGAGGGAAGACACAGTGCCACATAGTGACTCCAAAATTCCCAAACTGGAAGGCTTGTGGGCCAGGAGTGTGAGGAAAAAATTCTGAGAACACAAGCCAGACTTAGATTTCGGGGTGAGGGGACGACAGGCACCCTCTGCAGAGATGATTCGAGATCCGTATACCTGAAGACAGAGCTAGGATCAGACGTTTTCTTAGGTCGGAGTTTCTGTCCATGACGGCCCATTCATGAAGGGGAGGGTGTCACGAGGACATGGAGGTTTTCCCACTATGGGAATTGTGAGATGCTCCAAACCACAATGATTCCTTCTGTGGTACAGTCGAGACATGTTGGATGGCTCCAGGACATCCCATAAGGAAGTTATCCAGAGTAGGGTTCTAAGGATGGATGCGTGGGCAGCCTGCCTCCCATTCCAGGTGTCTCATAGAGCCAAGGCAAGTTCGATCTGCTGGATCTAGGGGAGCAACCGAGGCGGGTGTTTTGAAATGGGTGAGTTGAGGATGGGTCCTAATGTGCATTTGTGTCCATGTATACCTTGGAATGGGGTGCTTGATCCGGGGCCTTGAGGGATGTTCATAACCGGAGGTTTTGATGGAGCTCTAAAGAGTATGTTTCCTATGTAGAGAAGAGAATTGTTTTGATGAGTGCCTAAGGAATCTCCCATATGCTGGTATTGGAAACCAGGCCTCTGAGGAGAGATGACTGGAATCAAAATCAATGGATCTGATTAGGGCCTCAGTGCCCGTCCAGTTCAATCTTATTCTATGGGGATATCTGTCTCTGGGTCTGAGTGGAGGTGGTTTCCTAACTTGTGAAAGATCATCCCTGTGTGTCCTGGGCAGCCAACACAATTCGGATGGCCTGGGGGAGTTTGGAGAATTCTCCTAATCTATAGGGTTGTGTCCAATAAAAATGGCAGAATTCCCGTGGAGAGGGAAGCCAAAGTCCTGAGGTGTGGTTCCAGGGGCCCCAGCTTGGATGGTGTGTGGGCCAGGACTGTGGGGACAGAAGTCTGAAAACACAAACTCAGCTTAGGTTTGGGGATGTATGTATGAAGGCTCGATCTACAGACCGTGAGAATTTTCCGGGCTATGAACAAAGGGCGAGTATGTGGCTCTTGCTCAGGGTTTTGTATCTGGATTTTGTGTCAATGGTGGCCGTGGAATGTCGGGGTGTCCTCAAGGGCCATGGACAATTCTTTCTCTGGTCATTTGGCCTGATCCCAAGTGGTTGGGATCATTCTGTGGATGCGAAGATTCCTTTCTGTATTTTTTTTTTTTTTATCTCAGGTGTACCACCAAAGAGGGATTCCAGAGTAGAGCACTGAGTAGGGCTCACTAGACATCTTGAACTCTGGTTGAGATTGGGGGACTAGGGGCTTGGCAAGCCCCATATATGGGCTGTTGTTATAGTCACTAAGAGGCTTTACATGAGGATAGGGCTCACGCTGAGGGTCACAATGTGTGTTTGTGCAAATTGTGGCCCTCAGGCATAGGTGGGGCCTCATAGTCCATGCTGCTTTCTCCTACAAAGAACATTGGACAACATGCCAACCACTAGGTTTCTTGCCAAGGCGAAGGAGAAGTTCTGATTCTTGCATCACGTTCACTCCTGAGCAGTGAGTGGAGATAAGGTCTAGGTTCTGAAGGTGAAAACTGAGGTTGGGTAGAGATGATGGCCTAAAGCCATTGTGGGTGTGATATGCTGTGTGTACGGCCAGCTGTCTGGGTGTTGGACTGGAGTTCTGCCCTCAGGCTGTGTCAGACAGGGCTTTAGTGCACAGGCTAGACTGTATAATTGGGGTATGGTCGAGTGGCATGCAGGTTGTTACTCATTTGGCGTTTCTGGTTAGCCCTATAGGGCAACATTTTTCTTCTGGAGGGCAGGCAGAGTGCTGCATTGTGTCTCCAGAATTGCCAAACTGGAGGGGTGTGGCCAGGATTGTGAGGAAGGAAGTCTGAAAACACAAGCTAGCACGAGTTTTGGGGCCAAGAGCATGGCAGGCCCACTCTGCAGAGGCTGAATCGAGATCTCCTGCAGGTGAGGTCAGGGCGAGTATCAGATGTTGCCTCAAGCTGGAGTTTGTGTCCATGACGGCCCCTTCCTGAAGGGGGTGAGGGTGACATGAGGCCAGGGAGGTTTCCCTCCGCTGGGAGTTGTGAGCTGCTCCAAACTTCAAAGTTTCCTTCTTCAGGACAGTCGAGTACTATTGGATGGTTCCAGGATGCCCCATACAGAAAGACTCGAGAGCAGGGCCCTAAGCATGGATGCCGAGAAACGCCAACTCACCTTCCCATTGCCTGGTCGAGACAAGGCACGCTCAATCTGCGGGCTCTTGGGTGAGCTACCCAGAAGGCTGAGTTTAAATGGACTCTGCTGAGGATGAGTCATAATGTGGGTTGGTGGCCATGGAGACCTTGGAATGTGGCAGTAGCTAAGGGACTCTGCAGGATTCTCCAACCCGAAGAGCTTGACACAACTCCAACAAGGAAGCTTCCCATGTGGAGATGAGAGGCCTTCTGTCTGGTGCCTCAGGAAAGCCCCGTATGCTGGTCTTCGAACCCAGGTTTCTGAGCAGTGATACCTGGACAACAAAGCAAGAGTTCATAATAGGGCCTAGGGGCCTGGCTGGGTCAATCTTCTGTCTCTGCGGATATCTGTCTGTGTGTCTGCATGGAGGTAGTAGTTGCTCAGCTTGTGTCATAATGCCCCTATTTGTTCAGTGCGGCTTGCGGTAGTGGGATGTCCTTGGGGACCTTGAGGTTTCTCCTATTTTGTAGAGTTGTGGCCAATGGAATGGGCAGTTTCTTAGGAGAGAGCAGGCACAGTTCTGTGGTGTGGCTCCAGAGACCCCAGCCTGGAGGCTGTGTGGGCCATGGCTGTGCAGACAGACATCCAAAAACCCTAACTCAGCTCAGGTTTGGGGCCGAGGTTACGGCAGGCCTGATCTACAGTCCATGAGGGGAGCTCCTCTGGATATGAAAGAAGGGTGAGAGGGAGGCAGTCGCTCAGGCTTTTGTCTCTGGATGTTTTGTCCACAATGGCCGTTTAATGTAGGAGTTGCCTCATGGGTCGTAGAAGTCTCCCTCTCTGGTAGTTTGTCCAGCCCCCAAGAGTTTGGGGTCATTCTGTGGGAAGGGAAGTGTCCTGTTTTCTACTTCATGTGTCCCCCCAGTAGAGGGATTCTAGAGCATAGCAGTGGGTACTGTCAACTGGAATACTCGCCCTCTGGTTAAGCCTGGGGGCCTATGGATATGACAAGCCCCATATGCAGGATCTTGGTCCAGACACTGAGAGGCGTTACTTTAATACGGGACTCACGCTGCAGGTCACAATGCAAGTCTGTGCCCTAGGCGGCCCTCAAGCACTGGCGTGGCCATTCGGACAATGCAGGTTTCCCCACATTGAACGTTGGACAACATGCCAACCACAAGGTTTCTGGCCATGGGGAAGGAGGTATTCTAATTTCTGCATCACGTTCACCCCTGGGCAGTGATTGGAGATAAGGTCTAGGTTCTGAAGCCTGAAAACCGAGGTTGGGAAGAGATGACGACCTACAGCCATAGCGGGTCCTATGTGTCCAGGTTGGGGCCAGCTGTCTGGGTGTCGTTTGGGATGTCTTGTCTCAGGCTGTGCCAGACAGGGCATTAGTATACAGGGTGGGCTGTATAATTGCTTTACAATCGAGTGGCATGCATTAGAAAATCATTTGGCGTTTCTTATTAGCAGCATAGGGCAAAGTTTTTCTTCTGGAGGACAGGCAGAGTGCTGCATTGTGGCTTCGGAATTCCCAAACTGGAGGGCTTGTGGGCCAGGAGAGTGAGGACGGAAGTCTGAGAACACAAGCTAGGCTTAGGTTTCGAAGCAAGGACATGGCAGGCACACTCTGCAGAGCTGAATTGAGATCTCATGCGTCTGAATTCAGGTCGAGGTTCAGACTTTGGCTCAGGTTTGAGTTTCTGTCCATGTTGGCCCCTTCAGGAAGGGGGGGCATTATGAGGCCATGGGGGTTTTCCCACTATTGGAGTTGTGAGATGCTCCAAACCGCAAGGATTCCTTCTGTGGGACAATTAAGATTAGTGGGATGGCTCCAGGACGTCTTATAAGGTATTTTTCCAGAACAGGGTTCTAAGTATGGATGCCTGGGCAGCCAGCCTCACATTCCAATTGTCTCCTAGCAACAAGAAACGTTTGATCTGCTGGCTTGGGGTAGCAACAGAGGGGGCTGAGTTGAAATGGACTTTCCTGAGGATGGTCTTAATGTTGGTTTGAGTCCATGGAGACCTTGGTATGGGGCAGTGGCACCAGGGCCCTGAAGGATTCTCCTAACCAGAGGTTATGACAAAGCTCCAATGAGCAAGTTTCCATGGGGAGACGAGATTTGTTCTTATTGGTGCCTCAGGAAACCACCATATGCTGGTATTGGAAACGAGGCCTCTGAGGAGAGATGCCTGGAAACCAAAGCAATGGATCTGTTTAGGGCCTAGGGGCCTGTACAGTTCAATATTCTTCTCTGGGGACATCTGTTGTCTGAGTGGAGGTAGTTGCTCAGCTTGTTTGAGATCACCCCTGTTTGTCATGGGCGGCCTACACTATTGGGATGGTCTCGGTGACTTTGGAGGTTTTTCCTAATTTGCAAGGTTGTGGCCAATGGAATGGAAAGAATTCCCTTGAAAGGGAAGCACAGTCCTGAGGTGTGGCTCCAGGCCCCATGTGTGGAGCGTGTGTGGTCCAGGGCTATTTGCCCAAAAGTCTGAAAACACAAACTCCACTTAGGTTGTGGGATTTAGGTATGGCCGGCCCGATCTATAGACCGTGAGGAGACCTCTTCGGGATATGAACAAAGGGCGAATGTGATGTGCATGCTCATGCTTTTTTTTTTTTTTTTTCTGGAAATGTGTCACCGATTGCCATGGAATGTCGGGGTGTCTTCATGGGCCATCGATGAGGCTCCCTTTCTGGGGATTTGACCCGATCCCAAGAGATTGGGGTCATTCTGTGGGAAGGGAGGAGGCCGTTCTTGTTTTTTTTTTTTTTTTTTTTTTTTTTTTTAACCTCAGGTGGACCACCAAAAGAGGGATTCCAGAGCAGAGTCGTGAGTGGGGGCAACATGACAACCAGACCTCTGGTTAACATTGGGACCTAAGAACATGGCAAGCCCCTTATGTGGGCTCTTGGTCCAGACACTGAGAGGCCTTCCTTGAGGATAGGTCTCACACTGAGTTTCACAATGTGTTTTTGTGCCCAAGGAGCCCCTCAAGTCAGGGCGTGTCCTAATGTACCATGCTGGTTTCTCCTACACTGAACGTTGCACAGTATGGGAACCACAAGTTTTCTGGCAATGGGGAAGATGGAGTTCTAATTTCTGCAACACTTTCACTCCTCGACTGTGATTGGATTTAAGGTCTAGGTTCTGAAGCCTGAAAACTGAGGTTGGGAAGAGATGAAGCCCTAAGGCCATGGTGTGTCTGATGTGCTCAGTGTTCGGCCAGCTGTTGAGTGTGGGTTGGGAGGTGCAGGCTCAGGCTGTGGCAGACAGGGAATTAGTGCCCTGGCTAGACTGTATCATTGGGGTGCAGTCGAGTTTTGTGCAGGATGGTACTCATTTGAGGTTACTGGGTAGCCTCAGAGGGCAACGTTTTTCTTCTGGAGGGAAGACACAGTGCCACATAGTGACTCCAAAATTCCCAAACTGGAAGGCTTGTGGGCCAGGAGTGTGAGGAAAAAATTCTGAGAACACAAGCCAGACTTAGATTTCGGGGTGAGGGGATGGCAGGCACCCTCTGCAGAGATGATTCGAGATCCCGTATACCTGAAGACAGAGCTAGGATCAGACGTTCTTAGGTCGGAGTTTCTGTCCATGACGGCCCATTCATGAAGGGGAGGGTGTCACGAGGACATGGAGGTGTTCCCACGATGGGAATTGTGAGATGCTCCGAACCACAATGATTCCTTCTGTGGGACAGTCGAGACATGTTGAATGGCTCCAGGACATCCCATAAGGAAGTTATCCAGAGCAGGGTTCTAAGGATGGATGCGTGGGCAGCCTGCCTCCCATTCCAGGTGTCTCATAGAGCCAAGGCAAGTTCGATCTGCTGGATCTAGGGGAGCAACCGAGGCGGGTGTTTTGAAATGGGTGAGTTGAGGATGGGTCATAATGTGCATTTGTGTGCATGTAGACCTTGGAATGGGGTGCTTGATCCGGGGCCTTGAGGGATGTTCATAACCGGAGGTTTTGATGGAGCTCTAAAGAGTATATTTCCTATGTAGAGAAGAGAATTGTTTTGATGAGTGCCTAAGGAATCTCCCATATGCTTGTATTGGAAACCAGGCCTCTGAGGAGAGATGACTGGAATCAAAAGCAATGGATCTGATTAGGGCCTAAGTGCCCGTCCAGTTCAATCTTATTCTATGGGGATATCTGTCTCTGGGTCTGAGTGGAGGTGGTTTCCTAACTTGTGAAAGATCATCCCTGTTTGTCCTGGGCAGCCAACACAATTCGGATGGCCTGTGGGAGTTTGGAGGATTCTCTAATCTATAGGGTTGTGGCCAATGGAAATGGCAGAATTCCCCTGGAGAGGGAAGCCACAGTCCTGAGGTGTGGCTCCAGGGGCCCCAGCTTGGATGGTGTGTGGGCCAGGACTGTGGGGACAGAAGTCTGAAAACACAAACTCAGCTTAGGTTTGGGGATGTATGTATGAAGGCTCGATCAACAGACCGTGAGAATTTTCCGGGCTATGAACAAAGGGCGAGTATGTGGCGCTTGCTCAGGGTTTTGTCTCTGGATTTTGTGTCAATGGTGGCCGTGGAATGTCGGGGTGTCCTCAAGGGCCATGGACAATTCTTTCTCTGGTCATTTCGCCTGATCCCAAGGGGTTGGGATCATTCTGTGGATGCGAAGAGTCCTTTCTGTATTTTTTTTTTTTTTTACCTCAGGTGTCCCACCAAAGAGGGATTCCAGAGTAGAGCCCTGAGTAGGGGTGACTAGACATCTCGAACTCTGGTTGAGATTGGGGGAATAGGGGCTTGGGAAGCCCCATATGTGGGCTGTTGTTCCAGTCACTAAGAGGCTTTACATGAGGATAGGGCTCACGCTGAGGGTCACAATGTGTGTTTGTGCAAATTGTGGCCCTCAGGGATAGGTGGGGCCTCATAGTCCATGCTGCTTTCTCCTACAATGAACATTGGACAACATGCCAACCACTAGGTTTCTTGCCAAGGCGAAGGAGAAGTTCTGATTCTTGCATCACGTTCACTCCTGAGCAGTGAGTGGAGATAAGTTCTAGGTTCTGAAGTTGAAAACTGAGGTTGGGTAGAGATGATGGCCTAAAGCCATTGTGGGTGTGATATGCTCTGTGTATGGCCAGCTTTCTGGGTGTTGGACTGGAGGTCTGCCCTCAGGCTGTGTCAGACAGGGCTTTAGTGCACAGGCTAGACTGTATAATTGGGGTATGGTCGAGTGGCATGCAGGTTGTTACTCATTTGGCGTTTCTGGTTAGCCCTATAGGGCAACATTTTTCCTCTGGAGGGCAGGCAGAGTGCTGCATTGTGTCTCCAGAATTGCCAAACTGGAGGGGTGTGGCCAGGATTGTGAGGAAGGAAGTCTGAAAACACAAGCTAGCACGAGTTTTGGGGCCAAGAGCATGGCAGGCCCACTCTGCAGAGGCTGAATCGAGATCTCCTGCAGGTGAGGTCAGGGCGAGTATCAGATGTTGCCTCAAGCTGGAGTTTGTGTCCATGACGGCCCCTTCCTGAAGGGGGTGGGGGCGTCATGAGGCCAGGGAGGTTTCCCTACGCTGGGAGTTGTGAGCTGCTCCAAACTTCAAAGTTTCCTTCTTCAGGACAGTCGAGTACTATTGGATGGTTCCAGGATGCCCCATACAGAAAGACTCGAGAGCAGGGCCCTAAGCATGGATGCCGAGAAACGCCAACTCACCTTCCCATTGCCTGGTGGAGACAAGGCACGCTCAATCTGCGGGTTCTTGGGTGAGCTACCCAGAAGCCTGAGTTTAAATGGACTCTGCCGAGGATGAGTCATAATGTGGGTTGGTGGCCATGGAGACCTTGGAATGTGGCAGTAGCTAAGGGACTCTGCAGCATTCTCCAACCCGAAGGGCTTGACACAACTCCAACAAGGAAGCTTCCCATGTGGAGATGAGAGGTCTTCTGTCTGGTGCCTCAGGAAAGCCCCGTATGCTGGTCTTCAAACCCAGGTTTCTGAGCAGTGATACCTGGACAACAAAGCAAGAGTTCATAATAGGGCCTAGGGGCCTGGCTGGGTCAATCTTCTGTCTCTGCGGATATCTGTCTGTGTGTCTGCATGGAGGTAGTAGTTGCTCAGCTTGTGTCATAATGCCCCTATTTGTTCAGTGCGGCTTGCGGTAGTGGGATGTCCTTGGGGACCTTGAGGTTTCTCCTATTTTGTAGAGTTGTGGCCAATGGAATGGGCAGTTTCTTAGGAGAGAGCAGGCACAGTTCTGTGGTGTGGATCCAGAGACCCCAGCCTGGAGGCTGTGTGGGCCATGGCTGTGCAGACAGACATCCAAAAACCCTAACTCAGCTCAGGTTTGGGGCCGAGGTTACGGCAGGCCTGATCTACAGTCCATGAGGGGAGCTCCTCTGGATATGAAAGAAGGGTGAGAGGGAGGCAGTCGCTCAGGCTTTTGTCTCTGGATGTTTTGTCCACAATGGCCGTTTAATGTAGGAGTTGCCTCATGGGTCGTAGAAGTCTCCCTCTCTGGTAGTTTGTCCAGCCCCCAAGAGTTTGGGGTCATTCTGTGGGAAGGGAAGTGTCCTGTTTTCTACTTCATGTGTCCCCCCAGTAGAGGGATTCTAGAGCATAGCAGTGGGTACTGTCAACTGGAATACTCGCCCTCTGGTTAAGCCTGGGGGCCTATGGATATGACAAGCCCCATATGCAGGATCTTGGTCCAGACACTGAGAGGCGTTACTTTAATACGGGACTCACGCTGCAGGTCACAATGCAAGTCTGTGCCCTAGGCGGCCCTCAAGCACTGGCGTGGCCATTCGGACAATGCAGGTTTCCCCACATTGAACGTTGGACAACATGCCAACCACAAGGTTTCTGGCCATGGGGAAGGAGGTATTCTAATTTCTGCATCACGTTCACCCCTGGGCAGTGATTGGAGATAAGGTCTAGGTTCTGAAGCCTGAAAACCGAGGTTGGGAAGAGATGACGACCTACAGCCATAGCGGGTCCTATGTGTCCAGGTTGGGGCCAGCTGTCTGGGTGTCGTTTGGGATGTCTTGTCTCAGGCTGTGCCAGACAGGGCATTAGTATACAGGGTGGGCTGTATAATTGCTTTACAATCGAGTGGCATGCATTAGAAAATCATTTGGCGTTTCTTATTAGCAGCATAGGGCAAAGTTTTTCTTCCGGAGGGCAGGCAGAGTGCTGCATTGTGGCTTCGGAATTCCCAAACTGGAGGGCTTGTGGGCCAGGAGAGTGAGGACGGAAGTCTGAGAACACAAGCTAGGCTTAGGTTTCGAAGCAAGGACATGGCAGGCACACTCTGCAGAGCTGAATTGAGATCTCATGCGTCTGAATTCAGGTCGAGGTTCAGACTTTGGCTCAGGTTTGAGTTTCTGTCCATGTTGGCCCCTTCAGGAAGGGGGGGCATTATGAGGCCATGGGGGTTTTCCCACTATTGGAGTTGTGAGATGCTCCAAACCGCAAGGATTCCTTCTGTGGGACAATTAAGATTAGTGGGATGGCTCCAGGACGTCTTATAAGGTATTTTTCCAGAACAGGGTTCTAAGTATGGATGCCTGGGCAGCCAGCCTCACATTCCAATTGTCTCCTAGCAACAAGAAACGTTTGATCTGCTGGCTTGGGGTAGCAACAGAGGGGGCTGAGTTGAAATGGACTTTCCTGAGGATGGTCTTAATGTTGGTTTGAGTCCATGGAGACCTTGGTATGGGGCAGTGGCACCAGGGCCCTGAAGGATTCTCCTAACCAGAGGTTATGACAAAGCTCCAATGAGCAAGTTTCCATGGGGAGACGAGATTTGTTCTTATTGGTGCCTCAGGAAACCACCATATGCTGGTATTGGAAACGAGGCCTCTGAGGAGAGATGCCTGGAAACCAAAGCAATGGATCTGTTTAGGGCCTAGGGGCCTGTACAGTTCAATATTCTTCTCTGGGGACATCTGTTGTCTGAGTGGAGGTAGTTGCTCAGCTTGTTTGAGATCACCCCTGTTTGTCATGGGCGGCCTACACTATTGGGATGGTCTCGGTGACTTTGGAGGTTTTTCCTAATTTGCAAGGTTGTGGCCAATGGAATGGAAAGAATTCCCTTGAAAGGGAAGCACAGTCCTGAGGTGTGGCTCCAGGCCCCAAGTGTGGAGCGTGTGTGGTCCAGGGCTATTTGCCCAAAAGTCTGAAAACACAAACTCCACTTAGGTTGTGGGATTTAGGTATGGCCGGCCCGATCTATAGACCGTGAGGAGACCTCTTCGGGATATGAACAAAGGGCGAATGTGATGTGCATGCTCATGCTTTTTTTTTTTTTTTCTGGAAATGTGTCACCGATGGCCATGGAATGTCGGGGTGTCTTCATGGGCCATCGATGAGGCTCCCTTTCTGGGGATTTGACCCGATCCCAAGAGATTGGGGTCATTCTGTGGGAAGGGAGGAGGCCGTTCTTGTTTTTTTTTTTTTTTTTTTTTTTTTTAACCTCAGGTGGACCACCAAAAGAGGGATTCCAGAGCAGAGTCGTGAGTGGGGGCAACAGGACAACCAGACCTCTGGTTAACATTGGGACCTAAGAACATGGCAAGCCCCTTATGTGGGCTCTTGGTCCAGACACTGAGAGGCCTTCCTTGAGGATAGGTCTCACACTGAGTTTCACAATGTGTTTTTGTGCCCAAGGAGCCCCTCAAGTCAGGGCGTGTCCTAATGTACCATGCTGGTTTCTCCTACACTGAACGTTGCACAGTATGGGAACCACAAGTTTTCTGGCAATGGGGAAGATGGAGTTCTAATTTCTGCAACACTTTCACTCCTGGACTGTGATTGGATTTAAGGTCTAGGTTCTGAAGCCTGAAAACTGAGGTTGGGAAGAGATGAAGCCCTAAGGCCATGGTGTGTCTGATGTGCTCAGTGTTCGGCCAGCTGTTGAGTGTGGGTTGGGAGGTGCAGGCTCAGGCTGTGGCAGACAGGGAATTAGTGCCCTGGCTAGACTGTATCATTGGGGTGCAGTCGAGTTTTGTGCAGGATGGTACTCATTTGAGGTTACTGGGTAGCCCCAGAGGGCAACGTTTTTCTTCTGGAGGGAAGACACAGTGCCACATAGTGACTCCAAAATTCCCAAACTGGAAGGCTTGTGGGCCAGGAGTGTGAGGAAAAAATTCTGAGAACACAAGCCAGACTTAGATTTCGGGGTGAGGGGATGGC
This sequence comes from Mustela nivalis, assembly GCF_964662115.1. NCBI lineage: Eukaryota > Metazoa > Chordata > Mammalia > Carnivora > Mustelidae > Mustela > Mustela nivalis. Next base: position 1,566,580 of record NW_028136554.1, read on the forward strand.
AGGCACCCTCTGCAGAGATGATTCGAGATCCCGTATACCTGAAGACAGAGCTAGGATCAGACGTTCTTAGGTCGGAGTTTCTGTCCATGACGGCCCATTCATGAAGGGGAGGGTGTCACGAGGACATGGAGGTGTTCCCACGATGGGAATTGTGAGATGCTCCGAACCACAATGATTCCTTCTGTGGGACAGTCGAGACATGTTGAATGGCTCCAGGACATCCCATAAGGAAGTTATCCAGAGCAGGGTTCTAAGGATGGATGCGTGGGCAGCCTGCCTCCCATTCCAGGTGTCTCATAGAGCCAAGGCAAGTTCGATCTGCTGGATCTAGGGGAGCAACCGAGGCGGGTGTTTTGAAATGGGTGAGTTGAGGATGGGTCATAATGTGCATTTGTGTGCATGTAGACCTTGGAATGGGGTGCTTGATCCGGGGCCTTGAGGGATGTTCATAACCGGAGGTTTTGATGGAGCTCTAAAGAGTATATTTCCTATGTAGAGAAGAGAATTGTTTTGATGAGTGCCTAAGGAATCTCCCATATGCTTGTATTGGAAACCAGGCCTCTGAGGAGAGATGACTGGAATCAAAAGCAATGGATCTGATTAGGGCCTAAGTGCCCGTCCAGTTCAATCTTATTCTATGGGGATATCTGTCTCTGGGTCTGAGTGGAGGTGGTTTCCTAACTTGTGAAAGATCATCCCTGTTTGTCCTGGGCAGCCAACACAATTCGGATGGCCTGTGGGAGTTTGGAGGATTCTCCTAATCTATAGGGTTGTGGCCAATGGAAATGGCAGAATTCCCCTGGAGAGGGAAGCCACAGTCCTGAGGTGTGGCTCCAGGGGCCCCAGCTTGGATGGTGTGTGGGCCAGGACTGTGGGGACAGAAGTCTGAAAACACAAACTCAGCTTAGGTTTGGGGATGTATGTATGAAGGCTCGATCAACAGACCGTGAGAATTTTCCGGGCTATGAACAAAGGGCGAGTATGTGGCGCTTGCTCAGGGTTTTGTCTCTGGATTTTGTGTCAATGGTGGCCGTGGAATGTCGGGGTGTCCTCAAGGGCCATGGACAATTCTTTCTCTGGTCATTTCGCCTGATCCCAAGGGGTTGGGATCATTCTGTGGATGCGAAGAGTCCTTTCTGTATTTTTTTTTTTTTTTACCTCAGGTGTCCCACCAAAGAGGGATTCCAGAGTAGAGCCCTGAGTAGGGGTGACTAGACATCTCGAACTCTGGTTGAGATTGGGGGAATAGGGGCTTGGGAAGCCCCATATGTGGGCTGTTGTTCCAGTCACTAAGAGGCTTTACATGAGGATAGGGCTCACGCTGAGGGTCACAATGTGTGTTTGTGCAAATTGTGGCCCTCAGGGATAGGTGGGGCCTCATAGTCCATGCTGCTTTCTCCTACAATGAACATTGGACAACATGCCAACCACTAGGTTTCTTGCCAAGGCGAAGGAGAAGTTCTGATTCTTGCATCACGTTCACTCCTGAGCAGTGAGTGGAGATAAGTTCTAGGTTCTGAAGTTGAAAACTGAGGTTGGGTAGAGATGATGGCCTAAAGCCATTGTGGGTGTGATATGCTCTGTGTATGGCCAGCTTTCTGGGTGTTGGACTGGAGGTCTGCCCTCAGGCTGTGTCAGACAGGGCTTTAGTGCACAGGCTAGACTGTATAATTGGGGTATGGTCGAGTGGCATGCAGGTTGTTACTCATTTGGCGTTTCTGGTTAGCCCTATAGGGCAACATTTTTCTTCTGGAGGGCAGGCAGAGTGCTGCATTGTGTCTCCAGAATTGCCAAACTGGAGGGGTGTGGCCAGGATTGTGAGGAAGGAAGTCTGAAAACACAAGCTAGCACGAGTTTTGGGGCCAAGAGCATGGCAGGCCCACTCTGCAGAGGCTGAATCGAGATCTCCTGCAGGTGAGGTCAGGGCGAGTATCAGATGTTGCCTCAAGCTGGAGTTTGTGTCCATGACGGCCCCTTCCTGAAGGGGGTGGGGGCGTCATGAGGCCAGGGAGGTTTCCCTACGCTGGGAGTTGTGAGCTGCTCCAAACATCAAAGTTTCCTTCTTCAGGACAGTCGAGTACTATTGGATGGTTCCAGGATGCCCCATACAGAAAGACTCGAGAGCAGGGCCCTAAGCATGGATGCCGAGAAACGCCAACTCACCTTCCCATTGCCTGGTGGAGACAAGGCACGCTCAATCTGCGGGCTCTTGGGTGAGCTACCCAGAAGCCTGAGTTTAAATGGACTCTGCCGAGGATGAGTCATAATGTGGGTTGGTGGCCATGGAGACCTTGGAATGTGGCAGTAGCTAAGGGACTCTGCAGCATTCTCCAACCCGAAGGGCTTGACACAACTCCAACAAGGAAGCTTCCCATGTGGAGATGAGAGGTCTTCTGTCTGGTGCCTCAGGAAAGCCCCGTATGCTGGTCTTCGAACCCAGGTTTCTGAGCAGTGATACCTGGACAACAAAGCAAGAGTTCATAATAGGGCCTAGGGGCCTGGCTGGGTCAATCTTCTGTCTCTGCGGATATCTGTCTGTGTGTCTGCATGGAGGTAGTAGTTGCTCAGCTTGTGTCATAATGCCCCTATTTGTCCAGTGCGGCTTGCGGTAGTGGGATGTCCTTGGGGACCTTGAGGTTTCTCCTATTTTGTAGAGTTGTGGCCAATGGAATGGGCAGTTTCTTAGGAGAGAGCAGGCACAGTTCTGTGGTGTGGATCCAGAGACCCCAGCCTGGAGGCTGTGTGGGCCATGGCTGTGCAGACAGACATCCAAAAACCCTAACTCAGCTCAGGTTTGGGGCCGAGGTTACGGCAGGCCTGATCTACAGTCCATGAGGGGAGCTCCTCTGGATATGAAAGAAGGGTGAGAGGGAGGCAGTCGCTCAGGCTTTTGTCTCTGGATGTTTTGTCCACAATGGCCGTTTAATGTAGGAGTTGCCTCATGGGTCGTAGAAGTCTCCCTCTCTGGTAGTTTGTCCAGCCCCCAAGAGTTTGGGGTCATTCTGTGGGAAGGGAAGTGTCCTGTTTTCTACTTCATGTGTCACCCCAGTAGAGGGATTCTAGAGCATAGCAGTGGGTACTGTCAACTGGAATACTCGCCCTCTGGTTAAGCCTGGGGGCCTATGGATATGACAAGCCCCATATGCAGGATCTTGGTCCAGACACTGAGAGGCGTTACTTTAATACGGGACTCACGCTGCAGGTCACAATGCAAGTCTGTGCCCTAGGCGGCCCTCAAGCACTGGCGTGGCCATTCGGACAATGCAGGTTTCCCCACATTGAACGTTGGACAACATGCCAACCACAAGGTTTCTGGCCATGGGGAAGGAGGTATTCTAATTTCTGCATCACGTTCACCCCTGGGCAGTGATTGGAGATAAGGTCTAGGTTCTGAAGCCTGAAAACCGAGGTTGGGAAGAGATGACGACCTACAGCCATAGCGGGTCCTATGTGTCCAGGTTGGGGCCAGCTGTCTGGGTGTCGTTTGGGATGTCTTGTCTCAGGCTGTGCCAGACAGGGCATTAGTATACAGGGTGGGCTGTATAATTGCTTTACAATCGAGTGGCATGCATTAGAAAATCATTTGGCGTTTCTTATTAGCAGCATAGGGCAAAGTTTTTCTTCTGGAGGGCAGGCAGAGTGCTGCATTGTGGCTTCGGAATTCCCAAACTGGAGGGCTTGTGGGCCAGGAGAGTGAGGACGGAATTCTGAGAACACAAGCTAGGCTTAGGTTTCGAAGCAAGGACATGGCAGGCACACTCTGCAGAGCTGAATTGAGATCTCATGCGTCTGAATTCAGGTCGAGGTTCAGACTTTGGCTCAGGTTTGAGTTTCTGTCCATGTTGGCCCCTTCAGGAAGGGGACGCATTATGAGGCCATGGGGGTTTTCCCACTATTGGAGTTGTGAGATGCTCCAAACCGCAAGGATTCCTTCTGTGGGACAATTAAGATTAGTGGGATGGCTCCAGGACGTCTTATAAGGTATTTTTCCAGAACAGGGTTCTAAGTATGGATGCCTGGGCAGCCAGCCTCACATTCCAATTGTCTCCTAGCAACAAGAAACGTTTGATCTGCTGGCTTGGGGTAGCAACAGAGGGGGCTGAGTTGAAATGGACTTTCCTGAGGATGGTCTTAATGTTGGTTTGAGTCCATGGAGACCTTGGTATGGGGCAGTGGCACCAGGGCCCTGAAGGATTCTCCTAACCAGAGGTTATGACAAAGCTCCAATGAGCAAGTTTCCATGGGGAGACGAGATTTGTTCTTATTGGTGCCTCAGGAAACCACCATATGCTGGTATTGGAAACGAGGCCTCTGAGGAGAGATGCCTGGAAACCAAAGCAATGGATCTGTTTAGGGCCTAGGGGCCTGTCCAGTTCAATATTCTTCTCTGGGGACATCTGTTGTCTGAGTGGAGGTAGTTGCTCAGCTTGTTTGAGATCACCCCTGTTTGTCATGGGCGGCCTACACTATTGGGATGGTCTCGGTGACTTTGGAGGTTTTTCCTAATTTGCAAGGTTGTGGCCAATGGAATGGGAAGAATTCCCTTGAAAGGGAAGCACAGTCCTGAGGTGTGGCTCCAGGCCCCAAGTGTGGAGCGTGTGTGGTCCAGGGCTATTTGCCCAAAAGTCTGAAAACACAAACTCCACTTAGGTTGTGGGATTTAGGTATGGCCGGCCCGATCTATAGACCGTGAGGAGACCTCTTCGGGATATGAACAAAGGGCGAATGTGATGTGCATGCTCATGCTTTTTTTTTTTTTTTTTTCTGGAAATGTGTCACCGATGGCCATGGAATGTCGGGGTGTCTTCATGGGCCATCGATGAGGCTCCCTTTCTGGGGATTTGACCCGATCCCAAGAGATTGGGGTCATTCTGTGGGAAGGGAGGAGGCCGTTCTTGTTTTTTTTTTTTTTTTTTTTTTTTTTTTTAACCTCAGGTGGACCACCAAAAGAGGGATTCCAGAGCAGAGTCGTGAGTGGGGGCAACAGGACAACCAGACCTCTGGTTAACATTGGGACCTAAGAACATGGCAAGCCCCTTATGTGGGCTCTTGGTCCAGACACTGAGAGGCCTTCCTTGAGGATAGGTCTCACACTGAGTTTCACAATGTGTTTTTGTGCCCAAGGAGCCCCTCAAGTCAGGGCGTGTCCTAATGTACCATGCTGGTTTCTCCTACACTGAACGTTGCACAGTATGGGAACCACAAGTTTTCTGGCAATGGGGAAGATGGAGTTCTAATTTCTGCAACACTTTCACTCCTGGACTGTGATTGGATTTAAGGTCTAGGTTCTGAAGCCTGAAAACTGAGGTTGGGAAGAGATGAAGCCCTAAGGCCATGGTGTGTCTGATGTGCTCAGTGTTCGGCCAGCTGTTGAGTGTGGGTTGGGAGGTGCAGGCTCAGGCTGTGGCAGACAGGGAATTAGTGCCCTGGCTAGACTGTATCATTGGGGTGCAGTCGAGTTTTGTGCAGGATGGTACTCATTTGAGGTTACTGGGTAGCCCCAGAGGGCAACGTTTTTCTTCTGGAGGGAAGACACAGTGCCACATAGTGACTCCAAAATTCCCAAACTGGAAGGCTTGTGGGCCAGGAGTGTGAGGAAAAAATTCTGAGAACACAAGCCAGACTTAGATTTCGGGGTGAGGGGATGGCAGGCACCCTCTGCAGAGATGATTCGAGATCCCGTATACCTGAAGACAGAGCTAGGATCAGACGTTCTTAGGTCGGAGTTTCTGTCCATGACGGCCCATTCATGAAGGGGAGGGTGTCACGAGGACATGGAGGTGTTCCCACGATGGGAATTGTGAGATGCTCCGAACCACAATGATTCCTTCTGTGGGACAGTCGACACATGTTGAATGGCTCCAGGACATCCCATAAGGAAGTTATCCAGAGCAGGGTTCTAAGGATGGATGCGTGGGCAGCCTGCCTCCCATTCCAGGTGTCTCATAGAGCCAAGGCAAGTTCGATCTGCTGGATCTAGGGGAGCAACCGAGGCGGGTGTTTTGAAATGGGTGAGTTGAGGATGGGTCATAATGTGCATTTGTGTGCATGTAGACCTTGGAATGGGGTGCTTGATCCGGGGCCTTGAGGGATGTTCATAACCGGAGGTTTTGATGGAGCTCTAAAGAGTATATTTCCTATGTAGAGAAGAGAATTGTTTTGATGAGTGCCTAAGGAATCTCCCATATGCTTGTATTGGAAACCAGGCCTCTGAGGAGAGATGACTGGAATCAAAAGCAATGGATCTGATTAGGGCCTAAGTGCCCGTCCAGTTCAATCTTATTCTATGGGGATATCTGTCTCTGGGTCTGAGTGGAGGTGGTTTCCTAACTTGTGAAAGATCATCCCTGTTTGTCCTGGGCAGCCAACACAATTCGGATGGCCTGTGGGAGTTTGGAGGATTCTCCTAATCTATAGGGTTGTGGCCAATGGAAATGGCAGAATTCCCCTGGAGAGGGAAGCCACAGTCCTGAGGTGTGGCTCCAGGGGCCCCAGCTTGGATGGTGTGTGGGCCAGGACTGTGGGGACAGAAGTCTGAAAACACAAACTCAGCTTAGGTTTGGGGATGTATGTATGAAGGCTCGATCAACAGACCGTGAGAATTTTCCGGGCTATGAACAAAGGGCGAGTATGTGGCGCTTGCTCAGGGTTTTGTCTCTGGATTTTGTGTCAATGGTGGCCGTGGAATGTCGGGGTGTCCTCAAGGGCCATGGACAATTCTTTCTCTGGTCATTTCGCCTGATCCCAAGGGGTTGGGATCATTCTGTGGATGCGAAGAGTCCTTTCTGTATTTTTTTTTTTTTTACCTCAGGTGTCCCACCAAAGAGGGATTCCAGAGTAGAGCCCTGAGTAGGGGTGACTAGACATCTCGAACTCTGGTTGAGATTGGGGGAATAGGGGCTTGGGAAGCCCCATATGTGGGCTGTTGTTCCAGTCACTAAGAGGCTTTACATGAGGATAGGGCTCACGCTGAGGGTCACAATGTGTGTTTGTGCAAATTGTGGCCCTCAGGGATAGGTGGGGCCTCATAGTCCATGCTGCTTTCTCCTACAATGAACATTGGACAACATGCCAACCACTAGGTTTCTTGCCAAGGCGAAGGAGAAGTTCTGATTCTTGCATCACGTTCACTCCTGAGCAGTGAGTGGAGATAAGTTCTAGGTTCTGAAGTTGAAAACTGAGGTTGGGTAGAGATGATGGCCTAAAGCCATTGTGGGTGTGATATGCTCTGTGTATGGCCAGCTTTCTGGGTGTTGGACTGGAGGTCTGCCCTCAGGCTGTGTCAGACAGGGCTTTAGTGCACAGGCTAGACTGTATAATTGGGGTATGGTCGAGTGGCATGCAGGTTGTTACTCATTTGGCGTTTCTGGTTAGCCCTATAGGGCAACATTTTTCCTCTGGAGGGCAGGCAGAGTGCTGCATTGTGTCTCCAGAATTGCCAAACTGGAGGGGTGTGGCCAGGATTGTGAGGAAGGAAGTCTGAAAACACAAGCTAGCACGAGTTTTGGGGCCAAGAGCATGGCAGGCCCACTCTGCAGAGGCTGAATCGAGATCTCCTGCAGGTGAGGTCAGGGCGAGTATCAGATGTTGCCTCAAGCTGGAGTTTGTGTCCATGACGGCCCCTTCCTGAAGGGGGTGGGGGCGTCATGAGGCCAGGGAGGTTTCCCTACGCTGGGAGTTGTGAGCTGCTCCAAACTTCAAAGTTTCCTTCTTCAGGACAGTCGAGTACTATTGGATGGTTCCAGGATGCCCCATACAGAAACACTTGAGAGCAGGGGCCTAAGCATGGATGCCGAGAAACGCCAACTCACCTTCCCATTGCCTGGTCGAGACAAGGCACGCTCAATCTGCGGGCTCTTGGGTGAGCTACCCAGAAGGCTGAGTTTAAATGGACTCTCCTGAGGATGAGTCATAATGTGGGTTGGTGGCCATGGAGACCTTGGAATGTGGCAGTAGCTAAGGGACTCTGCAGGATTCTCCAACCCGAAGGGCTTGACACAACTCCAACAAGGAAGCTTCCCATGTGGAGATGAGAGGCCTTCTGTCTGGTGCCTCAGGAAAGCCCCGTATGCTGGTCTTCGAACCCAGGCCTCTTAGGAGTGATACCTGGACACCAAAGCAAGAGTTCATAATAGGGCCTAGGGGCCTGTCTGGTTCAATCTTCTGTCTCTGCGGATATCTGTCTGTGTGTCTGCATGGAGGTAGTAGTTGCTCATCTTGTGTCATTATGCCCCTATTTGTCCAGTGCGTCTTGCGGTAGTGGGATGTCCTTGGGGACCTTGAGGTTTCTACTATTTTGTAGAGTTGTGGCCAATGGAATGGGCAGTTTCTTAGGAGAGAGCAGGCACAGTTCTGTGGTGTGGCTCCAGAGACCCCAGCCTGGGGGCTGTGTGTGCCATGGCTGTGCAGACAGACATCCAAAAACCCTAACTCAGCTCAGATTTGGGGCCGAGGTTACGGCAGGCCTGATCTACAGTCCATGAGGGGAGCTCCTCTGGATATGAAAGAAGGGTGAGAGGGAGGCAGTCGCTCAGGCTTTTGTCTCTGGATGTTTTGTCCACAATGGCCGTTTAATGTAGGAGTTGCCTCATGGGTCGTAGAAGTCTCCCTCTCTGGTAGTTTGTCCAGCCCCCAAGAGTTTGGGGTCATTCTGTGGGAAGGGAAGTGTCCTGTTTTCTGCTTCATGTGTCCCCCCAGTAGAGGGATTCAAGAGCATAGCAGTGGCTACTGACAACTGGAATTCTCGCCCTCAGGTTAAGCCTGGGGGCCTATGGATATGACAAGCCCCATATGCAGGATCTTGGTCCAGCCAATGAGAGGCGTTACTTTAATACGGGACTCACGCTGCAGGTCACAATGCAAGTCTGTGCCCTAGGCGGCCCTCAATCACTGGCGTGGCCATTCGGACAATGCAGGTTTCCCCACATTGAACGTTGGACAACATGCCAACCACAAGGTTTCTGGCCATGGGGAAGGAGGAATTCTAATTTCTGCATCACGTTCACCCCTGGGCAGTGATTGGAGATAAGGTCTAGGTTCTGAAGCCTGAAAACCGAGGTTGGGAAGAGATGACGACCTACAGCCATAGCGGGTCCTATGTGTCCAGGTTGGGGCCAGCTGTCTGGGTGTCGTTTGGGATGTCTTGTCTCAGGCTGTGCCAGACAGGGCATTAGTATACAGGGTGGGCTGTATAATTGCTTTACAATCGAGTGGCATGCATTAGAATATTATTTGGCGTTTCTTATTAGCAGCATAGGGCAAAGTTTTTCTTCTGGAGGGCAGGCAGAGTGCTGCATTGTGGCTTCGGAATTCCCAAACTGGAGGGCTTGTGGGCCAGGAGAGTGAGGACGGAAGTCTGAGAACACAAGCTAGGCTTAGGTTTCGAAGCAAGGACATGGCAGGCACACTCTGCAGAGCTGAATTGAGATCTCATGCGTCTGAATTCAGGTCGAGGTTCAGACTTTGGCTCAGGTTTGAGTTTCTGTCCATGTTGGCCCCTTCAGGAAGGGGACGCATTATGAGGCCATGGGGGTTTTCCCACTATTGGAGTTGTGAGATGCTCCAAACCGCAAGGATTCCTTCTGTGGGACAATTAAGATTAGTGGGATGGCTCCAGGACGTCTTATAAGGTATTTTTCCAGAACAGGGTTCTAAGTATGGATGCCTGGGCAGCCAGCCTCACATTCCAATTGTCTCCTAGCAACAAGAAACGTTTGATCTGCTGGCTTGGGGTAGCAACAGAGGGGGCTGAGTTGAAATGGACTTTCCTGAGGATGGTCTTAATGTTGGTTTGAGTCCATGGAGACCTTGGTATGGGGCAGTGGCACCAGGGCCCTGAAGGATTCTCCTAACCAGAGGTTATGACAAAGCTCCAATGAGCAAGTTTCCATGGGGAGACGAGATTTGTTCTTATTGGTGCCTCAGGAAACCACCATATGCTGGTATTGGAAACGAGGCCTCTGAGGAGAGATGCCTGGAAACCAAAGCAATGGATCTGTTTAGGGCCTAGGGGCCTGTCCAGTTCAATATTCTTCTCTGGGGACATCTGTTGTCTGAGTGGAGGTAGTTGCTCAGCTTGTTTGAGATCACCCCTGTTTGTCATGGGCGGCCTACACTATTGGGATGGTCTCGGTGACTTTGGAGGTTTTTCCTAATTTGCAAGGTTGTGGCCAATGGAATGGGAAGAATTCCCTTGAAAGGGAAGCACAGTCCTGAGGTGTGGCTCCAGGCCCCAAGTGTGGAGCGTGTGTGGTCCAGGGCTATTTGCCCAAAAGTCTGAAAACACAAACTCCACTTAGGTTGTGGGATTTAGGTATGGCCGGCCCGATCTATAGACCGTGAGGAGACCTCTTCGGGATATGAACAAAGGGCGAATGTGATGTGCATGCTCATGCTTTTTTTTTTTTTTTTTCTGGAAATGTGTCACCGATGGCCATGGAATGTCGGGGTGTCTTCATGGGCCATCGATGAGGCTCCCTTTCTGGGGATTTGACCCGATCCCAAGAGATTGGGGTCATTCTGTGGGAAGGGAGGAGGCCGTTCTTGTTTTTTTTTTTTTTTTTTTTTTTTTTTTTAACCTCAGGTGGACCACCAAAAGAGGGATTCCAGAGCAGAGTCGTGAGTGGGGGCAACAGGACAACCAGACCTCTGGTTAACATTGGGACCTAAGAACATGGCAAGCCCCTTATGTGGGCTCTTGGTCCAGACACTGAGAGGCCTTCCTTGAGGATAGGTCTCACACTGAGTTTCACAATGTGTTTTTGTGCCCAAGGAGCCCCTCAAGTCAGGGCGTGTCCTAATGTACCATGCTGGTTTCTCCTACACTGAACGTTGCACAGTATGGGAACCACAAGTTTTCTGGCAATGGGGAAGATGGAGTTCTAATTTCTGCAACACTTTCACTCCTGGACTGTGATTGGATTTAAGGTCTAGGTTCTGAAGCCTGAAAACTGAGGTTGGGAAGAGATGAAGCCCTAAGGCCATGGTGTGTCTGATGTGCTCAGTGTTCGGCCAGCTGTTGAGTGTGGGTTGGGAGGTGCAGGCTCAGGCTGTGGCAGACAGGGAATTAGTGCCCTGGCTAGACTGTATCATTGGGGTGCAGTCGAGTTTTGTGCAGGATGGTACTCATTTGAGGTTACTGGGTAGCCCCAGAGGGCAACGTTTTTCTTCTGGAGGGAAGACACAGTGCCACATAGTGACTCCAAAATTCCCAAACTGGAAGGCTTGTGGGCCAGGAGTGTGAGGAAAAAATTCTGAGAACACAAGCCAGACTTAGATTTCGGGGTGAGGGGATGGCAGGCACCCTCTGCAGAGATGATTCGAGATCCCGTATACCTGAAGACAGAGCTAGGATCAGACGTTCTTAGGTCGGAGTTTCTGTCCATGACGGCCCATTCATGAAGGGGAGGGTGTCACGAGGACATGGAGGTGTTCCCACGATGGGAATTGTGAGATGCTCCGAACCACAATGATTCCTTCTGTGGGACAGTCGACACATGTTGAATGGCTCCAGGACATCCCATAAGGAAGTTATCCAGAGCAGGGTTCTAAGGATGGATGCGTGGGCAGCCTGCCTCCCATTCCAGGTGTCTCATAGAGCCAAGGCAAGTTCGATCTGCTGGATCTAGGGGAGCAACCGAGGCGGGTGTTTTGAAATGGGTGAGTTGAGGATGGGTCATAATGTGCATTTGTGTGCATGTAGACCTTGGAATGGGGTGCTTGATCCGGGGCCTTGAGGGATGTTCATAACCGGAGGTTTTGATGGAGCTCTAAAGAGTATATTTCCTATGTAGAGAAGAGAATTGTTTTGATGAGTGCCTAAGGAATCTCCCATATGCTTGTATTGGAAACCAGGCCTCTGAGGAGAGATGACTGGAATCAAAAGCAATGGATCTGATTAGGGCCTAAGTGCCCGTCATTCAATCTTATTCTATGGGGATATCTGTCTCTGGGTCTGAGTGGAGGTGGTTTCCTAACTTGTGAAAGATCATCCCTGTTTGTCCTGGGCAGCCAACACAATTCGGATGGCCTGTGGGAGTTTGGAGGATTCTCCTAATCTATAGGGTTGTGGCCAATGGAAATGGCAGAATTCCCCTGGAGAGGGAAGCCACAGTCCTGAGGTGTGGCTCCAGGGGCCCCAGCTTGGATGGTGTGTGGGCCAGGACTGTGGGGACAGAAGTCTGAAAACACAAACTCAGCTTAGGTTTGGGGATGTATGTATGAAGGCTCGATCAACAGACCGTGAGAATTTTCCGGGCTATGAACAAAGGGCGAGTATGTGGCGCTTGCTCAGGGTTTTGTCTCTGGATTTTGTGTCAATGGTGGCCGTGGAATGTCGGGGTGTCCTCAAGGGCCATGGACAATTCTTTCTCTGGTCATTTCGCCTGATCCCAAGGGGTTGGGATCATTCTGTGGATGCGAAGAGTCCTTTCTGTATTTTTTTTTTTTTTTACCTCAGGTGTCCCACCAAAGAGGGATTCCAGAGTAGAGCCCTGAGTAGGGGTGACTAGACATCTCGAACTCTGGTTGAGATTGGGGGAATAGGGGCTTGGGAAGCCCCATATGTGGGCTGTTGTTCCAGTCACTAAGAGGCTTTACATGAGGATAGGGCTCACGCTGAGGGTCACAATGTGTGTTTGTGCAAATTGTGGCCCTCAGGGATAGGTGGGGCCTCATAGTCCATGCTGCTTTCTCCTACAATGAACATTGGACAACATGCCAACCACTAGGTTTCTTGCCAAGGCGAAGGAGAAGTTCTGATTCTTGCATCACGTTCACTCCTGAGCAGTGAGTGGAGATAAGTTCTAGGTTCTGAAGTTGAAAACTGAGGTTGGGTAGAGATGATGGCCTAAAGCCATTGTGGGTGTGATATGCTCTGTGTATGGCCAGCTTTCTGGGTGTTGGACTGGAGGTCTGCCCTCAGGCTGTGTCAGACAGGGCTTTAGTGCACAGGCTAGACTGTATAATTGGGGTATGGTCGAGTGGCATGCAGGTTGTTACTCATTTGGCGTTTCTGGTTAGCCCTATAGGGCAACATTTTTCCTCTGGAGGGCAGGCAGAGTGCTGCATTGTGTCTCCAGAATTGCCAAACTGGAGGGGTGTGGCCAGGATTGTGAGGAAGGAAGTCTGAAAACACAAGCTAGCACGAGTTTTGGGGCCAAGAGCATGGCAGGCCCACTCTGCAGAGGCTGAATCGAGATCTCCTGCAGGTGATGTCAGGGCGAGTATCAGATGTTGCCTCAAGCTGGAGTTTGTGTCCATGACGGCCCCTTCCTGAAGGGGGTGGGGGCGTCATGAGGCCAGGGAGGTTTCCCTACGCTGGGAGTTGTGAGCTGCTCCAAACTTCAAAGTTTCCTTCTTCAGGACAGTCGAGTACTATTGGATGGTTCCAGGATGCCCCATACAGAAACACTTGAGAGCAGGGGCCTAAGCATGGATGCCGAGAAACGCCAACTCACCTTCCCATTGCCTGGTCGAGACAAGGCACGCTCAATCTGCGGGCTCTTGGGTGAGCTACCCAGAAGGCTGAGTTTAAATGGACTCTCCTGAGGATGAGTCATAATGTGGGTTGGTGGCCATGGAGACCTTGGAATGTGGCAGTAGCTAAGGGACTCTGCAGGATTCTCCAACCCGAAGGGCTTGACACAACTCCAACAAGGAAGCTTCCCATGTGGAGATGAGAGGCCTTCTGTCTGGTGCCTCAGGAAAGCCCCGTATGCTGGTCTTCGAACCCAGGCCTCTTAGGAGTGATACCTGGACACCAAAGCAAGAGTTCATAATAGGGCCTAGGGGCCTGTCTGGTTCAATCTTCTGTCTCTGCGGATATCTGTCTGTGTGTCTGCATGGAGGTAGTAGTTGCTCATCTTGTGTCATTATGCCCCTATTTGTCCAGTGCGTCTTGCGGTAGTGGGATGTCCTTGGGGACCTTGAGGTTTCTACTATTTTGTAGAGTTGTGGCCAATGGAATGGGCAGTTTCTTAGGAGAGAGCAGGCACAGTTCTGTGGTGTGGCTCCAGAGACCCCAGCCTGGGGGCTGTGTGTGCCATGGCTGTGCAGACAGACATCCAAAAACCCTAACTCAGCTCAGATTTGGGGCCGAGGTTACGGCAGGCCTGATCTACAGTCCATGAGGGGAGCTCCTCTGGATATGAAAGAAGGGTGAGAGGGAGGCAGTCGCTCAGGCTTTTGTCTCTGGATGTTTTGTCCACAATGGCCGTTTAATGTAGGAGTTGCCTCATGGGTCGTAGAAGTCTCCCTCTCTGGTAGTTTGTCCAGCCCCCAAGAGTTTGGGGTCATTCTGTGGGAAGGGAAGTGTCCTGTTTTCTGCTTCATGTGTCCCCCCAGTAGAGGGATTCAAGAGCATAGCAGTGGCTACTGACAACTGGAATTCTCGCCCTCAGGTTAAGCCTGGGGGCCTATGGATATGACAAGCCCCATATGCAGGATCTTGGTCCAGCCAATGAGAGGCGTTACTTTAATACGGGACTCACGCTGCAGGTCACAATGCAAGTCTGTGCCCTAGGCGGCCCTCAATCACTGGCGTGGCCATTCGGACAATGCAGGTTTCCCCACATTGAACGTTGGACAACATGCCAACCACAAGGTTTCTGGCCATGGGGAAGGAGGAATTCTAATTTCTGCATCACGTTCACCCCTGGGCAGTGATTGGAGATAAGGTCTAGGTTCTGAAGCCTGAAAACCGAGGTTGGGAAGAGATGACGACCTACAGCCATAGCGGGTCCTATGTGTCCAGGTTGGGGCCAGCTGTCTGGGTGTCGTTTGGGATGTCTTGTCTCAGGCTGTGCCAGACAGGGCATTAGTATACAGGGTGGGCTGTATAATTGCTTTACAATCGAGTGGCATGCATTAGAATATTATTTGGCGTTTCTTATTAGCAGCATAGGGCAAAGTTTTTCTTCTGGAGGGCAGGCAGAGTGCTGCATTGTGGCTTCGGAATTCCCAAACTGGAGGGCTTGTGGGCCAGGAGAGTGAGGACGGAAGTCTGAGAACACAAGCTAGGCTTAGGTTTCGAAGCAAGGACATGGCAGGCACACTCTGCAGAGCTGAATTGAGATCTCATGCGTCTGAATTCAGGTCGAGGTTCAGACTTTGGCTCAGGTTTGAGTTTCTGTCCATGTTGGCCCCTTCAGGAAGGGGACGCATTATGAGGCCATGGGGGTTTTCCCACTATTGGAGTTGTGAGATGCTCCAAACCGCAAGGATTCCTTCTGTGGGACAATTAAGATTAGTGGGATGGCTCCAGGACGTCTTATAAGGTATTTTTCCAGAACAGGGTTCTAAGTATGGATGCCTGGGCAGCCAGCCTCACATTCCAATTGTCTCCTAGCAACAAGAAACGTTTGATCTGCTGGCTTGGGGTAGCAACAGAGGGGGCTGAGTTGAAATGGACTTTCCTGAGGATGGTCTTAATGTTGGTTTGAGTCCATGGAGACCTTGGTATGGGGCAGTGGCACCAGGGCCCTGAAGGATTCTCCTAACCAGAGGTTATGACAAAGCTCCAATGAGCAAGTTTCCATGGGGAGACGAGATTTGTTCTTATTGGTGCCTCAGGAAACCACCATATGCTGGTATTGGAAACGAGGCCTCTGAGGAGAGATGCCTGGAAACCAAAGCAATGGATCTGTTTAGGGCCTAGGGGCCTGTCCAGTTCAATATTCTTCTCTGGGGACATCTGTTGTCTGAGTGGAGGTAGTTGCTCAGCTTGTTTGAGATCACCCCTGTTTGTCATGGGCGGCCTACACTATTGGGATGGTCTCGGTGACTTTGGAGGTTTTTCCTAATTTGCAAGGTTGTGGCCAATGGAATGGGAAGAATTCCCTTGAAAGGGAAGCACAGTCCTGAGGTGTGGCTCCAGGCCCCAAGTGTGGAGCGTGTGTGGTCCAGGGCTATTTGCCCAAAAGTCTGAAAACACAAACTCCACTTAGGTTGTGGGATTTAGGTATGGCCGGCCCGATCTATAGACCGTGAGGAGACCTCTTCGGGATATGAACAAAGGGCGAATGTGATGTGCATGCTCATGCTTTTTTTTTTTTTTTTTCTGGAAATGTGTCACCGATGGCCATGGAATGTCGGGGTGTCTTCATGGGCCATCGATGAGGCTCCCTTTCTGGGGATTTGACCCGATCCCAAGAGATTGGGGTCATTCTGTGGGAAGGGAGGAGGCCGTTCTTGTTTTTTTTTTTTTTTTTTTTTTTTTTTTAACCTCAGGTGGACCACCAAAAGAGGGATTCCAGAGCAGAGTCGTGAGTGGGGGCAACAGGACAACCAGACCTCTGGTTAACATTGGGACCTAAGAACATGGCAAGCCCCTTATGTGGGCTCTTGGTCCAGACACTGAGAGGCCTTCCTTGAGGATAGGTCTCACACTGAGTTTCACAATGTGTTTTTGTGCCCAAGGAGCCCCTCAAGTCAGGGCGTGTCCTAATGTACCATGCTGGTTTCTCCTACACTGAACGTTGCACAGTATGGGAACCACAAGTTTTCTGGCAATGGGGAAGATGGAGTTCTAATTTCTGCAACACTTTCACTCCTGGACTGTGATTGGATTTAAGGTCTAGGTTCTGAAGCCTGAAAACTGAGGTTGGGAAGAGATGAAGCCCTAAGGCCATGGTGTGTCTGATGTGCTCAGTGTTCGGCCAGCTGTTGAGTGTGGGTTGGGAGGTGCAGGCTCAGGCTGTGGCAGACAGGGAATTAGTGCCCTGGCTAGACTGTATCATTGGGGTGCAGTCGAGTTTTGTGCAGGATGGTACTCATTTGAGGTTACTGGGTAGCCCCAGAGGGCAACGTTTTTCTTCTGGAGGGAAGACACAGTGCCACATAGTGACTCCAAAATTCCCAAACTGGAAGGCTTGTGGGCCAGGAGTGTGAGGAAAAAATTCTGAGAACACAAGCCAGACTTAGATTTCGGGGTGAGGGGATGGCAGGCACCCTCTGCAGAGATGATTCGAGATCCCGTATACCTGAAGACAGAGCTAGGATCAGACGTTCTTAGGTCGGAGTTTCTGTCCATGACGGCCCATTCATGAAGGGGAGGGTGTCACGAGGACATGGAGGTGTTCCCACGATGGGAATTGTGAGATGCTCCGAACCACAATGATTCCTTCTGTGGGACAGTCGACACATGTTGAATGGCTCCAGGACATCCCATAAGGAAGTTATCCAGAGCAGGGTTCTAAGGATGGATGCGTGGGCAGCCTGCCTCCCATTCCAGGTGTCTCATAGAGCCAAGGCAAGTTCGATCTGCTGGATCTAGGGGAGCAACCGAGGCGGGTGTTTTGAAATGGGTGAGTTGAGGATGGGTCATAATGTGCATTTGTGTGCATGTAGACCTTGGAATGGGGTGCTTGATCCGGGGCCTTGAGGGATGTTCATAACCGGAGGTTTTGATGGAGCTCTAAAGAGTATATTTCCTATGTAGAGAAGAGAATTGTTTTGATGAGTGCCTAAGGAATCTCCCATATGCTTGTATTGGAAACCAGGCCTCTGAGGAGAGATGACTGGAATCAAAAGCAATGGATCTGATTAGGGCCTAAGTGCCCGTCCAGTTCAATCTTATTCTATGGGGATATCTGTCTCTGGGTCTGAGTGGAGGTGGTTTCCTAACTTGTGAAAGATCATCCCTGTTTGTCCTGGGCAGCCAACACAATTCGGATGGCCTGTGGGAGTTTGGAGGATTCTCCTAATCTATAGGGTTGTGGCCAATGGAAATGGCAGAATTCCCCTGGAGAGGGAAGCCACAGTCCTGAGGTGTGGCTCCAGGGGCCCCAGCTTGGATGGTGTGTGGGCCAGGACTGTGGGGACAGAATTCTGAAAACACAAACTCAGCTTAGGTTTGGGGATGTATGTATGAAGGCTCGATCAAGACCGTGAGAATTTTCCGGGCTATGAACAAAGGACGAGTATGTGGCGCTTGCTCAGGGTTTTGTCTCTGGATTTTGTGTCAATGGTGGCCGTGGAATGTCGGGGTGTCCTCAAGGGCCATGGACAATTCTTTCTCTGGTCATTTCGCCTGATCCCAAGGGGTTGGGATCATTCTGTGGATGCGAAGAGTCCTTTCGGTATTTTTTTTTTTTTTTTTACCTCAGGTGTCCCACCAAAGAGGGATTCCAGAGTAGAGCCCTGAGTAGGGGTGACTAGACATCTCGAACTCTGGTTGAGATTGGGGGAATAGGGGCTTGGGAAGCCCCATATGTGGGCTGTTGTTCCAGTCACTAAGAGGCTTTACATGAGGATAGGGCTCACGCTGAGGGTCACAATGTGTGTTTGTGCAAATTGTGGCCCTCAGGGATAGGTGGGGCCTCATAGTCCATGCTGCTTTCTCCTACAATGAACATTGGACAACATGCCAACCACTAGGTTTCTTGCCAAGGCGAAGGAGAAGTTCTGATTCTTGCATCACGTTCACTCCTGAGCAGTGAGTGGAGATAAGTTCTAGGTTCTGAAGTTGAAAACTGAGGTTGGGTAGAGATGATGGCCTAAAGCCATTGTGGGTGTGATATGCTCTGTGTATGGCCAGCTTTCTGGGTGTTGGACTGGAGGTCTGCCCTCAGGCTGTGTCAGACAGGGCTTTAGTGCACAGGCTAGACTGTATAATTGGGGTATGGTCGAGTGGCATGCAGGTTGTTACTCATTTGGCGTTTCTGGTTAGCAGTATAGGGCAACATTTTTCTTCTGGAGGGCAGGCAGAGTGCTGCATTGTGCCTCCAGAATTGCCAAACTGGAGGGGTGTGGCCAGGATTGTGAGGAAGGAAGTCTGAAAACACAAGCTAGCACGAGTTTTGGGGCCAAGAGCATGGCAGGCCCACTCTGCAGAGGCTGAATCGAGATCTCCTGCAGGTGAGGTCAGGGCGATTATCAGATGTTGCCTCAAGCTGGAGTTTGTGTCCATGACGGCCCCTTCCTGAAGGGGGTGGGGGCGTCATGAGGCCAGGGAGGTTTCCCTACGCTGGGAGTTGTGAGCTGCTCCAAACTTCAATGTTTCTTTCTTCAGGACAGTCGAGTACTATTGGATGGTTCCAGGATGCCCCATACAGAAACACTTGAGAGCAGGGGCCTAAGCATGGATGCCGAGAAACGCCAACTCACCTTCCCATTGCCTGGTCGAGACAAGGCACGCTCAATCTGCGGGCTCTTGTGTGAGCTACCCAGAAGGCTGAGTTTAAATGGACTCTCCTGAGGATGAGTCATAATGTGGGTTGGTGGCCATGGAGACCTTGGAATGTGGCAGTAGCTAAGGGACTCTGCAGCATTCTCCAACCCGAAGGGCTTGACACAACTCCAACAAGGAAGCTTCCCATGTGGAGATGAGAGGTCTTCTGTCTGGTGCCTCAGGAAAGCCCCGTATGCTGGTCTTCGAACCCAGGCCTCTGAGGAGTGATACCTGGACACCAAAGCAAGAGTTCATAATAGGGCCTAGGGGCCTGTCTGGTTCAATCTTCTGTCTCTGCGGATATCTGTCTGTGTGTCTGCATGGAGGTAGTAGTTGCTCATCTTGTGTCATTATGCCCCTATTTGTCCAGTGCGTCTTGCGGTAGTGGGATGTCCTTGGGGACCTTGAGGTTTCTACTATTTTGTAGAGTTGTGGCCAATGGAATGGGCAGTTTCTTAGGAGAGAGCAGGCACAGTTCTGTGGTGTGGCTCCAGAGACCCCAGCCTGGGGGCTGTGTGTGCCATGGCTGTGCAGACAGACATCCAAAAACCCTAACTCAGCTCAGGTTTGGGGCCGAGGTTACGGCAGGCCTGATCTACAGTCCATGAGGGGATCTCCTCTGGATATGAAAGAAGGGTGAGAGGGAGGCAGTCGCTCAGGCTTTTGTCTCTGGATGTTTTGTCCACAATGGCCGTTTAATGTAGGAGTTGCCTCATGGGTCGTAGAAGTCTCCCTCTCTGGTAGTTTGTCCAGCCCCCAAGAGTTTGGGGTCATTCTGTGGGAAGGGAAGTGTCCTGTTTTCTGCTTCATGTGTCCCACCCGGTAGAGGGATTCAAGAGCATAGCAGTGGCTACTGACAACTGGAATACTCGCCCTCAGGTTAAGCCTGGGGGCCTATGGATATGACAAGCCCCATATGCAGGATCTTGGTCCAGCCACTGAGAGGCGTTACTTTAATACGGGATTCACGCTGCAGGTCACAATGAATGTCTGTGCCCTAGGCGGCCCTCAAGCACTGGCGTGGCCTTTCGGACAATGCAGGTTTTCCCACATTGAACGTTGGTCAACATGCCAACCACAAGGTTTCTGGCCATGGGGAAGGAGGAATTCTAATTTCTGCATCACGTTCACCCCTGGGCAGTGATTGGAGATAAGGTCTAGGTTCTGAAGCCTGAAATCGAGGTTGGGAAGAGATGACGACCTACAGCCATAGCGGGTCCTATGTGTCCAGGTTGGGGCCAGCTGTCTGGGTGACGTTTGGGATGTCTTGTCTCAGGCTGTGCCAGACAGGGCATTAGTATACAGGGTGGGCTGTATAATTGCTTTACAATCGAGTGGCATGCATTAGAAAATCATTTGGCGTTTCTTATTAGCAGCATAGGGCAAAGTTTTTCTTCCGGAGGGCAGGCAGAGTGCTGCATTGTGGCTTCGGAATTCCCAAACTGGAGGGCTTGTGGGCCAGGAGAGTGAGGACGGAAGTCTGAGAACACAAGCTAGGCTTAGGTTTCGGGGCAAGGACATGGCAGGCACACTCTGCAGAGCTGAATTGAGATCTCATGCGTCTGAAGTCAGGTCGAGGTTCAGACTTTGGCTCAGGTTTGAGTTTCTGTCCATGTTGGCCCCTTCAGGAAGGGGGGGCATTATGAGGCCATGGGGGTTTTCCCACTATTGGAGTTGTGAGATGCTCCAAACCGCAAGGATTCCTTCTGTGGGACAATTAAGATTTGTTGGATGGCTCCAGGACGTCTTATAAGGTATTTTTCCAGAACAGGGTTCTAAGTATGGATGCCTGGGCAGCCAGCCTCACATTCCAATTGTCTCCTAGCAACAAGAAACGTTTGATCTGCTGGCTTGGGGTAGCAACAGAGGGGGCTGAGTTGAAATGGACTTTCCTGAGGATGGTCTTAATGTTGGTTTGAGTCCATGGAGACCTTGGTATGGGGCAGTGGCACCAGGGCCCTGAAGGATTCTCCTAACCAGAGGTTATGACCAAGCTACAATGAGCAAGTTTTCCATGGGGAGACGAGATTTGTTCTTATTGGTGCCTCAGGAAACCACCATATGCTGGTATTGGAAACGAGGCCTCTGAGGACAGATGCCTGGAAACCAAAGCAATGGATCTGATTAGGGCCTAGGGGCCTGTCCGGTTCAATATTCTTCTCTGGGGACATCTGTTGTCTGAGTGGAGGTAGTTGCTCAGCTGGTTTGAGATCACCCCTGTTTGTCCTCGGCAGCCTACACTATTGGGATGGCCTCGGTGACTTTGGAGGTTTTTCCTAATTTGCAATGTTGTGGCCAATGGAATGGGAAGAATTCCCTTGAAAGGGAAGCACAGTCCTGAGGTGTGGCTCCAGGGACCCAAGTGTGGAGCGTGTGTGGTCCAGGGCTATTGGGACAAAAGTCTGAAAACACAAACTCCTCTTAGTTTGTGGGATGTAGGTATGGCCGGCCCGATCTATAGAACGTGAGGAGACCTCTTCGGGATATGAACAAAGGGCGAATGTGATGTGCATGCTCAAGCTTTTTTTTTTTTTTTTTCTGGAAATGTGTCACCGATTGCCATGGAATGTCGGGGTGTCCTCATGGGCCATCGATGAGGCTCCCTTTCTGGGGTTTTGACCCGATCCCAAGAGTTTGGGGTCATTCTGTGGGAAGGGAGGAGGCCTTCTTTTTGTTTTTTATTTTTTTTTGTTTTTTGTTTTTTGTTTTTTTACCTCAGGTGGACCACCAAAAGAGGGATTCCAGAGCAGAGTGGTGGGGGGCGCAACTGCACAACCAGAACTCTGGTTAACATTGGGACCTAAGAACATGGCAAGCCCTATATGTGGGCTCTTGGTCCAGACACTGAGAGGCCTTCCTTGAGGATAGGTCTCACACTGAGATTTACAATGTGTTTTTGTGCCCAAGGAGACCCTCAAGTCAAGGCGTGGCCTAATGTACCATGATGGTTTCTCCTACACTGAACATTGCACAGTATGGGAACCACAAGTTTTCTGGCAATGGGGAAGATGGAGTTCTAATTTCTGCAACACTTTCACTCCTGGACTGTGATTGGATTTAAGGTCTAGGTTCTGAAGCCTGAAAACTGAGGTTGGGAAGATATGAAGCCCTAAGGCCATGGTGTGTCTGATGTGCTCAGTGTTCTGCCAGCTGTTGAGTGTGGGTTGGGAGGTGCAGGCTCAGGCTGTGGCAGACAGGGAATTAGTGCCCAGGCTAGACTGTATCATTGGGGTGCAGTCGAGTTTTGTGCAGGATGGTACTCATTTGTGGTTACTGGGTAGCCCCAGAGGACAAAGTTTTTCTTCTGGAGGGAAGACACAGTGCCACATAGTGGCTCCAGAATTCCCAAACTGGAAGGCTTGTGGGCCAGGAGTGTGAGGAAAAAATACTGAGAACACAAGCCAGACTTAGATTTCGGGGTGAGGGGACGGCAGGCACCCTCTGCAGAGATGATTCGAGATCCCGTATACCTGAAGACAGAGCTAGGATCAGACGTTTTCTTAGGTCGGAATTTCTGTCCATGACGGCCCCTTAATGAAGGGGAGGGTGTCACGAGGACATGGAGGTTTTCCCACGATGGGAATTGTGAGATGCTCCAAACCACAATGATTCCTTCTGTGGGACAGTTGAGACATGTTGGATGGCTCCAGGACATCTCATAAGGAAGTTATCCAGAGCAGGGTTCTAAGGATGGATGCGTGGGCAGCCTGCTTCCCATTCCAGGTGTCTCATAGAGCCAAGGCAAGTTCGATCTGCTGGATCTAGGGGAGCAACCGAGGCGGGTGTTTTGAAATGGGTGAGTTGAGGATGGGTCCTAATGTGCATTTGTGTCCATGTAGACCTTGGAATGGGGTGCTTGATCCGGGGCCTTGAGGGATGTTCATAACCGGAGGTTTTGATGGAGCTCTAAAGAGTATGTTTCCTATGTAGAGAAGAAAATTGTTTTGATGAGTGCCTAAGTAATCTCCCATATGCTGGTATTGGAAACCAGGCCTCTGAGGAGAGATGACTGGAATCAAAAGCAATGGATCTGATTAGGGCCTAAGTGCCCGTCCAGTTCAATCTTATTCTATGGGGATATCTGTCTCTGGGTCTGAGTGGAGGTGGTTTCCTAACTTGTGAAAGATCATCCCTGTTTGTCCTGGGCAGCCAACACAATTCGGATGGCCTGGGGGAATTTGGAGGATTCTCCTAATCTATAGGGTTGTGGCCAATGGAAATGGCAGAATTCCCCTGGAGAGTGAAGCCACAGTCCTGTGGTGTGGCTCCAGGGGCCCAGCTTGGATGGTGTGTGGGCCAGGACTGTCGGGACAGAAGTCTGGGGACAAACTCAGCTTAGGTTTGGCGATGTATGTATGAAGGCTCGATCTACAGACCGTGAGAATTTTCCGGGCTATGAACAAAGGGCGAGTATGTGGCGCTTGCTCAGGGTTTTGTCTCTGGATTTTGTGTCAATGGTGGCCGTGGAATGTCGGGGTGTCCTCAAGGGCCATGGACAATTCTTTCTCTGCTGATTTGGCCTGATCCCAAGGGGTTGGGATCATTCTTTGGATGGGAAGAGTCCTTTATGTATTTTTTTTTTTACTTCAGTTGTCCCACCAAAGAGGGATTCCAGAGTAGAGACCTGAGTAGGTGTGACTAGAAATCTCGAACTCTGGTTGAGATTGGGGGACTAGGGGCTTGGCAAGCCCCATATGTGGGCTGTTGTTCCAGTCACTAAGAGGCTTTACTTGAGGATAGGGCTCACGCTGAGGGTCACAATGTGTGTTTGTGCAAATTGTGGCCCTCAGGGATAGGTGAGGCCTCATAGTCCATGCTGCTTTCTCCTACAATGAACATTGGACAACATGCCAACCACTAGGTTTCTTGCCAAGGCGAAGGAGAAGTTCTGATTCTTGCATCACGTTCACTCCTGAGCAGTGAGTGGAGATAAGGTCTAGGTTCTGAAGGTGAAAACTGAGGTTGGGTAGAGATGATGGACTAAAGCCATTGTGGGTGTGATATGCTCTGTGTATGGCCAGCTGTCTGAGTGTTGGACTGGAGGTCTGCCCACAGGCTGTGTCAGACAGCGCTTTATTGCACAGGCTAGACTATAATTGGGGTATGGTCGAGTGGCATGCATGTTGTTACTCATTTGGTCTTTCTGGTTAGCCCTATAGGGCAACATTTTTCTTCTGGATGGCAGGCAGAGTGCTGCATTGTGTCTCCAGAATTGCCTAACTGGAGGGGTGTGGCCAGGATTGTGAGGAAGGAAGTCTGAAAACACAAGCTAGCACGAGTTTTGGGGCCAAGAGCATGGCAGGCCCACTCTGCAGAGGCTGAATCGAGATCTCCTGCAGGTGAGGTCAGGGCGATTATCAGATGTTGCCTCAAGCTGGAGTTTGTGTCCATGACGGCCCCAACCTGAAGGGGGTGGGGGCGTCATGAGGCCAGGGATGTTTCCCTACGCTGAGAGTTGTGAGCTGCTCCAAACTTCAAAGTTTCCTTCTTCAGGACAGTCGAGTACTATTGGATGGTTCCAGGATGCCCCATACAGAAAGACTCGAGAGCAGGGCCCTAAGCATGGATGCCGAGAAACGCCAACTCACCTTCCCATTGCCTGGTCGAGACAAGGCACGCTCAATCTGCGGGCTCTTGGGTGAGCTACCCAGAAGGCTGAGTATAAATGGACTCTCCTGAGGATGAGTCATAATGTGGGTTGGTGGCCATGGAGACCTTGGAATGTGGCAGTAGCTAAGGGACTCTGCAGGATTCTCCAACCCGAAGGGCTTGACACAACTCCAACAAGGAAGCTTCCCATGTGGAGATGAGAGGTCTTGAGTCTGGTGCCTCAGGAAAGCCCCGTATGCTGGTCTTCGAACCCAGGCCTCTGAGGATTGATACCTGGACACCAAAGCAAGAGTTCATAATAGGGCCTAGGGGCCTGTCTGGTTCAATCTTCTGTCTCTGCGGATATCTGTCTGTGTGTCTACATGGAGGTAGTAGTTGCTCAGCTTGTGTCATAATGCCCCTATTTGTCCAGTGCGCTTGCGGTAGTGGGATATCCTTGGAGACCTTGAGGTTCTACTATTTTGTAGAGTTGTGGCCAATGGAATGGGCAGTTTCTTAGGAGAGAGCAGGCACAGTTCTGTGGTGTGGCTCCAGAGACCCCAGCCTGGAGGCTGTGTGAGCCATGCCTGTGCAGACAGACATCCAAAAACCCTAACTCAGCTCAGGTTTGGGGCCGAGGTTACGGCAGGCCTGATCTACAGTCCATGAGGGGAGCTCCTCTGGATATGAAAGAAGGGTGAGAGGGAGGCAGTCGCTCAGGCTTTTGTCTCTGGATGTTTTGTCCACAATGGCCGTTTAATGTAGGAGTTGCCTCATGGGTCGTAGAAGTCTCCCTCTCTGGTAGTTTGTCCAGCCCCCAAGAGTTTGGGGTCATTCTGTGGGAAGGGATGTGTCCTGTTTTCTGCTTCATGTGTCCCCCCAGTAGAGGGATTCTAGAGCATAGCAGTGGGTACTGACAACTGGAATACTCGCCCTCTGGTTAAGCCTGGGGGCCTTTGGATATGACAAGCCCCATATGCAGGATCTTGGTCCAGCCACTGAGAGGCGTTACTTTAATACGGGACTCACGCTGCAGGTCACAATGCATGTCTGTGCCCTAGGCGGCCCTCAAGCACTGGCGTGGCCTTTCGGACAATGCAGGTTTTCCCACATTGAACGTTGGACAACATGCCAACCACAAGGTTTCTGGCCATGGGGAAGGAGGAATTCTAATTTCTGCATCACGTTCACCCCTGGGCAGTGATTGGAGATAAGGTCTAGGTTCTGAAGCCTGAAAACCGAGGTTGGGAAGAGATGAAGAATACAGTCATAGCGGGTCCTATGTGTCCAGGTTGGGGCCAGCTGTCTGGGTGTCGTTTGGGATGTCTTGTCTCAGGCTGTGCCAGACAGGGCATTAGTATACAGGGTGGGCTGTATAATTGCTTTACAACCGAGTGGCATGCATTAGAAAATCATTTGGCGTTTCTTATTAGCAGCATAGGGCAAAGTTTTTCTTCTGGAGGGCAGGCAGAGTGCTGCATTGTGGCTTCGGAATTCCCAAACTGGAGGGCTTGTGGGCCAGGAGAGTGAGGACAGAAGTCTGAGAACACAAGCTAGGCTTAGGTTTCGGGGCAAGGACATGGCAGGCACACTCTGCAGAGGTGAATTGAGATCTCATGAGTCTGAAGTCAGGTCGAGGTTCAGACTTTGGCACAGGTTTGAGTTTCTGTCCATGTTGGCCCCTTCAAGAAGGGGGGGCATTATGAGGCCATGGGTGTTTTCCCACTATTGGAGTTGTGAGATGCTCCAAACCGTAAGGATTCCTTCTGTGGGACAATTAAGATTTGTTGGATGTCTCCAGGACGTCTTATAAGGTATTTTTCCAGAACAGGGTTCTAAGTATGGATGCCTGGGCAGCCAGCCTCACATTCCAATTATCTCCTAGCAACAAAAAACGTTTGATCTGCTGTCTTGGTGTAGCAACAGAGGGGGCTGAGTTGAAATGGACTTTCCTGAGGATGGTCTTAATGTTGGTTTGAGTCCATGGAGACCTTGGTATGGGGCAGTGGCACCAGGGCCCTGACGGATTCTCCTAACCAGAGGTTATGACAAAGCTCCAATGAGCAAGTTTTCCATGGGGAGACGAGATTTGTTCTTATTGGTGCCTCAGGAAACCACCATATGCTGGTATTGGAAACGAGGCCTCTGAGGACAGATGCCTGGAAACCAAAGCAATGGATCTGATTAGGGCCTAGGGGCCTGTCCGGTTCAATATTCTTCTCTGGGGACATCTGTTGTCTGAGTGGAGTTAGTTGCTCAGCTGGTTTGTGATCACCCCTGTTTGTCCTGGGCGGCCTACACTATTGGGATGGCCTCGGTGACTTTGGAGGTTTTTCCTAATTTGCAAGGTTGTGGCCAATGGAATGGGAAGAATTCCCTTGAAAGGGAAGCACAGTCCTGAGGTGTGGCTCCAGGGACCCAAGTGTGGAGCGTGTGTGGTCCAGGCCTGTGGGGACAGAAGTCTGAAAACACAAACTCAGCCTAGGTTTGGGGATATATGTATGAAGGCTCAATCTACAGACCGTGAGAATTTTCCGGGCTATGAACAAAGGGCGAGTATGTGGCGCTTGCTCAGGGTTTTGTCTCTGGATTTTGTGTCAATGGTGGCCGTGGAATGTCGGGTGTCCTCAAGGGCCATGGACAATTCTTTCTAGGTGATTTGGCCTGATCCCAAGTGGTTGGGATCATTCTGTGAATGGGAAGAGTCCTTTCTGTATTTTTTTTTTTTTACCTCAAGTGTCTCACCAAAGAGGGATTCCCGAGTAGAGCCCTGAGTAGGGGTGACTAGACATCTCGAACTCTGGTTGAGATTGGGGGACTAGGGGCTTGGCAAGCCCCATATGGGGGCTGTTGTTCCAGTCACTAAGAGGCTTTACATGAGGATAGGGCTCACGCTGAGGGTCACAATGTGTGTTTGTGCACATTGTGGCCCTCAGGGATAGGTTGGGCCTCATAGTCCATGCTGCT
This sequence comes from Mustela nivalis, assembly GCF_964662115.1. Taxonomy (NCBI): domain Eukaryota; kingdom Metazoa; phylum Chordata; class Mammalia; order Carnivora; family Mustelidae; genus Mustela; species Mustela nivalis. The sequence goes on from NW_028136554.1 coordinate 1,594,304, forward strand.
TTCTCCTACAATGAACATTGGACAACATGCCAACCACTAGGTTTCTTGCCAAGGCGAAGGAGAAGTTCTGATTCTTGCATCACGTTCACTCCTGAGCAGTGAGTGGAGATAAGGTCTAGGTTCTGAGGGTGAAAACTGAGGTTGGGTAGAGATGATGGCCTAAAGCCATTGTGGGTGTGATATGCTCTGTGTACAGCCAGCTGTCTGGGTGTTGGACTGGAGGTCTGCCCTCAGGCTGTGTCAGACAGGGCTTTAGTGCACAGGCTAGACTGTATAATTGGGGTATGGTCGAGTGGCATGCAGGTTGTTACTCATTTGGCGTTTCTGGTTAGCTCTATAGGGCAACATTTTTCTTCTGGAGGGCAGGCAGAGTGCTGCATTGTGTCTCCAGAATTGCCTAACTGGAGGGGTGTGGCCAGGATTGTGAGGAAGGAAGTCTGAAAACACAAGCTAGCACGAGTTTTGGGGCCAAGAGCATGGCAGGCCCACTCTGCAGAGGCTGAATCGAGATCTCCTGCACGTGAGGTCCAGGCGATTATCAGATGTTGCCTCAAGCTGGAGTTTGTGTCCATGACGGCCCCATCCTGAAGGGGGTGGGGGCGTCATGAGGCCAGGGAGGTTTCCCTACGCTGGGAGTTGTGAGCTGCTCCATACTTCAAAGTTTCCTTCTTCAGGACAGTCGAGTACTATTGGATGGTTCCAGGATGCCCCATACAGAAAGACTCGAGAGTAGGGCCCTAAGCATGGATGCCGAGAAACGCCAACTCACCTTCCCATTGCCTGGTGGAGACAAGGCACGCTCAATCTGCGGGCTCTTGGGTGAGCTACCCAGAAGCCTGAGTTTAAATGGAATCTGCCGAGGATGAGTCATAATGTGGGTTGGTGGCCATGGAGACCTTGGAATGTGGCAGTAGTTAAGGGACTCTGCAGGATTCTCCAACCCGAAGGGCTTGACACAACTCCAACAAGGAAGCTTCCCATGTGGAGATGAGAGGTCTTCTGTCTGGTGCCTCAGGAAAGCCCCGTATGATGGTCTTCGAACCCAGGCCTCTGAGGAGTGATACCTGGACACCAAAGCAAGAGTTCATAATAGGGCCTAGGGGCCTGTCTGGTTCAATCTTCTGTCTCTGCGGATATCTGTCTGTGTGTCTGCATGGAGGTAGTAGTTGCTCAGCTTGTGTCATAATGCCCTTATTTGTCCAGTGCGGCTTGCGGTAGTGGGATGTCCTTGGGGACCTTGAGGTTTCTACTATTTTGTAGAGTTATGGCCACTGGAATGGGCAGTTTCTTAGGAGAGAGCAGGCACAGTTCTGTGGTGTGGCTCCAGAGACCCCAGCCTGGAGGCTGTGTGGGCCATGGCTGTGCAGACAGACATCCAAAATCCCTAACTCAGCTCAGGTTTGGGGCCGAAGTTACAGAAGGCCTGATCTACAGTCCATGAGGGGAGCTCCTCTGGATATGAAAGAAGGGTAAGAGGGAGGCAGTCGCTCAGGCTTTTGTCTCTGGATGTTTTGTCCACAATGGCCGTTTAATGTAGGAGTTGCCACATGGGTCGTAGAAGACTCCCTCTCTGGTAGTTTGTCCAGCCCCCAAGAGTTTGGGGTCATTCTGTGGGAAGGGAAGTGTCCTGTTTCTGCTTCATGTGTCCCCCCAGTAAAGGATTCTAGAGCATAGCAGTGGGTACTGACAACTGGAATACTCGCCCTCTGGTTAAGCCTGGGGGCCTATGGATATGACAAGCCCCATATGCAGGATCTCTGTCCAGCCACTGAGAGGCGTTACTTTAATACGGGACTCACGCTGCAGGTCACAATGCATGTCTGTGCCCTAGGCGGCCCTCAAGCACTGGCGTGGCCTTTCTGACAATGCAGGTTTTCCCACATTGAACGTTGGACAAAATGCCAACCACAAGGTTTCTGGCCATGTGGAAGAAGGAATTCTAATTTCTGCATCACGTTCACCCCTGGGCAGTGATTGGAGATAAGGTCTAGGTTTTGAAGCCTGAAAACAGAGGTTGGGAAGAGATGACGACCTACAGCCATAGCGGGTCCTATGTGTCCAGGTTGGGGCCAGCTGTCTGGGTGTCGTTTGGGATGTCTTGTCTCAGGCTGTGCCAGACAGGGCATTAGTATACAGGATGGGCTGTATAATTGCTTTACAATCGAGTGGCATGCATTAGAAAATCATTTGGGGTTTCTTATTAGCAGCATAGGGCAAAGTTTTTCGTCTGGAGGGCAGGCAGAGTGCTGCATTGTGGCTTCGGAATTCCCAAACAGGAGGGCTTGTGGGCCAGGAGAGTGAGACGGAAGTCTGAGAACACAAGCTAGGCTTAGGTTTCGGGGCAAGGACATGGCAGGCACACTCTGCAGAGCTGAATTGAGATCTCATGCGTCTGAAGTCAGGTCGAGGTTCAGACTTTGGCTCAGGTTTGAGTTTCTGTCCATGTTGGCCCCTTCAGGAAGGGGGGGCATTATGAGGCCATGGGGGTTTTCCCACTATTGGAGTTGTGAGATGCTCCAAACCGCAAGGATTCCTTCTGTGGGACAATTAAGATTTGTTGGATGGCTCCAGGACGTCTTATAAGGTATTTTTCCAGAACAGGGTTCTACGTATGGATGCCTGGGCAGCCAGCCTCACATTCCAATTGTCTCCTAGCAACAAGAAACGTTTGATCTGCTGGCTTGGGGTAGCAACAGAGGGGGCTGAGTTGAAATGGACTTTCCTGAGGATGGTCTTAATGTTGGTTTGAGTCCATGGAGACCTTGGTATGGGGCAGTGGCACCAGGGCCCTGAAGGATTCTCCTAACCAGAGGTTATGACCAAGCTACAATGAGCAAGTTTTCCATGGGGAGACGAGATTTGTTCTTATTGGTGCCTCAGGAAACCACCATATGCTGGTATTGGAAACGAGGCCTCTGAGGACAGATGCCTGGAAACCAAAGCAATGGATCTGATTAGGGCCTAGGGGCCTGTCCGGTTCAATATTCTTCTCTGGGGACATCTGTTGTCTGAGTGGAGGTAGTTGCTCAGCTGGTTTGAGATCACCCCTGTTTGTCCTGGGCGGCCTACACTATTGGGATGGCCTCGGTGACTTTGGAGGTTTTTCCTAATTTGCAAGGTTGTGGCCAATGGAATGGGAAGAATTCCCTTGAAAGGGAAGCACAGTCCTGAGGTGTGGCTCCAGGGACCCAAGTGTGGAGCGTGTGTGGTCCAGGCCTGTGGGGACAGAAGTCTGAAAACACAAACTCAGCTTAGGTTTGGGGATGTATGTATGAAGGCTCGATCTACAGACCGTGAGAATTTTCCGGGCTATGAACAAAGGGCGAGTATGTGGCGCTTGCTCAGGGTTTTGTCTCTGGATTTTGTGTCAATGGTGGCCGTGGAATGTCGGGGTGTCCTCAAGGGCCATGGACAATTCTTTCTCTGGTGATTTGGCCTGATCCCAAGTGGTTGGGATCATTCTGTGGATGGGAAGAGTCCTTTCTGTATTTTTTTTTTTTTTACCTCAAGTGTCCCACCAAAGAGGGATTCCCGAGTAGAGCCCTGAGTAGGGGTGACTAGACATCTCGAACTCTGGTTGAGATTGGGGGACTAGGGGCTTGGCAAGCCCCATATGGGGGCTGTTGTTCCAGTCACTAAGAGGCTTTACATGAGGATAGGGCTCACGCTGAGGGTCACAATGTGTGTTTGTGCACATTGTGGCCCTCAGGGATAGGTGGGGCCTCATAGTCCATGCTGCTTTCTCCTACAATGAACATTGGAGAACATGCCAACCACTAGGTTTCTTGCCAAGGCGAAGGAGAAGTTCTGATTCTTGCATCACGTTCACTCCTGAGCAGTGAGTGGAGATAAGGTCTAGGTTCTGAAGGTGAAAACTGAGGTTGGGTAGGGATGATGGCCTAAAGCCATTGTGGGTGTGATATGCTCTGTGTATGGCCAGCTGTCTGGGTGTTGGACTGGAGGTCTGCCCTCAGGCTGTGTCAGACAGGGCTTTAGTGCACAGGCTAGACTGTATAATTGGGGTATGGTCGAGTGGCATGCAGGTTGTTACTCATTTGGCGTTTCTGGTTAGCCCTATAGGGCAACATTTTTCTTCTGGAGGGCAGGCAGAGTGCTGCATTGTGTCTCCAGAATTGCCAAACTGGAGGGGTGTGGCCAGGATTGTGAGGAAGGAAGTCTGAAAACACAAGCTAGCACAAGTTTTGGGGCCAAGAGCATGGCAGGCCCACTCTGCAGAGGCTGAATCGAGATCTCCTGCACGTGAGGTCCGGGCGATTATCAGATGTTGCCTCAAGCTGGAGTTTGTGTCCATGACGGCCCCTTCCTGAAGGGGGTGGGGGCGTCATGAGGCCAGGGAGGTTTCCCTACGCTGGGAGTTGTGAGCTGCTCGAAACTTCAAAGTTTCCTTCTTCAGGACAGTCGAGTACTATTGGATGGTTCCAGGATGCCCCATACAGAAAGACTCGAGAGCAGGGCCCTAAGCATGGATGCCGAGAAACGCCAACTCACCTTCCCATTGCCTGGTGGAGACAAGGCACGCTCAATCTGCGGGCTCTTGGGTGAGCTACCCAGAAGCCTGAGTTTAAATGGACTCTGCCGAGGATGAGTCATAATGTGGGTTGGTGGCCATGGAGACCTTGGAATGTGGCAGTAGTTAAGGGACTCTGCAGGATTCTCCAACCCGAAGGGCTTGACACAACTCCAACAAGGAAGCTTCCCATGTGGAGATGAGAGGTCTTCTGTCTGGTGCCTCAGGAAAGCCCCGTATGCTGGTCTTCGAACCCAGGCCTCTGAGGAGTGATACCTGGACACCAAAGCAAGAGTTCATAATAGGGCCTAGGGGCCTGTCTGGTTCAATCTTCTGTCTCTGCGGATATCTGTCTGTGTGTCTGCATGGAGGTAGTAGTTGCTCAGCTTGTGTCATAATGCCCCTATTTGTCCAGTGCGGCTTGCGGTAGTGGGATGTCCTTGGGGACCTTGAGGTTTCTACTATTTTGTAGAGTTATGGCCAATGGAATGGGCAGTTTCTTAGGAGAGAGCAGGCACAGTTCTGTGGTGTGGCTCCAGAGACCCCAGCCTGGAGGCTGTGTGGGCCATGGCTGTGCAGACAGACATCCAAAAACCCTAACTCAGCTCAGGTTTGGGGCCGAAGTTACAGCAGGCCTGATCTACAGTCCATGAGGGGAGCTCCTCTGGATATGAAAGAAGGGTAAGAGGGAGGCAGTCGCTCAGGCTTTTGTCTCTGGATGTTTTGTCCACAATGGCCGTTTAATGTAGGAGTTGCCTCATGGGTCGTAGAAGTCTCCCTCTCTGGTAGTTTGTCCAGCCCCCAAGCGTTTGGGGTCATTCTGTGGGAAGGGAAGTGTCCTGTTTTCTGCTTCATGTGTCCCCCCAGTAGAGGGATTCTAGAGCATAGCAGTGGGTACTGACAACTGGAATACTCGCCCTCTGGTTAAGCCTGGGGGCCTATGGATATGACAAGCCCCATATGCAGGATCTCTGTCCAGCCACTGAGAGGCGTTACTTTAATACGGGACTCACGCTGCAGGTCACAATGCATGTCTGTGCCCTAGGCGGCCCTCAAGCACTGGCGTGGCCTTTCGGACAATGCAGGTTTTCCCACATTGAACGTTGGACAACATGCCAACCACAAGGTTTCTGGCCATGGGGAAGGAGGAATTCTAATTTCTGCATCACGTTCACCCCTGGGCAGTGATTGGAGATAAGGTCTAGGTTCTGAAGCCTGAAAACAGAGGTTGGGAAGAGATGACGACCTACAGCCATAGCGGGTCCTATGTGTCCAGGTTGGGGCCAGCTGTCTGGGTGTCGTTTGGGATGTCTTGTCTCAGGCTGTGCCAGACAGGGCATTAGTATACAGGGTGGGCTGTATAATTGCTTTACAATCGAGTGGCATGCATTAGAAAATCATTTGGGGTTTCTTATTAGCAGCATAGGGCAAAGTTTTTCTTCTGGAGGGCAGGCAGAGTGCTGCATTGTGGCTTCGGATTTCCCAAACTGGAGGGCTTTTGGGCCAGGAGAGTGAGGACGGAAGTCTGAGAACACAAGCTAAGCTTAGGTTTCGGGGCAAGGACATGGCAGGCACACTCTGCAGAGCTGAATTGAGATATCATGCGTCTGAAGTCAGGTCGAGGTTCAGACTTTGACTCAGGTTTGAGTTTCTGTCCATGTTGGCCCCTTCAGGAAGGGGGGGCATTATGAGGCCATGGGGGTTTTCCCACTATTGGAGTTGTGAGATGCTCCAAACCGCAAGGATTCCTTCTGTGGGACAATTAAGATTTGTTGGATGGCTCCAGGACGTCTTATAAGGTATTTTTCCAGAACAGGGTTCTAAGTATGGATGCCTGGGCAGCCAGCCTCACATTCCAATTGTCTCCTAGCAACAAGAAACGTTTGATCTGCTGGCTTGGGGTAGCAACAGAGGGGGCTGAGTTGAAATGGACTTTCCTGAGGATGGTCTTAATGTTGGTTTGAGTCCATGGAGACCTTGGTATGGGGCAGTGGCACCAGGGCCCTGAAGGATTCTCCTAACCAGAGGTTATGACAAAGCTCCAATGAGCAAGTTTTCCATGGGGAGACGAGATTTGTTCTTATTGGTGCCTCAGGAAACCACCATATGCTGGTATTGGAAACGAGGCCTCTGAGGACAGATGCCTGGAAACCAAAGCAATGGATCTGATTAGGGCCTAGGGGCCTGTCCGGTTCAATATTCTTCTCTGGGGACATCTTTTGTCTGAGTGGAGGTAGTTGCTCAGCTGGTTTGAGATCACCCCTGTTTGTCCTGGGCGGCCTACACTATTGGGATGGCCTCGGTGACTTTGGAGGTTTTTCCTAATTTGCAAGGTTGTGGCCAATGGAATGGGAAGAATTCCCTTGAAAGGGAAGCACAGTTCTGAGGTGTGGCTCCAGGGACCCAAGTGTGGAGCGTGTGTGGTCCAGGCCTGTGGGGACAGAAGTCTGAAAACACAAACTCAGCTTAGGTTTGGGGATGTATGTATGAAGGCTCGATCTACAGACCGTGAGAATTTTCCGGGCTATGAACAAAGGGCGAGTATGTGGCGCTTGCTCAGGGTTTTGTCTCTGGATTTTGTGTCAACGGTGGCCGTGGAATGTCGGGGTGTCCTCAAGGGCCATGGACAATTCTTTCTCTGGTGATTTGGCCTGATCCCAAGTGGTTGGGATCATTCTGTGGATGGGAAGAGTCCTTTCTGTATTTTTTTTTTTTTTACCTCAAGTGTCCCACCAAAGAGGGATTCCCGAGTAGAGCCCTGAGTAGGGGTGACTAGACATCTCGAACTCTGGTTGAGATTGGGGGACTAGGGGCTTGGCAAGCCCCATATGGGGGCTGTTGTTCCAGTCACTAAGAGGCTTTACATGAGGATAGGGCTCACGCTGAGGGTCACAATGTGTGTTTGTGCACATTGTGGCCCTCAGGGATAGGTGGGGCCTCATAGTCCATGCTGCTTTCTCCTACAATGAACATTGGAGAACATGCCAACCACTAGGTTTCTTGCCAAGGCGAAGGAGAAGTTCTGATTCTTGCATCACGTTCACTCCTGAGCAGTGAGTGGAGATAAGGTCTAGGTTCTGAAGGTGAAAACTGAGGTTGGGTAGAGATGATGGCCTAAAGCCATTGTGGGTGTGATATGCTCTGTGTATGGCCAGCTTTAGGGGTGTTGGACTGGAGGTCTGCCCTCAGGCTGTGTCAGACAGGGCTTTAGTGCACAGGCTAGACTGTATAATTGGGGTATGGTCGAGTGGCATGCAGGTTGTTACTCATTTGGCGTTTCTGGTTAGCCCTATAGGGCAACATTTTTCTTCTGGATGGCAGGCAGAGTGCTGCATTGTGTCTCCAGAATTGCCAAACTGGAGGGGTGTGGCCAGGATCGTGTGGAAGGAAGTCTGAAAACACAAGCTAGCACAAGTTTTGGGGCCAAGAGCATGGCAGGCCCACTCTGCAGAGGCTGAATCGAGATCTCCTGCACGTGAGGTCCGGGCGATTATCAGATGTTGCCTCAAGCTGGAGTTTGTGTCCATGACGGCCCCTTCCTGAAGGGGGTGGGGGCGTCATGAGTCCAGGGAGGTTTCCCTACGCTGGGAGTTGTGAGCTGCTCCAAACTTCAAAGTTTCCTTCTTCAGGACAGTCGAGTACTATTGGATGGTTCCAGGATGCCCCATACAGAAAGACTCGAGAGCAGGGCCCTAAGCATGGATGCCGAGAAACGCCAACTCACCTTCCCATTGCCTGGTGGAGACAAGGCACGCTCAATCTGCTGGCTCTTGAATGAGCTACCCAGAAGCCTGAGTTTAAATGGAATCTGCCGAGGATGTGTCATAATGTGGGTTGGTGGCCATGGAGACCTTGGAATGTGGCAGTAGTTAAGGGACTCTGCAGGATTCTCCAACCCGAAGGGCTTGACACAACTCCAACAAGGAAGCTTCCCATGTGGAGATGAGAGGTCTTCTGTCTGGTGCCTCAGGAAAGCCCCGTATGCTGGTCTTCGAACCCAGGCCTCTGAGGAGTGATACCTGGACACCAAAGCAAGAGTTCATAATAGGGCCTAGGGGCCTGTCTGGTTCAATCTTCTGTCTCTGCGGATATCTGTCTGTGTGTCTGCATGGAGGTAGTAGTTGCTCAGCTTGTGTCATAATGCCCCTATTTGTCCAGTGCGGCTTGCGGTAGTGGGATGTCCTTGGGGACCTTGAGGTTTCTACTATTTTGTAGAGTTGTGGCCAATGGAATGGGCAGTTTCTTAGGAGAGAGCAGGCACAGTTCTGTGGTGTGGCTCCAGAGACCCCAGCCTGGAGGCTGTGTGGGCCATGGCTGTGCAGACAGACATCCAAAAACCCTAACTCAGCTCAGGTTTGGGGCCGAGGTTACAGAAGGCCTGATCTACAGTCCATGAGGGGAGCTCCTCTGGATATGAAAGAAGGGTGAGAGGGAGGCAGTCGCTCAGGCTTTTGTCTCTGGATGTTTTGTCCACAATGGCCGTTTAATGTAGGAGTTGCCTCATGGGTCGTAGAAGTCTCCCTCTCTGGTAGTTTGTCCAGCCCCCAAGCGTTTGGGGTCATTCTGTGGGAAGGGAAGTGTCCTGTTTTCTGCTTCATGTGTCCCCCCAGTAGAGGGATTCTAGAGGATAGCAGTGGGTACTGACAACTGGAATACTCGCCCTCTGGTTAAGCCTGGAGGCCTATGGATATGACAAGCCCCATATGCAGGATCTTGGTCCAGCCACTGAGAGGCGTTACTTTAATACGGGACTCACGCTGCAGGTCACAATGCATGTCTGTGCCCTAGGCGGCCCTCAAGCACTGGCGTGGCCTTTCGGACAATGCAGGTTTTCCCACATTGAACGTTGGACAACATGCCAACCACAAGGTTTCTGGCCATGGGGAATAAGGAATTCTAATTTCTGCATCACGTTCACACCTGGGCAGTGATTGGAGATAAGGTCTAGGTTCTGAAGCCTGAAAACCGAGGTTGGGAAGAATGACGACCTACAGCCATAGCGGGTCCTATGTGTCCAGGTTGGGGCCAGCTGTCTGGGTGTCGTTTGGGATGTCTTGACCCAGGCTGTGCCAGACAGGGCATTAGTATACAGGGTGGGCTGTATAATTGCTTTACAATCGAGTGGCATGCATTAGAAAATCATTTGGGGTTTCTTATTAGCAGCATAGGGCAAAGTTTTTCTTCTGGAGGGCAGGCAGAGTGCTGCATTGTGGCTTCGGAATTCCCAAACTGGAGGGCTTGTGGGCCAGGAGAGTGAGGACGGAAGTCTGAGAACACAAGCTAACCTTAGGTTTCGGCGCAAGGACATGGCAGGCACACTCTGCAGAGCTGAATTGAGATCTCATGCGTCTGAAGTCAGGTCGAGGTTCAGACTTTGGCTCAGGTTTGATTTTCTGTCCATGTTGGCCCCTTCAGGAAGGGGGGTGCATTATGAGGCCATGGGGGTTTTCCCACTATTGGAGTTGTGAGATGCTCCAAACCGCAAGGATTCCTTCTGTGGGACAATTAAGATTTGTTGGATGGCTCCAGGACGTCTTATAAGGTATTTTTCCAGAACAGGGTTCTAAGTATGGATGCCTGGGCAGCCAGCCTCACATTCCAATTGTCTCCTAGCAACAAGAAACGTTTGATCTGCTGGCTTGGGGTAGCAACAGAGGGGGCTGAGTTGAAATGGACTTTCCTGAGGATGGTCTTAATGTTGGTTTGAGTCCATGGAGACCTTGGTATGGGGCAGTGGCACCAGGGCCCTGAAGGATTCTCCTAACCAGAGGTTATGACAAAGCTCCAATGAGCAAGTTTTCCATGGGGAGACGAGATTTGTTCTTATTGGTGCCTCAGGAAACCACCATATGCTGGTATTGGAAATGAGGCCTGTGAGAATAGATGCCTGGAAACCAAAGCAATGGATCTGATTAGGGCCTAGGGGCCTGTCCGGTTCAATATTCTTCTCTGGGGACATCTGTTGTCTGAGTGGAGGTAGTTGCTCAGCTGGTTTGAGATCACCCCTGTTTGTCCTGGGCGGCCTACACTATTGGGATGGCCTCGGTGACTTTGGAGGTTTTTCCTAATTTGCAAGGTTGTGGCCAATGGAATGGGAAGAATTCCCTTGAAAGGGAAGCACAGTCCTGAGGTGTGGCTCCAGGGACCCAAGTGTGGAGCGTGTGTGGTCCAGGCCTGTGGGGACAGAAGTCTGAAAACACAAACTCAGCTTAGGTTTGGGGATATATGTATGAAGGCTCAATCTACAGACCGTGAGAATTTTCCGGGCTATGAACAAAGGGCGAGTATGTGGCGCTTGCTCAGGGTTTTGTCTCTGGATTTTGTGTCAATGGTGGCCGTGGAATGTCGGGGTGTCCTCAAGGGCCATGGACAATTCTTTCTCTGGTGATTTGGCCTGATCCCAAGTGGTTGGGATCATTCTGTGTTTGGGAAGAGTCCTTTCTGTATTTTTTTTTTTACCTCAAGTGTCTCACCAAAGAGGGATTCCCGAGTAGAGCCCTGAGTAGGGGTGACTAGACATCTCGAACTCTGGTTGAGATTGGGGGACTAGGGGCTTGGTAAGCCCCATATGGGGGCTGTTGTTCCAGTCACTAAGAGGCTTTACATGAGGAGAGGGCTCACGCTGAGGGTCACAATGTGTGCTTGTGCACATTGTGGCCCTCAGGGATAGGTGGGGCCTCATAGTCCATGCTGCTTTCTCCTACAATGAACATTGGACAACATGCCAACCACTAGGTTTCTTGCCAAGGCGAAGGAGAAGTTCTGATTCTTGCATCACGTTCACTCCTGAGCAGTGAGTGGAGATAAGGTCTAGGTTCTGAGGGTGAAAACTGAGGTTGGGTAGAGATGATGGCCTAAAGCCATTGTGGGTGTGATATGCTCTGTGTACAGCCAGCTGTCTGGGTGTTGGACTGGAGGTCTGCCCTCAGGCTGTGTCAGACAGGGCTTTAGTGCACAGGCTAGACTGTATAATTGGGGTATGGTCGAGTGGCATGCAGGTTGTTACTCATTTGGCGTTTCTGGTTAGCTCTATACGGTAACATTTTTCTTCTGGAGGGCAGGCAGAGTGCTGCATTGTGTCTCCAGAATTGCCTAACTGGAGGGGTGTGGTCAGGATTGTGAGGAAGGAAGTCTGAAAACACAAGCTAGCACGAGTTTTGGGGCCAAGAGCATGGCAGGCCCACTCTGCAGAGCCTGAATCGAGATCTCCTGCACGTGAGGTCCAGGCGATTATCAGATGTTGCCTCAAGCTGGAGTTTGTGTCCATGACGGCCCCATCCTGAAGGGGGTGGGGGCGTCATGGGCCAGGGAGGTTTCCCTACGCTGGGAGTTGTGAGCTGCTCCATACTTCAAAGTTTCCTTCTTCAGGACAGTCGAGTACTATTGGATGGTTCCAGGATGCCCCATACAGAAAGACTCGAGAGCAGGGCCCTAAGCATGGATGCCGAGAAACGCCAACTCACCTTCCCATTGCCTGGTGGAGACAAGGCACGCTCAATCTGCGGGCTCTTGGGTGAGCTACCCAGAAGCCTGAGTTTAAATGGACTCTGCCGAGGATGAGTCATAATGTGGGTTGGTGGCCATGGAGACCTTGGAATGTGGCAGTAGTTAAGGGACTCTGCAGGATTCTCCAACCCGAAGGGCTTGACACAACTCCAACAAGGAAGCTTCCCATGTGGAGATGAGAGGTCTTCTGTCTGGTGCCTCAGGAAAGCCCCGTATGCTGGTCTTCGAACCCAGGCCTCTGAGGAGTGATACCTGGACACCAAAGCAAGAGTTCATAATAGGGCCTAGGGGCCTGTCTGGTTCAATCTTCTGTCTCTGCGGATATCTGTCTGTGTGTCTGCATGGAGGTAGTAGTTGCTCAGCTTGTGTCATAATGCCCCTATTTGTCCAGTGCGGCTTGCGGTAGTGGGATGTCCTTGGGGACCTTGAGGTTTCTACTATTTTGTAGAGTTATGGCCAATGGAATGGGCAGTTTCTTAGGAGAGAGCAGGCACAGTTCTGTGGTGTGGCTCCAGAGACCCCAGCCTGGAGGCTGTGTGGGCCATGGCTGTGCAGACAGACATCCAAAAACCCTAACTCAGCTCAGGTTTGGGGCCGAAGTTACAGCAGGCCTGATCTACAGTCCATGAGGGGAGCTCCTCTGGATATGAAAGAAGGGTAAGAGGGAGGCAGTCGCTCAGGCTTTTGTCTCTGGATGTTTTGTCCACAATGGCCGTTTAATGTAGGAGTTGCCTCATGGGTCGTAGAAGTCTCCCTCTCTGGTAGTTTGTCCAGCCCCCAAGAGTTTGGGGTCATTCTGTGGGAAGGGAAGTGTCCTGTTTTCTGCTTCATGTGTCCCCCCAGTAGAGGGATTCTAGAGCATAGCAGTGGGTACTGACAACTGGAATACTCGCCCTCTGGTTAAGCCTGGGGGCCTATGGATATGACAAGCCCCATATGCAGGATCTCTGTCCAGCTACTGAGAGGCGTTACTTTAATACCGGCCTCACGCTGCAGGTCACAATGCATGTCTGTGCCCTAGGCGGCCCTCAAGCACTGGCGTGCCTTTCGGACAATGCAGGTTTTCCCACATTGAACGTTGGACAACATGCCAACCACAAGGTTTCTGGCCATGGGGAAGGAGGAATTCTAATTTCTGCATCACGTTCACCCCTGGGCAGTGATTGGAGATAAGGTCTATGTTCTGAAGCCTGAAAACCGAGGTTGGGAAGAGATGACGACCTACAGCCATAGCGGGTCCTATGTGTCCAGGTTGGGGCCAGCTGTCTGAGTGTCTTTTGGGATGTCTTGTCTCAGGCTGTGCCAGACAGGGCATTAGTATACAGGGTGGGCTGTATAATTGCTTTACAATCGAGTGGCATGCATTAGAAAATCATTTGGGGTTTCTTATTAGCAGCATAGGGCAAAGTTTTTCTTCTGGAGGGCAGGCAGAGTGCTGCATTGTGGCTTCGGAATTCCCAAACTGGAGGGCTTTTGGGCCAGGAGAGTGAGGACGGAAGTCTGAGAACACAAGCTAGGCTTAGGTTTCGGGGCAAGGACATGACAGGCACACTCTGCAGAGCTGAATTGAGATCTCATGCGTCTGAAGTCAGGTCGAGGTTCAGACTTTGGCTCAGGTTTGAGTTTCTGTCCATGTTGGCCCCTTCAGGAAGGGGGGGGCATTATGAGGCCATGGGGGTTTTCCCACTATTGGAGTTGTGAGATGCTCCAAACCGCAAGGATTCCTTCTGTGGGACAATTAAGATTTGTTGGATGGCTCCAGGACGTCTTATAAGGTATTTTTCCAGAACAGGGTTCTACGTATGGATGCCTGGGCAGCCAGCCTCACATTCCAATTGTCTCCTAGCAACAAGAAACGTTTGATCTGCTGGCTTGGGGTAGCAACAGAGGGGGCTGAGTTGAAATGGACTTTCCTGAGGATGGTCTTAATGCTGGTTTGAGTCCATGGAGACCTTGGTATGGGGCAGTGGCACCAGGGCCCTGAAGGATTCTCCTAACCAGAGGTTATGACAAAGCTCCAATGAGCAAGATTTCCATGGGGAAACGAGATTTGTTCTTATTGGTGCCTCAGGAAACCACCATATGCTGGTATTGGAAACGAGGCCTCTGAGGACAGATGCCTGGAAACCAAAGCAATGGATCTGATTAGGGCCTAGGGGCCTGTCCGGTTCAATATTCTTCTCTGGGGACATCTGTTGTCTGAGTGGAGGTAGTTGCTCAGCTGGTTTGAGATCACCCCTGTTTGTCCTGGGCGGCCTACACTATTGGGATGGCCTCGGTGACTTTGGAGGTTTTTCCTAATTTGCAAGGTTGTGGCCAATGGAATGGGAAGAATTCCCTTGAAAGGGAAGCACAGTCCTGAGGTGTGGCTCCAGGGACCCAAGTGTGGAGCGTGTGTGGTCCAGGCCTGTAGGGACAGAAGTCTGAAAACACAAACTCAGCTTAGGTTTGGGGATGTATGTATGAAGACTCGATCTACAGACCGTGAGAATTTTCCGGGCTATGAACAAAGGGCGAGTATGTGGCGCTTGCTCAGGGTTTTGTCTCTGGATTTTGTGTCAATGGTGGCCGTGGAATGTCGGGGTGTCCTCAAGGGCCATGGACAATTCTTTCTCTGGTGATTTGGCCTGATCACAAGTGGTTGGGATCATTCTGTGGATGGGAAGAGTCCTTTCTGTATTTTTTTTTTTTTTTACCTCAAGTGTCCCACCAAAGAGGGATTCCCGAGTAGAGCCCTGAGTAGGGGTGACTAGACATCTCGAACTCTGGTTGAGATTGGGGGACTAGGGGCTTGGTAAGCCCCATATGGGGGCTGTTGTTCCAGTCACTAAGAGGCTTTACATGAGGATAGGGCTCACGCTGAGGGTCACAATGTGTGTTTGTGCACATTGTGGCCCTCAGGGATAGGTGGGGCCTCATAGTCCATGCTGCTTTCTCCTACAATGAACATTGGATAACATGCCAACCACTAGGTTTCTTGCCAAGGAGAAGGAGAAGTTCTGATTCTTGCATCACGTTCACTCCTGAGCAGTGAGTGGAGATAAGGTCAAGGTTCTGAAGGTGAAAACTGAGGTTGGGTAGAGATGATGGCCTAAAGCCATTGTGGGTGTGATATGCTCTGTGTATGGCCAGCTGTAGGGGTGTTGGACTGGAGTTCTGCCCTCAGGCTGTGTCAGACAGGACTTTAGTGCACAGGCTAGACTGTATAATTGGGGTATGGGCGAGTGGCATGCAGGTTGTTACTCATTTGGCGTTTCTGGTTAGCCCTATAGGGCAACATTTTTCTTCTGGAGGGCAGGCAGAGTGCTGCATTGTGTCTCCAGAATTGCCAAACTGGAGGGGTGTGGCCAGGATTGTGAGGAAGGAAGTTTGAAAACACAAGCTAGCACGAGTTTTGGGGCCAAGAGCATGGCAGGCCCACTCTGCAGAGGCTGAATCGAGATCTCCTGCACGTGAGGTCCAGGCGATTATCAGATGTTGCCTCAAGCTGGAGTTTGTGTCCATGACGGCCCCTTCCTGAAGGGGGTGGGGGCGTCATGAGGCCAGGGATGTTTCCCTATGCTGAGAGTTGTGAGCTGCTCCAAACTTCAAAGTTTCCTTCTTCAGGACAGTCGAGTACTATTGGATGGTTCCAGGATGCCCCATACAGAAAGACTCGAGAGCAGGGCCCTAAGCATGGATGCCGAGAAACGCCAACTCACCTTCCCATTGCCTGGTCGAGACAAGGCACGCTCAATCTGCGGGCTCTTGGGTGAGCTACCCAGAAGGCTGAGTTTAAATGGACTCTCCTGAGGATGAGTCATAATGTGGGTTGGTGGCCATGGAGACCTTGGAATGTGGCAGTAGCTAAGGGACTCTGCAGGATTCTCCAACCCGAAGGGCTTGACACAACTCCAACAAGGAAGCTTCCCATGTGGAGATGAGAGGTCTTCTGTCTGGTGCCTCAGGAAAGCCCCGTATGCTGGTCTTCGAACCCAGGCCTCTGAGGAGTGATACCTGGACACCAAAGCAAGAGTTCATAATAGGGCCTAGGGGCCTGTCTGGTTCAATCTTCTGTCTCTGCGGATATCTGTCTGTGTTTCTGCATGGAGGTAGTAGTTGCTCAGCTTGTGTCATAATGCCCCTATTTGTCCAGTGCGGCTTGCGGTAGTGGGATGTCCTTGGGGACCTTGAGGTTTCTACTATTTTGTAGAGTTGTGGCCAATGGAATGGGCAGTTTCTTAGGAGAGAGCAGGCACAGTTCTGTGGTGTGGCTCCAGAGACCCCAGCCTGGAGGCTGTGTGGGCCATGGCTGTGCAGACAGACATCCAAAAACCCTAACTCAGCTCAGGTTTGGGGCCGAGGTTACGGCAGGCCTGATCTACAGTCCATGAGGGGAGCTCCTCTGGATATGAAAGAAGGGTGAGAGGGAGGCAGTCGCTCAGGCTTTTGTCTCTGGATGTTTTGTCCACAATGGCCGTTTAATGTAGGAGTTGCCTCATGGGTCGTAGAAGTCTCCCTCTCTGGTAGTTTGTCCAGCCCCCAAGAGTTTGGGGTCATTCTGTGGGAAGGGAAGTGTCCTGTTTTCTGCTTCATGTGTCCCCCCAGTAGAGGGATTCTAGAGCATAGCAGTGGGTACTGACAACTGGAATACTCGCCCTCTGGTTAAGCCTGGGGGCCTATGGATATGACAAGCCCCATATGCAGGATCTTGGTCCAGAAACTGAGAGGCGTTACTTTAATACGGGACTCACGCTGCACGTCACAATGCATGTCTGTGCCCTAGGCGGCCCTCAAGCACTGGCGTGGCCTTTCGGACAATGCAGGTTTTCCCACATTGAACGTTGGACAACATGCCAACCACAAGGCTTCTGGCCATGGGGAAGGAGGAATTCTAATTTCTGCATCACGTTCACCCCTGGGCAGTGATTGGAGATAAGGTCTAGGTTCTGAAGCCTGAAAACAGAGGTTGGGAAGAGATGACGACCTACAGCCATAGCGGGTCCTATGTGTCCAGGTTGGGGCCAGCTGTCTGGGTGTCGTTTGGGATGTCTTGTCTCAGGCTGTGCCAGACAGGGCATTAGTATACAGGGTGGGCTGTATAATTGCTTTACAATCGAGTGGCATGCATTAGAAAATCATTTGGGGTTTCTTATTAGCAGCATAGGGCAAAGTT
Source organism: Mustela nivalis (assembly GCF_964662115.1). Taxonomy (NCBI): domain Eukaryota; kingdom Metazoa; phylum Chordata; class Mammalia; order Carnivora; family Mustelidae; genus Mustela; species Mustela nivalis. Next base: position 1,611,493 of record NW_028136554.1, read on the forward strand.
TTTCTTCTGGAGGGCAGGCAGAGTGCTGCATTGTGGCTTCGGATTTCCCAAACTGGAGGGCTTTTGGGCCAGGAGAGTGAGGACGGAAGTCTGAGAACACAAGCTAAGCTTAGGTTTCGGGGCAAGGACATGGCAGGCACACTCTGCAGAGCTGAATTGAGATATCATGCGTCTGAAGTCAGGTCGAGGTTCAGACTTTGACTCAGGTTTGAGTTTCTGTCCATGTTGGCCCCTTCAGGAAGGGGGGGCATTATGAGGCCATGGGGGTTTTCCCACTATTGGAGTTGTGAGATGCTCCAAACCGCAAGGATTCCTTCTGTGGGACAATTAAGATTTGTTGGATGGCTCCAGGACGTCTTATAAGGTATTTTTCCAGAACAGGGTTCTAAGTATGGATGCCTGGGCAGCCAGCCTCACATTCCAATTGTCTCCTAGCAACAAGAAACGTTTGATCTGCTGGCTTGGGGTAGCAACAGAGGGGGCTGAGTTGAAATGGACTTTCCTGAGGATGGTCTTAATGTTGGTTTGAGTCCATGGAGACCTTGGTATGGGGCAGTGGCACCAGGGCCCTGAAGGATTCTCCTAACCAGAGGTTATGACAAAGCTCCAATGAGCAAGTTTTCCATGGGGAGACGAGATTTGTTCTTATTGGTGCCTCAGGAAACCACCATATGCTGGTATTGGAAACGAGGCCTCTGAGGACAGATGCCTGGAAACCAAAGCAATGGATCTGATTAGGGCCTAGGGGCCTGTCCGGTTCAATATTCTTCTCTGGGGACATCTTTTGTCTGAGTGGAGGTAGTTGCTCAGCTGGTTTGAGATCACCCCTGTTTGTCCTGGGCGGCCTACACTATTGGGATGGCCTCGGTGACTTTGGAGGTTTTTCCTAATTTGCAAGGTTGTGGCCAATGGAATGGGAAGAATTCCCTTGAAAGGGAAGCACAGTTCTGAGGTGTGGCTCCAGGGACCCAAGTGTGGAGCGTGTGTGGTCCAGGCCTGTGGGGACAGAAGTCTGAAAACACAAACTCAGCTTAGGTTTGGGGATGTATGTATGAAGGCTCGATCTACAGACCGTGAGAATTTTCCGGGCTATGAACAAAGGGCGAGTATGTGGCGCTTGCTCAGGGTTTTGTCTCTGGATTTTGTGTCAACGGTGGCCGTGGAATGTCGGGGTGTCCTCAAGGGCCATGGACAATTCTTTCTCTGGTGATTTGGCCTGATCCCAAGTGGTTGGGATCATTCTGTGGATGGGAAGAGTCCTTTCTGTATTTTTTTTTTTTTTACCTCAAGTGTCCCACCAAAGAGGGATTCCCGAGTAGAGCCCTGAGTAGGGGTGACTAGACATCTCGAACTCTGGTTGAGATTGGGGGACTAGGGGCTTGGCAAGCCCCATATGGGGGCTGTTGTTCCAGTCACTAAGAGGCTTTACATGAGGATAGGGCTCACGCTGAGGGTCACAATGTGTGTTTGTGCACATTGTGGCCCTCAGGGATAGGTGGGGCCTCATAGTCCATGCTGCTTTCTCCTACAATGAACATTGGAGAACATGCCAACCACTAGGTTTCTTGCCAAGGCGAAGGAGAAGTTCTGATTCTTGCATCACGTTCACTCCTGAGCAGTGAGTGGAGATAAGGTCTAGGTTCTGAAGGTGAAAACTGAGGTTGGGTAGAGATGATGGCCTAAAGCCATTGTGGGTGTGATATGCTCTGTGTATGGCCAGCTTTAGGGGTGTTGGACTGGAGGTCTGCCCTCAGGCTGTGTCAGACAGGGCTTTAGTGCACAGGCTAGACTGTATAATTGGGGTATGGTCGAGTGGCATGCAGGTTGTTACTCATTTGGCGTTTCTGGTTAGCCCTATAGGGCAACATTTTTCTTCTGGATGGCAGGCAGAGTGCTGCATTGTGTCTCCAGAATTGCCAAACTGGAGGGGTGTGGCCAGGATCGTGTGGAAGGAAGTCTGAAAACACAAGCTAGCACAAGTTTTGGGGCCAAGAGCATGGCAGGCCCACTCTGCAGAGGCTGAATCGAGATCTCCTGCACGTGAGGTCCGGGCGATTATCAGATGTTGCCTCAAGCTGGAGTTTGTGTCCATGACGGCCCCTTCCTGAAGGGGGTGGGGGCGTCATGAGTCCAGGGAGGTTTCCCTACGCTGGGAGTTGTGAGCTGCTCCAAACTTCAAAGTTTCCTTCTTCAGGACAGTCGAGTACTATTGGATGGTTCCAGGATGCCCCATACAGAAAGACTCGAGAGCAGGGCCCTAAGCATGGATGCCGAGAAACGCCAACTCACCTTCCCATTGCCTGGTGGAGACAAGGCACGCTCAATCTGCTGGCTCTTGAATGAGCTACCCAGAAGCCTGAGTTTAAATGGAATCTGCCGAGGATGTGTCATAATGTGGGTTGGTGGCCATGGAGACCTTGGAATGTGGCAGTAGTTAAGGGACTCTGCAGGATTCTCCAACCCGTAGGGCTTGACACAACTCCAACAAGGAAGCTTCCCATGTGGAGATGAGAGGTCTTCTGTCTGGTGCCTCAGGAAAGCCCCGTATGCTGGACTTCGAACCCAGGCCTCTGAGGAGTGATACCTGGACACCAAAGCAAGAGTTCATAATAGGGCCTAGGGGCCTGTCTGGTTCAATCTTCTGTCTCTGCGGATATCTGTCTGTGTGTCTGCATGGAGGTAGTAGTTGCTCAGCTTGTGTCATAATGCCCCTATTTGTCCAGTGCGGCTTGCGGTAGTGGGATGTCCTTGGGGACCTTGAGGTTTCTACTATTTTGTAGAGTTGTGGCCAATGGAATGGGCAGTTTCTTAGGAGAGAGCAGGCACAGTTCTGTGGTGTGGCTCCAGAGACCCCAGCCTGGAGGCTGTGTGGGCCATGGCTGTGCAGACAGACATCCAAAAACCCTAACTCAGCTCAGGTTTGGGGCCGAGGTTACAGAAGGCCTGATCTACAGTCCATGAGGGGAGCTCCTCTGGATATGAAAGAAGGGTGAGAGGGAGGCAGTCGCTCAGGCTTTTGTCTCTGGATGTTTTGTCCACAATGGCCGTTTAATGTAGGAGTTGCCTCATGGGTCGTAGAAGTCTCCCTCTCTGGTAGTTTGTCCAGCCCCCAAGCGTTTGGGGTCATTCTGTGGGAAGGGAAGTGTCCTGTTTTCTGCTTCATGTGTCCCCCCAGTAGAGGGATTCTAGAGGATAGCAGTGGGTACTGACAACTGGAATACTCGCCCTCTGGTTAAGCCTGGGGGCCTATGGATATGACAAGCCCCATATGCAGGATCTTGGTCCAGCCACTGAGAGGCGTTACTTTAATACGGGACTCACGCTGCAGGTCACAATGCATGTCTGTGCCCTAGGCGGCCCTCAAGCACTGGCGTGGCCTTTCGGACAATGCAGGTTTTCCCACATTGAACGTTGGACAACATGCCAACCACAAGGTTTCTGGCCATGGGGAATAAGGAATTCTAATTTCTGCATCACGTTCACACCTGGGCAGTGATTGGAGATAAGGTCTAGGTTCTGAAGCCTGAAAACCGAGGTTGGGAAGAATGACGACCTACAGCCATAGCGGGTCCTATGTGTCCAGGTTGGGGCCAGCTGTCTGGGTGTCGTTTGGGATGTCTTGACCCAGGCTGTGCCAGACAGGGCATTAGTATACAGGGTGGGCTGTATAATTGCTTTACAATCGAGTGGCATGCATTAGAAAATCATTTGGGGTTTCTTATTAGCAGCATAGGGCAAAGTTTTTCTTCTGGAGGGCAGGCAGAGTGCTGCATTGTGGCTTCGGAATTCCCAAACTGGAGGGCTTGTGGGCCAGGAGAGTGAGGACGGAAGTCTGAGAACACAAGCTAACCTTAGGTTTCGGCGCAAGGACATGGCAGGCACACTCTGCAGAGCTGAATTGAGATCTCATGCGTCTGAAGTCAGGTCGAGGTTCAGACTTTGGCTCAGGTTTGATTTTCTGTCCATGTTGGCCCCTTCAGGAAGGGGGGTGCATTATGAGGCCATGGGGGTTTTCCCACTATTGGAGTTGTGAGATGCTCCAAACCGCAAGGATTCCTTCTGTGGGACAATTAAGATTTGTTGGATGGCTCCAGGACGTCTTATAAGGTATTTTTCCAGAACAGGGTTCTAAGTATGGATGCCTGGGCAGCCAGCCTCACATTCCAATTGTCTCCTAGCAACAAGAAACGTTTGATCTGCTGGCTTGGGGTAGCAACAGAGGGGGCTGAGTTGAAATGGACTTTCCTGAGGATGGTCTTAATGTTGGTTTGAGTCCATGGAGACCTTGGTATGGGGCAGTGGCACCAGGGCCCTGAAGGATTCTCCTAACCAGAGGTTATGACAAAGCTCCAATGAGCAAGTTTTCCATGGGGAGACGAGATTTGTTCTTATTGGTGCCTCAGGAAACCACCATATGCTGGTATTGGAAATGAGGCCTGTGAGAATAGATGCCTGGAAACCAAAGCAATGGATCTGATTAGGGCCTAGGGGCCTGTCCGGTTCAATATTCTTCTCTGGGGACATCTGTTGTCTGAGTGGAGGTAGTTGCTCAGCTGGTTTGAGATCACCCCTGTTTGTCCTGGGCGGCCTACACTATTGGGATGGCCTCGGTGACTTTGGAGGTTTTTCCTAATTTGCAAGGTTGTGGCCAATGGAATGGGAAGAATTCCCTTGAAAGGGAAGCACAGTCCTGAGGTGTGGCTCCAGGGACCCAAGTGTGGAGCGTGTGTGGTCCAGGCCTGTGGGGACAGAAGTCTGAAAACACAAACTCAGCTTAGGTTTGGGGATATATGTATGAAGGCTCAATCTACAGACCGTGAGAATTTTCCGGGCTATGAACAAAGGGCGAGTATGTGGCGCTTGCTCAGGGTTTTGTCTCTGGATTTTGTGTCAATGGTGGCCGTGGAATGTCGGGGTGTCCTCAAGGGCCATGGACAATTCTTTCTCTGGTGATTTGGCCTGATCCCAAGTGGTTGGGATCATTCTGTGGTTGGGAAGAGTCCTTTCTGTATTTTTTTTTTTTACCTCAAGTGTCTCACCAAAGAGGGATTCCCGAGTAGAGCCCTGAGTAGGGGTGACTAGACATCTCGAACTCTGGTTGAGATTGGGGGACTAGGGGCTTGGCAAGCCCCATATGGGGGCTGTTGTTCCAGTCACTAAGAGGCTTTACATGAGGAGAGGGCTCACGCTGAGGGTCACAATGTGTGCTTGTGCACATTGTGGCCCTCAGGGATAGGTGGGGCCTCATAGTCCATGCTGCTTTCTCCTACAATGAACATTGGACAACATGCCAACCACTAGGTTTCTTGCCAAGGCGAAGGAGAAGTTCTGATTCTTGCATCACGTTCACTCCTGAGCAGTGAGTGGAGATAAGGTCTAGGTTCTGAGGGTGAAAACTGAGGTTGGGTAGAGATGATGGCCTAAAGCCATTGTGGGTGTGATATGCTCTGTGTACAGCCAGCTGTCTGGGTGTTGGACTGGAGGTCTGCCCTCAGGCTGTGTCAGACAGGGCTTTAGTGCACAGGCTAGACTGTATAATTGGGGTATGGTCGAGTGGCATGCAGGTTGTTACTCATTTGGCGTTTCTGGTTAGCTCTATACGGTAACATTTTTCTTCTGGAGGGCAGGCAGAGTGCTGCATTGTGTCTCCAGAATTGCCTAACTGGAGGGGTGTGGTCAGGATTGTGAGGAAGGAAGTCTGAAAACACAAGCTAGCACGAGTTTTGGGGCCAAGAGCATGGCAGGCCCACTCTGCAGAGCCTGAATCGAGATCTCCTGCACGTGAGGTCCAGGCGATTATCAGATGTTGCCTCAAGCTGGAGTTTGTGTCCATGACGGCCCCATCCTGAAGGGGGTGGGGGCGTCATGGGCCAGGGAGGTTTCCCTACGCTGGGAGTTGTGAGCTGCTCCATACTTCAAAGTTTCCTTCTTCAGGACAGTCGAGTACTATTGGATGGTTCCAGGATGCCCCATACAGAAAGACTCGAGAGCAGGGCCCTAAGCATGGATGCCGAGAAACGCCAACTCACCTTCCCATTGCCTGGTGGAGATAAGGCACGCTCAATCTGCGGGCTCTTGGGTGAGCTACCCAGAAGCCTGAGTTTAAATGGACTCTGCCGAGGATGAGTCATAATGTGGGTTGGTGGCCATGGAGACCTTGGAATGTGGCAGTAGTTAAGGGACTCTGCAGGATTCTCCAACCCGAAGGGCTTGACACAACTCCAACAAGGAAGCTTCCCATGTGGAGATGAGAGGTCTTCTGTCTGGTGCCTCAGGAAAGCCCCGTATGCTGGTCTTCGAACCCAGGCCTCTGAGGAGTGATACCTGGACACCAAAGCAAGAGTTCATAATAGGGCCTAGGGGCCTGTCTGGTTCAATCTTCTGTCTCTGCGGATATCTGTCTGTGTGTCTGCATGGAGGTAGTAGTTGCTCAGCTTGTGTCATAATGCCCCTATTTGTCCAGTGCGGCTTGCGGTAGTGGGATGTCCTTGGGGACCTTGAGGTTTCTACTATTTTGTAGAGTTATGGCCAATGGAATGGGCAGTTTCTTAGGAGAGAGCAGGCACAGTTCTGTGGTGTGGCTCCAGAGACCCCAGCCTGGAGGCTGTGTGGGCCATGGCTGTGCAGACAGACATCCAAAAACCCTAACTCAGCTCAGGTTTGGGGCCGAAGTTACAGCAGGCCTGATCTACAGTCCATGAGGGGAGCTCCTCTGGATATGAAAGAAGGGTAAGAGGGAGGCAGTCGCTCAGGCTTTTGTCTCTGGATGTTTTGTCCACAATGGCCGTTTAATGTAGGAGTTGCCTCATGGGTCGTAGAAGTCTCCCTCTCTGGTAGTTTGTCCAGCCCCCAAGAGTTTGGGGTCATTCTGTGGGAAGGGAAGTGTCCTGTTTTCTGCTTCATGTGTCCCCCCAGTAGAGGGATTCTAGAGCATAGCAGTGGGTACTGACAACTGGAATACTCGCCCTCTGGTTAAGCCTGGGGGCCTATGGATATGACAAGCCCCATATGCAGGATCTCTGTCCAGCTACTGAGAGGCGTTACTTTAATACCGGCCTCACGCTGCAGGTCACAATGCATGTCTGTGCCCTAGGCGGCCCTCAAGCACTGGCGTGCCTTTCGGACAATGCAGGTTTTCCCACATTGAACGTTGGACAACATGCCAACCACAAGGTTTCTGGCCATGGGGAAGGAGGAATTCTAATTTCTGCATCACGTTCACCCCTGGGCAGTGATTGGAGATAAGGTCTATGTTCTGAAGCCTGAAAACCGAGGTTGGGAAGAGATGACGACCTACAGCCATAGCGGGTCCTATGTGTCCAGGTTGGGGCCAGCTGTCTGAGTGTCTTTTGGGATGTCTTGTCTCAGGCTGTGCCAGACAGGGCATTAGTATACAGGGTGGGCTGTATAATTGCTTTACAATCGAGTGGCATGCATTAGAAAATCATTTGGGGTTTCTTATTAGCAGCATAGGGCAAAGTTTTTCTTCTGGAGGGCAGGCAGAGTGCTGCATTGTGGCTTCGGAATTCCCAAACTGGAGGGCTTTTGGGCCAGGAGAGTGAGGACGGAAGTCTGAGAACACAAGCTAGGCTTAGGTTTCGGGGCAAGGACATGACAGGCACACTCTGCAGAGCTGAATTGAGATCTCATGCGTCTGAAGTCAGGTCGAGGTTCAGACTTTGGCTCAGGTTTGAGTTTCTGTCCATGTTGGCCCCTTCAGGAAGGGGGGGGCATTATGAGGCCATGGGGGTTTTCCCACTATTGGAGTTGTGAGATGCTCCAAACCGCAAGGATTCCTTCTGTGGGACAATTAAGATTTGTTGGATGGCTCCAGGACGTCTTATAAGGTATTTTTCCAGAACAGGGTTCTACGTATGGATGCCTGGGCAGCCAGCCTCACATTCCAATTGTCTCCTAGCAACAAGAAACGTTTGATCTGCTGGCTTGGGGTAGCAACAGAGGGGGCTGAGTTGAAATGGACTTTCCTGAGGATGGTCTTAATGCTGGTTTGAGTCCATGGAGACCTTGGTATGGGGCAGTGGCACCAGGGCCCTGAAGGATTCTCCTAACCAGAGGTTATGACAAAGCTCCAATGAGCAAGATTTCCATGGGGAGACGAGATTTGTTCTTATTGGTGCCTCAGGAAACCACCATATGCTGGTATTGGAAACGAGGCCTCTGAGGACAGATGCCTGGAAACCAAAGCAATGGATCTGATTAGGGCCTAGGGGCCTGTCCGGTTCAATATTCTTCTCTGGGGACATCTGTTGTCTGAGTGGAGGTAGTTGCTCAGCTGGTTTGAGATCACCCCTGTTTGTCCTGGGCGGCCTACACTATTGGGATGGCCTCGGTGACTTTGGAGGTTTTTCCTAATTTGCAAGGTTGTGGCCAATGGAATGGGAAGAATTCCCTTGAAAGGGAAGCACAGTCCTGAGGTGTGGCTCCAGGGACCCAAGTGTGGAGCGTGTGTGGTCCAGGCCTGTAGGGACAGAAGTCTGAAAACACAAACTCAGCTTAGGTTTGGGGATGTATGTATGAAGACTCGATCTACAGACCGTGAGAATTTTCCGGGCTATGAACAAAGGGCGAGTATGTGGCGCTTGCTCAGGGTTTTGTCTCTGGATTTTGTGTCAATGGTGGCCGTGGAATGTCGGGGTGTCCTCAAGGGCCATGGACAATTCTTTCTCTGGTGATTTGGCCTGATCACAAGTGGTTGGGATCATTCTGTGGATGGGAAGAGTCCTTTCTGTATTTTTTTTTTTTTTTACCTCAAGTGTCCCACCAAAGAGGGATTCCCGAGTAGAGCCCTGAGTAGGGGTGACTAGACATCTCGAACTCTGGTTGAGATTGGGGGAATAGGGGCTTGGTAAGCCCCATATGGGGGCTGTTGTTCCAGTCACTAAGAGGCTTTACATGAGGATAGGGCTCACGCTGAGGGTCACAATGTGTGTTTGTGCACATTGTGGCCCTCAGGGATAGGTGGGGCCTCATAGTCCATGCTGCTTTCTCCTACAATGAACATTGGATAACATGCCAACCACTAGGTTTCTTGCCAAGGAGAAGGAGAAGTTCTGATTCTTGCATCACGTTCACTCCTGAGCAGTGAGTGGAGATAAGGTCAAGGTTCTGAAGGTGAAAACTGAGGTTGGGTAGAGATGATGGCCTAAAGCCATTGTGGGTGTGATATGCTCTGTGTATGGCCAGCTGTAGGGGTGTTGGACTGGAGGTCTGCCCTCAGGCTGTGTCAGACAGGACTTTAGTGCACAGGCTAGACTGTATAATTGGGGTATGGTCGAGTGGCATGCAGGTTGTTACTCATTTGGCGTTTCTGGTTAGCCCTATAGGGCAACATTTTTCTTCTGGAGGGCAGGCAGAGTGCTGCATTGTGTCTCCAGAATTGCCAAACTGGAGGGGTGTGGCCAGGATTGTGAGGAAGGAAGTTTGAAAACACAAGCTAGCACGAGTTTTGGGGCCAAGAGCATGGCAGGCCCACTCTGCAGAGGCTGAATCGAGATCTCCTGCACGTGAGGTCCAGGCGATTATCAGATGTTGCCTCAAGCTGGAGTTTGTGTCCATGACGGCCCCTTCCTGAAGGGGGTGGGGGCGTCATGAGGCCAGGGATGTTTCCCTATGCTGAGAGTTGTGAGCTGCTCCAAACTTCAAAGTTTCCTTCTTCAGGACAGTCGAGTACTATTGGATGGTTCCAGGATGCCCCATACAGAAAGACTCGAGAGCAGGGCCCTAAGCATGGATGCCGAGAAACGCCAACTCACCTTCCCATTGCCTGGTCGAGACAAGGCACGCTCAATCTGCGGGCTCTTGGGTGAGCTACCCAGAAGGCTGAGTTTAAATGGACTCTCCTGAGGATGAGTCATAATGTGGGTTGGTGGCCATGGAGACCTTGGAATGTGGCAGTAGCTAAGGGACTCTGCAGGATTCTCCAACCCGAAGGGCTTGACACAACTCCAACAAGGAAGCTTCCCATGTGGAGATGAGAGGTCTTCTGTCTGGTGCCTCAGGAAAGCCCCGTATGCTGGTCTTCGAACCCAGGCCTCTGAGGAGTGATACCTGGACACCAAAGCAAGAGTTCATAATAGGGCCTAGGGGCCTGTCTGGTTCAATCTTCTGTCTCTGCGGATATCTGTCTGTGTTTCTGCATGGAGGTAGTAGTTGCTCAGCTTGTGTCATAATGCCCCTATTTGTCCAGTGCGGCTTGCGGTAGTGGGATGTCCTTGGGGACCTTGAGGTTTCTACTATTTTGTAGAGTTGTGGCCAATGGAATGGGCAGTTTCTTAGGAGAGAGCAGGCACAGTTCTGTGGTGTGGCTCCAGAGACCCCAGCCTGGAGGCTGTGTGGGCCATGGCTGTGCAGACAGACATCCAAAAACCCTAACTCAGCTCAGGTTTGGGGCCGAAGTTACAGCAGGCCTGATCTACAGTCCATGAGGGGAGCTCCTCTGGATATGAAAGAAGGGTAAGAGGGAGGCAGTCGCTCAGGCTTTTGTCTCTGGATGTTTTGTCCACAATGGCCGTTTAATGTAGGAGTTGCCTCATGGGTCGTAGAAGTCTCCCTCTCTGGTAGTTTGTCCAGCCCCCAAGAGTTTGGGGTCATTCTGTGGGAAGGGAAGTGTCCTGTTTTCTGCTTCATGTGTCCCCCCAGTAGAGGGATTCTAGAGCATAGCAGTGGGTACTGACAACTGGAATACTCGCCCTCTGGTTAAGCCTGGGGGCCTATGGATATGACAAGCCCCATATGCAGGATCTTGGTCCAGAAACTGAGAGGCGTTACTTTAATACGGGACTCACGCTGCACGTCACAATGCATGTCTGTGCCCTAGGCGGCCCTCAAGCACTGGCGTGGCCTTTCGGACAATGCAGGTTTTCCCACATTGAACGTTGGACAACATGCCAACCACAAGGCTTCTGGCCATGGGGAAGGAGGAATTCTAATTTCTGCATCACGTTCACCCCTGGGCAGTGATTGGAGATAAGGTCTAGGTTCTGAAGCCTGAAAACCGAGTTTGGGAAGAATGACGTCCTACAGCCATAGCGGGTCCTATGTGTCCAGGTTGGGGCCAGCTGTCTGGGTGTCGTTTGGGATGTCTTGTCTCAGGCTGTGCCAGACAGGGCATTAGTATACAGGGTGTGCTGTATAATTGCTTTACAATCGAGTGGCATGCATTAGAAAATCATTTGGGGTTTCTTATTAGCAGCATAGGGCAAAGTTTTTCTTCTGGAGGGCAGGCAGAGCTCTGCATTGTGGCTTCGGAATTCCCAAACTGGAGGGCTTGTGGGCCAGGAGAGTGAGGACGGAAGTCTGAGAACACAAGCTAGGCTTAGGTTTCGGGGCAAGGACATGACAGGCACACTCTGCAGAGCTGAATTGAGATCTCATGCGTCTGAAGTCAGGTCGAGGTTCAGACTTTGACTCAGGTTTGAGTTTCTGTCCATGTTGGGCCCTTCAGGAAGGGGGGGGGGCATTATGAGGCCATGGGGGTTTTCCCACTATTGGAGTTGTGAGATGCTCCAAACCGCAAGGATTCCTTCTGTGGGACAATTAAGATTTGTTGGATGGCTCCAGGACGTCTTATAAGGTATTTTTCCAGAACAGGGTTCTAAGTATGGATGCCTGGGCAGCCAGAGTCACATTCCAATTGTCTCCTAGCAACAAGAAACGTTTGATCTGCTGGCTTGGGGTAGCAACAGAGGGGGCTGAGTTGAAATGGACTTTCCTGAGGATGGTCTTAATGTTGGTTTGAGTCCATGGAGACCTTGGTATGGGGCAGTGGCACCAGGGCCCTGAAGGATTCTCCTAACCAGAGGTTATGACAAAGCTCCAATGAGCAAGTTTTCCATGGGGAGACGAGATTTGTTCTTATTGGTGCCTCAGGAAACCACCATATGCTGGTATTGGAAATGAGGCCTGTGAGAATAGATGCCTGGAAAGCAAAGCAATGGATCTGATTAGGGCCTAGGGGCCTGTCCGGTTCAATATTCTTCTCTGGGGACATCTGTTGTCTGAGTGGAGGTAGTTGCTCAGCTGGTTTGAGATCACCCCTGTTTGTCCTGGGCGGCCTACACTATTGGGATGGCCTCGGTGAATTTGGAGGTTTTTCCTAATTTGCAAGGTTGTGGCCAATGGAATGGGAAGAATTCCCTTGAAAGGGAAGCACAGTCCTGAGGTGTGGCTCCAGGGACCCAAGTGTGGAGCGTGTGTGGTCCAGGCCTGTGGGGACAGAAGTCTGAAAACACAAACTCAGCTTAGGTTTGGGGATATATGTATGAAGGCTCAATCTACAGACCGTGAGAATTTTCCGGGCTATGAACAAAGGGCGAGTATGTGGCGCTTGCTCAGGGTTTTGTCTCTGGATTTTGTGTCAATGGTGGCCGTGGAATGTCGGGGTGTCCTCAAGGGCCATGGACAATTCTTTCTCTGGTGATTTGGCCTGATCCCAAGTGGTTGGGATCATTCTGTGGTTGGGAAGAGTCCTTTCTGTATTTTTTTTTTTTTACCTCAAGTGTCTCACCAAAGAGGGATTCCCGATTAGAGCCCTGAGTAGGGGTGACTAAACATCTCAAACTCTGGTTGAGATTGGGGGACTAGGGGCTTGGCAAGCCCCATATGGGGGCTGTTGTTCCAGTCACTAAGAGGCTTTACATGAGGATAGGGCTCACGCTGAGGGTCACAATGTGTGTTTGTGCACATTGGGCCCTCAGGGATAGGTGGGGCCTCATAGTCCATGCTGCTTTCTCCTACAATGAACATTGGACAACATGCCAACCACTAGGTTTCTTGCCAAGGCGAAGGAGAAGTTCTGATTCTTGCATCACGTTCACTCCTGAGCAGTGAGTGGAGATAAGGTCTAGGTTCTGAGGGTGAAAACTGAGGTTGGGTAGAGATGATCGTCTAAAGCCATTGTGGGTGTGATATGCTCTGTGTACAGCCAGCTGTCTGGGTGTTGGACTGGAGGTCTGCCCTCAGGCTGTGTCAGACAGGGCTTTAGTGCACAGGCTAGACTGTATAATTGGGGTATGGTCGAGTGGCATGCAGGTTGTTACTCATTTGGCGTTTCTGGTTAGCTCTATACGGTAACATTTTTCTTCTGGAGGGCAGGCAGAGTGCTGCATTGTGTCTCCAGAATTGCCTAACTGGAGGGGTGTGGTCAGGATTGTGAGGAAGGAAGTCTGAAAACACAAGCTAGCACGAGTTTTGGGGCCAAGAGCATGGCAGGCCCACTCTGCAGAGCCTGAATCGAGATCTCCTGCACGTGAGGTCCAGGCGATTATCAGATGTTGCCTCAAGCTGGAGTTTGTGTCCATGACGGCCCCATCCTGAAGTTAAGGGACTCTGCAGGATTCTCCAACCCGAAGGGCTTGACACAACTCCAACAAGGATGCTTCCCATGTGGAGATGAGAGGTCTTCTGTCTGGTGCCTCAGGAAAGCCCCGTATGCTGGTCTTCGAACCCAGGCCTCTGAGGAGTGATACCTGGACACCAAAGCAAGAGTTCATAATAGGGCCTAGGGGCCTGTCTGGTTCAATCTTCTGTCTCTGCGGATATCTGTCTGTGTGTCTGCATGGAGGTAGTAGTTGCTCAGCTTGTGTCATAATGCCCCTATTTGTCCAGTGCGGCTTGCGGTAGTGGGATGTCCTTGGGGACCTTGAGGTTTCTACTATTTTGTAGAGTTATGGCCATTGGAATGGGCAGTTTCTTAGGAGAGAGCAGGCACAGTTCTGTGGTGTGGCTCCAGAGACCCCAGCCTGGAGGCTGTGTAGGCCATGGCTGTGCAGACAGACATCCAAAAACCCTAACTCAGCTCAGGTTTGGGGCCGAAGTTACAGCAGGCCTGATCTACAGTCCATGAGGGGAGCTCCTCTGGATATGAAAGAAGGGTAAGAGGGAGGCAGTCGCTCAGGCTTTTGTCTCTGGATGTTTTGTCCACAATGGCCGTTTAATGTAGGAGTTGCCTCATGGGTCGTAGAAGTCTCCCTCTCTGGTAGTTTGTCCAGCCCCCAAGAGTTTGGGGTCATTCTGTGGGAAGGGAAGTGTCCTGTTTTCTGCTTCATGTGTCCCCCCAGTAGAGGGATTCTAGAGCATAGCAGTGGGTACTGACAACTGGAATACTCGCCCTCTGGTTAAGCCTGGGGGCCTATGGATATGACAAGCCCCATATGCAGGATCTTGGTCCAGCCACTGAGAGGCGTTACTTTAATACGGGACTCACGCTGCACGTCACAATGCATGTCTGTGCCCTAGGCGGCCCTCAAGCACTGGCGTGGCCTTTCGGACAATGCAGGTTTTCCCACATTGAACGTTGGACAACATGCCAACCACAAGGCTTCTGGCCATGGGGAAGGAGGAATTCTAATTTCTGCATCACGTTCACCCCTGGGCAGTGATTGGAGATAAGGTCTAGGTTCTGAAGCCTGAAAACCGAGTTTGGGAAGAATGACGTCCTACAGCCATAGCGGGTCCTATGTGTCCAGGTTGGGGCCAGCTGTCTGGGTGTCGTTTGGGATGTCTTGTCTCAGGCTGTGCCAGACAGGGCATTAGTATACAGGGTGTGCTGTATAATTGCTTTACAATCGAGTGGCATGCATTAGAAAATCATTTGGGGTTTCTTATTAGCAGCATAGGGCAAAGTTTTTCTTCTGGAGGGCAGGCAGAGCTCTGCATTGTGGCTTCGGAATTCCCAAACTGGAGGGCTTGTGGGCCAGGAGAGTGAGGACGGAAGTCTGAGAACACAAGCTAGGCTTAGGTTTCGGGGCAAGGACATGGCAGGCACACTCTGCAGAGCTGAATTGAGATCTCATGCGTCTGAAGTCAGGTCGAGGTTCAGACTTTGACTCAGGTTTGAGATTCTGTCCATGTTGGGCCCTTCAGGAAGGGGGGGGGCATTATGAGGCCATGGGGGTTTTCCCACTATTGGAGTTGTGAGATGCTCCAAACCGCAAGGATTCCTTCTGTGGGACAATTAAGATTTGTTGGATGGCTCCAGGACGTCTTATAAGGTATTTTTCCAGAACAGGGTTCTAAGTATGGATGCCTGGGCAGCCAGCCTCACATTCCAATTGTCTCCTAGCAACAAGAAACGTTTGATCTGCTGGCTTGGGGTAGCAACAGAGGGGGCTGAGTTGAAATGGACTTTCCTGAGGATGGTCTTAATGTTGGTTTGAGTCCATGGAGACCTTGGTATGGGGCAGTGGCACCAGGGCCCTGAAGGATTCTCCTAACCAGAGGTTATGACAAAGCTCCAATGAGCAAGTTTCCATGGGGAGACGAGATTTGTTCTTATTGGTGCCTCAGGAAACCACCATATGCTGGTATTGGAAACGAGGCCTCTGAGGACAGATGCCTGGAAACCAAAGCAATGGATCTGATTAGGGCCTAGGGGCCTGTCCGGTTCAATATTCTTCTCTGGGGACATCTGTTGTCTGAGTGGAGGTAGTTGCTCAGCTGGTTTGAGATCACCCCTGTTTGTCCTGGGCGGCCTACACTATTGGGATGGCCTCGGTGACTTTGGAGGTTTTTCCTAATTTGCAAGGTTGTGGCCAATGGAATGGGAAGAATTCCCTTGAAAGGGAAGCACAGTTCTGAGGTGTGGCTCCAGGGACCCAAGTGTGGAGCGTGTGTGGTCCAGGCCTGTGGGGACAGAAGTCTGAAAACACAAACTCAGCTTAGGTTTGCGGATGTATGTATGAAGGCTCGATCTACAGACCGTGAGAATTTTCCGGGCTATGAACAAAGGGCGAGTATGTGGCGCTTGCTCAGGGTTTTGTCTCTGGATTTTGTGTCAATGGTGGCCGTGGAATGTCGGGGTGTCCTCAAGGGCCATGGACAATTCTTTCTCTGGTGATTTGGCCTGATCCCAAGTGGTTGGGATCATTCTGTGGATGGGAAGAGTCCTTTCTGTATTTTTTTTTTTTTTTACCTCAAGTGTCCCACCAAAGAGGGATTCCCGAGTAGAGTCCTGAGTAGGGGTGACTAGACATCTCGAACTCTGGTTGAGATTGGGGGACTAGGGGCTTGGCAAGCCCCATATGGGGGCTGTTGTTCCAGTCACTAAGAGGCTTTACATGAGGATAGGGCTCACGCTGAGGGTCACAATGTGTGTTTGTGCACATTGTGGCCCTCAGGGATAGGTGGGGCCTCATAGTCCATGCTGCTTTCTCCTACAATGGACATTGGACAACATGCCAACCACTAGGTTTCTTTCCAAGGCGAAGGAGAAGTTCTGATTCTTGCATCACGTTCACTCCTGAGCAGTGAGTGGAGATAAGGTCTAGGTTTTGAGGGTGAAAACTGAGGTTGGGTAGAGATGATGGCCTAAAGCCATTGTGGGTGTGATATGCTCTGTGTACAGCCAGCTGTCTGTGTGTTGGACTGGAGGTCTGCCCTCAGGCTGTGTCAGACAGGGCTTTAGTGCACAGGCTAGACTGTATAATTGGGGTATGGTCGAGTGGCATGCAGGTTGTTACTCATTTGGCGTTTCTGGTTAGCCCTATACGGTAACATTTTTCTTCTGGAGGGCAGGCAGAGTGCTGCATTGTGTCTCCAGAATTGCCAAACTGGAGGGGTGTGGCCAGGATTGTGAGGAAGGAAGTCTGAAAACACAAGCTAGCACAAGTTTTGGGGCCAAGAGCATGGCAGGCCCACTCTGCAGAGGCTGAATTGAGATCTCCTGCACGTGAGGTCCGGGCGATTATCAGATGTTGCCTCAAGCGGGAGTTTGTGTCCATGACGGCCCCTTCCTGAAGGGGGTGGGGGCGTCATGAGGCCAGGGAGGTTTCCCTACGCTGGGAGTTGTGAGCTGCTCCAAACTTCAAAGTTTCCTTCTTCAGGACAGTCGAGTACTATTGGATGGTTCCAGGATGCCCCATACAGAAAGACTCGAGAGCAGGGCCCTAAGCATGGATGCCGAGAAACGCCAACTCACCTTCCCATTGCCTGGTGGAGACAAGGCACGCTCAATCTGCGGGCTCTTGGGTGAGCTACCCAGAAGCCTGAGTTTAAATGGACTCTGCCGAGGATGAGTCATAATGTGGGTTGGTGGCCATGGAGACCTTGGAATGTGGCAGTAGCTAAGGGACTCTGCAGGATTCTCCAACCCGAAGGGCTTGACACAACTCCAACAAGGAAGCTTCCCATGTGGAGATGAGAGGTCTTCTGTCTGGTGCCTCAGGAAAGCCCCGTATGCTGGTCTTCGAACCCAGGCCTCTGAGGAGTGATACCTGGACACCAAAGCAAGAGTTCATAATAGGGCCTAGGGGCCTGTCTGGTTCAATCTTCTGTCTCTGCGGATATCTGTCTGTGTGTCTGCATGGAGGTAGTAGTTGCTCAGCTTGTGTCATAATGCCCCTATTTGTCCAGTGCGGCTTGCGGTAGTGGGATGTCCTTGGGGACCTTGAGGTTTCTACTATTTTGTAGAGTTGTGGCCAATGGAATGGGCAGTTTCTTAGGAGAGAGCAGGCACAGTTCTGTGGTGTGGCTCCGGAGACCCCAGCCTGGAGGCTGTGTGGGCCATGGCTGTGCAGACAGACATCCAAAAACCCTAACTCAGCTCAGGTTTGGGGCCGAGGTTACGGCAGGCCTGATCTACAGTCCATGAGGGGAGCTCCTCTGGATATGAAAGACGGGTGAGAGGGAGGCAGTCGCTCAGGCTTTTGTCTCTGGATGTTTTGTCCACAATGGCCGTTTAATGTAGGAGTTGCCTCATGGGTCGTAGAAGTCTCCCTCTCTGGTAGTTTACCAGCCCCCAAGAGTTTGGGGTCATTCTGTGGGAAGGGAAGTGTCCTGTTTTCTGCTTCATGTGTCCCCCCAGTAGAGGGATTCTAGAGCATAGCAGTGGGTACTGACAACTGGAATACTCGCCCTCTGGTTAAGCCTGGGGGCCTATGGATATGACAAGCCCCATATGCAGGATCTTGGTCCAGCCACTGAGAGGCGTTACTTTAATACGGGACTCACGCTGCAGGTCACAATGCATGTCTGTGCCCTAGGCGGCCCTCAAGCACTGGCGTGGCCTTTCGGACAATGCAGGTTTTCCCACATTGAACGTTGGACAACATGCCAACCACAAGGCTTCTGGCCATGGGGAAGGAGGAATTCTAATTTCTGCATCACGTTCACCCCTGGGCAGTGATTGGAGATAAGGTCTAGGTTCTGAAGCCTGAAAACAGAGGTTGGGAAGAGATGACGACCTACAGCCATAGCGGGTCCTATGTGTCCAGGTTGGGGCCAGCTGTCTGGGTGTCGTTTGGGATGCCTTGACCCAGGCTGTGCCAGACAGGGCATTAGTATACAGGGTGGGCTGTATAATTGCTTTACAATCGAGTGGCATGCATTAGAAAATCATTTGGGGTTTCTTATTAGCAGCATAGGGCAAAGTTTTTCTTCTGGAGGGCAGGCAGAGCTCTGCATTGTGGCTTCGGAATTCCCAAACTGGAGGGCTTGTGGGCCAGGAGAGTGAGGACGGAAGTCTGAGAACACAAGCTAGGCTTAGGTTTCGGGGCAAGGACATGGCAGGCACACTCTGCAGAGCTGAATTGAGATCTCATGCGTCTGAAGTCAGGTCGAGGTTCAGACTTTGACTCAGGTTTGAGTTTCTGTCCATGTTGGGCCCTTCAGGAAGGGGGGGGCATTATGAGGCCATGGGGGTTTTCCCACTATTGGAGTTGTGAGATGCTCCAAACCGCAAGGATTCCTTCTGTGGGACAATTAAGATTTGTTGGATGGCTCCAGGACGTCTTATAAGGTATTTTTCCAGAACAGGGTTCTATGTATGGATGCCTGGGCAGCCAGCCTCACATTCCAATTGTCTCCTAGCAACAAGAAACGTTTGATCTGCTGGCTTGGGGTAGCAACAGAGGGGGCTGAGTTGAAATGGACTTTCCTGAGGATGGTCTTAATGTTGGTTTGAGTCCATGGAGACCTTGGTATGGGGCAGTGGCACCAGGGCCCTGAAGGATTCTCCTAACCAGAGGTTATGACAAAGCTCCAATGAGCAAGTTTTCCATGGGGAGACGAGATTTGTTCTTATTGGTGCCTCAGGAAACCACCATATGCTGGTATTGGAAACGAGGCCTCTGAGGACAGATGCCTGGAAACCAAAGCAATGGATCTGATTAGGGCCTAGGGGCCTGTCCGGTTCAATATTCTTCTCTGGGGACATCTGTTGTCTGAGTGGAGGTAGTTGCTCAGCTGGTTTGAGATCACCCCTGTTTGTCCTGGGCGGCCTACACTATTGGGATGGCCTCGGTGACTTTGGAGGTTTTTCCTAATTTGCAGGGTTGTGGCCAATGGAATGGGAAGAATTCCCTTGAAAGGGAAGCACAGTCCTGAGGTGTGGCTCCAGGGACCCAAGTGTGGAGCGTGTGTGGTCCAGGCCTGTGGGGACAGAAGTCTGAAAACACAAACTCAGCTTAGGTTTGGGGATGTATGTATGAAGGCTCGATCTACAGACCGTGAGAATTTTCCGGGCTATGAACAAAGGGCGAGTATGTGGCGCTTGCTCAGGGTTTTGTCTCTGGATTTTGTGTCAATGGTGGCCGTGGAATGTCGGGGTGTCCTCAAGGGCCATGGACAATTCTTTCTCTGGTGATTTGGCCTGATCCCAAGTGGTTGGGATCATTCGGTGGATGGGAAGAGTCCTTTCTGTATTTTTTTTTTTTTTACCTCAAGTGTCCCACCAAAGAGGGATTCCCGAGTAGAGCCCTGAGTAGGGGTGACTAGACATCTCGAACTCTGGTTGAGATTGGGGGACTAGGGGCTTGGCAAGCCCCATATGGGGGCTGTTGTTCCAGTCACTAAGAGGCTTTACATGAGGATAGGGCTCACGCTGAGGGTCACAATGTGTGCTTGTGCACATTGTGGCCCTCAGGGATAGGTGGGGCCTCATAGTCCATGCTGCTTTCTCCTACAATGAACATTGGACAACATGCCAACCACTAGGTTTCTTGCCAAGGCGAAGGAGAAGTTCTGATTCTTGCATCACGTTCACTCCTGAGCAGTGAGTGGAGATAAGGTCTAGGTTCTGAAGGTGAAAACTGAGGTTGGGTAGAGATGATGGCCTAAAGCCATTGTGGGTGTGATATGCTCTGTGTATGGCCAGCTGTCTGGGTGTTGGACTGGAGGTCTGCCCTCAGGCTGTGTCAGACAGGGCTTTAGTGCACAGGCTAGACTGTATAATTGGGGTATGGTCGAGTTGCATGCAGGTTGTTACTCATTTGGCGTTTCTGGTTAGCCCTATAGGGCAACATTTTTCATCTGGAGGGCAGGCAGAGTGCTGCATTGTGTCTCCAGAATTGCCAAACTGGAGGGGTGTGGCCAGGATTGTGAGGAAGGAAGTCTGAAAACACAAGCTAGCACAAGTTTTGGGGCCAAGAGCATGGCAGGCCCACTCTGCAGAGGCTGAATCGAGATCTCCTGCACGTGAGGTCCGGGCGATTATCAGATGTTGCCTCAAGCTGGAGTTTGTGTCCATGACGGCCCCTTCCTGAAGGGGGTGGGGGCGTCATGAGTCCAGGGAGGTTTCCCTACGCTGGGAGTTGTGAGCTGCTCCAAACTTCAAAGTTTCCTTCTTCAGGACAGTCGAGTACTATTGGATGGTTCCAGGATGCCCCATACAGAAAGACTCGAGAGCAGGGCCCTAAGCATGGATGCCGAGAAACGCCAACTCACCTTCCCATTGCCTGGTGGAGACAAGGCACGCTCAATCTGCGGGCTCTTGGGTGAGCTACCCAGAAGCCTGAGTTTAAATGGACTCTGCCGAGGATGAGTCATAATGTGGGTTGGTGGCCATGGAGACCTTGGAATGTGGCAGTAGCTAAGGGACTCTGCAGGATTCTCCAACCCGAAGGGCTTGACACAACTTCAACAAGGAAGCTTCCCATGTGGAGATGAGAGGTCTTCTGTCTGGTGCCTCAGGAAAGCCCCGTATGCTGGTCTTCGAACCCAGGCCTCTGAGGAGTGATACCTGGACACCAAAGCAAGAGTTCATAATAGGGCCTAGGGGCCTGTCTGGTTCAATCTTCTGTCTCTGCGGATATCTGTCTGTGTGTCTGCATGGAGGTAGTAGTTGCTCAGCTTGTGTCATAATGCCCCTATTTGTCCAGTGCGGCTTGCGGTAGTGGGATGTCCTTGGGGACCTTGAGGTTTCTACTATTTTGTAGAGTTGTGGCCAAGGAATGGGAAGTTTCTTAGGAGAGAGCAGGCACAGTTCTGTGGTGTGGCTCCAGAGACCCCAGCCTGGAGGCTGTGTGGACCATGGCTGTGCAGACAGACATCCAAAACCCTAACTCAGCTCAGGTTTGGGGCCGAGGTTACGGCAGGCCTGATGTACAGTCCATGTGGGGAGCTCCTCTGGATATGAAAGAAGGGTGAGAGGGAGGCAGTCGCTCAGGCTTTTGTCTCTGGATGTTTTGTCCACAATGGCCGTTTAATGTAGGAGTTGCCTCATGGGTCGTAGAAGTCTCCCTCTCTGGTAGTTTGTCCAGCCCCCAAGAGTTTGGGGTCATTCTGTGGGAAGGGAAGTGTCCTGTTTTCTGCTTCATGTGTCCCCCCAGTAGAGGGATTCTAGAGCATAGCAGTGGGTACTGACAACTGGAATACTCGCCCTCTGGTTAAGCCTGGGGGCCTATGGATATGACAAGCCCCATATGCAGGATCTTGGTCCAGCCACTGAGAGGCGTTACTTTAATATGGGACTCACGCTGCAGGTCACAATGCATGTCTGTGCCCTAGGCGGCCCTCAAGCACTGGCGTGGCCTTTCGGACAATGCAGGTTTTCCCACATTGAACGTTGGACAACATGCCAACCACAAGGTTTCTGGCCATGGGGAGGGGGAATTCTAATTTCTGCATCACGTTCACCCCTGGGCAGTGATTGGAGATAAGGTCTAGGTTCTGAAGACTGAAAACCGAGGTTGGGAAGAGATGACGACCTACAGCCATAGCGGGTCCTATGTGTCCAGGTTGGGGCCAGCTGTCTGGGTGTCGTTTGGGATGTCTTGTCTCAGGCTGTGCCAGACAGGGCATTAGTATACAGGGTGGGCTGTATAATTGCTTTACAATCGAGTGGCATGCATTAGAAAATCATTTGGGGTTTCTTATTAGCAGCATAGGGCAAAGTTTTTCTTCTGGAGGGCAGGCAGAGCTCTGCATTGTGGCTTCGGAATTCCCAAACTGGAGGGCTTGTGGGCCAGGAGAGTGAGGACGGAAGTCTGAGAACACAAGCTAGGCTTAGGTTTCGAGGCAAGGACATGGCAGGCACACTCTGCAGAGCTGAATTGAGATCTCATGCGTCTGAAGTCAGGTCGAGGTTCAGACTTTGACTCAGGTTTGAGTTTCTGTCCATGTTGGGCCCTTCAGGAAGGGGGGGCATTATGAGGCCATGGGGGTTTTCCCACTATTGGGGTTGTTTGATGCTCCAAACCGCAAGGATTCCTTCTGTGGGACAATTAAGATTTGTTGGATGGCTCCAGGACGTCTTATAAGGTATTTTTCCAGAACAGGGTTCTAAGTATGGATGCCTGGGCAGCCAGCCTCACATTCCAATTGTCTCCTAGCAACAAGAAACGTTTGATCTGCTGGCTTGGGGTAGCAACAGAGGGGGCTGAGTTGAAATGGACTTTCCTGAGGATGGTCTTAATGTTGGTTTGAGTCCATGGAGGCCTTGGTATGGGGCAGTGGCACCAGGGCCCTGAAGGATTCTCCTAACCAGAGGTTATGACAAAGCTCCAATGAGCAAGTTTTCCATGGGGAGACGAGATTTGTTCTTATTGGTGCCTCAGGAAACCACCATATGCTGGTATTGGAAATGAGGCCTCTGAGGACAGATGCCTGGAAACCAAAGCAATGGATCTGATTAGGGCCTAGGGGCCTGTCCGGTTCAATATTCTTCTCTGGGGACATCTGTTGTCTGAGTGGAGGTAGTTGCTCAGCTGGTTTGAGATCACCCCTGTTTGTCCTGGGCGGCCTACACTATTGGGATGGCCTCGGTGACTTTGGAGATTTTTCCTAATTTGCAAGGTTGTGGCCAATGGAATGGGAAGAATTCCCTTGAAAGGGAAGCACAGTCCTGAGGTGTGGCTCCAGGGACCCAAGTGTGGAGCGTGTGTGGTCCAGGCCTGTGGGGACAGAAGTCTGAAAACACAAACTCAGCTTAGGTTAGGGGATGTATGTATGAAAGTTCGATCTACAGACCATGAGAATTTTCCGGGCTATGAACAAAGGGCGAGTATGTGGCGCTTGCTCAGGGCTTTGTCTCTGGATTTTGTGTCAATGGTGGCCGTGGAATGTCGGGGTGTCCTCAAGGGCCATGGACAATTCTTTCTCTGGTGATTTGGCCTGATCCCAAGTGGTTGGGATCATTCTGTGGATGGGAAAAGTTCTTTCTGTATTTTTTTTTTTTACCTCAAGTGTCCCACCAAAGTGGGATTCCCGAGTAGAGCCCTGAGTAGGGGTGACTAGACATCTCGAACTCTGGTTGAGATTGGGGGACTAGGGGCTTGGCAAGCCCCATATGGGGGCTGTTGTTCCAGTCACTAAGAGGCTTTACGTGAGGATAGGGCTCACGCTGAGGGTCACAATGTGTGTTTGTGCACATTGTGGCCCTCAGGGATAGGTGGGGCCTCATAGTCCATGCTGCTTTCTCCTACAATGAACATTGGACAACATGCCAACCACTAGGTTTCTTGCCAAGGCGAACGAGAAGTTCTGATTCTTGCATCACGTTCACTCCTGAGCAGTGAGTGGAGATAAGGTCTAGGTTCTGAAGGTGAAAACTGAGGTTGGGTAGAGATGATGGCCTAAAGCCATTGTGGGTGTGATATGCTCTGTGTATGGCCAGCTGTCTGGGTGTTGGACTGGAGGTCTGCCCTCAGGCTGTGTCAGACAGGGCTTTAGTGCACAGGCTAGACTGTATAATTGGGGTATGGTCGAGTGGCATGCAGGTTGTTACTCATTTGGCGTTTCTGGTTAGCCCTATAGGGCAACATTTTTCTTCTGGAGGGCAGGCAGAGTGCTGCATTGTGTCTCCAGAATTGCCAAACTGGAGGGGTGTGGCCAGGATTGTGAGGAAGGAAGTCTGAAAACACAAGCTAGCACAAGTTTTGGGGCCAAGAGCATGGCAGGCCCACTCTGCAGAGGCTGAATCGAGATCTCCTGCACGTGAGGTCCGGGCGATTATCAGATGTTGCCTCAAGCTGGAGTTTGTGTCCATGACGGCCCCTTCCTGAAGGGGGTGGGGGCGTCATGAGTCCAGGGAGGTTTCCCTACGCTGGGAGTTGTGAGCTGCTCCAAACTTCAAAGTTTCCTTCTTCAGGACAGTCGAGTACTATTGGATGGTTCCAGGATGCCCCATACAGAAAGACTCGAGAGCAGGGCCCTAAGCATGGATGCCGAGAAACGCCAACCCACCTTCCCATTGCCTGGTCGAGACAAGGCACGCTCAATCTGCGGGCTCTTGGGTGAGCTACCCAGAAGCCTGAGTTTAAATGGACTCTGCCGAGGATGAGTCATAATGTGGGTTGGTGGCCATGGAGACCTTGGAATGTGGCAGTAGCTAAGGGACTCTGCAGGATTCTCCAACCCGAAGGGCTTGACACAACTTCAACAAGGAAGCTTCCCATGTGGAGATGAGAGGTCTTCTGTCTGGTGCCTCAGGAAAGCCCCGTATGCTGGTCTTCGAACCCAGGCCTCTGAGGAGTGATACCTGGACACCAAAGCAAGAGTTCATAATAGGGCCTAGGGGCCTGTCTGGTTCAATCTTCTGTCTCTGCGGATATCTGTCTGTGTGTCTGCATGGAGGTAGTAGTTGCTCAGCTTGTGTCATAATGCCCCTATTTGTCCAGTGCGGCTTGCGGTAGTGGGATGTCCTTGGGGACCTTGAGGTTTCTACTATTTTGTAGAGTTGTGGCCAATGGAATGTGCAGTTTCTTAGGAGAGAGCAGGCACAGTTCTGTGGTGTGGCTCCAGAGACCCCAGCCTGGAGGCTGTGTGGACCTTGGCTGTGCAGACAGACATCCAAAAAACCCTAACTCAGCTCAGGTTTGGGGCCGAGGTTACGGCAGGCCTGATCTACAGTCCATGAGGGGAGCTCCTCTGGATATGAAAGAAGGGTGAGAGGGAGGCAGTCGCTCAGGCTTTTGTCTCTGGATGTTTTGTCCACAATGGCCGTTTAATGTAGGAGTTGCCTCATGGGTCGTAGAAGTCTCCCTCTCTGGTAGTTTACCAGCCCCCAAGAGTTTGGGGTCATTCTGTGGGAAGGGAAGTGTCCTGTTTTCTGCTTCATGTGTCCCCCCAGTAGAGGGATTCTAGAGCATAGCAGTGGGTACTGACAACTGGAATACTCGCCCTCTGGTTAAGCCTGGGGGCCTATGGATATGACAAGCCCCATTTGCAGGATCTTGGTCCAGCCACTGAGAGGCGTTACTTTAATACGGGACTCACGCTGCAGGTCACAATGCATGTCTGTGCCCTAGGCGGCCCTCAAGCACTGGCGTGGCCTTTCGGGCAATGCAGGTTTTCCCACATTGAACGTTGGACAACATGCCAACCACAAGGTTTCTGGCCATGGGGAAGGAGGAATTCTAATTTCTGCATCACGTTCACCCCTGGGCAGTGATTGGAGATAAGGTGTAGGTTCTGAAGCCTGAAAACCGAGGTTGGGAAGAATGACGACCTATAGCCATAGCGGGTCCTATGTGTCCAGGTTGGGGCCAGCTGTCTGGGTGTCGTTTGGGATGTCTTGACCCAGGCTGTGCCAGACAGGGCATTAGGATACAGGGTGGGCTGTATAATTGCTTTACAATCGAGTGGCATGTATTAGAAAATCATTTGGGGTTTCTTATTAGCAGCTTAGGGCAAAGTTTTTCTTCTGGAGGGCAGGCAGAGTGCTGCATTGTGGCTTCGGAATCCCAAACTGGAGGGCTTGTGGGCCAGGAGAGTGAGAACGGAAGTCTGAGAACACAAGCTAGGCTTAGGTTTCGGGGCAAGGACATGGCAGGCACACTCTGCAGAGCTGAATTGAGATCTCATGCGTCTGAAGTCAGGTCGAGGTTCAGACTTTGACTCAGGTTTGAGTTTCTGTCCATGTTGGCCCCTTCAGGAAGGGGGGGCATTATGAGGCCATGGGGGTTTTCCCACTATTGGAGTTGTGAGATGCTCCAAACCGCAAGGATTCCTTCTGTGGGACAATTAAGATTTGTTGGATGGCTCCAGGACGTCTTATAAGGTATTTTTCCAGACCAGGCTTCTAAGTATGGATGCCTGGGCAGCCAGCCTCACATTCCAATTGTCTCCTAGCAACAAGAAACGTTTGATCTGCTGGCTTGGGGTAGCAACAGAGGGGGCTGAGTTGAAATGGACTTTCCTGAGGATGGTCTTAATGCTGGTTTGAGTCCATGGAGACCTTGGTATGGGGCAGTGGCACCAGGGCCCTGAAGGATTCTCCTAACCAGAGGTTATGACAAAGCTCCAATGAGCAAGTTTTCCATGGGGAGACGAGATTTGTTCTTATTGGTGCCTCAGGAAACCACCATATGCTGGTATTGGAAACGAGGCCTCTGAGGACAGATGCCTGGAAACCAAAGCAATGGATCTGATTAGGGCCTAGGGGCCTGTCCGGTTCAATATTCTTCTTTGGGGACATCTGTTGTCTGAGTGGAGGTAGTTGCTCAGCTGATTTGAGATCACCCCTGTTTGTCCTGGGCGGCCTACACTATTGGGATGGCCTCGGTGACTTTGGAGGTTTTTCCTAATTTGCAGGGTTGTGGCCAATGGAATGGGAAGAATTCCCTTGAAAGGGAAGCACAGTCCTGAGGTGTGGCTCCAGGGACCCAAGTGTGGAGCGTGTGTGGTCCAGGCCTGTGGGGACAGAAGTCTGAAAACACAAACTCAGCTTAGGTTTGGGGATATATGTATGAAGGCTCAATCTACAGACCGTGAGAATTTTCCGGGCTATGAACAAAGGGCGAGTATGTGGTGCTTGCTCAGGGTTTTGTCTCTGGATTTTGTGTCAATGGTGGCCGTGGAATGTCGGGGTGTCCTCAAGGGCCATGGACAATTCTTTCTCTGGTGATTTGGCCTGATCCCAAGTGGTTGGGATCATTCTGTGGATGGGAAGAGTCCTTTCTGTATTTTTTTTTTTTTTACCTCAAGTGTCTCACCAAAGAGGGATACCCGAGTAGAGCCCTGAGTAGGGGTGACTAGACATCTCGAACTCTGGTTGAGATTGGGGGACTAGGGGCTTGGCAAGCCCCATATGGGGGCTGTTGTTCCAGTCACTAAGAGGCTTTACATGAGGATAGGGCTCACGCTGAGGGTCACAATGTGTGTTTGTGCACATTGTGGCCCTCAGGGATAGGTGGGGCCTCATAGTCCATGCTGCTTTCTCCTACAATGAACATTGGACAACATGCCAACCACTAGGTTTCTTGCCAAGGCGAAGGAGAAGTTCTGATTCTTGCATCACGTTCACTCCTGAGCAGTGAGTGGAGATAAGGTCTAGGTTCTGAAGGTGAAAACTGAGGTTGGGTAGAGATGATGGCCTAAAGCCATTGTGGGTGTGATATGCTCTGTGTATGGCCAGCTGTCTGGGTGTTGGACTGGAGGTCTGCCCTCAGGCTGTGTCAGACAGGGCTTTAGTGCACAGGCTAGACTGTATAATTGGGGTATGGTCGAGTGGCATGCAGGTTGTTACTCATTTGGCGTTTCTGGTTAGCCCTATAGGGCAACATTTTTCATCTGGAGGGCAGGCAGAGTGATGCATTGTGTCTCCAGAATTGCCAAACTGGAGGGGTGTGGCCAGGATTGTGAGGAAGGAAGTCTGAAAACACAAGCTAGCACAAGTTTTGGGGCCAAGAGCATGGCAGGCCCACTCTGCAGAGGCTGAATCGAGATCTCCTGCACGTGAGGTCTGGGCGATTATCAGATGTTGCCTCAAGCTGGAGTTTGTGTCCATGACGGCCCCTTCCTGAAGGGGGTGGGGGCGTCATGAGGCCAGGGAGGTTTCCCTACGCTGGGAGTTGTGAGCTGCTCCAAACTTCAAAGTTTCCTTCTTCAGGACAGTCGAGTACTATTGGATGGTTCCAGGATGCCCCATACAGAAAGACTCGAGAGCAGGGCCCTAAGCATGGATGCCGAGAAACGCCAACCCACCTTCCCATTGCCTGGTCGAGACAAGGCACGCTCAATCTGCGGGCTCTTGGGTGAGCTACCCAGAAGCCTGAGTTTAAATGGACTCTGCCGAGGATGAGTCATAATGTGGGTTGGTGGCCATGGAGACCTTGGAATGTGGCAGTAGCTAAGGGACTCTGCAGGATTCTCCAACCCGAAGGGCTTGGCACAACTTCAACAAGGAAGCTTCCCATGTGGAGATGAGAGGTCTTCTGTCTGGTGCCTCAGGAAAGCCCCGTATGCTGGTCTTCGAACCCAGGCCTCTGAGGAGTGATACCTGGACACCAAAGCAAGAGTTCATAATAGGGCCTAGGGGCCTGTCTGGTTCAATCTTCTGTCTCTGCGGATATCTGTCTGTGTGTCTGCATGGAGGTAGTAGTTGCTCAGCTTGTGTCATAATGCCCCTATTTGTCCAGTGCGGCTTGCGGTAGTGGGATGTCCTTGGGGACCTTGAGGTTTCTACTATTTTGTAGAGTTGTGGCCAATGGAATGTGCAGTTTCTTAGGAGAGAGCAGGCACAGTTCTGTGGTGTGGCTCCAGAGACCCCAGCCTGGAGGCTGTGTGGACCATGGCTGTGCAGACAGACATCCAAAAACCCTAACTCAGCTCAGGTTTGGGGCCGAGGTTACGGCAGGCCTGATGTACAGTCCATGAGGGGAGCTCCTCTGGATATGAAAGAAGGGTGAGAGGGAGGCAGTCGCTCAGGCTTTTGTCTCTGGATGTTTTGTCCACAATGGCCGTTTAATGTAGGAGTTGCCTCATGGGTCGTAGAAGTCTCCCTCTCTGGTAGTTTGTCCAGCCCCCAAGAGTTTGGGGTCATTCTGTGGGAAGGGAAGTGTCCTGTTTTCTGCTTCATGTGTCCCCCCAGTAGAGGGATTCTAGAGCATAGCAGTGGGTACTGACAACTGGAATACTCGCCCTCTGGTTAAGCCTGGGGGCCTATGGATATGACAAGCCCCATATGCAGGATCTTGGTCCAGCCACTGAGAGGCGTTACTTTAATACGGGACTCACGCTGCAGGTCACAATGCATGTCTGTGCCCTAGGCGGCCCTCAAGCACTGGCGTGGCCTTTCGGACAATGCAGGTTTTCCCACATTGAACGTTGGACAACATGCCAACCACAAGGTTTCTGGCCATGGGGAAGGAGGAATTCTAATTTCTGCATCACGTTCACCCCTGGGCAGTGATTGGAGATAAGGTCTAGGTTCTGAAGACTGAAAACCGAGGTTGGGAAGAGATGACGACCTACAGCCATAGCGGGTCCTATGTGTCCAGGTTGGGGCCAGCTGTCTGGGTGTCGTTTGGGATGTCTTGTCTCAGGCTGTGCCAGACAGGGCATTAGTATACAGGGTGGGCTGTATAATTGCTTTACAATCGAGTGGCATGCATTAGAAAATCATTTGGGGTTTCTTATTAGCAGCATAGGGCAAAGTTTTTCTTCTGGAGGGCAGGCAGAGCTCTGCATTGTGGCTTCGGAATTCCCAAACTGGAGGGCTTGTGGGCCAGGAGAGTGAAGACGGAAGTCTGAGAACACAAGCTAGGCTTAGGTTTCGAGGCAAGGACATGGCAGGCACACTCTGCAGAGCTGAATTGAGATCTCATGCGTCTGAAGTCAGGTCGAGGTTCAGACTTTGACTCAGGTTTGAGTTTCTGTCCATGTTGGCCCCTTCAGGAAGGGGGGGCATTATGAGGCCATGGGGGTTTTCCCACTATTGGGGTTGTTTGATGCTCCAAACCGCAAGGATTCCTTCTGTGGGACAATTAAGATTTGTTGGATGGCTCCAGGACGTCTTATAAGGTATTTTTCCAGAACAGGGTTCTAAGTATGGATGCCTGGGCAGCCAGCCTCACATTCCAATTGTCTCCTAGCAACAAGAAACGTTTGATCTGCTGGCTTGGGGTAGCAACAGAGGGGGCTGAGTTGAAATGGACTTTCCTGAGGATGGTCTTAATGTTGGTTTGAGTCCATGGAGACCTTGGTATGGGGCAGTGGCACCAGGGCCCTGAAGGATTCTCCTAACCAGAGGTTATGACAAAGCTCCAATGAGCAAGTTTTCCATGGGGAGACGAGATTTGTTTTTATTGGTGCCTCAGGAAACCACCATATGCTGGTATTGGAAACGAGGCCTCTGAGGACAGATGCCTGGAAACCAAAGCAATGGATCTGATTAGGGCCTAGGGGCCTGTCCGGTTCAATATTCTTCTCTGGGGACATCTGTTGTCTGAGTGGAGGTAGTTGCTCAGCTGGTTTGAGATCACCCCTGTTTGTCCTGGGCGGCCTACACTATTGGGATGGCCTCGGTGACTTTGGAGGTTTTTCCTAATTTGCAGGGTTGTGGCCAATGGAATGGGAAGAATTCCCTTGAAAGGGAAGCACAGTCCTGAGGTGTGGCTCCAGGGACCCAAGTGTGGAGCGTGTGTGGTCCAGGCCTGTGGGGACAGAAGTCTGAAAACACAAACTCAGCTTAGGTTTGGGGATGTATGTATGAAGGCTCGATCTACAGACCGTGAGAATTTTCCGGGCTATGAACAAAGGGCGAGTATGTGGCGCTTGCTCAGGGTTTTGTCTCTGGATTTTGTGTCAATGGTGGCCGTGGAATGTCGGGGTGTCCTCAAGGGCCATGGACAATTCTTTCTCTGGTGATTTGGCCTGATCCCAAGTGGTTGGGATCATTCGGTGGATGGGAAGAGTCCTTTCTGTATTTTTTTTTTTTTTTTACCTCAAGTGTCCCACCAAAGAGGGATTCCCGAGTAGAGCCCTGAGTAGGGGTGACTAGACATCTCGAACTCTGGTTGAGATTGGGGGACTAGGGGCTTGGCAAGCCCCATATGGGGGCTGTTGTTCCAGTCACTAAGAGGCTTTACATGAGGATAGGGCTCACGCTGAGGGTCACAATGTGTGCTTGTGCACATTGTGGCCCTCAGGGATAGGTGGGGCCTCATAGTCCATGCTGCTTTCTCCTAAAATGAACATTGGACAACATGCCAACCACTAGGTTTCTTGCCAAGGCGAAGGAGAAGTTCTGATTCTTGCATCACGTTCACTCCTGAGCAGTGAGTGGAGATAAGGTCTAGGTTCTGAAGGTGAAAACTGAGGTTGGGTAGAGATGATGGCCTAAAGCCATTGTGGGTGTGATATGCTCTGTGTATGGCCAGCTGTCTGGGTGTTGGACTGGAGGTCTGCCCTCAGGCTGTGTCAGACAGGGCTTTAGTGCACAGGCTAGACTGTATAATTGGGGTATGGTCGAGTGGCATGCAGGTTGTTACTCATTTGGCGTTTCTGGTTAGCCCTATAGGGCAACATTTTTCTTCTGGAGGGCAGGCAGAGTGCTGCATTGTGTCTCCAGAATTGCCAAACTGGAGGGGTGTGGCCAGGATTGTGAGGAAGGAAGTCTGAAAACACAAGCTAGCACAAGTTTTGGGGCCAAGAGCATGGCAGGCCCACTCTGCAGAGGCTGAATCGAGATCTCCTGCACGTGAGGTCCGGGCGATTATCAGATGTTGCCTCAAGCTGGAGTTTTTGTCCATGACGGCCCCTTCCTGAAGGGGGTGGGGGCGTCATGAGTCCAGGGAGGTTTCCCTACGCTGGGAGTTGTGAGCTGCTCCAAACTTCAAAGTTTCCTTCTTCAGGACAGTCGAGTACTATTGGATGGTTCCAGGATGCCCCATACAGAAAGACTCGAGAGCAGGGCCCTAAGCATGGATGCCGAGAAACGCCAACTCACCTTCCCATTGCCTGGTGGAGACAAGGCACGCTCAATCTGCGGGCTCTTGGGTGAGCTACCCAGAAGCCTGAGTTTAAATGGACTCTGCCGAGGATGAGTCATAATGTGGGTTGGTGGCCATGGAGACCTTGGAATGTGGCAGTAGCTAAGGGACTCTGCAGGATTCTCCAACCCGAAGGGCTTGACACAACTTCAACAAGGAAGCTTCCCATGTGGAGATGAGAGGTCTTCTGTCTGGTGCCTCAGGAAAGCCCCGTATGCTGGTCTTCGAACCCAGGCCTCTGAGGAGTGATACCTGGACACCAAAGCAAGAGTTCATAATAGGGCCTAGGGGCCTGTCTGGTTCAATCTTCTGTCTCTGCGGATATCTGTCTGTGTGTCTGCATGGAGGTAGTAGTTGCTCAGCTTGTGTCATAATGCCCCTATTTGTCCAGTGCGGCTTGCGGTAGTGGGATGTCCTTGGGGACCTTGAGGTTTCTACTATTTTGTAGAGTTGTGGCCAATGGAATGTGCAGTTTCTTAGGAGAGAGCAGGCACAGTTCTGTGGTGTGGCTCCAGAGACCCCAGCCTGGAGGCTGTGTGGGCCATGGCTGTGCAGACAGACATCCAAAAACCCTAACTCAGCTCAGGTTTGGGGCCGAGGTTACGGCAGGCCTGATCTACAGTCCATGAGGGGAGCTCCTCTGGATATGAAAGACGGGTGAGAGGGAGGCAGTCGCTCAGGCTTTTGTCTCTGGATGTTTTGTCCACAATGGCCGTTTAATGTAGGAGTTGCCTCATGGGTCGTAGAAGTCTCCCTCTCTGGTAGTTTACCAGCCCCCAAGAGTTTGGGGTCATTCTGTGGGAAGGGAAGTGTCCTGTTTTCTGCTTCATGTGTCCCCCCAGTAGAGGGATTCTAGAGCATAGCTGTGGGTACTGACAACTGGAATACTCGCTCTCTGGTTAAGCCTGGGGGCCTATGGATATGACAAGCCCCATATGCAGGATCTTGGTCCAGCCACTGAGAGGCGTTACTTTAATACGGGACTCACGCTGCAGGTCACAATGCATGTCTGTGCCCTAGGCGGCCCTCAAGCACTGGCGTGGCCTTTCGGACAATGCAGGTTTTCCCACATTGAACGTTGGACAACATGCCAACCACAAGGCTTCTGGCCATGGGGAAGGAGGAATTCTAATTTCTGCATCACGTTCACCCCTGGGCAGTGATTGGAGATAAGGTCTAGGTTCTGAAGCCTGAAAACAGAGGTTGGGAAGAGATGACGACCTACAGCCATAGCGGGTCCTATGTGTCCAGGTTGGGGCCAGCTGTCTGGGTGTCGTTTGGGATGCCTTGACCCAGGCTGTGCCAGAAAGGGCATTAGTATACAGGGTGGGCTGTATAATTGCTTTACAATCGAGTGGCATGCATTAGAAAATCATTTGGGGTTTCTTATTAGCAGCATAGGGCAAAGTTTTTCTTCTGGAGGGCAGGCAGAGCTCTGCATTGTGGCTTCGGAATTCCCAAACTGGAGGGCTTGTGGGCCAGGAGAGTGAGGACGGAAGTCTGAGAACACAAGCTAGGCTTAGGTTTCGGGGCAAGGACATGGCAGGCACACTCTGCAGAGCTGAATTGAGATCTCATGCGTCTGAAGTCAGGTCGAGGTTCAGACTTTGACTCAGGTTTGAGTTTCTGTCCATGTTGGGCCCTTCAGGAAGGGGGGGGCATTATGAGGCCATGGGGGTTTTCCCACTATTGGAGTTGTGAGATGCTCCAAACCGCAAGGATTCCTTCTGTGGGACAATTAAGATTTGTTGGATGGCTCCAGGACGTCTTATAAGGTATTTTTCCAGAACAGGGTTCTAAGTATGGATGCCTGGGCAGCCAGCCTCACATTCCAATTGTCTCCTAGCAACAAGAAACGTTTGATCTGCTGGCTTGGGGTAGCAACAGAGGGGGCTGAGTTGAAATGGACTTTCCTGAGGATGGTCTTAATGCTGGTTTGAGTCCATGGAGACCTTGGTATGGGGCAGTGGCACCAGGGCCCTGAAGGATTCTCCTAACCAGAGGTTATGACAAAGCTCCAATGAGCAAGTTTTCCATGGGGAGACGAGATTTGTTCTTATTGGTGCCTCAGGAAACCACCATATGCTGGTATTGGAAACGAGGCCTCTGAGGACAGATGCCTGGAAACCAAAGCAATGGATCTGATTAGGGCCTAGGGGCCTGTCCGGTTCAATATTCTTCTTTGGGGACATCTGTTGTCTGAGTGGAGGTAGTTGCTCAGCTGATTTGAGATCACCCCTGTTTGTCCTGGGCGGCCTACACTATTGGGATGGCCTCGGTGACTTTGGAGGTTTTTCCTAATTTGCAGGGTTGTGGCCAATGGAATGGGAAGAATTCCCTTGAAAGGGAAGCACAGTCCTGAGGTGTGGCTCCAGGGACCCAAGTGTGGAGCGTGTGTGGTCCAGGCCTGTGGGGACAGAAGTCTGAAAACACAAACTCAGCTTAGGTTTGGGGATATATGTATGAAGGCTCAATCTACAGACCGTGAGAATTTTCCGGGCTATGAACAAAGGGCGAGTATGTGGTGCTTGCTCAGGGTTTTGTCTCTGGATTTTGTGTCAATGGTGGCCGTGGAATGTCGGGGTGTCCTCAAGGGCCATGGACAATTCTTTCTCTGGTGATTTGGCCTGATCCCAAGTGGTTGGGATCATTCTGTGGATGGGAAGAGTCCTTTCTGTATTTTTTTTTTTTTTACCTCAAGTGTCTCACCAAAGAGGGATACCCGAGTAGAGCCCTGAGTAGGGGTGACTAGACATCTCGAACTCTGGTTGAGATTGGGGGACTAGGGGCTTGGCAAGCCCCATATGGGGGCTGTTGTTCCAGTCACTAAGAGGCTTTACATGAGGATAGGGCTCACGCTGAGGGTCACAATGTGTGTTTGTGCACATTGTGGCCCTCAGGGATAGGTGGGGCCTCATAGTCCATGCTGCTTTCTCCTACAATGAACATTGGACAACATGCCAACCACTAGGTTTCTTGCCAAGGCGAAGGAGAAGTTCTGATTCTTGCATCACGTTCACTCCTGAGCAGTGAGTGGAGATAAGGTCTAGGTTCTGAAGGTGAAAACTGAGGTTGGGTAGAGATGATGGCCTAAAGCCATTGTGGGTGTGATATGCTCTGTGTATGGCCAGCTGTCTGGGTGTTGGACTGGAGGTCTGCCCTCAGGCTGTGTCAGACAGGGCTTTAGTGCACAGGCTAGACTGTATAATTGGGGTATGGTCGAGTGGCATGCAGGTTGTTACTCATTTGGCGTTTCTGGTTAGCCCTATAGGGCAACATTTTTCATCTGGAGGGCAGGCAGAGTGATGCATTGTGTCTCCAGAATTGCCAAACTGGAGGGGTGTGGCCAGGATTGTGAGGAAGGAAGTCTGAAAACACAAGCTAGCACAAGTTTTGGGGCCAAGAGCATGGCAGGCCCACTCTGCAGAGGCTGAATCGAGATCTCCTGCACGTGAGGTCTGGGCGATTATCAGATGTTGCCTCAAGCTGGAGTTTGTGTCCATGACGGCCCCTTCCTGAAGGGGGTGGGGGCGTCATGAGGCCAGGGAGGTTTCCCTACGCTGGGAGTTGTGAGCTGCTCCAAACTTCAAAGTTTCCTTCTTCAGGACAGTCGAGTACTATTGGATGGTTCCAGGATGCCCCATACAGAAAGACTCGAGAGCAGGGCCCTAAGCATGGATGCCGAGAAACGCCAACCCACCTTCCCATTGCCTGGTCGAGACAAGGCACGCTCAATCTGCGGGCTCTTGGGTGAGCTACCCAGAAGCCTGAGTTTAAATGGACTCTGCCGAGGATGAGTCATAATGTGGGTTGGTGGCCATGGAGACCTTGGAATGTGGCAGTAGCTAAGGGACTCTGCAGGATTCTCCAACCCGAAGGGCTTGGCACAACTTCAACAAGGAAGCTTCCCATGTGGAGATGAGAGGTCTTCTGTCTGGTGCCTCAGGAAAGCCCCGTATGCTGGTCTTCGAACCCAGGCCTCTGAGGAGTGATACCTGGACACCAAAGCAAGAGTTCATAATAGGGCCTAGGGGCCTGTCTGGTTCAATCTTCTGTCTCTGCGGATATCTGTCTGTGTGTCTGCATGGAGGTAGTAGTTGCTCAGCTTGTGTCATAATGCCCCTATTTGTCCAGTGCGGCTTGCGGTAGTGGGATGTCCTTGGGGACCTTGAGGTTTCTACTATTTTGTAGAGTTGTGGCCAATGGAATGTGCAGTTTCTTAGGAGAGAGCAGGCACAGTTCTGTGGTGTGGCTCCAGAGACCCCAGCCTGGAGGCTGTGTGGACCATGGCTGTGCAGACAGACATCCAAAAACCCTAACTCAGCTCAGGTTTGGGGCCGAGGTTACGGCAGGCCTGATGTACAGTCCATGAGGGGAGCTCCTCTGGATATGAAAGAAGGGTGAGAGGGAGGCAGTCGCTCAGGCTTTTGTCTCTGGATGTTTTGTCCACAATGGCCGTTTAATGTAGGAGTTGCCTCATGGGTCGTAGAAGTCTCCCTCTCTGGTAGTTTGTCCAGCCCCCAAGAGTTTGGGGTCATTCTGTGGGAAGGGAAGTGTCCTGTTTTCTGCTTCATGTGTCCCCCCAGTAGAGGGATTCTAGAGCATAGCAGTGGGTACTGACAACTGGAATACTCGCCCTCTGGTTAAGCCTGGGGGCCTATGGATATGACAAGCCCCATATGCAGGATCTTGGTCCAGCCACTGAGAGGCGTTACTTTAATACGGGACTCACGCTGCAGGTCACAATGCATGTCTGTGCCCTAGGCGGCCCTCAAGCACTGGCGTGGCCTTTCGGACAATGCAGGTTTTCCCACATTGAACGTTGGACAACATGCCAACCACAAGGTTTCTGGCCATGGGGAAGGAGGAATTCTAATTTCTGCATCACGTTCACCCCTGGGCAGTGATTGGAGATAAGGTCTAGGTTCTGAAGACTGAAAACCGAGGTTGGGAAGAGATGACGACCTACAGCCATAGCGGGTCCTATGTGTCCAGGTTGGGGCCAGCTGTCTGGGTGTCGTTTGGGATGTCTTGTCTCAGGCTGTGCCAGACAGGGCATTAGTATACAGGGTGGGCTGTATAATTGCTTTACAATCGAGTGGCATGCATTAGAAAATCATTTGGGGTTTCTTATTAGCAGCATAGGGCAAAGTTTTTCTTCTGGAGGGCAGGCAGAGCTCTGCATTGTGGCTTCGGAATTCCCAAACTGGAGGGCTTGTGGGCCAGGAGAGTGAAGACGGAAGTCTGAGAACACAAGCTAGGCTTAGGTTTCGAGGCAAGGACATGGCAGGCACACTCTGCAGAGCTGAATTGAGATCTCATGCGTCTGAAGTCAGGTCGAGGTTCAGACTTTGACTCAGGTTTGAGTTTCTGTCCATGTTGGCCCCTTCAGGAAGGGGGGGCATTATGAGGCCATGGGGGTTTTCCCACTATTGGGGTTGTTTGATGCTCCAAACCGCAAGGATTCCTTCTGTGGGACAATTAAGATTTGTTGGATGGCTCCAGGACGTCTTATAAGGTATTTTTCCAGAACAGGGTTCTAAGTATGGATGCCTGGGCAGCCAGCCTCACATTCCAATTGTCTCCTAGCAACAAGAAACGTTTGATCTGCTGGCTTGGGGTAGCAACAGAGGGGGCTGAGTTGAAATGGACTTTCCTGAGGATGGTCTTAATGTTGGTTTGAGTCCATGGAGACCTTGGTATGGGGCAGTGGCACCAGGGCCCTGAAGGATTCTCCTAACCAGAGGTTATGACAAAGCTCCAATGAGCAAGTTTTCCATGGGGAGACGAGATTTGTTTTTATTGGTGCCTCAGGAAACCACCATATGCTGGTATTGGAAACGAGGCCTCTGAGGACAGATGCCTGGAAACCAAAGCAATGGATCTGATTAGGGCCTAGGGGCCTGTCCGGTTCAATATTCTTCTCTGGGGACATCTGTTGTCTGAGTGGAGGTAGTTGCTCAGCTGGTTTGAGATCACCCCTGTTTGTCCTGGGCGGCCTACACTATTGGGATGGCCTCGGTGACTTTGGAGGTTTTTCCTAATTTGCAGGGTTGTGGCCAATGGAATGGGAAGAATTCCCTTGAAAGGGAAGCACAGTCCTGAGGTGTGGCTCCAGGGACCCAAGTGTGGAGCGTGTGTGGTCCAGGCCTGTGGGGACAGAAGTCTGAAAACACAAACTCAGCTTAGGTTTGGGGATGTATGTATGAAGGCTCGATCTACAGACCGTGAGAATTTTCCGGGCTATGAACAAAGGGCGAGTATGTGGCGCTTGCTCAGGGTTTTGTCTCTGGATTTTGTGTCAATGGTGGCCGTGGAATGTCGGGGTGTCCTCAAGGGCCATGGACAATTCTTTCTCTGGTGATTTGGCCTGATCCCAAGTGGTTGGGATCATTCGGTGGATGGGAAGAGTCCTTTCTGTATTTTTTTTTTTTTTTTACCTCAAGTGTCCCACCAAAGAGGGATTCCCGAGTAGAGCCCTGAGTAGGGGTGACTAGACATCTCGAACTCTGGTTGAGATTGGGGGACTAGGGGCTTGGCAAGCCCCATATGGGGGCTGTTGTTCCAGTCACTAAGAGGCTTTACATGAGGATAGGGCTCACGCTGAGGGTCACAATGTGTGCTTGTGCACATTGTGGCCCTCAGGGATAGGTGGGGCCTCATAGTCCATGCTGCTTTCTCCTAAAATGAACATTGGACAACATGCCAACCACTAGGTTTCTTGCCAAGGCGAAGGAGAAGTTCTGATTCTTGCATCACGTTCACTCCTGAGCAGTGAGTGGAGATAAGGTCTAGGTTCTGAAGGTGAAAACTGAGGTTGGGTAGAGATGATGGCCTAAAGCCATTGTGGGTGTGATATGCTCTGTGTATGGCCAGCTGTCTGGGTGTTGGACTGGAGGTCTGCCCTCAGGCTGTGTCAGACAGGGCTTTAGTGCACAGGCTAGACTGTATAATTGGGGTATGGTCGAGTGGCATGCAGGTTGTTACTCATTTGGCGTTTCTGGTTAGCCCTATAGGGCAACATTTTTCTTCTGGAGGGCAGGCAGAGTGCTGCATTGTGTCTCCAGAATTGCCAAACTGGAGGGGTGTGGCCAGGATTGTGAGGAAGGAAGTCTGAAAACACAAGCTAGCACAAGTTTTGGGGCCAAGAGCATGGCAGGCCCACTCTGCAGAGGCTGAATCGAGATCTCCTGCACGTGAGGTCCGGGCGATTATCAGATGTTGCCTCAAGCTGGAGTTTTTGTCCATGACGGCCCCTTCCTGAAGGGGGTGGGGGCGTCATGAGTCCAGGGAGGTTTCCCTACGCTGGGAGTTGTGAGCTGCTCCAAACTTCAAAGTTTCCTTCTTCAGGACAGTCGAGTACTATTGGATGGTTCCAGGATGCCCCATACAGAAAGACTCGAGAGCAGGGCCCTAAGCATGGATGCCGAGAAACGCCAACTCACCTTCCCATTGCCTGGTGGAGACAAGGCACGCTCAATCTGCGGGCTCTTGGGTGAGCTACCCAGAAGCCTGAGTTTAAATGGACTCTGCCGAGGATGAGTCATAATGTGGGTTGGTGGCCATGGAGACCTTGGAATGTGGCAGTAGCTAAGGGACTCTGCAGGATTCTCCAACCCGAAGGGCTTGACACAACTTCAACAAGGAAGCTTCCCATGTGGAGATGAGAGGTCTTCTGTCTGGTGCCTCAGGAAAGCCCCGTATGCTGGTCTTCGAACCCAGGCCTCTGAGGAGTGATACCTGGACACCAAAGCAAGAGTTCATAATAGGGCCTAGGGGCCTGTCTGGTTCAATCTTCTGTCTCTGCGGATATCTGTCTGTGTGTCTGCATGGAGGTAGTAGTTGCTCAGCTTGTGTCATAATGCCCCTATTTGTCCAGTGCGGCTTGCGGTAGTGGGATGTCCTTGGGGACCTTGAGGTTTCTACTATTTTGTAGAGTTGT
The DNA here is from genome assembly GCF_964662115.1 of Mustela nivalis. Lineage (NCBI taxonomy): Eukaryota > Metazoa > Chordata > Mammalia > Carnivora > Mustelidae > Mustela > Mustela nivalis. Next base: position 1,651,381 of record NW_028136554.1, read on the forward strand.
GGCCAATGGAATGTGCAGTTTCTTAGGAGAGAGCAGGCACAGTTCTGTGGTGTGGCTCCAGAGACCCCAGCCTGGAGGCTGTGTGGGCCATGGCTGTGCAGACAGACATCCAAAAACCCTAACTCAGCTCAGGTTTGGGGCCGAGGTTACGGCAGGCCTGATCTACAGTCCATGAGGGGAGCTCCTCTGGATATGAAAGACGGGTGAGAGGGAGGCAGTCGCTCAGGCTTTTGTCTCTGGATGTTTTGTCCACAATGGCCGTTTAATGTAGGAGTTGCCTCATGGGTCGTAGAAGTCTCCCTCTCTGGTAGTTTACCAGCCCCCAAGAGTTTGGGGTCATTCTGTGGGAAGGGAAGTGTCCTGTTTTCTGCTTCATGTGTCCCCCCAGTAGAGGGATTCTAGAGCATAGCTGTGGGTACTGACAACTGGAATACTCGCTCTCTGGTTAAGCCTGGGGGCCTATGGATATGACAAGCCCCATATGCAGGATCTTGGTCCAGCCACTGAGAGGCGTTACTTTAATACGGGACTCACGCTGCAGGTCACAATGCATGTCTGTGCCCTAGGCGGCCCTCAAGCACTGGCGTGGCCTTTCGGACAATGCAGGTTTTCCCACATTGAACGTTGGACAACATGCCAACCACAAGGCTTCTGGCCATGGGGAAGGAGGAATTCTAATTTCTGCATCACGTTCACCCCTGGGCAGTGATTGGAGATAAGGTCTAGGTTCTGAAGCCTGAAAACAGAGGTTGGGAAGAGATGACGACCTACAGCCATAGCGGGTCCTATGTGTCCAGGTTGGGGCCAGCTGTCTGGGTGTCGTTTGGGATGCCTTGACCCAGGCTGTGCCAGAAAGGGCATTAGTATACAGGGTGGGCTGTATAATTGCTTTACAATCGAGTGGCATGCATTAGAAAATCATTTGGGGTTTCTTATTAGCAGCATAGGGCAAAGTTTTTCTTCTGGAGGGCAGGCAGAGCTCTGCATTGTGGCTTCGGAATTCCCAAACTGGAGGGCTTGTGGGCCAGGAGAGTGAGGACGGAAGTCTGAGAACACAAGCTAGGCTTAGGTTTCGGGGCAAGGACATGGCAGGCACACTCTGCAGAGCTGAATTGAGATCTCATGCGTCTGAAGTCAGGTCGAGGTTCAGACTTTGACTCAGGTTTGAGTTTCTGTCCATGTTGGGCCCTTCAGGAAGGGGGGGGCATTATGAGGCCATGGGGGTTTTCCCACTATTGGAGTTGTGAGATGCTCCAAACCGCAAGGATTCCTTCTGTGGGACAATTAAGATTTGTTGGATGGCTCCAGGACGTCTTATAAGGTATTTTTCCAGAACAGGGTTCTAAGTATGGATGCCTGGGCAGCCAGCCTCACATTCCAATTGTCTCCTAGCAACAAGAAACGTTTGATCTGCTGGCTTGGGGTAGCAACAGAGGGGGCTGAGTTGAAATGGACTTTCCTGAGGATGGTCTTAATGTTGGTTTGAGTCCATGGAGACCTTGGTATGGGGCAGTGGCACCAGGGCCCTGAAGGATTCTCCTAACCAGAGGTTATGACAAAGCTCCAATGAGCAAGTTTTCCATGGGGAGACGAGATTTGTTCTTATTGGTGCCTCAGGAAACCACCATATGCTGGTATTGGAAACGAGGCCTCTGAGGACAGATGCCTGGAAACCAAAGCAATGGATCTGATTAGGGCCTAGGGGCCTGTCCGGTTCAATATTCTTCTCTGGGGACATCTGTTGTCTGAGTGGAGGTAGTTGCTCAGCTGGTTTGAGATCACCCCTGTTTGTCCTGGGCGGCCTACACTATTGGGATGGCCTCGGTGACTTTGGAGGTTTTTCCTAATTTGCAGGGTTGTGGCCAATGGAATGGGAAGAATTCCCTTGAAAGGGAAGCACAGTCCTGAGGTGTGGCTCCAGGGACCCAAGTGTGGAGCGTGTGTGGTCCAGGCCTGTGGGGACAGAAGTCTGAAAACACAAACTCAGCTTAGGTTTGGGGATGTATGTATGAATGCTCGATCTACAGACCGTGAGAATTTTCCGGGCTATGAACAAAGGGCGAGTATGTGGCGCTTGCTCAGGGTTTTGTCTCTGGATTTTGTGTCAATGGTGGCCGTGGAATGTCGGGGTGTCCTCAAGGGCCATGGACAATTCTTTCTCTGGTGATTTGGCCTGATCCCAAGTGGTTGGGATCATTCTGTGGATGGGAAAAGTCCTTTCTGTATTTTTTTTTTTTACCTCAAGTGTCCCACCAAAGAGGGATTACCGAGTAGAGCCCTGAGTAGGGGTGACTAGACATCTCGAACTCTGGTTGAGATTGGGGGACTAGGGGCTTGGCGAGCCCCATATTGGGGCTGTTGTTCCAGTCACTAAGAGGCTTTACATGAGGATAGGGCTCACGCTGAGGGTCACAATGTGTGTTTGTGCACATTGTGGCCCTCAGGGATAGGTGGGGCCTCATAGTCCATGCTGCTTTCTCCTACAATGAACATTGGACAACATGCCAACCACTAGGTTTCTTGCCAAGGCGAAGGAGAAGTTCTGATTCTTGCATCACGTTCACTCCTGAGCAGTGAGTGGAGATAAGGTCTAGGTTCTGAAGGTGAAAACTGAGGTTGGGTAGAGATGATGGCCTAAAGCCATTGTGGGTGTGATATGCTCTGTGTATGGCCAGCTGTCTGGGTGTTGGACTGGAGGTCTGCCCTCAGGCTGTGTCAGACAGGGCTTTAGTGCACAGGCTAGACTGTATAATTGGGGTATGGTCGAGTGGCATGCAGGTTGTTACTCATTTGGCGTTTCTGGTTAGCCCTATAGGGCAACATTTTTCATCTGGAGGGCAGGCAGAGTGCTGCATTGTGTCTCCAGAATTGCCAAACTGGAGGGGTGTGGCCAGGATTGTGAGGAAGGAAGTCTGAAAACACAAGCTAGCACAAGTTTTGGGGCCAAGAGCATGGCAGGCCCACTCTGCAGAGGCTGAATCGAGATCTCCTGCACGTGAGGTCCGGGCGATTATCAGATGTTGCCTCAAGCTGGAGTTTGTGTCCATGACGGCCCCTTCCTGAAGGGGGTGGGGGCGTCATGAGTCCAGGGAGGTTTCCCTACGCTGGGAGTTGTGAGCTGCTCCAAACTTCAAAGTTTCCTTCTTCAGGACAGTCGAGTACTATTGGATGGTTCCAGGATGCCCCATACAGAAAGACTCGAGAGCAGGGCCCTAAGCATGGATGCCGAGAAACGCCAACTCACCTTCCCATTGCCTGGTGGAGACAAGGCACGCTCAATCTGCGGGCTCTTGGGTGAGCTACCCAGAAGCCTGAGTTTAAATGGACTCTGCCGAGGATGAGTCATAATGTGGGTTGGTGGCCATGGAGACCTTGGAATGTGGCAGTAGCTAAGGGACTCTGCAGGATTCTCCAACCCGAAGGGCTTGACACAACTTCAACAAGGAAGCTTCCCATGTGGAGATGAGAGGTCTTCTGTCTGGTGCCTCAGGAAAGCCCCGTATGCTGGTCTTCGAACCCAGGCCTCTGAGGAGTGATACCTGGACACCAAAGCAAGAGTTCATAATAGGGCCTAGGGGCCTGTCTGGTTCAATCTTCTGTCTCTGCGGATATCTGTCTGTGTGTCTGCATGGAGGTAGTAGTTGCTCAGCTTGTGTCATAATGCCCCTATTTGTCCAGTGCGGCTTGCGGTAGTGGGATGTCCTTGGGGACCTTGAGGTTTCTACTATTTTGTAGAGTTGTGGCCAATGGAATGTGCAGTTTCTTAGGAGAGAGCAGGCACAGTTCTGTGGTGTGGCTCCAGAGACCCCAGCCTGGAGGCTGTGTGGACCATGGCTGTGCAGACAGACATCCAAAAACCCTAACTCAGCTCAGGTTTGGGGCCGAGGTTACGGCAGGCCTGATGTACAGTCCATGAGGGGAGCTCCTCTGGATATGAAAGAAGGGTGAGAGGGAGGCAGTCGCTCAGGCTTTTGTCTCTGGATGTTTTGTCCACAATGGCCGTTTAATGTAGGAGTTGCCTCATGGGTCGTAGAAGTCTCCCTCTCTGGTAGTTTGTCCAGCCCCCAAGAGTTTGGGGTCATTCTGTGGGAAGGGAAGTGTCCTGTTTTCTGCTTCATGTGTCCCCCCAGTAGAGGGATTCTAGAGCATAGCAGTGGGTACTGACAACTGGAATACTCGCCCTCTGGTTAAGCCTGGGGGCCTATGGATATGACAAGCCCCATATGCAGGATCTTGGTCCAGCCACTGAGAGGCGTTACTTTAATACGGGACTCACGCTGCAGGTCACAATGCATGTCTGTGCCCTAGGCGGCCCTCAAGCACTGGCGTGGCCATTCGGACAATGCAGGTTTTCCCACATTGAACGTTGGACAACATGCCAACCACAAGGCTTCTGGCCATGGGGAAGGAGGAATTCTAATTTCTGCATCACGTTCACCCCTGGGCAGTGATTGGAGATAAGGTCTAGGTTCTGAAGCCTGAAAACCGAGGTTGGGAAGAGATGACGACCTACAGCCATAGCGGGTCCTATGTGTCCAGGTTGGGGCCAGCTGTCTGGGTGTCGTTTGGGATGCCTTGACCCAGGCTGTGCCAGAAAGGGCATTAGTATACAGGGTGGGCTGTATAATTGCTTTACAATCGAGTGGCATGCATTAGAAAATCATTTGGGGTTTCTTATTAGCAGCATAGGGCAAAGTTTTTCTTCTGGAGGGCAGGCAGAGCTCTGCATTGTGGCTTCGGAATTCCCAAACTGGAGGGCTTGTGGGCCAGGAGAGTGAGGACGGAAGTCTGAGAACACAAGCTAGGCTTAGGTTTCGGGGCAAGGACATGGCAGGCACACTCTGCAGAGCTGAATTGAGATCTCATGCGTCTGAAGTCAGGTCGAGGTTCAGACTTTGACTCAGGTTTGAGTTTCTGTCCATGTTGGGCCCTTCAGGAAGGGGGGGGCATTATGAGGCCATGGGGGTTTTCCCACTATTGGAGTTGTGAGATGCTCCAAACCGCAAGGATTCCTTCTGTGGGACAATTAAGATTTGTTGGATGGCTCCAGGACGTCTTATAAGGTATTTTTCCAGAACAGGGTTCTAAGTATGGATGCCTGGGCAGCCAGCCTCACATTCCAATTGTCTCCTAGCAACAAGAAACGTTTGATCTGCTGGCTTGGGGTAGCAACAGAGGGGGCTGAGTTGAAATGGACTTTCCTGAGGATGGTCTTAATGTTGGTTTGAGTCCATGGAGACCTTGGTATGGGGCAGTGGCACCAGGGCCCTGAAGGATTCTCCTAACCAGAGGTTATGACAAAGCTCCAATGAGCAAGTTTTCCATGGGGAGACGAGATTTGTTCTTATTGGTGCCTCAGGAAACCACCATATGCTGGTATTGGAAACGAGGCCTCTGAGGACAGATGCCTGGAAACCAAAGCAATGGATCTGATTAGGGCCTAGGGGCCTGTCCGGTTCAATATTCTTCTCTGGGGACATCTGTTGTCTGAGTGGAGGTAGTTGCTCAGCTGGTTTGAGATCACCCCTGTTTGTCCTGGGCGGCCTACACTATTGGGATGGCCTCGGTGACTTTGGAGGTTTTTCCTAATTTGCAGGGTTGTGGCCAATGGAATGGGAAGAATTCCCTTGAAAGGGAAGCACAGTCCTGAGGTGTGGCTCCAGGGACCCAAGTGTGGAGCGTGTGTGGTCCAGGCCTGTGGGGACAGAAGTCTGAAAACACAAACTCAGCTTAGGTTTGGGGATGTATGTATGAAGGCTCGATCTACAGACCGTGAGAATTTTCCGGGCTATGAACAAAGGGCGAGTATGTGGCGCTTGCTCAGGGTTTTGTCTCTGGATTTTGTGTCAATGGTGGCCGTGGAATGTCGGGGTGTCCTCAAGGGCCATGGACAATTCTTTCTCTGGTGATTTGGCCTGATCCCAAGTGGTTGGGATCATTCTGTGGATGGGAAAAGTCCTTTCTGTATTTTTTTTTTTTACCTCAAGTGTCCCACCAAAGAGGGATTACCGAGTAGAGCCCTGAGTAGGGGTGACTAGACATCTCGAACTCTGGTTGAGATTGGGGGACTAGGGGCTTGGCGAGCCCCATATTGGGGCTGTTGTTCCAGTCACTAAGAGGCTTTACATGAGGATAGGGCTCACGCTGAGGGTCACAATGTGTGTTTGTGCACATTGTGGCCCTCAGGGATAGGTGGGGCCTCATAGTCCATGCTGCTTTCTCCTACAATGAACATTGGACAACATGCCAACCACTAGGTTTCTTGCCAAGGCGAAGGAGAAGTTCTGATTCTTGCATCACGTTCACTCCTGAGCAGTGAGTGGAGATAAGGTCTAGGTTCTGAAGGTGAAAACTGAGGTTGGGTAGAGATGATGGCCTAAAGCCATTGTGGGTGTGATATGCTCTGTGTATGGCCAGCTGTCTGGGTGTTGGACTGGAGGTCTGCCCTCAGGCTGTGTCAGACAGGGCTTTAGTGCACAGGCTAGACTGTATAATTGGGGTATGGTCGAGTGGCATGCAGGTTGTTACTCATTTGGCGTTTCTGGTTAGCCCTATAGGGCAACATTTTTCATCTGGAGGGCAGGCAGAGTGCTGCATTGTGTCTCCAGAATTGCCAAACTGGAGGGGTGTGGCCAGGATTGTGAGGAAGGAAGTCTGAAAACACAAGCTAGCACAAGTTTTGGGGCCAAGAGCATGGCAGGCCCACTCTGCAGAGGCTGAATCGAGATCTCCTGCACGTGAGGTCCGGGCGATTATCAGATGTTGCCTCAAGCTGGAGTTTGTGTCCATGACGGCCCCTTCCTGAAGGGGGTGGGGGCGTCATGAGTCCAGGGAGGTTTCCCTACGCTGGGAGTTGTGAGCTGCTCCAAACTTCAAAGTTTCCTTCTTCAGGACAGTCGAGTACTATTGGATGGTTCCAGGATGCCCCATACAGAAAGACTCGAGAGCAGGGCCCTAAGCATGGATGCCGAGAAACGCCAACTCACCTTCCCATTGCCTGGTGGAGACAAGGCACGCTCAATCTGCGGGCTCTTGGGTGAGCTACCCAGAAGCCTGAGTTTAAATGGACTCTGCCGAGGATGAGTCATAATGTGGGTTGGTGGCCATGGAGACCTTGGAATGTGGCAGTAGCTAAGGGACTCTGCAGGATTCTCCAACCCGAAGGGCTTGACACAACTTCAACAAGGAAGCTTCCCATGTGGAGATGAGAGGTCTTCTGTCTGGTGCCTCAGGAAAGCCCCGTATGCTGGTCTTCGAACCCAGGCCTCTGAGGAGTGATACCTGGACACCAAAGCAAGAGTTCATAATAGGGCCTAGGGGCCTGTCTGGTTCAATCTTCTGTCTCTGCGGATATCTGTCTGTGTGTCTGCATGGAGGTAGTAGTTGCTCAGCTTGTGTCATAATGCCCCTATTTGTCCAGTGCGGCTTGCGGTAGTGGGATGTCCTTGGGGACCTTGAGGTTTCTACTATTTTGTAGAGTTGTGGCCAATGGAATGTGCAGTTTCTTAGGAGAGAGCAGGCACAGTTCTGTGGTGTGGCTCCAGAGACCCCAGCCTGGAGGCTGTGTGGACCATGGCTGTGCAGACAGACATCCAAAAACCCTAACTCAGCTCAGGTTTGGGGGCGAGGTTACGGCAGGCCTGATGTACAGTCCATGAGGGGAGCTCCTCTGGATATGAAAGAAGGGTGAGAGGGAGGCAGTCGCTCAGGCTTTTGTCTCTGGATGTTTTGTCCACAATGGCCGTTTAATGTAGGAGTTGCCTCATGGGTCGTAGAAGTCTCCCTCTCTGGTAGTTTGTCCAGCCCCCAAGAGTTTGGGGTCATTCTGTGGGAAGGGAAGTGTCCTGTTTTCTGCTTCATGTGTCCCCCCAGTAGAGGGATTCTAGAGCATAGCAGTGGGTACTGACAACTGGAATACTCGCCCTCTGGTTAAGCCTGGGGGCCTATGGATATGACAAGCCCCATATGCAGGATCTTGGTCCAGCCACTGAGAGGCGTTACTTTAATACGGGACTCACGCTGCAGGTCACAATGCATGTCTGTGCCCTAGGCGGCCCTCAAGCACTGGCGTGGCCTTTCGGACAATGCAGGTTTTCCCACATTGAACGTTGGACAACATGCCAACCACAAGGCTTCTGGCCATGGGGAAGGAGGAATTCTAATTTCTGCATCACGTTCACCCCTGGGCAGTGATTGGAGATAAGGTCTAGATTCTGAAGCCTGAAAACCGAGGTTGGGAAGAGATGACGACCTACAGCCATAGCGGGTCCTATGTGTCCAGGTTGGGGCCAGCTGTCTGGGTGTCGTTTGGGATGCCTTGACCCAGGCTGTGCCAGAAAGGGCATTAGTATACAGGGTGGGCTGTATAATTGCTTTACAATCGAGTGGCATGCATTAGAAAATCATTTGGGGTTTCTTATTAGCAGCATAGGGCAAAGTTTTTCTTCTGGAGGGCAGGCAGAGCTCTGCATTGTGGCTTCGGAATTCCCAAACTGGAGGGCTTGTGGGCCAGGAGAGTGAGGACGGAAGTCTGAGAACACAAGCTAGGCTTAGGTTTCGGGGCAAGGACATGGCAGGCACACTCTGCAGAGCTGAATTGAGATCTCATGCGTCTGAAGTCAGGTCGAGGTTCAGACTTTGACTCAGGTTTGAGTTTCTGTCCATGTTGGGCCCTTCAGGAAGGGGGGGGCATTATGAGGCCATGGGGGTTTTCCCACTATTGGAGTTGTGAGATGCTCCAAACCGCAAGGATTCCTTCTGTGGGACAATTAAGATTTGTTGGATGGCTCCAGGACGTCTTATAAGGTATTTTTCCAGAACAGGGTTCTAAGTATGGATGCCTGGGCAGCCAGCCTCACATTCCAATTGTCTCCTAGCAACAAGAAACGTTTGATCTGCTGGCTTGGGGTAGCAACAGAGGGGGCTGAGTTGAAATGGACTTTCCTGAGGATGGTCTTAATGTTGGTTTGAGTCCATGGAGACCTTGGTATGGGGCAGTGGCACCAGGGCCCTGAAGGATTCTCCTAACCAGAGGTTATGACAAAGCTCCAATGAGCAAGTTTTCCATGGGGAGACGAGATTTGTTCTTATTGGTGCCTCAGGAAACCACCATATGCTGGTATTGGAAACGAGGCCTCTGAGGACAGATGCCTGGAAACCAAAGCAATGGATCTGATTAGGGCCTAGGGGCCTGTCCGGTTCAATATTCTTCTCTGGGGACATCTGTTGTCTGAGTGGAGGTAGTTGCTCAGCTGGTTTGAGATCACCCCTGTTTGTCCTGGGCGGCCTACACTATTGGGATGGCCTCGGTGACTTTGGAGGTTTTTCCTAATTTGCAGGGTTGTGGCCAATGGAATGGGAAGAATTCCCTTGAAAGGGAAGCACAGTCCTGAGGTGTGGCTCCAGGGACCCAAGTGTGGAGCGTGTGTGGTCCAGGCCTGTGGGGACAGAAGTCTGAAAACACAAACTCAGCTTAGGTTTGGGGATGTATGTATGAAGGCTCGATCTACAGACCGTGAGAATTTTCCGGGCTATGAACAAAGGGCGAGTATGTGGCGCTTGCTCAGGGTTTTGTCTCTGGATTTTGTGTCAATGGTGGCCGTGGAATGTCGGGGTGTCCTCAAGGGCCATGGACAATTCTTTCTCTGGTGATTTGGCCTGATCCCAAGTGGTTGGGATCATTCTGTGGATGGGAAAAGTCCTTTCTGTATTTTTTTTTTTACCTCAAGTGTCCCACCAAAGAGGGATTCCCGATTAGAGCCCTGAGTAGGGGTGACTAGACATCTCGAACTCTGGTTGAGATTGGGGGACTAGGGGCTTGGCGAGCCCCATATTGGGGCTGTTGTTCCAGTCACTAAGAGGCTTTACATGAGGATAGGGCTCACGCTGAGGGTCACAATGTGTGTTTGTGCACATTGTGGCCCTCAGGGATAGGTGGGGCCTCATAGTCCATGCTGCTTTCTCCTACAATGAACATTGGACAACATGCCAACCACTAGGTTTCTTGCCAAGGCGAAGGAGAAGTTCTGATTCTTGCATCACGTTCACTCCTGAGCAGTGAGTGGAGATAAGGTCTAGGTTCTGAAGGTGAAAACTGAGGTTGGGTAGAGATGATGGCCTAAAGCCATTGTGGGTGTGATATGCTCTGTGTATGGCCAGCTGTCTGGGTGTTGGACTGGAGGTCTGCCCTCAGGCTGTGTCAGACAGGGCTTTAGTGCACAGGCTAGACTGTATAATTGGGGTATGGTCGAGTGGCATGCAGGTTGTTACTCATTTGGCGTTTCTGGTTAGCCCTATAGGGCAACATTTCTCATCTGGAGGGCAGGCAGAGTGATGCATTGTGTCTCCAGAATTGCCAAACTGGAGGGGTGTGGCCAGGATTGTGAGGAAGGAAGTCTGAAAACACAAGCTAGCACAAGTTTTGGGGCCAAGAGCATGGCAGGCCCACTCTGCAGAGGCTGAATCGAGATCTCCTGCACGTGAGGTCCGGGCGATTATCAGATGTTGCCTCAAGCTGGAGTTTGTGTCCATGACGGCCCCTTCCTGAAGGGGGTGGGGGCGTCATGAGGCCAGGGAGGTTTCCCTACGCTGGGAGTTGTGAGCTGCTCCAAACTTCAAAGTTTCCTTCTTCAGGACAGTCGAGTACTATTGGATGGTTCCAGGATGCCCCATACAGAAAGACTCGAGAGCAGGGCCCTAAGCATGGATGCCGAGAAACGCCAACTCACCTTCCCATTGCCTGGTGGAGAGAAGGCACGCTCAATCTGCGGGCTCTAGGGTGAGCTACCCAGAAGCCTGAGTTTAAATGGACTCTGCCGAGGATGAGTCATAATGTGGGTTGGTGGCCATGGAGACCTTGGAATGTGGCAGTAGCTAAGGGACTCTGCAGGATTCTCCAACCCGAAGGGCTTGGCACAACTTCAACAAGGAAGCTTCCCATGTGGAGATGAGAGGTCTTCTGTCTGGTGCCTCAGGAAAGCCCCGTATGCTGGTCTTCGAACCCAGGCCTCTGAGGAGTGATACCTGGACACCAAAGCAAGAGTTCATAATAGGGCCTAGGGGCCTGTCTGGTTCAATCTTCTGTCTCTGCGGATATCTGTCTGTGTGTCTGCATGGAGGTAGTAGTTGCTCAGCTTGTGTCATAATGCCCCTATTTGTCCAGTGCGGCTTGCGGTAGTGGGATGTCCTTGGGGACCTTGAGGTTTCTACTATTTTGTAGAGTTGTGGCCAATGGAATGTGCAGTTTCTTAGGAGAGAGCAGGCACAGTTCTGTGGTGTGGCTCCAGAGACCCCAGCCTGGAGGCTGTGTGGACCATGGCTGTGCAGACAGACATCCAAAAACCCTAACTCAGCTCAGGTTTGGGGCCGAGGTTACGGCAGGCCTGATGTACAGTCCATGAGGGGAGCTCCTCTGGATATGAAAGAAGGGTGAGAGGGAGGCAGTCGCTCAGGCTTTTGTCTCTGGATGTTTTGTCCACAATGGCCGTTTAATGTAGGAGTTGCCTCATGGGTCGTAGAAGTCTCCCTCTCTGGTAGTTTGTCCAGCCCCCAAGAGTTTGGGGTCATTCTGTGGGAAGGGAAGTGTCCTGTTTTCTGCTTCATGTGTCCCCCCAGTAGAGGGATTCTAGAGCATAGCAGTGGGTACTGACAACTGGAATACTCGCCCTCTGGTTAAGCCTGGGGGCCTATGGATATGACAAGCCCCATATGCAGGATCTTGGTCCAGCCACTGAGAGGCGTTACTTTAATACGGGACTCACGCTGCAGGTCACAATGCATCTCTGTGCCCTAGGCGGCCCTCAAGCACTGGCGTGGCCTTTCGGACAATGCAGGTTTTCCCACATTGAACGTTGGACAACATGCCAACCACAAGGTTTCTGGCCATGGGGAAGGAGGAATTCTAATTTCTGCATCACGTTCACCCCTGGGCAGTGATTGGAGATAAGGTCTAGGTTCTGAAGCCTGAAAACCGAGGTTGGGAAGAATGACGACCTACAGCCATAGCGGGTCCTATGTGTCCAGGTTGGGGCCAGCTGTCTGGGTGTCGTTTGGGATGTCTTGTCTCAGGCTGTGCCAGACAGGGCATTAGTATACAGGGTGGGCTGTATAATTGCTTTCAAATCGAGTGGCATGCATTAGAAAATCATTTGGGGTTTCTTATTAGCAGCATAGGGCAAAGTTTTTCTTCTGGAGGGCAGGCAGAGCTCTGCATTGTGGCTTCGGAATTCCCAAACTGGAGGGCTTGTGGGCCAGGAGAGTGAGGACGGAAGTCTGAGAACACAAGCTAGGCTTAGGTTTCGAGGCAAGGACATGGCAGGCACACTCTGCAGAGCTGAATTGAGATCTCATGCGTCTGAAGTCAGGTCGAGGTTCAGACTTTGACTCAGGTTTGAGTTTCTGTCCATGTTGGCCCCTTCAGGAAGGGGGGGCATTATGAGGCCATGGGGGTTTTCCCACTATTGGGGTTGTTTGATGCTCCAAACCGCAAGGATTCCTTCTGTGGGACAATTAAGATTTGTTGGATGGCTCCAGGACGTCTTATAAGGTATTTTTCCAGAACAGGGTTCTAAGTATGGATGCCTGGGCAGCCAGCCTCACATTCCAATTGTCTCCTAGCAACAAGAAACGTTTGATCTGCTGGCTTGGGGTAGCAACAGAGGGGGCTGAGTTGAAATGGACTTTCCTGAGGATGGTCTTAATGTTGGTTTGAGTCCATGGAGACCTTGGTATGGGGCAGTGGCACCAGGGCCCTGAAGGATTCTCCTAACCAGAGGTTATGACAAAGCTCCAATGAGCAAGTTCTCCATGGGGAGACGAGATTTGTTCTTATTGGTGCCTCAGGAAACCACCATATGCTGGTATTGGAAACGAGGCCTCTGAGGACAGATGCCTGGAAACCAAAGCAATGGATCTGATTAGGGCCTAGGGGCCTGTCCGGTTCAATATTCTTCTCTGGGGACATCTGTTGTCTGAGTGGAGGTAGTTGCTCAGCTGGTTTGAGATCACCCCTGTTTGTCCTGGGCGGCCTACACTATTGGGATGGCCTCGGTGACTTTGGAGATTTTTCCTAATTTGCAAGGTTGTGGCCAATGGAATGGGAAGAATTCCCTTGAAAGGGAAGCACAGTCCTGAGGTGTGGCTCCAGGGACCCAAGTGTGGAGCGTGTGTGGTCCAGGCCTGTGGGGACAGAAGTCTGAAAACACAAACTCAGCTTAGGTTAGGGGATGTATGTATGAAAGCTCGATCTACAGACCATGAGAATTTTCCGGGCTATGAACAAAGGGCGAGTATGTGGCGCTTGCTCAGGGTTTTGTCTCTGGATTTTGTGTCAATGGTGGCCGTGGAATGTCGGGGTGTCCTCAAGGGCCATGGACAATTCTTTCTCTGGTGATTTGGCCTGATCCCAAGTGGTTGGGATCATTCTGTGGATGGGAAAAGTTCTTTCTGTATTTTTTTTTTTTTTACCTCAAGTGTCCCACCAAAGAGGGATTCCCGAGTAGAGCCCTGAGTAGGGGTGACTAGACATCTCGAACTCTGGTTGAGATTGGGGGACTAGGGGCTTGGCAAGCCCCATATGGGGGCTGTTGTTCCAGTCACTAAGAGGCTTTACGTGAGGATAGGGCTCACGCTGAGTGTCACAATGTGTGTTTGTGCACATTGTGGCCCTCAGGGATAGGTGGGGCCTCATAGTCCATGCTGCTTTCTCCTACAATGAACATTGGACAACATGCCAACCACTAGGTTTCTTGCCAAGGCGAAGGAGAAGTTCTGATTCTTGCATCACGTTCACTCCTGAGCAGTGAGTGGAGATAAGGTCTAGGTTCTGAAGGTGAAAACTGAGGTTGGGTAGAGATGATGGCCTAAAGCCATTGTGGGTGTGATATGCTCTGTGTATGGCCAGCTGTAGGGGTGTTGGACTGGAGGTCTGCCCTCAGGCTGTGTCAGACAGGGCTTTAGTGCACAGGCTAGACTGTATAATTGGGGTATGGTCGAGTGGCATGTAGGTTGTTACTCATTTGGCGTTTCTGGTTAGCCCTATAAAGCAACATTTTTCTTCTGGAGGGCAGGCAGAGTGCTGCATTGCGTCTCCAGAATTGCCAAACTGGAGGGGTGTGGCCAGGATTGTGAGGAAGGAAGTCTGAAAACACAAGCTAGCACAAGTTTTGGGGCCAAGAGCATGGCAGGCCCACTCTGCAGAGGCTGAATCGAGATCTCCTGCACGTGAGGTCCGGGCGATTATCAGATGTTGCCTCAAGCTGGAGTTTGTGTCCATGACGGCCCCTTCCTGAAGGGGGTGGGGGCGTCATGAGGCCAGGGAGGTTTCCCTACGCTGGGAGTTGTGAGCTGCTCCAAACTTCAAAGTTTCCTTCTTCAGGACAGTCGAGTACTATTGGATGGTTCCAGGATGCCCCATACAGAAAGACTCGAGAGCAGGGCCCTAAGCATGGATGCCGAGAAACGCCAACTCACCTTCCCATTGCCTGGTGGAGACAAGGCACGCTCAATCTGCGGGCTCTTGGGTGAGCTACCCAGAAGCCTGAGTTTAAATGGACTCTGCCGAGGATGAGTCATAATGTGGGTTGGTGGCCATGGAGACCTTGGAATGTGGCAGTAGCTAAGGGACTCTGCAGGATTCTCCAACCTGAAGGGCTTGACACAACTTCAACAAGGAAGCTTCCCATGTGGAGATGAGAGGTCTTCTGTCTGGTGCCTCAGGAAAGCCCCGTATGCTGGACTTCGAACCCAGGCCTCTGAGGAGTGATACCTGGACACCAAAGCAAGAGTTCATAATAGGGCCTAGGGGCCTGTCTGGTTCAATCTTCTGTCTCTGCGGATATCTGTCTGTGTGTCTGCATGGAGGTAGTAGTTGCTCAGCTTGTGTCATAATGCCCCTATTTGTCCAGTGCGGCTTGCGGTAGTGGGATGTCCTTGGGGACCTTGAGGTTTCTACTATTTTGTAGAGTTGTGGCCAATGGAATGTGCAGTTTCTTAGGAGAGAGCAGGCACAGTTCTGTGGTGTGGCTCCAGAGACCCCAGCCTGGAGGCTGTGTGGACCATGGCTGTGCAGACAGACATCCAAAAAACCCTAACTCAGCTCAGGTTTGGGGCCGAGGTTACGGCAGGCCTGATCTACAGTCCATGAGGGGAGCTCCTCTGGATATGAAAGAAGGGTGAGAGGGAGGCAGTCGCTCAGGCTTTTGTCTCTGGATGTTTTGTCCACAATGGCCGTTTAATGTAGGAGTTGCCTCATGGGTCGTAGAAGTCTCCCTCTCTGGTAGTTTGTCCAGCCCCCAAGAGTTTGGGGTCATTCTGTGGGAAGGGAAGTGTCCTGTTTTCTGCTTCATGTGTCCCCCCAGTAGAGGGATTCTTGAGCATAGCAGTGGGTACTGACAACTGGAATACTCGCCCTCTGGTTAAGCCTGGGGGCCTATGGATATGACAAGCCCCATATGCAGGATCTTGGTCCAGCCACTGAGAGGCGTTACTTTAATACGGGACTCACGCTGCAGGTCACAATGCATGTCTGTGCCCTAGGCGGCCCTCAAGCACTGGCGTGGCCTTTCGGGCAATGCAGGTTTTCCCACATTGAACGTTGGACAACATGCCAACCACAAGGTTTCTGGCCATGGGGAAGGAGGAATTCTAATTTCTGCATCACGTTCACGCCTGGGCAGTGATTGGAGATAAGGTCTAGGTTCTGAAGCCTGAAAACCGAGGTTGGGAAGAATGACGACCTATAGCCATAGCGGGTCCTATGTGTCCAGGTTGGGGCCAGCTGTCTGGGTGTCGTTTGGGATGTCTTGACCCAGGCTGTGCCAGACAGGGCATTAGTATACAGGGTGGGCTGTATAATTGCTTTACAATCGAGTGGCATGTATTAGAAAATCATTTGGGGTTTCTTATTAGCAGCTTAGGGCAAAGTTTTTCTTCTGGAGGGCAGGCAGAGTGCTGCATTGTGGCTTCGGAATTCCCAAACTGGAGGGCTTGTGGGCCAGGAGAGTGAGGACGGAAGTCTGAGAACACAAGCTAGGCTTAGGTTTCGGGGCAAGGACATGGCAGGCACACTCTGCAGAGCTGAATTGAGATCTCATGCGTCTGAAGTCAGGTCGAGGTTCAGACTTTGACTCAAGTTTGAGTTTCTGTCCATGTTGGCCCCTTCAGGAAGGGGGGGCATTATGAGGCCATGGGGGTTTTCCCACTATTGGAGTTGTGAGATGCTCCAAACCGCAAGGATTCCTTCTGTGGGACAATTAAGATTTGTTGGATGGCTCCAGGACGTCTTATAAGGTATTTTTCCAGAACAGGGTTCTAAGTATGGATGCCTGGGCAGCCAGCCTCACATTCCAATTGTCTCCTAGCAACAAGAAACGTTTGATCTGCTGGCTTGGGGTAGCAACAGAGGGGGCTGAGTTGAAATGGACTTTCCTGAGGATGGTCTTAATGCTGGTTTGAGTCCATGGAGACCTTGGTATGGGGCAGTGGCACCAGGGCCCTGAAGGATTCTCCTAACCAGAGGTTATGACAAAGCTCCAATGAGCAAGTTTTCCATGGGGAGACGAGATTTGTTCTTATTGGTGCCTCAGGAAACCACCATATGCTGGTATTGGAAACGAGGCCTCTGAGGACAGATGCCTGGAAACCAAAGCAATGGATCTGATTAGGGCCTAGGGGCCTGTCCGGTTCAATATTCTTCTCTGGGGACATCTGTTGTCTGAGTGGAGGTAGTTGCTCAGCTGATTTGAGATCACCCCTGTTTGTCCTGGGCGGCCTACACTATTGGGATGGCCTCGGTGACTTTGGAGGTTTTTCCTAATTTGCAAGGTTGTGGCCAATGGAATGGGAAGAATTCCCTTGAAAGGGAAGCACAGTCCTGAGGTGTGGCTCCAGGGACCCAAGTGTGGAGCGTGTGTGGTCCAGGCCTGTGGGGACAGAAGTCTGAAAACACAAACTCAGCTTAGGTTTGGGGATATATGTATGAAGGCTCAATCTACAGACCGTGAGAATTTTCCGGGCTATGAACAAAGGGCGAGTATGTGGTGCTTGCTCAGGGTTTTGTCTCTGGATTTTGTGTCAATGGTGGCCGTGGAATGTCGGGGTGTCCTCAAGGGCCATGGACAATTCTTTCTCTGGTGATTTGGCCTGATCCCAAGTGGTTGGGATCATTCTGTGGATGGGAAGAGTCCTTTCTGTATTTTTTTTTTTTTTACCTCAAGTGTCTCACCAAAGAGGGATACCCGAGTAGAGCCCTGAGTAGGGGTGACTAGACATCTCGAACTCTGGTTGAGATTGGGGGACTAGGGGCTTGGCAAGCCCCATATGGGGGCTGTTGTTCCAGTCACTAAGAGGCTTTACATGAGGATAGGGCTCACGCTGAGGGTCACAATGTGTGTTTGTGCACATTGTGGCCCTCAGGGATAGGTGGGGCCTCATAGTCCATGCTGCTTTCTCCTACAATGAACATTGGACAACATGCCAACCACTAGGTTTCTTGCCAAGGCGAAGGAGAAGTTCTGATTCTTGCATCACGTTCACTCCTGAGCAGTGAGTGGAGATAAGGTCTAGGTTCTGAAGGTGAAAACTGAGGTTGGGTAGAGATGATGGCCTAAAGCCATTGTGGGTGTGATATGCTCTGTGTATGGCCAGCTGTAGGGGTGTTGGACTGGAGGTCTGCCCTCAGGCTGTGTCAGACAGGGCTTTAGTGCACAGGCTAGACTGTATAATTGGGGTATGGTCGAGTGGCATGCAGGTTGTTACTCATTTGGCGTTTCTGTTTAGCCCTATAGGGCAACATTTTTCATCTGGAGGGCAGGCAGAGTGATGCATTGTGTCTCCAGAATTGCCAAACTGGAGGGGTGTGGCCAGGATTGTGAGGAAGGAAGTCTGAAAACACAAGCTAGCACAAGTTTTGGGGCCAAGAGCATGGCAGGCCCACTCTGCAGAGGCTGAATCGAGATCTCCTGCACGTGAGGTCCGGGCGATTATCAGATGTTGCCTCAAGCTGGAGTTTGTGTCCATGACGGCCCCTTCCTGAAGGGGGTGGGGGCGTCATGAGGCCAGGGAGGTTTCCCTACGCTGGGAGTTGTGAGCTGCTCCAAACTTCAAAATTTCCTTCTTCAGGACAGTCGAGTACTATTGGATGGTTCCAGGATGCCCCATACAGAAAGACTCGAGAGCAGGGCCCTAAGCATGGATGCCGAGAAACGCCAACTCACCTTCCCATTGCCTGGTGGAGACAAGGCACGCTCAATCTGCGGGCTCTTGGGTGAGCTACCCAGAAGCCTGAGTTTAAATGGACTCTGCCGAGGATGAGTCATAATGTGGGTTGGTGGCCATGGAGACCTTGGAATGTGGCAGTAGCTAAGGGACTCTGCAGGATTCTCCAACCCGAAGGGCTTGACACAACTTCAACAAGGAAGCTTCCCATGTGGAGATGAGAGGTCTTCTGTCTGGTGCCTCAGGAAAGCCCCGTATGCTGGACTTCGAACCCATGCCTCTGAGGAGTGATACCTGGACACCAAAGCAAGAGTTCATAATAGGGCCTAGGGGCCTGTCTGGTTCAATCTTCTGTCTCTGCGGATATCTGTCTGTGTGTCTGCATGGAGGTAGTAGTTGCTCAGCTTGTGTCATAATGCCCCTATTTGTCCAGTGCGGCTTGCGGTAGTGGGATGTCCTTGGGGAACTTGAGGTTTCTACTATTTTGTAGAGTTGTGGCCAATGGAATGTGCAGTTTCTTAGGAGAGAGCAGGCACAGTTCTGTGGTGTGGCTCCAGAGACCCCAGTCTGGAGGCTGTGTGGACCATGGCTGTGCAGACAGACATCCAAAAAACCCTAACTCAGCTCAGGTTTGGGGCCGAGGTTAAGGCAGGCCTGATCTACAGTCCATGAGGGGAGCTCCTCTGGATATGAAAGAAGGGTGAGAGGGACGCAGTCGCTCAGGCTTTTGTCTCTGGATGTTTTGTCCACAATGGCCATTTAATGTAGGAGTTGCCTCATGGGTCGTAGAAGTCTCCCTCTCTGGTAGTTTGTCCAGCCCCCAAGAGTTTGGGGTCATTCTGTGGGAAGGGAAGTGTCCTGTTTTCTGCTTCATGTGTCCCCCCAGTAGAGGGATTCTAGAGCATAGCAGTGGGTACTGACAACTGGAATACTCGCCCTCTGGTTAAGCCTGGGGGCCTATGGATATGACAAGCCCCATATGCAGGATCTTGGTCCAGCCACTGAGAGGCGTTACTTTAATACGGGACTCACGCTGCAGGTCACAATGCATGTCTGTGCCCTAGGCGGCCCTCAAGCACTGGCGTGGCCTTTCGGGCAATGCAGGTTTTCCCACATTGAACGTTGGACAACATGCCAACCACAAGGTTTCTGGCCATGGGGAAGGAGGAATTCTAATTTCTGCATCACGTTCACGCCTGGGCAGTGATTGGAGATAAGGTCTAGGTTCTGAAGCCTGAAAACCGAGGTTGGGAAGAATGACGACCTATAGCCATAGCGGGTCCTATGTGTCCAGGTTGGGGCCAGCTGTCTGGGTGTCGTTTGGGATGTCTTGACCCAGGCTGTGCCAGACAGGGCATTAGTATACAGGGTGGGCTGTATAATTGCTTTACAATCGAGTGGCATGTATTAGAAAATCATTTGGGGTTTCTTATTAGCAGCTTAGGGCAAAGTTTTTCTTCTGGAGGGCAGGCAGAGTGCTGCATTGTGGCTTCGGAATTCCCAAACTGGAGGGCTTGTGGGCCAGGAGAGTGAGGACGGAAGTCTGAGAACACAAGCTAGGCTTAGGTTTCGGGGCAAGGACATGGCAGGCACACTCTGCAGAGCTGAATTGAGATCTCATGCGTCTGAAGTCAGGTCGAGGTTCAGACTTTGACTCAGGTTTGAGTTTCTGTCCATGTTGGCCCCTTCAGGAAGGGGGGGCATTATGAGGCCATGGGGGTTTTCCCACTATTGGAGTTGTGAGATGCTCCAAACCGCAAGGATTCCTTCTGTGGGACAATTAAGATTTGTTGGATGGCTCCAGGACGTCTTATAAGGTATTTTTCCAGAACAGGGTTCTAAGTATGGATGCCTGGGCAGCCAGCCTCACATTCCAATTGTCTCCTAGCAACAAGAAACGTTTGATCTGCTGGCTTGGGGTAGCAACAGAGGGGGCTGAGTTGAAATGGACTTTCCTGAGGATGGTCTTAATGCTGGTTTGAGTCCATGGAGACCTTGGTATGGGGCAGTGGCACCAGGGCCCTGAAGGATTCTCCTAACCAGAGGTTATGACAAAGCTCCAATGAGCAAGTTTTCCATGGGGAGACGAGATTTGTTCTTATTGGTGCCTCAGGAAACCACCATATGCTGGTATTGGAAACGAGGCCTCTGAGGACAGATGCCTGGAAACCAAAGCAATGGATCTGATTAGGGCCTAGGGGCCTGTCCGGTTCAATATTCTTCTTTGGGGACATCAGTTGTCTGAGTGGAGGTAGTTGCTCAGCTGATTTGAGATCACCCCTGTTTGTCCTGGGCGGCCTACACTATTGGGATGGCCTCGGTGACTTTGGAGGTTTTTCCTAATTTGCAAGGTTGTGGCCAATGGAATGGGAAGAATTCCCTTGAAAGGGAAGCACAGTCCTGAGGTGTGGCTCCAGGGACCCAAGTGTGGAGCGTGTGTGGTCCAGGCCTGTGGGGACAGAAGTCTGAAAACACAAACTCAGCTTAGGTTTGGGGATATATGTATGAAGGCTCAATCTACAGACCGTGAGAATTTTCCGGGCTATGAACAAAGGGCGAGTATGTGGTGCTTGCTCAGGGTTTTGTCTCTGGATTTTGTGTCAATGGTGGCCGTGGAATGTCGGGGTGTCCTCAAGGGCCATGGACAATTCTTTCTCTGGTGATTTGGCCTGATCCCAAGTGGTTGGGATCATTCTGTGGATGGGAAGAGTCCTTTCTGTATTTTTTTTTTTTTTACCTCAAGTGTCTCACCAAAGAGGGATACCCGAGTAGAGCCCTGAGTAGGGGTGACTAGACATCTCGAACTCTGGTTGAGATTGGGGGACTAGGGGCTTGGCAAGCCCCATATGGGGGCTGTTGTTCCAGTCACTAAGAGGCTTTACATGAGGATAGGGCTCACGCTGAGGGTCACAATGTGTGTTTGTGCACATTGTGGCCCTCAGGGATAGGTGGGGCCTCATAGTCCATGCTGCTTTCTCCTACAATGAACATTGGACAACATGCCAACCACTAGGTTTCTTGCCAAGGCGAAGGAGAAGTTCTGATTCTTGCATCACGTTCACTCCTGAGCAGTGAGTGGAGATAAGGTCTAGGTTCTGAAGGTGAAAACTGAGGTTGGGTAGAGATGATGGCCTAAAGCCATTGTGGGTGTGATATGCTCTGTGTATGGCCAGCTGTAGGGGTGTTGGACTGGAGGTCTGCCCTCAGGCTGTGTCAGACAGGGCTTTAGTGCACAGGCTAGACTGTATAATTGGGGTATGGTCGAGTGGCATGCAGGTTGTTACTCATTTGGCGTTTCTGTTTAGCCCTATAGGGCAACATTTTTCATCTGGAGGGCAGGCAGAGTGATGCATTGTGTCTCCAGAATTGCCAAACTGGAGGGGTGTGGCCAGGATTGTGAGGAAGGAAGTCTGAAAACACAAGCTAGCACAAGTTTTGGGGCCAAGAGCATGGCAGGCCCACTCTGCAGAGGCTGAATCGAGATCTCCTGCACGTGAGGTCCGGGCGATTATCAGATGTTGCCTCAAGCTGGAGTTTGTGTCCATGACGGCCCCTTCCTGAAGGGGGTGGGGGCGTCATGAGGCCAGGGAGGTTTCCCTACGCTGGGAGTTGTGAGCTGCTCCAAACTTCAAAGTTTCCTTCTTCAGGACAGTCGAGTACTATTGGATGGTTCCAGGATGCCCCATACAGAAAGACTCGAGAGCAGGGCCCTAAGCATGGATGCCGAGAAACGCCAACTCACCTTCCCATTGCCTGGTGGAGACAAGGCACGCTCAATCTGCGGGCTCTTGGGTGAGCTACCCAGAAGCCTGAGTTTAAATGGACTCTGCCGAGGATGAGTCATAATGTGGGTTGGTGGCCATGGAGACCTTGGAATGTGGCAGTAGCTAAGGGACTCTGCAGGATTCTCCAACCCGAAGGGCTTGGCACAACTTCAACAAGGAAGCTTCCCATGTGGAGATGAGAGGTCTTCTGTCTGGTGCCTCAGGAAAGCCCCGTATGCTGGTCTTCGAACCCAGGCCTCTGAGGAGTGATACCTGGACACCAAAGCAAGAGTTCATAATAGGGCCTAGGGGCCTGTCTGGTTCAATCTTCTGTCTCTGCGGATATCTGTCTGTGTGTCTGCATGGAGGTAGTAGTTGCTCAGCTTGTGTCATAATGCCCCTATTTGTCCAGTGCGGCTTGCGGTAGTGGGATGTCCTTGGGGACCTTGAGGTTTCTACTATTTTGTAGAGTTGTGGCCAATGGAATGTGCAGTTTCTTAGGAGAGAGCAGGCACAGTTCTGTGGTGTGGCTCCAGAGACCCCAGCCTGGAGGCTGTGTGGACCATGGCTGTGCAGACAGACATCCAAAAACCCTAACTCAGCTCAGGTTTGGGGGCGAGGTTACGGCAGGCCTGATGTACAGTCCATGAGGGGAGCTCCTCTGGATATGAAAGAAGGGTGAGAGGGAGGCAGTCGCTCAGGCTTTTGTCTCTGGATGTTTTGTCCACAATGGCCGTTTAATGTAGGAGTTGCCTCATGGGTCGTAGAAGTCTCCCTCTCTGGTAGTTTGTCCAGCCCCCAAGAGTTTGGGGTCATTCTGTGGGAAGGGAAGTGTCCTGTTTTCTGCTTCATGTGTCCCCCCAGTAGAGGGATTCTAGAGCATAGCAGTGGGTACTGACAACTGGAATACTCGCCCTCTGGTTAAGCCTGGGGGCCTATGGATATGACAAGCCCCATATGCAGGATCTTGGTCCAGCCACTGAGAGGCGTTACTTTAATACGGGACTCACGCTGCAGGTCACAATGCATGTCTGTGCCCTAGGCGGCCCTCAAGCACTGGCGTGGCCTTTCGGACAATGCAGGTTTTCCCACATTGAACGTTGGACAACATGCCAACCACAAGGTTTCTGGCCATGGGGAAGGAGGAATTCTAATTTCTGCATCACGTTCACCCCTGGGCAGTGATTGGAGATAAGGTCTAGGTTCTGAAGACTGAAAACCGAGGTTGGGAAGAGATGACGACCTACAGCCATAGCGGGTCCTATGTGTCCAGGTTGGGGCCAGCTGTCTGGGTGTCGTTTGGGATGTCTTGTCTCAGGCTGTGCCAGACAGGGCATTAGTATAGAGGGTGGGCTGTATAATTGCTTTACAATCGAGTGGCATGCATTAGAAAATCATTTGGGGTTTCTTATTAGCAGCATAGGGCAAAGTTTTTCTTCTGGAGGGCAGGCAGAGCTCTGCATTGTGGCTTCGGAATTCCCAAACTGGAGGGCTTGTGGGCCAGGAGAGTGAGGACGGAAGTCTGAGAACACAAGCTAGGCTTAGGTTTCGAGGCAAGGACATGGCAGGCACACTCTGCAGAGCTGAATTGAGATCTCATGCGTCTGAAGTCAGGTCGAGGTTCAGACTTTGACTCAGGTTTGAGTTTCTGTCCATGTTGGCCCCTTCAGGAAGGGGGGGCATTATGAGGCCATGGGGGTTTTCCCACTATTGGGGTTGTTTGATGCTCCAAACCGCAAGGATTCCTTCTGTGGGACAATTAAGATTTGTTGGATGGCTCCAGGACGTCTTATAAGGTATTTTTCCAGAACAGGGTTCTAAGTATGGATGCCTGGGCAGCCAGCCTCACATTCCAATTGTCTCCTAGCAACAAGAAACGTTTGATCTGCTGGCTTGGGGTAGCAACAGAGGGGGCTGAGTTGAAATGGACTTTCCTGAGGATGGTCTTAATGTTGGTTTGAGTCCATGGAGACCTTGGTATGGGGCAGTGGCACCAGGGCCCTGAAGGATTCTCCTAACCAGAGGTTATGACAAAGCTCCAATGAGCAAGTTTTCCATGGGGAGACGAGATTTGTTCTTATTGGTGCCTCAGGAAACCACCATATGCTGGTATTGGAAACGAGGCCTCTGAGGACAGATGCCTGGAAACCAAAGCAATGGATCTGATTAGGGCCTAGGGGCCTGTCAGGTTCAATATTCTTCTCTGGGGACATCTGTTGTCTGAGTGGAGGTAGTTGCTCAGCTGGTTTGAGATCACCCCTGTTTGTCCTGGGCGGCCTACACTATTGGGATGGCCTCGGTGACTTTGGAGATTTTTCCTAATTTGCAAGGTTGTGGCCAATGGAATGGGAAGAATTCCCTTGAAAGGGAAGCACAGTCCTGAGGTGTGGCTCCAGGGACCCAAGTGTGGATCGTGTGTGGTCCAGGCCTGTGGGGACAGAAGTCTGAAAACACAAACTCAGCTTAGGTTAGGGGATGTATGTATGAAAGCTCGATCTACAGACCATGAGAATTTTCCGGGCTATGAGCAAAGGGCGAGTATGTGGCGCTTGCTCAGGGTTTTGTCTCTGGATTTTGTGTCAATGGTGGCCGTGGAATGTCGGGGTGTCCTCAAGGGCCATGGACAATTCTTTCTCTGGTGATTTGGCCTGATCCCAAGTGGTTGGGATCATTCTGTGGATGGGAAAAGTTCTTTCTGTATTTTTTTTTTTTTACCTCAAGTGTCCCACCAAAGAGGGATTCCCGAGTAGAGCCCTGAGTAGGGGTGACTAGACATCTCGAACTCTGGTTGAGATTGGGGGACTAGGGGCTTGGCAAGCCCCATATGGGGGCTGTTGTTCCAGTCACTAAGAGGCTTTACATGAGGATAGGGCTCACGCTGAGTGTCACAATGTGTGTTTGTGCACATTGTGGCCCTCAGGGATAGGTGGGGCCTCATAGTCCATGCTGCTTTCTCCTACAATGAACATTGGACAACATGCCAACCACTAGGTTTCTTGCCAAGGCGAAGGAGAAGTTCTGATTCTTGCATCACGTTCACTCCTGAGCAGTGAGTGGAGATAAGGTCTAGGTTCTGAAGGTGAAAACTGAGGTTGGGTAGAGATGATGGCCTAAAGCCATTGTGGGTGTGATATGCTCTGTGTATGTCCAGCTGTAGGGGTGTTGGACTGGAGGTCTGCCCTCAGGCTGTGTCAGACAGGGCTTTAGTGCACAGGCTAGACTGTATAATTGGGGTATGGTCGAGTGGCATGCAGGTTGTTACTCATTTGGCGTTTCTGGTTAGCCCTATAAAGCAACATTTTTCTTCTGGAGGGCAGGCAGAGTGCTGCATTGTGTCTCCAGAATTGCCAAACTGGAGGGGTGTGGCCAGGATTGTGAGGAAGGAAGAGTGAAAACACAAGCTAGCACAAGTTTTGGGGCCAAGAGCATGGCAGGCCCACTCTGCAGAGGCTGAATCGAGATCTCCTGCACGTGAAGTCCGGGCGATTATCAGATGTTGCCTCAAGCTGGAGTTTGTGTCCATGACGGCCCCTTCCTGAAGGGGGTGGGGGCGTCATGAGGCCAGGGAGGTTTCCCTACGCTGGGAGTTGTGAGCTGCTCCAAACTTCAAAGTTTCCTTCTTCAGGACAGTCGAGTACTATTGGATGGTTCCAGGATGCCCCATACAGAAAGACTCGAGAGCAGGGCCCTAAGCATGGATGCCGAGAAACGCCAACTCACCTTCCCATTGCCTGGTGGAGACAAGGCACGCTCAATCTGCGGGCTCTTGGGTGAGCTACCCAGAAGCCTGAGTTTAAATGGACTCTGCCGAGGATGAGTCATAATGTGGGTTGGTGGCCATGGAGACCTTGGAATGTGGCAGTAGCTAAGGGACTCTGCAGGATTCTCCAACCCGAAGGGCTTGACACAACTTCAACAAGGAAGCTTCCCATGTGGAGATGAGAGGTCTTCTGTCTGGTGCCTCAGGAAAGCCCCGTATGCTGGACTTCGAACCCAGGCCTCTGAGGAGTGATACCTGGACACCAAAGCAAGAGTTCATAATAGGGCCTAGGGGCCTGTCTGGTTCAATCTTCTGTCTCTGCGGATATCTGTCTGTGTGTCTGCATGGAGGTAGTAGTTGCTCAGCTTGTGTCATAATGCCCCTATTTGTCCAGTGCGGCTTGCGGTAGTGGGATGTCCTTGGGGAACTTGAGGTTTCTACTATTTTGTAGAGTTGTGGCCAATGGAATGTGCAGTTTCTTAGGAGAGAGCAGGCACAGTTCTGTGGTGTGGCTCCAGAGACCCCAGTCTGGAGGCTGTGTGGACCATGGCTGTGCAGACAGACATCCAAAAAACCCTAACTCAGCTCAGGTTTGGGGCCGAGGTTAAGGCAGGCCTGATCTACAGTCCATGAGGGGAGCTCCTCTGGATATGAAAGAAGGGTGAGAGGGACGCAGTCGCTCAGGCTTTTGTCTCTGGATGTTTTGTCCACAATGGCCGTTTAATGTAGGAGTTGCCTCATGGGTCGTAGAAGTCTCCCTCTCTGGTAGTTTGTCCAGCCCCCAAGAGTAGGGGTCATTCTGTGGGAAGGGAAGTGTCCTGTTTTCTGCTTCATGTGTCCCCCCAGTAGAGGGATTCTAGAGCATAGCAGTGGGTACTGACAACTGGAATACTCGCCCTCTGGTTAAGCCTGGGGGCCTATGGATATGACAAGCCCCATATGCAGGATCTTGGTCCAGCCACTGAGAGGCGTTACTTTAATACGGGACTCACGCTGCAGGTCACAATGCATGTCTGTGCCCTAGGCGGCCCTCAAGCACTGGCGTGGCCTTTCGGGCAATGCAGGTTTTCCCACATTGAACGTTGGACAACATGCCAACCACAAGGTTTCTGGCCATGGGGAAGAGGGAATTCTAATTTCTGCATCACGTTCACCCCTGGGCAGTGATTGGAGATAAGGTCTAGGTTCTGAAGCCTGAAAACCGAGGTTGGGAAGAATGACGACCTATAGCCATAGCGGGTCCTATGTGTCCAGGTTGGGGCCAGCTGTCTGGGTGTCGTTTGGGATGTCTTGACCCAGGCTGTGCCAGACAGGGCATTAGTATACAGGGTGGGCTGTATAATTGCTTTACAATCGAGTGGCATGTATTAGAAAATCATTTGGGGTTTCTTATTAGCAGCTTAGGGCAAAGTTTTTCTTCTGGAGGGCAGGCAGAGTGCTGCATTGTGGCTTCGGAATTCCCAAACTGGAGGGCTTGTGGGCCAGGAGAGTGAGGACGGAAGTCTGAGAACACAAGCTAGGCTTAGGTTTCGGGGCAAGGACATGGCAGGCACACTCTGCAGAGCTGAATTGAGATCTCATGCGTCTGAAGTCAGGTCGAGGTTCAGACTTTGACTCAGGTTTGAGTTTCTGTCCATGTTGGCCCCTTCAGGAAGGGGGGGCATTATGAGGCCATGGGGGTTTTCCCACTATTGGAGTTGTGAGATGCTCCAAACCGCAAGGATTCCTTCTGTGGGACAATTAAGATTTGTTGGATGGCTCCAGGACGTCTTATAAGGTATTTTTCCAGAACAGAGTTCTAAGTATGGATGCCTGGGCAGCCAGCCTCACATTCCAATTGTCTCCTAGCAACAAGAAACGTTTGATCTGCTGGCTTGGGGTAGCAACAGAGGGGGCTGAGTTGAAATGGACTTTCCTGAGGATGGTCTTAATGCTGGTTTGAGTCCATGGAGACCTTGGTATGGGGCAGTGGCACCAGGGCCCTGAAGGATTCTCCTAACCAGAGGTTATGACAAAGCTCCAATGAGCAAGTTTTCCATGGGGAGACGAGATTTGTTCTTATTGGTGCCTCAGGAAACCACCATATGCTGGTATTGGAAACGAGGCCTCTGAGGACAGATGCCTGGAAACCAAAGCAATGGATCTGATTAGGGCCTAGGGGCCTGTCCGGTTCAATATTCTTCTTTGGGGACATCTGTTGTCTGAGTGGAGGTAGTTGCTCAGCTGATTTGAGATCACCCCTGTTTGTCCTGGGCGGCCTACACTATTGGGATGGCCTCGGTGACTTTGGAGGTTTTTCCTAATTTGCAAGGTTGTGGCCAATGGAATGGGAAGAATTCCCTTGAAAGGGAAGCACAGTCCTGAGGTGTGGCTCCAGGGACCCAAGTGTGGAGCGTGTGTGGTCCAGGCCTGTGGGGACAGAAGTCTGAAAACACAAACTCAGCTTAGGTTTGGGGATATATGTATGAAGGCTCAATCTACAGACCGTGAGAATTTTCCGGGCTATGAACAAAGGGCGAGTATGTGGTGCTTGCTCAGGGTTTTGTCTCTGGATTTTGTGTCAATGGTGGCCGTGGAATGTCGGGGTGTCCTCAAGGGCCATGGACAATTCTTTCTCTGGTGATTTGGCCTGATCCCAAGTGGTTGGGATCATTCTGTGGATGGGAAGAGTCCTTTCTGTATTTTTTTTTTTTTTACCTCAAGTGTCTCACCAAAGAGGGATACCCGAGTAGAGCCCTGAGTAGGGGTGACTAGACATCTCGAACTCTGGTTGAGATTGGGGGACTAGGGGCTTGGCAAGCCCCATATGGGGGCTGTTGTTCCAGTCACTAAGAGGCTTTACATGAGGATAGGGCTCACGCTGTGGGTCACAATGTGTGCTTGTGCACATTGTGGCCCTCAGGGATAGGTGGGGCCTCATAGTCCATGCTGCTTTCTCCTACAATGAACATTGGACAACATGCCAACCACTAGGTTTCTTGCCAAGGCGAAGGAGAAGTTCTGATTCTTGCATCACGTTCACTCCTGAGCAGTGAGTGGAGATAAGGTCTAGTTTCTGAAGGTGAAAACTGAGGTTTGGTAGAGATGATGGTCTAAAGCCATTGTGGGTGTGATATGCTCTGTGTATGGCCAGCTGTCTGGGTGTTGGACTGGAGGTCTGCCCTCAGGCTGTGTCAGACAGGGCTTTAGTGCACAGGCTAGACTGTATAATTGGGGTATGGTCGAGTGGCATGCAGGTTGTTACTCATTTGGCGTTTCTGGTTAGCCCTATAGGGCAACATTTTTCTTCTGGAGGGCAGGCAGAGTGCTGCATTGTGTCTCCAGAATTGCCAAACTGGAGGGGTGTGGCCAGGATTGTGAGGAAGGAAGTCTGAAAACACAAGCTAACACAAGTTTTGGGGCCAAGAGCATGGCAGGCCCACTCTGCAGAGGCTGAATCGAGATCTCCTGCACTTGAGGTCCGGGCGATTATCAGATGTTGCCTCAAGCTGGAGTTTGTGTCCATGACGGCCCCTTCCTGAAGGGGGTGGAGGCGTCATGAGTCCAGGGAGGTTTCCCTACACTGGGAGTTGTGAGCTGCTCCAAACTTCAAAGTTTCCTTCTTCAGGACAGTCGAGTACTATTGGATGGTTCCAGGATGCCCCATACAGAAAGACTCGAGAGCAGGGCCCTAAGCATGGATGCCGAGAAACGCCAACTCACCTTCCCATTGCCTGGTGGAGACAAGGCACGCTCAATCTGCGGGCTCTTGGGTGAGCTACCCAGAAGGCTGAGTTTAAATGGACTCTGCCGAGGATGAGTCATAATGTGGGTTGGTGGCCATGGAGACCTTGGAATGTGGCAGTAGCTAAGGGACTCTGCAGGATTCTCCAACCCGAAGGGCTTGACACAACTTCAACAAGGAAGCTTCCCATGTGGAGATGAGAGGTCTTCTGTCTGGTGCCTCAGGAAAGCCCCGTATGCTGGTCTTCGAACCCAGGCCTCTGAGGAGTGATACCTGGACACCCAAGCAAGAGTTCATAATAGGGCCTAGGGGCCTGTCTGGTTCAATCTTCTGTCTCTGCGGATATCTGTCTGTGTGTCTGCATGGAGGTAGTAGTTGCTCAGCTTGTGTCATAATGCCCCTATTTGTCCAGTGCGGCTTGCGGTAGTGGGATGTCCTTGGGGACCTTGAGGTTTCTACTATTTTGTAGAGTTGTGGCCAAAGGAATGTGCAGTTTCTTAGGAGAGAGCAGGCACAGTTCTGTGGTGTGGCTCCAGAGACCCCAGCCTGGAGGCTGTGTGGGCCATGGCTGTGCAGACAGACATCCAAAAACCCTAACTCAGCTCAGGTTTGGGGCCGAGGTTACGGCAGGCCTGATCTACAATCCATGAGGGGAGCTCCTCTGGATATGAAAGAAGGGTGAGAGGGAGGCAGTCGCTCAGGCTTTTGTCTCTGGATGTTTTGTCCACAATGGCCGTTTAATGTAGGAGTTGCCTCATGGGTCGTAGAAGTCTCCCTCTCTGGTAGTTTGTCCAGCCCCCAAGAGTTTGGGGTCATTCTGTGGGAAGGGAAGTGTCCTGTTTTCTGCTTCATGTGTCCCCCCAGTAGAGGGATTCTAGAGCATAGCAGTGGGTACTGACAACTGGAATACTCGCCCTCTGGTTAAGCCTGGGGGCCTATGGATATGACAAGCCCCATATGCAGGATCTTGGTCCAGCCACTGAGAGGCGTTACTTTAATATGGGACTCACGCTGCAGGTCACAATGCATGTCTGTGCCCTAGGCGGCCCTCAAGCACTGGCGTGGCCTTTCGGGCAATGCAGGTTTTCCCACATTGAACGTTGGACAACATGCCAACCACAAGGTTTCTGGCCATGGGGAAGGAGGAATTCTAATTTCTGCATCACGTTCACCCCTGGGCAGTGATTGGAGATAAGGTCTAGGTTCTGAAGCCTGAAAACCGTGGTTGGGAAGAATGACGACCTATAGCCATAGCGGGTCCTATGTGTCCAGGTTGGGGCCAGCTGTCTGGGTGTCGTTTGGGATGTCTTGACCCAGGCTGTGCCAGACAGGGCATTAGTATACAGGGTGGGCTGTATAATTGCTTGACAATCGAGTGGCATGCATTAGAAAATCATTTGGGGTTTCTTATTAGCAGCTTAGGGCAAAGTTTTTCTTCTGGAGGGCAGGCAGAGTGCTGCATTGTGGCTTCGGAATTCCCAAACTGGAGGGCTTGTGGGCCAGGAGAGTGAGGACGGAAGTCTGAGAACACAAGCTAGGCTTAGGTTTCGGGGCAAGGATATGGCAGGCACACTCTGCAGAGCTGAATTGAGATCTCATGCGTCTGATGTCAGGTCGAGGTTCAGACTTTGACTCAGGTTTGAGTTTCTGTCCATGTTGGCCCCTTCAGGAAGGGGGGGCATTATGAGGCCATGGGGGTTTTCCCACTATTGGAGTTGTGAGATGCTCCAAACCGCAAGGATTCCTTCTGTGGGACAATTAAGATTTGTTGGATGACTCCAGGACGTCTTATAAGGTATTTTTCCAGAACAGGGTTCTAAGTATGGATGCCTGGGCAGCCAGCCTCACATTCCAATTGTCTCCTAGCAACAAGAAACGTTTGATCTGCTGGCTTGGGGTAGCAACAGAGGGGGCTGAGTTGAAATGTACTTTCCTGAGGATGGTCTTAATGCTGGTTTGAGTCCATGGAGACCTTGGTATTGGGCAGTGGCACCAGGGCCCTGAAGGATTCTCCTAACCAGAGGTTATGACAAAGCTCCAATGAGCAAGTTTTCCATGGGGAGACGAGATTTGTTCTTATTGGTGCCTCAGGAAACCACCATATGCTGGTATTGGAAACGAGGCCTCTGAGGACAGATGCCTGGAAACCAAAGCAATGGATCTGATTAGGGCCTAGGGGCCTGTCCGGTTCAATATTCTTCTTTGGGGACATCTGTTTTCTGAGTGGAGGTAGTTGCTCAGCTGATTTGAGATCACCCCTGTTTGTCCTGGGCGGCCTACACTATTGGGATGGCCTCGGTGACTTTGGAGGTTTTTCCTAATTTGCAAGGTTGTGGCCAATGGAATGGGAAGAATTCCCTTGAAAGGGAAGCACAGTCCTGAGGTGTGGCTCCAGGGACCCAAGTGTGGAGCGTGTGTGGTCCAGGCCTGTGGGGACAGAAGTCTGAAAACACAAACTCAGCTTAGGTTTGGGGATATATGTATGAAGGCTCAATCTACAGACCGTGAGAATTTTCCGGGCTATGAACAAAGGGCGAGTATGGGGCGCTTGCTCAGGTTTTTGTCTCTGGATTTTGTGTCAATGATGGCCGTGGAATGTCGGGGTGTCCTCAAGGGCCATGGACAATACTTTCTCTGGTGATTTGGCCTGATCCCAAGTGGTTGGGATCATTCTGTGGATGGGAAGAGTCCTTTCTGTATTTTTTTTTTAATTTATTTTTTATTTTCAGCATAACAGTATTCATTATTTTTCACCACACCCAGTGCTCCATGCAATTCGTGCCCTTTATAATACCCACCACCTAGTACCAAAACCTCCCACCCCCCACCCCTTCAAAACCCTCAGATTGCTTTTCAGAGTCCATAGTCTCTCATGGTTCACCTCCCCTTCCAATTTCCCCCAACTCCCTTCTCCTCTCTAACTCCCCATGTCCTCCATGCTATTTGTTATGCTCCACAAATAAGTGAAACCATATGATAATTGACTCTCTCTGCTTGACTTATTTCACTCAGCATAATAATCTCTTCCAGTCCCGTCCATGTTGCTACAAAAGTTGGGTATTGGTCCTTTCTTTTTTTTTTTTTTTATAAACATATATTTTTATCCCCAGGGGTACAGGTCTGTGAATCACCAGGTTTACACACTTCACAGCACTCACCAAAGCACATACCCTCCGCAATGTCCATAATCCCACCCCCTTCTCCCAAACCCCCTCCCCCCAGCAACCCTCAGTTTGTTTTGTGAGATTAAGAGTCACTTATGGTTTGTCTCCCTCCCAATCCCATCTTGTTTCATTTATTCTTCTCCTACCCACTTAAGCCTCCATGTTGCATCACCACTTCCTCATATCAGGGAGATCATATGATAGTTGTCTTTCTCTGCTTGACTTATTTCGCTAAGCATGATACGCTCTAGTTCCATCCATGTTGTCGCAAATGGCAAGATTTCATTTCTTTTGATGGCTGCATAGTATTCCATTGTGTATATATACCACATCTTCTTGATCCATTCATCTGTGGATGGACATCTAGGTTCTTTCCATAGTTTGGCTATTGTGGACATTGCTGCTATAAACATTCGGGTGCATGTGCCCCTTTGGATCACTACATTTGTATCTTTAGGGTAAATACCCAATAGTGCAATTGCTGGGTCATAGGGCAGTTCTATTTTCAACATTCTGAGGAACCTCCATGCTGTTTTCCAGAGTGGCTGCACCAGCTTGCATTCCCACCAACAGTGTAGGAGGGTTCCCCTTTCTCCACATCCTCGCCAGCATCTGTCATTTCCTGACTTGTTGATTTTAGCCATTCTGACTGGTGTGAGGTGATATCTCATTGTGGTTTTGATTTGTATTTCCCTGATGCCGAGTGATATGGAGCACTTTTTCATGTGTCTGTTGGCCATCTGGATGTCTTCTTTGCAGAAATGTCTGTTCATGTCCTCTGCCCATTTCTTGATTGGATTATTTGTTCTTTGGGTGTTGAGTTTGCTAAGTTCTTTATAGATTCTGGACACTAGTCCTTTATCTGATATGTCGTTTGCAAATATCTTCTCCCATTCTGTCAGTTGTCTTTTGATTTTGTTAACTGTTTCCTTTGCTGTGCAAAAGCTTTTGATCTTGATGAAATCCCAATAGTTCATTTTTTCCCTTGCTTCCCTTGCCTTTTGCGTTGTTCCTAGGAAGATGTTGCTGCGGCAGAGGTCGAAGAGGTTGCTGCCTGTGTTCTCCTCAAGGATTTTGATGGATTCCTTTCGCACATTGAGGTCCTTCATCCATTTTGAGTCTATTTTTGTGTGTGGTGTAAGGAAATGGTCCAATTTCATTTTTCTGCATGTGGCTGTCCAATTTTCCCAGCACCATTTATTGAAGAGGCTGTCTTTTTTCCATTGGACATTCTTTCCTGCTTTGTCGAAGATGAGTTGACCATAGATTTGAGGGTCTATTTCTGGGCTCTCTATTCTGTTCCATTGATCTATGTGTCTGTTTTTGTGCCAGTACCATGCTGTCTTGATGATGACAGCTTTGTAATAGAGCTTGAAGTCCGGAATTGTGATGCCACCAACGTTGGCTTTCTTTTTCAATATCCCTTTGGCTATTCGAGGTCTTTTCTGGTTCCATATAAATTTTAGCATTATTTGTTCCATTTCTTTGAAAAAGATGGATGGTACTTTGATAGGAATTGCATTAAATGTGTAGATTGCTTTAGGTAGCATAGACATTTTCACAATATTTATTCTTCCAATCCAGGAGCATGGAACATTTTTCCATTTCTTTGTGTCTTCCTCAATTTCTTTCATGAGTACTTTATAGTTTTCTGAGTATAGATTCTGTGTCTCTTTGGTTAGGTTTATTCCTAGGTATCTTATGGTTTTGGATGCAATTGTAAATGGGATTGACTCCTTAATATCTCTTTCTTCTGTCTTGCTGTTGGTGTAGAGAAATGCAACTGATTTCTGTGCATTGATTTTATATCCTGACACTTTACTGAATTCCTGTATAAGTTCTAGGAGTTTTGTAGTGGAGTCTTTTGGGTTTTCCACATATAGTATCATATCATCTGCGAAGAGTGATAATTTGACTTCTTCTTTGCCGATTTGGATGCCTTTAATTTCCTTTTGTTGTCTGATTGCTGAGGCTAGGACCTCTAGTACTATGTTGAATAGCAGTGGTGATAATGGACATCCCTGCCGTGTTCCTGACCTTAGTGGAAAAGCTTTCAGTTTTTCTCCATTGAGAATGATATTTGCGGTGGGTTTTTCATAGATGGTTTTGATGATATTGAGGTATGTGCCCTCTATCCCTACACTTTGAAGAGTTTTGATCAGGAAGGGATGCTGTACTTTGTCAAATGCTTTTTCAGCATCTATTGAAAGTATCATATGGTTCTTGTTCTTTCTTTTATTGATGTGTTGTATCACATTGACTGATTTGCGGATGTTGAACCAACCTTGCAGCCCTGGAATAAATCCCACTTGGTCGTGGTGAATAATCTTTTTAATGTACTGTTGAATCCTATTGGCTAGTATTTTGTTGAGTATTTTCGCATCTGTGTTCATCAAGGATATCGGTCTATAGCTCTCTTTTTTGGTGGGATCCTTGTCTGGTTTTGGGATCAAGGTGATGCTGGCCTCATAAAATGAGTTTGGAAGTTTTCCTTCCATTTCTATTTTTTGGAACAGTTTCAGGAGAATAGGAATTAGTTCTTCTTTAAATGTTTGGTAGAATTCCCCCGGGAAGCCATCTGGCCCTGGGCTTTTGTTTGTTTGGAGATTTTTAATGACTGTTTCAATCTCCTTACTGGTTATGGGTCTGTTCAGGCTTTCTATTTCTTCCTGGTTCAGTTGTGGTAGTTTATATGTTTCTAGGAATGCATCCATTTCTTCCAGATTGTCAAATTTATTGCCGTAGAGTTGCTCATAGTATGTTCTTATAATAGTTTGTATTTCTTTGGTGTTAGTTGTGATCTCTCCTCTTTCATTCATGATTTTATTTATTTGGGTCCTTTCTCTTTTCTTTTTGATAAGTCGGGCCAGGGGTTTATCAATTTTATTAATTCTTTCAAAGAACCAGCTCCTACTTTCGTTGATTTTTTCTATTGTTTTTTTGGTTTCTATTTCATTGATTTCTGCTCTGATCTTTATGATTTCTCTTCTCCTGCTGGGCGTAGGGTTTCTTTCTTGTTCTTTCTCCAGCTCCTTTAGGTGTAGGGTTAGGTTGTGTACCTGAGACCTTTCTTGTTTCTTGAGAAAGGCTTGTACCGCTATATATTTTCCTCTCAGGACTGCCTTTATTGTGTCCCACAGATTTTGAACTGTTGTATTTTCATTATCATTTGTTTCCATGATTTTTTTCAATTCTTCTTTAATTTCCCGGTTGACCCATTCATTCTTTAGAAGGATACTGTTTAGTCTCCATGTATTTGGGTTCTTTCCAAACTTCCTTTTGTGGTTGAGTTCTAGCTTTAGAGCATTGTATTTTTTTTTTTTTTTACCTCAAGTGTCCCACCAAAGAGGGATTCCCGAGTAGAGCCCTGAGTAGGGGTGACTAGACATCTCGAACTCTGGTTGAGATTGGGGGACTAGGGGCTTGGCAAGCCCCATATGGGGGCTGTTGTTCCAGTCACTAAGAGGCTTTACATGAGGATAGGGCTCACGCTGAGGGTCACAATGTATGTTTGTGCACATTGTGGCCCTCAGGGATAGGTGGGGCCTCATAGTCCATGCTGCTTTCTCCTACAATGAACATTGGACAACATGCCAACCACTAGGTTTCTTGCCAAGGCGAAGGAGAAGTTCTGATTCTTGCATCACGTTCACTCCTGAGCAGTGAGTGGAGATAAGGTCTAGGTTCTGAAGGTGAAAACTGAGGTTGGGTAGTGATGATGGCCTAAAGCCATTGTGGGTGTGATATGCTCTGTGTATGGCCAGCTGTCTGGGTGTTGGACTGGAGGTCTGCCCTCAGGCTGTGTCAGACAGGGCTTTTGTGCACAGGCTAGACTGTATAATTGGGGTATGGTCGAGTGGCATGCAGGTTGTTACTCATTTGGCGTTTCTGGTTAGCCCTATAGGGCAACATTTTTCTTCTGGAGGGCAGGCAGAGTGCTGCATTGTGTCTCCAGAATTGCCAAACTGGAGGGGTGTGGCCAGGATTGTGAGGAAGGAAGTCTGAAAACACAAGCTAGCACGAGTTTTGGGGCCAAGAGCATGGCAGGCCCACTCTGCAGAGGCTGAATCGAGATCTCCTGCACGTGAGGTCCGGGCGATTATCAGATGTTGCCTCAAGCTGGAGTCTGTGTCCATGACGGCACCTTCCTGAAGGGGGTGGTGGCGTCATGAGTCCAGGGAGGTTTGCCTACGCTGGGAGTTGTGAGCTGCTCCAAACTTCAAAGTTTCCTTCTTCAGGACAGTCGAGTACTATTGGATGGTTCCAGGATGCCCCATACAGAAAGACTCGAGAGCAGGGCCCTAAGCATGGATGCCGAGAAACGCCAACTCACCCTCCCATTGCCTGGTGGAGACAGGCACGCTCAATCTGCGGGCTCTTGGGTGAGCTACCCAGAAGCCTGAGTTTAAATGGACTCTGCCGAGGATGAGTCATAATGTGGGTTGGTGGCCATGGAGACCTTGGAATGTGGCAGTAGCTAAGGGACTCTGCAGGATTCTCCAACCCGAAGGGCTTGACACAACACCAACAAGGAAGCTTCCCATGTGGAGATGAGAGGTCTTTTGTCTGGTGCTTCAAGAAAGCCCCGTATGCTGGTCTTCGAACCCAGGCCTCTGAGGAGTGATACCTGGACACCAAAGCAAGAGTTCATAATAGGTCCTAGGGGCCTGTCTGGTTCAATCTTCTGTCTCTGCGGATATCTGTCTGTGTGTCTGCATGGAGGTAGTAGTTGCTCAGCTTGTGTCATAATGCCCCTATTTGTCCAGTGCGGCTTGCGGTAGTGGGATGTCCTTGGGGACCTTGAAGTTTGTACTATTTTGTAGAGTTGTGGCCAATGGAATGTGCAGTTTCTTAGGAGAGAGCAGGCACAGTTCTGTGGTGTGGCTCCAGAGACCCCAGCCTGGAGGCTGTGTGGACCATGGCTGTGCAGACAGACATCCAAAAACCCTAACTCAGCTCAGGTTTGGGGCCGAGGTTACGGCAGGCCTGATCTACAGTCCATGAGGGGAGCTCCTCTGGATATGAAAGAAGGGTGAGAGGGAGGCAGTCGCTCAGGCTTTTGTCTCTGGATGTTTTGTCCACAATGGCCGTTTAATGTAGGAGTTGCCTCATGGGTCGTAGAAGTCTCCCTCTCTGGTAGTTTGTCCAGCCCCCAAGAGTTTGGGGTCATTCTGTGGGAAGGGAAGTGTCCTGTTTTCTGCTTCATGTGTCCCCCCAGTAGAGGGATTCTAGAGCATAGCAGTGGGTACTGACAACTGGAATACTCGCCCTCTGGTTAAGCCTGGGGGCCTATGGATATGACAAGCCCCATATGCAGGATCTTGGTCCAGCCACTGAGAGGCGTTACTTTAATACGGGACTCACGCTGCAGGTCACAATGCATGTCTGTGCCCTAGGCGGCCCACAAGCACTGGCGTGGCCTTTCGGAAAATGCAGGTTTTCCCACACTGAACGTTGGACAACATGCCAACCACAAGGTTTCTGGCCATGGGGAAGGAGGAATTCTAATTTCTGCATCACGTTCACCCCTGGGCAGTGATTGGAGATAAGGTCTAGGTTCTGAAGACTGAAAACCGAGGTTGGGAAGAGATGACGACCTACAGCCATAGCGGGTCCTATGTGTCCAGGTTGGGGCCAGCTGTCTGGGTGTCGTTTGGGATGTCTTGTCTCAGGCTGTGCCAGACAGGGCATTAGTATACAGGGTGGGCTGTATAATTGCTTTACAATCGAGTGGCATGCATTAGAAAATCATTTGGGGTTTCTTATTAGCAGCATAGGGCAAAGTTTTTCTTCTGGAGGGCAGGCAGAGTGCTGCATTGTGGCTTCGGAATTCCCAAACTGGAGGGCTTGTGGGCCAGGAGAGTGAGGACGGAAGTCTGAGAACACAAGCTAGGCTTAGGTTTCGGGGCAAGGACATGGCAGGCACACTCTGCAGAGCTGAATTGAGATCTCATGCGTCTGAAGTCAGGTCGAGGTTCAGACTTTGACTCAGGTTTGAGTTTCTGTCCATGTTCGGCCCTTCAGGAAGGGGGGGGCATTATGAGGCCATGGGGGTTTTCCCACTATTGGAGTTGTGAGATGCTCCAAACCGCATGGATTCCTTCTGTGGGACAATTAAGATTTGTTGGATGGCTCCAGGACGTCTTATAAGGTATTTTTCCAGAACAGGGTTCTAAGTATGGATGCCTGGGCAGCCAGCCTCACATTCCAATTGTCTCCTAGCAACAAGAAACGTTTGATCTGCTGGCTTGGGGTAGCAACAGAGGGGGCTGAGTTGAAATGGACTTTCCTGAGGATGGTCTTAATGTTGGTTTGAGTCCATGGAGACCTTGGTATGGGGCAGTGGCACCAGGGCCCTGAAGGATTCTCCTAACCAGAGGTTATGACAAAGCTCCAATGAGCAAGTTTTCCATGGGGAGACGAGATTTGTTCTTATTGGTGCCTCAGGAAACCACCATATGCTGGTATTGGAAACGAGGCCTCTGAGGACAGATGTCTGGAAACCAAAGCAATGGATCTGATTAGGGCCTAGGGGCCTGTCCGGTCCAATATTCTTCTCTGGGGACATCTGTTGTCTGAGTGGAGGTAGTTGCTCAGCTGGTTTGAGATCACCCCTGTTTGTCCTGGGCGGCCTACACTATTGGGATGGCCTCGGTGACTTTGGAGGTTTTTCCTAATTTGCAAGGTTGTGGCCAATGGAATGGGAAGAATTCCCTTGAAAGGGAAGCACAGTCCTGAGGTGTGGCTCCAGGGACCCAAGTGTGGAGTGTGTGTGGTCCAGGCCTGTGGGGACAGAAGTCTGAAAACACAAACTCAGCTTAGGTTAGGGGATGTATGTATGAAGGCTCGATCTACAGACCGTGAGAATTTTCCGGGCTATGAACAAAGGGCGAGTATGTGGCGCTTGCTCAGGGTTTTGTCTCTGGATTTTGTGTCAATGGTGGCCGTGGAATGTCGGGGTGTCCTCAAGGGCCATGGACAATTCTTTCTCTGGTGATTTGGCCTGATCCCAAGTGGTTGGGATCATTCTGTGGATGGGAAGAGTCCTTTCTGTATTTTTTTTTTTACCTCAAGTGTTCCACCAAAGAGGGATTCCCGAGTAGAGCCCTGAGTAGGGGTGACTAGACATCTCGAACTCTGGTTGAGATTGGGGGACTAGGGGCTTGGCAAGCCCCATATGGGGGCTGTTGTTCCAGTCACTAAGAGGCTTTACATGAGGATAGGGCTCACGCTGAGGGTCACAATGTGTGTTTGTGCACATTGTGGCCCTCAGGGATAGGTGGGGCCTCATAGTCCATGCTGCTTTCTCCTACAATGAACATTGGACAACATGCCAACCACTAGGTTTCTTGCCAAAACGAAGGAGAAGTTCTGATTCTTGCATCACGTTCACTCCTGAGCAGTGAGTGGAGATAAGGTCTAGGTTCTGAAGGTGAAAACTGAGGTTGGGTAGAGATGATGGCCTAAAGCCATTGTGGGTGTGATATGCTCTGTGTATGGCCAGCTGTCTGGGTGTTGGACAGAGGGTTGCCCTCAGGCTGTGTCAGACAGGGCTTTAGTGCACAGGCTAGACTGTATAATTGGGGTATGGTCGAGTGGCATGCAGGTTGTTACTCATTTGGCGTTTCTGGTTAGCCCTATAGGGCAACATTTTTCTTCTGGAGGGCAGGCAGAGTGCTGCATTGTGTCTCCAGAATTGCCAAACTGGAGGGGTGTGGCCAGGATTGTGAGGAAGGAAGTCTGAAAACACAAGCTAGCACAAGTTTTGGGGCCAAGAGCATGGCAGGCCCACTCTGCAGAGGCTGAATCGAGATCTCCTGCACGTGAGGTCCGGGCGATTATCAGATGTTGCCTCAAGCTGGAGTTTGTGTCCATGACGGCCCCTTCCTGAAGGGGGTGGGGGCGTCATGAGTCCAGGGAGGTTTCCCTACGCTGGGAGTTGTGAGCTGCTCCAAACTTCAAAGTTTCCTTCTTCAGGACAGTCGAGTACTATTGGATGGTTCCAGGATGTCCCATACAGAAAGACTCGAGAGCAGGGCCCTAAGCATGGATGCCGAGAAACGCCAACTCACCTTCCCATTGCCTGGTGGAGACAAGGCACGCTCAATCTGCGGGCTCTTGGGTGAGCTACCCAGAAGCCTGAGTTTAAATGGACTCTGCCGAGGATGAGTCATAATGTGGGTTGGTGGCCATGGAGACCTTGGAATGTGGCAGTAGCTAAGGGACTCTGCAGGATTCTCCAACCCGAAGGGCTTGACACAACTTCAACAAGGAAGCTTCCCATGTGGAGATGAGAGGTCTTCTGTCTGGTGCCTCAGGAAAGCCCCGTATGCTGGTCTTCGAACCCAGGCCTCTGAGGAGTGATACCTGGACACCAAAGCAAGAGTTCATAATAGGGCCTAGGGGCCTGTCTGGTTCAATCTTCTGTCTCTGCGGATATCTGTCTGTGTGTCTGCATGGAGGTAGTAGTTGCTCAGCTTGTGTCATAATGCCCCTATTTGTCCAGTGCGGCTTGCGGTAGTGGGATGTCCTTGGGGACCTTGAGGTTTCTACTATTTTGTAGAGTTGTGGCCAATGGAATGTGCAGTTTCTTAGGAGAGAGCAGGCACAGTTCTGTGGTGTGGCTCCAGAGACCCCAGCCTGGAGGCTGTGTGGACCATGGCTGTGCAGACAGACATCCAAAAACCCTAACTCAGCTCAGGTTTGGGGCCGAGGTTACGGCAGGCCTGATGTACAGTCCATGAGGGGAGCTCCTCTGGATATGAAAGAAGGGTGAGAGGGAGGCAGTCGCTCAGGCTTTTGTCTCTGGATGTTTTGTCCACAATGGCCGTTTAATGTAGGAGTTGCCTCATGGGTCGTAGAAGTCTCCCTCTCTGGTAGTTTGTCCAGCCCCCAAGAGTTTGGGGTCATTCTGTGGGAAGGGAAGTGTCCTGTTTTCTGCTTCATGTGTCCCCCCAGTAGATGGATTCTAGAGCATAGCAGTGGGTACTGACAACTGGAATACTCGCCCTCTGGTTAAGCCTGGGGGCCTATGGATATGACAAGCCCCATATGCAGGATCTTGGTCCAGCCACTGAGAGGCGTTACTTTAATACGGGACTCACGCTGCAGGTCACAATGCATGTCTGTGCCCTAGGCGGCCCACAAGCACTGGCGTGGCCTTTCGGAAAATGCAGGTTTTCCCACACTGAACGTTGGACAACATGCCAACCACAAGGTTTCTGGCCATGGGGAAGGAGGAATTCTAATTTCTGCATCACGTTCACCCCTGGGCAGTGATTGGAGATAAGGTCTAGGTTCTGAAGACTGAAAACCGAGGTTGGGAAGAGATGACGACCTACAGTCATAGCGGGTCCTATGTGTCCAGGTTGGGGCCAGCTGTCTGGGTGTCGTTTGGGATGTCTTGTCTCAGGCTGTGCCAGACAGGGCATTAGTATACAGGGTGGGCTGTATAATTGCTTTACAATCGAGTGGCATGCATTAGAAAATCATTTGGGGTTTCTTATTAGCAGCATAGGGCAAAGTTTTTCTTCTGGAGGGCAGGCAGAGCTCTGCATTGTGGCTTCGGAATTCCCAAACTGGAGGGCTTGTGGGCCAGGAGAGTGAGGACGGAAGTCTGAGAACACAAGCTAGGCTTAGGTTTCGGGGCAAGGACATGGCAGGCACACTCTGCAGAGCTGAATTGAGATCTCATGCGTCTGAAGTCAGGTCGAGGTTCAGACTTTGACTCAGGTTTGAGTTTCTGTCCATGTTGGGCCCTTCAGGAAGGGGGGGCATTATGAGGCCATGGGGGTTTTCCCACTATTGGGGTTGTTAGATGCTCCAAACCGCAAGGATGTCTTCTGTGGGACAATTAAGATTTGTTGGATGGCTTTAGGACGTCTTATAAGGTATTTTCCAGAACAGGGTCCTAAGTATGGATGCCTGGGCAGCCAGCCTCACATTCCAATTGTCTCCTAGCAACAAGAAACGTTTGATCTGCTGGCTTGGGGTAGCAACAGAGGGGGCTGAGTTGAAATGGACTTTCCTGAGGATGTTCTTAATGCTGGTTTGAGTCCATGGAGACCTTGGTATGGGGAAGTGGCACCAGGGCCCTGAAGGATTCTCCTAACCAGAGGTTATGACAAAGCTCCAATGAGCAAGTTTTCCATGGGGAGACGAGATTTGTTCTTATTGGTGCCTCAGGAAACCACCATATGCTGGTATTGGAAACGAGGCCTCTGAGGAGAGGTGCCTGGAAACCAAAGCAATGGATCTGTTTAGGGCCTAGGGGCCTGTCCGGTTCAATATTCTTCTCTGGGGACATCTGTTGTCTGAGTGGAGGTAGTTGCTCAGCTGGTTTGAGATCACCCCTGTTTGTCCTGGGCGGCCTACACTATTGGGATGGCCTCGGTGACTTTGGAGGTTTTTCCTAATTTGCAAGGTTGTGGCCAATGGAATGGGAAGAATTCCCTTGAAAGGGAAGCACAGTCCTGAGGTGTGGCTCCAGGGACCCAAGTGTGGAGCGTGTGTGGTCCAGGCCTGTGGGGACAGAAGTCTGAAAACACAAACTCAGCTTAGGTTTGGGGATATATGTATGAAGGCTCAATCTACAGACCGTGAGAATTTTCCGGGCTATGAACAAAGGGCGAGTATGTGGTGCTTGCTCAGGGTTTTGTCTCTGGATTTTGTGTCAATGGTGGCCGTGGAATGTCGGGGTGTCCTCAAGGGCCATGGACAATTCTTTCTCTGGTGATTTGGCCTGACCCAAGTGGTTGGGATCATTCTGTGGATGGGAAGAGTCCTTTCTGTATTTTTTTTTTTTTACCTCAAGTGTCTCACCAAAGAGGGATTCCCGAGTAAGCCCTGAGTAGGGGTGACTAGACATCTCGAACTCTGGTTGAGATTGGGGGACTAGGGGCTTGGCAAGCCCCATATGGGGGCTGTTGTTCCAGTCACTAAGAGGCTTTACATGAGGAGAGGGCTCACGCTGAGGGTCACAATGTGTGCTTGTGCACATTGTGGCCCTCAGGGATAGGTGGGGCCTCATAGTCCATGCTGCTTTCTCCTACAATGAACATTGGACAACATGCCAACCACTAGGTTTCTTGCCAAGGCGAAGGAGAAGTTCTGATTCTTGCATCACGTTCACTCCTGAGCAGTGAGTGGAGATAAGGTCTAGGTTCTGAAGGTGAAAACTGAGGTTGGGTAGAGATGA
Source organism: Mustela nivalis (assembly GCF_964662115.1). Lineage (NCBI taxonomy): Eukaryota > Metazoa > Chordata > Mammalia > Carnivora > Mustelidae > Mustela > Mustela nivalis. Next base: position 1,695,203 of record NW_028136554.1, read on the forward strand.
TGGCCTAAAGCCATTGTGGGTGTGATATGCTCTGTGTATGGCCAGCTGTCTGGGTGTTGGACTGGAGGTCTGCCCTCAGGCTGTGTCAGACAGGGCTTTAGTGCACAGGCTAGACTGTATAATTGGGGTATGGTCGAGTGGCATGCAGGTTGTTACTCATTTGGCGTTTCTGGTTAGCCCTATAGGGCAACATTTTTCTTCTGGAGGGCAGGCAGAGTGCTGCATTGTGTCTCCAGAATTGCCAAACTGGAGGGGTGTGGCCAGGATTGTGAGGAAGGAAGTCTGAAAACACAAGCTAGCACAAGTTTTGGGGCCAAGAGCATGGCAGGCCCACTCTGCAGAGGCTGAATCGAGATCTCCTGCACGTGAGGTCCGGGCGATTATCAGATGTTGCCTCAAGCTGGAGTTTGTGTCCATGACGGCCCCTTCCTGAAGGGGGTGGTGGCGTCATGAGTCCAGGGAGGTTTCCCTACACTGGGAGTTGTGAGCTGCTCCAAACTTCAAAGTTTCCTTCTTCAGGACAGTCGAGTACTATTGGATGGTTCCAGGATGTCCCATACAGAAAGACTCGAGAGCAGGGCCCTAAGCATGGATGCCGAGAAACGCCAACTCACCCTCCCATTGCCTGGTGGAGACAAGGCACGCTCAATCTGCAGGCTCTTGGGTGAGCTACCCAGAAGGCTGAGTTTAAATGGACTCTGCCGAGGATGAGTCATAATGTGGGTTGGTGGCCATGGAGACCTTGGAATGTGGCAGTAGTTAAGGGACTCTGCAGGATTCTCCAACCCGAAGGGCTTGACACAACTCCAACAAGGAAGCTTCCCATGTGGAGATGAGAGGTCTTCTGTCTGGTGCCTCAGGAAAGCCCCGTATGCTGGTCTTCGAACCCAGGCCTCTGAGGAGTGATACCTGGACACCAAAGCAAGAGTTCATAATAGGGCCTAGGGGCCTGTCTGGTTCAATCTTCTGTCTCTGCGGATATCTGTCTGTGTGTCTGCATGGAGGTAGTAGTTGCTCAGCTTGTGTCATAATGCCCCTATTTGTCCAGTGCGGCTTGCGGTAGTGGGATGTCCTTGGGGACCTTGAGGTTTCTACTATTTTGTAGAGTTGTGGCCAATGGATTGTGCAGTTTCTTAGGAGAGAGCAGGCACAGTTCTGTGGTGTGGCTCCAGAGACCCCAGCCTGGAGGCTGTGTGGGCCATGGCTGTGCAGACAGACATCCAAAAAACCCTAACTCAGCTCAGGTTTGCGGCCGAGGTTACGGCAGGCCTGATGTACAGTCCATGAGGGGAGCTCCTCTGGATATGAAAGAAGGGTGAGAGGGAGGCAGTCGCTCAGGCTTTTGTCTCTGGATGTTTTGTCCACAATGGCCGTTTAATGTAGGAGTTGCCTCATGGGTCGTAGAAGTCTCCCTCTCTGGTAGTTTGTCCAGCCCCCAAGAGTTTGGGGTCATTCTGTGGGAAGGGAAGTGTCCTGTTTTCTGCTTCATGTGTCCCCCAGTAGAGGGATTCTAGAGCATAGCAGTGGGTACTGACAACTGGAATACTCGCCCTCTGGTTAAGCCTGGGGGCCTATGGATATGACAAGCCCCATATGCAGGATCTTGGTCCAGCCACTGAGAGGCGTTACTTTAATACGGGACTCACGCTGCAGGTCACAATGCATGTCTGTGCCCTAGTCGCCCTCAAGCACTGGCGTGGCCTTTTGGACAATGCAGGTTTTCCCACATTGAACGTTGGACAACATGCCAACCACAAGGTTTCTGGCCATGGGGAAAGAGGAATTCTAATTTCTGCATCACGGTTACCCCTGGGCAGTGATTGGAGATAAGGTCTAGGTTCTGAAGCCTGAAAACCGAGGTTGGGAAGAATGACGACCTATAGCCATAGCGGGTCCTATGTGTCCAGGTTGGGGCCAGCTGTCTGGGTGTCGTTTGGGATGTCTTGACCCAGGCTGTGCCAGACAGGGCATTAGTATACAGGGTGGGCTGTATAATTGCTTTACAATCGAGTGGCATGCATTAGAAAATCATTTGGGGTTTCTTATTAGCAGCATAGGGCAAAGTTTTTCTTCTGGAGGGCAGGCAGAGCTCTGCATTGTGGCTTCGGAATTCCCAAACTGGAGGGCTTGTGGGCCAGGAGAGTGAGGACGGAAGTCTGAGAACACAAGCTAGGCTTAGGTTTCGGGGCAAGGACATGGCAGGCACACTCTGCAGAGCTGAATTGAGATCTCATGCGTCTGAAGTCAGGTCGAGGTTCAGACTTTGACTCAGGTTTGAGTTTCTGTCCATCTTCGGCCCTTCAGGAAGGGGGGGGCATTATGAGGCCATGGGGGTTTTCCCACTATTGGAGTTGTGAGATGCTCCAAACCGCAAGGATTCCTTCTGTGGGACAATTAAGATTTGTTGGATGGCTCCAGGACGTCTTATAAGGTATTTTTCCAGAACAGGGTTCTAAGTATGGATGCCTGGGCAGCCAGCCTCACATTCCAATTGTCTCCTAGCAACAAGAAACGTTTGATCTGCTGGCTTGGGGTAGCAACAGAGGGGGCTGAGTTGAAATGGACTTTCGTGAAGATGGTCTTAATGTTGGTTTGAGTCCATGGAGACCTTGGTATGGGGCAGTGGCACCAGGGCCCTGAAGGATTCTCCTAACCAGAGGTTATGACAAAGCTCCAATGAGCAAGTTTTCCATGGGGAGACGAGATTTGTTCTTATTGGTGCCTCAGGAAACCACCATATGCTGGTATTGGAAACGAGGCCTCTGAGGACAGATGCCTGGAAACCAAAGCAATGGATCTGATTAGGGCCTAGGGGCCTGTCCGGTTCAATATTCTTCTTTGGGGACATCTGTTGTCTGAGTGGAGGTAGTTGCTCAGCTGGTTTGAGATCACCCCTGTTTGTCCTGGGCGGCCTACACTATTGGGATGGCCTCGGTGACTTTGGAGGTTTTTCCTAATTTGCAAGGTTGTGGCCAATGGAATGGGAAGAATTCCCTTGAAAGGGAAGCACAGTCCTGAGGTGTGGCTCCAGGGACCCAAGTGTGGAGTGTGTGTGGTCCAGGCCTGTGGGGACAGAAGTCTGAAAACACAAACTCAGCTTAGGTTAGGGGATGTATGTATGAAGGCTCGATCTACAGACCGTGAGAATTTTCCGGGCTATGAACAAAGGGCGAGTATGTGGCGCTTGCTCAGGGTTTTGTCTCTGGATTTTGTGTCAATGGTGGCCGTGGAATGTCGGGGTGTCCTCAAGGGCCATGGACAATTCTTTCTCTGGTGATTTGGCCTGATCCCAAGTGGTTGGGATCATTCTGTGGATGGGAAGAGTCCTTTCTGTATTTTTTTTTTTACCTCAAGTGTCCCACCAAAGAGGGATTCCCGAGTAGAGCCCTGAGTAGGGGTGACTAGACATCTCGAACTCTGGTTGAGATTGGGGGACTAGGGGCTTGGCAAGCCCCATATGGGGGCTGTTGTTCCAGTCACTAAGAGGCTTTACATGAGGATAGGGCTCACGCTGAGGGTCTCAATGTGTGTTTGTGCACATTGTGGCCCTCAGGGATAGGTGGGGCCTAATAGTCCATGCTGCTTTCTCCTACAATGAACATTGGACAACATGCCAACCACTAGGTTTCTTGCCAAGGCGAAGGAGAAGTTCTGATTCTTGCATCACGTTCACTCCTGAGCAGTGAGTGGAGATAAGGTCTAGGTTCTGAAGGTGAAAACTGAGGTTGGGTAGAGATGATGGCCTAAAGCCATTGTGGGTTTGATATGCTCTGTGTATGGCCAGCTGTCTGGGTGTTGGACTGGAGGTCTGCCCTCAGGCTGTGTCAGACAGGGCTTTAGTGCACAGGCTAGACTGTATAATTGGGGTATGGTCGAGTGGCATGCAGGTTGTTACTCATTTGGCGTTTCTGGTTAGCCCTATAGGGCAACATTTTTCTTCTGGAGGGCAGGCAGAGTGCTGCATTGTGTCTCCAGAATTGCCAAATTGGAGGGGTGTGGCCAGGATTGTGAGGAAGGAAGTCTGAAAACACAAGCTAGCACAAGTTTTGGGGCCAAGAGCATGGCAGGCCCACTCTGCAGAGGCTGAATCGAGATCTCCTGCACGTGAGGTCCGGGCGATTATCAGATGTTGCCTCAAGCTGGAGTTTGTGTCCATGACGGCCCCTTCCTGAAGGGGGTGGGGGCGTCATGAGTCCAGGGAGGTTTCCCTACGCTGGGAGTTGTGAGCTGCTCCAAACTTCAAAGTTTCCTTCTTCAGGACAGTCGAGTACTATTGGATGGTTCCAGGATGCCCCATACAGAAAGACTCGAGAGCAGGGCCCTAAGCATGGATGCCGAGAAACGCCAACTCACCCTCCCATTGCCTGGTGGAGAAAAGGCACGCTCAATCTGCGGGCTCTTGGGTGAGCTACCCAGAAGCCTGAGTTTAAATGGACTCTGCCGAGGATGAGTCATAATGTGGGTTGGTGGCCATGGAGACCTTGGAATGTGGCAGTAGCTAAGGGACTCTGCAGGATTCTCCAACCCGAAGGGCTTGACACAACACCAACAAGGAAGCTTCCCATGTGGAGATGAGAGGTCTTCTGTCTGGTGCCTCAGGAAAGCCCCGTATGCTGGTCTTCAAACCCAGGCCTCTGAGGAGTGATACCTGGACACCAAAGCAAGAGTTCATAATAGGTCCTAGGGGCCTGTCTGGTTCAATCTTCTGTTTCTGCGGATATCTGTCTGTGTGTCTGCATGGAGGTAGTAGTTGCTCAGCTTGTGTCATAATGCCCCTATTTGTCCAGTGCGGCTTGCGGTAGTGGGATGTCCTTGGGGACCTTGAGGTTTCTACTATTTTGTAGAGTTGTGGCCAATGGAATGTGCAGTTTCTTAGGAGAGAGCAGGCACAGTTCTGTGGTGTGGCTCCAGAGACCCCAGCCTGGAGGCTGTGTGGACCATGGCTGTGCAGACAGACATCCAAAAAACCCTAACTCAGCTCAGGTTTGGGGCCGAGGTTACGGCAGGCCTGATCTACAGTCCATGAGGGGAGCTCCTCTGGATATGAAAGAAGGGTGAGAGGGAGGCAGTCGCTCAGGCTTTTGTCTCTGGATGTTTTGTCCACAATGGCCGTTTAATGTAGGAGTTGCCTCATGGGTCGTAGAAGTCTCCCTCTCTGGTAGTTTGTCCAGCCCCCAAGAGTTTGGGGTCATTCTGTGGGAAGGGAAGTGTCCTGTTTTCTGCTTCATGTGTCCCCCCAGTAGAGGGATTCTAGAGCATAGCAGTGGGTACTGACAACTGGAATACTCGACCTCTGGTTAAGCCTGGGGGCCTATGGATATGACAAGCCCCATATGCAGGATCTTGGTCCAGCCACTGAGAGGCGTTACTTTAATACGGGACTCACGCTGCAGGTCACAATGCATGTCTGTGCCCTAGGCGGCCCTCAAGCACTGGCGTGGCCTTTCGAGCAATGCAGGTTTTCCCACATTGAACGTTGGACAACATGCCAACCACAAGGTTTCTGGCCATGGGGAAGGAGGAATTCTAATTTCTGCATCACGTTCACCCCTGGGCAGTGATTGGAGATAAGGTCTAGGTTCTGAAGCCTGAGAACCGAGGTTGGGAAGAGATGACGACCTACAGCCATAGCGGGTCCTATGTGTCCAGGTTGGGGCCAGCTGTCTGGGTGTCGTTTGGGATGTCTTGACCCAGGCTGTGCCAGACAGGGCATTAGTATACAGGGTGGGCTGTATAATTGCTTTACAATGGAGTGGCATGCATTAGAAAATCATTTGGGGTTTCTTATTAGCAGCATAGGGCAAAGTTTTTCTTCTGGAGGGCAGGCAGAGCTCTGCATTGTGGCTTCGGAATTCCCAAACTGGATGGCTTGTGGGCCAGGAGAGTGAGGATGGAAGTCTGAGAACACAAGCTAGGCTTAGGTTTCGGGGCAAGGACATGGCAGGCACACTCTGCAGAGCTGAATTGAGATCTCATGCGTCTGAAGTCAGGTCGAGGTTCAGACTTTGACTCAGGTTTGAGTTTCTGTCCATGTTCGGCCCTTCAGGAAGGGGGGGCATTATGAGGCCATGGGGGTTTTCCCACTATTGGAGTTGTGAGATGCTCCAAACCGCAAGGATTCCTTCTGTGGGACAATTAAGATTTGTTGGATGGCTCCAGGACGTCTTATAAGGTATTTTTCCAGAACAGGGTTCTAAGTATGGATGCCTGGGCAGCCAGCCTCACATTCCAATTGTCTCCTAGCAACAAGAAACGTTTGATCTGCTGGCTTGGGGTAGCAACAGAGGGGGCTGAGTTGAAATGGACTTTCCTGAGGATGGTCTTAATGTTGGTTTGAGTCCATGGAGACCTTGGTATGGGGCAGTGGCACCAGGGCCCTGAGGGATTCTCCTAACCAGAGGTTATGACAAAGCTCCAATGAGCAAGTTTTCCATGGGGAGACGAGATTTGTTCTTATTGGTGCCTCAGGAAACCACCATATGCTGGTATTGGAAACGAGGCCTCTGAGGACAGATGCATGGAAACCAAAGCAATGGATCTGATTAGGGCCTAGGGGCCTGTCCGGTTCAATATTCTTCTCTGGGGACATCTGTTGTCTGAGTGGAGGTAGTTGCTCAGCTGGTTTGAGATCACCCCTGTTTGTCCTGGGCGGCCTACACTATTGGGATGGCCTCGGTGACTTTGGAGGTTTTTCCTAATTTGCAAGGTTGTGGCCAATGGAATGGGAAGAATTCCCTTGAAAGGGAAGCACAGTCCTGAGGTGTGGCTCCAGGGACCCAAGTGTGGAGTGTGTGTGGTCCAGGCCTGTGGGGACAGAAGTCTGAAAACACAAACTCAGCTTAGGTTAGGGGATGTATGTATGAAGGCTCGATCTACAGACCGTGAGAATTTTCCGGGCTATGAACAAAGGGCGAGTATGTGGCGCTTGCTCAGGGTTTTGTCTCTGGATTTTGTGTCAATGGTGGCCGTGGAATGTCGGGGTGTCCTCAAGGGCCATGGACAATTCTTTCTCTGGTGATTTGGCCTGATCCCAAGTGGTTGGGATCATTCTGTGGATGGGAAGAGTCCTTTCTGTATTTTTTTTTTTTTTACCACAAGTGTCCCACCAAAGAGGGATTCCTGAGTAGAGCCCTGAGTAGGGGTGACTAGACATCTCGAACTCTGGTTGAGATTGGGGGACTAGGGGCTTGGCAAGCCCCATATGGGGGCTGTTGTTCCAGTCACTAAGAGACTTTACATGAGGATAGGGCTCACGCTGAGGGTCTCAATGTGTGTTTGTGCACATTGTGGCCCTCAGGGATAGGTGGGGCCTCATAGTCCATGCTGCTTTCTCCTACAATGAACATTGGACAACATGCCAACCACTAGGTTTCTTGCCAAGGCGAAGGAGAAGTTCTGATTCTTGCATCACGTTCACTCCTGAGCAGTGAGTGGAGATAAGGTCTCGGTTCTGAAGGTGAAAACTGAGGTTGGGTAGAGATGATGGCCTAAAGCCATTGTGGGTGTGATATGCTCTGTGTATGGCCAGCTGTCTGGGTGTTGGACTGGAGGTCTGCCCTCAGGCTGTGTCAGACAGGGCTTTAGTGCACAGGCTAGACTGTATAATTGGGGTATGGTCGAGTGGCATGCAGGTTGTTACTCATTTGGCGTTTCTGGTTAGCCCTATAGGGCAACATTTTTCTTCTGGAGGGCAGGCAGAGTGCTGCATTGTGTCTCCAGAATTGCCAAATTGGAGGGGTGTGGCCAGGATTGTGAGGAAGGAAGTCTGAAAACACAAGCTAGCACAAGTTTTGGGGCCAAGAGCATGGCAGGCCCACTCTGCAGAGGCTGAATCGAGATCTCCTGCACGTGAGGTCCGGGCGATTATCAGATGTTGCCTCAAGCTGGAGTTTGTGTCCATGACGGCCCCTTCCTGAAGGGGGTGGGGGCGTCATGAGTCCAGGGAGGTTTCCCTACGCTGGGAGTTGTGAGCTGCTCCAAACTTCAAAGTTTCCTTCTTCAGGACAGTCGAGTACTATTGGATGGTTCCAGGATGCCCCATACAGAAAGACTCGAGAGCAGGGCCCTAAGCATGGATGCCGAGAAACGCCAACTCACCTTCCCATTGCCTGGTGGAGACAAGGCACGCTCAATCTGCGGGCTCTTGGGTGAGCTACCCAGAAGCCTGAGTTTAAATGGACTCTGCCGAGGATGAGTCATAATGTGGGTTGGTGGCCATGGAGACCTTGGAATGTGGCAGTAGCTAAGGGACTCTGCAGGATTCTCCAACCCGAAGGGCTTGACACAACTTCAACAAGGAAGCTTCCCATGTGGAGATGAGAGGTCTTCTGTCTGGTGCCTCAGGAAAGCCCCGTATGCTGGTCTTTGAACCCAGGCCTCTGAGGAGTGATACCTGGACACCAAAGCAAGAGTTCATAATAGGGCCTAGGGGCCTGTCTGGTTCAATCTTCTGTCTCTGCGGATATCTGTCTGTGTGTCTGCATGGAGGTAGTAGTTGCTCAGCTTGTGTCATAATGCCCCTATTTGTCCAGTGCGGCTTGCGGTAGTGGGATGTCCTTGGGGACCTTGAGGTTTCTACTATTTTGTAGAGTTGTGGCCAATGGAATGTGCAGTTTCTTAGGAGAGAGCAGGCACAGTTCTGTGGTGTGGCTCCAGAGACCCCAGCCTGGAGGCTGTGTGGGCCATGGCTGTGCAGACAGACATCCAAAAACCCTATCTCAGCTCAGGTTTGGGGCCGAGGTTACGGCAGGCCTGATCTACAGTCCATGAGGGGAGCTCCTCTGGATATGAAAGAAGGGTGAGTGGGAGGCAGACGCTCAGGCTTTTGTCTCTGGATGTTTTGTCCACAAAGGCCGTTTAATGTAGGAGTTGCCTCATGGGTCGTAGAAGTCTCCCTCTCTGGTAGTTTGTCCAGCCCCCAAGAGTTTGGGGTCATTCTGTGGGAAGGGAAGTGTCCTGTTTTCTGCTTCATGTGTCCCCCCAGTAGAGGGATTCTAGAGCATAGCAGTGGGTACTGACAACTGGAATACTCGCCCTCTGGTTAAGCCTGGGGGCCTATGGATATGACAAGCCCCATATGCAGGATCTTGGTCCAGCCACTGAGAGGCGTTACTTTAATACGGGACTCACGCTGCAGGTTTGTGCCCTAGGCGGCCCTCAAGCACTGGCGTGGCCTTTCGGACAATGCAGGTTTTCCCACATTGATCGTTGGACAACATGCCAACCACAAGGTTTCTGGCCATGGGGAAGGAGGAATTCTAATTTCTGCATCACGTTCACCCCTGGGCAGTGATTGGAGATAAGGTCTAGGTTCTGAAGACTGAAAACCGAGGTTGGGAAGAGATGACGACCTACAGCCATAGCGGGTCCTATGTGTCCAGGTTGGGGCCAGCTGTCTGGGTGTCGTTTGGGATGTCTTGTCTCAGGCTGTGCCAGACAGGGCATTAGAATACAGGGTGGGCTGTATAATTGCTTTACAATCGAGTGGCATGCATTAGAAAATCATTTGGGGTTTCTTATTAGCAGCATAGGGCAAAGTTTTTCTTCTGGAGGGCAGGCAGAGTGCTGCATTGTGGCTTCGGAATTCCCAAACTGGAGGGCTTGTGGGCCAGGAGAGTGAGGACGGAAGTCTGAGAACACAAGCTAGGCTTAGGTTTCGGGGAAAGGACATGGCAGGCACACTCTGCAGAGCTGAATTGAGATCTCATGCGTCTGAAGTCAGGTCGAGGTTCAGACTTTGGCTCAGGTTTGAGTTTCTGTCCATGTTCGGCCCTTCAGGAAGGGGGGGGCATTATGAGGCCATGGGGGTTTTCCCACTATTGGAGTTGTGAGATGCTCCAAACCGCAAGGATTCCTTCTGTGGGACAATTAAGATTTGTTGGATGGCTCCAGGACGTCTTATAAGGTATTTTTCCAGAACAGGGTTCTAAGTATGGATGCCTGGGCAGCCAGCCTCACATTCCAATTGTCTCCTAGCAACAAGAAACGTTTGATCTGCTGGCTTGGGGTAGCAACAGAGGGGGCTGAGTTGAAATGGACTTTCCTGAGGATGGTCTTAATGCTGGTTTGAGTCCATGGAGACCTTGGTATGGGGCAGTGGCACCAGGGCCCTGAGGGATTCTCCTAACCAGAGGTTATGACAAAGCTCCAATGAGCAAGTTTTCCATGGGGAGACGAGATTTGTATTATTGGTGCCTCAGGAAACCACCATATGCTGGTATTGGAAACGAGGCCTCTGAGGACAGATGCCTGGAAACCAAAGCAATGGAGCTGATTAGGGCCTAGGGGCCTGTCCGGTTCAATATACTTCTCTGGGGACATCTGTTGTCTGAGTGGAGGTAGTTGCTCAGCTGATTTGAGATCACCCCTGTTTGTCCTGGGCGGCCTACACTATTGGGATGGCCTCGGTGACTTTGGAGGTTTTTCCTAATTTGCAAGGTTGTGGCCAATGGAATGTGAAGAATTCCCTTGAAAGGGAAGCACAGTCCTGAGGTGTGGCTCCAGGGACCCAAGTGTGGAGCGTGTGTGGTCCAGGCCTGTGGGGACAGAAGTCTGAAAACACAAACTCAGCTTAGGTTTGGGGATATATGTATGAAGGCTCAATCTACAGACCGTGAGAATTTTCCGGGCTATGAACAAAGGGCGAGTATGTGGTGCTTGCTCAGGGTTTTGTCTCTGGATTTTGTGTCAATGGTGGCCGTGGAATGTCGGGGTGTCCTCAAGGGCCATGGACAATTCTTTCTCTGGTGATTTGGCCTGATCCCAAGTGGTTGGGATCATTCTGTGGATGGGAAGAGTCCTTTCTGTATTTTTTTTTTTTTACCTCAAGTGTCCCACCAAAGAGGGATTCCCGAGTAGAGCCCTGAGTAGGGGTGACTAGACATCTCGAACTCTGGTTGAGATTGGGGGACTAGGGGCTTGGCAAGCCCCATATGGGGGCTGTTGTTCCAGTCACTAAGAGGCTTTACATGAGGATAGGGCTCACGCTGAGGGTCACAATGTGTGTTTGTGCACATTGTGGCCCTCAGGGAGAGGTGGGGCCTCATAGTCCATGCTGCTTTCTCCTACAATGAACATTGGACAACATGCCAACCACTAGGTTTCTTGCCAAGGCGAAGGAGAAGTTCTGATTCTTGCATCACGTTCACTCCTGAGCAGTGAGTGGAGATAAGGTCTAGGTTCTGAAGGTGAAAACTGAGGTTGGGTAGTGATGATGGCCTAAAGCCATTGTGGGTGTGATATGCTCTGTGTATGGCCAGCTGTCTGGGTGTTGGACTGGAGGTCTGCCCTCAGGCTGTGTCAGACAGGGCTTTAGTGCACAGGCTAGACTGTATAATTGGGGTATGGTCGAGTGGCATGCAGGTTGTTACTCATTTGGCGTTTCTGGTTAGCCCTATAGGGCAACATTTTTCTTCTGGAGGGCAGGCAGAGTGCTGCATTGTGTCTCCAGAATTGCCAAACTGGAGGGGTGTGGCCAGGATTGTGAGGAAGGAAGTCTGAAAACACAAGCTAGCACGAGTTTTGGGGCCAAGAGCATGGCAGGCCCACTTTGCAAGGCTGAATCGAGATCTCCTGCACGTGAGGTCCGGGCGATTATCAGATGTTGCCTCAAGCTGGAGTTTGTGTCCATGACGGCCCCTTCCTGAAGGGGGTGGGGGCGTCATGAGTCCAGGGAGGTTTCCCTACGCTGGGAGTTGTGAGCTGCTCCAAACTTCAAAGTTTCCTTCTTCAGGACAGTCGAGTACTATTGGATGGTTCCAGGATGCCCCATACAGAAAGACTCGAGAGCAGGGCCCTAAGCATGGATGCCGAGAAACGCCAACTCACCTTCCCATTGCCTGGTGGAGACAAGGCACGCTCAATCTGCGGGCTCTTGGGTGAGCTACCCAGAAGCCTGAGTTTAAATGGACTCTGCCGAGGATGAGTCATAATGTGGGTTGGTGGCCATGGAGACCTTGGAATGTGGCAGTAGCTAAGGGACTCTGCAGGATTCTCCAACCCGAAGGGCTTGACACAACTTCAACAAGGAAGCTTCCCATGTGGAGATGAGAGGTCTTCTGTCTGGTGCCTCAGGAAAGCCCCGTATGCTGGTCTTCGAACCCAGGCCTCTGAGGAGTGATACCTGGACACCAAAGCAAGAGTTCATAATAGGGCCTAGGGGCCTGTCTGGTTCAATCTTCTGTCTCTGCGGATATCTGTCTGTGTGTCTGCATGGAGGTAGTAGTTGCTCAGCTTGTGTCATAATGCCCCTATTTGTCCAGTGCGGCTTGCGGTAGTGGGATGTCCTTGGGGACCTTGAGGTTTCTACTATTTTGTAGAGTTGTGGCCAATGGAATGTGCAGTTTCTTAGGAGAGAGCAGGCACAGTTCTGTGGTGTGGCTCCAGAGACCCCAGCCTGGAGGCTGTGTGGGCCATGGCTGTGCAGACAGACATCCAAAAACCCTATCTCAGCTCAGGTTTGGGGCCGAGGTTATGGCAGGCCTGATCTACAGTCCATGAGGGGAGCTCCTCTGGATATGAAAGAAGGGTGAGTGGGAGGCAGTCGCTCAGGCTTTTGTCTCTGGATGTTTTGTCCACAATGGCCGTTTAATGTAGGAGTTGCCTCATGGGTCGTAGAAGTCTCCCTCTCTGGTAGTTTGTCCAGCCCCCAAGAGTTTGGGGTCATTCTGTGGGAAGGGAAGTGTCCTGTTTTCTGCTTCATGTGTCCCCCCAGTAGAGGGATTCTAGAGCATAGCAGTGGGTACTGACAACTGGAATACTCGCCCTCTGGTTAAGCCTGGGGGCCTATGGATATGACAAGCCCCATATGCAGGATCTTGGTCCAGCCACTGAGAGGCGTTACTTTAATACGGGACTCACGCTGCAGGTCTGTGCCCTAGGCGGCCCTCAAGCACTGGCGTGGCCTTTCGGACAATGCAGGTTTTCCCACATTGATCGTTGGACAACATGCCAACCACAAGGTTTCTGGCCATGGGGAAGGAGGAATTCTAATTTCTGCATCACGTTCACCCCTGGGCAGTGATTGGAGATAAGGTCTAGGTTCTGAAGCCTGAAAACCGAGGTTGGGAAGAGATGACGACCTACAGCCATAGCGGGTCCTATGTGTCCAGGTTGGGGCCAGCTGTCTGGGTGTCGTTTGGGATGTCTTGTCTCAGGCTGTGCCAGACAGGGCATTAGAATACAGGGTGGGCTGTATAATTGCTTTACAATCGAGTGGCATGCATTAGAAAATCATTTGGGGTTTCTTATTAGCAGCATAGGGCAAAGTTTTTCTTCTGGAGGGCAGGCAGAGTGCTGCATTGTGGCTTCGGAATTCCCAAACTGGAGGGCTTGTGGGCCAGGAGAGTGAGGACGGAAGTCTGATAACACAAGCTAGGCTTAGGTTTCGGGGAAGGGACATGGCAGGCACACTCTGCAGAGCTGAATTGAGATCTCATGCGTCTGAAGTCAGGTCGAGGTTCAGACTTTGGCTCAGGTTTGAATTTCTGTCCATGTTCGGCCCTTCAGGAAGGGGGGGGCATTATGAGGCCATGGGGGTTTTCCCACTATTGGAGTTGTGAGATGCTCCAAACCGCAAGGATTCCTTCTGTGGGACAATTAAGATTTGTTGGATGGCTCCAGGACGTCTTATAAGGTATTTTTCCAGAACAGGGTTCTAAGTATGGATGCCTGGGCAGCCAGCCTCACATTCCAATTGTCTCCTAGCAACAGGAAACGTTTGATCTGCTGGCTTGGGGTAGCAACAGAGGGGGCTGAGTTGAAATGGACTTTCCTGAGGATGGTCTTAATGCTGGTTTGAGTCCATGGAGACCTTGGTATGGGGCAGTGGCACCAGGGCCCTGAGGGATTCTCCTAACCAGAGGTTATGACAAAGCTCCAATGAGCAAGTTTTCCATGGGGAGACGAGATTTGTATTATTGGTGCCTCAGGAAACCACCATATGCTGGTATTGGAAACGAGGCCTCTGAGGACAGATGCCTGGAAACCAAAGCAATGGATCTGATTAGGGCCTAGGGGCCTGTCCGGTTCAATATTCTTCTCTGGGGACATCTGTTGTCTGAGTGGAGGTAGTTGCTCAGCTGATTTGAGATCACCCCTGTTTGTCCTGGGCGGACTACACTATTGGGATGGCCTCGGTGACTTTGGAGGTTTTTCCTAATTTGCAAGGTTGTGGCCAATGGAATGGGAAGAATTCCCTTGAAAGGGAAGCACAGTCCTGAGGTGTGGCTCCAGGGACCCAAGTGTGGAGCGTGTGTGGTCCAGGCCTGTGGGGACAGAAGTCTCAAAACACAAACTCAGCTTAGGTTTGGGGATATATGTATGAAGGCTCAATCTACAGACCGTGAGAATTTTCCGGGCTATGAACAAAGGGCGAGTATGTGGTGCTTGCTCAGGGTTTTGTCTCTGGATTTTGTGTCAATGGTGGCCGTGGAATGTCGGGGTGTCCTCAAGGGCCATGGACAATTCTTTCTCTGGTGATTTGGCCTGATCCCAAGTGGTTGGGATCATTCTGTGGATGGGAAGAGTCCTTTCTGTATTTTTTTTTTTTACCTCAAGTGTCCCACCAAAGAGGGATTCCTGAGTAGAGCCCTGAGTAGGGGTGACTAGACATCTCGAACTCTGGTTGAGATTGGGGGACTAGGGGCTTGGCAAGCCCCATATGGGGGCTGTTGTTCCAGTCACTAAGAGGCTTTACATGAGGATAGGGCTCACGCTGAGGGTCACAATGTGTGTTTGTGCACATTGTGGCCCTCAGGGATAGGTGGGGCCTCATAGTCCATGCTGCTTTCTCCTACAATGGACATTGGACAACATGCCAACCACTAGGTTTCTTGCCAAGGCGAAGGAGAAGTTCTGATTCTTGCATCACGTTCACTCCTGAGCAGTGAGTGGAGATAAGGTCTAGGTTCTGAAGGTGAAAACTGAGGTTGGGTAGTGATGATGGCCTAAAGCCATTGTGGGTGTGATATGCTCTGTGTATGGCCAGCTGTCTGGGTGTTGGACTGGAGGTCTGCCCTCAGGCTGTGTCAGACAGGGCTTTAGTGCACAGGCTAGACTGTATAATTGGGGTATGGTCGAGTGGCATGCAGGTTGTTACTCATTTGGCGTTTCTGGTTAGCCCTATAGGGCAACATTTTTCTTCTGGAGGGCAGGCAGAGTGCTGCATTGTGTCTCCAGAATTGCCAAACTGGAGGGGTGTGGCCAGGATTGTGAGGAAGGAAGTCTGAAAACACAAGCTAGCACGAGTTTTGGGGCCAAGAGCATGGCAGGCCCACTTTGCAAGGCTGAATCGAGATCTCCTGCACATGAGGTCCGGGCGATTATCAGATGTTGCCTCAAGCTGGAGTTTGTGTCCATGACGGCCCCTTCCTGAAGGGGGTGGGGGCGTCATGAGTCCAGGGAGGTTTCCCTACGCTGGGAGTTGTGAGCTGCTCCAAACTTCAAAGTTTCCTTCTTCAGGACAGTCGAGTACTATTGGATGGTTCCAGGATGCCCCATACAGAAAGACTCGAGAGCAGGGCCCTAAGCATGGATGCCGAGAAACGCCAACTCACCTTCCCATTGCCTGGTGGAGACAAGGCACGCTCAATCTGCGGGCTCTTGGGTGAGCTACCCAGAAGCCTGAGTTTAAATGGACTCTGCCGAGGATGAGTCATAATGTGGGTTGGTGGCCATGGAGACCTTGGAATGTGGCAGTAGCTAAGGGACTCTGCAGGATTCTCCAACCCGAAGGGCTTGACACAACTTCAACAAGGAAGCTTCCCATGTGGAGATGAGAGGTCTTCTGTCTGGTGCCTCAGGAAAGCCCCGTATGCTGGTCTTCGAACCCAGGCCTCTGAGGAGTGATACCTGGACACCAAAGCAAGAGTTCATAATAGGTCCTAGGGGCCTGTCTGATTCAATCTTCTGTCTCTGCGGATATCTGTCTGTGTGTCTGCATGGAGGTAGTAGTTGCTCAGCTTGTGTCATAATGCCCCTATTTGTCCAGTGCGGCTTGCGGTAGTGGGATGTCCTTGGGGACCTTGAGGTTTCTACTATTTTGTAGAGTTGTGGCCAATGGAATGTGCAGTTTCTTAGGAGAGAGCAGGCACAGTTCTGTGGTGTGGCTCCAGAGACCCCAGCCTGGAGGCTGTGTGGACCTTGGCTGTGCAGACAGACATCCAAAAAACCCTAACTCAGCTCAGGTTTGGGGCCGAGGTTACGGCAGGCCTGATCTACAGTCCATGAGGGGAGCTCCTCTGGATATGAAAGAAGGGTGAGAGGGAGGCAGTCGCTCAGGCTTTTGTCTCTGGATGTTTTGTCCACAATGGCCGTTTAATGTAGGAGTTGCCTCATGGGTCGTAGAAGTCTCCCTCTCTGGTAGTTTGTCCAGCCCCCAAGAGTTTGGGGTCATTCTGTGGGAAGGGAAGTGTCCTGTTTTCTGCTTCATGTGTCCCCCCAGTAGAGGGATTCTAGAGCATAGCAGTGGGTACTGACAACTGGAATACTCGCCCTCTGGTTAAGCCTGGGGGCCTATGGATATGACAAGCCCCATATGCAGGATCTTGGTCCAGCCACTGAGAGGCGTTACTTTAATACGGGACTCACGCTGCAGGTCTGTGCCCTAGGCGGCCCTCAAGCACTGGCGTGGCCTTTCGGACAATGCAGGTTTTCCCACATTGATCGTTGGACAACATGCCAACCACAAGGTTTCTGGCCATGGGGAAGGAGGAATTCTAATTTCTGCATCACGTTCACCCCTGGGCAGTGATTGGAGATAAGGTCTAGGTTCTGAAGCCTGAAAACCGAGGTTGGGAAGAGATGACGACCTACAGCCATAGCGGGTCCTATGTGTCCAGGTTGGGGCCAGCTGTCTGGGTGTCGTTTGGGATGTCTTGTCTCAGGCTGTGCCAGACAGGGCATTAGAATACAGGGTGGGCTGTATAATTGCTTTACAATCGAGTGGCATGCATTAGAAAATCATTTGGGGTTTCTTATTAGCAGCATAGGGCAAAGTTTTTCTTCTGGAGGGCAGGCAGAGTGCTGCATTGTGGCTTCGGAATTCCCAAACTGGAGGGCTTGTGGGCCAGGAGAGTGAGGACGGAAGTCTGAGAACACAAGCTAGGCTTAGGTTTCGGGGAAAGGACATGGCAGGCACACTCTGCAGAGCTGAATTGAGATCTCATGCGTCTGAAGTCAGGTCGAGGTTCAGACTTTGGCTCAGGTTTGAGTTTCTGTCCATGTTCGGCCCTTCAGGAAGGGGGGGGCATTATGAGGCCATGGGGGTTTTCCCACTATTGGAGTTGTGAGATGCTCCAAACCGCAAGGATTCCTTCTGTGGGACAATTAAGATTTGTTGGATGGCTCCAGGACGTCTTATAAGGTATTTTTCCAGAACAGGGTTCTAAGTATGGATGCCTGGGCAGCCAGCCTCACATTCCAATTGTCTCCTAGCAACAGGAAACGTTTGATCTGCTGGCTTGGGGTAGCAACAGAGGGGGCTGAGTTGAAATGGACTTTCCTGAGGATGGTCTTAATGCTGGTTTGAGTCCATGGAGACCTTGGTATGGGGCAGTGGCACCAGGGCCCTGAGGGATTCTCCTAACCAGAGGTTATGACAAAGCTCCAATGAGCAAGTTTTCCATGGGGAGACGAGATTTGTATTATTGGTGCCTCAGGAAACCACCATATGCTGGTATTGGAAACGAGGCCTCTGAGGACAGATGCCTGGAAACCAAAGCAATGGATCTGATTAGGGCCTAGGGGCCTGTCCGGTTCAATATTCTTCTCTGGGGACATCTGTTGTCTGAGTGGAGGTAGTTGCTCAGCTGATTTGAGATCACCCCTGTTTGTCCTGGGCGGCCTACACTATTGGGATGGCCTCGGTGACTTTGGAGGTTTTTCCTAATTTGCAAGGTTGTGGCCAATGGAATGGGAAGAATTCCCTTGAAAGGGAAGCACAGTCCTGAGGTGTGGCTCCAGGGACCCAAGTGTGGAGCGTGTGTGGTCCAGGCCTGTGGGGACAGAAGTCTGAAAACACAAACTCAGCTTAGGTTTGGGGATATATGTATGAAGGCTCAATCTACAGACCGTGAGAATTTTCCGGGCTATGAACAAAGGGCGAGTATGTGGTGCTTGCTCAGGGTTTTGTCTCTGGATTTTGTGTCAATGGTGGCCGTGGAATGTCGGGGTGTCCTCAAGGGCCATGGACAATTCTTTCTCTGGTGATTTGGCCTGATCCCAAGTGGTTGGGATCATTCTGTGGATGGGAAGAGTCCTTTCTGTATTTTTTTTTTTTACCTCAAGTGTCCCACCAAAGAGGGATTCCCGAGTAGAGCCCTGAGTAGGGGTGACTAGACATCTCGAACTCTGGTTGAGATTGGGGGACTAGGGGCTTGGCAAGCCCCATATGGGGGCTGTTGTTCCAGTCACTAAGAGGCTTTACATGAGGATAGGGCTCACGCTGAGGGTCACAATGTGTGTTTGTGCACATTGTGGCCCTCAGGGATAGGTGGGGCCTCATAGTCCATGCTGCTTTCTCCTACAATGAACATTGGACAACATGCCAACCA
The DNA here is from genome assembly GCF_964662115.1 of Mustela nivalis. Classification (NCBI taxonomy): domain Eukaryota; kingdom Metazoa; phylum Chordata; class Mammalia; order Carnivora; family Mustelidae; genus Mustela; species Mustela nivalis. The sequence continues at coordinate 1,713,754 of NW_028136554.1, forward strand.
CTAGGTTTCTTGCCAAGGCGAAGGAGAAGTTCTGATTCTTGCATCACGTTCACTCCTGAGCAGTGAGTGGAGATAAGGTCTAGGTTCTGAAGGTGAAAACTGAGGTTGGGTAGTGATGATGGCCTAAAGCCATTGTGGGTGTGATATGCTCTGTGTATGGCCAGCTGTCTGGGTGTTGGACTGGAGGTCTGCCCTCAGGCTGTGTCAGACAGGGCTTTAGTGCACAGGCTAGACTGTATAATTGGGGTATGGTCGAGTGGCATGCAGGTTGTTACTCATTTGGCGTTTCTGGTTAGCCCTATAGGGCAACATTTTTCTTCTGGAGGGCAGGCAGAGTGCTGCATTGTGTCTCCAGAATTGCCAAACTGGAGGGGTGTGGCCAGGATTGTGAGGAAGGAAGTCTGAAAACACAAGCTAGCACGAGTTTTGGGGCCAAGAGCATGGCAGGCCCACTTTGCAAGGCTGAATCGAGATCTCCTGCACATGAGGTCCAGGCGATTATCAGATGTTGCCTCAAGCTGGAGTTTGTGTCCATGACGGCCCCTTCCTGAAGGGGGTGGGGGCGTCATGAGGCCAGGGAGGTTTCCCTACGCTGGGAGTTGTGAGCTGCTCCAAACTTCAAAGTTTCCTTCTTCAGGACAGTCGAGTACTATTGGATGGTTCCAGGATGCCCCATACAGAAAGACTCGAGAGCAGGGCCCTAAGCATGGATGCCGAGAAACGCCAACTCACCTTCCCATTGCCTGGTGGAGACAAGGCACGCTCAATCTGCGGGCTCTTGGGTGAGCTACCCAGAAGCCTGAGTTTAAATGGACTCTGCCGAGGATGAGTCATAATGTGGGTTGGTGGCCATGGAGACCTTGGAATGTGGCAGTAGCTAAGGGACTCTGCAGGATTCTCCAACCCGAAGGGCTTGACACAACTTCAACAAGGAAGCTTCCCATGTGGAGATGAGAGGTCTTCTGTCTGGTGCCTCAGGAAAGCCCCGTATGCTGGTCTTCGAACCCAGGCCTCTGAGGAGTGATACCTGGACACCAAAGCAAGAGTTCATAATAGGGCCTAGGGGCCTGTCTGATTCAATCTTCTGTCTCTGCGGATATCTGTCTGTGTGTCTGCATGGAGGTAGTAGTTGCTCAGCTTGTGTCATAATGCCCCTATTTGTCCAGTGCGGCTTGCGGTAGTGGGATGTCCTTGGGGACCTTGAGGTTTCTACTATTTTGTAGAGTTGTGGCCAATGGAATGTGCAGTTTCTTAGGAGAGAGCAGGCACAGTTCTGTGGTGTGGCTCCAGAGACCCCAGCCTGGAGGCTGTGTGGACCTTGGCTGTGCAGACAGACATCCAAAAAACCCTAACTCAGCTCAGGTTTGGGGCCGAGGTTACGGCAGGCCTGATCTACAGTCCATGAGGGGAGCTCCTCTGGATATGAAAGAAGGGTGAGAGGGAGGCAGTCGCTCAGGCTTTTGTCTCTGGATGTTTTGTCCACAATGGCCGTTTAATGTAGGAGTTGCCTCATGGGTCGTAGAAGTCTCCCTCTCTGGTAGTTTGTCCAGCCCCCAAGAGTTTGGGGTCATTCTGTGGGAAGGGAAGTGTCCTGTTTTCTGCTTCATGTGTCCCCCCAGTAGAGGGATTCTAGAGCATAGCAGTGGGTACTGACAACTGGAATACTCGCCCTCTGGTTAAGCCTGGGGGCCTATGGATATGACAAGCCCCATATGCAGGATCTTGGTCCAGCCACTGAGAGGCGTTACTTTAATACGGGACTCACGCTGCAGGTCTGTGCCCTAGGCGGCCCTCAAGCACTGGCGTGGCCTTTCGGACAATGCAGGTTTTCCCACATTGATCGTTGGACAACATGCCAACCACAAGGTTTCTGGCCATGGGGAAGGAGGAATTCTAATTTCTGCATCACGTTCACCCCTGGGCAGTGATTGGAGATAAGGTCTAGGTTCTGAAGCCTGAAAACCGAGGTTGGGAAGAGATGACGACCTACAGCCATAGCGGGTCCTATGTGTCCAGGTTGGGGCCAGCTGTCTGGGTGTCGTTTGGGATGTCTTGTCTCAGGCTGTGCCAGACAGGGCATTAGAATACAGGGTGGGCTGTATAATTGCTTTACAATCGAGTGGCATGCATTAGAAAATCATTTGGGGTTTCTTATTAGCAGCATAGGGCAAAGTTTTTCTTCTGGAGGGCAGGCAGAGTGCTGCATTGTGGCTTCGGAATTCCCAAACTGGAGGGCTTGTGGGCCAGGAGAGTGAGGACGGAAGTCTGAGAACACAAGCTAGGCTTAGGTTTCGGGGAAAGGACATGGCAGGCACACTCTGCAGAGCTGAATTGAGATCTCATGCGTCTGAAGTCAGGTCGAGGTTCAGACTTTGGCTCAGGTTTGAGTTTCTGTCCATGTTCGGCCCTTCAGGAAGGGGGGGGCATTATGAGGCCATGGGGGTTTTCCCACTATTGGAGTTGTGAGATGCTCCAAACCGCAAGGATTCCTTCTGTGGGACAATTAAGATTTGTTGGATGGCTCCAGGACGTCTTATAAGGTATTTTTCCAGAACAGGGTTCTAAGTATGGATGCCTGGGCAGCCAGCCTCACATTCCAATTGTCTCCTAGCAACAGGAAACGTTTGATCTGCTGGCTTGGGGTAGCAACAGAGGGGGCTGAGTTGAAATGGACTTTCCTGAGGATGGTCTTAATGCTGGTTTGAGTCCATGGAGACCTTGGTATGGGGCAGTGGCACCAGGGCCCTGAGGGATTCTCCTAACCAGAGGTTATGACAAAGCTCCAATGAGCAAGTTTTCCATGGGGAGACGAGATTTGTATTATTGGTGCCTCAGGAAACCACCATATGCTGGTATTGGAAACGAGGCCTCTGAGGACAGATGCCTGGAAACCAAAGCAATGGATCTGATTAGGGCCTAGGGGCCTGTCCGGTTCAATATTCTTCTCTGGGGACATCTGTTGTCTGAGTGGAGGTAGTTGCTCAGCTGATTTGAGATCACCCCTGTTTGTCCTGGGCGGCCTACACTATTGGGATGGCCTCGGTGACTTTGGAGGTTTTTCCTAATTTGCAAGGTTGTGGCCAATGGAATGGGAAGAATTCCCTTGAAAGGGAAGCACAGTCCTGAGGTGTGGCTCCAGGGACCCAAGTGTGGAGCGTGTGTGGTCCAGGCCTGTGGGGACAGAAGTCTGAAAACACAAACTCAGCTTAGGTTTGGGGATATATGTATGAAGGCTCAATCTACAGACCGTGAGAATTTTCCGGGCTATGAACAAAGGGCGAGTATGTGGTGCTTGCTCAGGGTTTTGTCTCTGGATTTTGTGTCAATGGTGGCCGTGGAATGTCGGGGTGTCCTCAAGGGCCATGGACAATTCTTTCTCTGGTGATTTGGCCTGATCCCAAGTGGTTGGGATCATTCTGTGGATGGGAAGAGTCCTTTCTGTATTTTTTTTTTTTACCTCAAGTGTCCCACCAAAGAGGGATTCCCGAGTAGAGCCCTGAGTAGGGGTGACTAGACATCTCGAACTCTGGTTGAGATTGGGGGACTAGGGGCTTGGCAAGCCCCATATGGGGGCTGTTGTTCCAGTCACTAAGAGGCTTTACATGAGGATAGGGCTCACGCTGAGGGTCACAATGTGTGTTTGTGCACATTGTGGCCCTCAGGGATAGGTGGGGCCTCATAGTCCATGCTGCTTTCTCCTACAATGAACATTGGACAACATGCCAACCACTAGGTTTCTTGCCAAGGCGAAGGAGAAGTTCTGATTCTTGCATCACGTTCACTCCTGAGCAGTGAGTGGAGATAAGGTCTAGGTTCTGAAGGTGAAAACTGAGGTTGGGTAGTGATGATGGCCTAAAGCCATTGTGGGTGTGATATGCTCTGTGTATGGCCAGCTGTCTGGGTGTTGGACTGGAGGTCTGCCCTCAGGCTGTGTCAGACAGGGCTTTAGTGCACAGGCTAGACTGTATAATTGGGGTATGGTCGAGTGGCATGCAGGTTGTTACTCATTTGGCGTTTCTGGTTAGCCCTATAGGGCAACATTTTTCTTCTGGAGGGCAGGCAGAGTGCTGCATTGTGTCTCCAGAATTGCCAAACTGGAGGGGTGTGGCCAGGATTGTGAGGAAGGAAGTCTGAAAACACAAGCTAGCACGAGTTTTGGGGCCAAGAGCATGGCAGGCCCACTTTGCAAGGCTGAATCGAGATCTCCTGCACATGAGGTCCAGGCGATTATCAGATGTTGCCTCAAGCTGGAGTTTGTGTCCATGACGGCCCCTTCCTGAAGGGGGTGGGGGCGTCATGAGGCCAGGGAGGTTTCCCTACGCTGGGAGTTGTGAGCTGCTCCAAACTTCAAAGTTTCCTTCTTCAGGACAGTCGAGTACTATTGGATGGTTCCAGGATGCCCCATACAGAAAGACTCGAGAGCAGGGCCCTAAGCATGGATGCCGAGAAACGCCAACTCACCTTCCCATTGCCTGGTGGAGACAAGGCACGCTCAATCTGCGGGCTCTTGGGTGAGCTACCCAGAAGCCTGAGTTTAAATGGACTCTGCCGAGGATGAGTCATAATGTGGGTTGGTGGCCATGGAGACCTTGGAATGTGGCAGTAGCTAAGGGACTCTGCAGGATTCTCCAACCCGAAGGGCTTGACACAACTTCAACAAGGAAGCTTCCCATGTGGAGATGAGAGGTCTTCTGTCTGGTGCCTCAGGAAAGCCCCGTATGCTGGTCTTCGAACCCAGGCCTCTGAGGAGTGATACCTGGACACCAAAGCAAGAGTTCATAATAGGGCCTAGGGGCCTGTCTGATTCAATCTTCTGTCTCTGCGGATATCTGTCTGTGTGTCTGCATGGAGGTAGTAGTTGCTCAGCTTGTGTCATAATGCCCCTATTTGTCCAGTGCGGCTTGCGGTAGTGGGATGTCCTTGGGGACCTTGAGGTTTCTACTATTTTGTAGAGTTGTGGCCAATGGAATGTGCAGTTTCTTAGGAGAGAGCAGGCACAGTTCTGTGGTGTGGCTCCAGAGACCCCAGCCTGGAGGCTGTGTGGACCATGGCTGTGCAGACAGACATCCAAAAAACCCTAACTCAGCTCAGGTTTGGGGCCGAGGTTACGGCAGGCCTGATCTACAGTCCATGAGGGGAGCTCCTCTGGATATGAAAGAAGGGTGAGAGGGAGGCAGTCGCTCAGGCTTTTGTCTCTGGATGTTTTGTCCACAATGGCCGTTTAATGTAGGAGTTGCCTCATGGGTCGTAGAAGTCTCCCTCTCTGGTAGTTTGTCCAGCCCGCAAGAGTTTGGGGTCATTCTGTGGGAAGGGAAGTGTCCTGTTTTCTGCTTCATGTGTCCCCCCAGTAGAGGGATTCTAGAGCATAGCAGTGGGTACTGACAACTGGAATACTCGCCCTCTGGTTAAGCCTGGGGGCCTATGGATATGACAAGCCCCATATGCAGGATCTTGGTCCAGCCACTGAGAGGCGTTACTTTAATATGGGACTCACGCTACAGGTCACAATGCATGTCTGTGCCCTAGGCGGCACTCAAGCACTGGCGTGGCCTTTCGGGCAATGCAGGGTTTCCCACATTGAACGTTGGACAACATGCCAACCACAAGGTTTCTGGCCTTGGGGAAGGAGGAATTCTAATTTCTGCATCACGTTCACCCCTGGGCAGTGATTGGAGATAAGGTCTAGGTTCTGAAGCCTGAAAACCGAGGTTGGGAAGAATGACGACCTATAGCCATAGCGGGTCCTATGTGTCCAGGTTGGGGCCAGCTGTCTGGGTGTCGTTTGGGATGTCTTGACCCAGGCTGTGCCAGACAGGGCATTAGTATACAGGGTGGGCTGTATAATTGCTTTACAATCGAGTGGCATGTATTAGAAAATCATTTGGGGTTTCTTATTAGCAGCTTAGGGCAAAGTTTTTCTTCTGGAGGGCAGGCAGAGTGCTGCATTGTGGCTTCGGAATTCCCAAACTGGAGGGCTTGTGGGCCAGGAGAGTGAGGACGGAAGTCTGAGAACACAAGCTAGGCTTAGGTTTCGGGGAAAGGACATGGCAGGCACACTCTGCAGAGCTGAATTGAGATCTCATGTGTCTGAAGTCAGGTCGAGGTTCAGACTTTGACTAAGGTTTGAGTTTCTGTCCATGTTGGCCCCTTCAGGAAGGGGGGGCATTATGAGGCCATGGGGGTTTTCCCACTATTGGAGTTGTGAGATGCTCCAAACCGCAAGGATTCCTTCTGTGGGACAATTAAGATTTGTTGGATGGCTCCAGGACGTCTTATAAGGTATTTTTCCAGAACAGGGTTCTAAGTATGGATGCCTGGGCAGCCAGCCTCACATTCCAATTGTCTCCTAGCAACAAGAAACGTTTGATCTGCTGGCTTGTGTAGCAACAGAGGGGGCTGAGTTGAAATGGACTTTCCTGAGGATGGTCTTAATGTTGGTTTGAGTCCATGGAGACCTTGGTATGGGGCAGTGGCACCAGGGCCCTGAAGGATTCTCCTAACCAGAGGTTATGACAAAGCTCCAATGAGCAAGTTTTCCATGGGGAGACGAGATTTGTTCTTATTGGTGCCTCAGGAAACCACCATATGCTGGTATTGGAAACGAGGCCTCTGAGGACAGATGCCTGGAAACCAAAGCAATGGATCTGATTAGGGCCTAGGGGCCTGTCCGGTTCAATATTCTTCTCTGGGGACATCTGTTGTCTGAGTGGAGGTAGTTGCTCAGCTGGTTTGAGATCACCCCTGTTTGTCCTGGGCGGCCTACACTATTGGGATGGCCTCGGTGACTTTGGAGGTTTTTCCTAATTTGCAATGTTGTGGCCAATGGAATGGGAAGAATTCCCTTGAAAGGGAAGCACAGTCCTGAGGTGTGGCTCCAGGGACCCAAGTGTGGAGCGTGTGTGGTCCAGGCCTGTGGGGACAGAAGTCTGAAAACACAAACTCAGCTTAGGTTTGGGGATATATGTATGAAGGCTCAATCTACAGACCGTGAGAATTTTCCGGGCTATGAACAAAGGGCGAGTATGTGGTGCTTGCTCAGGGTTTTGTCTCTGGATTTTGTGTCAATGGTGGCCGTGGAATGTCGGGGTGTCCTCAAGGGCCATGGACAATTCTTTCTCTGGTGATTTGGCCTGATCCCAAGTGGTTGGGATCATTCTGTGGATGGGAAGAGTCCTTTCTGTATTTTTTTTTTTTTACCTCAAGTGTCTCACCAAAGAGGGATTCCCGAGTAGAGCCCTGAGTAGGGGTGACTAGACATCTCGAACTCTGGTTGAGATTGGGGGACTAGGGGCTTGGCAAGCCCCATATGGGGGCTGTTGTTCCAGTAACTAAGAGGCTTTACATGAGGATAGGGCTCACGCTGAGGGTCACAATGTGTGCTTGTGCACATTGTGGCCCTCAGGGATCGGTGGGGCCTCATAGTCCATCCTGCTTTCTCCTACAATGAACATTGGACAACATGCCAACCACTAGGTTTCTTGCCAAGGCGAAGGAGAAGTTCTGATTCTTGCATCACGTTCACTCCTGAGCAGTGAGTGGAGATAAGGTCTAGGTTCTGAAGGTGAAAACTGAGGTTGGGTAGAGATGATGGCCTAAAGCCATTGTGGGTGTGATATGCTCTGTGTATGGCCAGCTGTCTGGGTGTTGGACTGGAGGTCTGCCCTCAGGCTGTGTCAGACAGGGCTTTAGTGCACAGGCTAGACTGTATAATTGGGGTATGGTCGAGTGGCATGCAGGTTGTTACTCATTTGGCGTTTCTGGTTAGCCCTATAGGGCAACATTTTTCTTCTGGAGGGCAGGCAGAGTGCTGCATTGTGTCTCCAGAATTGCCAAACTGGAGGGGTGTGGCCAGGATTGTGAGGAAGGAAGTCTGAAAACACAAGCTAGCACAAGTTTTGGGGCCAAGAGCATGGCAGGCCCACTCTGCAGAGGCTGAATCGAGATCTCCTGCACGTGAGGTCCGGGCGATTATCAGATGTTGCCTCAAGCTGGAGTTTGTGTCCATGACGGCCCCTTCCTGAAGGGGGTGGGGGCGTCATGAGTCCAGGGAGGTTTCCCTACACTGGGAGTTGTGAGCTGCTCCAAACTTCAAAGTTTCCTTCTTCAGGACAGTCGAGTACTATTGGATGGTTCCAGGATGCCCCATACAGAAAGACTCGAGAGCAGGGCCCTAAGCATGGATGCCGAGAAACGCCAACTCACCTTCCCATTGCCTGGTGGAGACAAGGCACGCTCAATCTGCGGGCTCTTGGGTGAGCTACCCAGAAGGCTGAGTTTAAATGGACTCTGCCGAGGATGAGTCATAATGTGGGTTGGTGGCCATGGAGACCTTGGAATGTGGCAGTAGCTAAGGGACTCTGCAGGATTCTCCAACCCGAAGGGCTTGACACAACTTCAACAAGGAAGCTTCCCTTGTGGAGATGAGAGGTCTTCTGTCTGGTGCCTCAGGAAAGCCCCGTATGCTGGTCTTCGAACCCAGGCCTCTGAGGAGTGATACCTGGACACCAAAGCAAGAGTTCATAATAGGTCCTAGGGGCCTGTCTGGTTCAATCTTCTGTCTCTGCGGATATCTGTCTGTGTGTCTGCATGGAGGTAGTAGTTGCTCAGCTTGTGTCATAATGCCCCTATTTGTCCAGTGCGGCTTGCGGTAGTGGGATGTCCTTGGGGACCTTGAGGTTTCTACTATTTTGTAGAGTTGTGGCCAATGGAATGTGCAGTTTCTTAGGAGAGAGCAGGCACAGTTCTGTGGTGTGGCTCCAGAGACCCCAGCCTGGAGGCTGTGTGGACCATGGCTGTGCAGACAGACATACAAAAACCCTAACTCAGCTCAGGTTTGGGGCCGAGGTTACGGCAGGCCTGATCTACAATCCATGAGGGGAGCTCCTCTGGATATGAAAGAAGGGTGAGAGGGAGGCAGTCGCTCAGGCTTTTGTCTCTGGATGTTTTGTCCACAATGGCCGTTTAATGTAGGAGTTGCCTCATGGGTCGTAGAAGTCTCCCTCTCTGGTAGTTTGTCCAGCCCCCAAGAGTTTGGGGTCATTCTGTGGGAAGGGAAGTGTCCTGTTTTCTGCTTCATGTGTCCCCCCAGTAGAGGGATTCTAGAGCATAGCAGTGGGTACTGACAACTGGAATACTCGCCCTCTGGTTAAGCCTGGGGGCCTATGGATATGACAAGCCCCATATGCAGGATCTTGGTCCAGCCACTGAGAGGCGTTACTTTAATACAGGACTCACGCTGCAGGTCACAATGCATGTCTGTGCCCTAGGCGGCCCTCAAGCACTGGCGTGGCCTTTCGGACAATGCAGATTTTCCCACATTGAACGTTGGACAACATGCCAACCACAAGGTTTCTGGCCATGGGGAAGGAGGAATTCTAATTTCTGCATCACGTTCACCCCTGGGCAGTGATTGGAGATAAGGTCTAGGTTCTGAAGCCTGAAAACCGAGGTTGGGAAGAATGACGACCTATAGCCATAGCGGGTCCTATGTGTCCAGGTTGGGGCCAGCTGTCTGGGTGTCGTTTGGGATGTCTTGACCCAGGCTGTGCCAGACAGGGCATTAGTATACAGGGTGGGCTGTATAATTGCTTGACAATCGAGTGGCATGCATTAGAAAATCATTTGGGGTTTCTTATTAGCAGCATAGGGCAAAGTTTTTCTTCTGGAGGGCAGGCAGAGTGCTGCATTGTGGCTTCGGAATTCCCAAACTGGAGGGCTTGTGGGCCAGGAGAGTGAAGACGGAAGTCTGAGAACACAAGCTAGGCTTAGGTTTCGGGGCAAGGACATGGCAGGCACACTCTGCAGAGCTGAATTGAGATCTCATGCGTCTGATGTCAGGTCGAGGTTCAGACTTTGACTCAGGTTTGAGTTTCTGTCCATGTTGGCCCCTTCAGGAAGGGGGGTGCATTATGAGGCCATGGGGGTTTTCCCACTATTGGAGTTGTGAGATGCTCCAAACCGCAAGGATTCCTTCTGTGGGACAATTAAGATTTGTTGGATGGCTCCAGGACGTCTTATAAGGTATTTTTCCAGAACAGGGTTCTAAGTATGGATGCCTGGGCAGGCAGCCTCACATTCCAATTGTCTCCTAGCAACAAGAAACGTTTGATCTGCTGGCTTGGGGTAGCAACAGAGGGGGCTGAGTTGAAATGTACTTTCCTGAGGATGGTCTTAATGCTGGTTTGAGTCCATGGAGACCTTGGTATGGGGCAGTGGCACCAGGGCCCTGAAGGATTCTCCTAACCAGAGGTTATGACAAAGCTCCAATGAGCAAGTTTTCCATGGGGAGACGAGATTTGTTCTTATTGGTGCCTCAGGAAACCACCATATGCTGGTATTGGAAACGAGGCCTCTGAGGACAGATGCCTGGAAACCAAAGCAATGGATCTGATTAGGGCCTAGGGGCCTGTCCGGTTCCATATTCTTCTCTGGGGACATCTGTTGTCTGAGTGGAGGTAGTTGCTCAGCTGGTTTGAGATCACCCCTGTTTGTGCTGGGCGGCCTACACTATTGGGATGGCCTCGGTGAATTTGGAGGTTTTTCCTAATTTGCAAGGTTGTGGCCAATGGAATGGGAAGAATTCCCTTGAAAGGGAAGCACAGTCCTGAGGTGTGGCTCCAGGGACCCAAGTGTGGAGTGTGTGTGGTCCAGGCCTGTGGGGACAGAAGTCTGAAAACACAAACTCAGCTTAGGTTAGGGGATGTATGTATGAAGGCTCGATCTACAGACCGTGAGAATTTTCCGGGCTATGAACAAAGGGCGAGTATGTGGCGCTTGCTCAGGGTTTTGTCTCTGGATTTTGTGTCAATGGTGGCCGTGGAATGTCGGGGTGTCCTCAAGGGCCATGGACAATTCTTTCTCTGGTGATTTGGCCTGATCCCAAGTGGTTGGGATCATTCTGTGGATGGGAAGAGTCCTTTCTGTATTTTTTTTTTTTACCACAAGTGTCCCACCAAAGAGGGATTCCCGAGTAGAGCCCTGAGTAGGGGTGACTAGACATCTCGAACTCTGGTTGAGATTGTGGGACTAGGGGCTTGGCAAGCCCCATATGGGGGCTGTTGTTCCAGTCACTAAGAGACTTTACATGAGGATAGGGCTCACGCTGAGGGTCTCAATGTGTGTTTGTGCACATTGTGGCCCTCAGGGATAGGTGGGCCTCATAGTCCATGCTGCTTTCTTCTACAATGAACATTGGACAACATGCCAACCACTAGGTTTCTTGCCAAGGCGAAGGAGAAGTTCTGATTCTTGCATCACGTTCACTCCTGAGCAGTGAGTGGATATAAGGTCTCGGTTCTGAAGGTGAAAACTGAGGTTGGGTAGAGATGATGGCCTAAAGCCATTGTGGGTGTGATATGCTCTGTGTATGGCCATCTGTCTGGGTGTTGGACTGGAGGTCTGCCCTCAGGCTGTGTCAGACAGGGCTTTAGTGCACAGGCTAGACTGTATAATTGGGGTATGGTCGAGTGGCATGCAGGTTGTTACTCATTTGGCGTTTCTGGTTAGCCCTATAGGGCAACATTTTTCTTCTGGAGGGCAGGCAGAGTGCTGCATTGTGTCTCCAGAATTGCCAAACTGGAGGGGTGTGGCCAGGATTGTGAGGAAGGAAGTCTGAAAACACAAGCTAGCACAAGTTTTGGGGCCAAGAGCATGGCAGGCCCACTCTGCAGAGGCTGAATCGAGATCTCCTGCACGTGAGGTCCGGGCGATTATCAGATGTTGCCTCAAGCTGGAGTTTGTGTCCATGACGGCACCTTCCTGAAGGGGGTGGGGACGTCATGAGTCCAGGGAGGTTTCCCTACGCTGGGAGTTGTGAGCTGCTCCAAACTTCAAAGTTTCCTTCTTCAGGATAGTTGAGTACTATTGGATGGTTCCAGGATGCCCCATACAGAAAGACTCGAGAGCAGGGCCCTAAGCATGGATGCCGAGAAACGCCAACTCACCCTCCCATTGCCTGGTGGAGACAAGGCACGCTCAATCTGTGGGCTCTTGGGTGAGCTACCCAGAAGCCTGAGTTTAAATGGACTCTGCCGAGGATGAGTCATAATGTGGGTTGGTGGCCATGGAGACCTTGGAATGTGGCAGTAGCTAAGGGACTCTGCAGGATTCTCCAACCCGAAGGGCTTGACACAACTTCAACAAGGAAGCTTCCCATGTGGAGATGAGAGGTCTTCTGTCTGGTGCCTCAGGAAAGCCCCGTATGCTGGTCTTCGAACCCAGGCCTCTGAGGAGTGATACCTGGACACCAAAGCAAGAGTTCATAATAGGTCCTAGGGGCCTGTCTGGTTCAATCTTCTGTCTCTGCGGATATCTGTCTGTGTGTCTGCATGGAGGTAGTAGTTGCTCAGCTTGTGTCATAATGCCCCTATTTGTCCAGTGCGGCTTGCGGTAGTGGGATGTCCTTGGGGACCTTGAAGTTTCTACTATTTTGTAGAGTTGTGGCCAATGGAATGTGCAGTTTCTTAGGAGAGAGCAAGCACAGTTCTGTGGTGTGGCTCCAGAGACCCCAACCTGGAGGCTGTGTGGACCATGGCTGTGCAGACAGACATCCAAAAAACCCTAACTCAACTCAGGTTTGGGGCCGAGGTTACGGCAGGCCTGATCTACAGTCCATGAGGGGAGCTCCTCTGGATATGAAAGAAGGGTGAGAGGGAGGCAGTCGCTCAGGCTTTTGTCTCTGGATGTTTTGTCCACAATGGCCGTTTAATGTAGGAGTTGCCTCATGGGTCGTAGAAGTCTCCCTCTCTGGTAGTTTGTCCAGCCCGCAAGAGTTTGGGGTCATTCTGTGGGAAGGGAAGTGTCCTGTTTTCTGCTTCATGTGTCCCCCCAGTAGAGGGATTCTAGAGCATAGCAGTGGGTACTGACAACTGGAATACTCGCCCTCTGGTTAAGCCTGGGGGCCTATGGATATGACAAGCCCCATATGCAGGATCTTGGTCCAGCCACTGAGAGGCGTTACTTTAATACGGGACTCACGCTGCAGGTCTGTGCCCTAGGCGGCCCTCAAGCACTGGCGTGGCCTTTCGGACAATGCATGTTTTCCCACATTGAACGTTGGACAACATGCCAACCACAAGGTTTCTGGCCATGGGGAAGGAGGAATTCTAATTTCTGCATCACGTTCACCCCTGGGCAGTGATTGGAGATAAGGTCTAGGTTCTGAAGACTGAAAACCGAGGTTGGGAAGAGATGACGACCTACAGCCATAGCGGGTCCTATGTGTCCAGGTTGGGGCCAGCTGTCTGGGTGTCGTTTGGGATGTCTTGTCTCAGGCTGTGCCAGACAGGGCATTAGAATACAGGGTGGGCTGTATAATTGCTTTACAATCGAGTGGCATGCATTAGAAAATCATTTGGGGTTTCTTATTAGCAGCATAGGGCAAAGTTTTTCTTCTGGAGGGCAGGCAGAGTGCTGCATTGTGGCTTCGGAATTCCCAAACTGGAGGGCTTGTGGGCCAGGAGAGTGAGGACGGAAGTCTGAGAACACAAGCTAGGCTTAGGTTTCGGGGAAGGGACATGGCAGGCACACTCTGCAGAGCTGAATTGAGATCTCATGCGTCTGAAGTCAGGTCGAGGTTCAGACTTTGGCTCAGGTTTGAGTTTCTGTCCATGTTCGGCCCTTCAGGAAGGGGGGGGCATTATGAGGCCATGGGGGTTTTCCCACTATTGGAGTTGTGAGATGCTCCAAACCGCAAGGATTCCTTCTGTGGGACAATTAAGATTTGTTGGATGGCTCCAGGACGTCTTATAAGGTATTTTTCCAGAACAGGGTTCTAAGTATGGATGCCTGGGCAGCCAGCCTCACATTCCAATTGTCTCCTAGCAACAGGAAACGTTTGATCTGCTGGCTTGGGGTAGCAACAGAGGGGGCTGAGTTGAAATGGACTTTCCTGAGGATGGTCTTAATGCTGGTTTGAGTCCATGGAGACCTTGGTATGGGGCAGTGGCACCAGGGCCCTGAGGGATTCTCCTAACCAGAGGTTATGACAAAGCTCCAATGAGCAAGTTTTCCATGGGGAGACGAGATTTGTTCTTATTGGTGCCTCAGGAAACCACCATATGCTGGTATTGGAAACGAGGCCTCTGAGGACAGATGCCTGGAAACCAAAGCAATGGATCTGATTAGGGCCTAGGGGCCTGTCCGGTTCCATATTCTTCTCTGGGGACATCTGTTGTCTGAGTGGAGGTAGTTGCTCAGCTGGTTTGAGATCACCCCTGTTTGTCCTGGGCGGCCTACACTATTGGGATGGCCTCGGTGACTTTGGAGGTTTTTCCTAATTTGCAATGTTGTGGCCAATGGAATGGGAAGAATTCCCTTGAAAGGGAAGCACAGTCCTGAGGTGTGGCTCCAGGGACCCAAGTGTGGAGCGTGTGTGGTCCAGGCCTGTGGGGACAGAAGTCTCAAAACACAAACTCAGCTTAGGTTTGGGGATATATGTATGAAGGCTCAATCTACAGACCGTGAGAATTTTCCGGGCTATGAACAAAGGGCGAGTATGTGGTGCTTGCTCAGGGTTTTGTCTCTGGATTTTGTGTCAATGGTGGCCGTGGAATGTCGGGGTGTCCTCAAGGGCCATGGACAATTCTTTCTCTGGTGATTTGGCCTGATCCCAAGTGGTTGGGATCATTCTGTGGATGGGAAGAGTCCTTTCTGTATTTTTTTTTTTTTACCTCAAGTGTCCCACCAAAGAGGGATTCCCGAATAGAGCCCTGAGTAGGGGTGACTAGACATCTCGAACTCTGGTTGAGATTGGGGGACTAGGGGCTTGGCAAGCCCCATATGGGGGCTGTTGTTCCAGTCACTAAGAGGCTTTACATGAGGATAGGGCTCACGCTGAGGGTCACAATGTGTGTTTGTGCACATTGTGGCCCTCAGGGAGAGGTGGGGCCTCATAGTCCATGCTGCTTTCTCCTACAATGAACATTGGACAACATGCCAACCACTAGGTTTCTTGCCAAGGCGAAGGAGAAGTTCTGATTCTTGCATCACGTTCACTCCTGAGCAGTGAGTGGAGATAAGGTCTAGGTTCTGAGGGTGAAAACTGAGGTTGGGTAGAGATGATGGCCTAAAGCCATTGTGGGTGTGATATGCTCTGTGTATGGCCAGCTGTCTGGGTGTTGGACTGGAGGTCTGCCCTCAGGCTGTGTCGGACAGGGCTTTAGTGCACAGGCTAGACTGTATAATTGGGGTATGGTCCAGTGGCATGCAGGTTGTTACTCATTTGGCGTTTCTGGTTAGCCCTATAGGGCAACATTTTTCTTCTGGAGGGTAGGCAGAGTGCTGCATTGTGTCTCCAGAATTGCCAAACTGGAAGGGTGTGGCCAGGATTGTGAGGAAGGAAGTCTGAAAACACAAGCTAGCACGAGTTTTGGGGCCAAGAGCATGGCAGGCCCACTCTGCAGAGGCTGAATCGAGATCTCCAGCAGGTGAGGTCAGTGCGATTATCAGATGTTGCCTCAAGCTGGAGTTTGTGTCCAATACGGCCCCTTCCTGAAGGGGGTGGGGGCATCATGAGTCCAGGGAGGTTTCCCTACGCTGGGAGTTGTGAGCTGCTCCATACTTAAAATGTTTCATTCTTCAGGATAGTCGAGTACTATTGGATGGTTCCAGGATGCCTCATACAGAAAGACTCGAGAGCAGGGCCCTAAGCATGGATGCCGAGAAACCCCAACTCACCCTCCCATTTCCTGGTGGAGACAAGGCACGCTCAATCTGCGGGCTCTTGGGTGAGCTACCCAGAAGCCTGAGTTTAAATGGACTCGCCGAGGATGAGTCATAATGTGGGTTGGTGGCCATGGAGACCTT
Source organism: Mustela nivalis (assembly GCF_964662115.1). NCBI lineage: Eukaryota > Metazoa > Chordata > Mammalia > Carnivora > Mustelidae > Mustela > Mustela nivalis. Next base: position 1,729,558 of record NW_028136554.1, read on the forward strand.
GGAATGTGGCAGTAGCTAAGGGACTCTGCAGGATTCTCCAACCCGAAGGGCTTGACACAACTCCAACAAGGAAGCTTCCCATGTGGAGATGAGAGGTCTTTTGTGGTGCTTCAAGAAAGCCCCGTATGCTGGTCTTCGAACCCAGGCCTCTGAGGAGTGATACCTGGAGACCAAAGCAAGAGTTCATAATAGGGCCTAGGGGCCTATCTGGTTCAATCTTCTGTCTCTGCGGATATCTGTCTGTGTGTCTGCATGGAGGTAGTAGTTGCTCAGCTTGTGTCATAATGCCCCTATTTGTCCAGTGCGGCTTGCGGTAGTGGGATGTCCTTGGGGACCTTGAGGTTTCTACTATTTTGTAGAGTTGTGGCCAATGGAATGTGCAGTTTCTTAGGAGAGAGCAGGCACAGTTCTGTGGTGTGGCTCCAGAGACCCCAGCCTGGAGGCTGTGTGGGCCATGGCTGTGAAGACAGACATCCAAAAAACCCTAACAGCTCAGGTTTGGGGCCGAGGTTACGGCAAGCCTGATCTACAGTCCATGAGGGGAGCTCCTCTGGATATGAAAGAAGGGTGAGAGGGAGGCAGTCGCTCAGGCTTTTGTCTCTGGATGTTTTGTCCACAATGGCCGTTTAATGTAGGAGTTGCCTCATGGGTCGTAGAAGTCTCCCTCTCTGGTAGTTTGTCCAGCCCCCAAGAGTTTGGGGTCATTCTGTGGGAAGGGAAGTGTCCTGTTTTCTGCTTCATGTGTTCCCCCAGTAGAGGGATTCTAGAGCATAGCAGTGGGTACTGACAACTGCAATACTCGCCCTCTGGTTAAGCCTGGGGGCCTATGGATATGACAAGCCCCATATGCAGGATCTTGGTCCAGCCACTGAGAGGCGTTACTTTAATACGGGACTCACGCTGCAGGTCACAATGCATGTCTGTGCCCTAGGCGGCCCTCAAGCACTGGCGTGGCCTTTCGGAAAATGCAGGTTTTCCCACATTGAACGTTGGACAACATGCCAACCACAAGGTTTCTGGCCATGGGGAAGGAGGAATTCTAATTTCTGCATCACGTTCACCCCTGGGCAGTGATTGGAGATAAGGTCTAGGTTCTGAAGCCTGAAATCGAGGTTGGGAAGAGATGACGACCTACAGCCATAGCGGGTCCTATGTGTCCAGGTTGGGGCCAGCTGTCTGGGTGTCGTTTGGGATGTCTTGTCTCAGGCTGTGCCAGACAGGGCATTAGAATACAGGGTGGGCTGTATAATTGCTTTACAATCGAGTGGCATGCATTAGAAAATCATTTGGGGTTTCTTATTAGCAGCATAGGGCAAAGTTTTTCTTCTGGAGGGCAGGCAGAGTGCTGCATTGTGGCTTCGGAATTCCCAAACTGGAGGGCTTGTGGGCCAGGAGAGTGAGGACGGAAGTCTGAGAACACAAGCTAGGCTTAGGTTTCGGGGAAAGGACATGGCAGGCACACTCTGCAGAGCTGAATTGAGATCTCATGCGTCTGAATTCAGGTCGAGGTTCAGACTTTGACTCAGGTTTGAGTTTCTGTCCATGTTGGCCCCTTCAGGAAGGGGGGGGCATTATGAGGCCATGGGGGTTTTCCCACTATTGGAGTTGTGAGATGCTCCAAACCGCAAGGATTCCTTCTGTGGGCCAATTAAGATTTGTTGGATGGCTCCAGGACGTCTTATAAGGTATTTTTCCAGAACAGGGTTCTAAGTATGGATGCCTGGGCAGCCAGTTCACATTCCAATTGTCTCCTAGCAACAAGAAACGTTTGATCTGCTGGCTTGGGGTAGCAACAGAGGGGGCTGAGTTGAAATGGACTTTCCTGAGGATGGTCTTAATGTTGGTTTGAGTCCATGGAGACCTTGGTATGGGGCAGTGGCACCAGGGCCCTGAAGGATTCTCCTAACCAGAGGTTATGACAAAGCTCCAATGAGCAAGTTTTCCATGGGGAGACGAGATTTGTTTTTATTGGTGCCTCAGGAAACCACCATATGCTGGTATTGGAAACGAGGCCTCTGATGAGAGATGCCTGGAAACCAAAGCATTGGATCTGATTAGGGCCTTGGGGCCTGTCCGGTTCCATATTCTTCTCTGGGGACATCTGTTGTCTGAGTGGAGGTAGTTGCTCAGCTGGTTTGAGATCACCCCTGTTTGTCCTGGGCGGCTTACACTATTGGGATAGCCTCGGTGACTTTGGAGGTTTTTCCTAATTTGCAAGGTTGTGGCCAATGGAATGGGAAGAATTCCCTTGAAAGGGAAGCACAGTCCTGAGGTGTGGCTCCAGGGACCCAAGTGTGGAGCGTGTGTGGTCCAGGCCTGTGGGGACAGAAGTCTGAAAACACAAACTCCACTTAGGTTGGGGGATGTAGGTATGGCCGGCTCTATCTATAGACCGTGAGGAGACCTCTTCGGGATATGAACAAAGGGCGAATGTGAGGTGCTTGCTCATGCTTTTTTTTTTTTTTTTTTCTGGAAATGTGTCACCGATTGCCATGGAATGTCGGGGTGTCCTCATGGGCCATCGATGAGGCTCCCTTTCTGGGGATTTGACCCGATACCAAGAGTTTGGGGTCATTCTGTGGGAAGGGAGGAGGCCTTTCTGTTTTTTTTTGTTTATTTTTTTTGTTTTGTTTTTTTTTTTTAACTCAGGTGGACCACCAAAAGAGGGATTCCAGAGCAGAGTCGTGGGTGGGGGCAACTGGACAACCAGACCTCTGGTTAACATTGGGACCTAAGAACATGGCAAGCCCCTTATGTGGGCTCTTGGTCCAGACACTGAGAGGCCTTCCTTGAGGATAGGTCTCACACTGAGTTTCACAATGTGGTTTTGTGCCCAAGGAGCCCCTCCAGTCAGGGGGTGGCCTAATGTACCATGCTGGTTTCTCCTACACTGAACGTTGCACAGTATGGGAACCAAACTGGTGAGGGCACAGCAGGTACACTCAAGAGCTGAATCAAGATCTCGTGCATCTGAAGTCAAGGCGAAGATCAACCTTGTAGTTGGCATGTTGTCCAACGTTCAGTGTAGTTAAAACCAGAGTGGCCCATGAGGCCCCACCCATGGTCACGGGCTACATTGGTCACAAACACACATTGTGATGCTCAGGCTGAGCCCAGTCCTCAAGTAAGGCCACTCAGTGGCTGGATGAAGAGATAGCATATTGGGCTTGCCATGCCCCTAGGCCCCAATTTTTCACCATAGTTCGGGTTGTCCCTTCAGGCTTCCCCACGGCTTTTCTTTGGAATTCCTCTTTTGGTGGGACACCTGAGGTAACAAAACTGAAATGAGTCCTCCCATCCCACAGATTGACGAAAAGCAATTGGGAATCGGGCCAAATCCTCAGAGAGGAAGATTCGTCCATGGCCCATGAGGCCTCCCCGACATTCCAAGGCCATCGCTGATACAAAATCCAGAGACAAAAGCCTGAGCAAGCACCTCAGACTCGCACTTTCTTCGTATCCAGAAGAGTTCTTCTCATGGTTTGTCGATCGCGCCTGCCAAACCTACGTCCCCAAAACTAAGCTGAGTTTGTGTTTTCAGACTTCTGTCCTCAAAGTCTTGGGCACAACACCCTCCAGGCTGGGCCCCTGGAGCCACACATTAGGACTGTGCCTACCAATCCATGGGAATTCTGCCCATTCCATGGTCCAAAATCGTACAAATTAGGAGAAACCTCCAAAGTCCCTGAGGCCATCCCAATAGTTGGTCGCCCGGAACAAACAAGCGCTGTCTAACGCCAGCTGATAATCGACCTCCACTCATATCATAGATGGTTGTCCCCAGAGAAGAAGATTGAACCAGAAAGGACCCTAGGCCATAATAGGATCCATTGCTTTGGGTTACAGGCATGTGTCCTCAAAAGCCTGATTCCAATACGAGCATAGGGGTTTTCCTGAGGCACCCATCAGAACTCATCTCTTCTCCAGAAGGAAACCTGTGCATGGGAGCCATGTCCAAAGCTTAGGAGAGTACTTCAGGGTCCCGGTGCCACCGCCCCATTCCAAGGCGCTCATGGACACAAAAACACATTAGGACCCATCCTCACGAAAGTCCATTTCAAGTCAGCCACCCCGGTTGCTCAGGCAGAGCCATCAGATCTAAACTGTCTTGTTGCTAGGAGACAATTGGAATGCGAAGCGGGCTTCCCAGGCATCCATCCGCGAACGGTGCTCTGGAGTCATTCCATATGGAATGTCCTGGAGCTGTCCAAAAGGTCTCAATTGTCCCGCAGAAGGAATCCATGAAGGGGGCATCCCACAACTCCCAACGTGGGAAAACCTCAATGGCCTCGAGATTCTGCTCCCTTCATGAAGCTGCCGTCATGCTCAGAAACTCCAACCTGAGCCAACGTCTGATCCTCGCCCTGACTTCACATGGATGAGATATTGGTTCAGATATGCAGGGGGTACCTGCCATGCCCCCCCGAAACCCAAGTCTAGCTTGTCTTCTCAGACTTCTGTCCTCACAATCCTGGCTCCGAAGCCCTCTATTTTGGCAATTCCGGACCCACAATGCAGCACTCTGCCTGCCCTCTAGAGAAAAAAATTATTGCCTCATGAGCTGCCCAGGCACCTTAAATGAGGGTAAACCTACACAGCACTCGACTTTACCCAAATTATATAGTCTAACCTGGGCACTAATGCACTGTCGAACACAACCTGAGCCCGGACCTCCTGACCAACACCCAGAAAGCTGACCGCACACTGAGCACATAAAACCCGCCATGGCCTTAGGTCATCATCTCTTCCCTACCTCAGTTTTCAGGCTTCAGAACGAGACCTTATCTCCAATCACTGCCCAGGGGTGAGTGTGATGTAGAAATCAGAACTCCTCTTTACCCATGGCAAGAACCCTTGTGGTTGGCACGTTGTTCAACGTTCAGTTTTGGAGAAACCAGCATTCACCCTGAGGCACCACCCATTCTTGAGTGTTACGAGGGCATACACAGGCATTGTGACCCTCAGCATGAGTCCTGTCCTCTAGTAAGACCTCTCAGTGGCTGGATCATTAGATGTCATAATGGGCTTGACATGTCCCTAGGCCCCAATTTTTAACCAGATTTCTGATTGTCCAGTCGCCCCTCCAAGGGCTCTATACTGAAATCCCTCATTTGGTGGGACACCTGAGGTTAAAAAAGAAAACAACAACAACAACAACAAAATAAAACGGACTTCTTCCAGCCCACAGAATGACCCCAAACTCTTTGGACGGGGCCAAACCACCAGAGAGTAAGACTCGTCTATTTCCCATGAAGTCACCCAGAAATTCCACGACCATGAGTGACACGATATCCGGAGACAAAAACGTGAGCAGGAGCCTCACACTCGCCCTTCTTTCAAATCCTGAAGAGTTCTCCTCATGGTCTGTAGATCAGTCCTACCATAACTATGACCCGAAACATAAGCCGAGTTTGTGTTTTCAGACAACTGACCAAATAGCCCTGGCCTACACAACCTACAGGCTCAGGCCCCTGGAGCCAAACCTGAGGACTGCACTTGCCCTCTCCAAGGGAAATGTGTGTGCCCATTCCAATGGCCACAACCCTTCTAATAGGATAAACCTCCAAAGTCCCTGATCCATCTCAATAGTGGTGGCTTCCCAAAAAAGACAGGGGCAATCTGAGCCCAACTGAGCACCTACCTGCACTCAGACCCATAGACAGATGTCCCCAGAGGTAAAAAGGAAAGAACAGGCCCCTAGGCACTAATCAGATCCATTGCTTTGGTTTCCAGGCATCTCTCCTCAGAGGCCTGGATTTCAAAAGCAGCATATAGCTGTTTCTTGACTCGCCCATCAGGAAACATCTTATCTACACATGGGAAACTTGCACGTTGGAGCTGTGTCAAAGCCTCTGTTTAGGAGAACCCTTTAGGGCCCCAGTGCCACCGCTTCATTCCAAGGTCTCCATAGACACAAAAGCACTTTAGGACCCTTCCCTAGGGGTGTCCATTTCAACTCAGCGTCCTCGGTTGCTCCCCACAGATCCAGGAGATCTAAACTGTCTTGTTGCTAGGAGACAATTGGAATGCGAGGTGGGCTACAAAGCCATCCATCCTTAGAACCCTGCTCAGAATCATTGGCGTGGAGCCAAACAACAGGTCTCAATTGTCCTGCAGAAGACTCTCTGCAGTTTGGAGCTTCTCACAACTCCCATCGTGGGAAAACACCCATGTCCTCGTGATGCCCCCCCCCATTCATGAAGGGGCCATCAGGGACAGAAACTCCAACCTGAGCGATCGTCTGATCCTCGTCCTGACTTCAGATGCACGAGATCTCGATTCATGTCTGTAGATTGTGCCTGCCATGGCCTCACCCAGAAACCTAAGCCTAGCTTGTGTTCTCAGACTTTTGTCGTCAGACTACTGGCTCACAAGCCCTCCAGTTTGGCAATCCAGAACTACAATGCAGCACTCTGCCGGCCCTCCAGAAGAAAAACATTGTCCTCTGGGGCTACCCAGTAACACCAAATGAGGATCAACCTGCACCGACCTTGGCTGTACCCCAAATACATAGGCTGACCAGGGCACTAATGCCCTTTCTTACACAGCCTGAGCCTGGACCCCCTGGCCCCTCCCAGACAGCTGGCCGCACACTGAGTACATCCAGCCGCCATGGCCTTAGGTCGTCATCTCTTCCCAACCTCGGTTTCCAGGTTTCAGAACCTAGACCTTATCTCCAAGAACTGCCCAGGGTTGAAGGTGATGCAGAAATCAGAACTCCTTCCCCATGGCAAGAAACCTTGTGGTTGGCATGTTGTCCAACGTTCAGTGTGGTTGAAACCAGTGTGGCCTATGAGGCCCCGCCCATGCTCGCTGGCCACATTGGTCACAAACACACATTGTGACCCTCAGGCTGAGCCCAGTCCTCAAGTAAGGCCACTCAGTGGCTGGATGAAGAGATAGCATATTGGGCTTGCCATGCCCCTAGGCCCCCACTTTAAACCATAGTTCGGGATGTCCCTTCAGTCTTCCCCACGGCTTGGATTTGGAATTCCTCTTTTGGTGGGACACCTGAGGTAACAAACCTGAAAGGAGACCATCCATCCCACAGAATGTGAAAAGCAATTGGGAATCGGGCCAAATCCTCAGAGAGGAAGATTCGTGCATGGCCCATGAGTCCTCCGCGAAATTCCACGGCCATCGCTGATACAAAATCCAGAGACAAAAGCCTGAGCAAGCGCCTCAGACTCGCACTTTCTTCATATCCTGAAGAGTTCTTCTCATGGTTTGTCAATCGGGCCTGCCTGCCATAACTACGTCCCCAAACCTAAGCTGAGTTTGTGTTTTCAGACTTCTGTCCTCAAAGTCTTGGGCCACACAGCCTCCAGGCTGGGCGCCTGGAGCCACACATTAGGACTGTGCCTACCAATCCATGGGAATTCTGCCCATTCCATGATCCAAAATCGTACAAATTAGGAGAAACCTCCAAAGTCCCTGAACCATCCCAATAGTGTAGGTCGCCCGGAACAAACAAGGGATGTCTGACACCAGCTGATAATCGACCTCCACTCATACCATAGATGGATGTCCCCAGAGAAGAAGATTGAACCAGACAGGACCCTAGGCCATAATAGGATCCATTGCTATGGGTTACAGGCATGTGTCCTCAAAAGCCTGATTCCAATACGAGCATAGGGGTTTTCCTGAGGCACCCATCAGAACTCAATTCGTCTCCACAAGGAAACCTGTGCATGGGAGCCATGTCCATAGCTTAGGAGAGTACTTCAGGTTCCCGGTGCCACCGCCCCATCCAAGGCCCTCATGGACACAAAAACACATTAGGACCCATCCACAGGAAAGTCCATTTCAACTCAGCCACCCCGGTTGCTCCGGCAGAGCCATCAGATCTAAACTGTCTTGTTGCTAGGAGACAATTGGAATGCGAGGCGGGCTTCCCAGGCATCCATCCGCGAACGGTGCTCTGGAGTCATTCCATATGGGATGTCCTGGAGCTGTCCAACAGGTCTCAAATGTCCCGCAGAAGGAATCCTTGAAGGGGGCATCCCACAACTCCCAACGTGGGAAAACCTCAATGGCCCCGAGATACCGCTCCCTTCATAAAGCGGCCGTCATGCACAGGATCTCCAACCTAAGCCAACATCTGATCCTCGCCCTGACTTCAGAAGCATGAGATATTGTTTCAGATCTGCAGGGGGTACCTGTCGTGCCCTCGCCCTGAAACCCATGTCTAGCTTGTCTTCTCACAATTCCGTCCTCAAACTCCTGGCCCCGAAGTCCTAAAATTTGGCAATTCCGGACCCACAATGCAGCACTCTGCCTGCCCTCTTGAAAAAAAAAATTATTGCCTCATGAGCTGCCCAGGCAACTTAAATGAGGATAAACCTACACAGCACTCGACCTTACCCATATTATATAGTCTAACCTGGGCACTAATGCACTGTCGAGCACAACCTGAGCCAGGACCTCCTGACCAACACCCAGAAAGCTGACCGCACACTGAGCACATAAAACCCGCCATCGCCTTAAGTCATCATCTCTTCCCTACCTCAGTTTTCAGGCTTCAGAACCGAGACCTTATCTCCAATCACTGCCCAGGGGTGAGTCTGATGCAGAAATCAGAACTCTTCCTTACCCATGGCAAGAACCCTTGTGGTTGGCACGTTGTCCAACGTTCAGTGTAGGAGAAACTAGCATTCACCATGAGGCCCCGCGCATTCTTGAGTGGGATGAGGGCATACACACGCATTGTGACCCTCAGCATGAGTCCTGTCCTCTAGTAATTCCTCTCAGCGGCTGGACCTTTAGATGTCATAATGGGCTTGACATGTCCCTAGGCCCCAATTTTTAACCAGATTTCTGACTGTCCAGTCGCCCCTCCCCAGGTCTCTACTCTGGAATCCCTCATTTGGCGGGACACCTGACGTTAAAAAAGAAAACAACAACAACAACAACAAAAAAAAAAACGGACTTCTTCCAGCCCACAGAATGACCCCAATCTCTTTGGACGGGGCCAAACCACCAGAGAGTAAGACTCGTCCATTTCCCATAAAGTCACCCAGAAATTCCACGACCATGAGTGACACGATATATAGAGACAAAAACTTGAGCAGGAGCCTCACACTCGCCCTTCTTCCAAATCCCGAAGAGTTCTCCTCATGGTCTGTAGATCAGTCCTGCCATACCTATGACCCGAAACATAAGCCGAGTTTGTGTTTTCAGACAACTGTCCAAACAGCCCTGGCCTACACAACCTACAGGCTCAGGCCCCTGGAGCCAAACCTGAGGACTGCACTTGCCCTCTCCAAGGGAATTGTCTTTGCCCATTCCAATGGCCACAACCCTTCTAATAGGATAAACCTCCAAAGTCCCTGATCCATCTCAAAAGTGGTGACTTCCCAGGATAAACAGGGGCAATCTGAGCCCAAATGAGCCCCTACCTGCACTCAGACCCATAGACAGATGTCCCCATAGGTAAAAAGGAAAGAACAGGACCCAAGGCACTAATCAGATCCATTGCTTTGGTTTCCAGGCATCTCTCCTCAGAGGCCTGGATTTCAAAAGCAGCATATAGCTTTTTCTTGATTCACCCATCAGAAAACATCTCATCTACACATGGGAAACTTGCACGTTGGAGCTGTGTCAAAGCCTCTGTTTACGAGAACCCTTTAGGGCACCAGTGCCACCTCTTCATTCCAAGGTCTCCATAGACACAAAAGCACATTAGGACCCATCCTTAGGGGTGTCCATTTCAACTCAGCATCCTCGGTTGCTCCCCACAGATCCAGGAGATCTAACCTGTCTTGTTGCTAGGAGACAATTGGAATGCGAGGTGGGCTACGCAGCCATCCATCCTTAGAACCCTGCTCAGAATCATTGGCCTGGAGCCAAGCAACGGTCTCAATTGACCTGCAGAAGACTCTCTGCTGTTTGGAGCTTTTCATAACTCTCATCTTGGGAAAACCCCCATGGCCTCGTATTGCCCCCCCCCCATTCATGAAGAGGCCATCAGGGACAGAAACTCCAACCTGAGCGATCGTCTGATCCTCGTCCTGACTTAGATGCACGAGATCTCGATTCACTTCTGTAGATTGTGCCTGCCATGGCCTCACCCAGAAACCTAAGCCTAGCTTGTGTTCTCAGACTTTTGTCGTCAGACTACTGGCTCACAAGCCCTCCAGTTTGGCAATCCAGAACTACAATGCAGCACTCTGCCGGCCCTCCAGAAGAAAAACATTGTCCTCTGGGGCTACCCAGTAACACCAAATGAGGATCAACCTGCACCGACCTTGGCTGTACCCCAAATACATAGGCTGACCAGGGCACTAATGCCCTTTCTGACACAGCCTGAGCCTGGACCCCCTGGCCCCTCCCAGACAGCTGGCCGCACACTGAGTACATCCAGCCGACATGGCCATAGGTCGTCATCTCTTCCCAACCTCGGTTTCCAGGTTTCAGAACCTAGACCTTATCTCCAAGAACTGCCCAGGGTTGAAGGTGATGCAGAAATCAGAACTCCTTCCCCATGGCAAGAAACCTTGTGGTTGGCATGTTGTCCAACGTTCAGTGTGGTTGAAACCAGAGTGGCCCATGAGGCCCCGCCCATGCTCGCGGGCCACATTGGTCACAAACACACATTGTGATGCTCAGGCTGAGCCCAGTCCTCAAGTAAGGCCACTCAGTGGCTGGATGAAGAGATAGCATATTGGGCTTGCCATGCCCCTAGGCCCCCACTTTAAACCATAGTTCGGGATGTCCCTTCAGTCTTCCCCACGGCTTGGATTTGGAATTCCTCTTTTGGTGGGACACCTGAGGTAACAAACCTGAAAGGAGACCATCCATCCCACAGAATGACGAAAAGCAATTGGGAATCGGGCCAAATCCTCAGAGAGGAAGATTCGTGCATGGCCCATGAGTCCTCCCCGAAATTCCACGGCCATCGCTGATACAAAATCCAGAGACAAAAGCCTGAGCAAGCGCCTCAGACTCGCACTTTCTTCATATCCTGAAGAGTTCTTCTCATGGTTTGTCAATCGGGCCTGCCTGACATAACTACGTCCCCAAACCTAAGCTGAGTTTGTGTTTTCAGACTTCTGTCCTCAAAGTCTTGGGCCACACAGCCTCCAGGCTGGGCGCCTGGAGCCACACATTAGGACTGTGCCTACCAATCCATGGGAATTCTGCCCATTCCATGATCCAAAATCGTACAAATTAGGAGAAACTTCCAAAGTCCCTGAGGCCATCCCAATAGTGTAGGTCGCCCGGAACAAACAAGGGCTGTCTGACACCAGCTGATAATCGACCTCCACTCATACCATAGATGGATGTCCCCAGAGAAGAAGATTGAACCAGACAGGACCCTAGGCCATAATAGGATCCATTGCTATGGGTTACAGGCATGTGTCCTCAAAAGCCTGATTCCAATACGAGCATAGGGGTTTTCCTGAGGCACCCATCAGAACTCAATTCGTCTCCACAAGGAAACCTGTGCATGGGAGCCATGTCCATAGCTTAGGAGATTACTTCAGGTTCCCAGTGCCACCGCCCCATTCCAAGGCCCTCATGGACACAAAAACACATTAGGACCCATCCTCAGGAAAGTCCATTTCAACTCAGCCACCCCGGTTGCTCTGGCAGAGCCATCAGATCTAAACTGTCTTGTTGCTAGGAGACAATTGGAATGCGAGGCGGGCTTCCCAGGCATCCATCCGCGAATGGTGCTCTGGAGTCATTCCATATGGGATGTCCTGGAGCTGTCCAACAGGTCTCAAATGTCCCGCAGAAGGAATCCTTGAAGGGGGCATCCCACAACTCCCAACGTGGGAAAACCTCAATGGCCCCGAGATACCGCTCCCTTCATAAAGCGGCCGTCATGCACAGGAACTCCAACCTAAGACAACATATGATCCTCGCCCTGACTTCAGAAGCATGAGATATTGGTTCAGATCTGCAGGGGGTACCTGTCGTGCCCTCGCCCTGAAACCCAAGCCTAGCTTGTCTTCTCACAATTCCGTCCTCAAACTCCTGGCCCCGAAGTCCTAAAATTTGGCAATTCCGGACCCACAATGCAGCACTCTGCCTGCCCTCTAGAAAAAAAAAAATTATTGCCTCATGAGTTGCCCAGGCAACTTAAATGAGGATAAAACTACACAGCACTCGACCTTACCCATATTATATAGTCTAACCTGGGCACTAATGCACTGTCGAGCACAACCTGAGCCAGGACCTCCTGACCAACACCCAGAAAGCTGACCGCACACTGAGCACATAAAACCCTCCATGGCCTTAGGTCATCATCTCTTCCCTACCTCAGTTTTCAGGCTTCAGAACCGAGACCTTATCTCCAATACTGCCCAGGGGTGAGTCTGATGCAGAAATCAGAACTCCTCCTTACCCATGGCAAGAACCCTTGTGGTTGGCAAGTTGTCCAACGATCATGTAGGAAAAACACTGAGGCCCCGCCCATTCTTGAGTGCGACGAGGGCATACACACGCATTGAGACCCTCAGCATGAGTCCTGTCCTCTAGTAAGTCCTCTCAGTGGCTGGATCGTTAGATGTCATAATGGGCTTGACATGTCCCTAGGCCCCAATTTTTAACCAGATTTCTGATTGTCCAGTCGCCCCTCCTAGGGCTCTACTCTGAAATCCCTCATTTGGTGGGACACATGAGGTTAAAAAAGAAAACAACAACAACAACAACAACAACAACAAAATAAAAAGGACTTCTTCCAGCCCACAGAATGAACCCAAACTCTTTGGACGGGGCCAAACCACCAGAGAGTAAGACTCGTCCATTTCCCATGAAGTCACCCAGAAATTCCACGACCATGAGTGACACGATATCACGAGACAAAAACTTGAGCAGGAGCCTCACACTCGCCCTTCTTTCAAATCCCGAAAATTTCTCCTCATGGTCTGTAGATCAGTCCTGCCATACCTATGACCTGAAACATAAGCCGAGTTTGTGTTTTCAGACAACTGTCCAAAAGGGGCTGGACGACACAACCTACAGGCTCAGGCCCCTGGAGCCAAACCTGAGGACTGTACTTGCCCTCTCCAAGGGAATTGTGTGTGCCCATTCCAATGGCCACAACCCTTCTAATAGGATAAACCTCCAAAGTCCCTGATATATCTCAATAGTGGTAGCTTCCCAGGAAAAACAGGGGCAATCTGAGCCCAAATGAGCCCCTGCCTACACTCAGACCCATAGACAGATGTCCTCAGAGGTAAAAAGGAAAGAACAGGACCCAAGGCACTAATCAGATCCATTGCTTTGGTTTCCAGGCATCTCTCCTCAGAGGCCTGGATTTCAAAAGCAGCATATAGCTGTTTCTTGACTCGCCCATCAGGAAACATCTTATCTACACATGGGAAACTTGCACGTTGGAGCTGTGTCAAAGCCTCTGTTTAGGAGAACCCTTTAGGGCCCCAGTGCCACCGCTTCATTCCAAGGTCTCCATAGACACAAAAGCACTTTAGGACCCTTCCCCAGGGGTGTCCATTTCAACTCAGCATCCTCGGTAGCTCCCCACAGATCCAGGAGATCTAAACTGTCTTGTTGCTAGGAGACAATTGGAATGCGAGGTGGGCTACCCAGCCATTCATCCTTAGAACCCTTCTCAGAATCATTGGCCTGGAGCCAAACAACAGGTCTCAATTGTCCTGCCGAAGACTCTCTGCAGTTTGGAGCTTCTCACAACTCCCATCATGGGAAAACACCCATGGCCTCGTGATGCCCCCCCATTTATGAAGGGGCCATCAGGGACAGAAACTCCAACCTGAGCGATCGTCTGATCCTCGCCCTGACTTCAGATGCACGAGATCTCGATTCAGGTCTGTAGATTGTGCCTGCCATGGCCTCACCCAGAAACCTAAGCCTAGCTTGTGTTCTCAGACTTTTGTCGTCAGACTACTGGCCCACAAGGCCTCCAGTTTGGCAATCCAGAACTACAATGCAGCACTCTGCCTGCCCTCCAGATAAAAACATTGTCCTCTGGGGCTACCCAGTAACCCCAAATGAGGATCAACCTGCACCGACCTTGGCTGTACCCCAAATACATAGGCTGACCAGGGCACTAATGCCCTTTCTGACACAGCCTGAGCCTGGACCCCCTGGCCACTCCCAGACAGCTGGCCGCACACTGAGCACATCGAGCCGCCACGGCCTTAGGTCGTCATCTCTTCCCAACCTCGGTTTCCAGGTTTCAGAACCTAGACCTTATCTCCAATCACTGTCCATGTTGAAGGTGATGCAGAAATCAGAACTCCTTCCCCATGGCAAGAAACCTTGTGGTTGGCATGTTGTCCAACGTTCAGTGTCGTTGAAACCAGTGTGGCCCATGAGGCCCCGCCCATGCTCACGGGCCACATTGGTCACAAACACACATTGTGACCCTCAGGCTGAGCCCAGTCCTCAAGTAAGGCCACTCAGTGGCTGGATGAAGAGATAGCATATTGGGCTTGCCATGCCCCTAGGCCCCAATTTTTCACCATAGTTCGGATTGTCTCTTCAGTCTTCCCCACGGCTTTGCTTTGGAATTCCTCTTTTGGTGGGACACCTGAGGTAACAAAACTGAAATGAGTCCTCCCATTCCACAGATTGACGAAAAGCAATTGGGAATCGGGCCAAATCCTCAGAGAGGAAGATTCGTCCATGGCCCATGAGGCCTCCCCGACATTCCACGGCCATCACTGATACAAAATCCAGAGACAAAAGCCTGAGCAATCGCCACAGACTCGCACTTTCTTCATATCCTGTAGAGTTCTTCTCATGGTTTGTAGATCGGGCCTGCCATACCTACGTCCCAAAACCTAAGCTGAGTTTGTGTTTTCAGACTTCTGTCCTCAAAGTCTTGGGCCACACATCCTCCAGGCTGGGCCCCTGGAGCCACACATTAGGACTGTGCCTACCAATCTATGGGAATTCTGCCCATTCCATGGTCCAAAATCGTACAAATTAGGAGAAACCTCCAACGACCCTTAGGCCATCCCAATAGTGTGGGTCACCCGGAACAAACAAGGGGTGTCTGACACCAGCTGATAATCGACCTCCACTCATACCATAGATGGATGTCCCCAGAGAAGAAGATTGAACCAGACAGGACCCTCGGCCATAATAGGATCCATTGCTTTGGGTTACAGGCATGTGTCCTCAAAAGCCTGATTCCAATACGAGCATAGGGGTTTTCCTGAGGCACCCATCAGAACTCATCTCATCTCCACAAGTAAACCTGTGCATGGGAGCCATGTCCAAAGCTTAGGAAAGTACTTCAGGTCGCCGGTGCCACCGCCCCATTCCAAGGCCCTCATGGACACAAAAACACATTAGGACACATCCTCAGGAAAGTCCATTTCAACTCAGCCACCGAGGTTGCTCCCGCAGAGCCATCAGATCTAAACTGTCTTGTTGCTAGGAGACAATTGGAATGCGAGGCGGGCTTCCCAGGCATCCATCCGCGAACGGTGCTCTGGAGCCATTCCATATGGGATGTCCTGGAGCTGTCCAACAGGTCTCAATTGTCCGGAAGAAGGAATCCTGGAAGGGGGCATCCCACAACCCCCAACGTGGGAAACCTCAATGGTCTCGAGATTCCGCTCCCTTCATGAAGCGGCCGTCATGCTCAGAAACTCCCACCTGAGCCAACGTCTGATCCTCGCCCTGACTTCAGATGCATGAGATATGGGTTCAGATCTGCAGGGGGTACCTGCCGTGCCCTCGCCCTGAAACCCAAGTCTAGCTTGTCTTCTCAGACTTCCATCCTCACACTCCTGGCCCCAAAGCCCTCAAGTTTGGCAATTCCGGACCCACAATGCAGCACTCTGCCTGCCCTCTAGAAAAAAAAATCATTGCCTCATGAGCTGCCCAGGCACCTTAAATGAGGGTAAACCTACACAGCACTCGACTTTACCCAAATTATATAGTCTAACCTGGGCACTAATGCACTGTCGAACACATCCTGAGCACGGACCTCCTGACCAACACCCAGAAAGCTGACCGCACACTGAGCACATAAAACCCGCCATGGCCTTAGGTCATCATCTCTTCCCTACCTCAGTTTTCAGGCTTCAGAACCGAGACCTTATCTCCAATCACTGCCCAGGGGTGAGTCTGATGCAGAAATCAGAACTCCTCCTTACCCATGGCAAGAACCCTTGTGGTTGGCACGTTGTGCAACGATCAGTGTAGGAGAAACCCTGAGGCCCCGCCCATTCTTGAGTGCGACGAGGGCATACACACGCATTGTGACCCTCAGCATGAGTCCTGTCCTCTAGTAAGTCCTCTCAGTGGCTGGACCATTAGATGTCATAATGGGCTTGACATGTCCCTAGGCCCCAATTTTTAACCAGATTTCTGATTGTCCAGTCGCCCCTCCTAGGTCTCTACTCTGAAATCCCTCATTTGGTGGGACACCTGAGGTTAAAAAAGAAAACAACAACAACAACAACAACAACAACAAAATAAAACGGACTTCTTCCAGCCCACAGAATGAACCCAAACTCTTTGGACGGGGCCAAACCACCAGAGAGTAAGACTCGTCCATTTCCCATGAAGTCACCCAGAAATTCCACGACCATGAGTGACACGATATCCCGAGACAAAAACTTGAGCAGGAGCCTCACACTCGCCCTTCTTTCAAATCCCGAAAAGTTCTCCTCATGGTCTGTAGATCAGTCCTGCCATACCTATGACCTGAAACATAAGCCGAGTTTGTGTTTTCAGACAACTGTCCAAAAGGGGCTGGACGACACAACCTACAGGCTCAGGCCCCTGGATCCAAACCTGAGGACTGTACTTGCCCTCTCCAAGGGAATTGTGTGTGCCCATTCCAATGGCCACAACCCTTCTAATAGGATAAACCTCCAAAGTCCCTGATATATCTCAATAGAGGTAGCTTCCCAGGAAAAACAGGGGCAATCTGAGCCCAAATGAGCCCCTACCTGCACTCAGACCCATAGACAGATGTCCTCAGAGGTAAAAAGGAAAGCACAGGCCCCTAGGCACTAATCAGTTCCATTGCTTTGGTTTCCAGGCATCTCTCCTCAGAGGCCTGGATTTCAAAAGCAGCATATAGCTGTTTCTTGTTTCACCCATCAGAAAACATCTCATCTACACATGGGAAACTTGCACGTTGGAGCTGTGTCAAAGCCTCTGTTTAGGAGAACCCTTTAGGGCCCCAGTGCCACCGCTTCATTCCAAGGTCTCCATAGACACAAAAGCACATTCGGACCCATCCCCAGGGGTGTGCATTTCAACTCAGCATCCTCGGTAGCTCCCCACAGATCCAGGAGATCTAAACTGTCTTGTTGCTAGGAGACAATTGGAATGCGAGGTGGGCTACCCAGCCATCCATCCTTAGAACCCTGCTCAGAATCATTGGCCTGGAGCCAAACAACAGGTCTCAATTGTCCTGCCGAAGACTCTCTGCAGTTTGGAGCTTCTCACAACTCCCATCATGGGAAAACCCCCATGGCCTCGTGATGCCCCCCCATTCATGAAGGGGCCATCAGGGACAGAAACTCCAACCTGAGCGATCGTCTGATCCTCGCCCTGACTTCAGATGCACGAGATCTCGATTCAGGTCTGTAGATTGTGCCTGCCATGGCCTCACCCAGAAACCTAAGCCTAGCTTGTGTTCTCAGACTTTTGTCGTCAGACTACTGGCCCACAAGGCCTCCAGTTTGGCAATCCAGAACTACAATGCAGCACTCTGCCTGCCCTCCAGATAAAAAACATTGTCCTCTGGGGCTACCCAGTAACCCCAAATGAGGATCAACCTGCACCGACCTTGGCTGTACCCCAAATACATAGGCTGACCAGGGCACTAATGCCCTTTCTGACACAGCCTGAGCCTGGACCCCCTGGCCCCTCCCAGACAGCTGGCCGCACACTGAGCACATCGAGCCGCCATGGCCTTAGGTCGTCATCTCTTCCCAACCTCGGTTTTCAGGTTTCAGAACCTAGACCTTATCTCCAATCACTGTCCATGTTGAAGGTGATGCAGAAATCAGAACTCCTTCCCCATGGCAAGAAACCTTGTGGTTGGCATGTTGTCCAACGTTCAGTGTCGTTGAAACCAGTGTGGCCCATGAGGCCCCGCCCATGCTCGCGGGCCACATTGGTCACAAACACACATTGTGACCCTCAGGCTGAGCCCAGTCCTCAAGTAAGGCCACTCAGTGGCTGGATGAAGAGATAGCATATTGGGCTTGCCATGCCCCTAGGCCCCAATTTTTCACCATAGTTCGGATTGTCTCTTCAGTCTTCCCCACGGCTTTGCTTTGGAATTCCTCTTTTGGTGGGACACCTGAGGTAACAAAACTGAAATGAGTCCTCCCATCCCACAGATTGACGAAAAGCAATTGGGAATCGGGCCAAATCCTCAGAGAGGAAGATTCGTCCATGGCCCATGAGGCCTCCCCGACATTCCACGGCCATCACTGATACAAAATCCAGAGACAAAAGCCTGAGCAATCGCCACAGACTCGCACTTTCTTCATATCCTGTAGAGTTCTTCTCATGGTTTGTAGATCGGGCCTGCCATACCTACGTCCCCAAACCTAAGCTGAGTTTGTGTTTTCAGACTTCTGTCCTCAAAGTCTTGGGCCACACATCCTCCAGGCTGGGCCCCTGGAGCCAAACATTAGGACTGTGCCTACCAATCTATGGGAAATCTGCCCATTCCATGGTCGAAAATCGTACAAATTAGGAGAAACCTCCAACGACCCTTAGGCCATCCCAATAGTGTGGGTCACCCGGAACAAACAAGGGGTGTCTGACACCAGCTGATAATCGACCTCCACTCATACCATAGATGGATGTCCCCAGAGAAGAAGATTGAACCAGACAGGACCCTAGGCCATAATAGGATCCATTGCTTTGGGTTACAGCCATGTGTCCTCAAAAGCCTGATTCCAATACGAGCATAGGGGTTTTCCTGAGGCACCCATCAGAACTCATCTCGTCTCCACAAGTAAACCTGTGCATGGGAGCCATGTCCAAAGCTTAGGAAAGTACTTCAGGTTGCCGGTGCCACCGCCCCATTCCAAGGCCCTCATGGACACAAAAACACATTAGGACACATCCTCAGGAAAGTCCATTTCAACTCAGCCACCGAGGTTGCTCCCGCAGAGCCATCAGATCTAAACTGTCTTGTTGCTAGGAGACAATTGGAATGCGAGGCGGGCTTCCCAGGCATCCATCCGCGAACGGTGCTCTGGAGTCATTCCATATGGGATGTCCTGGAGCTGTCCAACAGGTCTCAATTGTCCCGAAGAAGGAATCCTGGAAGGGGGCATCCCACAACTCCCAACGTGGGAAAACCTCAATGGTCTCGAGATTCCGCTCCCTTCATGAAGCGGCCGTCATGCTCAGAAACTCCCACCTGAGCCAACGTCTGATCCTCGCCCTGACTTCAGATGCATGAGATATGGGTTCAGATCTGCAGGGGGTACCTGCCGTGCCCTCGCCCTGAAACCCAAGTCTAGCTTGTCTTCTCAGACTTCCATCCTCACACTCCTGGCCCCAAAGCCCTCAAGTTTGGCAATTCCGGACCCACAATGCAGCACTCTGCCTGCCCTCTAGAAAAAAAATCATTGCCTCATGAGCTGCCCAGGCACCTTAAATGAGGGTAAACCTACACAGCACTCGACTTTACCCAAATTATATAGTCTAACCTGGGCACTAATGCACTGTCGAACACATCCTGAGCCCGGACCTCCTGACCAACACCCAGAAAGCTGACCGCACACTGAGCACATAAAACCCGCCATGGCCTTAGGTCATCATCTCTTCCCTACCTCAGTTTTCAGGCTTCAGAACCGAGACCTTATCTCCAATCACTGCCCAGGGGTGAGTCTGATGCAGAAATCAGAACTCCTCCTTACCCATGGCAAGAACCCTTGTGGTTGGCACGTTGTGCAACGATCAGTGTAGGAGAAACCCTGAGGCCCCGCCCATTCTTGAGTGCGACGAGGGCATACACACGCATTGTGACCCTCAGCATGAGTCCTGTCCTCTAGTAAGTCCTCTCAGTGGCTGGACCATTAGATGTCATAATGGGCTTGACATGTCCCTAGGCCCCAATTTTAACCAGATTTCTGATTGTCCAGTCGCCCCTCCTAGGGCTCTACTCTGAAATCCCTCATTTGGTGGGACACCTGAGGTTAAAAAAGAAAACAACAACAACAACAACAACAACAACAAAATAAAACGGACTTCTTCCAGCCCACAGAATGAACCCAAACTCTTTGGACGGGGCCAAACCACCAGAGAGTAAGACTCGTCCATTTCCCATGAAGTCACCCAGAAATTCCACGACCATGAGTGACACGATATCCCGAGACAAAAACTTGAGCAGGAGCCTCACACTCGCCCTTCTTTCAAATCCCGAAAAGTTCTCCTCATGGTCTGTAGATCAGTCCTGCCATACCTATGACCTGAAACATAAGCCGAGTTTGTGTTTTCAGACAACTGTCCAAAAGGGGCTGGACGACACAACCTACAGGCTCAGGCCCCTGGATCCAAACCTGAGGACTGTACTTGCCCTCTCCAAGGGAATTGTGTGTGCCCATTCCAATGGCCACAACCCTTCTAATAGGATAAACCTCCAAAGTCCCTGATATATCTCAATAGTGGTAGCTTCCCAGGAAAAACAGGGGCAATCTGAGCCCAAATGAGCCCCTACCTGCACTCAGACCCATAGACAGATGTCCTCAGAGGTAAAAAGGAAAGAACAGGCCCCTAGGCACTAATCAGATCCATTGCTTTGGTTTCCAGGCATCTCTCCTCAGAGGCCTGGATTTCAAAAGCAGCATATAGCTGTTTCTTGTTTCACCCATCAGAAAACATCTCATCTACACATGGGAAACTTGCACGTTGGAGCTGTGTCAAAGCCTCTGTTTAGGAGAACCCTTTAGGGCCCCAGTGCCACCGCTTCATTCCAAGGTCTCCATAGACACAAAAGCACATTCGGACCCATCCCCAGGGGTGTGCATTTCAACTCAGCATCCTCGGTAGCTCCCCACAGATCCAGGAGATCTAAACTGTCTTGTTGCTAGGAGACAATTGGAATGCGAGGTGCGCTACCCAGCCATCCATCCTTAGAACCCTGCTCAGAATCATTGGCCTGGAGCCAAACAACAGGTCTCAATTGTCCTGCCGAAGACTCTCTGCAGTTTGGAGCTTCTCACAACTCCCATCATGGGAAAACCCCCATGGCCTCGTGATGCCCCCCCATTCATGAAGGGGCCATCAGGTACAGAAACTCCAACCTGAGCGATCGTCTGATCCTCGCCCTGACTTCAGATGCACGAGATCTCGATTCAGGTCTGTAGATTGTGCCTGCCATGGCCTCACCCAGAAACCTAAGCCTAGCTTGTGTTCTCAGACTTTTGTCGTCAGACTACTGGCCCACAAGGCCTCCAGTTTGGCAATCCAGAACTACAATGCAGCACTCTGCCTGCCCTCCAGATAAAAAACATTGTCCTCTGGGGCTACCCAGTAACCCCAAATGAGGATCAACCTGCACCGACCTTGGCTGTACCCCAAATACATAGGCTGACCAGGGCACTAATGCCCTTTCTGAAACAGCCTGAGCCTGGACCCCCTGGCCCCTCCCAGACAGCTGGCCGCACACTGAGCACATCGAGCCGCCATGGCCTTAGGTCGTCATCTCTTCCCAACCTCGGTTTTCAGGTTTCAGAACCTAGACCTTATCTCCAATCACTGTCCATGTTGAAGGTGATGCAGAAATCAGAACTCCTTCCCCATGGCAAGAAACCTTGTGGTTGGCATGTTGTCCAACGTTCAGTGTCGTTGAAACCAGTGTGGCCCATGAGGCCCCGCCCATGCTCACGGGCCACATTGGTCACAAACACACATTGTGACCCTCAGGCTGAGCCCAGTCCTCAAGTAAGGCCACTCAGTGGCTGGATGAAGAGATAGCATATTGGGCTTGCCATGCCCCTAGGCCCCAATTTTTCACCATAGTTCGGATTGTCTCTTCAGTCTTCCCCACGGCTTTGCTTTGGAATTCCTCTTTTGGTGGGACACCTGAGGTAACAAAACTGAAATGAGTCCTCCCATTCCACAGATTGACGAAAAGCAATTGGGAATCAGGCCAAATCCTCAGAGAGGAAGATTCGTCCATGGCCCATGAGGCCTCCCCGACATTCCACGGCCATCACTGATACAAAATCCAGAGACAAAAGCCTGAGCAATCGCCACAGACTCGCACTTTCTTCATATCCTGTAGAGTTCTTCTCATGGTTTGTAGATCGGGCCTGCCATACCTACGTCCCCAAACCTAAGCTGAGTTTGTGTTTTCAGACTTCTGTCCTCAAAGTCTTGGGCCAACATCCTCCAGGCTGGGCCCCTGGAGCCACACATTAGCACTGTGCCTACCAATCTATGGGAATTCTGCCCATTCCATGGTCCAAAATCGTACAAATTAGGAGAAACCTCCAACGACCCTTAGGCCATCCCAATAGTGTGGGTCACCCGGAACAAACAAGGGGTGTCTGACACCAGCTGATAATCGACCTCCACTCATACCATAGATGGATGTCCCCAGAGAAGAAGATTGAACCAGACAGGACCCTAGGCCATAATAGGATCCATTGCTTTGGGTTACAGCCATGTGTCCTCAAAAGCCTGATTCCAATACGAGCATAGGGGTTTTCCTGAGGCACCCATCAGAACTCATCTCGTCTCCACAAGTAAACCTGTGCATGGGAGCCATGTCCAAAGCTTAGGAAAGTACTTCAGGTTGCCGGTGCCACCGCCCCATTCCAAGGCCCTCATGGACACAAAAACACATTAGGACACATCCTCAGGAAAGTCCATTTCAACTCAGCCACCGAGGTTGCTCCCGCAGAGCCATCAGATCTAAACTGTCTTGTTGCTAGGAGACAATTGGAATGCGAGGCGGGCTTCCCAGGCATCCATCCGCGAACGGTGCTCTGGAGTCATTCCATATGGGATGTCCTGGAGCTGTCCAACAGGTCTCAATTGTCCGGAAGAAGGAATCCTGGAAGGGGGCATCCCACAACTCCCAACGTGGGAAAACCTCAATGGTCTCGAGATTCCGCTCCCTTCATGAAGCGGCCGTCATGCTCAGAAACTCCCACCTGAGCCAACGTCTGATCCTCGCCCTGACTTCAGATGCATGAGATATGGGTTCAGATCTGCAGGGGGTACCTGCCGTGCCCTCGCCCTGAAACCCAAGTCTAGCTTGTCTTCTCAGACTTCCATCCTCACACTCCTGGCCCCAAAGCCCTCAAGTTTGGCAATTCTGGACCCACAATGCAGCACTCTGCCTGCCCTCTAGAAAAAAAAAATTATTGCCTCATGAGCTGCCCAGGCACCTTAAATGAGGGTAAACCTACACAGCACTCGACTTTACCCAAATTATATAGTCTAACCTGGGCACAAATGCACTGTCGAACACATCCTGAGCCCGGACCTCCTGACCAACACCCAGAAAGCTGACCGCACACTGAGCACATAAAACCCGCCATGGCCTTAGGTCATCATCTCTTCCCTACCTCAGTTTTCAGGCTTCAGAACCGAGACCTTATCTCCAATCACTGCCCAGGGGTGAGTCTGATGCAGAAATCAGAACTCCTCCTTACCCATGGCAAGAACCCTTGTGGTTGGCACGTTGTGCAACGATCAGTGTAGGAGAAACCCTGAGGCCCCGCCCATTCTTGAGTGCGACGAGGGCATACACACGCATTGTGACCCTCAGCATGAGTCCTGTCCTCTAGTAAGTCCTCTCAGTGGCTGGACCATTAGATGTCATAATGGGCTTGACATGTCCCTAGGCCCCAATTTTTAACCAGATTTCTGATTGTCCAGTCGCCCCTCCTAGGGCTCTACTCTGAAATCCCTCATTTGGTGGGACACCTGAGGTTAAAAAAGAAAACAACAACAACAACAACAACAACAACAACAAAATAAAACGGACTTCTTCCAGCCCACAGAATGAACCCAAACTCTTTGGACCGGGCCAAACCACCAGAGTAAGACTCGTCCATTTCCCATGAAGTCACCCAGAAATTCCACGACCATGAGTGACACGATATCCCGAGACAAAAACTTGAGCAGGAGCCTCACACTCGCCCTTCTTTCAAATCCCGAAAAGTTCTCCTCATGGTCTGTAGATCAGTCCTGCCATACCTATGACCTGAAACATAAGCCGAGTTTGTGTTTTCAGACAACTGTCCAAAAGGGGCTGGACGACACAACCTACAGGCTCAGGCCCCTGGATCCAAACCTGAGGACTGTACTTGCCCTCTCCAAGGGAATTGTGTGTGCCCATTCCAATGGCCACAACCCTTCTAATAGGATAAACCTCCAAAGTCCCTGATATATCTCAATAGTGGTAGCTTCCCAGGAAAAACTGGGGCAATCTGAGCCCAAATGAGCCCCTACCTGCACTCAGACCCATAGACAGATGTCCTCAGAGGTAAAAAGGAAAGCACAGGCCCCTAGGCACTAATCAGTTCCATTGCTTTGGTTTCCAGGCATCTCTCCTCAGAGGCCTGGATTTCAAAAGCAGCATATAGCTGTTTCTTGTTTCACCCATCAGAAAACATCTCATCTACACATGGGAAACTTGCACGTTGGAGCTGTGTCAAAGCCTCTGTTTAGGAGAACCCTTTAGGGCCCCAGTGCCACCGCTTCATTCCAAGGTCTCCATAGACACAAAAGCACATTCGGACCCATCCCCAGGGGTGTGCATTTCAACTCAGCATCCTCGGTAGCTCCCCACAGATCCAGGAGATCTAAACTGTCTTGTTGCTAGGAGACAATTGGAATGCGAGGTGGGCTACCCAGCCATCCATCCTTAGAACCCTGCTCAGAATCATTGGCCTGGAGCCAAACAACAGGTCTCAATTGTCCTGCCGAAGACTCTCTGCAGTTTGGAGCTTCTCACAACTCCCATCATGGGAAAACCCCCATGGCCTCGTGATGCCCCCCCATTCATGAAGGGGCCATCAGGGACAGAAACTCCAACCTGAGCGATCGTCTGATCCTCGCCCTGACTTCAGATGCACGAGATCTCGATTCAGGTCTGTAGATTGTGCCTGCCATGGCCTCACCCAGAAACCTAAGCCTAGCTTGTGTTCTCAGACTTTTGTCGTCAGACTACTGGCCCACAAGGCCTCCAGTTTGGCAATCCAGAACTACAATGCAGCACTCTGCCTGCCCTCCAGATAAAAAACATTGTCCTCTGGGGCTACCCAGTAACCCCAAATGAGGATCAACCTGCACCGACCTTGGCTGTACCCCAAATACATAGGCTGACCAGGGCACTAATGCCCTTTCTGACACAGCCTGAGCCTGGACCCCCTGGCCCCTCCCAGACAGCTGGCCGCACACTGAGCACATCGAGCCGCCATGGCCTTAGGTCGTCATCTCTTCCCAACCTCGGTTTTCAGGTTTCAGAACCTAGACCTTATCTCCAATCACTGTCCATGTTGAAGGTGATGCAGAAATCAGAACTCCTTCCCCATGGCAAGAAACCTTGTGGTTGGCATGTTGTCCAACGTTCAGTGTCGTTGAAACCAGTGTGGCCCATGAGGCCCCGCCCATGCTCACGGGCCACATTGGTCACAAACACACATTGTGACCCTCAGGCTGAGCCCAGTCCTCAAGTAAGGCCACTCAGTGGCTGGATGAAGAGATAGCATATTGGGCTTGCCATGCCCCTAGGCCCCAATTTTTCACCATAGTTCGGATTGTCTCTTCAGTCTTCCCCACGGCTTTGCTTTGGAATTCCTCTTTTGGTGGGACACCTGAGGTAACAAAACTGAAATGAGTCCTCCCATTCCACAGATTGACGAAAAGCAATTGGGAATCAGGCCAAATCCTCAGAGAGGAAGATTCGTCCATGGCCCATGAGGCCTCCCCGACATTCCACGGCCATCACTGATACAAAATCCAGAGACAAAAGCCTGAGCAATCGCCACAGACTCGCACTTTCTTCATATCCTGTAGAGTTCTTCTCATGGTTTGTAGATCGGGCCTGCCATACCTACGTCCCCAAACCTAAGCTGAGTTTGTGTTTTCAGACTTCTGTCCTCAAAGTCTTGGGCCACACATCCTCCAGGCTGGGCCCCTGGAGCCACACATTAGGACTGTGCCTACCAATCTATGGGAATTCTGCCCATTCCATGGTCCAAAATCGTACAAATTAGGAGAAACCTCCAACGACCCTTAGGCCATCCCAATAGTGTGGGTCACCCGGAACAAACAAGGGGTGTCTGACACCAGCTGATAATCGACCTCCACTCATACCATAGATGGATGTCCCCAGAGAAGAAGATTGAACCAGACAGGACCCTAGGCCATAATAGGATCCATTGCTTTGGGTTACAGGCATGTGTCCTCAAAAGCCTGATTCCAATACGAGCATAGGGGTTTTCCTGAGGCACCCATCAGAACTCATCTCGTCTCCACAAGTAAACCTGTGCATGGGAGCCATGTCAAAAGCTTAGGAAAGTACTTCAGGTTGCCGGTGCCACCGCCCCATTCCAAGGCCCTCATGGACACAAAAACACATTAGGACACATCCTCAGGAAAGTCCATTTCAACTCAGCCACCGAGGTTGCTCCCGCAGAGCCATCAGATCTAAACTGTCTTGTTGCTAGGAGACAATTGGAATGCGAGGCGGGCTTCCCAGGCATCCATCCGCGAACGGTGCTCTGGAGTCATTCCATATGGGATGTCCTGGAGCTGTCCAACAGGTCTCAATTGTCCGGAAGAAGGAATCCTGGAAGGGGGCATCCCACAACTCCCAACGTGGGAAAACCTCAATGGTCTCGAGATTCCGCTCCCTTCATGAAGCGGCCGTCATGCTCAGAAACTCCCACCTGAGCCAACGTCTGATCCTCGCCCTGACTTCAGATGCATGAGATATGGGTTCAGATCTGCAGGGGGTACCTGCCGTGCCCTCGCCCTGAAACCCAAGTCTAGCTTGTCTTCTCAGACTTCCATCCTCACACTCCTGGCCCCAAAGCCCTCAAGTTTGGCAATTCCGGACCCACAATGCAGCACTCTGCCTGCCCTCTAGAAAAAAAAATCATTGCCTCATGAGCTGCCCAGGCACCTTAAATGAGGGTAAACCTACACAGCACTCGACTTTACCCAAATTATATAGTCTAACCTGGGCACTAATGCACTGTCGAACACATCCTGAGCACGGACCTCCTGACCAACACCCAGAAAGCTGACCGCACACTGAGCACATAAAACCCGCCATGGCCTTAGGTCATCATCTCTTCCCTACCTCAGTTTTCAGGCTTCAGAACCGAGACCTTATCTCCAATCACTGCCCAGGGGTGAGTCTGATGCAGAAATCAGAACTCCTCCTTACCCATGGCAAGAACCCTTGTGGTTGGCACGTTGTGCAACGATCAGTGTAGGAGAAACCCTGAGGCCCCGCCCATTCTTGAGTGCGACGAGGGCATACACACGCATTGTGACCCTCAGCATGAGTCCTGTCCTCTAGTAAGTCCTCTCAGTGGCTGGACCATTAGATGTCATAATGGGCTTGACATGTCCCTAGGCCCCAATTTTTAACCAGATTTCTGATTGTCCAGTCGCCCCTCCTAGGGCTCTACTCTGAAATCCCTCATTTGGTGGGACACCTGAGGTTAAAAAAGAAAACAACAACAACAACAACAACAACAACAACAAAATAAAACGGACTTCTTCCAGCCCACAGAATGAACCCAAACTCTTTGGACCGGGCCAAACCACCAGAGTAAGACTCGTCCATTTCCCATGAAGTCACCCAGAAATTCCACGACCATGAGTGACACGATATCCCGAGACAAAAACTTGAGCAGGAGCCTCACACTCGCCCTTCTTTCAAATCCCGAAAAGTTCTCCTCATGGTCTGTAGATCAGTCCTGCCATACCTATGACCTGAAACATAAGCCGAGTTTGTGTTTTCAGACAACTGTCCAAAAGGGGCTGGACGACACAACCTACAGGCTCAGGCCCCTGGATCCAAACCTGAGGACTGTACTTGCCCTCTCCAAGGGAATTGTGTGTGCCCATTCCAATGGCCACAACCCTTCTAATAGGATAAACCTCCAAAGTCCCTGATATATCTCAATAGTAGTAGCTTCCCAGGAAAAACAGGGGCAATCTGAGCCCAAATGAGCCCCTACCTGCACTCAGACCCATAGACAGATGTCCTCAGAGGTAAAAAGGAAAGCACAGGCCCCTAGGCACTAATCAGTTCCATTGCTTTGGTTTCCAGGCATCTCTCCTCAGAGGCCTGGATTTCAAAAGCAGCATATAGCTGTTTCTTGTTTCACCCATCAGAAAACATCTCATCTACACATGGGAAACTTGCACGTTGGAGCTGTGTCAAAGCCTCTGTTTAGGAGAACCCTTTAGGGCCCCAGTGCCACCGCTTC
This sequence comes from Mustela nivalis, assembly GCF_964662115.1. NCBI lineage: Eukaryota > Metazoa > Chordata > Mammalia > Carnivora > Mustelidae > Mustela > Mustela nivalis. The sequence goes on from NW_028136554.1 coordinate 1,757,952, forward strand.
ATTCCAAGGTCTCCATAGACACAAAAGCACATTCGGACCCATCCCCAGGGGTGTGCATTTCAACTCAGCATCCTCGGTAGCTCCCCACAGATCCAGGAGATCTAAACTGTCTTGTTGCTAGGAGACAATTGGAATGCGAGGTGGGCTACCCAGCCATCCATCCTTAGAACCCTGCTCAGAATCATTGGCCTGGAGCCAAACAACAGGTCTCAATTGTCCTGCCGAAGACTCTCTGCAGTTTGGAGCTTCTCACAACTCCCATCATGGGAAAACCCCCATGGCCTCGTGATGCCCCCCCATTCATGAAGGGGCCATCAGGGACAGAAACTCCAACCTGAGCGATCGTCTGATCCTCACCCTGACTTCAGATGCACGAGATCTCGATTCAGGTCTGTAGATTGTGCCTGCCATGGCCTCACCCAGAAACCTAAGCCTAGCTTGTGTTCTCAGACTTTTGTCGTCAGACTACTGGCCCACAAGGCCTCCAGTTTGGCAATCCAGAACTACAATGCAGCACTCTGCCTGCCCTCCAGATAAAAAACATTGTCCTCTGGGGCTACCCAGTAACCCCAAATGAGGATCAACCTGCACCGACCTTGGCTGTACCCCAAATACATAGGCTGACCAGGGCACTAATGCCCTTTCTGACACAGCCTGAGCCTGGACCCCCTGGCCCCTCCCAGACAGCTGGCCGCACACTGAGCACATCGAGCCGCCATGGCCTTAGGTCGTCATCTCTTCCCAACCTCGGTTTTCAGGTTTCAGAACCTAGACCTTATCTCCAATCACTGTCCATGTTGAAGGTGATGCAGAAATCAGAACTCCTTCCCCATGGCAAGAAACCTTGTGGTTGGCATGTTGTCCAACGTTCAGTGTCGTTGAAACCAGTGTGGCCCATGAGGCCCCGCCCATGCTCACGGGCCACATTGGTCACAAACACACATTGTGACCCTCAGGCTGAGCCCAGTCCTCAAGTAAGGCCACTCAGTGGCTGGATGAAGAGATAGCATATTGGGCTTGCCATGCCCCTAGGCCCCAATTTTTCACCATAGTTCGGATTGTCTCTTCAGTCTTCCCCACGGCTTTGCTTTGGAATTCCTCTTTTGGTGGGACACCTGAGGTAACAAAACTGAAATGAGTCCTCCCATTCCACAGATTGACGAAAAGCAATTGGGAATCAGGCCAAATCCTCAGAGAGGAAGATTCGTCCATGGCCCATGAGGCCTCCCCGACATTCCACGGCCATCACTGATACAAAATCCAGAGACAAAAGCCTGAGCAATCGCCACAGACTCGCACTTTCTTCATATCCTGTAGAGTTCTTCTCATGGTTTGTAGATCGGGCCTGCCATACCTACGTCCCCAAACCTAAGCTGAGTTTGTGTTTTCAGACTTCTGTCCTCAAAGTCTTGGGCCACACATCCTCCAGGCTGGGCCCCTGGAGCCACACATTAGCACTGTGCCTACCAATCTATGGGAATTCTGCCCATTCCATGGTCCAAAATCGTACAAATTAGGAGAAACCTCCAACGACCCTTAGGCCATCCCAATAGTGTGGGTCACCCGGAACAAACAAGGGGTGTCTGACACCAGCTGATAATCGACCTCCACTCATACCATAGATGGATGTCCCCAGAGAAGAAGATTGAACTAGACAGGACCCTAGGCCATAATAGGATCCATTGCTTTGGGTTACAGGCATGTGTCCTCAAAAGCCTGATTCCAATACGAGCATAGGGGTTTTCCTGAGGCACCCATCAGAACTCATCTCGTCTCCACAAGTAAACCTGTGCATGGGAGCCATGTCCAAAGCTTAGGAAAGTACTTCAGGTTGCCGGTGCCACCGCCCCATTCCAAGGCCCTCATGGACACAAAAACACATTAGGACACATCCTCAGGAAAGTCCATTTCAACTCAGCCACCGAGGTTGCTCCCGCAGAGCCATCAGATCTAAACTGTCTTGTTGCTAGGAGACAATTGGAATGCGAGGCGGGCTTCCCAGGCATCCATCCGCGAACGGTGCTCTGGAGTCATTCCATATGGGATGTCCTGGAGCTGTCCAACAGGTCTCAATTGTCCGGAAGAAGGAATCCTGGAAGGGGGCATCCCACAACTCCCAACGTGGGAAAACCTCAATGGTCTCGAGATTCCGCTCCCTTCATGAAGCGGCCGTCATGCTCAGAAACTCCCACCTGAGCCAACGTCTGATCCTCGCCCTGACTTCAGATGCATGAGATATGGGTTCAGATCTGCAGGGGGTACCTGCCGTGCCCTCGCCCTGAAACCCAAGTCTAGCTTGTCTTCTCAGACTTCCATCCTCACACTCCTGGCCCCAAAGCCCTCAAGTTTGGCAATTCCGGACCCACAATGCAGCACTCTGCCTGCCCTCTAGAAAAAAAATCATTGCCTCATGAGCTGCCCAGGCACCTTAAATGAGGGTAAACCTACACAGCACTCGACTTTACCCAAATTATATAGTCTAACCTGGGCACTAATGCACTGTCGAACACATCCTGAGCACGGACCTCCTGACCAACACCCAGAAAGCTGACCGCACACTGAGCACATAAAACCCGCCATGGCCTTAGGTCATCATCTCTTCCCTACCTCAGTTTTCAGGCTTCAGAACCGAGACCTTATCTCCAATCACTGCCCAGGGGTGAGTCTGATGCAGAAATCAGAACTCCTCCTTACCCATGGCAAGAACCCTTGTGGTTGGCACGTTGTGCAACGATCAGTGTAGGAGAAACCCTGAGGCCCCGCCCATTCTTGAGTGCGACGAGGGCATACACACGCATTGTGACCCTCAGCATGAGTCCTGTCCTCTAGTAAGTCCTCTCAGTGGCTGGACCATTAGATGTCATAATGGGCTTGACATGTCCCTAGGCCCCAATTTTTAACCAGATTTCTGATTGTCCAGTCGCCCCTCCTAGGGCTCTACTCTGAAATCCCTCATTTGGTGGGACACCTGAGGTTAAAAAAGAAAACAACAACAACAACAACAACAACAACAACAAAATAAAACGGACTTCTTCCAGCCCACAGAATGAACCCAAACTCTTTGGACCGGGCCAAACCACCAGAGTAAGACTCGTCCATTTCCCATGAAGTCACCCAGAAATTCCACGACCATGAGTGACACGATATCCCGAGACAAAAACTTGAGCAGGAGCCTCACACTCGCCCTTCTTTCAAATCCCGAAAAGTTCTCCTCATGGTCTGTAGATCAGTCCTGCCATACCTATGACCTGAAACATAAGCCGAGTTTGTGTTTTCAGACAACTGTCCAAAAGGGGCTGGACGACACAACCTACAGGCTCAGGCCCCTGGATCCAAACCTGAGGACTGTACTTGCCCTCTCCAAGGGAATTGTGTGTGCCCATTCCAATGGCCACAACCCTTCTAATAGGATAAACCTCCAAAGTCCCTGATATATCTCAATAGTAGTAGCTTCCCAGGAAAAACAGGGGCAATCTGAGCCCAAATGAGCCCCTACCTGCACTCAGACCCATAGACAGATGTCCTCAGAGGTAAAAAGGAAAGCACAGGCCCCTAGGCACTAATCAGTTCCATTGCTTTGGTTTCCAGGCATCTCTCCTCAGAGGCCTGGATTTCAAAAGCAGCATATAGCTGTTTCTTGTTTCACCCATCAGAAAACATCTCATCTACACATGGGAAACTTGCACGTTGGAGCTGTGTCAAAGCCTCTGTTTAGGAGAACCCTTTAGGGCCCCAGTGCCACCGCTTCATTCCAAGGTCTCCATAGACACAAAAGCACATTCGGACCCATCCCCAGGGGTGTGCATTTCAACTCAGCATCCTCGGTAGCTCCCCACAGATCCAGGAGATCTAAACTGTCTTGTTGCTAGGAGACAATTGGAATGCGAGGTGGGCTACCCAGCCATCCATCCTTAGAACCCTGCTCAGAATCATTGGCCTGGAGCCAAACAACAGGTCTCAATTGTCCTGCCGAAGACTCTCTGCAGTTTGGAGCTTCTCACAACTCCCATCATGGGAAAACCCCCATGGCCTCGTGATGCCCCCCCATTCATGAAGGGGCCATCAGGGACAGAAACTCCAACCTGAGCGATCGTCTGATCCTCACCCTGACTTCAGATGCACGAGATCTCGATTCAGGTCTGTAGATTGTGCCTGCCATGGCCTCACCCAGAAACCTAAGCCTAGCTTGTGTTCTCAGACTTTTGTCGTCAGACTACTGGCCCACAAGGCCTCCAGTTTGGCAATCCAGAACTACAATGCAGCACTCTGCCTGCCCTCCAGATAAAAAACATTGTCCTCTGGGGCTACCCAGTAACCCCAAATGAGGATCAACCTGCACCGACCTTGGCTGTACCCCAAATACATAGGCTGACCAGGGCACTAATGCCCTTTCTGACACAGCCTGAGCCTGGACCCCCTGGCCCCTCCCAGACAGCTGGCCGCACACTGAGCACATCGAGCCGCCATGGCCTTAGGTCGTCATCTCTTCCCAACCTCGGTTTTCAGGTTTCAGAACCTAGACCTTATCTCCAATCACTGTCCATGTTGAAGGTGATGCAGAAATCAGAACTCCTTCCCCATGGCAAGAAACCTTGTGGTTGGCATGTTGTCCAACGTTCAGTGTCGTTGAAACCAGTGTGGCCCATGAGGCCCCGCCCATGCTCACGGGCCACATTGGTCACAAACACACATTGTGACCCTCAGGCTGAGCCCAGTCCTCAAGTAAGGCCACTCAGTGGCTGGATGAAGAGATAGCATATTGGGCTTGCCATGCCCCTAGGCCCCAATTTTTCACCATAGTTCGGATTGTCTCTTCAGTCTTCCCCACGGCTTTGCTTTGGAATTCCTCTTTTGGTGGGACACCTGAGGTAACAAAACTGAAATGAGTCCTCCCATTCCACAGATTGACGAAAAGCAATTGGGAATCAGGCCAAATCCTCAGAGAGGAAGATTCGTCCATGGCCCATGAGGCCTCCCCGACATTCCACGGCCATCACTGATACAAAATCCAGAGACAAAAGCCTGAGCAATCGCCACAGACTCGCACTTTCTTCATATCCTGTAGAGTTCTTCTCATGGTTTGTAGATCGGGCCTGCCATACCTACGTCCCCAAACCTAAGCTGAGTTTGTGTTTTCAGACTTCTGTCCTCAAAGTCTTGGGCCACACATCCTCCAGGCTGGGCCCCTGGAGCCACACATTAGCACTGTGCCTACCAATCTATGGGAATTCTGCCCATTCCATGGTCCAAAATCGTACAAATTAGGAGAAACCTCCAACGACCCTTAGGCCATCCCAATAGTGTGGGTCACCCGGAACAAACAAGGGGTGTCTGACACCAGCTGATAATCGACCTCCACTCATACCATAGATGGATGTCCCCAGAGAAGAAGATTGAACCAGACAGGACCCTAGGCCATAATAGGATCCATTGCTTTGGGTTACAGGCATGTGTCCTCAAAAGCCTGATTCCAATACGAGCATAGGGGTTTTCCTGAGGCACCCATCAGAACTCATCTCGTCTCCACAAGTAAACCTGTGCATGGGAGCCATGTCCAAAGCTTAGGAAAGTACTTCAGGTTGCCGGTGCCACCGCCCCATTCCAAGGCCCTCATGGACACAAAAACACATTAGGACACATCCTCAGGAAAGTCCATTTCAACTCAGCCACCGAGGTTGCTCCCGCAGAGCCATCAGATCTAAACTGTCTTGTTGCTAGGAGACAATTGGAATGCGAGGCGGGCTTCCCAGGCATCCATCCGCGAACGGTGCTCTGGAGTCATTCCATATGGGATGTCCTGGAGCTGTCCAACAGGTCTCAATTGTCCGGAAGAAGGAATCCTGGAAGGGGGCATCCCACAACTCCCAACGTGGGAAAACCTCAATGGTCTCGAGATTCCGCTCCCTTCATGAAGCGGCCGTCATGCTCAGAAACTCCCACCTGAGCCAACGTCTGATCCTCGCCCTGACTTCAGATGCATGAGATATGGGTTCAGATCTGCAGGGGGTACCTGCCGTGCCCTCGCCCTGAAACCCAAGTCTAGCTTGTCTTCTCAGACTTCCATCCTCACACTCCTGGCCCCAAAGCCCTCAAGTTTGGCAATTCCGGACCCACAATGCAGCACTCTGCCTGCCCTCTAGAAAAAAAATCATTGCCTCATGAGCTGCCCAGGCACCTTAAATGAGGGTAAACCTACACAGCACTCGACTTTACCCAAATTATATAGTCTAACCTGGGCACTAATGCACTGTCGAACACATCCTGAGCACGGACCTCCTGACCAACACCCAGAAAGCTGACCGCACACTGAGCACATAAAACCCGCCATGGCCTTAGGTCATCATCTCTTCCCTACCTCAGTTTTCAGGCTTCAGAACCGAGACCTTATCTCCAATCACTGCCCAGGGGTGAGTCTGATGCAGAAATCAGAACTCCTCCTTACCCATGGCAAGAACCCTTGTGGTTGGCACGTTGTGCAACGATCAGTGTAGGAGAAACCCTGAGGCCCCGCCCATTCTTGAGTGCGACGAGGGCATACACACGCATTGTGACCCTCAGCATGAGTCCTGTCCTCTAGTAAGTCCTCTCAGTGGCTGGACCATTAGATGTCATAATGGGCTTGACATGTCCCTAGGCCCCAATTTTTAACCAGATTTCTGATTGTCCAGTCGCCCCTCCTAGGGCTCTACTCTGAAATCCCTCATTTGGTGGGACACCTGAGGTTAAAAAAGAAAACAACAACAACAACAACAACAACAACAAAATAAAACGGACTTCTTCCAGCCCACAGAATGAACCCAAACTCTTTGGACGGGGCCAAACCACCAGAGAGTAAGACTCGTCCATTTCCCATGAAGTCACCCAGAAATTCCACGACCATGAGTGACACGATATCCCGAGACAAAAACTTGAGCAGGAGCCTCACACTCGCCCTTCTTTCAAATCCCGAAAAGTTCTCCTCATGGTCTGTAGATCAGTCCTGCCATACCTATGACCTGAAACATAAGCCGAGTTTGTGTTTTCAGACAACTGTCCAAAAGGGGCTGGACGACACAACCTACAGGCTCAGGCCCCTGGATCCAAACCTGAGGACTGTACTTGCCCTCTCCAAGGGAATTGTGTGTGCCCATTCCAATGGCCACAACCCTTCTAATAGGATAAACCTCCAAAGTCCCTGATATATCTCAATAGTGGTAGCTTCCCAGGAAAAACAGGGGCAATCTGAGCCCAAATGAGCCCCTACCTGCACTCAGACCCATAGACAGATGTCCTCAGAGGTAAAAAGGAAAGCACAGGCCCCTAGGCACTAATCAGATCCATTGCTTTGGTTTCCAGGCATCTCTCCTCAGAGGCCTGGATTTCAAAAGCAGCATATAGCTGTTTCTTGTTTCACCCATCAGAAAACATCTCATCTACACATGGGAAACTTGCACGTTGGAGCTGTGTCAAAGCCTCTGTTTAGGAGAACCCTTTAGGGCCCCAGTGCCACCGCTTCATTCCAAGGTCTCCATAGACACAAAAGCACATTCGGACCCATCCCCAGGGGTGTGCATTTCAACTCAGCATCCTCGGTAGCTCCCCACAGATCCAGGAGATCTAAACTGTCTTGTTGCTAGGAGACAATTGGAATGCGAGGTGGGCTACCCAGCCATCCATCCTTAGAACCCTGCTCAGAATCATTGGCCTGGAGCCAAACAACAGGTCTCAATTGTCCTGCCGAAGACTCTCTGCAGTTTGGAGCTTCTCACAACTCCCATCATGGGAAAACCCCCATGGCCTCGTGATGCCCCCCCATTCATGAAGGGGCCATCAGGGACTGAAACTCCAACCTGAGCGATCGTCTGATCCTCGCCCTGACTTCAGATGCACGAGATCTCGATTCAGGTCTGTAGATTGTGCCTGCCATGGCCTCACCCAGAAACCTAAGCCTAGCTTGTGTTCTCAGACTTTTGTCGTCAGACTACTGGCCCACAAGGCCTCCAGTTTGGCAATCCAGAACTACAATGCAGCACTCTGCCTGCCCTCCAGATAAAAAACATTGTCCTCTGGGGCTACCCAGTAACCCCAAATGAGGATCAACCTGCACCGACCTTGGCTGTACCCCAAATACATAGGCTGACCAGGGCACTAATGCCCTTTTTGACACAGCCTGAGCCTGGACCCCCTGGCCCCTCCCAGACAGCTGGCCGCACACTGAGCACATCGAGCCGCCATGGCCTTAGGTCGTCATCTCATCCCCACCTCGGTTTTCAGGTTACAGAACCTAGACCTTATCTCCAATCAGTGCCCAAGGTTGAAGGTGATGCAGAAATCAGAACTCCTTCCCCATGGCAAGAAACCTTGTGGTTGGCATGTTGTCCAACGTTCAGTGTCGTTGAAACCAGTGTGTTCCATGAGGCCCCGCCCATGCTCACGGGCCACATTGGTCACAAACACACATTGTGACCCTCAGGCTGAGCCCAGTCCTCAAGTAAGGCCACTCAGTGGCTGGATGAAGAGATAGCATATTGGGCTTGCCATGCCCCTAGGCCCCAATTTTTCACCATAGTTCGGATTGTCTCTTCAGTCTTCCCCACGGCTTTGCTTTGGAATTCCTCTTTTGGTGGGACACCTGAGGTAACAAAACTGAAATGAGTCCTCCCATTCCACAGATTGACGAAAAGCAATTGGGAATCGGGCCAAATCCTCAGAGAGGAAGATTCGTCCATGGCCCATGAGGCCTCCCCGACATTCCACGGCCATCACTGATACAAAATCCAGAGACAAAAGCCTGAGCAATCGCCACAGACTCGCACTTTCTTCATATCCTGTAGAGTTCTTCTCATGGTTTGTAGATCGGGCCTGCCATACCTACGTCCCCAAACCTAAGCTGAGTTTGTGTTTTCAGACTTCTGTCCTCAAAGTCTTGGGCCACACATCCTCCAGGCTGGGCCCCTGGAGCCACACATTAGGACTGTGCCTACCAATCTATGGGAAATCTGCCCATTCCATGGTCGAAAATCGTACAAATTAGGAGAAACCTCCAACGACCCTTAGGCCATCCCAATAGTGTGGGTCACCCGGAACAAACAAGGGGTGTCTGACACCAGCTGATAATCGACCTCCACTCATACCATAGATGGATGTCCCCAGAGAAGAAGATTGAACCAGACAGGACCCTAGGCCATAATAGGATCCATTGCTTTGGGTTACAGGCATGTGTCCTCAAAAGCCTGATTCCAATACGAGCATAGGGGTTTTCCTGAGGCACCCATCAGAACTCATCTCGTCTCCACAAGTAAACCTGTGCATGGGAGCCATGTCCAAAGCTTAGGAAAGTACTTCAGGTTGCCGGTGCCACCGCCCCATTCCAAGGCCCTCATGGACACAAAAACACATTAGGACACATCCTCAGGAAAGTCCATTTCAACTCAGCCACCGAGGTTGCTCCCGCAGAGCCATCAGATCTAAACTGTCTTGTTGCTAGGAGACAATTGGAATGCGAGGCGGGCTTCCCAGGCATCCATCCGCGAACGGTGCTCTGGAGTCATTCCATATGGGATGTCCTGGAGCTGTCCAACAGGTCTCAATTGTCCGGAAGAAGGAATCCTGGAAGGGGGCATCCCACAACTCCCAACGTGGGAAAACCTCAATGGTCTCGAGATTCCGCTCCCTTCATGAAGCGGCCGTCATGCTCAGAAACTCCCACCTGAGCCAACGTCTGATCCTCGCCCTGACTTCAGATGCATGAGATATGGGTTCAGATCTGCAGGGGGTACCTGCCGTGCCCTCGCCCTGAAACCCAAGTCTAGCTTGTCTTCTCAGACTTCCATCCTCACACTCCTGGCCCCAAAGCCCTCAAGTTTGGCAATTCCGGACCCACAATGCAGCACTCTGCCTGCCCTCTAGAAAAAAAATCATTGCCTCATGAGCTGCCCAGGCACCTTAAATGAGGGTAAACCTACACAGCACTCGACTTTACCCAAATTATATAGTCTAACCTGGGCACTAATGCACTGTCGAACACATCCTGAGCACGGACCTCCTGACCAACACCCAGAAAGCTGACCGCACACTGAGCACATAAAACCCGCCATGGCCTTAGGTCATCATCTCTTCCCTACCTCAGTTTTCAGGCTTCAGAACCGAGACCTTATCTCCAATCACTGCCCAGGGGTGAGTCTGATGCAGAAATCAGAACTCCTCCTTACCCATGGCAAGAACCCTTGTGGTTGGCACGTTGTGCAACGATCAGTGTAGGAGAAACCCTGAGGCCCCGCCCATTCTTGAGTGCGACGAGGGCATACACACGCATTGTGACCCTCAGCATGAGTCCTGTCCTCTAGTAAGTCCTCTCAGTGGCTGGACCATTAGATGTCATAATGGGCTTGACATGTCCCTAGGCCCCAATTTTTAACCAGATTTCTGATTGTCCAGTCGCCCCTCCTAGGGCTCTACTCTGAAATCCCTCATTTGGTGGGACACCTGAGGTTAAAAAAGAAAACAACAACAACAACAACAACAACAACAAAATAAAACGGACTTCTTCCAGCCCACAGAATGAACCCAAACTCTTTGGACGGGGCCAAACCACCAGAGAGTAAGACTCGTCCATTTCCCATGAAGTCACCCAGAAATTCCACGACCATGAGTGACACGATATCCCGAGACAAAAACTTGAGCAGGAGCCTCACACTCGCCCTTCTTTCAAATCCCGAAAAGTTCTCCTCATGGTCTGTAGATCAGTCCTGCCATACCTATGACCTGAAACATAAGCCGAGTTTGTGTTTTCAGACAACTGTCCAAAAGGGGCTGGACGACACAACCTACAGGCTCAGGCCCCTGGATCCAAACCTGAGGACTGTACTTGCCCTCTCCAAGGGAATTGTGTGTGCCCATTCCAATGGCCACAACCCTTCTAATAGGATAAACCTCCAAAGTCCCTGATATATCTCAATAGTGGTAGCTTCCCAGGAAAAACAGGGGCAATCTGAGCCCAAATGAGCCCCTACCTGCACTCAGACCCATAGACAGATGTCCTCAGAGGTAAAAAGGAAAGCACAGGCCCCTAGGCACTAATCAGATCCATTGCTTTGGTTTCCAGGCATCTCTCCTCAGAGGCCTGGATTTCAAAAGCAGCATATAGCTGTTTCTTGTTTCACCCATCAGAAAACATCTCATCTACACATGGGAAACTTGCACGTTGGAGCTGTGTCAAAGCCTCTGTTTAGGAGAACCCTTTAGGGCCCCAGTGCCACCGCTTCATTCCAAGGTCTCCATAGACACAAAAGCACATTCGGACCCATCCCCAGGGGTGTGCATTTCAACTCAGCATCCTCGGTAGCTCCCCACAGATCCAGGAGATCTAAACTGTCTTGTTGCTAGGAGACAATTGGAATGCGAGGTGGGCTACCCAGCCATCCATCCTTAGAACCCTGCTCAGAATCATTGGCCTGGAGCCAAACAACAGGTCTCAATTGTCCTGCCGAAGACTCTCTGCAGTTTGGAGCTTCTCACAACTCCCATCATGGGAAAACCCCCATGGCCTCGTGATGCCCCCCCATTCATGAAGGGGCCATCAGGGACTGAAACTCCAACCTGAGCGATCGTCTGATCCTCGCCCTGACTTCAGATGCACGAGATCTCGATTCAGGTCTGTAGATTGTGCCTGCCATGGCCTCACCCAGAAACCTAAGCCTAGCTTGTGTTCTCAGACTTTTGTCGTCAGACTACTGGCCCACAAGGCCTCCAGTTTGGCAATCCAGAACTACAATGCAGCACTCTGCCTGCCCTCCAGATAAAAAACATTGTCCTCTGGGGCTACCCAGTAACCCCAAATGAGGATCAACCTGCACCGACCTTGGCTGTACCCCAAATACATAGGCTGACCAGGGCACTAATGCCCTTTCTGACACAGCCTGAGCCTGGACCCCCTGGCCCCTCCCAGACAGCTGGCCCCACACTGAGCACATCGAGCCGCCATGGCCTTAGGTCGTCATCTCTTCCCAACCTCGGTTTTCAGGTTTCAGAACCTAGACCTTATCTCCAATCACTGTCCATGTTGAAGGTGATGCAGAAATCAGAACTCCTTCCCCATGGCAAGAAACCTTGTGGTTGGCATGTTGTCCAACGTTCAGTGTCGTTGAAACCAGTGTGGCCCATGAGGCCCCGCCCATGCTCGCGGGCCACATTGGTCACAAACACACATTGTGACCCTCAGGCTGAGCCCAGTCCTCAAGTAAGGCCACTCAGTGGCTGGATGACGAGATAGCATATTGGGCTTGTCATGCCCCTAGGCCCCAATTTTTAACCATAGTTCGGGTTGTCCCTTCAGTCTTCCCCACAGCTTGGCTTTGGAATTCCTCTTTTGGTGGGACACCTGAGGTAACAAAACTGAAATGAGTCCTCCCATCCCACAGATTGACGAAAAGCAATTGGGAATCGGGCCAAATCCTCAGAGAGGAAGATTCATCCTTGGCCCATGAGGCCTCCCCGACATTCCACGGCCCTCACTGATACAAAATCCAGAGACAAAAGCCTGAGCAATCGCCACAGACTCGCACTTTCTTCATATCCTGTAGAGTTCTTCTCATGGTTTGTAGATCGGGCCTGCCATACCTACGTCCCCAAACCTAAGCTGAGTTTGTGTTTTCAGAATTCTGTCCTCAAAGTCTTGGGCCACACACCCTCCAGGCTGGGCCCCTGGAGCCACACATTAGGACTGTGCCTACCAATCCATGGGAATTCTGCCCATTCCATGGTCCAAAATCGTACAAATTAGGAGAAACCTCCAACGACCCTTAGGCCATCCCAATAGTATGGGTCACCCGGAACAAACAAGGGGTGTCTGACACCAGCTGATAATCGACCTCCACTCATACCATAGATGGATGTCCCCAGAGAAGAAGATTGAACCAGACAGGATCCTAGCCCATAATAGGAACCATTGCTATGGGTTACAGGCATGTGTCCTCAAAAGCCTGATTCCAATACGAGCATAGGGGTTTTCCTGAGGCACCCATCAGAACTCATCTCGTCTCCACAAGTAAACCTGTGCATGGGAGCCATGTCCAAAGCTTAGGAAAGTACTTCAGGTTGCCGGTGCCACCGCCCCATTCCAAGGCCCTCATGGACACAAAAACACATTAGGACACATCCTCAGGAAAGTCCTTTTCAACTCAGCCACCGAGGTTGCTCCCGCAGAGCCATCAGATCTAAACTGTCTTGTTGCTAGGAGACAATTGGAATGCGAGGCGGGCTTCCCAGGCATCCATCCGCGAACGGTGCTCTGGAGTCATTCCATATGGGATGTCCTGGAGCTGTCCAACAGGTCTCAATTGTCCGGAAGAAGGAATCCTGGAAGGGGGCATCCCACAACTCCCAACGTGGGAAAACCTCAATGGTCTCGAGATTCCGCTCCCTTCATGAAGCGGCCGTCATGCTCAGAAACTCCCACCTGAGCCAACGTCTGATCCTCGCCCTGACTTCAGATGCATGAGATATTGGTTCAGATCTGCAGGGGGTACCTGCCGTCCCCTCGCCCTGAATCCCAATTCTAGCTTGTCTTCTCAGACTTCCATCCTCACACTCCTGGCCCCAAAGCCCTCAAGTTTGGCAATTCCGGACCCACAATGCAGCACTCTCCCTGCCCTCTAGAAAAAAAATTATTGCCCCATGAGCTTCCCAGGCACCTTAAATGAGGGTAAACCTACACAGCACTCGACTTTACCCAAATTATATAGTCTAACCTGGCCACTAATGCACTGTCGAACACATCCTGAGCCCGGACCTCCTGACCAACACCCAGAAAGCTGACCGCACACTGAGCACCTAAAACCCGCCATGGCCTTAGGTCATCATCTCTTCCCTACCTCAGTTTTCAGGCTTCAGAACCGAGACCTTATCTCCAATCACTGCCCAGGGGTGAGTCTGATGCAGAAATCAGAACTCCTCCTTACCCATGGCAAGAACCCTTGTGGTTGGCACGTTGTCCAACGATCAGTGTAGGAGAAACCCTGAGGCCCCGCCCATTCTTGAGTGCGACGAGGGCATACACACGCATTGTGACCCTCAGCATGAGTCCTGTCCTCTAGTAAGTCCTCTCAGTGGCTGGACCATTAGATGTCATAATGGGCTTGACATGTCCCTAGGCCCCAATTTTTAACCAGATTTCTGATTGTCCAGTCGCCCCTCCTAGGGCTCTACTCTGAAATCCCTCATTTGGTGGGACACCTGAGGTTAAAAAAGAAAACAACAACAACAACAACAACAAAATAAAACGGACTTCTTCCAGCCCACAGAATGAACCCAAACTCTTTGGACGGGTCCAAACCACCAGAGAGTAAGACTCGTCCATTTCCCATGAAGTCACCCAGAAATTCCACGACCATGAGTGACACGATATCCCGAGACAAAAACTTGAGCAGGAGCCTCAGACTCGCCCTTCTTTCAAATCCCGAAAAGTTCTCCTCATGGTCTGTAGATCAGTCCTGCCATACCTATGACCTGAAACATAAGCCGAGTTTGTGTTTTCAGACAAATGTCCAAAAAGGGCTGGTCTACACAACCTACAGGCTCAGGCCCCTGGAGCCAAACCTGAGGACTCTACTTGCCCTCTCCAAAGGAATTGTGTGTGCCCATTCCAATGGCCACAACCCTTCTAATAGGATAAACCTCCAAAGTCCCTGATATATCTCAATAGTGGTAGCTTCCCAGGAAAAACAGGGGCAATCTTAGCCCAAATGAGCCCCTACCTGCACTCAGACCCATAGACAGATGTCCTCAGAGGTAAAAAGGAAAGAACAGGCCCCTAGGCACTAATCAGATCCATTGCTTTGGTTTCCAGGCATCTCTCCTCAGAGGCCTGGATTTCAAAAGCAGCATATAGCTGTTTCTTGTTAAACCCATCAGAAAACATCTCATCTACACATGGGAATCTTGCACGTTGGAGCTGTGTCAAAGCCTCTGTTTAGGAGAACCCTTTAGGGCCCCAGAACCACCGCTTCATTCCAAGGTCTCCATAGACACAAAAGCACATTCGGACCCATCCCCAGGGGTGTGCATTTCAACTCAGCATCCTCGGTAGCTCCCCAGAGATCCAGGAGATCTAAACTGTCTTGTTGCTAGGAGACAATTGGAACGCGAGGTGGGCTACCCAGCCATCCATCCTTAAAACCCTGCTCAGAATCATTGGCGTGGAGCCAAACAACAGGTCTCAATTGTCCTGCCAAAGACTCTCTGCAGTTTGGAGCTTCTCACAACTCCCATCATGGGAAAACCCCCATGGCCTCGTGATGCCCCCCCATTCATGAAGGGGCCATCAGGGACAGAAACTACAACCTGAGCGATCGTCTGATCCTCGCCCTGACTTCAGATGCACGAGATCTCGATTCAGGTCTGTAGATTGTGCCTGCCATGGCCTCACCCAGAAACCTAAGCCTAGCTTGTGTTCTCAGACTTTTCTCGTCAGACTATTGGCCCACAAGGCCTCCAGTTTGGCAATCCAGAACTACAATGCAGCACTCTGCCTGCCCTCCTGATAAAAAACATTGTCCTCTGGGGCTACCCAGTAACCCCAAATGAGGATCAACCTGCACCGACCTTGGCTGTACCCCAAATACATAGGCTGACCAGGGCACTAATGCCCTTTCTGACACAGCCTGAGCCTGGACCCCCTGGCCCCTCCCAGACAGCTGGCCCCACACTGAGCACATCGAGCCGCCATGGCCTTAGGTCGTCATCTCTTCCCCACCTCGGTTTTCAGGTTTCAGAACCTAGACCTTATCTCCAATCACTGTCCATGTTGAAGGTGATGCAGAAATCAGAACTCCTTCCCCATGGCAAGAAACCTTGTGGTTGGCATGTTGTCCAACGTTCAGTGTCGTTGAAACCAGTGTGGCCCATGAGGCCCCGCCCATGCTTGCGGGCCACATTGGTCACAAATACACATTGTGACCCTCAGGCTGAGCCCAGTCCTCAAGTAAGGCCACTCAGTGGCTGGATGAAAAGATAGCATATTGGGCTTGCCTTGCCCCTAGGCCCCAATTTTTAACCATACTTCGGGTTGTCCCTTCAGTCTTCCCCACGGCTTGGCTTTGGAATTCCTCTTTTGGTGGGACACCTGAGGTAACAAAACTGAAATGAGTCCTCCCATCCCACAGATTGAAGAAAAGCAATTGGGAATCGGGCCAAATCCTCAGAGAGGAAGATTCGTCCATGGCCCATGAGGCCTACCCGACATTCCACGGCCATCACTGATACAAAATCCAGAGACAAAAGCCTGAGCAATCGCCACAGACTCGCACTTTCTTCATATCCTGTAGAGTTCTTCTCATGGTTTGTAGATCGGGCCTGCCATACCTACGTCCCCAAACCTAAGCTGTGTTTGTGTTTTCAGACTTCTGTCCTCAAAGTCTTGGGCCACACACCCTCCAGGCTGGGCCCCTGGAGCCACACATTAGGACTGTGCCTACCAATCCATGGGAATTCTGCCCATTCCATGGTCCAAAATCGTACAAATTAGGAGAAACCTCCAACGACCCTTAGGCCATCCCAATAGTGTGGGTCACCCGGAACAAACAAGGGGTGTCTGAAACCAGCTGATAATCGACCTCCACTCATACCATAGATGGATGTCCCCAGAGAAGAAGATTGAACCAGACAGGACCCTAGGCCATAATAGGATCCATTGCTATGGGTTACAGGCATGTGTCCTCAAAAGCCTGATTCCAATACGAGCATAGGGGTTTTCCTGAGGCACCCATTAGAACTCATCTCGTCTCCACAAGTAAACCTGTGCATAGGAGCCATGTCCAAAGCTTAGGAAAGTACTTCAGGTTTCCGGTGCCACCGCCCCATTCCAAGGCCCTCATGGACACAAAAACACATTAGGACACATCCTCAGGAAAGTCCATTTCAACTCAGCCTCCGAGGTTGCTCCCGCAGAGCTATCAGATCTAAACTGTCTTGTTGCTAGTAGACAATTGGAATGCGAGTCGGGCTTCCCAGGCATCCATCCGCGAACGGTGCTCTGGAGTCATTCCATATGGGATGTCCTGGAGCTGTCCAACAGGTCTCAATTGTCCGGAAGAAGGAATCCTGGAAGGGGGCATCCCACAACTCCCAACGTGGAAAAACCTCAATGGTCTCGAGATTCCGCTCCCTTCATGAAGCGGCTGTCATGCTCAGAAACTCCCACCTGAGCCAACGTCTGATCCTCGCCCTGACTTCAGATGCATGAGATATTGGTTCAGATCTGCAGGGGGTACCTGCCGTGCCCTCGCCCTGAAACCCAAGTCTAGCTTGTCTTCTCAGACTTCCATCCTCACACTCCTGGCCCCAAAGCCCTCAAGTTTGGCAATTCCGGACCCACAATGCAGCACTCTGCCTGCCCTCTAGAAAAAAAAAAATTATTGCCTCATGAGCTTCCCAGGCACCTTAAATGAGGGTAAACCTACACAGCACTCGACTTTACCCAAATTATATAGTCTAACCTGGGCTCTAATGCACTGTCGAACACATCCTGAGCCCGGACCTCCTGACCAACACCCAGAAAGCTGACCGCACACTGAGCACATAAAACCCGCCATGGCCTTAGGTCATCATCTCTTCCCTACCTCAGTTTTCAGGCTTCAGAACCGAGACCTTATCTCCAATCACTGCCCAGGGGTGAGTCTGATGCAGAAATCAGAACTCCTCCTTACCCATGGCAAGAACCCTTGTGGTTGGCACGTTGTCCAACGATCAGTGTAGGAGAAACCATGAGGCCCCGCCCATTCTTGAGTGCGACGAGGGCATACACACGCATTGTGACCCTCAGCATGAGTCCTGTCCTCTAGTAAGTCCTCTCAGTGGCTGGACCATTAGATGTCATAATGGGCTTGACATGTCCCTAGGCCCCAATTTTTAACCAGATTTCTGATTGTCCAGTCGCCCCTCCTAGGGCTCTACTCTGAAATCGCTCATTTGGTGGGACACCTGAGCTATAAAAGAAAACAACAACAACAACAACAACAACAACAAAATAAAACGGACTTCTTCCAGCCCACAGAATGAACCCAAACTCTTTGGACGGGGCCAAACCACCAGAGAGTAAGACTCGTCCATTTCCCATGAAGTCACCCAGAAATTCCACGACCATGAGTGACACGATATCCCGAGACAAAAACTTGAGCAGGAGCCTCACACTCGCCCTTCTTTCAAATCCCGAAAAGTTCTCCTCATGGTCTGTAGATCAGTCCTGCCATACCTATGACCTGAAACATAAGCCGAGTTTGTGTTTTCAGACAACTGTCCAAAAGGGGCTGGACGACACAACCTACAGGCTCAGGCCCCTGGAGCCAAACCTGAGGACTGTACTTGCCCTCTCCAAGGGAATTGTGTGTGCCCATTCCAATGGCCACAACCCTTCTAATAGGATAAACCTCCAAAGTCCCTGATATATCTCAATAGTGGTAGCTTCCCAGGAAAAACAGGGGCAATCTGAGCCCAAATGAGCCCCTACCTGCACTCAGACCCATAGACAGATGTCCTCAGAGGTAAAAAGGAAAGAACAGGCCCCTAGGCACTAATCAGATCCATTGCTTTGGTTTCCAGGCATCTCTCCTCAGAGGCCTGGATTTCAAAAGCAGCATATAGCTGTTTCATGTTTCACCCATCAGAAAACATCTCATCTACACATGGGAAACTTGCACGTTGGAGCTGTGTCAAAGCCTCTGTTTAGGAGAACCCTTTAGGGCCCCAGTGCCACCGCTTCATTCCAAGGTCTCCATAGACACAAAAGCACATTCGGACCCATCCCCAGGGGTTTGCATTTCAACACAGCATCCTCGGTAGCTCCCCACAGATCCAGGAGATCTAAACTGTCTTGTTGCTAGGAGACAATTGGAATGCGAGGTGGGCTACCCAGCCATCCATCCTTAGAACCCTGCTCAGAATCATTGGCCTGGAGCCAAACAACAGGTCTCAATTGTCCTGCCGAAGACTCTCTGCAGTTTGGAGCTTCTCACAACTCCCATCATGGGAAAACCCCCATGGCCTCGTGATGCCCCCCCATTCATGAAGGGGCCATCAGGGACAGAAACTCCAACCTGAGCGATCGTCTGATCCTCGCCCTGACTTCAGATGCACGAGATCTCGATTCAGGTCTGTAGATTGTGCCTGCCATGGCCTCACCCCGAAACCTAAGCCTAGCTTGTGTTCTCAGACTTTTGTCGTCAGACTACTGGCCCACAAGGCCTCCAGTTTGGCAATCCAGAACTACAATGCAGCACTCTGCCTGCCCTCCAGATAAAAAACATTGTCCTCTGGGGCTACCCAGTAACCCCAAATGAGGATCAACCTGCACCGACCTTGGCTGTACCCCAAATACATAGGCTGACCAGGGCACTAATGCCCTTTCTGACACAGCCTGAGCCTGGACCTCCTGGCCCCTCCCAGACAGCTGGCCGCACACTGAGCACATCGAGCCGCCATGGCCTTAGGTCGTCATCTCTTCCCAACCTCGGTTTTCAGGTTTCAGAACCTAGACCTTATCTACAATCACTGTCCATGTTGAAGGTGATGCAGAAATCAGAACTCCTTCCCCATGGCAAGAAACCTTGTGGTTGGCATGTTGTCCAACGTTCAGTGTCGTTGAAACCAGTGTGGCCCATGAGGCCCCGCCCATGCTCGCGGGCCACATTGGTCACAAACACACATTGTGACCCTCAGGCTGAGCCCAGTCCTCAAGTAAGGCCACTCAGTGGCTGGATGAAGAGATAGCATATTGGGCTTGCCATGCCCCTAGGCCCCAATTTTTAACCATAGTTCGGGTTGTCCCTTCAGTCTTCCCCACGGCTTGGCTTTGGAATTCCTCTTTTGGTGGGACACCTGAGGTAACAAAACTGAAATGAGTCCTCCCATCCCACAGATTGACGAAAAGCAATTGGGAATCGGGCCAAATCCTCAGAGAGGAAGATTCGTCCATGGCCCATGAGGCCTCCCCGACATTCCACGGCCATCACTGATACAAAATCCAGAGGCAAAAGCCTGAGCAATCGCCACAGACTCGCACTTTCTTCATATCCTGTAGAGTTCTTCTCATGGTTTGTAGATCGGGCCTGCCATACCTACGTCCCCAAACCTAAGCTGAGTTTGTGTTTTCAGACTTCTGTCCTCAAAGTCTTGGGCCACACACCCTCCAGGCTGGGCCCCTGGAGCCACACATTAGGACTGTGCCTACCAATCCATGGGAATTCTGCCCATTCCATGGTCCAAAATCGTACAAATTAGGAGAAACCTCCAACGACCCTTAGGCCATCCCAATAGTGTGGGTCACCCGGAACAAACAAGGGGTGTCTGACACCAGCTGATAATCGACCTCCACTCATACCATAGATGGATGTCCCCAGAGAAGAAGATTGAACCAGACAGGACCCTAGCCCATAATAGGATCCATTGCTATGGGTTACAGGCATGTGTCCTCAAAAGCCTGATTCCAATACGAGCATAGGGGTTTTCCTGAGGCACCCATCAGAACTCATCTCGTCTCCACAAGAAACCTGTGCATGGGAGCCATGTCCAAAGCTTAGGAAAGTACTTCAGGTTGCCGGTGCCACCGCCCCATTCCAAGACCCTCATGGACACAAAAACACATTAGGACACATCCTCAGGAAAGTCCATTTCAACTCAGCCACCGAGGTTGCTCCCGCAGAGCTATCAGATCTAAACTGTCTTGTTGCTAGGAGACAATTGGAATGCGAGTCGGGCTTCCCAGGCATCCATCCGCGAACGGTGCTCTGGAGTCATTCCATATGGGATGTCCTGGAGCTGTCCAACAGGTCTCAATTGTCCGGAAGAAGGAATCCTGGAAGGGGGCATCCCACAACTCCCAACGTGGGAAAACCTCAATGGTCTCGAGATTCCGCTCCCTTCATGAAGCGGCCGTCATGCTCAGAAACTCCCACCTGAGCCAACGTCTGATCCTCGCCCTGACTTCAGATGCATGAGATATGGGTTCAGATCTGCAGGGGGTACCTGCCGTGCCCTCGCCCTGAAACCCAAGTCTAGCTTGTCTTCTCAGAATTCCATCCTCACACTCCTGGCCCCAAAGCCCTCAAGTTTGGCAATTCCGGACCCACAATGCAGCACTCTGCCTGCCCTCTAGAAAAAAAAAAATTATTGCCTCATGAGCTTCCCAGGCACCTTAAATGAGGGTAAACCTACACAGCACTCGACTTTACCCAAATTATATAGTCTAACCTGGGCACTAATGCACTGTCGAACACATCCTGAGCCCGGACCTCCTGACCAACACCCAGAAAGCTGACCGCACACTGAGCACATAAAACCCGCCATGGCCTTAGGTCATCATCTCTTCCCTACCTCAGTTTTCAGGCTTCAGAACCGAGACCTTATCTCCAATCACTGCCCAGGGGTGAGTCTGATGCAGAAATCAGAACTCCTCCTTACCCATGGCAAGAACCCTTGTGGTTGGCACGTTGTCCAACGATCAGTGTAGGAGAAACCCTGAGGCCCCGCCCATTCTTGAGTGCGACGAGGGCATACACACGCATTGTGACCCTCAGCATGAGTCCTGTCCTCTAGTAAGTCCTCTCAGTGGCTGGACCATTAGATGTCATAATGGGCTTGACATGTCCCTAGGCCCCAATTTTTAACCAGATTTCTGATTGTCCCGTCGCCCCTCCTAGGGCTCTACTCTGAAATTCCTCATTTGGTGGGACACCTGAGGTTAAAAAAGAAAACAACAACAACAACAACAACAACAAAATAAAACGGACTTCTTCCAGCCCACAGAATGAACCCAAACTCTTTGGACGGGGCCAAACCACCAGAGAGTAAGACTCGTCCATTTCCCATGAAGTCACCCAGAAATTCCACGACCATGAGTGACACGATATCCCGAGACAAAAACTTGAGCAGGAGCCTCACACTCGCCCTTCTTTCAAATCCCGAAAAGTTCTCCTCATGGTCTGTAGATCAGTCCTGCCATACCTATGACCTGAAACATAAGCCGAGTTTGTGTTTTCAGACAACTGTCCAAAAAGGGCTGGACGACACAACCTACAGGCTCAGGCCCCTGGAGCCAAACCTGAGGACTGTACTTGCCCTCTCCAAGGGAATTGTGTGTGCCCATTCCAATGGCCACAACCCTTCTAATAGGATAAACCTCCAAAGTCCCTGATATATCTCAATAGTGGTAGCATCCCAGGAAAAACAGGGGCAATCTGAGCCCAAATGAGCCCCTACCTGCACTCAGACCCATAGACAGATGTCCTCAGAGGTAAAAAGGAAAGAACAGGCCCCTAGGCACTAATCAGATCCATTGCTTTGGTTTCCAGGCATCTCTCCTCAGAGGCCTGGATTTCAAAAGCAGCATATAGCTGTTTCTTGTTTCACCCATCAGAAAACATCTCATCTACACATGGGAAACTTGCACGTTGGAGCTGTGTCAAAGCCTCTGTTTAGGAGAACCCTTTAGGGCCCCAGAGCCACCGCTTCATTCCAAGGTCTCCATAGACACAAAAGCACATTCGGACCCATCCCCAGGGGTGTGCATTTCAACTCAGCCTCCTCGATAGCTCCCCACAGATCCAGGAGATCTAAACTGTCTTGTTGCTAGGAGACAATTGGAATGCGAGGTGGGCTACCCAGACATCCATCCTTAGAACCCTGCTCAGAATCATTGGCCTGGAGCCAAACAACAGGTCTCAATTGTCCTGCCGAAGACTCTCTGCAGTTTGGAGCTTCTCACAACTCCCATCATGGGAAAACCCCCATGGCCTCGTGATGCCCCCCCCATTCATGAAGGGGCCACCAGGGACAGAAACTCCAACCTGAGCGATCGTCTGATCCTCGCCCTGACTTCAGATGCACGAGATCTCGATTCAGGTCTGTAGATTGTGCCTGCCATGGCCTCACCCAGAAACCTAAGCCTAGCTTGTGTTCTCAGACTTTTGTCGTCAGACTACTGGCCCACAAGGCCTCCAGTTTGGCAATCCAGAACTACAATGCAGCACTCTGCCTGCCCTCCAGATAAAAAACATTGTCCTCTGGGGCTACCCAGTAACCCCACATGAGGATCAACCTGCACCGACCTTGGCTGTACCACAAATACATAGGCTGACCAGGGCACTAATGCCCTTTCTGACACAGCCTGAGCCTGGACCTCCTGGCCCCTCCCAGACAGCTGGCCGCACACTGAGCACATCGAGCCGCCATGGCCTTAGGTCGTCATCTCTTCCCAACCTCGGTTTTCAGGTTTCAGAACCTAGACCTTATCTACAATCACTGTCCATGTTGAAGGTGATGCAGAAATCAGAACTCCTTCCCCATGGCAAGAAACCTTGTGGTTGGCATGTTGTCCAACGTTCAGTGTCGTTGAAACCAGTGTGGCCCATGAGGCCCCGCCCATGCTTGCGGGCCACATTGGTCACAAACACACATTGTGACCCTCAGGCTGAGCCCAGTCCTCAAGTAAGGCCACTCAGTGGCTGGATGAAGAGATAGCATATTGGGCTTGCCATGCCCCTAGGCCCCAATTTTTAACCATAGTTCGGGTTGTCCCTTCAGTCTTCCCCACGGCTTGGCTTTGGAATTCCTCTTTTGGTGGGACACCTGAGGTAACAAAACTGAAATGAGTCCTCCCATCCCACAGATTGACGAAAAGCAATTGGGAATCGGGCCAAATCCTCAGAGAGGAAGATTCGTCCATGGCCCATGAGGCCTCCCCGACATTCCACGGCCATCACTGATACAAAATCCAGAGACAAAAGCCTGAGCAATCGCCACAGACTCGCACTTTCTTCATATCCTGTAGAGTTCTTCTCATGGTTTGTAGATCGGGCCTGCCATACCTACGTCCCCAAACCTAAGCTGAGTTTGTGTTTTCAGACTTCTGTCCTCAAAGTCTTGGGCCACACACCCTCCAGGCTGGGCCCCTGGAGCCACACATTAGGACTGTGCCTACCAATCCATGGGAATTCTGCCCATTCCATGGTCCAAAATCGTACAAATTAGGAGAAACCTCCAACGACCCTTAGGCCATCCCAATAGTGTGGGTCACCCGGAACAAACAAGGGGTGTCTGACACCAGCTGATAATCGACCTCCACTCATACCATAGATGGATGTCCCCAGAGAAGAAGATTGAACCAGACAGGACCCTAGCCCATAATAGGATCCATTGCTATGGGTTACAGGCATGTGTCCTCAAAAGCCTGATTCCAATACGAGCATAGGGGTTTTCCTGAGGCACCCATCAGAACTCATCTCGTCTCCACAAGGAAACCTGTGCATGGGAGCCATGTCCAAAGCTTAGGAAAGTACTTCAGGTTGCCGGTGCCACCGCCCCATTCCAAGGCCCTCATGGACACAAAAACACATTAGGACACATCCTCAGGAAAGTCCATTTCAACTCAGCCACCGAGGTTGCTCCCGCAGAGCCATCAGATCTAAACTGTCTTGTTGCTAGGAGACAATTGGAATGCGAGGCGGGCTTCCCAGGCATCCATCCGCGAACGGTGCTCTGGAGTCATTCCATATGGGATGTCCTGGAGCTGTCCAACAGGTCTCAATTGTCCGGAAGAAGGAATCCTGGAAGGGGGCATCCCACAACTCCCAACGTGGGAAAACCTCAATGGTCTCGAGATTCCGCTCCCTTCATGAAGCGGCCGTCATGCTCAGAAACTCCCACCTGAGCCAACGTCTGATCCTCGCCCTGACTTCAGATGCATGAGATATGGGTTCAGATCTGCAGGGGGTACCTGCCGTGCCCTCGCCCTGAAACCTAAGTCTAGCTTGTCTTCTCAGACTTCCATCCTCACACTCCTGGCCCCAAAGCCCTCAAGTTTGGCAAATCCGGACCCACAATGCAGCACTCTGCCTGCCCTCTAGAAAAAAAATCATTGCCTCATGAGCTGCCCAGGCACCTTAAATGAGGGTAAACCTACACAGCACTCGACTTTACCCAAATTATATAGTCTAACCTGGGCACTAATGCACTGTCGAACACATCCAGAGCCCGGACCTCCTGACCAACACCCAGAAAGCTGACCGCACACTGAGCACATAAAACCCGCCATGGCCTTAGGTCATCATCTCTTCCCTACCTCAGTTTTCAGGCTTCAGAACCGAGACCTTATCTCCAATCACTGCCCAGGGGTGAGTCTGATGCAGAAATCAGAACTCCTCCTTACCCATGGCAAGAACCCTTGTGGTTGGCACGTTGTCCAACGATCAGTGTAGGAGAAACCCTGAGGCCCCGCCCATTCTTGAGTGCGACGAGGGCATACACACGCATTGTGACCCTCAGCATGAGTCCTGTCCTCTAGTAAGTCCTCTCAGTGGCTGGACCATTAGATGTCATAATGGGCTTGACATGTCCCTACGCCCCAATTTTTAACCAGATTTCTGATTGTCCAGTCGCCCCTCCTAGGGCTCTACTCTGAAATCCCTCATTTGGTGGGACACCTGAGGTTAAAAAAGAAAACAAAAACAACAACAACAACAAAATAAAACGGACTTCTTCCAGCCCACAGAATGAACCCAAACTCTTTGGACGGGGCCAAACCACCAGAGAGTAAGACTCGTCCATTTCCCATGAAGTCACCCAGAAATTCCACGACCATGAGTGACACGATATCCCGAGACAAAAACTTGAGCAGGAGCCTCACACTCGCCCTTCTTTCAAATCCCGAAAAGTTCTCCTCATGGTCTGTAGATCAGTCCTGCCATACCTATGACCTGAAACATAAGCCGAGTTTGTGTTTTCAGACAACTGTCCAAAAAGGGCTGGACTACACAACCTACAGGCTCAGGCCCCTGGAGCCAAACCTGAGGAATGTACTTGCCCTCTCCAAGGGAATTGTGTGTGCCCATTCCAATGAGGACAACCCTTCTAATAGGATAAACCTCCAAAGTCCCTGATATATCTCAATAGTGGTAGCATCCCAGGAAAAACAGGGGCAATCTGAGCCCAAAGGAGCCCCTACCTGCACTCAGACCCATAGAGAGATGTCCTCAGAGGTAAAAAGGAAAGAACAGGCCCCTAGGCACTAATCAGATCCATTGCTTTGGTTTCCAGGCATCTCTCCTCAGAGGCCTGGATTTCAAAAGCAGCATATAGCTGTTTCTTGTTTCACCCATCAGAAAACATCTCATCTACACATGGGAAACTTGCACGTTGGAGCTGTGTCAAAGCCTCTGTTTAGGAGAACCCTTTAGGGCCCCAGAGCCACCGCTTCATTCCAAGGTCTCCATAGACACAAAAGCACATTCGGACCCATCCCCAGGGGTGTGCATTTCAACTCAGCCTCCTCGATAGCTCCCCACAGATCCAGGAGATCTAAACTGTCTTGTTGCTAGGAGACAATTGGAATGCGAGGTGGGCTACCCAGCCATCCATCCTTAGAACCCTGCTCAGAATCATTGGCCTGGAGCCAAACAACAGGTCTCAATTGTCCTGCCAAAGACTCTCTGCAGTTTGGAGCTTCTCACAACTCCCATCATGGGAAAACCCCCATGGCCTCGTGATGCCCCCCCCATTCATGAAGGGGCCACCAGGGACAGAAACTCCAACCTGAGCGATCGTCTGATCCTCGCCCTGACTTCAGATGCACGAGATCTCGATTCAGGTCTGTAGATTGTGCCTGCCATGGCCTCACCCAGAAACCTAAGCCTAGCTTGTGTTCTCAGACTTTTGTCGTCAGACTACTGGCCCACAAGGCCTCCAGTTTGGCAATCCGGAACTACAATGCAGCACTCTGCCTGCCCTCCAGATAAAAAACATTGTCCTCTGGGGCTACCCAGTAACCCCAAATGAGGATCAACCTGCACCGACCTTGGCTGTACCACAAATACATAGGCTGACCAGGGCACTAATGCCCTTTCTGACACAGCCTGAGCCTGGACCTCCTGGCCCCTCCCAGACAGCTGGCCGCACACTGAGCACATCGAGCCGCCATGGCCTTAGGTCGTCATCTCTTCCCAACCTCGGTTTTCAGGTTTCAGAACCTAGACCTTATCTACAATCACTGTCCATGTTGAAGGTGATGCAGAAATCAGAACTCCTTCCCCATGGCAAGAAACCTTGTGGTTGGCATGTTGTCCAACGTTCAGTGTCGTTGAAACCAGTGTGGCCCATGAGGCCCCGCCCATGCTCGCGGGCCACATTGGTCACAAACACACATTGTGACCCTCAGGCTGAGCCCAGTCCTCAAGTAAGGCCACTCAGTGGCTGGATGAAGAGATAGCATATTGGGCTTGCCATGCCCCTAGGCCCCAATTTTTAACCATAGTTCGGGTTGTCCCTTCAGTCTTCCCCACGGCTTGGCTTTGGAATTCCTCTTTTGGTGGGACACCTGAGGTAACAAAACTGAAATGAGTCCTCCCATCCCACAGATTGACGAAAAGCAATTGGGAATCGGGCCAAATCCTCAGAGAGGAAGATTCGTCCATGGCCCATGAGGCCTCCCCGACATTCCACGGCCATCACTGATACAAAATCCAGAGACAAAAGCCTGAGCAATCGCCACAGACTCGCACTTTCTTCATATCCTGTAGAGTTCTTCTCATGGTTTGTAGATCGGGCCTTCCATACCTACGTCCCCAAACCTAAGCTGAGTTTGTGTTTTCAGACTTCTGTCCTCAAAGTCTTGGGCCACACACCCTCCAGGCTGGGCCCCTGGAGCCACACATTAGGACTGTGCCTACCAATCCATGGGAATTCTGCCCATTCCATGGTCCAAAATCGTACAAATTAGGAGAAACCTCCAACGACCCTTAGGCCATCCCAATAGTGTGGGTCACCCGGAACAAACAAGGGGTGTCTGACACCAGCTGATAATCGACCTCCACTCATACCATAGATGGATGTCCCCAGAGAAGAAGATTGAACCAGACAGGACCCTAGCCCATAATAGGATCCATTGCTATGGGTTACAGGCATGTGTCCTCAAAAGCCTGATTCCAATACGAGCATAGGGGTTTTCCTGAGGCACCCATCAGAACTCATCTCGTCTCCACAAGGAAACCTGTGCATGGGAGCCATGTCCAAAGCTTAGGAAAGTACTTCAGGTTGCCGGTGCCACCGCCCCATTCCAAGGCCCTCATGGACACAAAAACACATTAGGACACATCCTCAGGTAAGTCCATTTCAACTCAGCCACCGAGGTTGCTCCCGCAGAGCCATCAGATCTAAACTGTCTTGTTGATAGGACACAATTGGAATGCGAGGCGGGCTTCCCAGGCATCCATCCGCGAACGGTGCTCTGGAGTCATTCCATATGGGATGTCCTGGAGCTGTCCAACAGGTCTCAATTGTCCGGAAGAAGGAATCCTGGAAGGGGGCATCCCACAACTCCCAACGTGGGAAAACCTCAATGGTCTCGAGATTCCGCTCCCTTCATGAAGCGGCCGTCATGCTCAGAAACTCCCACCTGAGCCAACGTCTGATCCTCGCCCTGACTTCAGATGCATGAGATATTGGTTCAGATCTGCAGGGGGTACCTGCCGTGCCCTCGCCCTGAAACCCAAGTCTAGCTTGTCTTCTCAGAATTCCATCCTCACACTCCTGGCCCCAATGCCCTCAAGTTTGGCAATTCCGGACCCACAATGCAGCACTCTGCCTGCCCTCTAGAAAAAAAAAATTATAGCCTCATGAGCTGCCCAGGCACCTTAAATGAGGGTAAACCTACACAGCACTCGACTTTACCCAAATTATATAGTCTAACCTGGGCACTAATGCACTGTCGAACACATCCAGAGCCCGGACCTCCTGACCAACACCCAGAAAGCTGACCGCACACTGAGCACATAAAACCCGCCATGGCCTTAGGTCATCATCTCTTCCCTACCTCAGTTTTCAGGCTTCAGAACCGAGACCTTATCTCCAATCACTGCCCAGGGGTGAGTCTGATGCAGAAATCAGAACTCCTCCTTACCCATGGCAAGAACCCTTGTGGTTGGCACGTTGTCCAACGATCAGTGTAGGAGAAACCCTGAGGCCCCGCCCATTCTTGAGTGCGACGAGGGCATACACACGCATTGTGACCCTCAGCATGAGTCCTGTCCTCTAGTAAGTCCTCTCAGTGGCTGGACCATTAGATGTCATAATGGGCTTGACATGTCCCTAGGCCCCAATTTTTAACCAGATTTCTGATTGTCCAGTCGCACCTCCTAGGGCTCTACTCTGAAATCCCTCATTTGGTCGGACACCTGAGGTTAAAAAAGAAAACAACAACAACAACAACAACAAAATAAAACGGACTTCTTCCAGCCCACAGAATGAACCCAAAGTCTTTGGACGGGGCCAAACCACCAGAGAGTAAGACTCGTCCATTTCCCATGAAGTCACCCAGAAATTCCACGACCATGAGTGACACGATATCCCGAGACAAAAACTTGAGCAGGAGCCTCACACTCGCCCTTCTTTCAAATCCCGAAAAGTTCTCCTCATGGTCTGTAGATCAGTCCTGCCATACCTATGACCTGAAACATAAGCCGAGTTTGTGTTTTCAGACAACTGTCCAAAAAGGGCTGGACTACACAACCTACAGGCTCAGGCCCCTGGAGCCAAACCTGGGGAATGTACTTGCCCTCTCCAAGGGAATTGTGTGTGCCCATTCCAATGGCCACAACCCTTCTAATAGGATAAACCTCCAACGTCCCTGATATATCTCAATAGTGGTAGCATCCCAGGAAAAACAGGGGCAATCTGAGCCCAAATGAGCCCCTACCTGCACTCAGACCCATAGAGAGATGTCCTCAGAGGTAAAAAGGAAAGAACAGGCCCCTAGGCACTAATCAGATCCATTGCTTTGGTTTCCAGGCATCTCTCCTCAGAGGCCTGGATTTCAAAAGCAGCATATAGCTGTTTCTTGTTTCACCCATCAGAAAACATCTCATCTACACATGGGAAACTTGCACGTTGGAGCTGTGTCAAAGCCTCTGTTTAGGAGAACCCTTTAGGGCCCCAGAGCCACCGCTTCATTTCAAGGTCTCCATAGACACAAAAGCACATTCGGACCCATCCCCAGGGGTGTGCATTTCAACTCAGCCTCCTCGATAGCTCCCCACAGATCCAGGAGATCTAAACTGTCTTGTTGCTAGGAGACAATTGGAATGCGAGGTGGGCTACCCAGCCATCCATCCTTAGAACCCTGCTCAGAATCATTGGCCTGGAGCCAAACAACAGGTCTCAATTGTCCTGCCGAAGACTCTCTGCAGTTTGGAGCTTCTCACAACTCCCATCATGGGAAAACCCCCATGGCCTCGTGATGCCCCCCCCATTCATGAAGGGGCCACCAGGGACAGAAACTCCAACCTGAGCGATCGTCTGATCCTCGCCCTGACTTCAGATGCACGAGATCTCGATTCAGGTCTGTAGATTGTGCCTGCCATGGCCTCACCCAGAAACCTAAGCCTAGCTTGTGTTCTCAGACTTTTGTCGTCAGACTACTGGCCCACAAGGCCTCCAGTTTGGCAATCCAGAACTACAATGCAGCACTCTGCCTGCCCTCCAGATAAAAAACATTGTCCTCTGGGGCTACCCAGTAACCCCACATGAGGATCAACCTGCACCGACCTTGGCTGTACCACAAATACATAGGCTGACCAGGGCACTAATGCCCTTTCTGACACAGCCTGAGCCTGGACCTCCTGGCCCCTCCCAGACAGCTGGCCGCACACTGAGCACATCGAGCCGCCATGGCCTTAGGTCGTCATCTCTTCCCAACCTCGGTTTTCAGGTTTCAGAACCTAGACCTTATCTACAATCACTGTCCATGTTGAAGGTGATGCAGAAATCAGAACTCCTTCCCCATGGCAAGAAACCTTGTGGTTGGCATGTTGTCCAACGTTCAGTGTCGTTGAAACCAGTGTGGCCCATGAGGCCCCGCCCATGCTCGCGGGCCACATTGGTCACAAACACACATTGTGACCCTCAGGCTGAGCCCAGTCCTCAAGTAAGGCCACTCAGTGGCTGGATGAAGAGATAGCATATTGGGCTTGCCATGCCCCTAGGCCCCAATTTTTAACCATAGTTCGGGTTGTCCCTTCAGTCTTCCCCACGGCTTGGCTTTGGAATTCCTCTTTTGGTGGGACACCTGAGGTAACAAAACTGAAATGAGTCCTCCCATCCCACAGATTGACGAAAAGCAATTGGGAATCGGGCCAAATCCTCAGAGAGGAAGATTCGTCCATGGCCCATGAGGCCTCCCCGACATTCCACGGCCATCACTGATACAAAATCCAGAGACAAAAGCCTGAGCAATCGCCACAGTCTCGCACTTTCTTCATATCCTGTAGAGTTCTTCTCATGGTTTGTAGATCGGGCCTTCCATACCTACGTCCCCAAACCTAAGCTGAGTTTGTGTTTTCAGACTTCTGTCCTCAAAGTCTTGGGCCACACACCCTCCAGGCTGGGCCCCTGGAGCCACACATTAGGACTGTGCCTACCAATCCATGGGAATTCTGCCCATTCCATGGTCCAAAATCGTACAAATTAGGAGAAACCTCCAACGACCCTTAGGCCATCCCAATAGTGTGGGTCACCCGGAACAAACAAGGGGTGTCTGACACCAGCTGATAATCGACCTCCACTCATACCATAGATGGATGTCCCCAGAGAAGAAGATTGAACCAGACAGGACCCTAGCCCATAATAGGATCCATTGCTATGGGTTACAGGCATGTGTCCTCAAAAGCCTGATTCCAATACGAGCATAGGGGTTTTCCTGAGGCACCCATCAGAACTCATCTCGTCTCCACAAGGAAACCTGTGCATGGGAGCCATGTCCAAAGCTTAGGAAAGTACTTCAGGTTGCCGGTGCCACCGCCCCATTCCAAGGCCCTCATGGACACAAAAACACATTAGGACACATCCTCAGGAAAGTCCATTTCAACTCAGCCACCGAGGTTGCTCCCGCAGAGCCATCAGATCTAAACTGTCTTGTTGATAGGAGACAATTGGAATGCGAGGCGGGCTTCCCAGGCATCCATCCGCGAACGGTGCTCTGGAGTCATTCCATATGGGATGTCCTGGAGCTGTCCAACAGGTCTCAATTGTCCGGAAGAAGGAATCCTGGAAGGGGGCATCCCACAACTCCCAACGTGGGAAAACCTCAATGGTCTCGAGATTCCGCTCCCTTCATGAAGCGGCCGTCATGCTCAGAAACTCCCACCTGAGCCAATGTCTGATCCTCGCCCTGACTTCAGATGCATGAGATATGGGTTCAGATCTGCAGGGGGTACCTGCCGTGCCCTCGCCCTGAAACCTAAGTCTAGCTTGTCTTCTCAGACTTCCATCCTCACACTCCTGGCCCCAAAGCCCTCAAGTTTGGCAAATCCGGACCCACAATGCAGCACTCTGCCTGCCCTCTAGAAAAAAAATCATTGCCTCATGAGCTGCCCAGGCACCTTAAATGAGGGTAAACCTACACAGCACTCGACTTTACCCAAATTATATAGTCTAACCTGGGCACTAATGCACTGTCGAACACATCCAGAGCCCGGACCTCCTGACCAACACCCAGAAAGCTGACCGCACACTGAGCACATAAAACCCGCCATGGCCTTAGGTCATCATCTCTTCCCTACCTCAGTTTTCAGGCTTCAGAACCGAGACCTTATCTCCAATCACTGCCCAGGGGTGAGTCTGATGCAGAAATCAGAACTCCTCCTTACCCATGGCAAGAACCCTTGTGGTTGGCACGTTGTCCAACGATCAGTGTAGGAGAAACCCTGAGGCCCCGCCCATTCTTGAGTGCGACGAGGGCATACACACGCATTGTGACCCTCAGCATGAGTCCTGTCCTCTAGTAAGTCCTCTCAGTGGCTGGACCATTAGATGTCATAATGGGCTTGACATGTCCCTACGCCCCAATTTTTAACCAGATTTCTGATTGTCCAGTCGCCCCTCCTAGGGCTCTACTCTGAAATCCCTCATTTGGTGGGACACCTGAGGTTAAAAAAGAAAACAAAAACAACAACAACAACAAAATAAAACGGACTTCTTCCAGCCCACAGAATGAACCCAAACTCTTTGGACGGGGCCAAACCACCAGAGAGTAAGACTCGTCCATTTCCCATGAAGTCACCCAGAAATTCCACGACCATGAGTGACACGATATCCCGAGACAAAAACTTGAGCAGGAGCCTCACACTCGCCCTTCTTTCAAATCCCGAAAAGTTCTCCTCATGGTCTGTAGATCAGTCCTGCCATACCTATGACCTGAAACATAAGCCGAGTTTGTGTTTTCAGACAACTGTCCAAAAAGGGCTGGACTACACAACCTACAGGCTCAGGCCCCTGGAGCCAAACCTGAGGAATGTACTTGCCCTCTCCAAGGGAATTGTGTGTGCCCATTCCAATGAGGACAACCCTTCTAATAGGATAAACCTCCAAAGTCCCTGATATATCTCAATAGTGGTAGCATCCCAGGAAAAACAGGGGCAATCTGAGCCCAAAGGAGCCCCTACCTGCACTCAGACCCATAGAGAGATGTCCTCAGAGGTAAAAAGGAAAGAACAGGCCCCTAGGCACTAATCAGATCCATTGCTTTGGTTTCCAGGCATCTCTCCTCAGAGGCCTGGATTTCAAAAGCAGCATATAGCTGTTTCTTGTTTCACCCATCAGAAAACATCTCATCTACACATGGGAAACTTGCACGTTGGAGCTGTGTCAAAGCCTCTGTTTAGGAGAACCCTTTAGGGCCCCAGAGCCACCGCTTCATTCCAAGGTCTCCATAGACACAAAAGCACATTCGGACCCATCCCCAGGGGTGTGCATTTCAACTCAGCCTCCTCGATAGCTCCCCACAGATCCAGGAGATCTAAACTGTCTTGTTGCTAGGAGACAATTGGAATGCGAGGTGGGCTACCCAGCCATCCATCCTTAGAACCCTGCTCAGAATCATTGGCCTGGAGCCAAACAACAGGTCTCAATTGTCCTGCCAAAGACTCTCTGCAGTTTGGAGCTTCTCACAACTCCCATCATGGGAAAACCCCCATGGCCTCGTGATGCCCCCCCCATTCATGAAGGGGCCACCAGGGACAGAAACTCCAACCTGAGCGATCGTCTGATCCTCGCCCTGACTTCAGATGCACGAGATCTCGATTCAGGTCTGTAGATTGTGCCTGCCATGGCCTCACCCAGAAACCTAAGCCTAGCTTGTGTTCTCAGACTTTTGTCGTCAGACTACTGGCCCACAAGGCCTCCAGTTTGGCAATCCGGAACTACAATGCAGCACTCTGCCTGCCCTCCAGATAAAAAACATTGTCCTCTGGGGCTACCCAGTAACCCCAAATGAGGATCAACCTGCACCGACCTTGGCTGTACCACAAATACATAGGCTGACCAGGGCACTAATGCCCTTTCTGACACAGCCTGAGCCTGGACCTCCTGGCCCCTCCCAGACAGCTGGCCGCACACTGAGCACATCGAGCCGCCATGGCCTTAGGTCGTCATCTCTTCCCAACCTCGGTTTTCAGGTTTCAGAACCTAGACCTTATCTACAATCACTGTCCATGTTGAAGGTGATGCAGAAATCAGAACTCCTTCCCCATGGCAAGAAACCTTGTGGTTGGCATGTTGTCCAACGTTCAGTGTCGTTGAAACCAGTGTGGCCCATGAGGCCCCGCCCATGCTCGCGGGCCACATTGGTCACAAACACACATTGTGACCCTCAGGCTGAGCCCAGTCCTCAAGTAAGGCCACTCAGTGGCTGGATGAAGAGATAGCATATTGGGCTTGCCATGCCTCTAGGCCCCAATTTTTAACCATAGTTCGGGTTGTCCCTTCAGTCTTCCCCACGGCTTGCCTTTGGAATTCCTCTTTTGGTGGGACACCTGAGGTAACAAAACTGAAATGAGTCCTCCCATCCCACAGATTGACGAAAAGCAATTGGGAATCGGGCCAAATCCTCAGAGAGGAAGATTCGTCCATGGCCCATGAGGCCTCCCCGACATTCCACGGCCATCACTATTACAAAATCCAGAGACAAAAGCCTGAGCAATCGCCACAGACTCGCACTTTCTTCATATCCTGTAGAGTTCTTCTCATGGTTTGTAGATCGGGCCTTCCATACCTACGTCCCCAAACCTAAGCTGAGTTTGTGTTTTCAGACTTCTGTCCTCAAAGTCTTGGGCCACACACCCTCCAGGCTGGGCCCCTGGAGCCACACATTAGGACTGTGCCTACCAATCCATGGGAATTCTGCCCATTCCATGGTCCAAAATCGTACAAATTAGGAGAAACCTCCAACGACCCTTAGGCCATCCCAATAGTGTGGGTCACCCGGAACAAACAAGGGGTGTCTGACACCAGCTGATAATCGACCTCCACTCATACCATAGATGGATGTCCCCAGAGAAGAAGATTGAACCAGACAGGACCCTAGCCCATAATAGGATCCATTGCTATGGGTTACAGGCATGTGTCCTCAAAAGCCTGATTCCAATACGAGCATAGGGGTTTTCCTGAGGCACCCATCAGAACTCATCTCGTCTCCACAAGGAAACCTGTGCATGGGAGCCATGTCCAAAGCTTAGGAAAGTACTTCAGGTTGCCGGTGCCACCGCCCCATTCCAAGGCCCTCATGGACACAAAAACACATTAGGACACATCCTCAGGAAAGTCCATTTCAACTCAGCCACCGAGGTTGCTCCCGCAGAGCCATCAGATCTAAACTGCCTTGTTGCTAGGAGACAATTGGAATGCGAGGCGGGCTTCCCAGGCATCCATCCGCGAACGGTGCTCTGGAGTCATTCCATATGGGATGTCCTGGAGCTGTCCAACAGGTCTCAATTGTCCGGAAGAAGGAATCCTGGAAGGGGGCATCCCACAACTCCCAACGTGGGAAAACCTCAATGGTCTCGAGATTCCGCTCCCTTCATGAAGCGGCCGTCATGCTCAGAAACTCCCACCTGAGCCAACGTCTGATCCTCGCCCTGACTTCAGATGCATGAGATATTGGTTCAGATCTGCAGGGGGTACCTGCCGTGCCCTCGCCCTGAAACCCAAGTCTAGCTTGTCTTCTCAGACTTCCATCCTCACACTCCTGGCCCCAAAGCCCTCAAGTTTGGCAATTCCGGACCCACAATGCAGCACTCTGCCTGCCCTCTAGAGAAAAAAATGATTGCCTCAAGAGCTGCCCAGGCACCTTAAATGAGGGTAAACCTACACAGCACTCGACTTTACCCAAATTATATAGTCTAACCTGGGCACTAATGCACTGTCGAACACATCCTGAGCCCGGACCTCCTGACCAACACCCAGAAAGCTGACCGCACACTGAGCACCTAAAACCCGCCATGGCCTTAGGTCATCATCTCTTCCCTACCTCAGTTTTCAGGCTTCAGAACCGAGACCTTATCTCCAATCACTGCCCAGGGGTGAGTCTGATGCAGAAATCAGAACTCCTCCTTACCCATGGCAAGAACCCTTGTGGTTGGCACGTTGTCCAACGATCAGTGTAGGAGAAACCCTGAGGCCCCGCCCATTCTTGAGTGCGACGAGGGCATACACACGCATTGTGACCCTCAGCATGAGTCCTGTCCTCTAGTAAGTCCTCTCAGTGGCTGGACCATTAGATGTCATAATGGACTTGACATGTCCCTAGGCCCCAATTTTTAACCAGATTTCTGATTGTCCAGTCGCCCCTCCTAGGGCTCTACTCTGAAATCCCTCATTTGGTGGGACACCTGATGTTAAAAAAGAAAACAACAACAACAACAACAACAAAATAAAACGGACTTCTTCCAGCCCACAGAATGAACCCAAACTCTTTGGACGGGGCCAAACCACCAGAGAGTAAGACTCGTCCATTTCCCATGAAGTCACCCAGAAATTCCACGACCATGAGTGACACGATATCCCGAGACAAAAACTTGAGCAGGAGCCTCACACTCGCCCTTCTTTCAAATCCCGAAAAGTTCTCCTCATGGTCTGTAGATCAGTCCTGCCATACCTATGACCTGAAACATAAGCCGAGTTTGAGTTTTCAGACAACTGTCCAAAAAGGGCTGGACTACACAACCTACAGGCTCAGGCCCCTGGAGCCAAACCTGAGGACTGTACTTGCCCTCTCCAAGGGAATTGTGTGTGCCCATTCCAATGGCCACAACCCTTCTAATAGGATAAACCTCCAAAGTCCCTGATATATCTCAATAGTGGTAGCATCCCAGGAAAAACAGGGGCAATCTGAGCCCAAATGAGCCCCTACCTGCACTCAGACCCATAGACAGATGTCCTCAGAGGTAAAAAGGAAAGAACAGGCCCCTAGGCACTAATCAGATCCATTGCTTTGGTTTCCAGGCATCTCTCCTCAGAGGCCTGGATTTCAAAAGCAGCATATAGCTGTTTCTTGTTTCACCCATCAGAAAACATCTCATCTACACATGGGAAACTTGCACGTTGGAGCTGTGTCAAAGCCTCTGTTTAGGAGAACCCTTTAGGGCCCCAGAGCCACCGCTTCATTCCAAGGTCTCCATAGACACAAAAGCACATTCGGACCCATCCCCAGGGGTGTGCATTTCAACACAGCATCCTCGGTAGCTCCCCACAGATCCAGGAGATCTAAACTGTCTTGTTGCTAGGAGACAATTGGAATGCGAGGTGGGCTACCCAGCCATCCATCCTTAGAACCCTGCTCAGAATCATTGGCCTGGAGCCAAACAACAGGTCTCAATTGTCCTGCCGAAGACTCTCTGCAGTTTGGAGCTTCTCACAACTCCCATCATGGGAAAACCCCCATGGCCTCGTGATGCCCCCCCCATTCATGAAGGGGCCACCAGGGACAGAAACTCCAACCTGAGCGATCGTCTGATCCTCGCCCTGACTTCAGATGCACGAGATCTCGATTCAGGTCTGTAGATTGTGCCTGCCATGGCCTCACCCAGAAACCTAAGCCTAGCTTGTGTTCTCAGACTTTTGTCGTCAGACTACTGGCCCACAAGGCCTCCAGTTTGGCAATCCAGAACTACAATGCAGCACTCTGCCTGCCCTCCAGATAAAAAACATTGTCCTCTGGGGCTACCCAGTAACCCCAAATGAGGATCAACCTGCACCGACCTTGGATGTACCACAAATACATAGGCTGACCAGGGCACTAATGCCCTTTCTGACACAGCCTGAGCCTGGACCTCCTGGCCCCTCCCAGACAGCTGGCCGCACACTGAGCACATCGAGCCGCCATGGCCTTAGGTCGTCATCTCT
The DNA here is from genome assembly GCF_964662115.1 of Mustela nivalis. Lineage (NCBI taxonomy): Eukaryota > Metazoa > Chordata > Mammalia > Carnivora > Mustelidae > Mustela > Mustela nivalis. The sequence continues at coordinate 1,796,142 of NW_028136554.1, forward strand.
TCCCAACCTCGGTTTTCAGGTTTCAGAACCTAGACCTTATCTACAATCACTGTCCATGTTGAAGGTGATGCAGAAATCAGAACTCCTTCCCCATGGCAAGAAACCTTGTGGTTGGCATGTTGTCCAACGTTCAGTGTCGTTGAAACCAGTGTGGCCCATGAGGCCCCGCCCATGCTCGCGGGCCACATTGGTCACAAACACACATTGTGACCCTCAGGCTGAGCCCAGTCCTCAAGTAAGGCCACTCAGTGGCTGGATGAAGAGATAGCATATTGGGCTTGCCATGCCCCTAGGCCCCAATTTTTAACCATAGTTCGGGTTGTCCCTTCAGTCTTCCCCACGGCTTGGCTTTGGAATTCCTCTTTTGGTGGGACACCTGAGGTAACAAAACTGAAATGAGTCCTCCCATCCCACAGATTGACGAAAAGCAATTGGGAATCGGGCCAAATCCTCAGAGAGGAAGATTCGTCCATGGCCCATGAGGCCTCCCCGACATTCCACGGCCATCACTGATACAAAATCCAGAGACAAAAGCCTGAGCAATCGCCACAGACTCGCACTTTCTTCATATCCTGTAGAGTTCTTCTCATGGTTTGTAGATCGGGCCTGCCATACCTACGTCCCCAAACCTAAGCTGAGTTTGTGTTTTCAGACTTCTGTCCTCAAAGTCTTGGGCCACACACCCTCCAGGCTGGGCCCCTGGAGCCACACATTAGGACTGTGCCTACCAATCCATGGGAATTCTGCCCATTCCATGGTCCAAAATCGTACAAATTAGGAGAAACCTCCAACGACCCTTAGGCCATCCCAATAGTGTGGGTCACCCGGAACAATCAAGGGGTGTCTGACACCAGCTGATAATCGACCTCCACTCATACCATAGATGGATGTCCCCAGAGAAGAAGATTGAACCAGACAGGACCCTAGGCCATAATAGGATCCATTGCTATGGGTTACAGGCATGTGTCCTCAAAAGCCTGATTCCAATACGAGCATAGGGGTTTTCCTGAGGCACCCATCAGAACTCATCTCGTCTCCACAAGGAAACCTGTGCATGGGAGCCATGTCCAAAGCTTAGGAAAGTACTTCAGGTTGCCGGTGCCACCGCCCCATTCCAAGGCCCTCATGGACACAAAAACACATTAGGACACATCCTCAGGAAAGTCCATTTCAACTCAGCCACCGAGGTTGCTCCCGCAGAGCCATCAGATCTAAACTGTCTTGTTGCTAGGAGACAATTGGAATGCGAGGCGGGCTTCCCAGGCATCCATCCGCGAACGGTGCTCTGGAGTCATTCCATATGGGATGTCCCGGAGCTGTCCAACAGGTCTCAATTGTCCGGAAGAAGGAATCCTGGAAGGGGGCATCCCACAACTCCCAACGTGGGAAAACCTCAATGGTCTCGAGATTCCGCTCCCTTCATGAAGCGGCCGTCATGCTCAGAAACTCCCACCTGAGCCAACGTCTGATCCTCGCCCTGACTTCAGATGCATGAGATATTGGTTCAGATCTGCAGGGGGTACCTGCCGTGCCCTCGCCCTGAATCCCAATTCTAGCTTGTCTTCTCAGACTTCCATCCTCACACTCCTGGCCCCAAAGCCCTCAAGTTTGGCAATTCCGGACCCACAATGCAGCACTCTGCCTGCCCTCTAGAGAAAAAAATGATTGCCTCAAGAGCTGCCCAGGCACCTTAAATGAGGGTAAACCTACACAGCACTCGACTTTCCCCAAATTATATAGTCTAACCTGGGCACTAATGCACTGTCGAACACATCCTGAGCCCGGACCTCCTGACCAACACCCAGAAAGCTGACCGCACACTGAGCACATAAAACCCGCCATGGCCTTAGGTCATCATCTCTTCCCTACCTCAGTTTTCAGGCTTCAGAACCGAGATCTTATCTCCAATCACTGCCCAGGGGTGAGTCTGATGCAGAAATCAGAACTCCTCCTTACCCATGGCAAGAACCCTTGTGGTTGGCACGTTGTCCAACGATCAGTGTAGGAGAAACCCTGAGGCCCCGCCCATTCTTGAGTGCGACGAGGGCATACACACGCATTGTGATCCTCAGCATGAGTCCTGTCCTCTAGTAAGTCCTCTCAGTGGCTGGACCATTAGATGTCATAATGGACTTGACATGTCCCTAGGCCCCAATTTTTAACCAGATTTCTGATTGTCCAGTCGCCCCTCCTAGGGCTCTACTCTGAAATCCCTCATTTGGTGGGACACCTGAGGTTAAAAAAGAAAACAACAACAACAACAACAACAAAATAAAACGGACTTCTTCCAGCCCACAGAATGAACCCAAACTCTTTGGACGGGGCCAAACCACCAGAGAGTAAGACTCGTCCATTTCCCATGAAGTCACCCAGAAATTCCACGACCATGAGTGACACGATATCCCGAGACAAAAACTTGAGCAGGAGCCTCACACTCGCCCTTCTTTCAAATCCCGAAAAGTTCTCCTCATGGTCTGTAGATCAGTCCTGCCATACCTATGACCTGAAACATAAGCCGAGTTTGTGTTTTCAGACAACTGTCCAAAAAGGGCTGGACTACACAACCTACAGGCTCAGGCCCCTGGAGCCAAACCTGAGGAATGTACTTGCCCTCTCCAAGGGAATTGTGTGTGCCCATTCCAATGGCCACAACCCTTCTAATAGGATAAACCTCCAAAGTCCCTGATATATCTCAATAGTGGTAGCATCCCAGGAAAAACAGGGGCAATCTGAGCCCAAATGAGCCCCTACCTGCACTCAGACCCATAGACAGATGTCCTCAGAGGTAAAAAGGAAAGAACAGGCCCCTAGGCACTAATCAGATCCATTGCTTTGGTTTCCAGGCATCTCTCCTCAGAGGCCTGGATTTCAAAAGCAGCATATAGCTGTTTCTTGTTTCACCCATCAGAAAACATCTCATCTACACATGGGAAACTTGCACGTTGGAGCTGTGTCAAAGCCTCTGTTTAGGAGAACCCTTTAGGGCCCCAGAGCCACCGCTTCATTCCAAGGTCTCCATAGACACAAAAGCACATTCGGACCCATCCCCAGGGGTGTGCATTTCAACTCAGCCTCCTCGATAGCTCCCCACAGATCCAGGAGATCTAAACTGTCTTGTTGCTAGGAGACAATTGGAATGCGAGGTGGGCTACCCAGCCATCCATCCTTAGAACCCTGCTCAGAATCATTGGCCTGGAGCCAAACAACAGGTCTCAATTGTCCTGCCGAAGACTCTCTGCAGTTTGGAGCTTCTCACAACTCCCATCATGGGAAAACCCCCATGGCCTCGTGATGCCCCCCCCCATTCATGAAGGGGCCACCAGGGACAGAAACTCCAACCTGAGCGATCGTCTGATCCTCGCCCTGACTTCAGATGCACGAGATCTCGATTCAGGTCTGTAGATTGTGCCTGCCATGGCCTCACCCAGAAACCTAAGCCTAGCTTGTGTTCTCAGACTTTTGTCGTCAGACTACTGGCCCACAAGGCCTCCAGTTTGGCAATCCAGAACTACAATGCAGCACTCTGCCTGCCCTCCAGATAAAAAACATTGTCCTCTGGGGCTACCCAGTAACCCCAAATGAGGATCAACCTTCACCGACCTTGGCTGTACCACAAATACATAGGCTGACCAGGGCACTAATGCCCTTTCTGACACAGCCTGAGCCTGGACCTCCTGGCCCCTCCCAGACAGCTGGCCGCACACTGAGCACATCGAGCCGCCATGGCCTTAGGTCGTCATCTCTTCCCAACCTCGGTTTTCAGGTTTCAGAACCTAGACCTTATCTCCAATCACTGTCCATGTTGAAGGTGATGCAGAAATCAGAACTCCTTCCCCATGGCAAGAAACCTTGTGGTTGGCATGTTGTCCAACGTTCAGTGTCGTTGAAACCAGTGTGGCCCATGAGGCCCCGCCCATGCTCGCGGGCCACATTGGTCACAAACACACATTGTGACCCTCAGGCTGAGCCCAGTCCTCAAGTAAGGCCACTCAGTGGCTGGATGAAGAGATAGCATATTGGGCTTGCCATGCCCCTAGGCCCCAATTTTTAACCATAGTTCGGATTGTCCCTTCAGTCTTCCCCACGGCTTTGCTTTGGAATTCCTCTTTTGGTGGGACACCTGAGGTAACAAAACTGAAATGAGTCCTCCCATCCCACAGATTGACGAAAAGCAATTGGGAATCGGGCCAAATCCTCAGAGAGGAAGATTCGTCCATGGCCCATGAGGCCTCCCCGACATTCCACGGCCATCACTGATACAAAATCCAGAGACAAAAGCCTGAGCAATCGCCACAGACTCGCACTTTCTTCATATCCTGTAGAGTTCTTCTCATGGTTTGTAGATCGGGCCTGCCATACCTACGTCCCCAAACCTAAGCTGAGTTTGTGTTTTCAGACTTCTGTCCTCAAAGTCTTGGGCCACACACCCTCCAGGCTGGGCCCCTGGAGCCACACATTAGGACTGTGCCTACCAATCCATGGGAATTCTGCCCATTCCATGGTCCAAAATCGTACAAATTAGGAGAAACCTCCAACGACCCTTAGGCCATCCCAATAGTGTGGGTCACCCGGAACAAACAAGGGGTGTCTGACACCAGCTGATAATCGACCTCCACTCATACCATAGATGGATGTCCCCAGAGAAGAAGATTGAACCAGACAGGACCCTAGCCCATAATAGGATCCATTGCTATGGGTTACAGGCATGTGTCCTCAAAAGCCTGATTCCAATACGAGCATAGGGGTTTTCCTGAGGCACCCATCAGAACTCATCTCGTCTCCACAAGGAAACCTGTGCATGGGAGCCATGTCCAAAGCTTAGGAAAGTACTTCAGGTTGCCGGTGCCACCGCCCCATTCCAAGGCCCTCATGGACACAAAAACACATTAGGACACATCCTCAGGAAAGTCCATTTCAACTCAGCCACCGAGGTTGCTCCCGCAGAGCCATCAGATCTAAACTGCCTTGTTGCTAGGAGACAATTGGAATGCGAGGCGGGCTTCCCAGGCATCCATCCGCGAACGGTGCTCTGGAGTCATTCCATATGGGATGTCCTGGAGCTGTCCAACAGGTCTCAATTGTCCGGAAGAAGGAATCCTGGAAGGGGGCATCCCACAACTCCCAACGTGGGAAAACCTCAATGGTCTCGAGATTCCGCTCCCTTCATGAAGCGGCCGTCATGCTCAGAAACTCCCACCTGAGCCAACGTCTGATCCTCGCCCTGACTTCAGATGCATGAGATATTGGTTCAGATCTGCAGGGGGTACCTGCCGTGCCCTCGCCCTGAATCCCAATTCTAGCTTGTCTTCTCAGACTTCCATCCTCACACTCCTGGCCCCAAAGCCCTCAAGTTTGGCAATTCCGGACCCACAATGCAGCACTCTGCCTGCCCTCTAGAGAAAAAAATGATTGCCTCAAGAGCTGCCCAGGCACCTTAAATGAGGGTAAACCTACACAGCACTCGACTTTACCCAAATTATATAGTCTAACCTGGGCACTAATGCACTGTCGAACACATCCTGAGCCCGGACCTCCTGACCAACACCCAGAAAGCTGACCGCACACTGAGCACCTAAAACCCGCCATGCCCTTAGGTCATCATCTCTTCCCTACCTCAGTTTTCAGGCTTCAGAACCGAGACCTTATCTCCAATCACTGCCCAGGGGTGAGTCTGATGCAGAAATCAGAACTCCTCCTTACCCATGGCAAGAACCCTTGTGGTTGGCACGTTGTCCAACGATCAGTGTAGGAGAAACCCTGAGGCCCCGCCCATTCTTGAGTGCGACGAGGGCATACACACGCATTGTGACCCTCAGCATGAGTCCTGTCCTCTAGTAAGTCCTCTCAGTGGCTGGACCATTAGATGTCATAATGGACTTGACATGTCCCTAGGCCCCAATTTTTAACCAGATTTCTGATTGTCCAGTCGCCCCTCCTAGGGCTCTACTCTGAAATCCCTCATTTGGTGGGACACCTGAGGTTAAAAAAGAAAACAACAACAACAACAACAACAAAATAAAACGGACTTCTTCCAGCCCACAGAATGAACCCAAACTCTTTGGACGGGGCCAAACCACCAGAGAGTAAGACTCGTCCATTTCCCATGAAGTCACCCAGAAATTCCACGACCATGAGTGACACGATATCCCGAGACAAAAACTTGAGCAGGAGCCTCACCCTCGCCCTTCTTTCAAATCCCGAAAAGTTCTCCTCATGGTCTGTAGATCAGTCCTGCCATACCTATGACCTGAAACATAAGCCGAGTTTGTGTTTTCAGACAACTGTCCAAAAAGGGCTGGACTACACAACCTACAGGCTCAGGCCCCTGGAGCCAAACCTGAGGAATGTACTTGCCCTCTCCAAGGGAATTGTGTGTGCCCATTCCAATGGCCACAACCCTTCTAATAGGATAAACCTCCAAAGTCCCTGATATATCTCAATAGTGGTAGCATCCCAGGAAAAACAGGGGCAATCTGAGCCCAAATGAGCCCCTACCTGCACTCAGACCCATAGACAGATGTCCTCAGAGGTAAAAAGGAAAGAACAGGCCCCTAGGCACTAATCAGATCCATTGCTTTGGTTTCCAGGCATCTCTCCTCAGAGGCCTGGATTTCAAAAGCAGCATATAGCTGTTTCTTGTTTCACCCATCAGAAAACATCTCATCTACACATGGGAAACTTGCACGTTGGAGCTGTGTCAAAGCCTCTGTTTAGGAGAACCCTTTAGGGCCCCAGAGCCACCGCTTCATTCCAAGGTCTCCATAGACACAAAAGCACATTCGGACCCATCCCCAGGGGTGTGCATTTCAACTCAGCCTCCTCGATAGCTCCCCACAGATCCAGGAGATCTAATCTGTCTTGTTGCTAGGAGACAATTGGAATGCGAGGTGGGCTACCCAGCCATCCATCCTTAGAACCCTGCTCAGAATCATTGGCCTGGAGCCAAACAACAGGTCTCAATTGTCCTGCCGAAGACTCTCTGCAGTTTGGAGCTTCTCACAACTCCCATCATGGGAAAACCCCCATGGCCTCGTGATGCCCCCCCCCATTCATGAAGGGGCCACCAGGGACAGAAACTCCAACCTGAGCGATCGTCTGATCCTCGCCCTGACTTCAGATGCACGAGATCTCGATTCAGGTCTGTAGATTGTGCCTGCCATGGCCTCACCCAGAAACCTAAGCCTAGCTTGTGTTCTCAGACTTTTGTCGTCAGACTACTGGCCCACAAGGCCTCCAGTTTGGCAATCCAGAACTACAATGCAGCACTCTGCCTGCCCTCCAGATAAAAAACATTGTCCTCTGGGGCTACCCAGTAACCCCACATGAGGATCAACCTGCACCGACCTTGGCTGTACCACAAATACATAGGCTGACCAGGGCACTAATGCCCTTTCTGACACAGCCTGAGCCTGGACCTCCTGGCCCCTCCCAGACAGCTGGCCGCACACTGAGCACATCGAGCCGCCATGGCCTTAGGTCGTCATCTCTTCCCAACCTCGGTTTTCAGGTTTCAGAACCTAGACCTTATCTCCAATCACTGTCCATGTTGAAGGTGATGCAGAAATCAGAACTCCTTCCCCATGGCAAGAAACCTTGTGGTTGGCATGTTGTCCAACGTTCAGTGTCGTTGTAACCAGTGTGTCCCATGAGGCCCCGCCCATGCTCGCGGGCCACATTGGTCACAAACACACATTGTGACCCTCAGGCTGAGCCCAGTCCTCAAGTAAGGCCACTCAGTGGCTGGATGAAGAGATAGCATATTGGGCTTGCCATGCCCCTAGGCCCCAATTTTTAACCATAGTTCGGATTGTCCCTTCAGTCTTCCCCACGGCTTGGCTTTGGAATTCCTCTTTTGGTGGGACACCTGAGGTAACAAAACTGAAATGAGTCCTCCCATCCCACAGATTGACGAAAAGCAATTGGGAATCGGGCCAAATCCTCAGAGAGGAAGATTCGTCCATGGCCCATGAGGCCTCCCCGACATTCCACGGCCATCACTGATACAAAATCCAGAGACAAAAGCCTGAGCAATCGCCACAGACTCGCACTTTCTTCATATCCTGTAGAGTTCTTCTCATGGTTTGTAGATCGGGCCTGCCATACCTACGTCCCCAAACCTAAGCTGAGTTTGTGTTTTCAGACTTCTGTCCTCAAAGTCTTGGGCCACACACCCTCCAGGCTGGGCCCCTGGAGCCACACATTAGGACTGTGCCTACCAATCCATGGGAATTCTGCCCATTCCATGGTCCAAAATCGTACAAATTAGGAGAAACCTCCAACGACCCTTAGGCCATCCCAATAGTGTGGGTCACCCGGAACAAACAAGGGGTGTCTGACACCAGCTGATAATCGACCTCCACTCATACCATAGATGGATGTCCCCAGAGAAGAAGATTGAACCAGACAGGACCCTAGCCCATAATAGGATCCATTGCTATGGGTTACAGGCATGTGTCCTCAAAAGCCTGATTCCAATACGAGCATAGGGGATTTCCTGAGGCACCCATCAGAACTCATCTCGTCTCCACAAGGAAACCTGTGCATGGGAGCCATGTCCAAAGCTTAGGAAAGTACTTCAGGTTGCCGGTGCCACCGCCCCATTCCAAGGCCCTCATGGACACAAAAACACATTAGGACACATCCTCAGGAAAGTCCATTTCAACTCAGCCACCGAGGTTGCTCCCGCAGAGCCATCAGATCTAAACTGTCTTGTTGCTAGGAGACAATTGGAATGCGAGGCGGGCTTCCCAGGCATCCATCCGCGAACGGTGCTCTGGAGTCATTCCATATGGGATGTCCTGGAGCTGTCCAACAGGTCTCAATTGTCCGGAAGAAGGAATCCTGGAAGGGGGCATCCCACAACTCCCAACGTGGGAAAACCTCAATGGTCTCGAGATTCCGCTCCCTTCATGAAGCGGCCGTCATGCTCAGAAACTCCCACCTGAGCCAACGTCTGATCCTCGCCCTGACTTCAGATGCATGAGATATTGGTTCAGATCTGCAGGGGGTACCTGCCGTGCCCTCGCCCTGAAACCCAAGTCTAGCTTGTCTTCTCAGACTTCCATCCTCACACTCCTGGCCCAAAAGCCCTCGAGTTTGGCAATCTGGACCCACAATGCAGCACTCTGCCTGCCCTCTAGAAAAAAAAAATTATTGCCTCATGAGCTGCCCAGGCACCTTAAATGAGGGTAAACCTACACAGCACTCGACTTTACCCAAATTATATAGTCTAACCTGGGCACTAATGCACTGTCGAACACATCCTGAGCCCGGACCTCCTGACCAACACCCAGAAAGCTGACCGCACACTGAGCACATAAAACCCGCCATGGCCTTAGGTCATCATCTCTTCCCTACCTCAGTTTTCAGGCTTCAGAACCGAGACCTTATCTCCAATCACTGCCCAGGGGTGAGTCTGATGCAGAAATCAGAACTCCTCCTTACCCATGGCAAGAACCCTTGTGGTTGGCACGTTGTGCAACGATCAGTGTAGGAGAAACCCTGAGGCCCCGCCCATTCTTGAGTGCGACGAGGGCATACACACGCATTGTGACCCTCAGCATGAGTCCTGTCCTCTAGTAAGTCCTCTCAGTGGCTGGACCATTAGATGTCATAATGGGCTTGACATGTCCCTAGGCCCCAATTTTTAACCAGATTTCTGATTGTCCAGTCGCCCCTCCTAGGGCTCTACTCTGAAATCCCTCATTTGGTGGGACACCTGAGGTTAAAAAAGAAAACAACAACAACAACAAAATAAAACGGACTTCTTCCAGCCCACAGAATGAACCCAAACTCTTTGAAGGAGCCAAACCACCAGAGAGTAAGACTCGTCCATTTCCCATGAAGTCACCCAGAAATTCCACGACCATGAGGGACACGATATCCCGAGACAAAAACTTGAGCAGGAGCCTCACACTCGCCCTTCTTTCAAATCCCGAAAAGTTCTCCTCATGGTCTGTAGATCAGTCCTGCCATACCTATGACCTGAAACATAAGCTGAGTTTGTGTTTTCAGACAACTGTCCAAAAAGGGCTGGACTACACAACCTACAGGCTCAGGCCCCTGGAGCCAAACCTGAGGACTGTACTTGCCCTCTCCAAGGGAATTGTGTGTGCCCATTCCAATGGCCACAACCCTTCTAATAGGATAAACCTCCAAAGTCCATGATATATCTCAATAGTGGTAGCATCCCAGGTAAAACAGGGGCAATCTGAGCCCAAATGAGCCCCTACCTGCACTCAGACCCATAGACAGATGTCCTCAGAGGTAAAAAGGAAAGAACAGGCCCCTAGGCACTAATCAGATCCATTGCTTTGGTTTCCAGGCATCTCTCCTCAGAGGCCTGGATTTCAAAAGCAGCATATAGCTGTTTCTTGTTTCACCCATCAGAAAACATCTCATCTACACATGGGAAACTTGCAAGTTGGAGCTGTGTCAAAGCCTCTGTTTAGGAGAACCCTTTAGGGCCCCAGAGCCACTGCTTCATTCCAAGGTCTCCATAGACACAAAAGCACATTCGGACCCATCCCCAGGGGTGTGCATTTCAACTCAGCATCCTCGGTAGCTCCCCACAGATCCAGGAGATCTAAACTGTCTTGTTGCTAGGAGACAATTGGAATGCGAGGTGGGCTACCCAGCCATCCATCCTTAGAACCCTGCTCAGAATCATTGGCCTGGAGCCAAACAACAGGTCTCAATTGTCCTGCCGAAGACTCTCTGCAGTTTGGAGCTTCTCACAACTCCCATCATGGGAAAACCCCCATGGCCTCGTGATGCCCCCCCCATTCATGAAGGGGCCATCAGGGACAGAAACTCCAACCTGAGCGATCGTCTGATCCTCGCCCTGACTTCAGATGCACGAGATCTCGATTCAGGTCTGTAGATTGTGCCTGCCATGGCCTCACCCAGAAACCTAAGCCTAGCTTGTGTTCTCAGACTTTTGTCGTCAGACTACTGGCCCACAAGGCCTCCAGTTTGGCAATCCAGAACTACAATGCAGCACTCTGCCTGCCCTCCAGATAAAAAACATTGTCCTCTGGGGCTACCCAGTAACCCCAAATGAGGATCAACCTGCACCGACCTTGGCTGTACCCCAAATACATAGGCTGACCAGGGCACTAATGCCCTTTCTGACACAGCCTGAGCCTGGACCCCCTGGCCCCTCCCAGACAGCTGGCCGCACACTGAGCACATCGAGCCGCCATGGCCTTAGGTCGTCATCTCTTCCCAACCTCGGTTTTCAGGTTTCAGAACCTAGACCTTATCTCCAATCACTGTCCATGCTGAAGGTGATGCAGAAATCAGAACTCCTTCCCCATGGCAAGAAACCTTGCGGTTGGCATGTTGTCCAACGTTCAGTGTCGTTGAAACCAGTGTGTCCCATGAGGCCCCGCCCATGCTCGCGGGCCACATTGGTCACACACACACATTGTGACCCTCAGGCTGAGCCCAGTCCTCAAGTAAGGCCACAGATTGACGAAAGCAATTGGGAATCGGGCCAAATCCTCAGAGTGGAAGATTCGTCCATGGCCCATGAGGCCTCCCCGACATTCCACGGCCATCACTGATACAAAATCCAGAGACAAAAGCCTGAGCAATCGCCACAGACTCGCACTTTCTTCATATCCTGTAGAGTTCTTCTCATGGTTTGTAGATCGGGCCTGCCATACCTACGTCCCCAAACCTAAGCTGAGTTTGTGTTTTCAGACTTCTGTCCTCAAAGTCTTGGGCCACACACCCTCCAGGCTCGGCCCCTGGAGCCACACATTAGGACTGTGCCTACCAATCCATGGGAATTCTGCCCATTCCATGGTCCAAAATCGTACAAATTAGGAGAAACCTCCAACGACCCTTAGGCCATCCCAATAGTGTGGGTCACCCGGAACAAACAAGGGGTGTCTGACACCAGCTGATAATCGACCTCCACTCATACCATAGATGGATGTCCCCAAAGAAGAAGATTGAACCAGACAGGACCCTAGCCCATAATAGGATCCATTGCTATGGGTTACAGGCAGGTGTCCTCAAAAGCCTGATTCCAATACGAGCATAGGGGTTTTCCTGAGGCACCCATCAGAACTCATCTCGTCTCCACAAGTAAACCTGTGCATGGGAGCCATGTCCAAAGCTTAGGAAAGTACTTCAGGTTGCCGGTGCCACCGCCCCATTCCAAGGCCCTCATGGACACAAAAACACATTAGGACACATCCTCAGGAAAGTCCATTTCAACTCAGCCACCGAGGTTGCTCCCGCAGAGCCATCAGATCTAAACTGTCTTGTTGCTAGGAGACAATTGGAATGCGAGGCGGGCTTCCCAGGCATCCATCCGCGAACGGTGCTCTGGAGTCATTCCATATGGGATGTCCTGGAGCTGTCCAACAGGTCTCAATTGTCCGGAAGAAGGAATCCTGGAAGGGGGCATCCCACAACTCCCAACGTGGGAAAACCTCAATGGTCTCGAGATTCCGCTCCCTTCATGAAGCGGCCGTCATGCACAGAAACTCCCACCTGAGCCAACGTCTGATCCTCGCCCTGACTTCAGATGCATGAGATATTGGTTCAGATCTGCAGGGGGTACCTGCCGTGCCCTCGCCCTGAAACCCAAGTCTAGCTTGTCTTCTCAGACTTCCATCCTCACACTCCTGGCCCAAAAGCCCTCAAGTTTGGCAATTCTGGACCCACAATGCAGCACTCTGCCTGCCCTCTAGAAAAAAATAATTATTGCCTCATGAGCTGCCCAGGCACCTTAAATGAGGGTAAACCTACACAGCACTCGACTTTACCCAAATTATATAGTCTAACCTGGGCACTAATGCACTGTCGAACACATCCTGAGCCCGGACCTCCTGACCAACATCCAGAAAGCTGACCGCACACTGAGCACCTAAAACCCGCCATGGCCTTAGGTCATCATCTCTTCCCTACCTCAGTTTTCAGGCTTCAGAACCGAGACCTTATCTCCAATCACTGCCCAGGGGTGAGTCTGATGCAGAAATCAGAACTCCTCCTTACCCATGGCAAGAACCCTTGTGGTTGGCACGTTGTCCAACGATCAGTGTAGGAGAAACCCTGAGGCCCCGCCCATTCTTGAGTGCGACGAGGGCATACACACGCATTGTGACCCTCAGCATGAGTCCTGTCCTCTAGTAAGTCCTCTCAGTGGCTGGACCATTAGATGTCATAATGGGCTTGACATGTCCCTAGGCCCCAATTTTTAACCAGATTTCTGATTGTCCAGTCGCCCCTCCTAGGGCTCTACTCTGAAATCCCTCATTTGGTGGGACACCTGAGGTTAAAAAAGAAAACAACAACAACAACAACAACAAAATAAAACGGACTTCTTCCAGCCCACAGAATGAACCCAAACTCTTTGGACGGGGCCAAACCACCAGAGAGTAAGACTCGTCCATTTCCCATGAAGTCACCCAGAAATTCCACGACCATGAGGGACACGATATCCCGAGACAAAAACTTGAGCAGGAGCCTCACACTCGCCCTTCTTTCAAATCCCGTAAAGTTCTCCTCATGGTCTGTAGATCAGTCCTGCCATACCTATGACCTGAAACATAAGCCGAGTTTGTGTTTTCAGACAACTGTCCAAAAAGGGCTGGACTACACAACCTACAGGCTCAGGCCCCTGGAGCCAAACCTGAGGACTGTACTTGCCCTCTCCAAGGGAATTGTGTGTGCCCATTCCAATGGCCACAACCCTTCTAATAGGATAAACCTCCAAAGTCCATGATATATCTCAATAGTGGTAGCATCCCAGGAAAAACAGGGGCAATCTGAGCCCAAATGAGCCCCTACCTGCACTCAGACCCATAGACAGATGTCCTCAGAGGTAAAAAGGAAAGAACAGGCCCCTAGGCACTAATCAGATCCATTGCTTTGGTTTCCAGGCATCTCTCCTCAGAGGCCTGGATTTCAAAAGCAGCATATAGCTGTTTCTTGTTTCACCCATCAGAAAACATCTCATCTACACATGGGAAACTTGCACGTTGGAGCTGGGTCAAAGCCTCTGTTTAGGAGAAACCTTTAGGGCCCCAGAGCCACCGCTTCATTCCAAGGTCTCCATAGACACAAAAGCACATTCGGACCCATCCCCAGGGGTGTGCATTTCAACTCAGCATCCTCGGTAGCTCCCCACAGATCCAGGAGATCTAAACTGTCTTGTTGCTAGGAGACAATTGGAATGCGAGGTGGGCTACCCAGCCATCCATCCTTAGAACCCTGCTCAGAATCATTGGCCTGGAGCCAAACAACAGGTCTCAATTGTCCTGCCGAAGACTCTCTGCAGTTTGGAGCTTCTCACAACTCCCATCATGGGAAAACCCCCATGGCCTCGTGATGCCCCCCCATTCATGAAGGGGCCATCAGGGACAGAAACTCCAACCTGAGCGATCCTCTGATCCTCGCCCTGACTTCAGATGCACGAGATCTCGATTCAGGTCTGTAGATTGTGCCTGCCATGGCCTCACCCAGAAACCTAAGCCTAGCTTGTGTTCTCAGACTTTTGTCGTCAGACTACTGGCCCACAAGGCCTCCAGTTTGGCAATCCAGAACTACAATGCAGCACTCTGCCTGCCCTCCAGATAAAAAACATTGTCCTCTGGGGCTACCCAGTAACCCCAAATGAGGATCAACCTGCACCGACCTTGGCTGTACCCCAAATACATAGGCTGACCAGGGCACTAATGCCCTTTCTGACACAGCCTGAGCCTGGACCTCCTGGCCCCTCCCAGACAGCTGGCCGCACACTGAGCACATCGAGCCGCCATGGCCTTAGGTCGTCATCTCTTCCCAACCTCGGTTTTCAGGTTTCAGAACCTAGACCTTATCTCCAATCACTGTCCATGTTGAAGGTGATGCAGAAATCAGAACTCCTTCCCCATGGCAAGAAACCTTGTGGTTGGCATGTTGTCCAACGTTCAGTGTCGTTGAAACCAGTGTGGCCCATGAGGCCCCGCCCATGCTCGCGGGCCACATTGGTCACAAACACACATTGTGACCCTCAGGCTGAGCCCAGTCCTCAAGTAAGGCCACTCAGTGGCTGGATGAAGAGATAGCATATTGGGCTTGCCATGCCCCTAGGCCCCAATTTTTAACCATAGTTCGGGTTGTCCCTTCAGTCTTCCCCACGGCTTGGCTTTGGAATTCCTCTTTTGGTGGGACACCTGAGGTAACAAAACTGAAATGAGTCCTCCCATCCCACAGATTGACGAAAAGCAATTGGGAATCGGGCCAAATCCTCAGAGAGGAAGATTCGTCCATGGCCCATGAGGCCTCCCCGACATTCCACGGCCATCACTGATACAAAATCCAGAGACAAAAGCCTGAGCAATCGCCACAGACTCGCACTTTCTTCATATCCTGTAGAGTTCTTCTCATGGTTTGTAGATCGGGCCTGCCATACCTACGTCCCCAAACCTAAGCTGAGTTTGTGTTTTCAGACTTCTGTCCTCAAAGTCTTGGGCCACACACCCTCCAGGCTGGGCCCCTGGAGCCACACATTAGGACTGTGCCTACCAATCCATGGGAATTCTGCCCATTCCATGGTCCAAAATCGTACAAATTAGGAGAAACCTCCAACGACCCTTAGGCCATCCCAATAGTGTGGGTCACCCGGAACAAACAAGGGGTGTCTGACACCAGCTGATAATCGACCTCCACTCATACCATAGATGGATGTCCCCAGAGAAGAAGATTGAACCAGACAGGACCCTAGCCCATAATATGATCCATTGCTATGGGTTACAGGCATGTGTCCTCAAAAGCCTGATTCCAATACGAGCATAGGGGTTTTCCTGAGGCACCCATCAGAACTCATCTCGTCTCCACAAGGAAACCTGTGCATGGGAGCCATGTCCAAAGCTTAGGAAAGTACTTCAGGTTGCCGATGCCACCGCCCCATTCCAAGGCCCTCATGGACACAAAAACACATTAGGACACATCCTCAGGAAAGTCCATTTCAACTCAGCCACCGAGGTTGCTCCCGCAGAGCCATCAGATCTAAACTGTGTTGTTGCTAGGAGACAATTGGAATGCGAGGCGGGCTTCCCAGGCATCCATCCGCGAACGGTGCTCTGGAGTCATTCCATATGGGATGTCCTGGAGCTGTCCAACAGGTCTCAATTGTCCGGAAGAAGGAATCCTGGAAGGGGGCATCCCACAACTCCCAACGTGGGAAAACCTCAATGGTCTCGAGATTCCGCTCCCTTCATGAAGCGGCCGTCATGCTCAGAAACTCCCACCTGAGCCAACGTCTGATCCTCGCCCTGACTTCAGATGCATGAGATATGGGTTCAGATCTGCAGGGGGTACCTGCCGTGCCCTCGCCCTGAAACCCAAGTCTAGCTTGTCTTCTCAGACTTCCATCCTCACACTCCTGGCCCAAAAGCCCTCGAGTTTGGCAATTCTGGACCCACAATGCAGCACTCTGCCTGCCCTCTAGAAAAAAAAAAATTATTGCCTCATGAGCTGCCCAGGCACCTTAAATGAGGGTAAACCTACACAGCACTCGACTTTACCCAAATTATATAGTCTAACCTGGGCACTAATGCACTGTCGAACACATCCTGAGCCCGGACCTCCTGACCAACACCCAGAAAGCTGACCGCACACTGAGCACATAAAACCCGCCATGGCCTTAGGTCATCATCTCTTCCCTACCTCAGTTTTCAGGCTTCAGAACCGAGAATTTATCTCCAATCACTGCCCAGGGGTGAGTCTGATGCAGAAATCAGAACTCCTCCTTACCCATGGCAAGAACCCTTGTGGTTGGCACGTTGTGCAACGATCAGTGTAGGAGAAACCCTGAGGCCCCGCCCATTCTTGAGTGCGACGAGGGCATACACACGCATTGTGACCCTCAGCATGAGTCCTGTCCTCTAGTAAGTCCTCTCAGTGGCTGGACCATTAGATGTCATAATGGGCTTGACATGTCCCTAGGCCCCAATTTTTAACCAGATTTCTGATTGTCCAGTCGCCCCTCCTAGGGCTCTACTCTGAAATCCCTCATTTGGTGGGACACCTGAGGTTAAAAACGAAAACAACAACAACAACAAAATAAAACGGACTTCTTCCAGCCCACAGAATGAACCCAAACTCTTTGAAGGAGCCAAACCACCAGAGAGTAAGACTCGTCCATTTCCCATGAAGTCACCCAGAAATTCCACGACCATGAGGGACACGATATCCCGAGACAAAAACTTGAGCAGGAGCCTCACACTCGCCCTTCTTTCAAATCCCGAAAAGTTCTCCTCATGGTCTGTAGATCAGTCCTGCCATACCTATGACCTGAAACATAAGCCGAGTTTGTGTTTTCAGACAACTGTCCAAAAAGGGCTGGACTACACAACCTACAGGCTCAGGCCCCTGGAGCCAAACCTGAGGACTGTACTTGCCCTCTCCAAGGGAATTGTGTGTGCCCATTCCAATGGCCACAACCCTTCTAATAGGATAAACCTCCAAAGTCCATGATATATCTCAATAGTGGTAGCATCCCAGGTAAAACAGGGGCAATCTGAGCCCAAATGAGCCCCTACCTGCACTCAGACCCATAGACAGATGTCCTCAGAGGTAAAAAGGAAAGAACAGGCCCCTAGGCACTAATCAGATCCATTGCTTTGGTTTCCAGGCATCTCTCCTCAGAGGCCTGGATTTCAAAAGCAGCATATAGCTGTTTCTTGTTTCACCCATCAGAAAACATCTCATCTACACATGGGAAACTTGCAAGTTGGAGCTGTGTCAAAGCCTCTGATAGGAGAACCCTTTAGGGCCCCAGAGCCACTGCTTCATTCCAAGGTCTCCATAGACACAAAAGCACATTCGGACCCATCCCCAGGGGTGTGCATTTCAACTCAGCATCCTCGGTAGCTCCCCACAGATCCAGGAGATCTAAACTGTCTTGTTGCTAGGAGACAATTGGAATGCGAGGTGGGCTACCCAGCCATCCATCCTTAGAACCCTGCTCAGAATCATTGGCCTGGAGCCAAACAACAGGTCTCAATTGTCCTGCCGAAGACTCTCTGCAGTTTGGAGCTTCTCACAACTCCCATCATGGGAAAACCCCCATGGCCTCGTGATGCCCCCCCCATTCATGAAGGGGCCATCAGGGACAGAAACTCCAACCTGAGCGATCGTCTGATCCTCGCCCTGACTTCAGATGCACGAGATCTCGATTCAGGTCTGTAGATTGTGCCTGCCATGGCCTCACCCAGAAACCTAAGCCTAGCTTGTGTTCTCAGACTTTTGTCGTCAGACTACTGGCCCACAAGGCCTCCAGTTTGGCAATCCAGAACTACAATGCAGCACTCTGCCTGCCCTCCAGATAAAAAACATTGTCCTCTGGGGCTACCCAGTAACCCCAAATGAGGATCAACCTGCACCGACCTTGGCTGTACCCCAAATACATAGGCTGACCAGGGCACTAATGCCCTTTCTGACACAGCCTGAGCCTGGACCCCCTGGCCCCTCCCAGACAGCTGGCCGCACACTGAGCACATCGAGCCGCCATGGCCTTAGGTCGTCATCTCTTCCCAACCTCGGTTTTCAGGTTTCAGAACCTAGACCTTATCTCCAATCACTGTCCATGTTGAAGGTGATGCAGAAATCAGAACTCCTTCCCCATGGCAAGAAACCTTGTGGTTGGCATGTTGTCCAACGTTCAGTGTCGTTGAAACCAGTGTGTCCCATGAGGCCCCGCCCATGCTCGCGGGCCACATTGGTCACACACACACATTGTGACCCTCAGGCTGAGCCCAGTCCTCAAGTAAGGCCACAGATTGACGAAAGCAATTGGGAATCGGGCCAAATCCTCAGAGTGGAAGATTCGTCCATGGCCCATGAGGCCTCCCCGACATTCCACGGCCATCACTGATACAAAATCCAGAGACAAAAGCCTGAGCAATCGCCACAGACTCGCACTTTCTTCATATCCTGTAGAGTTCTTCTCATGGTTTGTAGATCGGGCCTGCCATACCTACGTCCCCAAACCTAAGCTGAGTTTGTGTTTTCAGACTTCTGTCCTCAAAGTCTTGGGCCACACACCCTCCAGGCTGGGCCCCTGGAGCCACACATTAGGACTGTGCCTACCAATCCATGGGAATTCTGCCCATTCCATGGTCCAAAATCGTACAAATTAGGAGAAACCTCCAACGACCCTTAGGCCATCCCAATAGTGTGGGTCACCCGGAACAAACAAGGGGTGTCTGACACCAGCTGATAATCGACCTCCACTCATACCATAGATGGATGTCCCCAGAGAAGAAGATTGAACCAGACAGGACCCTAGGCCATAATAGGATCCATTGCTATGGGTTACAGGCATGTGTCCTCAAAAGCCTGATTCCAATACGAGCATAGGGGTTTTCCTGAGGCACCCATCAGAACTCATCTCGTCTCCACAAGTAAACCTGTGCATGGGAGCCATGTCCAAAGCTTAGGAAAGTACTTCAGGTTGCCGGTGCCACCGCCCCATTCCAAGGCCCTCATGGACACAAAAACACATTAGGACACATCCTCAGGAAAGTCCATTTCAACTCAGCCACCGAGGTTGCTCCCGCAGAGCCATCAGATCTAAACTGTCTTGTTGCTAGGAGACAATTGGAATGCGAGGCGGGCTTCCCAGGCATCCATCCGCGAACGGTGCTCTGGAGTCATTCCATATGGGATGTCCTGGAGCTGTCCAACAGGTCTCAATTGTCCGGAAGAAGGAATCCTGGAAGGGGGCATCCCACAACTCCCAACGTGGGAAAACCTCAATGGTCTCGAGATTCCGCTCCCTTCATGAAGCGGCCGTCATGCTCAGAAACTCCCACCTGAGCCAACGTCTGATCCTCGCCCTGACTTCAGATGCATGAGATATGGGTTCAGATCTGCAGGGGGTACCTGCCGTGCCCTCGCCCTGAAACCCAAGTCTAGCTTGTCTTCTCAGACTTCCATCCTCACACTCCTGGCCCCAAAGCCCTCAAGTTTGGCAATTCCGGACCCACAATGCAGCACTCTGCCTGCCCTCTAGAAAAAAAATCATTGCCTCATGAGCTGCCCAGGCACCTTAAATGAGGGTAAACCTACACAGCACTCGACTTTACCCAAATTATATAGTCTAACCTGGGCACTAATGCACTGTCGAACACATCCTGAGCCCGGACCTCCTGACCAACACCCAGAAAGCTGACCGCACACTGAGCACATAAAACCCGCCATGGCCGTAGGTCATCATCTCTTCCCTACCTCAGTTTTCAGGCTTCAGAACCGAGACCTTATCTCCAATCACTGCCCAGGGGTGAGTCTGATGCAGAAATCAGAACTCCTCCTTACCCATGGCAAGAACCCTTGTGGTTGGCACGTTGTCCAACGATCAGTGTAGGAGAAACCCTGAGGCCCCGCCCATTCTTGAGTGCGACGAGGGCATACACACGCATTGTGACCCTCAGCATGAGTCCTGTCCTCTAGTAAGTCCTCTCAGTGGCTGGACCATTAGATGTCATAATGGGCTTGACATGTCCCTAGGCCCCAATTTTTAACCAGATTTCTGATTGTCCAGTCGCCCCTCCTAGGGCTCTCCTCTGAAATCCCTCATTTGGTGGGACACCTGAGGTTAACAAAGAAAACAACAACAACAACAAAATAAAACGGACTTCTTCCAGCCCACAGAATGAACCCAAACTCTTTGGACGGGGCCAAACCACCAGAGAGTAAGACTCGTCCATTTCCCATGAAGTCACCCAGAAATTCCACGAC
The DNA here is from genome assembly GCF_964662115.1 of Mustela nivalis. Lineage (NCBI taxonomy): Eukaryota > Metazoa > Chordata > Mammalia > Carnivora > Mustelidae > Mustela > Mustela nivalis. Next base: position 1,816,884 of record NW_028136554.1, read on the forward strand.
CATGAGTGACACGATATCCCGAGAAAAAAAATTGAGCAGGAGCCTCACACTCGCCCTTCTTTCAAATCCCGAAAAGTTCTCCTCATGGTCTGTAGATCAGTCCTGCCATACCTATGACCTGAAACATAAGCCGAGTTTGTGTTTTCAGACAACTGTCCAAAAAGGGCTGGACTACACAACCTACAGGCTCAGGCCCCTGGAGCCAAACCTGAGGACTGTACTTGCCCTCTCCAAGGGAATTGTGTGTGCCCATTCCAATGGCCACAACCCTTCTAATAGGATAAACCTCCAAAGTCCCTGATATATCTCAATAGTGGTAGCATCCCAGGAAAAACAGGGGCAATCTTAGCCCAATTGAGCCCCTACCTGCACTCAGACCCATAGACAGATGTCCTCAGAGGTAAAAAGGAAAGAACAGGCCCCTAGGCACTAATCAGATCCATTGCTTTGGTTTCCAGGCATCTCTACTCAGAGGCCTGGATTTCAAAAGCAGCATATAGCTGTTTCTTGTTTCACCCATCAGAAAACATCTCATCTACACATGGGAAACTTGCAAGTTGGAGCTGGGTCAAAGCCTCTGTTTAGGAGAAACCTTTAGGGCCCCAGAGCCACCGCTTCATTCCAAGGTCTCCATAGACACAAAAGCACATTCGGACCCATCCCCAGGGGTGTGCATTTCAACTCAGCATCCTCGGTAGCTCTCCACAGATCCAGGAGATCTAAACTGTCTTGTTGCTAGGAGACAATTAGAATGCGAGGTGGGCTACCCAGCCATCCATCCTTAGAACCCTGCTCAGAATCATTGGCATGGAGCCAAACAACAGGTCTCAATTGTCCTGCCGAAGACTCTCTGCAGTTTGGAGCTTCTCACAACTCCCATCATGGGAAAACCCCCATGGCCTCGTGATGCCCACCCCCATTCATGAAGGGGCCATCAGGGACAGAAACTCCAACCTGAGCGATCGTCTGATCCTCGCCCTGACTTCAGATGCACGAGATCTCGATTCAGGTCTGTAGATTGTGCCTGCCATGGCCTCACCCAGAAACCTAAGCCTAGCTTGTGTTCTCAGACATTTGTCGTCAGACTACTGGCCCACAAGGCCTCCAGTTTGGCAATCCAGAACTACAATGCAGCACTCTGCCTGCCCTCAAATAAAAAAACATTGTCCTCTGGGGCTACCCAGTAACCCCAAATGAGGATCAACCTGCACCGACCTTGGCTGTACCCCAAATACATAGGCTGACCAGGGCACTAATGCCCTTTCTGAAACAGCCTGAGCCTGGACCCCCTGGCCCCTCCCAGCCAGCTGGCCGCACACTGAGCACATCGAGCCGCCATGGCCTTAGGTCGTCATCTCTTCCCAACCTCGGTTTTCAGGTTTCAAAACCTAGACCTTATCTCCAATCACTGTCCATGTTGAAGGTGATGCAGAAATCAGAACTCCTTCCCCATGGCAAGAAACCTTGTGGTTGGCATGTTGTCCAACGTTCAGTGTCGTTGAAACCAGTGTGTCCCATGAGGCCCCGCCCATGCTCGCGGGCCACATTGGTCACAAACACACATTGTGACCGTCAGGCTGAGCCCAGTCCTCAAGTAAGGCCACTCAGTGGCTGGATGAAGAGATAGCATATTGGGCTTGCCATGCCCCTAGGCCCCAATTTTTAACCATAGTTCGGATTGTCCCTTCAGTCTTCCCCACGGCTTGGCTTTGGAATTCCTCTTTTGGTGGGACACCTGAGGTAACAAAACTGAAATGAGTCCTCCCATCCCACAGATTGACGAAAAGCAATTGGGAATCGGGCCAAATCCTCAGAGTGGAAGATTCGTCCATGGCCCATGAGGCCTCCCCGACATTCCACGGCCATCACTGATACAAAATCCAGAGACAAAAGCCTGAGCAATCGCCACAGACTCGCACTTTCTTCATATCCTGTAGAGTTCTTCTCATGATTTGTAGATCGGGCCTGCCATACCTACGTCCCCAAACCTAAGCTGAGTTTGTGTTTTCAGACTTCTGTCCTCAAAGTCTTGGGCCACACACCCTCCAGGCTGGGCCCCTGGAGCCACACATTAGGACTGTGCCTACCAATCCATGGGAATTCTGCCCATTCCATGGTCCAAAATCGTACAAATTAGGAGAAACCTCCAACGACCCTTAGGCCATCCCAATAGTGTGGGTCACCCGGAACAAACAGGGGGTGTCTGACACCAGCTGATAATCGACCTCCACTCATACCATAGATGGATGTCCCCAGAGAAGAAGATTGAACCAGACAGGACCCTAGGCCATAATAGGATCCATTGCTATGGGTTACAGGCATGTGTCCTCAAAAGCCTGATTCCAATACGAGCATAGGGGTTTTCCTGAGGCACCCATCAGAACTCATCTCGTCTCCACAAGTAAACCTGTGCATGGGAGCCATGTCCAAAGCTTAGGAAAGTACTTCAGGTTGCCGGTGCCACCGCCCCATTCCAAGGCCCTCATGGACACAAAAACACATTAGGACACATCCTCAGGAAAGTCCATTTCAACTCAGCCACCGAGGTTGCTCCCGCAGAGCCATCAGATCTAAACTGTCTTGTTGCTAGGAGACAATTGGAATGCGAGGCGGGCTTCCCAGGCATCCATCCGCGAACGGTGCTCTGGAGTCATTCCATATGGGATGTCCTGGAGCTGTCCAACAGGTCTCAATTGTCCGGAAGAAGGAATCCTGGAAGGGGGCATCCCACAACTCCCAACGTGGGAAAACCTCAATGGTCTTGAGATTCCGCTCCCTTCATGAAGCGGCCGTCATGCTCAGAAACTCCCACCTGAGCCAACGTCTGATCCTCGCCCTGACTTCAGATGCATGAGATATTGGTTCAGATCTGCAGGGGGTACCTGCCGTGCCCTCGCCCTGAAACCCAAGTCTAGCTTGTCTTCTCAGACTTCCATCCTCACACTCCTGGCCCCAAAGCCCTCAAGTTTGGCAATTCCGGACCCACAATGCAGCACTCTGCCTGCCCTCTAGAGAAAAAAATGATTGCCTCATGAGCTGCCCAGGCACCTTAAATGAGGGTAAACCTACACAGCACTCGACTTTACCCAAATTATATAGTCTAACCTGGGCACTAATGCACTGTCGAACACATCCTGAGCCCGGACCTCCTGACCAACACCCAGAAAGCTGACCGCACACTGAGCACATAAAACCCGCCATGGCCTTAGGTCATCATCTCTTCCCTACCTCAGTTTTCAGGCTTCAGAACCGAGACCTTATCTCCAATCACTGCCCAGGGGTGAGTCTGATGCAGAAATCAGAACTCCTCCTTACCCATGGCAAGAACCCTTGTGGTTGGCACGTTGTGCAACGATCAGTGTAGGAGAAACCCTGAGGCCCCGCCCATTCTTGAGTGCGACGAGGGCATACACACGCATTGTGACCCTCAGCATGAGTCCTGTCCTCTAGTAAGTCCTCTCAGTGGCTGGACCATTAGATGTCATAATGGGCTTGACATGTCCCTAGGCCCCAATTTTTAACCAGATTTCTGATTGTCCAGTCGCCCCTCCTAGGGCTCTACTCTGAAATCCCTCATTTGGTGGGACACCTGAGGTTAAAAACGAAAACAACAACAACAACAAAATAAAACGGACTTCTTCCAGCCCACAGAATGAACCCAAAATCTTTGGACGGGGCCAAACCACCAGAGAGTAAGACTCGTCCATTTCCCATGAAGTCACCCAGAAATTCCACGACCATGAGTGACACGATATCCCGAGACAAAAACTTGAGCAGGAGCCTCACACTCGCCCTTCTTTCAAATCCCGAAACGTTCTCCTCATGGTCTGAAGATCAGTCCTGCCATACCTATGACCTGAAACATAAGCCGAGTTTGTGTTTTCAGACAACTGTCCAAAAAGGGCTGGACTACACAACATACAGGCTCAGGCCCCTGGAGCCAAACCTGAGGACTGTACTTGCCCTCTCCAAGGGAATTGTGTGTGCCCATTCCAATGAGGACAACCCTTCTAATAGGATAAACCTCCAAAGTCCCTGATATATCTCAATAGTGGTAGCTTCCCAGGAAAAACAGGGGCAATCTGAGCCCAAATGAGCCCCTACCTGCACTCAGACCCATAGACAGATGTCCTCAGAGGTAAAAAGGAAAGAACAGGCCCCTAGGCACTAATCAGATCCATTGCTTTGGTTTCCAGGCATCTCTCCTCAGAGGCCTGGATTTGAAAAGCAGCATATAGCTGTTTCTTGTTTCACCCATCAGAAAACATCTCATCTACACATGGGAAACTTGCACGTTGGAGCTGTGTCAAAGCCTCTGTTTAGGAGAACCCTTTAGGGCCCCAGAGCCACCGCTTCATTCCAAGGTCTCCATAGACACAAAAGCACATTTGGACCCATCCCCAGGGGTGTGCATTTCAACTCAGCATCCTCGGTAGCTCCCCACAGATCCAGGAGATCTAAACTGTCTTGTTGCTAGGAGACAATTGGAATGCGAGGTGGGCTACCCAGCCATCCATCCTTAGAACCCTGCTCAGAATCATTGGCCTGGAGCCAAACAACAGGTCTCAATTGTCCTGCCGAAGACTCTCTGCAGTTTGGAGCTTCTCACAACTCCCATCATGGGAAAACCCCCATGGCCTCGTGATGCCCCCCCATTCATGAAGGGGCCATCAGGGACAGAAACTCCAACCTGAGCGATCGTCTGATCCTCGCCCTGACTTCAGATGCACGAGATCTCGATTCAGGTCTGTAGATTGTGCCTGCCATGGCCTCACCCAGAAACCTAAGCCTAGCTTGTGTTCTCAGACATTTGTCGTCAGAGTACTGGCCCACAAGGCCTCCAGTTTGGCAATCCAGAACTACAATGCAGCACTCTGCCTGCCCTCCAATAAAAAAACATTGTCCTCTGGGGCTACCCAGTAACCCCAAATGAGGATCAACCTGCACCGACCTTGGCTGTACCCCAAATACATAGGCTGACCAGGGCACTAATGCCCTTTCTGAAACAGCCTGAGCCTGGACCCCCTGGCCCCTCCCAGACAGCTGGCCGCACACTGAGCACATCGAGCCGCCATGGCCTTAGGTCGTCATCTCTTCCCAACCTCGGTTTTCAGGTTTCAAAACCTAGACCTTATCTCCAATCACTGTCCATGTTGAAGGTGATGCAGAAATCAGAACTCCTTCCCCATGGCAAGAAACCTTGTGGTTGGCATGTTGTCCAACGTTCAGTGTCGTTGAAACCAGTGTGTCCCATGAGGCCCCGCCCATGCTCGCGGGCCACATTGGTCACAAACACACATTGTGACCCTCAGGCTGAGCCCAGTCCTCAAGTAAGGCCACTCAGTGGCTGGATGAAGAGATAGCATATTGGGCTTGCCATGCCCCTAGGCCCCAATTTTTCACCATAGTTCGGATTGTCCCTTCAGTCTTCCCCACGGCTTGGCTTTGGAATTCCTCTTTTGGTGGGACACCTGAGTTAACAAAACTGAAATGAGTCCTCCCATCCCACAGATTGACGAAAAGCAATTGGGAATCGGGCCAAATCCTCAGAGTGGAAGATTCGTCCATGGCCCATGAGGCCTCCCCGACATTCCACGGCCATCACTGATACAAAATCCAGAGACAAAAGCCTGAGCAATCGCCACAGACTCGCACTTTCTTCATATCCTGTAGAGTTCTTCTCATGATTTGTAGATCGGGCCTGCCATACCTACGTCCCCAAACCTAAGCTGAGTTTGTGTTTTCAGACTTCTGTCCTCAAAGTCTTGGGCCACACACCCTCCAGGCTGGGCCCCTGGAGCCACACATTAGGACTGTGCCTACCAATCCATGGGAATTCTGCCCATTCCATGGTCCAAAATCGTACAAATTAGGAGAAACCTCCAACGACCCTTAGGCCATCCCAATAGTGTGGGTCACCCGGAACAAACAAGGGGTGTCTGACACCAGCTGATAATCGACCTCCACTCATACCATAGATGGATGTCCCCAGAGAAGAAGATTGAACCAGACAGGACCCTAGGCCATAATAGGATCCATTGCTATGGGTTACAGGCATGTGTCCTCAAAAGCCTGATTCCAATACGAGCATAGGGGTTTTCCTGAGGCACCCATCAGAACTCATCTCGTCTCCACAAGTAAACCTGTGCATGGGAGCCATGTCCAAAGCTTAGGAAAGTACTTCAGGTTGCCGGTGCCACCGCCCCATTCCAAGGCCCTCATGGACACAAAAACACATTAGGACACATCCTCAGGAAAGTCCATTTCAACTCAGCCACCGAGGTTGCTCCCGCAGAGCCATCAGATCTAAACTGTCTTGTTGCTAGGAGACAATTGGAATGCGAGGCGGGCTTCCCAGGCATCCATCCGCGAACGGTGCTCTGGAGTCATTCCATATGGGATGTCCTGGAGCTGTCCAACAGGTCTCAATTGTCCGGAAGAAGGAATCCTGGAAGGGGGCATCCCACAACTCCCAACGTGGGAAAACCTCAATGGTCTTGAGATTCCGCTCCCTTCATGAAGCGGCCGTCATGCTCAGAAACTCCCACCTGAGCCAACGTCTGATCCTCGCGCTGACTTCAGATGCATGAGATATTGGTTCAGATCTGCAGGGGGTACCTGCCGTGCCCTCGCCCTGAAACCCAAGTCTAGCTTGTCTTCTCAGACTTCCATCCTCACACTCCTGGCCCCAAAGCCCTCAAGTTTGGCAATTCCGGACCCACAATGCAGCACTCTGCCTGCCCTCTAGAGAAAAAAATGATTGCCTCATGAGCTGCCCAGGCACCTTAAATGAGGGTAAACCTACACAGCACTCGACTTTACCCAAATTATATAGTCTAACCTGGGCACTAATGCACTGTCGAACACATCCTGAGCCCGGACCTCCTGACCAACACCCAGAAAGCTGACCGCACACTGAGCACATAAAACCCGCCATGGCCTTAGGTCATCATCTCTTCCCTACCTCAGTTTTCAGGCTTCAGAACCGAGACCTTATCTCCAATCACTGCCCAGGGGTGAGTCTGATGCAGAAATCAGAACTCCTCCTTACCCATGGCAAGAACCCTTGTGGTTGGCACGTTGTGCAACGATCAGTGTAGGAGAAACCCTGAGGCCCCGCCCATTCTTGAGTGCGACGAGGGCATACACACGTATTGTGACCCTCAGCATGAGTCCTGTCCTCTAGTAAGTCCTCTCAGTGGCTGGACCATTAGATGTCATAATGGGCTTGACATGTCCCTAGGCCCCAATTTTTAACCAGATTTCTGATTGTCCAGTCGCCCCTCCTAGGGCTCTACTCTGAAATCCCTCATTTGGTGGGACACCTGAGGTTAAAAAAGAAAACAACAACAACAACAAAATAAAACGGACTTCTTCCAGCCCACAGAATGAACCCAAAATCTTTGGACGGGGCCAAACCACCAGAGAGTAAGACTCGTCCATTTCCCATGAAGTCACCCAGAAATTCCACGACCATGAGTGACACGATATCCCGAGACAAAAACTTGAGCAGGAGCCTCACACTCGCCCTTCTTTCAAATCCCGAAACGTTCTCCTCATGGTCTGAAGATCAGTCCTGCCATACCTATGACCTGAAACATAAGCCGAGTTTGTGTTTTCAGACAACTGTCCAAAAAGGGCTGGACTACACAACCTACAGGCTCAGGCCCCTGGAGCCAAACCTGAGGACTGTACTTGCCCTCTCCAAGGGAATTGTGTGTGCCCATTCCAATGGCCACAACCCTTCTAATAGGATAAACCTCCAAAGTCCCTGATATATCTCAATAGTGGTAGCTTCCCAGGAAAAACAGGGGCAATCTGAGCCCAAATGAGCCCCTACCTGCACTCAGACCCATAGACAGATGTCCTCAGAGGTAAAAAGGAAAGAACAGGCCCCTAGGCACTAATCAGATCCATTGCTTTGGTTTCCAGGCATCTCTCCTCAGAGGCCTGGATTTGAAAAGCAGCATATAGCTGTTTCTTGTTTCACCCATCAGAAAACATCTCATCTACACATGGGAAACTTGCACGTTGGAGCTGTGTCAAAGCCTCTGTTTAGGAGAACCCTTTAGGGCCCCAGAGCCACCGCTTCATTCCAAGGTCTCCATAGACACAAAAGCACATTTGGACCCATCCCCAGGGGTGTGCATTTCAACTCAGCATCCTCGGTAGCTCCCCACAGATCCAGGAGATCTAAACTGTCTTGTTGCTAGGAGACAATTGGAATGCGAGGTGGGCTACCCAGCCATCCATCCTTAGAACCCTGCTCAGAATCATTGGCCTGGAGCCAAACAACAGGTCTCAATTGTCCTGCCGAAGACTCTCTGCAGTTTGGAGCTTCTCACAACTCCCATCATGGGAAAACCCCCATGGCCTCGTGATGCCCCCCCATTCATGAAGGGGCCATCAGGGACAGAAACTCCAACCTGAGCGATCGTCTGATCCTCGCCCTGACTTCAGATGCACGAGATCTCGATTCAGGTCTGTAGATTGTGCCTGCCATGGCCTCACCCAGAAACCTAAGCCTAGCTTGTGTTCTCAGACATTTGTCGTCAGACTACTGGCCCACAAGGCCTCCAGTTTGGCAATCCAGAACTACATGCAGCACTCTGCCTGCCCTCCAATAAAAAAACATTGTCCTCTGGGGCTACCCAGTAACCCCAAATGAGGATCAACCTGCACCGACCTTGGCTGTACCCCAAATACATAGGCTGACCAGGGCACTAATGCCCTTTCTGAAACAGCCTGAGCCTGGACCCCATGGCCCCTCCCAGACAGCTGGCCGCACACTGAGCACATCGAGCCGCCATGGCCTTAGGTCGTCATCTCTTCCCAACCTCGGTTTTCAGGTTTCAAAACCTAGACCTTATCTCCAATCACTGTCCATGTTGAAGGTGATGCAGAAATCAGAACTCCTTCCCCATGGCAAGAAACCTTGTGGTTGGCATGTTGTCCAACGTTCAGTGTCGTTGAAACCAGTGTGTCCCATGAGGCCCCGCCCATGCTCGCGGGCCACATTGGTCACAAACACACATTGTGACCCTCAGGCTGAGCCCAGTCCTCAAGTAAGGCCACTCAGTGGCTGGATGAAGAGATAGCATATTGGGCTTGCCATGCCCCTAGGCCCCAATTTTTCACCATAGTTCGGATTGTCCCTTCAGTCTTCCCCACGGCTTGGCTTTGGAATTCCTCTTTTGGTGGGACACCTGAGTTAACAAAACTGAAATGAGTCCTCCCATCCCACAGATTGACGAAAAGCAATTGGGAATCGGGCCAAATCCTCAGAGTGGAAGATTCGTCCATGGCCCATGAGGCCTCCCCGACATTCCACGGCCATCACTGATACAAAATCCAGAGACAAAAGCCTGAGCAATCGCCACAGACTCGCACTTTCTTCATATCCTGTAGAGTTCTTCTCATGATTTGTAGATCGGGCCTGCCATACCTACGTCCCCAAACCTAAGCTGAGTTTGTGTTTTCAGACTTCTGTCCTCAAAGTCTTGGGCCACACACCCTCCAGGCTGGGCCCCTGGAGCCACACATTAGGACTGTGCCTACCAATCCATGGGAATTCTGCCCATTCCATGGTCCAAAATCGTACAAATTAGGAGAAACCTCCAACGACCCTTAGGCCATCCCAATAGTGTGGGTCACCCGGAACAAACAAGGGGTGTCTGACACCAGCTGATAATCGACCTCCACTCATACCATAGATGGATGTCCCCAGAGAAGAAGATTGAACCAGACAGGACCCTAGGCCATAATAGGATCCATTGCTATGGGTTACAGGCATGTGTCCTCAAAAGCCTGATTCCAATACGAGCATAGGGGTTTTCCTGAGGCACCCATCAGAACTCATCTCGTCTCCACAAGTAAACCTGTGCATGGGAGCCATGTCCAAAGCTTAGGAAAGTACTTCAGGTTGCCGGTGCCACCGCCCCATTCCAAGGCCCTCATGGACACAAAAACACATTAGGACACATCCTCAGGAAAGTCCATTTCAACTCAGCCACCGAGGTTGCTCCCGCAGAGCCATCAGATCTAAACTGTCTTGTTGCTAGGAGACAATTGGAATGCGAGGCGGGCTTCCCAAGCATCCATCCGCGAACGGTGCTCTGGAGTCATTCCATATGGGATGTCCTGGAGCTGTCCAACAGGTCTCAATTGTCCGGAAGAAGGAATCCTGGAAGGGGGCATCCCACAACTCCCAACGTGGGAAAACCTCAATGGTCTTGAGATTCCGCTCCCTTCATGAAGCGGCCGTCATGCTCAGAAACTCCCACCTGAGCCAACGTCTGATCCTCGCGCTGACTTCAGATGCATGAGATATTGGTTCAGATCTGCAGGGGGTACCTGCCGTGCCCTCGCCCTGAAACCCAAGTCTAGCTTGTCTTCTCAGACTTCCATCCTCACACTCCTGGCCCCAAAGCCCTCAAGTTTGGCAATTCCGGACCCACAATGCAGCACTCTGCCTGCCCTCTAGAGAAAAAAATGATTGCCTCATGAGCTGCCCAGGCACCTTAAATGAGGGTAAACCTACACAGCACTCGACTTTACCCAAATTATATAGTCTAACCTGGGCACTAATGCACTGTCGAACACATCCTGAGCCCGGACCTCCTGACCAACATCCAGAAAGCTGACCGCACACTGAGCACATAAAACCCGCCATGGCCTTAGGTCATCATCTCTTCCCTACCTCAGTTTTCAGGCTTCAGAACCGAGACCTTATCTCCAATCACTGCCCAGGGGTGAGTCTGATGCAGAAATCAGAACTCCTCCTTACCCATGGCAAGAACCCTTGTGGTTGGCACGTTGTGCAACGATCAGTGTAGGAGAAACCCTGAGGCCCCGCCCATTCTTGAGTGCGACGAGGGCATACACACGTATTGTGACCCTCAGCATGAGTCCTGTCCTCTAGTAAGTCCTCTCAGTGGCTGGACCATTAGATGTCATAATGGGCTTGACATGTCCCTAGGCCCCAATTTTTAACCAGATTTCTGATTGTCCAGTCGCCCCTCCTAGGGCTCTACTCTGAAATCCCTCATTTGGTGGGACACCTGAGGTTAAAAAAGAAAACAACAACAACAACAAAATAAAACGGACTTCTTCCAGCCCACAGAATGAACCCAAAATCTTTGGACGGGGCCAAACCACCAGAGAGTAAGACTCGTCCATTTCCCATGAAGTCACCCAGAAATTCCACGACCATGAGTGACACGATATCCCGAGACAAAAACTTGAGCAGGAGCCTCACACTCGCCCTTCTTTCAAATCCCGAAACGTTCTCCTCATGGTCTGAAGATCAGTCCTGCCATACCTATGACCTGAAACATAAGCCGAGTTTGTGTTTTCAGACAACTGTCCAAAAAGGGCTGGACTACACAACCTACAGGCTCAGGCCCCTGGAGCCAAACCTGAGGACTGTACTTGCCCTCTCCAAGGGAATTGTGTGTGCCCATTCCAATGGCCACAACCCTTCTAATAGGATAAACCTCCAAAGTCCCTGATATATCTCAATAGTGGTAGCTTCCCAGGAAAAACAGGGGCAATCTGAGCCCAAATGAGCCCCTACCTGCACTCAGACCCATAGACAGATGTCCTCAGAGGTAAAAAGGAAAGAACAGGCCCCTAGGCACTAATCAGATCCATTGCTTTGGTTTCCAGGCATCTCTCCTCAGAGGCCTGGATTTGAAAAGCAGCATATAGCTGTTTCTTGTTTCACCCATCAGAAAACATCTCATCTACACATGGGAAACTTGCACGTTGGAGCTGTGTCAAAGCCTCTGTTTAGGAGAACCCTTTAGGGCCCCAGAGCCACCGCTTCATTCCAAGGTCTCCATAGACACAAAAGCACATTTGGACCCATCCCCAGGGGTGTGCATTTCAACTCAGCATCCTCGGTAGCTCCCCACAGATCCAGGAGATCTAAACTGTCTTGTTGCTAGGAGACAATTGGAATGCGAGGTGGGCTACCCAGCCATCCATCCTTAGAACCCTGCTCAGAATCATTGGCCTGGAGCCAAACAACAGGTCTCAATTGTCCTGCCGAAGACTCTCTGCAGTTTGGAGCTTCTCACAACTCCCATCATGGGAAAACCCCCATGGCCTCGTGATGCCCCCCCATTCATGAAGGGGCCATCAGGGACAGAAACTCCAACCTGAGCGATCGTCTGATCCTCGCCCTGACTTCAGATGCACGAGATCTCGATTCAGGTCTGTAGATTGTGCCTGCCATGGCCTCACCCAGAAACCTAAGCCTAGCTTGTGTTCTCAGACTTTTGTCGTCAGACTACTGGCCCACAAGGCCTCCAGTTTGGCAATCCAGAACTACAATGCAGCACTCTGCCTGCCCTCCAGATAAAAAACATTGTCCTCTGGGGCTACCCAGTAACCCCAAATGAGGATCAACCTGCACCGACCTTGGCTGTACCCCAAATACATAGGCTGACCAGGGCACTAATGCCCTTTCTGACACAGCCTGAGCCTGGACCCCATGGCCCCTCCCAGACAGCTGGCCGCACACTGAGCACATCGAGCCGCCATGGCCTTAGGTCGTCATCTCTTCCCAACCTCGGTTTTCAGGTTTCAGAACCTAGACCTTATCTCCAATCACTGTCCATGTTGAAGGTGATGCAGAAATCAGAACTCCTTCCCCATGGCAAGAAACCTTGTGGTTGGCATGTTGTCCAACGTTCAGTGTCGTTGAAACCAGTGTGGCCCATGAGGCCCCACCCATGCTCGTGGTCCACATTGGTCACAAACACACATTGTGACCCTCAGGCTGAGCCCAGTCCTCAAGTAAGGCCACTCAGTGGCTGGATGAAGAGATAGCATATTGGGCTTGCCATGCCCCTAGGCCCCAATTTTTCACCATAGTTCGGATTGTCCCTTCAGTCTTCCCCAAGGCTTTGCTTTGGAATTCCTCTTTTGGTGGGACACCTGAGGTAACAAAACTGAAATGAGTCCTCCCATCCCACAGATTGACGAAAAGCAATTGGGAATCGGGCCAAATCCTCAGAGAGGAAGATTCGTCCATGGCCCATGAGGCCTCCCCGACATTCCACGGCCATCACTGATACAAAATCCAGAGACAAAAGCCTGAGCAATCGCCACAAACTCGCACTTTCTTCATATCCTGTAGAGTTCTTCTCATGGTTTGTAGATCGGGCCTTCCATACCTACGTCCCCAAACCTAAGCTGAGTTTGTGTTTTCAGACTTCTGTCCTCAAAGTCTTGGGCCACACACCCTCCAGGCTGGGCCTTGGAGCCACACATTAGGACTGTGCCTACCAATCCATGGGAATTCTGCCCATTCCATGGTCCAAAATCGTACAAATTAGGAGAAACCTCCAACGACCCTTAGGCCATCCCAATAGTGTGGGTCACCCGGAACAAACAAGGGGTGTCTGACACCAGCTGATAATCGACCTCCACTCATACTATAGATGGATGTCCCCAGAGAAGAAGATTGAACCAGACAGGACCCTAGGCCATAATAGGATCCATTGCTATGGGTTACAGGCATGTGTCCTCAAAAGCCTGATTCCAATACGAGCATAGGGGTTTTCCTGAGGCACCCATCAGAACTCATCTCGTCTCCACAAGTAAACCTGTGCATGGGAGCCATGTCCAAAGCTTAGGAAAGTACTTCAGGTTGCCGGTGCCACCGCCCCATTCCAAGGCCCTCATGGACACAAAAACACATTAGGACACATCCTCAGGAAAGTCCATTTCAACTCAGCCACCGAGGTTGCTCCCGCAGAGCCATCACATCTAAACTTTCTTGTTGCTAGGAGACAATTGGAATGCGAGGCGGGCTTCCCAAGCATCCATCCGCGAACAGTGCTCCGGAGTCATTCCATATGGGATGTCCTGGAGCTGTCCAACAGGTCTCAATTGTCCGGAAGAAGGAATCCTGGAAGGGGGCATCCCACAACTCCCAACGTGGGAAAACCTCAATGGTCTTGAGATTCCGCTCCCTTCATGAAGCGGCCGTCATGCTCAGAAACTCCCACCTGAGCCAACGTCTGATCCTCGCCCTGACTTCAGATGCATGAGATATTGGTTCAGATCTGCAGGGGGTACCTGCCGTGCCCTCGCCCTGAAACCCAAGTCTAGCTTGTCTTCTCAGACTTCCATCCTCACACTCCTGGCCCCAAAGCCCTCAAGTTTGGCAATTCCGGACCCACAATGCAGCACTCTGCCTGCCCTCTAGAGAAAAAAATTATTGCCTCATGAGCTGCCCAGGCACCTTAAATGAGGGTAAACCTACACAGCACTCGACTTTACCCAAATTATATAGTCTAACCTGGGCACTAATGCACTGTCGAACACATCCTGAGCCCGGACCTCCTGACCAACACCCAGAAAGCTGACCGCACACTGAGCACCTAAAACCCGCCATGGCCTTAGGTCATCATCTCTTCCCTACCTCAGTTTTCAGGCTTCAGAACCGAGACCTTATTTCCAATCACTGCCTAGGGGTGAGTCTGATGCAGAAATCAGAACTCCTCCTTACCCATGGCAAGAACCCTTGTGGTTGGCACGTTGTGCAACGATCAGTGTAGGAGAAACCCTGAGGCCCCGCCCATTCTTGAGTGCGACGAGGGCATACACACGCATTGTGACCCTCAGCATGAGTCCTGTCCTCTAGTAAGTCCTCTCAGTGGCTGGACCATTAGATGTCATAATGAGCTTGACATGTCCCTAGGCCCCAATTTTTAACCAGATTTCTGATTGTCCAGTCGCCCCTCCTAGGGCTCTACTCTGAAATCCCTCATTTGGTGGGACACCTGAGGTTAAAAAAGAAAACAACAACAACAACAAAATAAAACGGACTTCTTCCAGCCCACAGAATGAACCCAAAATCTTTGGACGGGGCCAAACCACCAGAGAGTAAGACTCGTCCATTTCCCATGAAGTCACCCAGAAATTCCACGACCATGACTGACACGATATCCCGAGACAAAAACTTGAGCAGGAGCCTCACACTCGCCCTTCTTTCAAATCCCGAGACGTTCTCCTCATGGTCTGAAGATCAGTCCTGCCATATCTATGACCTGAAACATAAGCCGAGTTTGTGTTTTCAGACAACTGTCCAAAAAGGGCTGGACTACACAACCTACAGGCTCAGGCCCCTGGAGCCAAACCTGAGGACTGTACTTGCCCTCTCCAAGGGAATTGTGTGTGCCCATTCCAATGGCCACAACCCTTCTAATAGGATAAACCTCCAAAGTCCCTGATATATCTCAATAGTGGTAGCTTCCCAGGAAAAACAGTGGCAATCTGAGCCCAAATGAGCCCCTACCTGCACTCAGACCCATAGACAGATGTCCTCAGAGGTAAAAAGGAAAGAACAGGCCCCTAGGCACTAATCAGATCCATTGCTTTGGTTTCCAGGCATCTCTCCTCAGAGGCCTGGATTTCAAAAGCAGCATATAGCTGTTTCTTGTTTCACCCATCAGAAAACATCTCATCTACACATGGGAAACTTGCACGTTGGAGCGGGGTCAAAGCCTCTGTTTAGGAGAACCCTTTAGGGCCCCAGAGCCACCGCTTCATTCCAAGGTCTCCATAGACACAAAAGCACATTCCGACCCATCCCCAGGGGTGTGCATTTCAACTCAGCATCCTCGGTAGCTCCCCACAGATCCAGGAGATCTAAACTGTCTTGTTGCTAGGAGACAATTGGAATGCGAGGTGGGCTACCCAGCCATCCATCCTTAGAACCCTGCTCAGAATCATTGGCCTGGAGCCAAACAACAGGTCTCAATTGTCCTGCCGAAGACTCTCTGCAGTTTGGAGCTTCTCACAACTCCCATCATGGGAAAATTCCCATGGCCTCGTGATGCCCCCCCCATTCATGAAGGGGCCATCAAGGACAGAAACTCCAACCTGAGCGATCATCTGATCCTCGCCCTGATTTCAGATGCACGAGATCTCGATTCAGGTCTGTAGATTGTGCCTGCCATGGCCTCACCCAGAAACCTAAGCCTAGCTTGTGTTCTCAGACTTTTGTCGTCAGACTACTGGCCCACAAGGCCTCCAGTTTGGCAATCCAGAACTACAATGCAGCACTCTGCCTGCCCTCCAGATAAAAAACATTGTCCTCTGGGGCTACCCAGTAACCCCAAATGAGGATCAACCTGGACCGACCTTGGCTGTACCCCAAATACATAGGCTGACCAGGGCACTAATGCCCTTTCTGACACAGCCTGAGCCTGGACCCCCTGGCCCCTCCCAGAGAGCTGGCCGCACACTGAGCACATCAAGCCACCATGGCCTTAGGTCGTCATCTCTTCCCAACCTAGGTTTTCAGGTTTCAGAACCTAGACCTTATCTCCAATCACTGTCCATGTTGAAGGTGATGCAGAAATCAGAACTCCTTCCCCATGGCAAGAAACCTTGTGGTTGGCATGTTGTCCAACGTTCAGTGTCGTTGAAACCAGTGTGTCCCATGAGGCCCCGCCCATGCTCGCGGGCCACATTGGTCACAAACACACATTGTGACCCTCAGGCTGAGCCCAGTCCTCAAGTAAGGCCACTCAGTGGCTGGATGAAGAGATAGCATATTGGGCTTGCCATGCCCCTAGGCCCCAATTTTTAACCATAGTTCGGATTGTCCCTTCAGTCTTCCCCACGGCTTTGCTTTGGAATTCCTCTTTTGGTGGGACACCTGAGGTAACAAAACTGAAATGAGTCCTCCCATCCCACAGATTGACGAAAAGCAATTGGGAATCGGGCCAAATCCTCAGAGTGGAAGATTCGTCCATGGCCCATGAGGCCTCCCCAACATTCCACGGCCATCACTGATACAAAATCCAGAGACAAAAGCCTGAGCAATCGCCACAGACTCGCACTTTCTTCATATCCTGTAGAGTTCTTCTCATGGTTTGTAGATCGGGCCTGCCATACCTACGTCCCCAAACCTAAGCTGAGTTTGTGTTTTCAGACTTCTGTCCTCAAAGTCCTGGGCCACACACCCTCCAGGCTGGGCCCCTGGAGCCACACATTAGGACTGTGCCTACCAATCCATGGGAATTCTGCCCATTCCATGGTCCAAAATCGTACAAATTAGGAGAAACCTCCAACGACCCTTAGGCCATCCCAATAGTGTGGGTCACCCGGAACAAACAAGGGGTGTCTGACACCAGCTGATAATCGACCTCCACTCATACCATAGATGGATGTCCCCAGAGAAGAAGATTGAACCAGACAGGACCCTAGGCCATAATAGGATCCATTGCTTTGGGTTACAGGCATGTGTCCTCAAAAGCCTGATTCCAATACGAGCATAGGGGTTTTCCTGAGGCACCCATCAGAACTCATCTCGTCTCCACAAGTAAACCTGTGCATGGGAGCCATGTCCAAAGCTTAGGAAAGTACTTCAGGTTGCCGGTGCCACCGCCCCATTCCAAGGCCCTCATGGACACAAAAACACATTAGGACACATCCTCAGGAAAGTCCATTTCAACTCAGCCACCGAGGTTGCTCCCGCAGAGCCATCACATCTAAACTGTCTTGTTGCTAGGAGACAATTGGAATGCGAGGCGGGCTTCCCAGGCATCCATCCGCGAACGGTGCTCTGGAGTCATTCCATATGGGATGTCCTGGAGCTGTCCAACAGGTCTCAATTGTCCGGAAGAAGGAATCCTGGAAGGGGGCATCCCACAACTCCCAACGTGGGAAAACCTCAATGGTCTCGAGATTCCGCTCCCTTCATGAAGCGGCCGTCATGCTCAGAAACTCCCACCTGAGCCAATGTCTGATCCTCGCCCTGACTTCAGATGCATGAGATATTGGTTCAGATCTGCAGGGAGTACCTGCCGTGCCCTCGCCCTGAAACCCAAGTCTAGCTTTTCTTCTCAGACTTCCATCCTCACACTCCTGGCCCCAAAGCCCTCAAGTTTGGCAATTCCGGACCCACAATGCAGCACTCTGCCTGCCCTCTAGAGAAAAAAATTATTGCCTCATGAGCTGCCCAGGCACCTTAAATGAGGGTAAACCTACACAGCACTCGACTTTACCCAAATTACATAGTCTAACCTGGGCACTAATGCACTGTCGAACACATCCTGAGCCCGGACCTCCTGACCAACACCCAGAAAGCTGACCGCACACTGAGCACATAAAACCCGCCATGGCCTTAGGTCATCATCTCTTCCCTACCTCAGTTTTCAGGCTTCAGAACCGAGACCTTATCTCCAATCACTGCCCAGGGGTGAGTCTGATGCAGAAATCAGAACTCCTCCTTACCCATGGCAAGAACCCTTGTGGTTGGCACGTTGTCCAAGGTTCAGTGTAGGAGAAACCAGCATTCACCCTGAGGCCCCGCCCATTCTTGAGTGCGACAAGGGCATACACACGCATTGTGACCCTCAGCATGAGTCCTGTCCTCTAGTAAGTCCTCCTCTTGGCTGGACCATTAGATGTCATAATGGGCTTGACATATCCCTAGGCCCCAATTTATAACCAGATTTCTGATTGTCCAGTCGCCCCTCCCCAGGGCTCTACTCTGGAATCCCTCATTTGGTGGGACACCTGAGGTTAAAAAAGAAAACAACAACAACAACAACAAAAAAAAAAAAACCGGAATTCTTCCAGCCCACAGATGACCCCAAACTCTTTGGACAGGGCCAAACCACCAGAGAGTAAGACTCGTCCATTTCCCATGAAGTCACCCAGAAATTCCACGACCATGAGTGACACGATATCCAGAGAAAAAACTTGAGAAGGAGCCTCACATTCGCCCTTCTTTCAAATCCCGAAAAGTTCTCCTCATGGTCTGTAGATCAGTCCTGCCATACCTATGATCCTAAACATAAGCCGAGTTTGTGTTTTCAGACAACTGTCCAAACAGCCATGGCCTACACAACCTACAGGCTAAGGTCCCTGGAGCCAAACCTGAGGACTGTACTTGCCCTCTCCAAGGGAACTGTGTGTGCCCATTCCAATGGCCACAACCCTTCTAATAGGATAAACCTCCAAAGTCCCTGATATATCTCAATAGTGGTAGCTTCCCAGGAAAAACAGGGGCAATCTGAGCCCAAATGAGCCCCTACCTGCACTCAGACCCATAGACAGATGTGCCCAGAGGTAAAAAGGAAAGAACAGGCCCCTAGGCACTAATCAGATCCATTGCTTTGTTTTCCAGGCATCTCTCCTCAGAGGCCTGGATTTCAAAAGCAGCGTATATCTGTTTCTTGACTCACCCAACAGAAATCATCTCATCTACACATGGGAAACTTGCACGTTGGAGCTGTGTCAAAGCCTCTGTTTAGTAGAACTCTTTCGGGCCCCAGTGCCACCGCTTCATTCCACGGTCTCCTTAGACAAAAAGCACATTAGGACCCATGCCCAGGGGTGTCCATTTCAATGCAGCGTCCTCGGTTACTCCCAACAGATCCAGGAGATCTAACCTGTCTTGTTGCTAGGAGACAATTGGAATGCGAGGTGGGCTACCCAGCCATCCATACTTAGAACCCTGCTCAGAATCATTGGCCTGGAGCCAAACAACAGGTCTCAATTGTCCTGCCGAAGACTCTCTACAGTTTGGAGCTTCTCACAACTCCCATCGTGGGAAAACACCCATGGCCTCGTGATACCCCCCCATTCATGAAGGGGCCGTCAGGGACAGAAACTAAAACCTGAGCGATCCTCTGATCCTCGCCCTGACTTCAGATGCACGAGATCTCGATTCAGGTCTGTAGATTGTGCCTGCCATGGCCTCACCCAGAAACCTAAGCCTAGCTTGTGTTCTCAGACTTTTGTCATCAGACAACAGGCGTACAAGCCCTCCAGTTTGGCAATCCAGAACTACAATGCAGCACTCTGCCTGCCCTCCAGATAAAAAAATTGTCCTCTGGGGCTAACCAGTAACCCCAAATGAGGATCAAACTGCACCGAACTTGGCTGTACCCCAAATACATAGGCTGACCAGGGCACTAATGCCCTTTCTGACACAGCCTGAGCCTGGACCCCTGGCCCCTCCCAGACAGCTGGCCGCACACTGAGCACATCGAGCCGCCATGGCCTTAGGTCGTCATCTCTTCCCAACCTGGTTTCCAGGTTTCAGAACCTAGACCTTATCTCCAATCACTGCCCAAGTTGAAGGTGATGCAGAAATCAGAACTCCTTCCCCATGGCAAGAAACCTTGTGGTTGGCATGTTGTCCAACGTTCAGTGTCGTTGAAACCAGTGTGGCCCATGAGGCCCCGCCCATGCTCGCGGGCCACATTGGTCACAAACACACATTGTGACCGTCAGGCTGAGCCCAGTCCTCAAGTAAGGCCACTCAGTGGCTGGAAGAAGAGATAGCATATTGGGCTTGCCATGCCCCTAGGCCCCAATTTTTAACCATAGTTCGGAGTGTCCCTTCAGTCTTCCCCACGGCTTTGCTTTGGAATTCCTCTTTTGGTGGGACACCTGAGGTAACAAAACTGAAATGAGTCATCCCATCCCACAGATTGACGAAAAGCAATTGGGAATCGGGCCAAATCCTAAGAGAGGAAGATTCGTCCATGGCCCATGATGCCTCCCCGACATTCCACGTGCATCGCTGATACAAAATCCAGAGACAAAAGCCTGAGCAAGCGCCTCAGACTAGCACTTTCTTCATATCCTGAAGAGTTCTTCTCATGGTTTGTCGATCGGGCCTGCCATACCTACATCCCCAAACCTAAGCTGAGTTTGTGTTTTCAGACTTCTGTCCTCAAAGTCTTGGGCCACACACTCTCCAGGCTGGGACCCTGGAGCCACACATTAGGACTGTGCCTACCAATCCATGGGAATTCTGCCCATTCCATGGTCCATAATCATACAAATTAGGAGAAACCTCCAAAGTCCCTAAGGCCATCGCAATAGTGTAGGTCGCCCGGAACAAACAAGGGCTGTCTGACACCAGCTGATAATCGACCTCCACTCATACCATAGGTGGATGTCCCCAGAGAAGAAGATTGAACCAGACAGGACCCTAGGCCTTAATAGGATCCATTGTTTTGGTTTACTGGCATGTGTCCTCAAAAGCCTGATTCCAATACGAGCATAGGGGTTTTCCTGAGGCACCCGTCAGAACTCATCTCGTCTCCACAAGGAAACCTGTGCATGGGAGCCATGTCCAAAGCTTAGGAGAGTACTTCAGGGTCCCGAGGCCACCGCCCCATTCCAAGGCCCTCATGGACACAAAAACGCATTAGGACCCATCCTCAGGAAAGTCCATTTCAACTCAGCCACCCCGGTTGCTCTGGCAGAGCCATCAGATCTAAACTGTCTTGTTGCTAGGAGACAATTAGAATGCGATGCGGGATTCCCAGGCATCCATCCGCGAACGGTGCTCTGGAGTCATTCCATATGGGATGTCCTGGAGCTGTCCAACAGGTCTCAATTGTCCCGCAGAAGGAATCCTTGAAGGGGGCATCCCACAACTCCCAACGTGGGAAAACCTCAATGGCCTCGAGATTCCACTCCCTTCATGAAGCGGCCGTCATGCTCAGAAACTCCAACCTGAGCCAACGTCTGATCCTCGCCCTGACTTCAGATGCATGAGATATTGGTTCAGATCTGCAGGGGGTACCTGCCGTGACCTCGCCCTGAAACCGAAGTCTAGCTTGTCTTCTCAGACTACTGTCCTCACACTCCTGGCCCCGAAGCCCTCAAGTTTGGCAATTCCGGACCCACAATGCAGCACTCTGCTTGCCCTCTAGAAAAAAAATTATTGCCTCATGAGCTGCCCAGGCACCTTAAATGAGGGTAAACCTCCACAGCACTTGACTTTACCCAAATTATATAGTCTAACCTGGGCACTAATGCACTGTCAAACACAACCTGAGCCGGGACCTCCTGACCAACACCCAGAAAGCTAACCGCACACTGAGCACATAAAACCCGCCATGGCCTTAGGTCATCATCTCTTCCCTACCTCAGTTTTCAGGCTTCAGAATCGAGACCTTATCTCCAATCACTGCCCAGGGGTGAGTGTAATGCAGAAATCAGAACTCCTCCTTACCCATGGCAAGAACCCTTGTGGTTGGCACGTTGTCCAACGTTCAGTGTAGGAGAAACCAGCATTCACCCTGAGGCCCCGCCCATTCTTGAGTGCGACGAGGGCATACACACGCATTGTGACCCTCAGCATGAGTCCTGTACTCTAGTAAGTCCTCTCCTTGGCTGGACCATTAGATGTCATAATGGGCTTGACATGTCCCTAGGCCCCAATTTTTAACCAGATTTCTGATTGTCCAGTCGCCCCTCCCCAGGGCTCTACTCTGGAATCCCTCATTTGGTGGGACACCTGAGGTTAAAAAAGAAAACAACAACAACAACAACAACAACAAAAACGGACTTCTTCCAGCCCACAGAATGACCCCAAACTCTTTGGACGGGGCCAAGCCACCAGAGAGTAAGACTCATCCATTTCCCATGAAGTCACCCAGAAATTCCACGACCATGAGTGACACGATATCCAGAGACAAAAACTTGAGCAGGAGCCTCACATCGCCCTTCTTTCAAATCCAGAAGAGTTCTCCTCATGGTCTGTAGATTAGTCCTGCCAAACCTATGACCTGAAACATAAGCCGAGTTTGTGTTTTCAGACAACTGTCCAAACAGCCCTGGCCTACACAACCTACAGGCTCAGAACCCTGCAGCCAAACCTGAGGACTGTACTTGCCCTCTCCAAGGGAATTGTGTGTGCCCATTCCAATGGCCACAACCCTTCTAATAGGATAAACCTCCAAAGTCCCTGATCCATCTCAATAGTGGTGGCTTCCCAGGAAAAACAGGGGCAATCTGAGCACTACAGAGCACCTACCTGCACTCAGACCCATAGACACATGTGCCCAGAGGTAAAAAGGAAAGAACAGGCCCCTAGGCACTAATCAGATCCATTGCTTTCGTTTCCAAGCATCTCTCCTCAGAGGCCTGGAATTCAAAAGCAGCATATAGCTGTTTCTTGACTCACCCAACAGAAAACATCTCATCTACACATGGGATACTTGCACATTGGAGCTGTGTCAAAGCCTCTGTTTAGTAGAACTCTTTAGAGCCCAAGTGCCCCCGCTTCATTCCAAGGTCTCCTTAGACACAAAAGCACATTCGGACCCATCCCCAGGGGTGTCCATTTCAACTCAGCGTCCTCGGTTGCTCCCCACAGATCCAGGAGATCTAACCTGTCTTGTTGCTAGGAGACAATTTGAATGCGAGGTGGGCTACCCAGCCATCCATCCTTAGAACCCTGCTCAGAATCATTGGCCTGGAGCCAAACAACAGGTCTCAAATGTCCTGCAGAAGACTCTCTACAGTTTGGAGCTTCTCACAACTCCCATCGTGGGAAAACCCCCATGGCCTCGTGATCCCCCCCCCATTCATGAAGGGGCAATCAGGGACAGAAACTCGAACCTGAGCGATCGTCTGATCCTCGCCCTGACTTCAGATGCATGAGATCTCGATTCAGGACTGTAGATTGTGCCTGCCATGGCCTCACCCAGAAACCTAAGCCTAGCTTGTGTTCTCAAACTTTTGTCGTCAGACTACTGGCCCAGAATCCCTCCAGTTTGGCAATCCAGAACTACAATGCAGCACTCTGCCTGCCCTCCAGATAAAAAACATTGTCCTCTGGGGCTACCCAGTAACCCCAAATGAGGATCAACCTGCACCGACCTTGGCTGTACCCCAAATACATAGGCTGACCAGGGCACTAATGCCCTTTCTGACACAGCCTGAGCCTGGATTCCCTAGCCCGTCCCAGACAACTGACCGCACACTGAGCACATCGAGCCGCCATGGCCTTAGGTCGTCATCTCTTCCCAACCTCGGATTTCAGGCTTTAGATTCTAGACCTTACCTCCAATCACAGCCCAGGGTTGAACGGGATGCAGAAATCAGAACTCCTTCCCCATGGCAAGATACCTTGTGGTTGGCATGTTGTCCAACTTTCAGTGTTGTTGAATCCAGTGTTGCCCATGAGGCCCCGCCATGCTCGCAGGCTACATTGGTCACAAACACACATTGTGACCCTCAGCCTGACCAAAGTCCTCAAGTAAGGCCTCTCAGTGGCTGGATGAAGAGATAGCATATTGGGCTTGCCATGCCCCTAGTCCCCAATTTTGAACCATAGTTCTGGTGGTTCCTTCAGTCTTCCCCACGGCTTGGCTTTGGAATTCCTCTTTTGGTGGGACACCTGAGGTAACAAAACTGAAAGGAGTCCTCCCATCCCACAGTTTGACGAAAATAAATTGGGAATCGGGCGAAATCCTCATAGAGGTAGATTCGTCCATGGCCCATGAAGCATCCCTGACATTCTACGGCCATTGCTGATACAAATTCCAGAGACAAAAGCCTGAGCAAGCGCCTCAGACTCGCTCTATATTCAAATCTTCATGAGTTCTTCTCATTGTTTGTATATTGGGCCTGCCATTCGGAAATCCCCCAAAAAAACTGAGTTTGTGTATCGGAATCACAATCAGAACTCTGCCTTCCACATGGCTGTAATGCTTGTTCTTCACATGGAGTCACACCTTCACGTGGGGAACCCTTCATGGCCCCTGATGCCACGCCAAAACATGAGTGCTGCTTGGGCACAAATTCACACTGTTACCCTAGCATGAGCCCCATGTCAAAGAAAGGCCTGTCAGGTTCGGGACGAAGATTCTGCATATAGTCCCTGCCATGCCTATAGGCACCCAGGACTAACTAGATGGTGTGTATTCCAGTTGAAGGAACCCACTGCTGTGCTCTAGAGTCCCTCTCCTGGGAGGTCCTTTCTGGCAGAAAACAGTACTCTTCACTTCCCACAGAATGAACCCAAACACTTGGGAGCTTGGACAATCCCCCGAGGGGAAGGCTCTTCCTCGGCCCCTGAGGCAACCCCTACCCTGACCGGACACTGTGAACGCAACACCCAGAGACAAAAGCCTGAGCAATTGCCTCCCATTTGCCCTCCTTTGATATCCAGAGAATCTCCCCTCACGGACTGGAGATCAGGCCTGCCATTACCTTGGCCCCATCCTGAGCCAAGTTTGCTTTTTCAGACATCCGTCCCCACAGCCCTGGCAAACACAGCCTCTAGGCTGGGTCCTCTGGAGCCATACAACAGGACCGTGCCTGCTCTCTCCTGGGAAACTGTGTCCATTCCTTTGGACACACACCTCCAGAGTATGAGAAACCTCAAGGCCCCCGAGGACATCCCACTACTGGGAGCCTCCCTGGACACACAGGGGCATTCCGACACAAGCTGAGCAGCTACCTCCACGAAGGCATGCACACAGATGTCAACAGAGATAGAAGGTTGAGCCGGAGAGGCCCTTAGGCTTGCTTTGGGTTCCAGGTGTTACTCCTCAGAGGCTTTGGTTCGAAGAACAGGATATGGGGCTTTCCTGAGGCACTGAACAGAACTCCTCTCATCTCCACATCGGGAGCTTTCATACTGGGGATGTATCAAACCCTTCAGGTAGTGCCCAAGCAGCACTTGAGTGCTGATTGGGAACAAATTCACACTGTGACGCTAGCATGAGCCCCATGTCAAAGAAAGGCCTGTCAGGGCCTGGACAAAGAGCCCGCATATGGGGCTTGCCAAGCCCCTATGCACCCAATCCTCACCAGGGTTTGAGATTTCCAGTCGCCCCGCCCGTACCTGGGGCTCTGATCTGGAATCCCTTTCTTGGAGAGACACATGAGCCAGACAACACGACTCCACCCTTCCCACAAAATGACCAAATCTTGGAAGATGGGACAAATCTTCAGAGAGGGATACTCGTCCACAGTCCCTGAGGCCACCCCTCAAATCCACGGCTATCCCGGAAACAGCATCCAGAGACAAAAGCCTGAAGGAACGCCTCCCACTCGCCCTTGTTTCAGAGGCCCAGGAGTTCCCTCTCGGGCTGTACCTCCGGCCTGCCATACCCTAGGCACCACTCATAAGCTGACTTTGTGTTTTCAGACTTCTGTGCCCACAGCCTGGACCCACACACCTCCAGGCTAGGGCCTCTGGAGCCACAGCGAAAGATTGTGCCTGCCCTCTCCAAAAAAAGTGTGCCCAATCCATTGACCACAAACCTACAGGTTAGGGAAAAGCTCCAAGGCCCTGAGGCCATCAATAGTGTAAGCCACCCTGGACTAAGAGGGGCTCTCTGACACCAGCGGAGCAACTATCTCAACTTAGACTCTCAGACAGTGTCCCCAGAGACAGAAGGTTGAAATGGACAGGCCCCCAGGCCCTAATCTGAACCTTAGCTTTGGTTTCCATGTGTCCGTCCTCAGAGGACTGTTTTCATAGACCAGCACACGGGGCTTTTCCGAGGCACCAAACCAAACCTCTCTCTCCACATGGGCAGCTTTCTTACTGGGGATGTATCAAATACTTCAGGTAGGAGAGTTCCACAGGGCCACTGAACAACCAGCACATTCCAAGGTCTCCATGGACCCAAACGCACATTATGACGCATCCTCAGGAGAGGCCATTTCAACTCAGCCCCCTGGGTAGCGTGCCCCAGAGGCAGCAGGTCAAACATATCTTTTCGCTAATGGCCAATGGGAATGCGAGGCATGCTGTACAGGGATCCATCCTTCGAACCCTGCTCTCCAGTCCTTCCGTATGGTATGTCCTGGAGCCATGCAACAGGACTCGAATGTCCCACAGAAGTAAACCTTGTGGTTTGGGGCAACTTCCAAACTCAGCGTGGGAAAACTTCCTTGGCCTCATGAGGCCCCCGCTTCATGAAGGTGCCATCATGGACACATACTCCAGCCTCAGCCAACGTCTGATCCTCAGCCTGGCTTCAGATGCAGGAGATTTTGATTCAGCCTCTGCCTAGTGGGCCTGCTCTGCCCTTGGCTCCAATCCTCACCCTAGCTTGTTATTTCAGACTTCTGTCCTCTCACTCCTGGCCCACAAGCCCTCCCTACTGGGATATCTGGGGCCACAAAGAAGCACTCTGCCTGCCTCCCAGGAGAAAAACATTGTCTATGGTGCTGCCCAGAAACCCCAAATGAGGATCAAACTGCTTGGCCCTCGGCAACACCCCAATTGCATAGGCTACCTTAAACACTGATGCTCTGTCGCAAATAGCCTGAGCCCAGACCTTCCAACAGACACCGACACAGCTGGCTGTACACCCAGCATATTGGACCAGCCACTGCCTTAGGCCACCATCCATTCCCAACCTGGGTTTTCAGTCATCGGAACCTAGACCTTATCTCCAATCCCTGCACAGGGGGGAACCTGATGCACAAGTCAGAACCCCTCCTTCCCCATGGCAAGAAAACTTGCTGCTGGCAGTGAGTCAAACCTTCAGTGTAGGAGAAAACGGCATGGCCCATGAGGCAACGCCCAAGCGTTAGGGCCGCCTTGGGCACAAAC
The DNA here is from genome assembly GCF_964662115.1 of Mustela nivalis. Taxonomy (NCBI): domain Eukaryota; kingdom Metazoa; phylum Chordata; class Mammalia; order Carnivora; family Mustelidae; genus Mustela; species Mustela nivalis. Next base: position 1,844,239 of record NW_028136554.1, read on the forward strand.
ACACATTGTGACCCTCAGCGTGAGTACCTTATTCAAGTAACGCCTCTCAGTGACTGGACCAAGAGCCCGCATATGTGGCTTGCCATGCCCATAGGCACCCAGGATTAACTAGATGGTGTGTATTCCAGTTGAGGGAACCCACTGCTGTGCTCTAGAGTCCCTCTCCTGGGGGGTCCCCTGTGGCAGAAAACAGTACTTTTCCCTTCCCACAGAATGAATCCAAACACTTGGGAGCTTGCACAATCCCCCGAGAGGAAGGCTCTTCCTCGGCCTCTGAGACAACCCCTACCCTGACCGGACACTGTGAACGCAACACCCAGAGACAAAATCCTGAGTGACTGCCTCCCACTTGCCCTCCTTTGATATCCAGAGGATCTCCCCTCACGGACTGGAGATCAGTCCTGCCATTACCTTGGCCACTAGCTGAGCCAAGTTTGCTTTTTCAGACATCTGTCCCGACAGCCCTGGCAAACACAGCCTCTAGGCTGGGTCCTCTGGAGCAATACCAGAGGACCGTGCCTGCTCTCTCCTGGAAAACTGTGTCCATTCCTTTGGACACACACCTCCAGAATATGAGAAACCTCAAGGCCCCCGAGGACATCCCACTACTGGGAGGCTCCCTGGACACACAGGGGCATTCCGACACAAGCTGAGCAGCTACATCCATGAATGCATGCCCACAGATGTCAACAGAGATTGAAGGTTGAGCCGGACAGGCCCTTAGGCCGTAATCTCTACTCTTGCTTTGGGTTCCAGGTGTTACTCCTCAGAGGCTTTGGTTCGAAGAACAGGATATGGGGCTTTCCTGAGGCACTGAACAGAACTCCTCTCCTCTCCACATGGGAAGCTTCCCTGTTGGAGCTGTGTCAAACACCTCAGTTTGGAAAACCCTGCAGAGTCTCTGAGCCACCTCCACATTCCAAGGTCTCCCAGGCCACCAAGCCACAGTAGGACTCATCTTCAGGAGAGTCCATTTCAACTCTCCCCTCTGGGTAGCTCACCCAGGAGCCTGCAGATTGAGCCTGCCTTGTCCTGACTGAAGAGTGGGAATATGAGGTGGCATTCCCAGGCATCCATGCTTAGACACCTGCTCTCGAGTCTTTCCGTATGGGGCCTCCTGGAACCATCCAATAGGACTCGACTGTCGTGCAGAAGGAAACCTTGAGGTTTGGAGTAGTTCACAAATCCCATTGTAGGCAAACCTCCCTGGCCTAATGAAGCCCTCACCCTTCAGGAAGAGGCCATGCTGGACAAAAACTCTAGCCTGAGGCACGTCTCATAGTTGACATGACCTCAGTGCAGGAGATCTCAATTCAGCCTCTGCAGATTGGGCCTGCCGTGCCCTCGGTCCCAAACCTCACGCTACCTTGTGTTTTCAGACTTCCTTCCTCACACTCCTGGCTAACAAGCCCTCCGGACCAGAAAGTCCAGAACCAAAACCCAGCCCAGTGTCTGCCCAACGGAAGAAAAACGTTTCCCTGTGGGGCTCTCCAGAAAACCCAGATGAGGATCAACCTGCTCGGGCCTCGACTGTACCCGAACTGGATAGGATGCTCTGGGCACTCATGCTCTGTCTGACACAGCCTGAAGCCAGACGTCCAGACAGACAAGGAGACAGATGGCCACACAACCAGCACTTCGGACACGCCATGGTCTTATGCCGTCACCTCTTCCTAACCTTGGTTTTCAGATATCTGAACCTAGACATAATATCAATTCTCCACACAGCTGGGTATCGCAAGCACAAAACAGAACTCCTCCTTCCCCATGGCTGTCAAGCTTGCTCTTGGCATGGAGTCACACCTTCAGGGTGGGAGAAACCTTCATGGCCCCTGATGCCACGCCCAACCTTGAGTGCTGCTTGGGCACAAATTCACACTGTGACCCTCAGCATGAGCCCCATGTCAAAGAAAGGCCTGTCAGGACCTGGACCAAGAGCCCGCATATGGGGCTTGCCAAGCCCCTATGCACCCAATCCTCACCAGTGTTTGAGTTTTCCAGTCGCCCCACCTGTACCTGGGCTCTGCTCTGGAATCCCTTTCTTGGAGAGACCCATGAGCCAGACAACACGACTCCACTCTTCCCTCAAAATGACCCCAAACTCTTGGGAGCTGGGACAAATCCCCAGAGAGGGATACTCGTCCACAGTCCCTGAGGCCACCGCTCCAATCCACGGCTATCCCAGACACAACATCCAGAGACAAAAGCCTGAAGGAACGCCTTCCACTCGCCCTTGTTTCAGAGGCCCAGGAGTTCCCTCTCGGGCTGTACATCCGGCCTGTCATACCCTAGGCGCCACTCATAAGCTGACTTTGTGTTTTAAGACTTCTGCCCACAGCATGGACCCACACAACCTCCAGGCTAGGGCCTCTGAAGCCACAGCGAAAGATTGTGCCGGCCCTCTCTAAGGAAAGTGTGTCCAATCCATTGACCACAACCCTACAGGTTAGGGAAAAGCTCCAAGGCCCCTGAGGCCATCAATAGGTAGGCCACCCTGGACTAAGAGGGGCTCTCTGACACCAGCAGAGCAACTATCTCCACTTAGATTCTCAGACAGTGTCCCCAGAGACAGAAGGTTGAAATGGACAGGCCCCCAGGCCCTAATCTGAACCTTAGCTTTGTTTCCATGTGTCCGTTCTCAGAGGACTGTTTTCGTAGACCAGCACATGGGGCTTTTCTGAGGCACCAAACCAAGCATCTCTCGTCTCCACATGGGCAGCTTTCTTACTGGGGATGTATCAAACCCTTCAGGTAGGAGAGTTCCGCAAGGCCACCGAACAACCAGCACATTCCAAGGTCTCCATGGACCCAAACGCACATTATGACACATCCTCAGGAGAGGCCATTTCAACTCAGCCCCCTGGGTAGCGTGACCCAGAGGCAGCAGATCAAACATATCTTGTCGCTAATGGCCAATTGGAATGCGAGGAATGCTGTATACAGGGATACATCCTTCGAACCCTGCTCTCCAGTCCTTCCATATGGTATGTCCTGGAGCCATGCAACAGGACTCGAATGTCCCGCAGAAGGAAACCTTGTGGTTTGGGGCAACCTCCAAACTCAGTGTGGGAAAACTTCCTTGTCCTCATGAGGCCCCCACTTCATGAAGGTGCCATCATGGACACATACTCCAGCCTCAGCCAACGTCTGATCCTCAGCCTGACTTCAGATGCAGGAGATTTTGAATCAGCCTCTGCAGAGTGGGCCTGCTCTGCCCTTGGCTCCAATCCTCACACTAGCTTGTGTTTTCAGACTTCCGTCCTCACACACCTTGCCCACAAACCCTCCCTACTGGGAATTCTGGGGCCACACTGAAGCACTCTGCCTGCCTCCCAGGAGAAAAACATTGTCTATGGTGCTGCCCAGAAACCCCAAATGAGGATCAAACTGCTTGGCCCTCGGCAACACCCCAATTGCATAGGCTACCTTAAACACTGATGCTCTGTTGCAAATAGCCTGAGCCCAGACCTTCCAACAGACACCGACACAGCTGGCTGCACTCCTAGGACATTGGACCCGCCACTGCCTTAGGCCACCATCCATTCCCAACCTGAGTTTTCAGTCATCGGATCCTAGACATTATCTCCAATCCCTGCACAGGGGGGAACCTGATGCACAAATCAGAACCCCTCCTTCCCCATGGCAAGAAAACTTGCTGCTGGCAGTGTGTCAAACCTTCAGTGTAGGAAAAACGACATGGCCCATGAGGCAACGCCCAAGCGTTAGGGCCGCCTTGGGCACAAACACACATTGTGACCCTCAGCGTGAGTACCTTATTCAAGTAACGCCTCTCAGTGACTGGACCAAGAGCCCGCATATGTGGCTTGCCATGCCCATAGGCACCCAGGATTAACTAGATGGTGTGTATTCCAGTTGAGGGAACCCACTGCTGTGCTCTAGAGTCCCTCTCCTGGGGGGTCCCCTGTGGCAGTAAACAGTACTCTTCCCTTCCCACAGAATGAACCCAAACACTTGGGAGCTTGGACAATCCCCCGAGAGGAAGGCTCTTCCTCGGCCTCTGAGACAACCCCTACCCTGACCGGACACTGTGAACGCAACACCCAGAGACAAAATCCTGAGTGACTGCCTCCCACTTGCCCTCCTTTGATATCCAGAGGATCTCCCCTCACGGACTGGAGATCAGTCCTGCCATTACCTTGGCCACTAGCTGAGCCAAGTTTGCTTTTTCAGACATCTGTCCCCACAGCCCTGGCAAACACAGCCTCTAGGCTGGGTCCTCTGGAGCCATACCACAGGACCGTGCCTGCTCTCTCCTGGGAAACTGTGTCCATTCCTTTGGACACACACCTCCAGAATATGAGAAACCTCAAGGCCCCCGAGGACATCCCACTACTGGGAGTCTCCCTGGACACACAGGGGCATTCCGACACAAGCTGAGCAGCTACCTCCATGAAGGCATGCCCACAGATGTCAACAGAGATAGAAGGTTGAGCCGGACAGGCCCTTAGGCCGTAATCTCAACTCTTGCTTTGGGTTCCAGGTGTTACTCCTCAGAGGCTTTGGTTCAAAGAACAGGATATGGGGCTTTCCTGAGGCACTGAACAGAACTCCTCTCCTCTCCACATGGGAAGCTTCCCTGTTGGAGCTGTGTCAAACACCTCAGTTTGGAAAACCCTGCAGAGTCCCTGAACCACCTCCACATTCCAAGGTCTCCCAGGCCACCAAGCCACAGTAGGACTCATCTTCAGGAGAGTCCATTTCAACTCTCCCCACTGGGTAGCTCACCCAGGAGCCTGCAGATTGAGCCTGCCTTGTCCTGCCTAAAGAGTGGGAATATGAGGTGGCGTTCCCAGGCATCCATGCTGAGACACCTGCTCTCGAGTCTTTCCGTATGGGGCCTCCTGGAACCATCCAGTAGGACTCGACTGTCGTGCAGAAGGAAAGCTTGAGGTTTGGAGTAGTTCACAAATCCCATCGTAGGCACACCTCCCTGGCTTCATGAAGCCCCCACACCCTTAAGGAAGAGGCCATGCTGGACAAAAACTCTAGCCTGAGGCACGTCTCATAGTTGACATGACCTCAGTGCAGGAGATCTCGATTCAGCCTCTGCAGAATGGCCCTGCCATGCCCTCGGTCCCAAACCTCACGCTACCATGTGTTTTCAGACTTCCTTCCTCACACTCCTGGCAAACAAGCCCTACGGACTAGGAACTCCAGAACCACAACCCAGCCCAGTGTCTGCCCAACGGATGAAAAACGTTTCCCTGTGGGGCTCTCCAGAAAACCCAGATGAGGATCAACCTGCTCGGGCCTCGACGGTCCCCGAACTGGATATGCTGCTCTGGGCACTCATGCTCTGTCTGACACAGCCTGAAGCCAGACATCCCGACAGACAAAGAGACAGCTGGCCGCACACCCAGCACTTCGGACACGCCATGGTCTTATGCCGTCACCTCTTCCTAACCTTGGTTTTCAGATATCTGAACCTAGACATAATATCAATTCTCCACACAGCTGGGTATCGCAAGCACAAAACAGAACTCCTCCTTCCCCATGGCTGTCAAGCTTGCTCTTGGCATGGAGTCACACCTTCAGGGTGGGAGAAACCTTCATGGCCCCTGATGCCACGCCCAACCTTGAGTGCTGCTTGGGCACAAATTCACACTGTGACCCTCAGCATGAGCCCCATGTCAAAGAAAGGCCTGTCAGGACCTGGACCAAGAGCCCGCATATGGGGCTTGCCAAGCCCCTATGCACCCAATCCTCACCAGTGTTTGAGTTTTCCAGTCGCCCCACCTGTACCTGGGCTCTGCTCTGGAATCCCTTTCTTGGAGAGACACATGAGCCAGACAACACGACTCCACCCTTCCCTCAAAATGTCCCCAAACTCTTGGGAGCTGGGACAAATCCCCAGAGAGGGATACTCGTCCACAGTCCCTGAGGCCACCGCTCCAATCCACGGCTATCCCGGACACAACATCCAGAGACAAAAGCCTGAAGGAACGCCTTCCACTCGCCCTTGTTTCAGAGGCCCAGGAGTTCCCTCTCGGGCTGTACATCCGGCCTGTCATACCCTAGGCGCCACTCATAAGCTGACTTTGTGTTTTAAGACTTCTGTGCCCACAGCATGGACCCATACAACCTCCAGGCTAGGGCCTCTGAAGCCACAGCGAAAGATTGTGCCGGCCCTCTCTAAGGAAAGTGTGTCCAATCCATTGACCACAACCCTACAGGTTAGGGAAAAGCTCCAAGGCCCCTGAGGCCATCAATAGGTAGGCCACCCTGGACTAAGAGGGGCTCTCTGACACCAGCAGAGCAACTACCTCCACTTAGATTCTCAGACAGTGTCCCCAGAGACAGAAGGTTGAAATGAACAGTCCCCCAGGCCCTAATATGAACCTTAGCTTTGTTTCCATGTGTCCGTTCTCAGAGGACTGTTTTCGTAGACCAGCACATGGGGCTTTTCTGAGGCACCAAACCAAGCATCTCTCGTCTCCACATGGGCAGCTTTCTTACTGGGGATGTATCAAACCCTTCAGGTAGGAAAGTTCCGCAAGGCCACCGAACAACCAGCACATTCCAAGGTCTCCATGGACCCAAACGCACATTATGACGCATCCTCAGGAGAGGCCATTTCAACTCAGCCCCCTGGGTAGCGTGACCCAGAGGCAGCAGATCAAACATATCTTGTCGCTAATGGCCAATTGGAATGCGAGGAATGCTGTACTGGGATTCATCCTTCGAACCCTGCTCTCCAGTCCTTCCATATGGTATGTCCTGGAGCCATGGAACAGGACTCGAATGTCCCGCAGAAGGAAACCTTGTGGTTTGGGGCAACCTCCAAACTCAGCGTGGGAAAACTTCCTTGGCCTCATGAGGCCCCCGCTTCATGAAGGTGCCATCATGGACACAGACTCCAGCCTCAGCCAACGTCTGATCCTCAGCCTGATTTCAGATGTAGGAGATTTTGATTCAGCCTCTGCCGATTGGGCCTGCCTTGCCCATGGCTCCAATCCTCACCCTAGCTTGTGTTTTCAGACTTCCGTTCTCACACTCCTGGCCCACAAACCCTCCCTACTGGGAATTCTGGGGCCACACTGAAGCACTCTGCCTGCCTCCCAGGAGAAAAACATTGTCTATGGTGATGCCCAGAAACCCCAAATGAGGATCAAACTGCTTGGCCCTCGGCAACACCCCAATTGCATAGGCTACCTTAAACACTGATGCTCTGTCGCAAATAGCCTGAGCCCAGACCTTCCAACAGACACCGACACAGCTGGCTGCACACCCAGCGCATTGGACCCGCCAATGCCTTAAGCCACCATCCATTCCCAACCTGGGTTTTCAGTAATCGGAACCTAGACCTTACCTCCAATCCCTGCACAGGGGGAACCTGATGCACAAGTCAGAACCCCTCCTTCCCCATGGCAAGAAACCTTGCTGCTGGCTGTGAGTCAAACCTTCAGTGTAGGAGAAAACGGCAAACCTGCCGGGCCTCATGAAGCCCCCCATATCCTTCAGGGAGAGGCCATCATGGACAAAAACTCTAGCTTGAAGCACGTCTCATAGTAGATATGACCGCAATGCAGGAGATCTTGATTCAGCCTCTGCAGAGTGGCCTGCCGTGCCCTCGGTCCCAAACCTCACGCTAGCTTGTGTTTTCAGACTTCCTTCCTCACACTCCTGGCAAACAATCCCTCCAGAGTAGGATTTGCAGAACCACAAGCCAGCCCAGTGACTGCCCACCGGTAGAAAACGTTTCCTTGTGGGGCTCTCCATAAAACCCAGATGAGGATCAACCTGCTCTTGCCTCGATGGCACTCAGATTTGATAGGCTGCTCTGGGCACTAATGCTCTGCCTTTCACAGCCTGATGCCAGACGTCCAGACAGGCAAGGAGACAGCTGGCCACACACCTAGCACTTCTGACACGCCATGGTCTTATGCCGTTATCTCTTCCTAACCTTGGTTTTCAGATATCTAAACCCAGATATTATATCAATTCCCCACACAGTTGGGCATCTGAATCACAAATCAGAACTCCTTCTTCCCCATGGCTGTAAGGCTTGCTCTTGGCATGGAGTCACACCTTCAGGGTGGGAGAAACCTTCATTTCCCCTGAAACCACGCCCAAACTTGAGTGCTGCCTTGGGCACAAATTCACTCTGTGACCCTCAGCATGAGCCCAATATCAAAGAAAGGCCTGTCAGGGCCTTGACCAAGAGCCCGCGTATGGGGCATGCCAAGACCCTATACACCCAATCCTCACCAGTGTTTGAGTTTTCCAGTCTCCCCCTTGTTCCTGGGGCTCTGCTCTGGAATCACTTTCTTGGAGAGACACATGAGCCAGACAACAGGACTCCACCCTTCCCACAAAATGACCCCAAACTCCTGTTAGCTGGGACAAATCCCCAGAGAGGGATACTTGTCCACAGTCACTGAGGCCACCCCCTACAATCTACGGCTATCCTGGACGCATCCAGAGACAAAAGCCTGAAGGAATCTCGCCCTTGATTCACAAGCCAAGGAGCTCACTCTCTATCTGTACATCCGGCCTGCCATACCCTCGGCGCCACTCATAAGCTGAGTTTGTGTTTTCAGACTTCTGTGCCCACAGCCTGGCCCCACACACCCTCCAGGCTAGGGCATCTGGAGCCACAGTGAAAGATTGTGCCTGCCCTCTCCAAGGAAAGTGTGCCCAATCCATTGACCACAACCCTACAGGTTAGGGAAAAGCTCCAAGGCCCCTGAGGCCATCCTGATAGTGTAGGCTGCCCTGGACTAAAAGGGGCACTCTGACACCAGCTGAGCCATTATCACCACTTAGACTCTCAGACAGTGTCCCCAGAGACAGAAGATTGAAATGGACAGGCCCTTAGGCCCTAATATGAATCTTAGCTTTAGTTTTCATGTGTCTGTCCTCAGAGGACTGCTCCACTCATACCATAGATGGATGTCCCCAGAGAAGAAGATTGAACCAGACAGGACCCTAGGCCATAATAGGATCCATTGCTATGGGTTACAGGCATGTGTCCTCAAAAGCCTGATTCCAATACGAGCATAGGGTTTTTCCTGAGGCACCCATCAGAACTCATCTCGTCTCCACAAGTAAACCTGTGCATGGGAGCCATGTCCAAAGCTTAGGAAAGTACTTCAGGTTGCCGGTGCCACCGCCCCATTCCAAGGCCCTCATGGACACAAAAACACATTAGGACACATCCTCAGGAAAGTCCATTTCAACTCAGCCACCGAGGTTGCTCCCGCAGAGCCATCAGATCTAAACTGTCTTGTTGCTAGGAGACAATTGGAATGCGAGGCGGGCTTCCCAAGCATCCATCCGCGAAAGGTGCTCTGGAGTCATTCCATATGGGATGTCCTGGAGCTGTCCAACAGGTCTCAATTGTCCGGAAGAAGGAATCTTGGAAGGGGGCATCCCACAACTCCCAACGTGGGAAAACCTCAATGGTCTCGAGATTCCGCTCCCTTCATGAAGCGGCCGTCATGCTCAGAAACTCCCACCTGAGCCAACGTCTGATCCTCGCCCTGACTTCAGATGCATGAGATATTGGTTCAGATCTGCAGGGGGTACCTGCCGTGCCCTCGCCCTGAAACCCAAGTCTAGCTTGTCTTCTCAGACTTCCATCCTCACACTCCTGGCCCCAAAGCCCTCAAGTTTGGCAATTCCGGACCCACAATGCAGCACTCTGCCTGCCCTCCAGAGAAAAAAATTATTGCCTCATGAGCTGCCCAGGCACCTTAAATGAGGGTAAACCTACACAGCACTCGACTTTACCCAAATTATATAGTCTAACCTGGGCACTAATGCACTGCCGAACACATCCTGAGCCCGGACCTCCTGACCAACACCCAGAAAGCTGACCGCACACTGAGCACATAAAACCCGCCATGGCCTTAGGTCATCATCTCTTCCATACCTCAGTTTTCAGGCTTCAGAACCGAGACCTTATCTCCAATCACTGCCCAGGGGTGAGTCTGATGCAGAAATCAGAACTCCTCCTTACCCATGGCAAGAACCCTTGTGGTTGGCACGTTGTCCAACGATCAGTGTAGGAGAAACCCTGAGGCCCCGCCCATTCTTGAGTGCGACGAGGGCATACACACGCATTGTGACCCTCAGCATGAGTCCTGTCCTCTAGTAAGTCCTCTCAGTGGCTGGACCATTAGATGTCATAATGGGCTTGACATGTCCCTAGGCCCCAATTTTTTACCAGATTTCTGATTGTCCAGTCGCCCCTCCTAGGGCTCTACTCTGAAATCCCTCATTTGTTGGGACACATGAGGTTAAAAAAGAAAACAACAACAACAACAACAACAAAATAAAACGGACTTCTTCCAGCCCACAGAATGAACCCAAACTCTTTGGACGGGGCCAAACCACCAGAGAGTAAGACTCGTCCATTTCCCATGAAGTCACCCAGAAATTCCACGACCATGAGTGACACGATATCCCGAGACAAAAACTTGAGCAGGAGCCTCACACTCGCCCTTCTTTCAAATCCCGAAAAGTTCTCCTCATGGTCTGTAGATCAGTCCTGCCATACCTATGACCTGAAACATAAGCCGAGTTTGTGTTTTCAGACAACTGTCCAAAAAGCGCTGGACGACACAACCTACAGGCTCAGGCCCCTGGAGCCAAACCTGAGGACTGTACTTGCCCTCTCCAAGGGAATTGTGTGTGCCCATTCCAATGGCCACAACCCTTCTAATAGGATAAACCTCCAAAGTCCCTGATATATCTCAATAGTGGTAGCTTCCCAGGAAAAACAGGGGCAATCTGAGCCCAAATGAGCCCCTACCTGAACTCAGACCCATAGACAGATGTCCTCAGAGGTAAAAAGGAAAGAACAGGCCCCTAGGCACTAATCAGATCCATTGCTTTGGTTTCCATGAATCTCTCCTCAGTGGCCTGGATTTCAAAAGCAGCATATAGCTGTTTCTTGTTTCACCCATCAGAAAACATCTCATCTACACATGGGAAACTTGCACGTTGGAGCTGTGTCAAAGCCTCTGTTTAGGAGAACCCTTTAGGGCCCCAGTGCCACCGCTTCATTCCAAGGTCTCCATAGACACAAAAGCACATTCGGACCCATCCCCAGGGGTGTGCATTTCAACTCAGCATCCTCGGTAGCTCCCCACAGATCCAGGAGATCTAAACTGTCTTGTTGCTAGTAGACAATTGGAATGTGAGGTGGGCTACCCAGCCATCCATCCTTAGAACCCTGCTCAGAATCATTGGCCTGGGCCAAACAACAGGTCTCAATTGTCCTGCCGAAGACTCTCTGCAGTTTGGAGCTTCTCACAACTCCCATCATGGGAAAACACCCATGGCCTCGTGATGCCCCCCCATTCATGAAGGGGCCATCAGGGACAGAAACTCCAACCTGAGCGATCGTCTGATCCTCGCCCTGACTTCAGATGCACGAGATCTCGATTCAGGTCTGTAGATTGTGCCTGCCATGGCCTCACCCAGAGACCTAAGCTTAGCTTGTGTTCTCAGACTTCTGTCGTCAGACTACTGGCCCACAAGGCCTCCAGTTTGGCAATCCAGAACTACAATGCAGCCCTCTGCCTGCCCTCCAGATAAAAAACATAGTCCTCTGGGGCTACCCAGTAACCCAAAATGAGGATCAACCGGCACCGACCTTGGCTGTACCCCAAATACATAGGCTGACCAGGGCACTAATGCCCTTTCTGACACAGCCTGAGCCTGGACCCCCTGGCCCCTCCCAGACAGCTGGCCGCACACTGAGCACATCGAGCCGCCATGGCCTTAGGTCGTCATCTCTTCCCAACCTCGGTTTTCAGGTTTCAGAACCTAGACCTTATCTCCAATCACTGTCCATGTTGAAGGTGATGCAGAAATCAGAACTCCTTCCCCATGGCAAGAAACCTTGTGGTTGGCATGTTGTCCAATGTTCAGTGTCGTTGAAACCAGTGTGGCCCATGTGGCCCCGCACATGCTCGCGGGCCACATTGGTCACAAACACACATTGTGACCCTCAGGCTGAGCCCAGTCCTCAAGTAAGGCCACTCAGTGGCTGGATGAAGAGATAGCATATTGGGCTTGCCATGCCCCTAGGCCCCAATTTTTAACCATAGTTCGGATTGTCCCTTCAGTCTTCCCCACGGCTTGGCTTTGGAATTCCTCTTTTGGTGGGACACCTAAGGTAACAAAACTGAAATGAGTCCTCCCATCCCACAGATTGACGAAAAGCAATTGGGAATCGGGCCAAATCCTCAGAGAGGAAGATTCGTCCATGGCCCATGAGGCCACCCCGACATTCCACGGCCATCACTGATACAAAATCCAGAGACAAAAGCCTGAGCAATCGCCACAGACTCGCACTTTCTTCATATCCTGTAGAGTTCTTCTCATGGTTTGTAGATCGGGCCTGCCATACCTACGTCCCCAAACCTAAGCTGAGTTTGTGTTTTCAGACTTCTGTCCTCAAAGTCTTGGGCCACACACCCTCCAGGCTGGGCCCCTGGAGCCACACATTAGGACTGTGCCTACCAATCCATGGGAATTCTGCCCATTCCATGGTCCAAAATCGTACAAATTAGGAGAAACCTCCAACGACCCTTAGGCCATCCCAATAGTGTGGGTCACCCGGAACAAACAAGGGGTGTCTGACACCAGCTGATAATCGACCTCCACTCATACCATAGATGGATGTCCCCAGAGAAGAAGATTGAACCAGACAGGACCCTAGGCCATAATAGGATCCATTGCTATGGGTTACAGGCATGTGTCCTCAAAAGCCTGATTCCAATACGAGCATAGGGGTTTTCCTGAGGCACCCATCAGAACTCATCTCGTCTCCACAAGTAAACCTGTGCATGGGAGCCATGTCCAAAGCTTAGGAAAGTACTTCATGTTGCCGGTGCCACCGCCCCATTCCAAGGCCCTCATGGACACAAAAACACATTAGGACACATCCTCAGGAAAGTCCATTTCAACTCAGCCACCGAGGTTGCTCCCGCAGAGCCATCAGATCTAAACTGTCTTGTTGCTAGGAGACAATTGGAATGCGAGGCGGGCTTCCCAGGCATCCATCAGCGAACGGTGCTCTGGAGTCATTCCATATGGGATGTCCTGGAGCTGTCCAACAGGTCTCAATTGTCCGGAAGAAGGAATCCTGGAAGGGGGCATCCCACAACTCCCAACGTGGGAAAACCTCAATGGTCTCGAGATTCCGCTCCCTTCATGAAGCGGCCGTCATGCTCAGAAACTCCCACCTGAGCCAACGTCTGATCCTCGCCCTGACTTCAGATGCATGAGATATTGGTTCAGATCTGCAGGGGGTACCTGCCGTGCCCTCGCCCTGAAACCCAAGTCTAGCTTGTCTTCTCAGACTTCCATCCTCACACTCCTGGCCCCAAAGCCCTCAAGTTTGGCAATTCCGGACCCACAATGCAGCACTCTGCCTGCCCTCTAGAAAAAAAATGATTGCCTCATGAGCTGCCCAGGCACCTTAAATGAGGGTAAACCTACACAGCACTCGACTTTACCCAAATTATATAGTCTAACCTGGGCACTAATGCACTGTCGAACACATCCTGAGCCCGGACCTCCTGACCAACACCCAGAAAGCTGACCGCACACTGAGCACCTAAAACCCGCCATGGCCTTAGGTCATCATCTCTTCCCTACCTCAGTTTTCAGGCTTCAGAACCGAGACCTTATCTCCAATCACTGCCCAGGGGTGAGTCTGATGCAGAAATCAGAACTCCTCCTTACCCATGGCAAGAACCCTTGTGGTTGGCACGTTGTCCAACGATCAGTGTAGGAGAAACCCTGAGGCCCCGCCCATTCTTGAGTGCGACGAGGGCATACAAACGCATTGTGACCCTCAGCATGAGTCCTGTCCTCTAGTAAGTCCTCTCAGTGGCTGGACCATTAGATGTCATAATGGGCTTGACATGTCCCTAGGCCCCAATTTTTAACCAGATTTCTGATTGTCCAGTCGCCCCTCCTAGGGCTCTACTCTGAAATCCCTCATTTGGTGGGACACCTGAGGTTAAAAAAGAAAACAACAACAACAACAACAACAAAATAAAACGGACTTCTTCCAGCCCACAGAATGAACCCAAAATCTTTGGACGGGGCCAAACCACCAGAGAGTAAGACTCGTCCATTTCCCATGAAGTCACCCAGAAATTCCACGACCATGAGTGACACGATATCCTGAGACAAAAACTTGAGCAGGAGCCTCACACTCGCCCTTCTTTCAAATCCCGAAAAGTTCTCCTCATGGTCTGTAGATCAGTCCTGCCATACCTATGACCTGAAACATAAGCCGAGTTTGTGTTTTCAGACAACTGTCCAAAAAGGGCTGGACGACACAACCTACAGGCTCAGGCCCCTGGAGCCAAACCTGAGGACTGTACTTGCCCTCTCCAAGGGAATTGTGTGTGCCCATTCCAATGGCCACAACCCTTCTAATAGGATAAACCTCCAAAGTCCCTGATATATCTCAATAGTGGTAGCTTCCCAGGAAAAACAGGGGCAATCTGAGCCCAAATGAGCCCCTACCTGCACTCAGACCCATAGACAGATGTCCCCAGAGGTAAAAAGAAAAGAACAGGCCCCTAGGCACTAATCAGATCCATTGCTTTGGTTTCCAGGCATCTCTCCTCAGAGGCCTGGATTTCAAAAGCTGCATATAGCTGTTTCTTGTTTCACCCATCAGAAAACATCTCATCTACACATGGGAAACTTGCACGTTGGAGCTGTGTCAAAGCCTCTGATTAGGAGAACCCTTTAGGGCCCCAGTGCCACCGCTTCATTCCAAGGTCTCCATAGACACAAAAGCACATTCGGACCCATCCGCAAAGGTGTGCATTTCAACTCAGCTTCCTCGGTAGCTCCCCACAGATCCAGGAGATCTAAACTGTCTTGTTGCTAGGAGACAATTGGAATGCGAGGTGGGCTACCCAGCCATCCATCCTTAGAACCCTGCTCAGAATCATTGGCCTGGAGCCAAACAACAGGTCTCAATTGTCCTGCCGAAGACTCTCTGCAGTTTGGAGCTTCTCACAACTCCCATCATGGGAAAACCCCCATGGCCTCGTGATGCCCCCCCATTCATGAAGGGGCCATCAGTGACAGAAACTCCAACCTGAGCGATCGTCTGATCCTCGCCCTGACTTCAGATGCACGAGATCTCGATTCAGGTCAGTAGATTGTGCCTGCCATGGCCTCACCCAGAAACCTAAGCCTAGCTTGTGTTCTCAGACTTTTGTCGTCAGACTACTGGCCCACAAGGCCTCCAGTTTGGCAATCCAGAACTACAATGCAGCACTCTGCCTGCCCTCCATATAAAAAACATAGTCCTCTGGGGCTACCCAGTAACCCCAAATGAGGATCAACCTGCACCGACCTTGGCTGTACCCCAAATACATAGGCTGACCAGGGCACTAATGCCCTTTCTGACACAGCCTGAGCCTGGACCCCCTGGCCCCTCCCAGACAGCTGGCCGCACACTGAGCACATCGAGCCGCCATGGCCATAGGTCGTCATCGCTTCCCAACCTCGGTTTTCAGGTTTCAGAACCTAGACCTTATCTCCAATCACTGTCCATGTTGACGGTGATGCAGAAATCAGAACTCCTTCCCCATAGCAAGAAACCTTGTGGTTGGCATGTTGTCCAACGTTCAGTGTCGTTGAAACCAGTGTGGCCCATGAGGCCCCGCCCATGCTCGCGGGCCACATTGGTCACAAACACACATTGTGACCCTCAGGCTGAGCCCAGTCCTCAAGTAAGGCCACTCAGTGGCTGGATGAAGAGATAGCATATTGGGCTTGCCATGCCTTTAGGCCCCAATTTTTAACCATAGTTCGGATTGTCCCTTCAGTCTTCCCCACGGCTTTGCTTTGGAATTCCTCTTTTGGTGGGACACCTGAGGTAACAAAACTGAAATGAGTACTCCCTTCCCACAGATTGACGAAAAGCAATTGGGAATCGGGCCAAATCCTCAGAGAGGAAGATTCGTCGATGGCCCATGAGGCCTCCCCGACATTCCACGGCCATCACTGATACAAAATCCAGAGACAAAAGCCTGAGCAATCGCCACAGACTCGCACTTTCTTCATATCCTGTAGAGTTCTTCTCATGGTTTGTAGATCGGGCCTGCCATACCTACGTCCCCAAACCTAAGCTGAGTTTGTGTTTTCAGACTTCTTTCCTCAAAGTCTTGGGCCACACGCCCTCCAGGCTGGGCACCTGGAGCCACACATTAGGACTGTGCCTACCAATCCATGGGAATTCTGCCCATTCCATGGTCCAAAATCGTACAAATTAGGAGAAACCTCCAACGACCCTTAGGCCATCCCAATAGTGTGGGTCACCCGGAACAAACAAGGGGTGTCTGACACCAGCTGATAATCGACCTCCACTCATACCATAGATGGATGTCCCCAGAGAAGAAGATTGAACCAGACAGGACCCTAGGCCATAATAGGATCCATTGCTATGGGTTACAGGCATGTGTCCTCAAAAGCCTGATTCCAATACGAGCATAGGGGTTTTCCTGAGGCACCCATCAGAACTCATCTCGTCTCCACAAGTAAACCTGTGCATGGGAGCCATGTCCAAAGCTTAGGAAAGTACTTCAGGTTGCCGGTGCCACCGCCCCATTCCAAGGCCCTCATGGACACAAAAACACATTAGGACACATCCTCAGGAAAGTCCATTTCAACTCAGCCAGCGAGGTTGCTCCCGCAGAGCCATCACTTCTAAACTGTCTTGTTGCTAGGAGACAATTGGAATGCGAGGCGGGCTTCCCAGGCATCCATCAGCGAACGGTGCTCTGGAGTCATTCCATATGGGATGTCCTGGAGCTGTCCAACAGGTCTCAATTGTCCGGAAGAAGGAATCCTGGAAGGGGGCATCCCACAACTCCCAACGTGGGAAAACCTCAATGGTCTCGAGATTCCGCTCCCTTCATGAAGCGGCCGTCATGCTCAGAAACTCCCACCTTAGCCAACGTCTGATCCTCGCCCTGACTTCAGATGCATGAGATATTGGTTCAGATCTGCAGGGGGTACCTGCCGTGCCCTCGCCCTGAAACCCAAGTCTAGCTTGTCTTCTCAGACTTCCATCCTCACACTCCTGGCCCCAAAGCCCTCAAGTTTGGCAATTCCGGACCCACAATGCAGCACTCTGCCTGCCCTCTAGAGAAAAAAATTATTGCCTCATGAGCTGCCCAGGCACCTTAAATGAGGGTAAACCTACACAGCACTCGACTTTACCCAAATTATATAGTCTAACCTGGGCACTAATGCACTGTCGAACACATCCTGAGCCCGGACCTCCTGACCAACACCCAGAAAGCTGACCGCACACTGAGCACATAAAACCCGCCATGGCCTTAGGTCATCATCTCTTCCCTACCTCAGTTTTCAGGCTTCAGAACCGAGACCTTATCTCCAATCACTGCCCAGGGGTGAGTCTGATGCAGAAATCAGAACTCCTCCTTACCCATGGCAAGAACCCTTGTGGTTGGCACGTTGTGCAACGATCAGTGTAGGAGAAACCCTGAGGCCCCGCCCATTCTTGAGTGCGACGAGGGCATACACACGCATTGTGACCCTCAGCATGAGTCCTGTCCTCTAGTAAGTCCTCTCAGTGGCTGGACCATTAGATGTCATAATGGGCTTGACATGTCCCTAGGCCCCAATTTTTAACCAGATTTCTGATTGTCCAGTCGCCCCTCCTAGGGCTCTACTCTGAAATCCCTCATTTGGTGGGACACATGAGGTTAAAAAAGAAAACAACAACAACAACAACAACAAAATAAAACGGACTTCTTCCAGCCCACAGAATGAACCCAAACTCTTTGGACGGGGCCAAACCACCAGAGAGTAAGACTCGTCCATTTCCCATGAAGTCACCCAGAAATTCCACGACCATGAGTGACACGATATCCCGAGACAAAAACTTGAGCAGGAGCCTCACACTCGCCCTTCTTTCAAATCCCGAAAAGTTCTCCTCATGGTCTGTAGATCAGTCCTGCCATACCTATGACCTGAAACATAAGCCGAGTTTGTGTTTTCAGACAACTGTCCAAAAAGCGCTGGACGACACAACCTACAGGCTCAGGCCCCTGGAGCCAAACCTGAGGACTGTACTTGCCCTCTCCAAGGGAATTGTGTGTGCCCATTCCAATGGCCACAACCCTTCTAATAGGATAAACCTCCAAAGTCCCTGATATACCTCAATAGTGGTAGCTTCCCAGGAAAAACAGGGGCAATCTGAGCCCAAATGAGCCCCTACCTGCACTCAGACCCATAGACAGATGTCCTCAGAGGTAAAAAGGAAAGAACAGGCCCCTAGGCACTAATCAGATCCATTGCTTTGGTTTCCAGGCATCTCTCCTCAGAGGCCTGGATTTCAAAAGCAGCATATAGCTGTTTCTTGTTTCACCCATCAGAAAACATCTCATCTACACATGGGAAACTTGCACGTTGGAGCTGTGTCAAAGCCTCTGTTTAGGAGAACCCTTTAGGGCCCCAATGCCACCGCTTCATTCCAAGGTCTCCATAGACACAAAAGCACATTCGGACCCATCCCCAGGGGTGTGCATTTCAACTCAGCATCCTCGGTAGCTCCCCACAGATCCAGGAGATCTAAACTGTCTTGTTGCTAGGAGACAATTGGAATGCGAGGTGGGCTACCCAGCCATCCATCCTTAGAACCCTGCTCAGAATCATTGGCCTGGAGCCAAACAACAGGTCTCAATTGTCCTGCAGAAGACTCTCTGCAGTTTGGAGCTTCTCACAACTCCCATCATGGGAAAACCCCCATGGCCTCGTGATGCCCCCCCATTCATGAAGGGGCCATCAGTGACAGAAACTCCAACCTGAGCGATCGTCTGATCCTCGCCCTGACTTCAGATGCACGAGATCTCGATTCAGGGCAGTAGATTGTGCCTGCCATGGCCTCACCCAGAAACCTAAGCCTAGCTTGTGTTCTCAGACTTTTGTCGTCAGACTACTGGCCCACAAGGCCTCCAGTTTGGCAATCCAGAACTACAATGCAGCACTCTGCCTGACCTCCAGATAAAAAACATTGTCCTCTGGGGCTACCCAGTAACCCCAAATGAGGATCAACCTGCACCGACCTTGGCTGTACCCCAAATACATAGGCTGACCAGGGCACTAATGCCCTTTCTGACACAGCCTGAGCCTGGACCCCCTAGCCCCTCCCAGACAGCTGGCCGCACACTCAGCACATCGAGCCGCCATGGCCATAGTCGTCATCGTTTCCCAACCTCGGTTTTCAGGTTTCAGAACCTAGACCTTATCTCCAATCACTGTCCATGTTGAAGGTGATGCAGAAATCAGAACTCCTTCCCCATGGCAAGAAACCTTGTGGTTGGCATGTTGTCCAACGTTCAGTGTCGTTGAAACCAGTGTGGCCCATGAGGCCCCGCCCATGCTCGCGGGCCACATTGGTCACAAACACACATTGTGACCCTCAGGCTGAGCCCAGTCCTCAAGTAAGGCCACTCAGTGGCTGGATGAAGAGATAGCATATTGGGCTTGCCATGCCTTTAGGCCCCAATTTTTAACCATAGTTCGGATTGTCCCTTCAGTCTTCCCCACGGCTTTGCTTTGGAATTCCTCTTTTGGTGGGACACCTGAGGTAACAAAACTGAAATGAGTCCTCCCTTCCCACAGATTGACGTAAAGCAATTGGGAATCGGGCCAAATCCTCAGAGAGGAAGATTCGTCCATGGCCCATGAGGCCTCCCCGACATTCCACGGCCATCACTGATACAAAATCCAGAGACAAAAGCCTGAGCAATCGCCACAGACTCGCACTTTCTTCATATCCTGTAGAGTTCTTCTCATGGTTTGTAGATCGGGCCTGCCATACCTACGTCCCCAAACCTAAGCTGAGTTTGTGTTTTGAGACTTCTGTCCTCAAAGTCTTGGGCCACACGCCCTCCAGGCTGGGCCCCTGGAGCCACACATTAGGACTGTGCCTACCAATCCATGGGAATTCTGCCCATTCCATGGTCCAAAATCGTACAAATTAGGAGAAACCTCCAACGACCCTTAGGCCATCCCAATAGTGTGGGTCACCCGGAACAAACAAGGGGTGTCTGACACCAGCTGATAATCGACCTCCACTCATACCATAGATGGATGTCCCCAGAGAAGAAGATTGAACCAGACAGGACCCTAGGCCATAATAGGATCCATTGCTATGGGTTACAGGCATGTGTCCTCAAAAGCCTGATTCCAATACGAGCATAGGGTTTTTCCTGAGGCGCCCATCAGAACTCATCTCGTCTCCACAAGTAAACCTGTGCATGGGAGCCATGTCCAAAGCTTAGGAAAGTACATCAGGTTGCCGGTGCCACCGCCCCATTCCAAGGCCCTCATGGACACAAAAACACATTAGGACACATCCTCAGGAAAGTCCATTTCAACTCAGCCACCGAGGTTGCTCCCGCAGAGCCATCAGATCTATACTGTCTTGTTGCTAGGAGACAATTGGAATGCGAGGCGGGCTTCCCAGGCATCCATCCGCGAACGGTGCTCTGGAGTTATTCCATATGGGATGTCCTGGAGCTGTCCAACAGGTATCAATTGTCCGGAAGAAGGAATCCTGGAAGGGGGCATCCCACAACTCCCAACGTGGGAAAACCTCAATGGTCTCGAGATTCCGCTCCCTTCATGAAGCGGCCGTCATGCTCAGAAACTCCCACCTGAGCCAACGTCTGATCCTCGCCCTGACTTCAGATGCATGAGATATTGGTTCAGATCTGCAGGGGGTACCTGCCGTGCCCTCGCCCTGAAACCCAAGTTAGCTTGTCTTCTCAGACTTCCATCCTCACACTCCTGGCCCCAAAGCCCTCAAGTTTGGCAATTCCGGACCCACAATGCAGCACTCTGCCTGCCCTCTAGAAAAAAAATGATTGCCTCATGAGCTGCCCAGGCACCTTAAATGAGGGTAAACCTACACAGCACTCGACTTTACCAAAATTATATAGTCTAACCTGGGCACTAATGCACTGTCGAACACATCCTGAGCCCGGACCTCCTGACCAACACCCAGAAAGCGGACCGCACACTGAGCACATAAAACCCGCCATGGCCTTAGGTCATCATCTCTTCCCTACCTCAGTTTTCAGGCTTCAGAACCGAGACCTTATCTCCAATCACTGCCCAGGGGTGAGTCTGATGCAGAAATCAGAACTCCTCCTTACCCATGGCAAGAACCCTTGTGGTTGGCACGTTGTGCAACGATCAGTGTAGGAGAAACCCTGAGGCCCCGCCCATTCTTGAGTGCGATGAGGGCATACACACGCATTGTGACCCTCAGCATGAGTCCTGTCCTCTAGTAAGTCCTCTCAGTGGCTGGACCATTAGATGTCATAATGGGCTTGACATGTCCCTAGGCCCCAATTTTTAACCAGATTTCTGATTGTCCAGTCGCCCCTCCTAGGGCTCTACTCTGAAATCCCTCATTTGGTGGGACACCTGAGGTTAAAAAAGAAAACAACAACAACAACAACAAAATAAAACGGACTTCTTCCAGCCCACAGAATGAACCCAAACTCTTTGGACGGGGCCAAACCACCAGAGAGTAAGACTCGTCCATTTCCCATGAAGTCACCCAGAAATTCCACGACCATGAGTGACACGATATCCCGAGACAAAAACTTGAGCAGGAGCCTCACACTCGCCCTTCTTTCAAATCCCGAAAAGTTCTCCTCATGGTCTGTAGATCAGTCCTGCCATACCTATGACCTGAAACATAAGCCGAGTTTGTGTTTTCAGACAACTGTCCAAAAAGGGCTGGACGACACAACCTACAGGCTCAGGCCCCTGGAGCCAAACCTGAGGACTGTACTTGCCCTCTCCAAGGGAATTGTGTGTGCCCATTCCAATGGCCACAACCCTTCTAATAGGATAAACCTCCTAAGTCCCTGATATATCTCAATAGTGGTAGCTTCCCAGGAAAAACAGGGGCAATCTGAGCCCAAATGAGCCCCTACCTGCACTCAGACCCATAGACAGATGTCCTCAGAGGTAAAAAGGAAAGAACAGGCCCCTAGGCACTAATCAGATCCATTGCTTTGGTTTCCAGGCATCTCTCCTCAGAGGCCTGGATTTCAAAAGCAGCATATAGCTGTTTCTTGTTTCACCCATCAGAAAACATCTCATCTACACATGGGAAACTTGCACGTTGGAGCTGTGTCAAAGCCTCTGTTTAGGAGAACCCTTTAGGGCCCCAGTGCCACCGCTTCATTCCAAGGTCTCCATAGACACAAAAGCACATTCGGACCCATCCCCAGGGGTGTGCCTTTCAACTCAGCATCCTCGGTAGCTCCCCACAGATCCAGGAGATCTAAACTGTCTTGTTGCTAGGAGACAATTGGAATGCGAGGTGGGCTACCCAGCCATCCATCCTTAGAACCCTGCTCAGAATCATTGGCCTGGAGCCAAACAACAGGTCTCAATTGTCCTGCAGAAGACTCTCTGCAGTTTGGAGCTTCTCACAACTCCCATCATGGGAAAACCCCCATGGCCTCGTGATGCCCCCCCATTCATGAAGGGGCCATCAGTGACAGAAACTCCAACCTGAGCGATCGTCTGATCCTCGCCCTGACTTCAGATGCACGAGATCTCGATTCAGGTCAGTAGATTGTGCCTGCCATGGCCTCACCCAGAAACCTAAGCCTAGCTTGTGTTCTCAGACTTTTGTCGTCAGACTACTGGCCCACAAGGCCTCCAGTTTGGCAATCCAGAACTACAATGCAGCACTCTGCCTGCCCTCCAGATAAAAAACATTGTCCTCTGGGGCTACCCAGTAACCCCAAATGAGGATCAACCTGCACCGACCTTGGCTGTACCCCAAATACATAGGCTGACCAGGGCACTAATGCCCTTTCTGACACAGCCTGAGCCTGGACCCCCTGGCCCCTCCCAGACAGCTGGCCGCACACTCAGCACATCGAGCCGCCATGGCCATAGTCGTCATCGCTTCCCAACCTCGGTTTTCAGGTTTCAGAACCTAGACCTTATCTCCAATCACTGTCCATGTTGAAGGTGATGCAGAAATCAGAACTCCTTCCCCATGGCAAGAAACCTTGTGGTTGGCATGTTGTCCAACGTTCAGTGTCGTTGAAACCAGTGTGGCCCATGAGGCCCCGCCCATGCTCGCGGGCCACATTGGTCACAAACACACATTGTGACCCTCAGGCTGAGCCCAGTCCTCAAGTAAGGCCACTCAGTGGCTGGATGAAGAGATAGCATATTGGGCTTGCCATGCCTTTAGGCCCCAATTTTTAACCATAGTTCGGATTGTCCCTTCAGTCTTCCCCACGGCTTTGCTTTGGAATTCCTCTTTTGGTGGGACACCTGAGGTAACAAAACTGAAATGAGTCCTCCCTTCCCACAGATTGACGAAAAGCAATTGGGAATCGGGCCAAATCCTCAGAGAGGAAGATTCGTCGATGGCCCATGAGGCCTCCCCGACATTCCACGGCCATCACTGATACAAAATCCAGAGACAAAAGCCTGAGCAATCGCCACAGACTCGCACTTTCTTCATATCCTGTAGAGTTCTTCTCATGGTTTGTAGATCGGGCCTGCCATACCTACGTCCCCAAACCTAAGCTGAGTTTGTGTTTTGAGACTTCTGTCCTCAAAGTCTTGGGCCACACGCCCTCCAGGCTGGGCCCCTGGAGCCACACATTAGGACTGTGCCTACCAATCCATGGGAATTCTGCCCATTCCATGGTCCAAAATCGTACAAATTAGGAGAAACCTCCAACGACCCTTAGGCCATCCCAATAGTGTGGGTCACCCGGAACAAACAAGGGGTGTCTGACACCAGCTGATAATCGACCTCCACTCATACCATAGATGGATGTCCCCAGAGAAGAAGATTGAACCAGACAGGACCCTAGGCCATAATAGGATCCATTGCTATGGGTTACAGGCATGTGTCCTCAAAAGCCTGATTCCAATACGAGCATAGGGTTTTTCCTGAGGCACCCATCAGAACTCATCTCGTCTCCACAAGTAAACCTGTGCATGGGAGCCATGTCCAAAGCTTAGGAAAGTACATCAGGTTGCCGGTGCCACCGCCCCATTCCAAGGCCCTCATAGACACAAAAACACATTAGGACACATCCTCAGGAAAGTCCATTTCAACTCAGCCACCGAGGTTGCTCCCGCAGAGCCATCAGATCTATACTGTCTTGTTGCTAGGAGACAATTGGAATGCGAGGCGGGCTTCCCAGGCATCCATCCGCGAACGGTGCTCTGGAGTTATTCCATATGGGATGTCCTGGAGCTGTCCAACAGGTATCAATTGTCCGGAAGAAGGAATCCTGGAAGGGGGCATCCCACAACTCCCAACGTGGGAAAACCTCAATGGTCTCGAGATTCCGCTCCCTTCATGAAGCGGCCGTCATGCTCAGAAACTCCCACCTGAGCCAACGTCTGATCCTCGCCCTGACTTCAGATGCATGAGATATTGGTTCAGATCTGCAGGGGGTACCTGCCGTGCCCTCGCCCTGAAACCCAAGTTAGCTTGTCTTCTCAGACTTCCATCCTCACACTCCTGGCCCCAAAGCCCTCAAGTTTGGCAATTCCGGACCCACAATGCAGCACTCTGCCTGCCCTCTAGAAAAAAAATGATTGCCTCATGAGCTGCCCAGGCACCTTAAATGAGGGTAAACCTACACAGCACTCGACTTTACCAAAATTATATAGTCTAACCTGGGCACTAATGCACTGTCGAACACATCCTGAGCCCGGACCTCCTGACCAACACCCAGAAAGCGGACCGCACACTGAGCACATAAAACCCGCCATGGCCTTAGGTCATCATCTCTTCCCTACCTCAGTTTTCAGGCTTCAGAACCGAGACCTTATCTCCAATCACTGCCCAGGGGTGAGTCTGATGCAGAAATCAGAACTCCTCCTTACCCATGGCAAGAACCCTTGTGGTTGGCACGTTGTCCAACGATCAGTGTAGGAGAAACCCTGAGGCCCCGCCCATTCTTGAGTGCGATGAGGGCATACACACGCATTGTGACCCTCAGCATGAGTCCTGTCCTCTAGTAAGTCCTCTCAGTGGCTGGACCATTAGATGTCATAATGGGCTTGACATGTCCCTAGGCCCCAATTTTTAACCAGATTTCTGATTGTCCAGTCGCCCCTCCTAGGGCTCTACTCTGAAATCCCTCATTTGGTGGGACACCTGAGGTTAAAAAAGAAAACAACAACAACAACAACAAAATAAAACGGACTTCTTCCAGCCCACAGAATGAACCCAAACTCTTTGGACGGGGCCAAACCACCAGAGAGTAAGACTCGTCCATTTCCCATGAAGTCACCCAGAAATTCCACGACCATGAGTGACACGATATCCCGAGACAAAAACTTGAGCAGGAGCCTCACACTCGCCCTTCTTTCAAATCCCGAAAAGTTCTCCTCATGGTCTGTAGATCAGTCCTGCCATACCTATGACCTGAAACATAAGCCGAGTTTGTGTTTTCAGACAACTGTCCAAAAAGGGCTGGACGACACAACCTACAGGCTCAGGCCCCTGGAGCCAAACCTGAGGACTGTACTTGCCCTCTCCAAGGGAATTGTGTGTGCCCATTCCAATGGCCACAACCCTTCTAATAGGATAAACCTCCTAAGTCCCTGATATATCTCAATAGTGGTAGCTTCCCAGGAAAAACAGGGGCAATCTGAGCCCAAATGAGCCCCTACCTGCACTCAGACCCATAGACAGATGTCCTCAGAGGTAAAAAGGAAAGAACAGGCCCCTAGGCACTAATCAGATCCATTGCTTTGGTTTCCAGGCATCTCTCCTCAGAGGCCTGGATTTCAAAAGCAGCATATAGCTGTTTCTTGTTTCACCCATCAGAAAACATCTCATCTACACATGGGAAACTTGCACGTTGGAGCTGTGTCAAAGCCTCTGTTTAGGAGAACCCTTTAGGGCCCCAGTGCCACCGCTTCATTCCAAGGTCTCCATAGACACAAAAGCACATTCGGACCCATCCCCAGGGGTGTGCATTTCAACTCAGCATCCTCGGTAGCTCCCCACAGATCCAGGAGATCTAAACTGTCTTGTTGCTAGGAGACAATTGGAATGCGAGGTGGGCTACCCAGCCATCCATCCTTAGAACCCTGCTCAGAATCATTGGCCTGGAGCCAAACAACAGGTCTCAATTGTCCTGCAGAAGACTCTCTGCAGTTTGGAGCTTCTCACAACTCCCATCATGGGAAAACCCCCATGGCCTCGTGATGCCCCCCCATTCATGAAGGGGCCATCAGTGACAGAAACTCCAACCTGAGCGATCGTCTGATCCTCGCCCTGACTTCAGATGCACGAGATCTCGATTCAGGTCAGTAGATTGTGCCTGCCATGGCCTCACCCAGAAACCTAAGCCTAGCTTGTGTTCTCAGACTTTTGTCGTCAGACTACTGGCCCACAAGGCCTCCAGTTTGGCAATCCAGAACTACAATGCAGCACTCTGCCTGCCCTCCAGATAAAAAACATTGTCCTCTGGGGCTACCCAGTAACCCCAAATGAGGATCAACCTGCACCGACCTTGGCTGTACCCCAAATACATAGGCTGACCAGGGCACTAATGCCCTTTCTGACACAGCCTGAGCCTGGACCCCCTGGCCCCTCCCAGACAGCTGGCCGCACACTCAGCACATCGAGCCGCCATGGCCATAGTCGTCATCGCTTCCCAACCTCGGTTTTCAGGTTTCAGAACCTAGACCTTATCTCCAATCACTGTCCATGTTGAAGGTGATGCAGAAATCAGAACTCCTTCCCCATGGCAAGAAACCTTGTGGTTGGCATGTTGTCCAACGTTCAGTGTCGTTGAAACCAGTGTGGCCCATGAGGCCCCGCCCATGCTCGCGGGCCACATTGGTCACAAACACACATTGTGACCCTCAGGCTGAGCCCAGTCCTCAAGTAAGGCCACTCAGTGGCTGGATGAAGAGATAGCATATTGGGCTTGCCATGCCCCTAGGCCCCAATTTTTAACCATAGTTCGGATTGTCCCTTCAGTCTTCCCCACGGCTTTGCTTTGGAATTCCTCTTTTGGTGGGACACCTGAGGTAACAAAACTGAAATGAGTCCTCCCTTCCCACAGATTGACGAAAAGCAATTGGGAATCGGGCCAAATCCTCAGAGAGGAAGATTCGTCGATGGCCCATGAGGCCTCCCCGACATTCCACGGCCATCACTGATACAAAATCCAGAGACAAAAGCCTGAGCAATCGCCACAGACTCGCACTTTCTTCATATCCTGTAGAGTTCTTCTCATGGTTTGTAGATCGGGCCTGCCATACCTACGTCCCCAAACCTAAGCTGAGTTTGTGTTTTGAGACTTCTGTCCTCAAAGTCTTGGGCCACACGCCCTCCAGGCTGGGCCCCTGGAGCCACACATTAGGACTGTGCCTACCAATCCATGGGAATTCTGCCCATTCCATGGTCCAAAATCGTACAAATTAGGAGAAACCTCCAACGACCCTTAGGCCATCCCAATAGTGTGGGTCACCCGGAACAAACAAGGGGTGTCTGACACCAGCTGATAATCGACCTCCACTCATACCATAGATGGATGTCCCCAGAGAAGAAGATTGAACCAGACAGGACCCTAGGCCATAATAGGATCCATTGCTATGGGTTACAGGCATGTGTCCTCAAAAGCCTGATTCCAATACGAGCATAGGGTTTTTCCTGAGGCACCCATCAGAACTCATCTCGTCTCCACAAGTAAACCTGTGCATGGGAGCCATGTCCAAAGCTTAGGAAAGTACATCAGGTTGCCGGTGCCACCGCCCCATTCCAAGGCCCTCATAGACACAAAAACACATTAGGACACATCCTCAGGAAAGTCCATTTCAACTCAGCCACCGAGGTTGCTCCCGCAGAGCCATCAGATCTATACTGTCTTGTTGCTAGGAGACAATTGGAATGCGAGGCGGGCTTCCCAGGCATCCATCCGCGAACGGTGCTCTGGAGTTATTCCATATGGGATGTCCTGGAGCTGTCCAACAGGTCTCAATTGTCCGGAAGAAGGAATCCTGGAAGGGGGCATCCCACAACTCCCAACGTGGGAAAACCTCAATGGTCTCGAGATTCCGCTCCCTTCATGAAGCGGCCGTCATGCTCAGAAACTCCCACCTGAGCCAACGTCTGATCCTCGCCCTGACTTCAGATGCATGAGATATTGGTTCAGATCTGCAGGGGGTACCTGCCGTGCCCTCGCCCTGAAACCCAAGTTAGCTTGTCTTCTCAGACTTCCATCCTCACACTCCTGGCCCCAAAGCCCTCAAGTTTGGCAATTCCGGACCCACAATGCAGCACTCTGCCTGCCCTCTAGAAAAAAAATGATTGCCTCATGAGCTGCCCAGGCACCTTAAATGAGGGTAAACCTACACAGCACTCGACTTTACCAAAATTATATAGTCTAACCTGGGCACTAATGCACTGTCGAACACATCCTGAGCCCGGACCTCCTGACCAACACCCAGAAAGCGGACCGCACACTGAGCACATAAAACCCGCCATGGCCTTAGGTCATCATCTCTTCCCTACCTCAGTTTTCAGGCTTCAGAACCGAGACCTTATCTCCAATCACTGCCCAGGGGTGAGTCTGATGCAGAAATCAGAACTCCTCCTTACCCATGGCAAGAACCCTTGTGGTTGGCACGTTGTCCAACGATCAGTGTAGGAGAAACCCTGAGGCCCCGCCCATTCTTGAGTGCGATGAGGGCATACACACGCATTGTGACCCTCAGCATGAGTCCTGTCCTCTAGTAAGTCCTCTCAGTGGCTGGACCATTAGATGTCATAATGGGCTTGACATGTCCCTAGGCCCCAATTTTTAACCAGATTTCTGATTGTCCAGTCGCCCCTCCTAGGGCTCTACTCTGAAATCCCTCATTTGGTGGGACACCTGAGGTTAAAAAAGAAAACAACAACAACAACAACAAAATAAAACGGACTTCTTCCAGCCCACAGAATGAACCCAAACTCTTTGGACGGGGCCAAACCACCAGAGAGTAAGACTCATCCATTTCCCATGAAGTCACCCAGAAATTCCACGACCATGAGTGACACGATATCCCGAGACAAAAACTTGAGCAGGAGCCTCACACTCGCCCTTCTTTCAAATCCCGAAAAGTTCTCCTCATGGTCTGTAGATCAGTCCTGCCATACCTATGACCTGAAACATAAGCCGAGTTTGTGTTTTCAGACAACTGTCCAAAAAGGGCTGGACGACACAACCTACAGGCTCAGGCCCCTGGAGCCAAACCTGAGGACTGTACTTGCCCTCTCCAAGGGAATTGTGCGTGCCCATTCCAATGGCCACAACCCTTCTAATAGGATAAACCTCCTAAGTCCCTGATATATCTCAATAGTGGTAGCTTCCCAGGAAAAACAGGGGCAATCTGAGCCCAAATGAGCCCCTACCTGCACTCAGACCCATAGACAGATGTCCTCAGAGGTAAAAAGGAAAGAACAGGCCCCTAGGCACTAATCAGATCCATTGCTTTGGTTTCCAGGCATCTCTCCTCAGAGGCCTGGATTTCAAAAGCAGCATATAGCTGTTTCTTGTTTCACCCATCAGAAAACATCTCATCTACACATGGGAAACTTGCACGTTGGAGCTGTGTCAAAGCCTCTGTTTAGGAGAACCCTTTAGGGCCCCAGTGCCACCGCTTCATTCCAAGGTCTCCATAGACACAAAAGCACATTCGGACCCATCCCCAGGGGTGTGCATTTCAACTCAGCATCCTCGGTAGCTCCCCACAGATCCAGGAGATCTAAACTGTCTTGTTGCTAGGAGACAATTGGAATGCGAGGTGGGCTACCCAGCCATCCATCCTTAGAACCCTGCTCAGAATCATTGGCCTGGAGCCAAACAACAGGTCTCAATTGTCCTGCAGAAGACTCTCTGCAGTTTGGAGCTTCTCACAACTCCCATCATGGGAAAACCCCCATGGCCTCGTGATGACCCCCCATTCATGAAGGGGCCATCAGTGACAGAAACTCCAACCTGAGCGATCGTCTGATCCTCGCCCTGACTTCAGATGCACGAGATCTCGATTCAGGTCAGTAGATTGTGCCTGCCATGGCCTCACCCAGAAACCTAAGCCTAGCTTGTGTTCTCAGACTTTTGTCGTCAGACTACTGGCCCACAAGGCCTCCAGTTTGGCAATCCAGAACTACAATGCAGCACTCTGCCTGCCCTCCAGATAAAAAACATTGTCCTCTGGGGCTACCCAGTAACCCCAAATGAGGATCAACCTGCACCGACCTTGGCTGTACCCCAAATACATAGGCTGACCAGGGCACTAATGCCCTTTCTGACACAGCCTGAGCCTGGACCCCCTGGCCCCTCCCAGACAGCTGGCCGCACACTCAGCACATCGAGCCGCCATGGCCATAGTCGTCATCGCTTCCCAACCTCGGTTTTCAGGTTTCAGAACCTAGACCTTATCTCCAATCACTGTCCATGTTGAAGGTGATGCAGAAATCAGAACTCCTTCCCCATGGCAAGAAACCTTGTGGTTGGCATGTTGTCCAACGTTCAGTGTCGTTGAAACCAGTGTGGCCCATGAGGCCCCGCCCATGCTCGCGGGCCACATTGGTCACAAACACACATTGTGACCCTCAGGCTGAGCCCAGTCCTCAAGTAAGGCCACTCAGTGGCTGGATGAAGAGATAGCATATTGGGCTTGCCATGCCTTTAGGCCCCAATTTTTAACCATAGTTCGGATTGTCCCTTCAGTCTTCCCCACGGCTTTGCTTTGGAATTCCTCTTTTGGTGGGACACCTGAGGTAACAAAACTGAAATGAGTCCTCCCTTCCCACAGATTGACGAAAAGCAATTGGGAATCGGGCCAAATCCTCAGAGAGGAAGATTCGTCGATGGCCCATGAGGCCTCCCCGACATTCCACGGCCATCACTGATACAAAATCCAGAGACAAAAGCCTGAGCAATCGCCACAGACTCGCACTTTCTTCATATCCTGTAGAGTTCTTCTCATGGTTTGTAGATCGGGCCTGCCATACCTACGTCCCCAAACCTAAGCTGAGTTTGTGTTTTGAGACTTCTGTCCTCAAAGTCTTGGGCCACACGCCCTCCAGGCTGGGCCCCTGGAGCCACACATTAGGACTGTGCCTACCAATCCATGGGAATTCTGCCCATTCCATGGTCCAAAATCGTACAAATTAGGAGAAACCTCCAACGACCCTTAGGCCATCCCAATAGTGTGGGTCACCCGGAACAAACAAGGGGTGTCTGACACCAGCTGATAATCGACCTCCACTCATACCATAGATGGATGTCCCCAGAGAAGAAGATTGAACCAGACAGGACCCTAGGCCATAATAGGATCCATTGCTATGGGTTACAGGCATGTGTCCTCAAAAGCCTGATTCCAATACGAGCATAGGGTTTTTCCTGAGGCACCCATCAGAACTCATCTCGTCTCCACAAGTAAACCTGTGCATGGGAGCCATGTCCAAAGCTTAGGAAAGTACATCAGGTTGCCGGTGCCACCGCCCCATTCCAAGGCCCTCATGGACACAAAAACACATTAGGACACATCCTCAGGAAAGTCCATTTCAACTCAGCCACTGAGGTTGCTCCCGCAGAGCCATCAGATCTATACTGTCTTGTTGCTAGGAGACAATTGGAATGCGAGGCGGGCTTCCCAGGCATCCATCCGCGAACGGTGCTCTGGAGTTATTCCATATGGGATGTCCTGGAGCTGTCCAACAGGTCTCAATTGTCCGGAAGAAGGAATCCTGGAAGGGGGCATCCCACAACTCCCAACGTGGGAAAACCTCAATGGTCTCGAGATTCCGCTCCCTTCATGAAGCGGCCGTCATGCTCAGAAACTCCCACCTGAGCCAACGTCTGATCCTCGCCCTGACTTCAGATGCATGAGATATTGGTTCAGATCTGCAGGGGGTACCTGCCGTGCCCTCGCCCTGAAACCCAAGTTAGCTTGTCTTCTCAGACTTCCATCCTCACACTCCTGGCCCCAAAGCCCTCAAGTTTGGCAATTCCGGACCCACAATGCAGCACTCTGCCTGCCCTCTAGAAAAAAAATGATTGCCTCATGAGCTGCCCAGGCACCTTAAATGAGGGTAAACCTACACAGCACTCGACTTTACCAAAATTATATAGTCTAACCTGGGCACTAATGCACTGTCGAACACATCCTGAGCCCGGACCTCCTGACCAACACCCAGAAAGCGGACCGCACACTGAGCACATAAAACCCGCCATGGCCTTAGGTCATCATCTCTTCCCTACCTCAGTTTTCAGGCTTCAGAACCGAGACCTTATCTCCAATCACTGCCCAGGGGTGAGTCTGATGCAGAAATCAGAACGCCTCCTTACCCATGGCAAGAACCCTTGTGGTTGGCACGTTGTCCAACGATCAGTGTAGGAGAAACCCTGAGGCCCCGCCCATTCTTGAGTGCGACGAGGGCATACACACGCATTGTGACCCTCAGCATGAGTCCTGTCCTCTAGTAAGTCCTCTCAGTGGCTGGACCATTAGATGTCATAATGGGCTTGACATGTCCCTAGGCCCCAATTTTTAACCAGATTTCTGATTGTCCAGTCGCCCCTCCTAGGGCTCTACTCTGAAATCCCTCATTTGGTGGGAAACCTGAGGTTAAAAAAGAAAACAACAACAACAACAAAATAAAACGGACTTCTTCCAGCCCACAGAATGAACCCAAACTCTTTGGACGGGGCCAAACCACCAGAGAGTAAGACTCGTCCATTTCCCATGAAGTCACCCAGAAATTCCACGACCATGAGTGACACGATATCCCGAGACAAAAACTTGAGCAGGAGCCCCACACTCGCCCTTCTTTCAAATCCTGAAAAGTTCTCCTCATGGTCTGTAGATCAGTCCTGCCATACCTATGACCTGAAACATAAGCCGAGTTTGTGTTTTCAGACAACTGTCCAAAAAGGGCTGGACGACACAACCTACAGGCTCAGGCCCCTGGAGCCAAACCTGAGGACTGTACTTGCCCTCTCCAAGGGAATTGTGTGTGCCCATTCCAATAGCCACAACCCTTCTAATAGGATAAACCTCCAAAGTCCCTGATATATCTCAATAGTGGTAGCTTCCCAGGAAAAACAGGGGCAATCTGAGCCCAAATGAGCCCCTACCTGCACTCAGACCCATAGACAGATGTCCTCAGAGGTAAAAAGGAAAGAACAGGCCCCTAGGCACTAATCAGATCCATTGCTTTGGTTTCCAGGCATCTCTCCTCAGAGGCCTGGATTTCAAAAGCAGCATATAGCTGTTTCTTGTTTCACCCATCAGAAAATATCTCATCTACACATGGGAAACTTGCACGTTGGAGCTGTGACAAAGCCTCTGTTTAGGAGAACCCTTTAGGGCCCCAGTGCCACCGCTTCATTCCAAGGTCTCCATAGACACAAAAGCACATTCGGACCCATCCCCAGGGGTGTGCATTTCAACTCAGCATCCTCCGTAGCTCCCCACAGATCCAGGAGATCTAAACTGTCTTGTTGCTAGGAGACAATTGGAATGCGAGGTGGGCTACCCAGCCATCCATCCTTAGAACCCTGCTCAGAATCATTGGCCTGGAGCCAAACAACAGGTCTCAATTGTCCTGCCGAAGACTCTCTGGAGTTTGGAGCTTCTCACAACTCCCATCATGGGAAAACCCCCATGGCCTCGTGATGCCCCCCCATTCATGAAGGGGCCATCAGGGACTGAAACTCCAACCTGAGCGATCGTCTGATCCTCGCCCTGACCTCAGATGCACGAGTTCTCGATTCAGGTCTGTAGATTGTGCCTGCCATGGCCTCACCCAGAAACCTAAGCCTAGCTTGTGTTCTCAGACTTTTGTCGTCAGACTACTGGCCCACAAGGCCTCCAGTTTGGCAATCCAGAACTACAATGCAGCACTCTGCCTGCCCTCCAGATAAAAAACATTGTCCTCTGGGGCTACCCAGTAACCACAAATGAGGATCAACCTGCACCGACCTTGGCTGTACCCCAAATACATAGGCTGACCAGGGCACTAATGCCCTTTCTGACACAGCCTGAGCCTGGACCCCCCGGCCCCTCCCAGACAGCTGGCCACACACTGAGCACATCGAGCCGCCATGGCCTTAGGTCGTCATCTCTTCCCAACCTCGGTTTTCAGGTTTCAGAACCTAGACCTTATCTCCAATCACTGTCCATGTTGAAGGTGATGCAGAAATCAGAACTCCTTCCCCATGGCAAGAAACCTTGTGTTGGCATGTTGTCCAACGTTCAGTGTCGTTGAAACCAGTGTGTCCCATGAGGCCCCGCCCATGCTCGCGGGCCACATTGGTCACAAACACACATTGTGACCCTCAGGCTGAGCCCAGTCCTCAAGTAAGGCCACTCAGTGGCTGGATGAAGAGATAGCATATTGGGCTTGCCATGCCCCTAGGCCCCAATTTTTCACCATAGTTCGGATTGTCCCTTCAGTCTTCCCCACGGCTTTGCTTTGGAATTCCTCTTTTGGTGGGACACCTGAGGTAACAAAACTGAAATGAGTCCTCCCTTCCCACAGATTGACGAAAAGCAATTGGGAATCGGGCCAAATCCTCAGAGAGGAAGATTCGTCGATGGCCCATGAGGCCTCCCCGACATTCCACGGCCATCACTGATACAAAATCCAGAGACAAAAGCCTGAGCAATCGCCACAGACTCGCACTTTCTTCATATCCTGTAGAGTTCTTCTCATGGTTTGTAGATCGGGCCTGCCATACCTACGTCCCCAAACCTAAGCTGAGTTTGTGTTTTCAGACTTCTGTCCTCAAAGTCTTGGGCCACACGCCCTCCAGGCTGGGCCCCTGGAGCCACACATTAGGACTGTGCCTAACAATCCATGGGAATTCTGCCCATTCCATGGTCCAAAATCGTACAAATTAGGAGAAACCTCCAACGACCCTTAGGCCATCCCAATAGTGTGGGTCACCCGGAACAAACAAGGGGTGTCTGACACCAGCTGATAATCGACCTCCACTCATACCATAGATGGATGTCCCCAGAGAAGAAGATTGAACCAGACAGGACCCTAGGCCATAATAGGATCCATTGCTATGGGTTACAGGCATGTGTCCTCAAAAGCCTGATTCCAATACGAGCATAGGGGTTTTCCTGAGGCACCCATCAGAACTCATCTTGTCTCCACAAGTAAACCTGTGCATGGGAGCCATGTCCAAAGCTTAGGAAAGTACTTCAGGTTGCCGGTGCCACCGCCCCATTCCAAGGCCCTCATGGACACAAAAACACATTAGGACACATCCTCAGGAAAGTCCATTTCAACTCAGCCACCGAGGTTGCTCCCGCAGAGCCATCAGATCTAAACTGTCTTGTTGCTAGGAGACAATTGGAATGCGAGGCGGGCTTCCCAGGCATCCATCCGCGAACGGTGCTCTGGAGTCATTCCATATGGGATGTCCTGGAGCTGTCCAACAGGTCTCGTTTGTCCGGAAGAAGGAATCCTGGAAGGGGGCATCCCACAACTCCCAACGTGGGAAAACCTCAATGGTCTCGAGATTCCGCTCCCTTCATGAAGCGGCCGTCATGCTCAGAAACTCCCACCTGAGCCAACGTCTGATCCTCGCCCTGACTTCAGATGCATGAGATATTGGTTCAGATCTGCAGGGGGTACCTGCCGTGCCCTCGCCCTGAAACCCAAGTCTAGCTTGTCTTCTCAGACTTCCATCCTCACACTCCTGGCCCCAAAGCCCTCAAGTTTGGCAATTCCGGACCCACAATGCAGCACTCTGCCTGCCCTCTAGAAAAAAAATGATTGCCTCATGAGCTGCCCAGGCACCTTAAATGAGGGTAAACCTACACAGCACTCGACTTTACCCAAATTATATAGTCTAACCTGGGCACTAATGCACTGTCGAACACATCCTGAGCCCGGACCTCCTGACCAACACCCAGAAAGCTGACCGCACACTGAGCACATAAAACCCGCCATGGCCTTAGGTCATCATCTCTTCCCTACCTCAGTTTTCAGGCTTCAGAACCGATACCTTATCTCCAATCACTGCCCAGGGGTGAGTCTGATGCAGAAATCAGAACTCCTCCTTACCCATGGCAAGAACCCTTGTGGTTGGCACGTTGTCCAACGATCAGTGTAGGAGAAACCCTGAGGCCCCGCCCATTCTTGAGTGCGACGAGGGCATACACACGCATTGTGACCCTCAGCATGAGTCCTGTCCTCTAGTAAGTCCTCTCAGTGGCTGGACCATTAGATGTCATAATGGGCTTGACATGTCCCTAGGCCCCAATTTTTAACCAGATTTCTGATTGTCCAGTCGCCCCTCCTAGGGCTCTACTCTGAAATCCCTCATTTGGTGGGACACCTGAGGTTAAAAAAGAAAACAACAACAACAACAACAAAATAAAACGGACTTCTTCCAGCCCACAGAATGAACCCAAACTCTTTGGACGGGGCCAAACCACCAGAGAGTAAGACTCG
Source organism: Mustela nivalis (assembly GCF_964662115.1). Classification (NCBI taxonomy): domain Eukaryota; kingdom Metazoa; phylum Chordata; class Mammalia; order Carnivora; family Mustelidae; genus Mustela; species Mustela nivalis. The sequence goes on from NW_028136554.1 coordinate 1,880,774, forward strand.
TCCATTTCCCATGAAGTCACCCAGAAATTCCACGACCATGAGTGACACGATATCCCGAGACAAAAACTTGAGCAGGAGCCTCACACTCGCCCTTCTTTCAAATCCCGAAAAGTTCTCCTCATGGTCTGTAGATCAGTCCTGCCATACCTATGACCTGAAACATAAGCCGAGTTTGTGTTTTCAGACAACTGTCCAAAAAGGGCTGGACGACACAACCTACAGGCTCAGGCCCCTGGAGCCAAACCTGAGGACTGTACTTGCCCTCTCCAAGGGAATTGTGTGTGCCCATTCCAATGGCCACAACCCTTCTAATAGGATAAACCTCCAAAGTCCCTGATATATCTCAATAGTGGTAGCTTCCCAGGAAAAACAGGGGCAATCTGAGCCCAAATGAGCCCCTACCTGCACTCAGACCCATAGACAGATGTCCTCAGAGGTATAAAGGAAAGAACAGGCCCCTAGGCACTAATCTGATCCATTGCTTTGGTTTCCAGGCATCTCTCCTCAGAGGCCTGGATTTCAAAAGCAGCATATAGCTGTTTCTTGTTTCACCCATCAGAAAACATCTCATCTACACATGGGAAACTTGCACGTTGGAGCTGTGTCAAAGCCTCTGTTTAGGAGAACCCTTTAGGGCCCCAGTGCCACCGCTTCATTCCAAGGTCTCCATAGACACAAAAGCACATTCGGACCCATCCCCAGGGGTGTGCATTTCAACTCAGCATCCTCGGTAGCTCCCCACAGATCTAGGAGATCTAAACTGTCTTGTTGCTAGGAGACAATTGGAATGCGAGGTGGGCTACCCAGCCATCCATCCTTAGAACCCTGCTCAGAATCATTGGCCTGGAGCCAAACAACAGGTCTCAATTGTCCTGCCGAAGACTCTCTGGAGTTTGGAGCTTCTCACAACTCCCATCATGGGAAAACCCCCATGGCCTCGTGATGCCCCCCCCATTCATGAAGGGGCCATCAGGGACAGAAACTCCAACCTGAGCGATCGTCTGATCCTCGCCCTGACTTCAGATGCACGAGATCTCGATTCAGGTCTGTAGATTGTGCCTGCCATGGCCTCACCCAGAAACCTAAGCCTAGCTTGTGTTCTCAGACTTTTGTCGTCAGACTACTGGCCCACAAGGCCTCCAGTTTGGCAATCCAGAACTACAATGTAGCACTCTGCCTGCCCTCCAGATAAAAAACATTGTCCTCTGGGGCTACCCAGTAACCCCAAATGAGGATCAACCTGCACCGACCTTGGCTGTACCCCAAATACATAGGCTGACCAGGGCACTAATACCCTTTCTGACACAGCCTGAGCCTGGACCCCCCGGCACCTCCCAGACAGCTGGCCTCACACTGAGCACATCGAGCCGCCATGGCCTTAGGTCGTCATCTCTTCCCAACCTCGGTTTTCAGGTTTCAGAACCTAGAACTTATCTCCAATCACTGTCCATGTTGAAGGTGATGCAGAAATCAGAACTCCTTCCCCATGGCAAGAAACCTTGTGGTTGGCATGTTGTCCAACGTTCAGTGTCGTTGAAACCAGTGTGTCCCATGAGGCCCCGCCCATGCTCGCGGGCCACATTGGTCACAAACACACATTGTGACCCTCAGGCTGAGCCCAGTCCTCAAGTAAGGCCACTCAGTGGCTGGATGAAGAGATAGCATATTGGGCTTGCCATGCCCCTAGGCCCCAATTTTTCACCATAGTTCGGATTGTCCCTTCAGTCTTCCCCACGGCTTTGCTTTGGAATTCCTCTTTTGGTGGGACACCTGAGGTAACAAAACTGAAATGAGTCCTCCCTTCCCACAGATTGACGAAAAGCAATTGGGAATCGGGCCAAATCCTCAGAGAGGAAGATTCGTCGATGGCCCATGAGGCCTCCCCGACATTCCACGGCCATCACTGATACAAAATCCAGAGACAAAAGCCTGAGCAATCGCCACAGACTCGCACTTTCTTCATATCCTGTAGAGTTCTTCTCATGGTTTGTAGATCGGGCCTGCCATACCTACGTCCCCAAACCTAAGCTGAGTTTGTGTTTTGAGACTTCTGTCCTCAAAGTCTTGGGCCACACGCCCTCCAGGCTGGGCCCCTGGAGCCACACATTAGGACTGTGCCTACCAATCCATGGGAATTCTGCCCATTCCATGGTCCAAAATCGTACAAATTAGGAGAAACCTCCAACGACCCTTAGGCCATCCCAATAGTGTGGGTCACCCGGAACAAACAAGGGGTGTCTGACACCAGCTGATAATCGCCCTCCACTCATACCATAGATGGATGTCCCCAGAGAAGAAGATTGAACCAGACAGGACCCTAGGCCATAATAGGATCCATTGCTTTGGGTTACAGGCATGTGTCCTCAAAAGCCTGATTCCAATACGAGCATAGGGGTTTTCCTGAGGCACCCATCAGAACTCATCTCATCTCCACAAGTAAACCTGTGCATGGGAGCCATGTCCAAAGCTTAGGAAAGTACTTCAGGTTGCCGGTGCCACCGCCCCATTCCAAGGCCCTCATGGACACAAAAACACATTAGGACACATCCTCAGGAAAGTCCATTTCAACTCAGCCACCGAGGTTGCTCCCGCAGAGCCATCAGATCTAAACTGTCTTGTTGCTAGGAGACAATTGGAATGCGAGGCGGGCTTCCCAGGCATCCATCCGCGAACGGTGCTCTGGAGTCATTCCATATGGGATGTCCTGGAGCTGTCCAACAGGTCTCAATTGTCCGGAAGAAGGAATCCTGGAAGGGGGCATCCCACAACTCCCAACGTGGGAAAACCTCAATGGTCTCGAGATTCCGCTCCCTTCATGAAGCGGCCGTCATGCTCAGAAACTCCCACCTGAGCCAACGTCTGATCCTCGCCCTGACTTCAGATGCATGAGATATTGGTTCAGATCTGCAGGGGGTACCTGCCGTGCCCTCGCCCTGAAACCCAAGTCTAGCTTGTCTTCTCAGACTTCCATCCTCACACTCCTGGCCCCAAAGCCCTCAAGTTTGGCAATTCCGGACCCACAATGCAGCACTCTGCCTGCCCTCTAGAAAAAAAATGATTGCCTCATGAGCTGCCCAGGCACCTTAAATGAGGGTAAACCTACACAGCACTCGACTTTACCCAAATTATATAGTCTAACCTGGGCACTAATGCACTGTCGAACACATCCTGAGCCCGGACCTCCTGACCAACACCCAGAAAGCTGACCGCACACTGAGCACATAAAACCCGCCATGGCCTTAGGTCATCATCTCTTCCCTACCTCAGTTTTCAGGCTTCAGAACCGAGACCTTATCTCCAATCACTGCCCAGGGGTGAGTCTGATGCAGAAATCAGAAATCCTCCTTACCCATGGCAAGAACCCTTGTGGTTGGCACGTTGTCCAACGATCAGTGTAGGAGAAACCCTGAGGCCCCGCCCATTCTTGAGTGCGATGAGGGCATACACACGCATTGTGACCCTCAGCATGAGTCCTGTCCTCTAGTAAGTCCTCTCAGTGGCTGGACCATTAGATGTCATAATGGGCTTGACATGTCCCTAGGCCCCAATTTTTAACCAGATTTCTGATTGTCCAGTCGCCCCTCCTAGGGCTCTACTCTGAAATCCCTCATTTGGTGAGACACCTGAGGTTAAAAAAGAAAACAACAACAACAACAACAACAAAATAAAACGGACTTCTTCCAGCCCACAGAATGAACCCAAACTCTTTGGACGGGGCCAAACCACCAGAGAGTAAGACTCGTCCATTTCCCATGAAGTCACCCAGAAATTCCACGACCATGAGTGACACGATATCCCGAGACAAAAACTTGAGCAGGAGCCTCACACTCGCCCTTCTTTCAAATCCCGAAAAGTTCTCCTCATGGTCTGTAGATCAGTCCTGCCATACCTATGACCTGAAACATAAGCCGAGTTTGTGTTTTCAGACAACTGTCCAAAAAGGGCTGGACGACACAACCTACAGGCTCAGGCCCCTGGAGCCAAACCTGAGGACTGTACTTGCCCTCTCCAAGGGAATTGTGTGTGCCCATTCCAATGGCCACAACCCTTCTAATAGGATAAACCTCCAAAGTCCCTGATATATCTCAATAGTGGTAGCTTCCCAGGAAAAACAGGGGCAATCTGAGCCCAAATGAGCCCCTACCTGCACTCAGACCCATAGACAGATGTCCTCAGAGGTATAAAGGAAAGAACAGGCCCCTAGGCACTAATCTGATCCATTGCTTTGGTTTCCAGGCATCTCTCCTCAGAGGCCTGGATTTCAAAAGCAGCATATAGCTGTTTCTTGTTTCACCCATCAGAAAACATCTCATCTACACATGGGAAACTTGCACGTTGGAGCTGTGTCAAAGCCTCTGTTTAGGAGAACCCTTTAGGGCCCCAGTGCCACCGCTTCATTCCAAGGTCTCCATAGACACAAAAGCACATTCGGACCCATCCCCAGGGGTGTGCATTTCAACTCAGCATCCTCGGTAGCTCCCCACAGATCTAGGAGATCTAAACTGTCTTGTTGCTAGGAGACAATTGGAATGCGAGGTGGGCTACCCAGCCATCCATCCTTAGAACCCTGCTCAGAATCATTGGCCTGGAGCCAAACAACAGGTCTCAATTGTCCTGCCGAAGACTCTCTGGAGTTTGGAGCTTCTCACAACTCCCATCATGGGAAAACCCCCATGGCCTCGTGATGCCCCCCCCATTCATGAAGGGGCCATCAGGGACAGAAACTCCAACCTGAGCGATCGTCTGATCCTCGCCCTGACTTCAGATGCACGAGATCTCGATTCAGGTCTGTAGATTGTGCCTGCCATGGCCTCACCCAGAAACCTAAGCCTAGCTTGTGTTCTCAGACTTTTGTCGTCAGACTACTGGCCCACAAGGCCTCCAGTTTGGCAATCCAGAACTACAATGTAGCACTCTGCCTGCCCTCCAGATAAAAAACATTGTCCTCTGGGGCTACCCAGTAACCCCAAATGAGGATCAACCTGCACCGACCTTGGCTGTACCCCAAATACATAGGCTGACCAGGGCACTAATACCCTTTCTGACACAGCCTGAGCCTGGACCCCCCGGCACCTCCCAGACAGCTGGCCTCACACTGAGCACATCGAGCCGCCATGGCCTTAGGTCGTCATCTCTTCCCAACCTCGGTTTTCAGGTTTCAGAACCTAGAACTTATCTCCAATCACTGTCCATGTTGAAGGTGATGCAGAAATCAGAACTCCTTCCCCATGGCAAGAAACCTTGTGGTTGGCATGTTGTCCAACGTTCAGTGTCGTTGAAACCAGTGTGTCCCATGAGGCCCCGCCCATGCTCGCGGGCCACATTGGTCACAAACACACATTGTGACCCTCAGGCTGAGCCCAGTCCTCAAGTAAGGCCACTCAGTGGCTGGATGAAGAGATAGCATATTGGGCTTGCCATGCCCCTAGGCCCCAATTTTTCACCATAGTTCGGATTGTCCCTTCAGTCTTCCCCACGGCTTTGCTTTGGAATTCCTCTTTTGGTGGGACACCTGAGGTAACAAAACTGAAATGAGTCCTCCCTTCCCACAGATTGACGAAAAGCAATTGGGAATCGGGCCAAATCCTCAGAGAGGAAGATTCGTCGATGGCCCATGAGGCCTCCCCGACATTCCACGGCCATCACTGATACAAAATCCAGAGACAAAAGCCTGAGCAATCGCCACAGACTCGCACTTTCTTCATATCCTGTAGAGTTCTTCTCATGGTTTGTAGATCGGGCCTGCCATACCTACGTCCCCAAACCTAAGCTGAGTTTGTGTTTTGAGACTTCTGTCCTCAAAGTCTTGGGCCACACGCCCTCCAGGCTGGGCCCCTGGAGCCACACATTAGGACTGTGCCTACCAATCCATGGGAATTCTGCCCATTCCATGGTCCAAAATCGTACAAATTAGGAGAAACCTCCAACGACCCTTAGGCCATCCCAATAGTGTGGGTCACCCGGAACAAACAAGGGGTGTCTGACACCAGCTGATAATCGCCCTCCACTCATACCATAGATGGATGTCCCCAGAGAAGAAGATTGAACCAGACAGGACCCTAGGCCATAATAGGATCCATTGCTTTGGGTTACAGGCATGTGTCCTCAAAAGCCTGATTCCAATACGAGCATAGGGGTTTTCCTGAGGCACCCATCAGAACTCATCTCATCTCCACAAGTAAACCTGTGCATGGGAGCCATGTCCAAAGCTTAGGAAAGTACTTCAGGTTGCCGGTGCCACCGCCCCATTCCAAGGCCCTCATGGACACAAAAACACATTAGGACACATCCTCAGGAAAGTCCATTTCAACTCAGCCACCGAGGTTGCTCCCGCAGAGCCATCAGATCTAAACTGTCTTGTTGCTAGGAGACAATTGGAATGCGAGGCGGGCTTCCCAGGCATCCATCCGCGAACGGTGCTCTGGAGTCATTCCATATGGGATGTCCTGGAGCTGTCCAACAGGTCTCAATTGTCCGGAAGAAGGAATCCTGGAAGGGGGCATCCCACAACTCCCAACGTGGGAAAACCTCAATGGTCTCGAGATTCCGCTCCCTTCATGAAGCGGCCGTCATGCTCAGAAACTCCCACCTGAGCCAACGTCTGATCCTCGCCCTGACTTCAGATGCATGAGATATTGGTTCAGATCTGCAGGGGGTACCTGCCGTGCCCTCGCCCTGAAACCCAAGTCTAGCTTGTCTTCTCAGACTTCCATCCTCACACTCCTGGCCCCAAAGCCCTCAAGTTTGGCAATTCCGGACCCACAATGCAGCACTCTGCCTGCCCTCTAGAAAAAAAATGATTGCCTCATGAGCTGCCCAGGCACCTTAAATGAGGGTAAACCTACACAGCACTCGACTTTACCCAAATTATATAGTCTAACCTGGGCACTAATGCACTGTCGAACACATCCTGAGCCCGGACCTCCTGACCAACACCCAGAAAGCTGACCGCACACTGAGCACATAAAACCCGCCATGGCCTTAGGTCATCATCTCTTCCCTACCTCAGTTTTCAGGCTTCAGAACCGAGACCTTATCTCCAATCACTGCCCAGGGGTGAGTCTGATGCAGAAATCAGAAATCCTCCTTACCCATGGCAAGAACCCTTGTGGTTGGCACGTTGTCCAACGATCAGTGTAGGAGAAACCCTGAGGCCCCGCCCATTCTTGAGTGCGATGAGGGCATACACACGCATTGTGACCCTCAGCATGAGTCCTGTCCTCTAGTAAGTCCTCTCAGTGGCTGGACCATTAGATGTCATAATGGGCTTGACATGTCCCTAGGCCCCAATTTTTAACCAGATTTCTGATTGTCCAGTCGCCCCTCCTAGGGCTCTACTCTGAAATCCCTCATTTGGTGAGACACCTGAGGTTAAAAAAGAAAACAACAACAACAACAACAAAATAAAACGGACTTCTTCCAGCCCACAGAATGAACCCAAACTCTTTGGACGGGGCCAAACCACCAGAGAGTAAGACTCGTCCATTTCCCATGAAGTCACCCAGAAATTCCACGACCATGAGTGACACGATATCCCGAGACAAAAACTTGAGCAGGAGCCTCACACTCGCCCTTCTTTCAAATCCCGAAAAGTTCTCCTCATGGTCTGTAGATCAGTCCTGCCATACCTATGACCTGAAACATAAGCCGAGTTTGTGTTTTCAGACAACTGTCCAAAAAGGGCTGGACGACACAACCTACAGGCTCAGGCCCCTGGAGCCAAACCTGAGGACTGTACTTGCCCTCTCCAAGGGAATTGTGTGTGCCCATTCCAATGGCCACAACCCTTCTAATAGGATAAACCTCCAAAGTCCCTGATATATCTCAATAGTGGTAGCTTCCCAGGAAAAACAGGGGCAATCTGAGCCCAAATGAGCCCCTACCTGCACTCAGACCCATAGACAGATGTCCTCAGAGGTATAAAGGAAAGAACAGGCCCCTAGGCACTAATCTGATCCATTGCTTTGGTTTCCAGGCATCTCTCCTCAGAGGCCTGGATTTCAAAAGCAGCATATAGCTGTTTCTTGTTTCACCCATCAGAAAACATCTCATCTACACATGGGAAACTTGCACGTTGGAGCTGTGTCAAAGCCTCTGTTTAGGAGAACCCTTTAGGGCCCCAGTGCCACCGCTTCATTCCAAGGTCTCCATAGACACAAAAGCACATTCGGACCCATCCCCAGGGGTGTGCATTTCAACTCAGCATCCTCGGTAGCTCCCCACAGATCTAGGAGATCTAAACTGTCTTGTTGCTAGGAGACAATTGGAATGCGAGGTGGGCTACCCAGCCATCCATCCTTAGAACCCTGCTCAGAATCATTGGCCTGGAGCCAAACAACAGGTCTCAATTGTCCTGCCGAAGACTCTCTGGAGTTTGGAGCTTCTCACAACTCCCATCATGGGAAAACCCCCATGGCCTCGTGATGCCCCCCCCATTCATGAAGGGGCCATCAGGGACAGAAACTCCAACCTGAGCGATCGTCTGATCCTCGCCCTGACTTCAGATGCACGAGATCTCGATTCAGGTCTGTAGATTGTGCCTGCCATGGCCTCACCCAGAAACCTAAGCCTAGCTTGTGTTCTCAGACTTTTGTCGTCAGACTACTGGCCCACAAGGCCTCCAGTTTGGCAATCCAGAACTACAATGTAGCACTCTGCCTGCCCTCCAGATAAAAAACATTGTCCTCTGGGGCTACCCAGTAACCCCAAATGAGGATCAACCTGCACCGACCTTGGCTGTACCCCAAATACATAGGCTGACCAGGGCACTAATACCCTTTCTGACACAGCCTGAGCCTGGACCCCCCGGCACCTCCCAGACAGCTGGCCTCACACTGAGCACATCGAGCCGCCATGGCCTTAGGTCGTCATCTCTTCCCAACCTCGGTTTTCAGGTTTCAGAACCTAGAACTTATCTCCAATCACTGTCCATGTTGAAGGTGATGCAGAAATCAGAACTCCTTCCCCATGGCAAGAAACCTTGTGGTTGGCATGTTGTCCAACGTTCAGTGTCGTTGAAACCAGTGTGTCCCATGAGGCCCCGCCCATGCTCGCGGGCCACATTGGTCACAAACACACATTGTGACCCTCAGGCTGAGCCCAGTCCTCAAGTAAGGCCACTCAGTGGCTGGATGAAGAGATAGCATATTGGGCTTGCCATGCCCCTAGGCCCCAATTTTTAACCATAGTTCAGATTGTCCCTTCAGTCTTCCCCACGGCTTTGCTTTGGAATTCCTCTTTTGGTGGGACACCTGAGGTAACAAAACTGAAATGAGTCCTCCCTTCCCACAGATTGACGAAAAGCAATTGGGAATCGGGCCAAATCCTCAGAGAGGAAGATTCGTCGATGGCCCATGAGGCCTCCCCGACATTCCACGGCCATCACTGATACAAAATCCAGAGACAAAAGCCTGAGCAATCGCCACAGACTCGCACTTTCTTCATATCCTGTAGAGTTCTTCTCATGGTTTGTAGATCGGGCCTGCCATACCTACGTCCCCAAACCTAAGCTGAGTTTGTGTTTTGAGACTTCTGTCCTCAAAGTCTTGGGCCACACGCCCTCCAGGATGGGCCCCTGGAGCCACACATTAGGACTGTGCCTACCAATCCATGGGAATTCTGCCCATTCCATGGTCCAAAATCGTACAAATTAGGAGAAACCTCCAACGACCCTTAGGCCATCCCAATAGTGTGGGTCACCCGGAACAAACAAGGGGTGTCTGACACCAGCTGATAATCGCCCTCCACTCATACCATAGATGGATGTCCCCAGAGAAGAAGATTGAACCAGACAGGACCCTAGGCCATAATAGGATCCATTGCTTTGGGTTACAGGCATGTGTCCTCAAAAGCCTGATTCCAATACGAGCATAGGGGTTTTCCTGAGGCACCCATCAGAACTCATCTCGTCTCCACAAGTAAACCTGTGCATGGGAGCCATGTCCAAAGCTTAGGAAAGTACTTCAGGTTGCCGGTGCCACCGCCCCATTCCAAGGCCCTCATGGACACAAAAACACATTAGGACACATCCTCAGGAAAGTCCATTTCAACTCAGCCACCGAGGTTGCTCCCGCAGAGCCATCAGAACTAAACTGTCTTGTTGCTAGGAGACAATTGGAATGCGAGGCGGGCTTCCCAGGCATCCATCCGCGAACGGTGCTCTGGAGTTATTCCATATGGGATGTCCTGGAGCTGTCCAACAGGTCTCAATTGTCCGGAAGAAGGAATCCTGGAAGGGGGCATCCCACAACTCCCAACGTGGGAAAACCTCAATGGTCTCGAGATTCCGCTCCCTTCATGAAGCGGCCGTCATGCTCAGAAACTCCCACCTGAGCCAACGTCTGATCCTCGCCCTGACTTCAGATGCATGAGATATTGGTTCAGATCTGCAGGGGGTACCTGCCGTGCCCTCGCCCTGAAACCCAAGTCTAGCTTGTCTTCTCAGACTTCCATCCTCACACTCCTGGCCCCAAAGCCCTCAAGTTTGGCAATTCCGGACCCACAATGCAGCACTCTGCCTGCCCTCTAGAAAAAAAATGATTGCCTCATGAGCTGCCCAGGCACCTTAAATGAGGGTAAACCTACACAGCACTCGACTTTACCCAAATTATATAGTCTAACCTGGGCACTAATGCACTGTCGAACACATCCTGAGCCCGGACCTCCTGACCAACACCCAGAAAGCTGACCGCACACTGAGCACATAAAACCCGCCATGGCCTTAGGTCATCATCTCTTCCCTACCTCAGTTTTCAGGCTTCAGAACCGAGACCTTATCTCCAATCACTGCCCAGGGGTGAGTCTGATGCAGAAATCAGAAATCCTCCTTACCCATGGCAAGAACCCTTGTGGTTGGCACGTTGTCCAACGATCAGTGTAGGAGAAACCCTGAGGCCCCGCCCATTCTTGAGTGCGACGAGGGCATACACACGCATTGTGACCCTCAGCATGAGTCCTGTCCTCTAGTAAGTCCTCTCAGTGGCTGGACCATTAGATGTCATAATGGGCTTGACATGTCCCTAGGCCCCAATTTTTAACCAGATTTCTGATTGTCCCGTCGCCCCTCCTAGGTCTCTACTCTGAAATCCCTCATTTGGTGAGACACCTGAGGTTAAAAAAGAAAACAACAACAACAACAAAATAAAACGGACTTCTTCCAGCCCACAGAATGAACCCAAACTCTTTGGACGGGGCCAAACCACCAGAGAGTAAGACTCGTCCATTTCCCATGAAGTCACCCAGAAATTCCACGACCATGAGTGACACGATATCCCAAGACAAAAACTTGAGCAGGAGCCTCACACTCGCCCTTCTTTCAAATCCCGAAAAGTTCTCCTCATGGTCTGTAGATCAGTCCTGCCATACCTATGACCTGAAACATAAGCCGAGTTTGTGTTTTCAGACAACTGTCCAAAAAGGGCTGGACGACACAACCTACAGGCTCAGGCCCCTGGAGCCAAACCTGAGGACTGTACTTGCCCTCTCCAAGGGAATTGTGTGTGCCCATTCCAATGGCCACAACCCTTCTAATAGGATAAACCTCCAAAGTCCCTGATATATCTCAATAGTGGTAGCTTCCCAGGAAAAACAGGGGCAATCTGAGCCCAAATGAGCCCCTACCTGCACTCAGACCCATAGACAGATGTCCTCAGAGGTATAAAGGAAAGAACAGGCCCCTAGGCACTAATCAGATCCATTGCTTTGGTTTCCAGGCATCTCTCCTCAGAGGCCTGGATTTCAAAAGCAGCATATAGCTGTATCTTGTTTCACCCATCAGAAAACATCTCATCTACACATGGGAAACTTGCACGTTGGAGCTGTGTCAAAGCCTCTGTTTAGGAGAACCCTTTAGGGCCCCAGTGCCACCGCTTCATTCCAAGGTCTCCATAGACACAAAAGCACATTCGGACCCATCCCCAGGGGTGTGCATTTCAACTCAGCATCCTCGGTAGCTCCCCACAGATCCAGGAGATCTAAACTGTCTTGTTGCTAGGAGACAATTGGAATGCGAGGTGGGCTACCCAGCCATCCATCCTTAGAACCCTGCTCAGAATCATTGGCCTGGAGCCAAACAACAGGTCTCAATTGTCCTGCAGAAGACTCTCTGCAGTTTGGAGCTTCTCACAACTCCCATCATGGGAAAACCCCCATGGCCTCGTGATGCCCCCCCATTCATGAAGGGGCCATCAGGGACAGAAACTCCAACCTGAGCGATCGTCTGATCCTCGCCCTGACTTCAGATGCACGAGATCTCGATTCAGGTCTGTAGATTGTGCCTGCCATGGCCTCACCCAGAAACCTAAGCCTAGCTTGTGTTCTCAGACTTTTGTCGTCAGACTACTGGCCCACAAGGCCTCCAGTTTGGCAATCCAGAACTACAATGCAGCACTCTGCCTGCCCTCCAGATAAAAAACATTGTCCTCTGGGGCTACCCAGTAACCCCAAATGAGGATCAACCTGCACCGACCTTGGCTGTACCCCAAATACATAGGCTGACCAGGACACTAATACCCTGAGCCTGGACCCCCCGGCCCCTCCCAGACAGCTGGCCGCACACTGAGCACATCGAGCCGCCATGGCCTTAGGTCGTCATCTCTTCTCAACCTCGGTTTTCAGGTTTCAGAACCTAGACCTTATCTCCAATCACTGTCCATGTTGAAGGTGATGCAGAAATCAGAACTCCTTCCCCATGGCAAGAAACCTTGTGGTTGGCATGTTGTCCAACGTTCAGTGTCGTTGAAACCAGTGTGTCCCATGAGGCCCCGCCCATGCTCGCGGGCCACATTGGTCACAAACACACATTGTGACCCTCAGGCTGAGCCCAGTCCTCAAGTAAGGCCACTCAGTGGCTGGATGAAGAGATAGCATATTGGGCTTGCCATGCCCCTAGGCCCCAATTTTTCACCATAGTTCGGATTGTCCCTTCAGTCTTCCCCACGGCTTTGCTTTGGAATTCCTCTTTTGGTGGGACACCTGAGGTAACAAAACTGAAATGAGTCCTCCCTTCCCACAGATTGACGAAAAGCAATTGGGAATCGGGCCAAATCCTCAGAGAGGAAGATTCGTCGATGGCCCATGAGGCCTCCCCGACATTCCACGGCCATCACTGATACAAAATCCAGAGACAAAAGCCTGAGCAATCGCCACAGACTCGCACTTTCTTCATATCCTGTAGAGTTCTTCTCATGGTTTGTAGATCGGGCCTGCCATACCTACGTCCCCAAACCTAAGCTGAGTTTGTGTTTTGAGACTTCTGTCCTCAAAGTCTTGGGCCACACGCCCTCCAGGCTGGGCCCCTGGAGCCACACATTAGGACTGTGCCTACCAATCCATGGGAATTCTGCCCATTCCATGGTCCAAAATCGTACAAATTAGGAGAAACCTCCAACGACCCTTAGGCCATCCCAATAGTGTGGGTCACCCGGAACAAACAAGGGGTGTCTGACACCAGCTGATAATCGCCCTCCACTCATACCATAGATGGATGTCCCCAGAGAAGAAGATTGAACCAGACAGGACCCTAGGCCATAATAGGATCCATTGCTTTGGGTTACAGGCATGTGTCCTCAAAAGCCTGATTCCAATACGAGCATAGGGGTTTTCCTGAGGCACCCATCAGAACTCATCTCATCTCCACAAGTAAACCTGTGCATGGGAGCCATGTCCAAAGCTTAGGAAAGTACTTCAGGTTGCCGGTGCCACCGCCCCATTCCAAGGCCCTCATGGACACAAAAACACATTAGGACACATCCTCAGGAAAGTCCATTTCAACTCAGCCACCGAGGTTGCTCCCGCAGAGCCATCAGATCTAAACTGTCTTGTTGCTAGGAGACAATTGGAATGCGAGGCGGGCTTCCCAGGCATCCATCCGCGAACGGTGCTCTGGAGTCATTCCATATGGGATGTCCTGGAGCTGTCCAACAGGTCTCAATTGTCCGGAAGAAGGAATCCTGGAAGGGGGCATCCCACAACTCCCAACGTGGGAAAACCTCAATGGTCTCGAGATTCCGCTCCCTTCATGAAGCGGCCGTCATGCTCAGAAACTCCCACCTGAGCCAACGTCTGATCCTCGCCCTGACTTCAGATGCATGAGATATTGGTTCAGATCTGCAGGGGGTACCTGCCGTGCCCTCGCCCTGAAACCCAAGTCTAGCTTGTCTTCTCAGACTTCCATCCTCACACTCCTGGCCCCAAAGCCCTCAAGTTTGGCAATTCCGGACCCACAATGCAGCACTCTGCCTGCCCTCTAGAAAAAAAATGATTGCCTCATGAGCTGCCCAGGCACCTTAAATGAGGGTAAACCTACACAGCACTCGACTTTACCCAAATTATATAGTCTAACCTGGGCACTAATGCACTGTCGAACACATCCTGAGCCCGGACCTCCTGACCAACACCCAGAAAGCTGACCGCACACTGAGCACATAAAACCCGCCATGGCCTTAGGTCATCATCTCTTCCCTACCTCAGTTTTCAGGCTTCAGAACCGAGACCTTATCTCCAATCACTGCCCAGGGGTGAGTCTGATGCAGAAATCAGAAATCCTCCTTACCCATGGCAAGAACCCTTGTGGTTGGCACGTTGTCCAACGATCAGTGTAGGAGAAACCCTGAGGCCCCGCCCATTCTTGAGTGCGATGAGGGCATACACACGCATTGTGACCCTCAGCATGAGTCCTGTCCTCTAGTAAGTCCTCTCAGTGGCTGGACCATTAGATGTCATAATGGGCTTGACATGTCCCTAGGCCCCAATTTTTAACCAGATTTCTGATTGTCCAGTCGCCCCTCCTAGGGCTCTACTCTGAAATCCCTCATTTGGTGAGACACCTGAGGTTAAAAAAGAAAACAACAACAACAACAACAAAATAAAACGGACTTCTTCCAGCCCACAGAATGAACCCAAACTCTTTGGACGGGGCCAAACCACCAGAGAGTAAGACTCGTCCATTTCCCATGAAGTCACCCAGAAATTCCACGACCATGAGTGACACGATATCCCGAGACAAAAACTTGAGCAGGAGCCTCACACTCGCCCTTCTTTCAAATCCCGAAAAGTTCTCCTCATGGTCTGTAGATCAGTCCTGCCATACCTATGACCTGAAACATAAGCCGAGTTTGTGTTTTCAGACAACTGTCCAAAAAGGGCTGGACGACACAACCTACAGGCTCAGGCCCCTGGAGCCAAACCTGAGGACTGTACTTGCCCTCTCCAAGGGAATTGTGTGTGCCCATTCCAATGGCCACAACCCTTCTAATAGGATAAACCTCCAAAGTCCCTGATATATCTCAATAGTGGTAGCTTCCCAGGAAAAACAGGGGCAATCTGAGCCCAAATGAGCCCCTACCTGCACTCAGACCCATAGACAGATGTCCTCAGAGGTATAAAGGAAAGAACAGGCCCCTAGGCACTAATCTGATCCATTGCTTTGGTTTCCAGGCATCTCTCCTCAGAGGCCTGGATTTCAAAAGCAGCATATAGCTGTTTCTTGTTTCACCCATCAGAAAACATCTCATCTACACATGGGAAACTTGCACGTTGGAGCTGTGTCAAAGCCTCTGTTTAGGAGAACCCTTTAGGGCCCCAGTGCCACCGCTTCATTCCAAGGTCTCCATAGACACAAAAGCACATTCGGACCCATCCCCAGGGGTGTGCATTTCAACTCAGCATCCTCGGTAGCTCCCCACAGATCTAGGAGATCTAAACTGTCTTGTTGCTAGGAGACAATTGGAATGCGAGGTGGGCTACCCAGCCATCCATCCTTAGAACCCTGCTCAGAATCATTGGCCTGGAGCCAAACAACAGGTCTCAATTGTCCTGCCGAAGACTCTCTGGAGTTTGGAGCTTCTCACAACTCCCATCATGGGAAAACCCCCATGGCCTCGTGATGCCCCCCCCATTCATGAAGGGGCCATCAGGGACAAAAACTCCAACCTGAGCGATCGTCTGATCCTCGCCCTGACTTCAGATGCACGAGATCTCGATTCAGGTCTGTAGATTGTGCCTGCCATGGCCTCACCCAGAAACCTAAGCCTAGCTTGTGTTCTCAGACTTTTGTCGTCAGACTACTGGCCCACAAGGCCTCCAGTTTGGCAATCCAGAACTACAATGTAGCACTCTGCCTGCCCTCCAGATAAAAAACATTGTCCTCTGGGGCTACCCAGTAACCCCAAATGAGGATCAACCTGCACCGACCTTGGCTGTACCCCAAATACATAGGCTGACCAGGGCACTAATACCCTTTCTGACACAGCCTGAGCCTGGACCCCCCGGCACCTCCCAGACAGCTGGCCTCACACTGAGCACATCGAGCCGCCATGGCCTTAGGTCGTCATCTCTTCCCAACCTCGGTTTTCAGGTTTCAGAACCTAGAACTTATCTCCAATCACTGTCCATGTTGAAGGTGATGCAGAAATCAGAACTCCTTCCCCATGGCAAGAAACCTTGTGGTTGGCATGTTGTCCAACGTTCAGTGTCGTTGAAACCAGTGTGTCCCATGAGGCCCCGCCCATGCTCGCGGGCCACATTGGTCACAAACACACATTGTGACCCTCAGGCTGAGCCCAGTCCTCAAGTAAGGCCACTCAGTGGCTGGATGAAGAGATAGCATATTGGGCTTGCCATGCCCCTAGGCCCCAATTTTTAACCATAGTTCGGATTGTCCCTTCAGTCTTCCCCACGGCTTTGCTTTGGAATTCCTCTTTTGGTGGGACACCTGAGGTAACAAAACTGAAATGAGTCCTCCCTTCCCACAGATTGACGAAAAGCAATTGGGAATCGGGCCAAATCCTCAGAGAGGAAGATTCGTCGATGGCCCATGAGGCCTCCCCGACATTCCACGGCCATCACTGATACAAAATCCAGAGACAAAAGCCTGAGCAATCGCCACAGACTCGCACTTTCTTCATATCCTGTAGAGTTCTTCTCATGGTTTGTAGATCGGGCCTGCCATACCTACGTCCCCAAACCTAAGCTGAGTTTGTGTTTTGAGACTTCTGTCCTCAAAGTCTTGGGCCACACGCCCTCCAGGATGGGCCCCTGGAGCCACACATTAGGACTGTGCCTACCAATCCATGGGAATTCTGCCCATTCCATGGTCCAAAATCGTACAAATTAGGAGAAACCTCCAACGACCCTTAGGCCATCCCAATAGTGTGGGTCACCCGGAACAAACAAGGGGTGTCTGACACCAGCTGATAATCGCCCTCCACTCATACCATAGATGGATGTCCCCAGAGAAGAAGATTGAACCAGACAGGACCCTAGGCCATAATAGGATCCATTGCTTTGGGTTACAGGCATGTGTCCTCAAAAGCCTGATTCCAATACGAGCATAGGGGTTTTCCTGAGGCACCCATCAGAACTCATCTCGTCTCCACAAGTAAACCTGTGCATGGGAGCCATGTCCAAAGCTTAGGAAAGTACTTCAGGTTGCCGGTGCCACCGCCCCATTCCAAGGCCCTCATGGACACAAAAACACATTAGGACACATCCTCAGGAAAGTCCATTTCAACTCAGCCACCGAGGTTGCTCCCGCAGAGCCATCAGAACTAAACTGTCTTGTTGCTAGGAGACAATTGGAATGCGAGGCGGGCTTCCCAGGCATCCATCCGCGAACGGTGCTCTGGAGTTATTCCATATGGGATGTCCTGGAGCTGTCCAACAGGTCTCAATTGTCCGGAAGAAGGAATCCTGGAAGGGGGCATCCCACAACTCCCAACGTGGGAAAACCTCAATGGTCTCGAGATTCCGCTCCCTTCATGAAGCGGCCGTCATGCTCAGAAACTCCCACCTGAGCCAACGTCTGATCCTCGCCCTGACTTCAGATGCATGAGATATTGGTTCAGATCTGCAGGGGGTACCTGCCGTGCCCTCGCCCTGAAACCCAAGTCTAGCTTGTCTTCTCAGACTTCCATCCTCACACTCCTGGCCCCAAAGCCCTCAAGTTTGGCAATTCCGGACCCACAATGCAGCACTCTGCCTGCCCTCTAGAAAAAAAATGATTGCCTCATGAGCTGCCCAGGCACCTTAAATGAGGGTAAACCTACACAGCACTCGACTTTACCCAAATTATATAGTCTAACCTGGGCACTAATGCACTGTCGAACACATCCTGAGCCCGGACCTCCTGACCAACACCCAGAAAGCTGACCGCACACTGAGCACATAAAACCCGCCATGGCCTTAGGTCATCATCTCTTCCCTACCTCAGTTTTCAGGCTTCAGAACCGAGACCTTATCTCCAATCACTGCCCAGGGGTGAGTCTGATGCAGAAATCAGAAATCCTCCTTACCCATGGCAAGAACCCTTGTGGTTGGCACGTTGTCCAACGATCAGTGTAGGAGAAACCCTGAGGCCCCGCCCATTCTTGAGTGCGACGAGGGCATACACACGCATTGTGACCCTCAGCATGAGTCCTGTCCTCTAGTAAGTCCTCTCAGTGGCTGGACCATTAGATGTCATAATGGGCTTGACATGTCCCTAGGCCCCAATTTTTAACCAGATTTCTGATTGTCCCGTCGCCCCTCCTAGGTCTCTACTCTGAAATCCCTCATTTGGTGAGACACCTGAGGTTAAAAAAGAAAACAACAACAACAACAAAATAAAACGGACTTCTTCCAGCCCACAGAATGAACCCAAACTCTTTGGACGGGGCCAAACCACCAGAGAGTAAGACTCGTCCATTTCCCATGAAGTCACCCAGAAATTCCACGACCATGAGTGACACGATATCCCAAGACAAAAACTTGAGCAGGAGCCTCACACTCGCCCTTCTTTCAAATCCCGAAAAGTTCTCCTCATGGTCTGTAGATCAGTCCTGCCATACCTATGACCTGAAACATAAGCCGAGTTTGTGTTTTCAGACAACTGTCCAAAAAGGGCTGGACGACACAACCTACAGGCTCAGGCCCCTGGAGCCAAACCTGAGGACTGTACTTGCCCTCTCCAAGGGAATTGTGTGTGCCCATTCCAATGGCCACAACCCTTCTAATAGGATAAACCTCCAAAGTCCCTGATATATCTCAATAGTGGTAGCTTCCCAGGAAAAACAGGGGCAATCTGAGCCCAAATGAGCCCCTACCTGCACTCAGACCCATAGACAGATGTCCTCAGAGGTATAAAGGAAAGAACAGGCCCCTAGGCACTAATCAGATCCATTGCTTTGGTTTCCAGGCATCTCTCCTCAGAGGCCTGGATTTCAAAAGCAGCATATAGCTGTATCTTGTTTCACCCATCAGAAAACATCTCATCTACACATGGGAAACTTGCACGTTGGAGCTGTGTCAAAGCCTCTGTTTAGGAGAACCCTTTAGGGCCCCAGTGCCACCGCTTCATTCCAAGGTCTCCATAGACACAAAAGCACATTCGGACCCATCCCCAGGGGTGTGCATTTCAACTCAGCATCCTCGGTAGCTCCCCACAGATCCAGGAGATCTAAACTGTCTTGTTGCTAGGAGACAATTGGAATGCGAGGTGGGCTACCCAGCCATCCATCCTTAGAACCCTGCTCAGAATCATTGGCCTGGAGCCAAACAACAGGTCTCAATTGTCCTGCAGAAGACTCTCTGCAGTTTGGAGCTTCTCACAACTCCCATCATGGGAAAACCCCCATGGCCTCGTGATGCCCCCCCATTCATGAAGGGGCCATCAGGGACAGAAACTCCAACCTGAGCGATCGTCTGATCCTCGCCCTGACTTCAGATGCACGAGATCTCGATTCAGGTCTGTAGATTGTGCCTGCCATGGCCTCACCCAGAAACCTAAGCCTAGCTTGTGTTCTCAGACTTTTGTCGTCAGACTACTGGCCCACAAGGCCTCCAGTTTGGCAATCCAGAACTACAATGCAGCACTCTGCCTGCCCTCCAGATAAAAAACATTGTCCTCTGGGGCTACCCAGTAACCCCAAATGAGGATCAACCTGCACCGACCTTGGCTGTACCCCAAATACATAGGCTGACCAGGACACTAATACCCTGAGCCTGGACCCCCCGGCCCCTCCCAGACAGCTGGCCGCACACTGAGCACATCGAGCCGCCATGGCCTTAGGTCGTCATCTCTTCTCAACCTCGGTTTTCAGGTTTCAGAACCTAGACCTTATCTCCAATCACTGTCCATGTTGAAGGTGATGCAGAAATCAGAACTCCTTCCCCATGGCAAGAAACCTTGTGGTTGGCATGTTGTCCAACGTTCAGTGTCGTTGAAACCAGTGTGTCCCATGAGGCCCCGCCCATGCTCGCGGGCCACATTGGTCACAAACACACATTGTGACCCTCAGGCTGAGCCCAGTCCTCAAGTAAGGCCACTCAGTGGCTGGATGAAGAGATAGCATATTGGGCTTGCCATGCCCCTAGGCCCCAATTTTTAACCATAGTTCAGATTGTCCCTTCAGTCTTCCCCACAGCTTTGCTTTGGAATTCCTCTTTTGGTGGGACACCTGAGGTAACAAAACTGAAATGAGTCCTCCCTTCCCACAGATTGACGAAAAGCAATTGGGAATCGGGCCAAATCCTCAGAGAGGAAGATTCGTCGATGGCCCATGAGGCCTCCCCGACATTCCACGGCCATCACTGATACAAAATCCAGAGACAAAAGCCTGAGCAATCGCCACAGACTCGCACTTTCTTCATATCCTGTAGAGTTCTTCTCATGGTTTGTAGATCGGGCCTGCCATACCTACGTCCCCAAACCTAAGCTGAGTTTGTGTTTTGAGACTTCTGTCCTCAAAGTCTTGGGCCACACGCCCTCCAGGCTGGGCCCCTGGAGCCACACATTAGGACTGTGCCTACCAATCCATGGGAATTCTGCCCATTCCATGGTCCAAAATCGTACAAATTAGGAGAAACCTCCAACGACCCTTAGGCCATCCCAATAGTGTGGGTCACCCGGAACAAACAAGGGGTGTCTGACACCAGCTGATAATCGCCCTCCACTCATACCATAGATGGATGTCCCCAGAGAAGAAGATTGAACCAGACAGGACCCTAGGCCATAATAGGATCCATTGCTTTGGGTTACAGGCATGTGTCCTCAAAAGCCTGATTCCAATACGAGCATAGGGGTTTTCCTGAGGCACCCATCAGAACTCATCTCGTCTCCACAAGTAAACCTGTGCATGGGAGCCATGTCCAAAGCTTAGGAAAGTACTTCAGGTTGCCGGTGCCACCGCCCCATTCCAAGGCCCTCATGGACACAAAAACACATTAGGACACATCCTCAGGAAAGTCCATTTCAACTCAGCCACCGAGGTTGCTCCCGCAGAGCCATCAGATCTAAACTGTCTTGTTGCTAGGAGACAATTGGAATGCGAGGCGGGCTTCCCAGGCATCCATCCGCGAACGGTGCTCTGGAGTCATTCCATATGGGATGTCCTGGAGCTGTCCAACAGGTCTCAATTGTCCGGAAGAAGGAATCCTGGAAGGGGGCATCCCACAACTCCCAACGTGGGAAAACCTCAATGGTCTCGAGATTCCGCTCCCTTCATGAAGCGGCCGTCATGCTCAGAAACTCCCACCTGAGCCAACGTCTGATCCTCGCCCTGACTTCAGATGCATGAGATATTGGTTCAGATCTGCAGGGGGTACCTGCCGTGCCCTCGCCCTGAAACCCAAGTCTAGCTTGTCTTCTCAGACTTCCATCCTCACAATCCTGGCCCCAAAGCCCTCACGTTTGGCAATTCCGGACCCACAATGCAGCACTCTGCCTGCCCTCTAGAAAAAAAATGATTGCCTCATGAGCTGCCCAGGCACCTTAAATGAGGGTAAACCTACACAGCACTCGACTTTACCAAAATTATATAGTCTAACCTGGGCACTAATGCACTGTCGAACACATCCTGAGCCCGGACCTCCTGACCAACACCCAGAAAGCTGACCGCACACTGAGCACATAAAACCCGCCATGGCCTTAGGTCATCATCTCTTCCCTACCTCAGTTTTCAGGCTTCAGAACCGAGACCTTATCTCCAATCACTGCCCAGGGGTGAGTCTGATGCAGAAATCAGAACTCCTCCTTACCCATGGCAAGAACCCTTGTGGTTGGCACGTTGTCCAACGATCAGTGTAGGAGAAACCCTGAGGCCCCGCCCATTCTTGAGTGCGACGAGGGCATACACACGCATTGTGACCCTCAGCATGAGTCCTGTCCTCTAGTAAGTCCTCTCAGTGGCTGGACCATTAGATGTCATAATGGGCTTGACATGTCCCTAGGCCCCAATTTTTAACCAGATTTCTGATTGTCCAGTCGCCCCTCCTAGGGCTCTACTCTGAAATCCCTCATTTGGTGAGACACCTGAGGTTAAAAAAGAAAACAACAACAACAACAAAATAAAACGGACTTCTTCCAGCCCACAGAATGAACCCAAACTCTTTGGACGGGGCCAAACCACCAGAGAGTAAGACTCGTCCATTTCCCATGAAGTCACCCAGAAATTCCACGACCATGAGTGACACGATATCCCGAGACAAAAACTTGAGCAGGAGCCTCACACTCGCCCTTCTTTCAAATCCCGAAAAGTTCTCCTCATGGTCTGTAGATCAGTCCTGCCATACATATGACCTGAAACATAAGCCGAGTTTGTGTTTTCAGACAACTGTCCAAAAGGGGCTGGACGACACAACCTACAGGCTCAGGCCCCTGGAGCCAAACCTGAGGACAGTACTTGCCCTCTCCAAGGGAATTTTGTGTGCCCATTCCAATGGCCACAACCCTTCTAATAGGATAAACCTCCAAAGTCCCTGATATATCTCAATAGTGGTAGCTTCCCAGGAAAAACAGGGGCAATCTGAGCCCAAATGAGCCCCTACCTGCACTCAGACCCATAGACAGATGTCCTCAGAGGTATAAAAGAAAGAACAGGCCCCTAGGCACTAATCAGATCCATTGCTTTGGTTTCCAGGCATCTCTCCTCAGAGGCCTGGATTTCAAAAGCAGCATATAGCTGTTTCTTGTTTCACCCATCAGAAAACATCTCATCTACACATGGGAAACTTGCACGTTGGAGCTGTGTCAAAGCCTCTGTTTAGGAGAACCCTTTAGGGCCCCAGTGCCACCGCTTCATTCCAAGGTCTCCATAGACACAAAAGCACATTCGGACCCATCCCCAGGGGTGTGCATTTCAACTCAGCATCCTCGGTAGCTCCCCACAGATCCAGGAGATCTTAACTGTCTTGTTGCTAGGAGACAATTGGAATGCGAGGTGGGCTACCCAGCCATCCATCCTTAGAACCCTGCTCAGAATCATTGGCCTGGAGCCAAACAACAGGTCTCAATTGTCCTGCAGAAGACTCTCTGCAGTTTGGAGCTTCTCACAACTCCCATCATGGGAAAACCCCCATGGCCTCGTGATGCCCCCCCATTCATGAAGGGGCCATCAGGGACAGAAACTCCAACCTGAGCGATCGTCTGATCCTCGCCCTGACTTCAGATGCACGAGATCTCGATTCAGGTCTGTAGATTGTGCCTGCCATGGCCTCACCCAGAAACCTAAGCCTAGCTTGTGTTCTCAGACTTTTGTCGTCAGACTACTGGCCCACAAGGCCTCCAGTTTGGCAATCCAGAACTACAATGCAGCACTCTGCCTGCCCTCCAGATAAAAAACATTGTCCTCTGGGGCTACCCAGTAACCCCAAATGAGGATCAACCTGCACCGACCTTGGCTGTACCCCAAATACATAGGCTGACCAGGACACTAATACCCTGAGCCTGGACCCCCCGGCCCCTCCCAGACAGCTGGCCGCACACTGAGCACATCGAGCCGCCATGGCCTTAGGTCGTCATCTCTTCCCAACCTCGGTTTTCAGGTTTCAGAACCTAGACCTTATCTCCAATCACTGTCCATGTTGAAGGTGATGCAGAAATCAGAACTCCTTCCCCATGGCAAGAAACCTTGTGTTGGCATGTTGTCCAACGTTCAGTGTCCTTGAACCAGTGTGGCCCATGAGGCCCCGCCCATGCTCGCGGGCCACATTGGTCACAAACACACATTGTGACCCTCAGGCTGAGCCCAGTCCTCAAGTAAGGCCACTCAGTGGCTGGATGAAGAGATAGCATATTGGGCTTGCCATGCCCCTAGGCCCCAATTTTTAACCATAGTTCAGATTGTCCCTTCAGTCTTCCCCACGGCTTTGCTTTGGAATTCCTCTTTTGGTGGGACACCTGAGGTAACAAAACTGAAATGAGTCCTCCCTTCCCACAGATTGACGAAAAGCAATTGGGAATCGGGCCAAATCCTCAGAGAGGAAGATTCGTCGATGGCCCATGAGGCCTCCCCGACATTCCACGGCCATCACTGATACAAATTCCAGAGACAAAAGCCTGAGCAATCGCCACAGACTCGCACTTTCTTCATATCCTGTAGAGTTCTTCTCATGGTTTGTAGATCGGGCCTGCCATACCTACGTCCCCAAACCTAAGCTGAGTTTGTGTTTTGAGACTTCTGTCCTCAAAGTCTTGGGCCACACGCCCTCCAGGCTGGGCCCCTGGAGCCACACATTAGGACTGTGCCTACCAATCCATGGGAATTCTGCCCATTCCATGGTCCAAAATCGTACAAATTAGGAGAAACCTCCAACGACCCTTAGGCCATCCCAATAGTGTGGGTCACCCGGAACAAACAAGGGGTGTCTGACACCAGCTGATAATCGCCCTCCACTCATACCATAGATGGATGTCCCCAGAGAAGAAGATTGAACCAGACAGGACCCTAGGCCATAATAGGATCCATTGCTTTGGGTTACAGGCATGTGTCCTCAAAAGCCTGATTCCAATACGAGCATAGGGGTTTTCCTGAGGCACCCATCAGAACTCATCTCGTCTCCACAAGTAAACCTGTGC
This sequence comes from Mustela nivalis, assembly GCF_964662115.1. Taxonomy (NCBI): domain Eukaryota; kingdom Metazoa; phylum Chordata; class Mammalia; order Carnivora; family Mustelidae; genus Mustela; species Mustela nivalis. The sequence goes on from NW_028136554.1 coordinate 1,905,603, forward strand.
ATGGGAGCCATGTCCAAAGCTTAGGAAAGTACTTCAGGTTGCCGGTGCCACCGCCCCATTCCAAGGCCCTCATGGACACAAAAACACATTAGGACACATCCTCAGGAAAGTCCATTTCAACTCAGCCACCGAGGTTGCTCCCGCAGAGCCATCAGATCTAAACTGTCTTGTTGCTAGGAGACAATTGGAATGCGAGGCGGGCTTCCCAGGCATCCATCCGCGAACGGTGCTCTGGAGTCATTCCATATGGGATGTCCTGGAGCTGTCCAACAGGTCTCAATTGTCCGGAAGAAGGAATCCTGGAAGGGGGCATCCCACAACTCCCAACGTGGGAAAACCTCAATGGTCTCGAGATTCCGCTCCCTTCATGAAGCGGCCGTCATGCTCAGAAACTCCCACCTGAGCCAACGTCTGATCCTCGCCCTGACTTCAGATGCATGAGATATTGGTTCAGATCTGCAGGGGGTACCTGCCGTGCCCTCGCCCTGAAACCCAAGTCTAGCTTGTCTTCTCAGACTTCCATCCTCACACTCCTGGCCCCAAAGCCCTCACGTTTGGCAATTCCGGACCCACAATGCAGCACTCTGCCTGCCCTCTAGAAAAAAAATGATTGCCTCATGAGCTGCCCAGGCACCTTAAATGAGGGTAAACCTACACAGCACTCGACTTTACCAAAATTATATAGTCTAACCTGGGCACTAATGCACTGTCGAACACATCCTGAGCCCGGACCTCCTGACCAACACCCAGAAAGCTGACCGCACACTGAGCACATAAAACCCGCCATGGCCTTAGGTCATCATCTCTTCCCTACCTCAGTTTTCAGGCTTCAGAACCGAGACCTTATCTCCAATCACTGCCCAGGGGTGAGTCTGATGCAGAAATCAGAACTCCTCCTTACCCATGGCAAGAACCCTTGTGGTTGGCACGTTGTCCAACGATCAGTGTAGGAGAAACCCTGAGGCCCCGCCCATTCTTGAGTGCGACGAGGGCATACACACGCATTGTGACCCTCAGCATGAGTCCTGTCCTCTAGTAAGTCCTCTCAGTGGCTGGACCATTAGATGTCATAATGGGCTTGACATGTCCCTAGGCCCCAATTTTTAACCAGATTTCTGATTGTCCAGTCGCCCCTCCTAGGGCTCTACTCTGAAATCCCTCATTTGGTGAGACACCTGAGGTTAAAAAAGAAAACAACAACAACAACAAAATAAAACGGACTTCTTCCAGCCCACAGAATGAACCCAAACTCTTTGGACGGGGCCAAACCAGCAGAGAGTAAGACTCGTCCATTTCCCATGAAGTCACCCAGAAATTCCACGACCATGAGTGACACGATATCCGAGACAAAAACTTGAGCAGGAGCCTCACACTCGCCCTTCTTTCAAATCCCGAAAAGTTCTCCTCATGGTCTGTAGATCAGTCCTGCCATACATATGACCTGAAACATAAGCCGAGTTTGTGTTTTCAGACAACTGTCCAAAAGGGGCTGGACGACACAACCTACAGGCTCAGGCCCCTGGAGCCAAACCTGAGGACAGTACTTGCCCTCTCCAAGGGAATTTTGTGTGCCCATTCCAATGGCCACAACCCTTCTAATAGGATAAACCTCCAAAGTCCCTGATATATCTCAATAGTGGTAGCTTCCCAGGAAAAACAGGGGCAATCTGAGCCCAAATGAGCCCCTACCTGCACTCAGACCCATAGACAGATGTCCTCAGAGGTATAAAAGAAAGAACAGGCCCCTAGGCACTAATCAGATCCATTGCTTTGGTTTCCAGGCATCTCTCCTCAGAGGCCTGGATTTCAAAAGCAGCATATAGCTGTTTCTTGTTTCACCCATCAGAAAACATCTCATCTACACATGGGAAACTTGCACGTTGGAGCTGTGTCAAAGCCTCTGTTTAGGAGAACCCTTTAGGGCCCCAGTGCCACCGCTTCATTCCAAGGTCTCCATAGACACAAAAGCACATTCGGACCCATCCCCAGGGGTGTGCATTTCAACTCAGCATCCTCGGTAGCTCCCCACAGATCCAGGAGATCTTAACTGTCTTGTTGCTAGGAGACAATTGGAATGCGAGGTGGGCTACCCAGCCATCCATCCTTAGAACCCTGCTCAGAATCATTGGCCTGGAGCCAAACAACAGGTCTCAATTGTCCTGCAGAAGACTCTCTGCAGTTTGGAGCTTCTCACAACTCCCATCATGGGAAAACCCCCATGGCCTCGTGATGCCCCCCCATTCATGAAGGGGCCATCAGGGACAGAAACTCCAACCTGAGCGATCGTCTGATCCTCGCCCTGACTTCAGATGCACGAGATCTCGATTCAGGTCTGTAGATTGTGCCTGCCATGGCCTCACCCAGAAACCTAAGCCTAGCTTGTGTTCTCAGACTTTTGTCGTCAGACTACTGGCCCACAAGGCCTCCAGTTTGGCAATCCAGAACTACAATGCAGCACTCTGCCTGCCCTCCAGATAAAAAACATTGTCCTCTGGGGCTACCCAGTAACCCCAAATGAGGATCAACCTGCACCGACCTTGGCTGTACCCCAAATACATAGGCTGACCAGGACACTAATACCCTGAGCCTGGACCCCCCGGCCCCTCCCAGACAGCTGGCCGCACACTGAGCACATCGAGCCGCCATGGCCTTAGGTCGTCATCTCTTCCCAACCTCGGTTTTCAGGTTTCAGAACCTAGACCTTATCTCCAATCACTGTCCATGTTGAAGGTGATGCAGAAATCAGAACTCCTTCCCCATGGCAAGAAACCTTGTGTTGGCATGTTGTCCAACGTTCAGTGTCCTTGAAACCAGTGTGGCCCATGAGGCCCCGCCCATGCTCGCGGGCCACATTGGTCACAAACACACATTGTGACCCTCAGGCTGAGCCCAGTCCTCAAGTAAGGCCACTCAGTGGCTGGATGAAGAGATAGCATATTGGGCTTGCCATGCCCCTAGGCCCCAATTTTTAACCATAGTTCAGATTGTCCCTTCAGTCTTCCCCACGGCTTTGCTTTGGAATTCCTCTTTTGGTGGGACACCTGAGGTAACAAAACTGAAATGAGTCCTCCCTTCCCACAGATTGACGAAAAGCAATTGGGAATCGGGCCAAATCCTCAGAGAGGAAGATTCGTCGATGGCCCATGAGGCCTCCCCGACATTCCACGGCCATCACTGATACAAATTCCAGAGACAAAAGCCTGAGCAATCGCCACAGACTCGCACTTTCTTCATATCCTGTAGAGTTCTTCTCATGGTTTGTAGATCGGGCCTGCCATACCTACGTCCCCAAACCTAAGCTGAGTTTGTGTTTTGAGACTTCTGTCCTCAAAGTCTTGGGCCACACGCCCTCCAGGCTGGGCCCCTGGAGCCACACATTAGGACTGTGCCTACCAATCCATGGGAATTCTGCCCATTCCATGGTCCAAAATCGTACAAATTAGGAGAAACCTCCAACGACCCTTAGGCCATCCCAATAGTGTGGGTCACCCGGAACAAACAAGGGGTGTCTGACACCAGCTGATAATCGCCCTCCACTCATACCATAGATGGATGTCCCCAGAGAAGAAGATTGAACCAGACAGGACCCTAGGCCATAATAGGATCCATTGCTTTGGGTTACAGGCATGTGTCCTCAAAAGCCTGATTCCAATACGAGCATAGGGGTTTTCCTGAGGCACCCATCAGAACTCATCTCGTCTCCACAAGTAAACCTGTGCATGGGAGCCATGTCCAAAGCTTAGGAAAGTACTTCAGGTTGCCGGTGCCACCGCCCCATTCCAAGGCCCTCATGGACACAAAAACACATTAGGACACATCCTCAGGAAAGTCCATTTCAACTCAGCCACCGAGGTTGCTCCCGCAGAGCCATCAGATCTAAACTGTCTTGTTGCTAGGAGACAATTGGAATGCGAGGCGGGCTTCCCAGGCATCCATCCGCGAACGGTGCTCTGGAGTCATTCCATATGGGATGTCCTGGAGCTGTCCAACAGGTCTCAATTGTCCGGAAGAAGGAATCCTGGAAGGGGGCATCCCACAACTCCCAACGTGGGAAAACCTCAATGGTCTCGAGATTCCGCTCCCTTCATGAAGCGGCCGTCATGCTCAGAAACTCCCACCTGAGCCAACGTCTGATCCTCGCCCTGACTTCAGATGCATGAGATATTGGTTCAGATCTGCAGGGGGTACCTGCCGTGCCCTCGCCCTGAAACCCAAGTCTAGCTTGTCTTCTCAGACTTCCATCCTCACACTCCTGGCCCCAAAGCCCTCACGTTTGGCAATTCCGGACCCACAATGCAGCACTCTGCCTGCCCTCTAGAAAAAAAATGATTGCCTCATGAGCTGCCCAGGCACCTTAAATGAGGGTAAACCTACACAGCACTCGACTTTACCAAAATTATATAGTCTAACCTGGGCACTAATGCACTGTCGAACACATCCTGAGCCCGGACCTCCTGACCAACACCCAGAAAGCTGACCGCACACTGAGCACATAAAACCCGCCATGGCCTTAGGTCATCATCTCTTCCCTACCTCAGTTTTCAGGCTTCAGAACCGAGACCTTATCTCCAATCACTGCCCAGGGGTGAGTCTGATGCAGAAATCAGAAATCCTCCTTACCCATGGCAAGAACCCTTGTGGTTGGCACGTTGTCCAACGATCAGTGTAGGAGAAACCCTGAGGCCCCGCCCATTCTTGAGTGCGACGAGGGCATACACACGCATTGTGACCCTCAGCATGAGTCCTGTCCTCTAGTAAGTCCTCTCAGTGGCTGGACCATTAGATGTCATAATGGGCTTGACATGTCCCTAGGCCCCAATTTTTAACCAGATTTCTGATTGTCCAGTCGCCCCTCCTAGGGCTCTACTCTGAAATCCCTCATTTGGTGAGACACCTGAGGTTAAAAAAGAAAACAACAACAACAACAAAATAAAACGGACTTCTTCCAGCCCACAGAATGAACCCAAACTCTTTGGACGGGGCCAAACCACCAGAGAGTAAGACTCGTCCATTTCCCATGAAGTCACCCAGAAATTCCACGACCATGAGTGACACGATATCCCGAGACAAAAACTTGAGCAGGAGCCTCACACTCGCCCTTCTTTCAAATCCCGAAAAGTTCTCCTCATGGTCTGTAGATCAGTCCTGCCATACCTATGACCTGAAACATAAGCCGAGTTTGTGTTTTCAGACAACTGTCCAAAAAGGGCTGGACGACACAACCTACAGGCTCAGGCCCCTGGAGCCAAACCTGAGGACTGTACTTGCCCTCTCCAAGGGAATTGTGTGTGCCCATTCCAATGGCCACAACCCTTCTAATAGGATAAACCTCCTAAGTCCCTGATATATCTCAATAGTGGTAGCTTCCCAGGAAAAACAGGGGCAATCTGAGCCCAAATGAGCCCCTACCTGCACTCAGACCCATAGACAGATGTCCTCAGAGGTAAAAAGGAAAGAACAGGCCCCTAGGCACTAATCAGATCCATTGCTTTGGTTTCCAGGCATCTCTCCTCAGAGGCCTGGATTTCAAAAGCAGCATATAGCTGTTTCTTGTTTCACCCATCAGAAAACATCTCATCTACACATGGGAAACTTGCACGTTGGAGCTGTGTCAAAGCCTCTGTTTAGGAGAACCCTTTAGGGCCCCAGTGCCACCGCTTCATTCCAAGGTCTCCATAGACACAAAAGCACATTCGGACCCATCCCCAGGGGTGTGCATTTCAACTCAGCATCCTCGGTAGCTCCCCACAGATCCAGGAGATCTAAACTGTCTTGTTGCTAGGAGACAATTGGAATGCGAGGTGGGCTACTCAGCCATCCATCCTTAGAACCCTGCTCAGAATCATTGGCCTGGAGCCAAACAAGAGGTCTCAATTGTCCTGCAGAAGACTCTCTGCAGTTTGGAGCTTCTCACAACTCCCATCATGGGAAAACCCCCATGGCCTCGTGATGCCCCCCCATTCATGAAGGGGCCATCAGGGACAGAAACTCCAACCTGAGCGATCGTCTGATCCTCGCCCTGACTTCAGATGCACGAGATCTCGATTCAGGTCTGTAGATTGTGCCTGCCATGGCCTCACCCAGAAACCTAAGCCTAGCTTGTGTTCTCAGACTTTTGTCGTCAGACTACTGGCCCACAAGGCCTCCAGTTTGGCAATCCAGAACTACAATGCAGCACTCTGCCTGCCCTCCAGATAAAAAACATTGTCCTCTGGGGCTACCCAGTAACCCCAAATGAGGATCAACCTGCACCGACCTTGGCTGTACCCCAAATACATAGGCTGACCAGGACACTAATACCCTGAGCCTGGACCCCCCGGCCCCTCCCAGACAGCTGGCCGCACACTGAGCACATCGAGCCGCCATGGCCTTAGGTCGTCATCTCTTCCCAACCTCGGTTTTCAGGTTTCAGAACCTAGACCTTATCTCCAATCACTGTCCATGTTGAAGGTGATGCAGAAATCAGAACTCCTTCCCCATGGCAAGAAACCTTGTGTTGGCATGTTGTCCAACGTTCAGTGTCCTTGAAACCAGTGTGGCCCATGAGGCCCCGCCCATGCTCGCGGGCCACATTGGTCACAAACACACATTGTGACCCTCAGGCTGAGCCCAGTCCTCAAGTAAGGCCACTCAGTGGCTGGATGAAGAGATAGCATATTGGGCTTGCCATGCCCCTAGGCCCCAATTTTTAACCATAGTTCAGATTGTCCCTTCAGTCTTCCCCACGGCTTTGCTTTGGAATTCCTCTTTTGGTGGGACACCTGAGGTAACAAAACTGAAATGAGTCCTCCCTTCCCACAGATTGACGAAAAGCAATTGGGAATCGGGCCAAATCCTCAGAGAGGAAGATTCGTCGATGGCCCATGAGGCCTCCCCGACATTCCACGGCCATCACTGATACAAATTCCAGAGACAAAAGCCTGAGCAATCGCCACAGACTCGCACTTTCTTCATATCCTGTAGAGTTCTTCTCATGGTTTGTAGATCGGGCCTGCCATACCTACGTCCCCAAACCTAAGCTGAGTTTGTGTTTTGAGACTTCTGTCCTCAAAGTCTTGGGCCACACGCCCTCCAGGCTGGGCCCCTGGAGCCACACATTAGGACTGTGCCTACCAATCCATGGGAATTCTGCCCATTCCATGGTCCAAAATCGTACAAATTAGGAGAAACCTCCAACGACCCTTAGGCCATCCCAATAGTGTGGGTCACCCGGAACAAACAAGGGGTGTCTGACACCAGCTGATAATCGCCCTCCACTCATACCATAGATGGATGTCCCCAGAGAAGAAGATTGAACCAGACAGGACCCTAGGCCATAATAGGATCCATTGCTTTGGGTTACAGGCATGTGTCCTCAAAAGCCTGATTCCAATACGAGCATAGGGGTTTTCCTGAGGCACCCATCAGAACTCATCTCGTCTCCACAAGTAAACCTGTGCATGGGAGCCATGTCCAAAGCTTAGGAAAGTACTTCAGGTTGCCGGTGCCACCGCCCCATTCCAAGGCCCTCATGGACACAAAAACACATTAGGACACATCCTCAGGAAAGTCCATTTCAACTCAGCCACCGAGGTTGCTCCCGCAGAGCCATCAGATCTAAACTGTCTTGTTGCTAGGAGACAATTGGAATGCGAGGCGGGCTTCCCAGGCATCCATCCGCGAACGGTGCTCTGGAGTCATTCCATATGGGATGTCCTGGAGCTGTCCAACAGGTCTCAATTGTCCGGAAGAAGGAATCCTGGAAGGGGGCATCCCACAACTCCCAACGTGGGAAAACCTCAATGGTCTCGAGATTCCGCTCCCTTCATGAAGCGGCCGTCATGCTCAGAAACTCCCACCTGAGCCAACGTCTGATCCTCGCCCTGACTTCAGATGCATGAGATATTGGTTCAGATCTGCAGGGGGTACCTGCCGTGCCCTCGCCCTGAAACCCAAGTCTAGCTTGTCTTCTCAGACTTCCATCCTCACACTCCTGGCCCCAAAGCCCTCACGTTTGGCAATTCCGGACCCACAATGCAGCACTCTGCCTGCCCTCTAGAAAAAAAATGATTGCCTCATGAGCTGCCCAGGCACCTTAAATGAGGGTAAACCTACACAGCACTCGACTTTACCAAAATTATATAGTCTAACCTGGGCACTAATGCACTGTCGAACACATCCTGAGCCCGGACCTCCTGACCAACACCCAGAAAGCTGACCGCACACTGAGCACATAAAACCCGCCATGGCCTTAGGTCATCATCTCTTCCCTACCTCAGTTTTCAGGCTTCAGAACCGAGACCTTATCTCCAATCACTGCCCAGGGGTGAGTCTGATGCAGAAATCAGAAATCCTCCTTACCCATGGCAAGAACCCTTGTGGTTGGCACGTTGTCCAACGATCAGTGTAGGAGAAACCCTGAGGCCCCGCCCATTCTTGAGTGCGACGAGGGCATACACACGCATTGTGACCCTCAGCATGAGTCCTGTCCTCTAGTAAGTCCTCTCAGTGGCTGGACCATTAGATGTCATAATGGGCTTGACATGTCCCTAGGCCCCAATTTTTAACCAGATTTCTGATTGTCCAGTCGCCCCTCCTAGGGCTCTACTCTGAAATCCCTCATTTGGTGAGACACCTGAGGTTAAAAAAGAAAACAACAACAACAACAAAATAAAACGGACTTCTTCCAGCCCACAGAATGAACCCAAACTCTTTGGACGGGGCCAAACCACCAGAGAGTAAGACTCGTCCATTTCCCATGAAGTCACCCAGAAATTCCACGACCATGAGTGACACGATATCCCGAGACAAAAACTTGAGCAGGAGCCTCACACTCGCCCTTCTTTCAAATCCCGAAAAGTTCTCCTCATGGTCTGTAGATCAGTCCTGCCATACCTATGACCTGAAACATAAGCCGAGTTTGTGTTTTCAGACAACTGTCCAAAAAGGGCTGGACGACACAACCTACAGGCTCAGGCCCCTGGAGCCAAACCTGAGGACTGTACTTGCCCTCTCCAAGGGAATTGTGTGTGCCCATTCCAATGGCCACAACCCTTCTAATAGGATAAACCTCCTAAGTCCCTGATATATCTCAATAGTGGTAGCTTCCCAGGAAAAACAGGGGCAATCTGAGCCCAAATGAGCCCCTACCTGCACTCAGACCCATAGACAGATGTCCTCAGAGGTAAAAAGGAAAGAACAGGCCCCTAGGCACTAATCAGATCCATTGCTTTGGTTTCCAGGCATCTCTCCTCAGAGGCCTGGATTTCAAAAGCAGCATATAGCTGTTTCTTGTTTCACCCATCAGAAAACATCTCATCTACACATGGGAAACTTGCACGTTGGAGCTGTGTCAAAGCCTCTGTTTAGGAGAACCCTTTAGGGCCCCAGTGCCACCGCTTCATTCCAAGGTCTCCATAGACACAAAAGCACATTCGGACCCATCCCCAGGGGTGTGCATTTCAACTCAGCATCCTCGGTAGCTCCCCACAGATCCAGGAGATCTAAACTGTCTTGTTGCTAGGAGACAATTGGAATGCGAGGTGGGCTACTCAGCCATCCATCCTTAGAACCCTGCTCAGAATCATTGGCCTGGAGCCAAACAACAGGTCTCAATTGTCCTGCAGAAGACTCTCTGCAGTTTGGAGCTTCTCACAACTCCCATCATGGGAAAACCCCCATGGCCTCGTGATGCCCCCCCATTCATGAAGGGGCCATCAGGGACAGAAACTCCAACCTGAGCGATCGTCTGATCCTCGCCCTGACTTCAGATGCACGAGATCTCGATTCAGGTCTGTAGATTGTGCCTGCCATGGCCTCACCCAGAAACCTAAGCCTAGCTTGTGTTCTCAGACTTTTGTCGTCAGACTACTGGCCCACAAGGCCTCCAGTTTGGCAATCCAGAACTACAATGCAGCACTCTGCCTGCCCTCCAGATAAAAAACATTGTCCTCTGGGGCTACCCAGTAACCCCAAATGAGGATCAACCTGGACCGACCTTGGCTGTACCCCAAATACATAGGCTGACCAGGGCACTAATACCCTTTCTGACACAGCCTGAGCCTGGAACCCCCGGCCCCTCCCAGACAGCTGGCCGCACACTGAGCACATCGAGCCGCCATGGCCTTAGGTCGTCATCTCTTCCCAACCTCGGTTTTCAGGTTTCAGAACCTAGACCTTATCTCCAATCACTGTCCATGTTGAAGGTGATGCAGAAATCAGAACTCCTTCCCCATGGCAAGAAACCTTGTGTTGGCATGTTGTCCAACGTTCAGTGTCCTTGAAACCAGTGTGGCCCATGAGGCCCCGCCCATGCTCGCGGGCCACATTGGTCACAAACACACATTGTGACCCTCAGGCTGAGCCCAGTCCTCAAGTAAGGCCACTCAGTGGCTGGATGAAGAGATAGCATATTGGGCTTGCCATGCCCCTAGGCCCCAATTTTTAACCATAGTTCAGATTGTCCCTTCAGTCTTCCCCACGGCTTTGCTTTGGAATTCCTCTTTTGGTGGGACACCTGAGGTAACAAAACTGAAATGAGTCCTCCCTTCCCACAGATTGACGAAAAGCAATTGGGAATCGGGCCAAATCCTCAGAGAGGAAGATTCGTCGATGGCCCATGAGGCCTCCCCGACATTCCACGGCCATCACTGATACAAAATCCAGAGACAAAAGCCTGAGCAATCGCCACAGACTCGCACTTTCTTCATATCCTGTAGAGTTCTTCTCATGGTTTGTAGATCGGGCCTGCCATACCTACGTCCCCAAACCTAAGCTGAGTTTGTGTTTTGAGACTTCTGTCCTCAAAGTCTTGGGCCACACGCCCTCCAGGCTGGGCCCCTGGAGCCACACATTAGGACTGTGCCTACCAATCCATGGGAATTCTGCCCATTCCATGGTCCAAAATCGTACAAATTAGGAGAAACCTCCAACGACCCTTAGGCCATCCCAATAGTGTGGGTCACCCGGAACAAACAAGGGGTGTCTGACACCAGCTGATAATCGCCCTCCACTCATACCATAGATGGATGTCCCCAGAGAAGAAGATTGAACCAGACAGGAACCTAGGCCATAATAGGATCCATTGCTTTGGGTTACAGGCATGTGTCCTCAAAAGCCTGATTCCAATACGAGCATAGGGGTTTTCCTGAGGCACCCATCAGAACTCATCTCGTCTCCACAAGTAAACCTGTGCATGGGAGCCATGTCCAAAGCTTAGGAGAGTACTTCAGGTTGCCGGTGCCACCGCCCCATTCCAAGGCCCTCATGGACACAAAAACACATTAGGACACATCCTCAGGAAAGTCCATTTCAACTCAGCCACCGAGGTTGCTCCCGCAGAGCCATCAGATCTAAACTGTCTTGTTGCTAGGAGACAATTGGAATGCGAGGCGGGCTTCCCAGGCATCCATCCGCGAACGGTGCTCTGGAGTCATTCCATATGGGATGTCCTGGAGCTGTCCAACAGGTCTCAATTGTCCGGAAGAAGGAATCCTGGAAGGGGGCATCCCACAACTCCCAACGTGGGAAAACCTCAATGGTCTCGAGATTCCGCTCCCTTCATGAAGCGGCCGTCATGCTCAGAAACTCCCACCTGAGCCAACGTCTGATCCTCGCCCTGACTTCAGATGCATGAGATATTGGTTCAGATCTGCAGGGGGTACCTGCCGTGCCCTCGCCCTGAAACCCAAGTCTAGCTTGTCTTCTCAGACTTCCATCCTCACACTCCTGGCCCCAAAGCCCTCAAGTTTGGCAATTCCGGACCCACAATGCAGCACTCTGCCTGCCCTCTAGAAAAAAAATGATTGCCTCATGAGCTGCCCAGGCACCTTAAATGAGGGTAAACCTACACAGCACTCGACTTTACCCAAATTATATAGTCTAACCTGGGCACTAATGCACTGTCGAACACATCCTGAGCCCGGACCTCCTGACCAACACCCAGAAAGCTGACCGCACACTGAGCACATAAAACCCGCCATGGCCTTAGGTCATCATCTCTTCCCTACCTCAGTTTTCAGGCTTCAGAACCGAGACCTTATCTCCAATCACTGCCCAGGGGTGAGTCTGATGCAGAAATCAGAACTCCTCCTTACCCATGGCAAGAACCCTTGTGGTTGGCACATTGTCCAACGATCAGTGTAGGAGAAACCCTGAGGCCCCGCCCATTCTTGAGTGCGACGAGGGCATACACACGCATTGTGACCCTCAGCATGAGTCCTGTCCTCTAGTAAGTCCTCTCAGTGGCTGGACCATTAGATGTCATAATGGGCTTGACATGTCCCTAGGCCCCAATTTTTAACCAGATTTCTGATTGTCCAGTCGCCCCTCCTAGGGCTATACTCTGAAATCCCTCATTTGTTGGGACACCTGAGGTTAAAAAAGAAAACAACAACAACAACAAAATAAAACGGACTTCTTCCAGCCCACAGAATGAACCCAAACTCTTTGGACGGGGCCAAACCACCAGAGAGTAAGACTCGTCCATTTCCCATGAAGTCACCCAGAAATTCCACGACCATGAGTGACACGATATCCCGAGACAAAAACTTGAGCAGGAGCCTCACACTCGCCCTTCTTTCAAATCCCGAAAAGTTCTCCTCATGGTCTGTAGATCAGTCCTGCCATACCTATGACCTGAAACATAAGCCGAGTTTGTGTTTTCAGACAACTGTCCAAAAAGGGCTGGACGACACAACCTACAGGCTCAGGCTCCTGGAGCCAAACCTGAGGACTGTACTTGCCCTCTCCAAGGCAATTGTGTGTGCTCATTCCAATGGCCACAACCCTTCTAATAGGATAAACCTCCAAAGTCCCTGATATATCTCAATAGTGGTAGCTTCCCAGGAAAAACAGGGGCAATCTGAGGCCAAATGAGCCCCTACCTGCACTCAGACCCATAGACAGATGTCCCCAGAGGTAAAAAGGAAAGAACAGGCCCCTAGGCACTAATCAGATCCATTGCTTTGGTTTCCAGGCATCTCTCCTCAGAGGCCTGGATTTCAAAAGCAGCATATAGCTGTTTCTTGTTTCACCCATCAGAAAACATCTCATCTACACATGGGAAACTTGCACGTTGGAGCTGTGTCAAAGCCTCTGTTTAGGAGAACCCTTTAGGGCCCCAGAGCCACCGCTTCATTCCAAGGTCTCCATAGACACAAAAGCACATTCGGACCCATCCCCAGGGGTGTGCATTTCAACTCAGCATCCTCGGTAGCTCCCCACATTTCCAGGAGATCTAAACTGTCTTGTTGCTAGGAGACAATTGGAATGCGAGGTGGGCTACCCAGCCATCCATCCTTAGAACCCTGCTCAGAATCATTGGCCTGGGCCAAACAACAGGTCTCAATTGTCCTTCCGAAGACTCTCTGCAGTTTGGAGCTTCTCACAACTCCCATCATGGGAAAACCCCCATGGCCTCGTGATGCCCCCCCATTCATGAAGGGGCCATCAGGGACAGAAACTCCAACCTGAGCGATCGTCTGATCCTCGCCCTGACTTCAGATGCACGAGATCTCGATTCAGGTCTGTTGATTGTGCCTGCAATGGCCTCACTCAGAAACCTAAGCCTAGCTTGTGTTCTCAGACTTTTGTCGTCAGACTATTGGCCCACAAGGCCTCCAGTTTGGCAATCCAGAACTACAATGCAGCACTCTGCCTGCCCTCCAGATAAAAAACATTGTCCTCTGGGGCTACCCAGTAACCCCAAATGAGGATCAACCTGGACCGACCTTGGCTGTACCCCAAATACATAGGCTGACCAGGGCACTAATGCCCTTTCTGACACAGCCTGAGCCTGGACCCCCTGGCCCCTCCCAGACAGCTGGCCGCACACTGAGCACATCGAGCCGCCATGGCCTTAGGTCGTCATCTCTTCCCAACCTCGGTTTTCAGGTTTCAGAACCTAGACCTTATCTCCAATCACTGCCCAGGGTTGAAGGTGATGCAGAAATCAGAACTCCTTCCCCATGGCAAGAAACCTTGTGGTTGGCATGTTGTCCAACGTTCAGTGTCCTTGAAACCAGTGTGGCCCATGAGGCCCCGCCCATGCTCGCGGGCCACATTGGTCACAAACACACATTGTGACCCTCAGGCTGAGCCCAGTCCTCAAGTAAGGCCACTCAGTGGCTGGATGAAGAGATAGCATATTGGGCTTGCCATGCCCCTAGGCCCCAATTTTTCACCATAGTTCGGATTGTCCCTTCAGTCTTCCCCACGGCTTTGCTTTGGAATTCCTCTTTTGGTGGGACACCTGAGGTAACAAAACTGAAATGAGTCCTCCCATCCCACAGATTGACGAAAAGCAATTGGGAATCGGTCCAAATACTCAGAGAGGAAGATTCGTCCATGGCCCATGAGGCCTCCCCGACATTCCACGGCCATCACTGATACAAAATCCAGAGACAAAAGCCTGAGCAATCGCCACAGACTCGCACTTTCTTCATATCCTGTAGAGTTCTTCTCATGGTTTGTAGATCGGGCCTGCCATACCTACGTCCCCAAACCTAAGCTGAGTTTGTGTTTTCAGACTTCTGTCCTCAAAGTCTTGGGTCACACGCCCTCCAGGCTGGGCCCCTGGAGCCACACATTAGGACTGTGCCTACCAATCCATGGGAATTCTGCCCATTCCATGGTCCAAAATCGTACAAATTAGGAGAAACCTCCAACGACCCTTAGGCCATCCCAATAGTGTGGGTCACCCGGAACAAACAAGGGGTGTCTGACACCAGCTGATAATCGACCTCCACTCATACCATAGATGGATGTCCCCAGAGAAGAAGATTGAACCAGACAGGACCCTAGGCCATAATAGGATCCATTGCTATGGGTTACAGGCATGTGTCCTCAAAAGCCTGATTCCAATATGAGCATAGGGGTTTTCCTGAGGCACCCATCAGAACTCATCTCGTCTCCACAAGTAAACCTGTGCATGGGAGCCATGTCCAAAGCTTAGGAAAGTACTTCAGGTTGCCGGTGCCACCGCCCCATTCCAAGGCCCTCATGGACACAAAAACACATTAGGACACATCCTCAGGAAAGTCCATTTCAACTCAGCCACCGAGGTTGCTCCCGCAGAGCCATCAGATCTAAACTGTCTTGTTGCTAGGAGACAATTGGAATGCGAGGCGGGCTTCCCAGGCATCCATCCGCGAACGGTGCTCTGGAGTCATTCCATATGGGATGTCCTGGAGCTGTCCAACAGGTCTCAATTGTCCGGAAGAAGGAATCCTGGAAGGGGGCATCCCACAACTCCCAACGTGGGAAAACCTCAATGGTCTCGAGATTCCGCTCCCTTCATGAAGCGGCCGTCATGCTCAGAAACTCCCACCTGAGCCAACGTCTGATCCTCGCCCTGACTTCAGATGCATGAGATATTGGTTCAGATCTGCAGGGGGTACCTGCCGTGCCCTCGCCCTGAAACCCAAGTCTAGCTTGTCTTCTCAGACTTCCATCCTCACACTCCTGGCCCCAAAGCCCTCAAGTTTGGCAATTCCGGACCCACAATGCAGCACTCTGCCTGCCCTCTAGAAAAAAAATGATTGCCTCATGAGCTGCCCAGGCACCTTAAATGAGGGTAAACCTACACAGCACTCGACTTTACCCAAATTATATAGTCTAACCTGGGCACTAATGCACTGTCGAACACATCCTGAGCCCGGACCTCCTGACCAACACACAGAAAGCTGACCGCACACTGAGCACATAAAACCCGCCATGGCCTTAGGTCATCATCTCTTCCCTACCTCAGTTTTCAGGCTTCAGAACCGAGACCTTATCTCCAATCACTGCCCAGGGGTGAGTCTGATGCAGAAATCAGAACTCCTCCTTACCCATGGCAAGAACCCTTGTGGTTGGCACGTTGTCCAACGATCAGTGTAGGAGAAACCCTGAGGCCCCGCCCATTCTTGAGTGCGACGAGGGCATACACACGCATTGTGACCCTCAGCATGAGTCCTGTCCTCTAGTAAGTCCTCTCAGTGGCTGGACCATTAGATGTCATAATGGGCTTGACATGTCCCTAGGCCCCAATTTTTAACCAGATTTCTGATTGTCCAGTCGCCCCTCCTAGGGCTCTACTCTGAAATCCCTCATTTGGTGAGACACCTGAGGTTAAAAAAGAAAACAACAACAACAACAAAATAAAACGGACTTCTTCCAGCCCACAGAATGAACCCAAACTCTTTGGACGGGGCCAAACCACCAGAGAGTAAGACTCGTCCATTTCCCATGAAGTCACCCAGAAATTCCACGACCATGAGTGACACGATATCCCGAGACAAAAACTTGAGCAGGAGCCTCACACTCGCCCTTCTTTCAAATCCCGAAAAGTTCTCCTCATGGTCTGTAGATCAGTCCTGCCATACCTATGACCTGAAACATAAGCCGAGTTTGTGTTTTCAGACAACTGTCCAAAAAGGGCTGGACGACACAACCTACAGGCTCAGGCCCCTGGAGCCAAACCTGAGGACTGTACTTGCCCTCTCCAAGGGAATTGTGTGTGCCCATTCCAATGGCCACAACCCTTCTAATAGGATAAACCTCCTAAGTCCCTGATATATCTCAATAGTGGTAGCTTCCCAGGAAAAACAGGGGCAATCTGAGCCCAAATGAGCCCCTACCTGCACTCAGACCCATAGACAGATGTCCTCAGAGGTAAAAAGGAAAGAACAGGCCCCTAGGCACTAATCAGATCCATTGCTTTGGTTTCCAGGCATCTCTCCTCAGAGGCCTGGATTTCAAAAGCAGCATATAGCTGTTTCTTGTTTCACCCATCAGAAAACATCTCATCTACACATGGGAAACTTGCACGTTGGAGCTGTGTCAAAGCCTCTGTTTAGGAGAACCCTTTAGGGCCCCAGTGCCACCGCTTCATTCCAAGGTCTCCATAGACACAAAAGCACATTCGGACCCATCCCCAGGGGTGTGCATTTCAACTCAGCATCCTCGGTAGCTCCCCACAGATCCAGGAGATCTAAACTGTCTTGTTGCTAGGAGACAATTGGAATGCGAGGTGGGCTACTCAGCCATCCATCCTTAGAACCCTGCTCAGAATCATTGGCCTGGAGCCAAACAACAGGTCTCAATTGTCCTGCAGAAGACTCTCTGCAGTTTGGAGCTTCTCACAACTCCCATCATGGGAAAACCCCCATGGCCTCGTGATGCCCCCCCATTCATGAAGGGGCCATCAGGGACAGAAACTCCAACCTGAGCGATCGTCTGATCCTCGCCCTGACTTCAGATGCACGAGATCTCGATTCAGGTCTGTAGATTGTGCCTGCCATGGCCTCACCCAGAAACCTAAGCCTAGCTTGTGTTCTCAGACTTTTGTCGTCAGACTACTGGCCCACAAGGCCTCCAGTTTGGCAATCCAGAACTACAATGCAGCACTCTGCCTGCCCTCCAGATAAAAAACATTGTCCTCTGGGGCTACCCAGTAACCCCAAATGAGGATCAACCTGGACCGACCTTGGCTGTACCCCAAATACATAGGCTGACCAGGGCACTAATACCCTTTCTGACACAGCCTGAGCCTGGAACCCCCGGCCCCTCCCAGACAGCTGGCCGCACACTGAGCACATCGAGCCGCCATGGCCTTAGGTCGTCATCTCTTCCCAACCTCGGTTTTCAGGTTTCAGAACCTAGACCTTATCTCCAATCACTGTCCATGTTGAAGGTGATGCAGAAATCAGAACTCCTTCCCCATGGCAAGAAACCTTGTGTTGGCATGTTGTCCAACGTTCAGTGTCCTTGAAACCAGTGTGGCCCATGAGGCCCCGCCCATGCTCGCGGGCCACATTGGTCACAAACACACATTGTGACCCTCAGGCTGAGCCCAGTCCTCAAGTAAGGCCACTCAGTGGCTGGATGAAGAGATAGCATATTGGGCTTGCCATGCCCCTAGGCCCCAATTTTTAACCATAGTTCAGATTGTCCCTTCAGTCTTCCCCACGGCTTTGCTTTGGAATTCCTCTTTTGGTGGGACACCTGAGGTAACAAAACTGAAATGAGTCCTCCCTTCCCACAGATTGACGAAAAGCAATTGGGAATCGGGCCAAATCCTCAGAGAGGAAGATTCGTCGATGGCCCATGAGGCCTCCCCGACATTCCACGGCCATCACTGATACAAAATCCAGAGACAAAAGCCTGAGCAATCGCCACAGACTCGCACTTTCTTCATATCCTGTAGAGTTCTTCTCATGGTTTGTAGATCGGGCCTGCCATACCTACGTCCCCAAACCTAAGCTGAGTTTGTGTTTTGAGACTTCTGTCCTCAAAGTCTTGGGCCACACGCCCTCCAGGCTGGGCCCCTGGAGCCACACATTAGGACTGTGCCTACCAATCCATGGGAATTCTGCCCATTCCATGGTCCAAAATCGTACAAATTAGGAGAAACCTCCAACGACCCTTAGGCCATCCCAATAGTGTGGGTCACCCGGAACAAACAAGGGGTGTCTGACACCAGCTGATAATCGCCCTCCACTCATACCATAGATGGATGTCCCCAGAGAAGAAGATTGAACCAGACAGGAACCTAGGCCATAATAGGATCCATTGCTTTGGGTTACAGGCATGTGTCCTCAAAAGCCTGATTCCAATACGAGCATAGGGGTTTTCCTGAGGCACCCATCAGAACTCATCTCGTCTCCACAAGTAAACCTGTGCATGGGAGCCATGTCCAAAGCTTAGGAGAGTACTTCAGGTTGCCGGTGCCACCGCCCCATTCCAAGGCCCTCATGGACACAAAAACACATTAGGACACATCCTCAGGAAAGTCCATTTCAACTCAGCCACCGAGGTTGCTCCCGCAGAGCCATCAGATCTAAACTGTCTTGTTGCTAGGAGACAATTGGAATGCGAGGCGGGCTTCCCAGGCATCCATCCGCGAACGGTGCTCTGGAGTCATTCCATATGGGATGTCCTGGAGCTGTCCAACAGGTCTCAATTGTCCGGAAGAAGGAATCCTGGAAGGGGGCATCCCACAACTCCCAACGTGGGAAAACCTCAATGGTCTCGAGATTCCGCTCCCTTCATGAAGCGGCCGTCATGCTCAGAAACTCCCACCTGAGCCAACGTCTGATCCTCGCCCTGACTTCAGATGCATGAGATATTGGTTCAGATCTGCAGGGGGTACCTGCCGTGCCCTCGCCCTGAAACCCAAGTCTAGCTTGTCTTCTCAGACTTCCATCCTCACACTCCTGGCCCCAAAGCCCTCAAGTTTGGCAATTCCGGACCCACAATGCAGCACTCTGCCTGCCCTCTAGAAAAAAAATGATTGCCTCATGAGCTGCCCAGGCACCTTAAATGAGGGTAAACCTACACAGCACTCGACTTTACCCAAATTATATAGTCTAACCTGGGCACTAATGCACTGTCGAACACATCCTGAGCCCGGACCTCCTGACCAACACCCAGAAAGCTGACCGCACACTGAGCACATAAAACCCGCCATGGCCTTAGGTCATCATCTCTTCCCTACCTCAGTTTTCAGGCTTCAGAACCGAGACCTTATCTCCAATCACTGCCCAGGGGTGAGTCTGATGCAGAAATCAGAACTCCTCCTTACCCATGGCAAGAACCCTTGTGGTTGGCACATTGTCCAACGATCAGTGTAGGAGAAACCCTGAGGCCCCGCCCATTCTTGAGTGCGACGAGGGCATACACACGCATTGTGACCCTCAGCATGAGTCCTGTCCTCTAGTAAGTCCTCTCAGTGGCTGGACCATTAGATGTCATAATGGGCTTGACATGTCCCTAGGCCCCAATTTTTAACCAGATTTCTGATTGTCCAGTCGCCCCTCCTAGGGCTATACTCTGAAATCCCTCATTTGTTGGGACACCTGAGGTTAAAAAAGAAAACAACAACAACAACAAAATAAAACGGACTTCTTCCAGCCCACAGAATGAACCCAAACTCTTTGGACGGGGCCAAACCACCAGAGAGTAAGACTCGTCCATTTCCCATGAAGTCACCCAGAAATTCCACGACCATGAGTGACACGATATCCCGAGACAAAAACTTGAGCAGGAGCCTCACACTCGCCCTTCTTTCAAATCCCGAAAAGTTCTCCTCATGGTCTGTAGATCAGTCCTGCCATACCTATGACCTGAAACATAAGCCGAGTTTGTGTTTTCAGACAACTGTCCAAAAAGGGCTGGACGACACAACCTACAGGCTCAGGCTCCTGGAGCCAAACCTGAGGACTGTACTTGCCCTCTCCAAGGCAATTGTGTGTGCTCATTCCAATGGCCACAACCCTTCTAATAGGATAAACCTCCAAAGTCCCTGATATATCTCAATAGTGGTAGCTTCCCAGGAAAAACAGGGGCAATCTGAGGCCAAATGAGCCCCTACCTGCACTCAGACCCATAGACAGATGTCCCCAGAGGTAAAAAGGAAAGAACAGGCCCCTAGGCACTAATCAGATCCATTGCTTTGGTTTCCAGGCATCTCTCCTCAGAGGCCTGGATTTCAAAAGCAGCATATAGCTGTTTCTTGTTTCACCCATCAGAAAACATCTCATCTACACATGGGAAACTTGCACGTTGGAGCTGTGTCAAAGCCTCTGTTTAGGAGAACCCTTTAGGGCCCCAGAGCCACCGCTTCATTCCAAGGTCTCCATAGACACAAAAGCACATTCGGACCCATCCCCAGGGGTGTGCATTTCAACTCAGCATCCTCGGTAGCTCCCCACATTTCCAGGAGATCTAAACTGTCTTGTTGCTAGGAGACAATTGGAATGCGAGGTGGGCTACCCAGCCATCCATCCTTAGAACCCTGCTCAGAATCATTGGCCTGGGCCAAACAACAGGTCTCAATTGTCCTTCCGAAGACTCTCTGCAGTTTGGAGCTTCTCACAACTCCCATCATGGGAAAACCCCCATGGCCTCGTGATGCCCCCCCATTCATGAAGGGGCCATCAGGGACAGAAACTCCAACCTGAGCGATCGTCTGATCCTCGCCCTGACTTCAGATGCACGAGATCTCGATTCAGGTCTGTTGATTGTGCCTGCAATGGCCTCACTCAGAAACCTAAGCCTAGCTTGTGTTCTCAGACTTTTGTCGTCAGACTATTGGCCCACAAGGCCTCCAGTTTGGCAATCCAGAACTACAATGCAGCACTCTGCCTGCCCTCCAGATAAAAAACATTGTCCTCTGGGGCTACCCAGTAACCCCAAATGAGGATCAACCTGGACCGACCTTGGCTGTACCCCAAATACATAGGCTGACCAGGGCACTAATGCCCTTTCTGACACAGCCTGAGCCTGGACCCCCTGGCCCCTCCCAGACAGCTGGCCGCACACTGAGCACATCGAGCCGCCATGGCCTTAGGTCGTCATCTCTTCCCAACCTCGGTTTTCAGGTTTCAGAACCTAGACCTTATCTCCAATCACTGCCCAGGGTTGAAGGTGATGCAGAAATCAGAACTCCTTCCCCATGGCAAGAAACCTTGTGGTTGGCATGTTGTCCAACGTTCAGTGTCCTTGAAACCAGTGTGGCCCATGAGGCCCCGCCCATGCTCGCGGGCCACATTGGTCACAAACACACATTGTGACCCTCAGGCTGAGCCCAGTCCTCAAGTAAGGCCACTCAGTGGCTGGATGAAGAGATAGCATATTGGGCTTGCCATGCCCCTAGGCCCCAATTTTTCACCATAGTTCGGATTGTCCCTTCAGTCTTCCCCACGGCTTTGCTTTGGAATTCCTCTTTTGGTGGGACACCTGAGGTAACAAAACTGAAATGAGTCCTCCCATCCCACAGATTGACGAAAAGCAATTGGGAATCGGTCCAAATACTCAGAGAGGAAGATTCGTCCATGGCCCATGAGGCCTCCCCGACATTCCACGGCCATCACTGATACAAAATCCAGAGACAAAAGCCTGAGCAATCGCCACAGACTCGCACTTTCTTCATATCCTGTAGAGTTCTTCTCATGGTTTGTAGATCGGGCCTGCCATACCTACGTCCCCAAACCTAAGCTGAGTTTGTGTTTTCAGACTTCTGTCCTCAAAGTCTTGGGTCACACGCCCTCCAGGCTGGGCCCCTGGAGCCACACATTAGGACTGTGCCTACCAATCCATGGGAATTCTGCCCATTCCATGGTCCAAAATCGTACAAATTAGGAGAAACCTCCAACGACCCTTAGGCCATCCCAATAGTGTGGGTCACCCGGAACAAACAAGGGGTGTCTGACACCAGCTGATAATCGACCTCCACTCATACCATAGATGGATGTCCCCAGAGAAGAAGATTGAACCAGACAGGACCCTAGGCCATAATAGGATCCATTGCTATGGGTTACAGGCATGTGTCCTCAAAAGCCTGATTCCAATATGAGCATAGGGGTTTTCCTGAGGCACCCATCAGAACTCATCTCGTCTCCACAAGTAAACCTGTGCATGGGAGCCATGTCCAAAGCTTAGGAAAGTACTTCAGGTTGCCGGTGCCACCGCCCCATTCCAAGGCCCTCATGGACACAAAAACACATTAGGACACATCCTCAGGAAAGTCCATTTCAACTCAGCCACCGAGGTTGCTCCCGCAGAGCCATCAGATCTAAACTGTCTTGTTGCTAGGAGACAATTGGAATGCGAGGCGGGCTTCCCAGGCATCCATCCGCGAACGGTGCTCTGGAGTCATTCCATATGGGATGTCCTGGAGCTGTCCAACAGGTCTCAATTGTCCGGAAGAAGGAATCCTGGAAGGGGGCATCCCACAACTCCCAACGTGGGAAAACCTCAATGGTCTCGAGATTCCGCTCCCTTCATGAAGCGGCCGTCATGCTCAGAAACTCCCACCTGAGCCAACGTCTGATCCTCGCCCTGACTTCAGATGCATGAGATATTGGTTCAGATCTGCAGGGGGTACCTGCCGTGCCCTCGCCCTGAAACCCAAGTCTAGCTTGTCTTCTCAGACTTCCATCCTCACACTCCTGGCCCCAAAGCCCTCAAGTTTGGCAATTCCGGACCCACAATGCAGCACTCTGCCTGCCCTCTAGAAAAAAAATGATTGCCTCATGAGCTGCCCAGGCACCTTAAATGAGGGTAAACCTACACAGCACTCGACTTTACCCAAATTATATAGTCTAACCTGGGCACTAATGCACTGTCGAACACATCCTGAGCCCGGACCTCCTGACCAACACACAGAAAGCTGACCGCACACTGAGCACATAAAACCCGCCATGGCCTTAGGTCATCATCTCTTCCCTACCTCAGTTTTCAGGCTTCAGAACCGAGACCTTATCTCCAATCACTGCCCAGGGGTGAGTCTGATGCAGAAATCAGAACTCCTCCTTACCCATGGCAAGAACCCTTGTGGTTGGCACGTTGTCCAACGATCAGTGTAGGAGAAACCCTGAGGCCCCGCCCATTCTTGAGTGCGACGAGGGCATACACACGCATTGTGACCCTCAGCATGAGTCCTGTCCTCTAGTAAGTCCTCTCAGTGGCTGGACCATTAGATGTCATAATGGGCTTGACATGTCCCTAGGCCCCAATTTTTAACCAGATTTCTGATTGTCCAGTCGCCCCTCCTAGGGCTCTCCTCTGAAATCCCTCATTTGGTGGGACACCTGAGGTTAAAAAAGAAAACAACAACAAAAACAAAATAAAACGGACTTCTTCCAGCCCACAGAATGAACCCAAACTCTTTGGACGGGGCCAAACCACCAGAGAGTAAGACTCGTCCATTTCCCATGAAGTCACCCAGAAATTCCACGACCATGAGTGACACGATATCCCGAGACAAAAACTTGAGCAGGAGCCTCACACTCGCCCTTCTTTCAAATCCCGAAAAGTTCTCCTCATGGTCTGTAGATCAGTCCTGCCATACCTATGACCTGAAACATAAGCCGAGTTTGTGTTTTCAGACAACTGTCCAAAAAGGGCTGGACGACACAACCTACAGGCTCAGGCCCCTGGAGCCAAACCTGAGGACTGTACTTGCCCTCTCCAAGGGAATTGTGTGTGCCCATTCCAATGGCCACAACCCTTCTAATAGGATAAACCTCCAAAGTCCCTGATATATCTCAATAGTGGTAGCTTCCCAGGAAAAACAGGGGCAATCTGAGGCCAAATGAGCCCCTACCTGCACTCAGACCCATAGACAGATGTCCCCAGAGGTAAAAAGGAAAGAACAGGCCCCTAGGCACTAATCAGATCCATTGCTTTGGTTTCCAGGCATCTCTCCTCAGAGGCCTGGATTTCAAAAGCAGCATATAGCTGTTTCTTGTTTTACCCATCAGAAAACATCTCATCTACACATGGGAAACTTGCACGTTGGAGCTGTGTCAAAGCCTCTGTTTAGGAGAACCCTTTAGGGCCCCAGTGCCACCGCTTCATTCCAAGGTCTCCATAGACACAAAAGCACATTCAGACCCATCCCCAGGGGTGTGCATTTCAACTCAGCATCCTCGGTAGCTCCACACAGATCCAGGAGATCTAAACTGTCTTGTTGCTAGGAGACAATTGGCATGCGAGGTGGGCTACCCAGCCATCCATCCTTAGAACCCTGCTCAGAATCATTGGCCTGGAGCCAAACAACAGGTCTCAATTGTCCTGCCGAAGACTCTCTGGAGTTTGGAGCTTCTCACAACTCCCATCATGGGAAAACCCCCATGGCCTCGTGATGCCCCCCCATTCATGAAGGGGCCATCAGGGACAAAAACTCCAACCTGAGCGATCGTCTGATCCTCGCCCTGACTTCAGATGCACGAGATCTCGATTCAGGTCTGTAGATTGTGCCTGCCATGGCCTCACCCAGAAACCTAAGCCTAGCTTGTGTTGTCAGACTTTTGTCGTCAGACTACTGGCCCACAAGGCCTCCAGTTTGGCAATCCAGAACTACAATGCAGCACTCTGCCTGCCCTCCAGATAAAAAACATTGTCCTCTGGGGCTACCCAGTAACCCCAAATGAGGATCAACCTGCACCGACCTTGGCTGTACCCCAAATACATAGGCTGACCAGGGCACTAATGCCCTTTCTGACACAGCCTGAGCCTGGACCCCCTGGCCCCTCCCAGACAGCTGGCCGCACACTGAGCACATCGAGCCGCCATGGCCTTAGGTCGTCATCTCTTCCCAACCTCGGTTTTCAGGTTTCAGAACCTAGACCTTATCTCCAATCACTGCCCAGGGTTGAAGGTGATGCAGAAATCAGAACTCCTTCCCCATGGCAAGAAACCTTGTGGTTAGCATGTTGTCCAACGTTCAGTGTCCTTGAAACCAGTGTGGCCCATGAGGCCCCGCCCATGCTCGCGGGCCACATTGGTCACAAACACACATTGTGACCCTCAGGCTGAGCCCAGTCCTCAAGTAAGGCCACTCAGTGGCTGGATGAAGAGATAGCATATTGGGCTTGCCATGCCCCTAGGCCCCAATTTTTCACCATAGTTCGGATTGTCCCTTCAGTCTTCCCCACGGCTTTGCTTTGGAATTCCTCTTTTGGTGGGACACATTGAGGTAACAAAACTGAAATGAGTCCTCCCATCCCACAGATTGACGAAAAGCAATTGGGAATCGGGCCAAATCCTCAGAGAGGAAGATTCGTCCATGGCCCATGAGGCCTCCCCGACATTCCACGGCCATCACTGATACAAAATCCAGAGACAAAAGCCTGAGCAATCGCCACAGACTCGCACTTTCTTCATATCCTGTAGAGTTCTTCTCATGGTTTGTAGATCGGGCCTGCCATACCTACGTCCCCAAACCTAAGCTGAGTTTGTGTTTTCAGACTTCTGTCCTCAAAGTCTTGGGCCACACGCCCTCCAGGCTGGGTCCCTGGAGCCACACATTAGGACGGTGCCTACCAATCCATGGGAATTCTGCCCATTCCATGGTCCAAAATCGTACAAATTAGGAGAAACCTCCAACGACCCTTAGGCCATCCCAATAGTGTGGGTCACCCGGAACAAACAAGGGGTGTCTGACACCAGCTGATAATCGACCTCCACTCATACCATAGATGGATGTCCCCAGAGAAGAAGATTGAACCAGACAGGACCCTAGGCCATAATAGGATCCATTGCTATGGGTTACAGGCATGTGTCCTCAAAAGCCTGATTCCAATATGAGCATAGGGGTTTTCCTGAGGCACCCATCAGAACTCATCTCGTCTCCACAAGTAAACCTGTGCATGGGAGCCATGTCCAAAGCTTAGGAAAGTACTTCAGGTTGCCGGTGCCACCGCCCCATTCCAAGGCCCTCATGGACACAAAAACACATTAGGACACATCCTCAGGAAAGTCCATTTCAACTCAGCCACCGAGGTTGCTCCCGCAGAGCCATCAGATCTAAACTGTCTTGTTGCTAGGAGACAATTGGAATGCGAGGCGGGCTTCCCAGGCATCCATCCGCGAACGGTGCTCTGGAGTCATTCCATATGGGATGTCCTGGAGCTGTCCAACAGGTCTCAATTGTCCGGAAGAAGGAATCCTGGAAGGGGGCATCCCACAACTCCCAACGTGGGAAAACCTCAATGGTCTCGAGATTCCGCTCCCTTCATGAAGCGGCCGTCATGCTCAGAAACTCCCACCTGAGCCAACGTCTGATCCTCGCCCTGACTTCAGATGCATGAGATATTGGTTCAGATCTGCAGGGGGTACCTGCCGTGCCCTCGCCCTGAAACCCAAGTCTAGCTTGTCTTCTCAGACTTCCATCCTCACACTCCTGGCCCCAAAGCCCTCAAGTTTGGCAATTCCGGACCCACAATGCAGCACTCTGCCTGCCCTCTAGAAAAAAAATGATTGCCTCATGAGCTGCCCAGGCACCTTAAATGAGGGTAAACCTACACAGCACTCGACTTTACCCAAATTATATAGTCTAAACTGGGCACTAATGCACTGTCGAACACATCCTGAGCCCGGACCTCCTGACCAACACCCAGAAAGCTAGCCGCACACTGAGCACATAAAACCCGCCATGGCCTTAGGTCATCATCTCTTCCCTACCTCAGTTTTCAGGCTTCAGAACCGAGACCTTATCTCCAATCACTGCCCAGGGGTGAGTGTGATGCAGAAATCAGAACTCGTCCTTAAACATGGCAAGAACCCTTTTGGTTAACACGTTGTCCAACGATCAGTGTAGGAGAAACCCTGAGGCCCCGCCCATTCTGAGTGCGAGGAGGGCATACACACGCATTGTGACCCTCAGCATGAGTCCTGTCCTCTAGTAAGTCCTCTCAGTGGCTGGACCATTAGATGTCATAATGGGCTTGACATGTCCCTAGGCCCCAATTTTTAACCAGATTTCTGATTGTCCAGTCGTTCCTCCTAGGGCTCTACTCTGAAATCCCTCATTTGGTGGGACACCTGAGGTTAAAAAAGAAAACAACAACAACAACAAAATAAAACGGACTTCTTCCAGCCCACAGAATGAACCCAAACTCTTTGGACGGGGCCAAACCACCAGAGAGTAAGACTCATCCATTTCCCATGAAGTCACCCAGAAATTCCACGACCATGAGTGACACGATATCCCGAGACAAAATCTTGAGCAGGAGCCTCACACTCGCCCTTCTTTCAAATCCCGAAAAGTTCTCCACATGGTCTGTAGATCAGTCCTGCCATACCTATGACCTGAAATATAAGCCGAGTTTGTGTTTTCAGACAACTGTCCAAAAAGGGCTGGACGACACAACCTACAGGCTCAGGCCCCTGGAGCCAAACCTGAGGACTGTACTTGCCCTCTCCAAGGGAATTGTGTGTGCCCATTCCAATGGCCACAACCCTTCTCATAGGATAAACCTCCAAAGTCCCTGATATATCTCAATAGTGGTAGCTTCCCAGGAAAAACAGGGGCAATCTGAGGCCAAATGAGCCCCTACCTGCACTCAGACCCATAGACAGATGTCCCCAGAGGTAAAAAGGAAAGAACAGGCCCCTAGGCACTAATCAGATCCATTGCTTTGGTTTCCAGGCATCTCTCCTCAGAGGCCTGGATTTCAAAAGCAGCATATAGCTGTTTCTTGTTTCACCCATCAGAAAACATCTCATCTACACATGGGAAACTTGCACGTTGGAGCTGTGTCAAAGCCTCTGTTTAGGAGAACCCTTTAGGGCCCCAGTGCCACCGCTTCATTCCAAGGTCTCCATAGACACAAAAGCACATTTGGACCCATCCCCAGGGGTGTGCATTTCAACTCAGCATCCTCGGTAGCTCCCCACAGATCCAGGAGATCTAAACTGTCTTGTTGCTAGGAGACAATTGGAATGCGAGGTGGGCTACCCAGCCATCCATCCTTAGAACCCTGCTCAGAATCATTGGCCTGGAGCCAAAAAACAGGTCTCAATTGTCCTGCCGAAGACTCTCTGGAGTTTGGAGCTTCTCACAACTCCCATCATGGGAAAACCCCCATGGCCTCGTGATGCCCCACCATTCATGAAGGGGCCATCAGGGACAAAAACTCCAACATGAGTGATCGTCTGATCCTCGCCCTGACTTCAGATGCACGAGATCTCGATTCTGGTCTGTAGATTGTGCCTGCCATGGCCTCACCCAGAAACCTAAGCCTAGCTTGTGTTGTCAGACTTTTGTCGTCAGACTACTGGCCCACAAGGCCTCCAGTTTGGCAATCCAGAACTACAATGCAGCACTCTGCCTGCCCTCCAGATAAAAAACATTGTCCTCTGGGGCTACCCAGTAACCCCAAATGAGGATCAACCTGCACCGACCTTGGCTGTACCCCAAATACATAGGCTGACCAAGGCACTAATGCCCTTTCTGACACAGCCTGAGCCTGGACCCCCTGGCCCCTCCCAGACAGCTGGCCGCACACTGAGCACATCGAGCCGCCATGGCCTTAGGTCGTCATCTCTTCCCAACCTCGGTTTTCAGGTTTCAGAACCTAGACCTTATCTCCAATCACTGCCCAGGGTTGAAGGTGATGCAGAAATCAGAACTCCTTCCCCATGGCAAGAAACCTTGTGGTTGGCATGTTGTCCAACGTTCAGTGTCCTTGAAACCAGTGTGGCCCATGAGGCCCCGCCCATGCTCGCGGGCCACATTGGTCACAAACACACATTGTGACCCTCAGGCTGAGCCCAGTCCTCAAGTAAGGCCACTCAGTGGCTGGATGAAGAGATAGCATATTGGGCTTGCCATGCCGCTAGGCCCCAATTTTTCACCATAGTTCGGATTGTCCCTTCAGTCTTCCCCACGGCTTGGCTTTGGAATTCCTCTTTTGGTGGGACACCTGAGGTAACAAAACTGAAATGAGTCCTCCCATCCCACAGATTGACGAAAAGCAATTGGGAATCGGGCCAAATCCTCAGAGAGGAAGATTCGTCGATGGCCCATGAGGCCTCCCCGACATTCCACGGCCATCACTGATACAAAATCCAGAGACAAAAGCCTGAGCAATCGCCACAGACTCGCACTTTCTTCATATCCTGTAGAGTTCTTCTCATGGTTTGTAGATCGGGCCTGCCATACCTACGTCCCCAAACCTAAGCTGAGTTTGTGTTTTGAGACTTCTGTCCTCAAAGTCTTGGGCCACACGCCCTCCAGGCTGGGCCCCTGGAGCCACACATTAGGACGGTGCCTACCAATCCATGGGAATTCTGCCCATTCCATGGTCCAAAATCGTACAAATTAGGAGAAACCTCCAACGACCCTTAGGCCATCCCAATAGTGTGGGTCACCCGGAACAAACAAGGGGTGTCTGACACCAGCTGATAATCGCCCTCCACTCATACCATAGATGGATGTCCCCAGAGAAGAAGATTGAACCAGACAGGACCCTAGGCCATAATAGGATCCATTGCTTTGGGTTACAGGCATGTGTCCTCAAAAGCCTGATTCCAATACGAGCATAGGGTTTTTCCTGAGGCACCCATCAGAACTCATCTCGTCTCCACAAGTAATCCTGTGCATGGGAGCCATGTCCAAAGCTTAGGAAAGTACTTCAGGTTGCCGGTGCCACCGCCCCATTCCAAGGCCCTCATGGACACAAAAACACATTAGGACACATCCTCAGGAAAGTCCATTTCAACTCAGCCACCGAGGTTGCTCCCGCAGAGCCATCAGATCTAAACTGTCTTGTTGCTAGGAGACAATTGGAATGCGAGGCGGGCTTTCCAGGCATCCATCCGCGAACGGTGCTCTGGAGTCATTCCATATGGGATGTCCTGGAGCTGTCCAACAGGTCTCAATTGTCCGGAAGAAGGAATCCTGGAAGGGGGCATCCCACAACTCCCAACGTGGGAAAACCTCAATGGTCTCGAGATTCCGCTCCCTTCATGAAGCGGCCGTCATGCTCAGAAACTCCCACCTGAGCCAACGTCTGATCCTCGCCCTGACTTCAGATGCATGAGATATTGGTTCAGATCTGCAGGGGGTACCTGCCGTGCCCTCGCCCTGAAACCCAAGTCTAGCTTGTCTTCTCAGACTTCCATCCTCACACTCCTGGCCCCGAAGCCCTCAAGTTTGGCAATTCCGGACCCACAATGCAGCACTCTGCCTGCCCTCTAGAAAAAAAATGATTGCCTCATGAGCTGCCCAGGCACCTTAAATGAGGGTAAACCTACACAGCACTCGACTTTACCCAAATTATATAGTCTAACCTGGGCACTAATGCACTGTTGAACACATCCTGAGCCCGGACCTCCTGACCAATACCCAGAAAGCTGACCGCACACTGAGCACATAAAACCCGCCATGGCCTTAGGTCATCATCTCTTCCCTACCTCAGTTTTCAGGCTTCAGAACCGAGACCTTATCTCCAATCACTGCCCAGGGGTGAGTGTGATGCAGAAATCAGAACTCCTCCTTACCCATGGCAAGAACCCTTGTGGTTGGCACGTTGTCCAATGTTCAGTGTAGGAAAAACCAGCATTCACCCTGAGGCCCCGCCCATTCTTGAGTGCGACGAGGGCATACACACGCATTGTGACCCTCAGCATGAGTCCTGTCCTCTAGTAAGTCCTCTCTGTGGCTGGACCATTAGATGTCATAATGGGCTTGACATGTCCCTAGGCCCCAATTTTTAACCAGATTTCTGATTGTCCAGTCGCCCCTCCCCAGGGCTCTACTCTGGAATCCATCATTTGGTGGGACACCTGAGGTTAAAAAAGAAAAAAAACTACAACAACAACAACAACAAAAAAAACGGACTTCTTCCAGCCCACAGAATGACCGCAAACTCTTTGGATGGGGCCAAACCACCAGAGAGTAAGACTCGTCCATTTCCCATGAAGTCACCCAGAAATTCCACGACCATGAGTGACATGATATCCAGAGACAAAAACTTGAGCAGAGCCTCACACTCGCCCTTCTTTCAAATCCCGAAGAGTTCTCCTCATGGTCTGTAGATCAGTCCTGCCATACCTATGACCCGAAACATAAGCCGAGTTTGTGTTTTCAGACAACTGTCCAAACAGCTCTGGCCTACACAACCTACAGGCTCAGGCCCCTGGAGCCAAATCTGAAGACTGTACTTGCCCTCTCCAAGGGAATTGTGTGTGCCCATTCCAATGGCCACAACCCTTCTAATAGGATAAACCTCCAAAGTCCCTGATCCATCTCAATAGTGGTGGCTTCCCAGGAAAAACAGGGGCAATCTGAGCCCAACTGAGCACTTACCTGGACTCAGAACCATAGACAGATGTCCCCAGAGGTAAAAAGGAAAGAACAGGCCCCTAGGCACTAATCAGATCCATTGCTTTGTTTTCCAGGCATCTCTCCTCAGAGGCCTGGATTTCAAAAGCAGCATATAGCTGTTTCTTGACTCACCCATCAGAAAACATCTCATCTACACATGGGAAACTTGCACGTTGGAGCTGTGTCAAAGCCTTTGTTTAGGAGAACCCTTTAGGGGCCCAGTGCCACCGCTTCATTCCAAGGTCTCCATAGACACAAAAGCACGTTAGGACCCATCCCCAGGGGTGTCCATTTCAACTCAGCGTCCTCGGTTGCTCCCCACAGATCCAGGAAATCTAACCTGTCTTGTTGCTAGGAGACAATAGGAATGCGAGGTGGGCTACCCAGCCATCCATCCTTAGAACCCTGCTCAGAATCATTGGCCTGGAGCCAAAAAACAGGTCTCAATTGTCCTGCCGAAGACTCTCTGCAGTTTGGAGCTTCTCACAACTCACATCGTGGGAAAACACCCATGGCCTCGTGATGCCCCCCTATTCATGAAGGGGCCATCAGGGTCAGAAACTCCAACCTGAGCGATCGTCTGATCCTCGCCCTGATTTCAGATGCACGAGATCTCGATTCAGGTCTGTAGATTGTGCCTGCCATGGCCTCACCCAGAAACCTAAGCCTAGCTTGTGTTCTCAGACTTTTGTCGTCAGACTACTGGCCCACAAGCCCTCCAGTTTGGTAATCCAGAACTACATGCAGCATTCTGCGGCCCTCCAGAAGAAAAACATTGTCTTCTGGGGCTACCCAGTAACTCCAAATGAGGATCAACCTGCACTGACAATGGCTGTACCCCAAATACATAGGCTGACCAGGGCACTAATGCCCTTTCTGACACAGCCTGAGCCTGGACCCCCTGGCCCCTCCCAGACAGCTGGCCGCACACTGAGCACATCGAGCCGCCATGGCCTTAGGTCGTCATCTCTTCCCAACCTCGGTTTTCAGGTTTCAGAACCTAGACCTTATCTCCAATCACTGCTCAGGGTTGAAGGTGATGCAGAAATCAGAACTCCTTCCCCATGGCAAGAAACCTTGTGGTTGGCATGTTGTCCAACGTTCAGTGTCCTTGAAACCAGTGTGGCCCATGAGGCCCCGCCCATGCTCGCGGGCCACATTGGTCACAAACACACATTGTGACCCTCAGGCTGAGCCCAGTCCTCAAGTAAGGCCACTCAGTGGCTGGATGAAGAGATAGCATATTGGGCTTGCCATGCCCCTAGGCCCCAATTTTTCACCATAGTTCGGATTGTCCCTTCAGTCTTCCCCACGGCTTTGCTTTGGAATTCCTCTTTTGGTGGGACACCTGAGGTAACAAAACTGAAATGAGTCCTCCCATCCCACAGATTGACGAAAAGCAATTGGGAATCGGGCCAAATCCTCAGAGAGGAAGATTCGTCCATGGCCCATGAGGCCTCCCCGACATTCCACGGCCATCACTGATACAAAATCCAGAGACAAAAGCCTGAGCAATCGCCACAGACTCGCACTTTCTTCATATCCTGTAGAGTTCTTCTCATGGTTTGTAGATCGGGCCTGCCATACCTACGTCCCCAAACCTAAGCTGAGTTTGTGTTTTCAGACTTCTGTCCTCAAAGTCTTGGGCCACACGCCCTCCAGGCTGGGCCCCTGGAGCCACACATTAGGACGGTGCCTACCAATCCATGGGAATTCTGCCCATTCCATGGTCCAAAATCGTACAAATTAGGAGAAACCTCCAACGACCCTTAGGCCATCCCAATAGTGTGGGTCACCCGGAACAAACAAGGGGTGTCTGACACCAGCTGATAATCGACCTCCACTCATACCATAGATGGATGTCCCCAGAGAAGAAGATTGAACCAGACAGGACCCTAGGCCATAATAGGATCCATTGCTTTGGGTTACAGGCATGTGTCCTCAAAAGCCTGATTCCAATATGAGCATAGGGGTTTTCCTGAGGCACCCATCAGAACTCATCTCGTCTCCACAAGTAAACCTGTGCATGGGAGCCATGTCCAAAGCTTAGGAAAGTACTTCAGGTTGCCGGTGCCACCGCCCCATTCCAAGGCCCTCATGGACACAAAAACACATTAGGACACATCCTCAGGAAAGTCCATTTCAACTCAGCCACCGAGGTTGCTCCCGCAGAGCCATCAGATCTAAACTGTCTTGTTGCTAGTAGACAATTGGAATGCGAGGCGGGCTACCCAGGCATCCATCCGCGAACGGTGCTCTGGAGTCATTCCATATGGGATGTCCTGGAGCTGTCCAACAGGTCTCAATTGTCCGGAAGAAGGAATCCTGGAAGGGGGCATCCCACAACTCCCAACGTGGGAAAACCTCAATGGCCTCGAGATTCCGCTCCCTTCATGAAGCGGCCGTCATGCTCAGAAACTCCCACCTGAGCCAACGTCTGATCCTCGCCCTGACTTCAGATGCATGAGATATTGGTTCAGATCTGCAGGGGGTACCTGCCGTGCCCTCGCCCTGAAACCCAAGTCTAGCTTGTCTTCTCAGACTTCCATCCTCACACTCCTGGCCCCAAAGCCCTCAAGTTTGGCAATTCCGGACCCACAATGCAGCACTCTGCCTGCCCTCTAGAAAAAAAAATGATTGCCTCATGAGCTGCCCAGGCACCTTAAATGAGGGTAAACCTACACAGCACTCGACTTTACCCAAATTATATAGTCTAACCTGGGCACTAATGCACTGTTGAACACATCCTGAGCCCGGACCTCCTGACCAATACCCAGAAAGCTGACCGCACACTGAGCACATAAAACCCGCCATGGCCTTAGGTCATCATCTCTTCCCTACCTCAGTTTTCAGGCTTCAGAACCGAGACCTTATCTCCAATCACTGCCCAGGGGTGAGTGTGATGCAGAAATCAGAACTCCTCCTTACCCATGGCAAGAACCCTTGTGGTTGGCACGTTGTCCAATGTTCAGTGTAGGAAAAACCAGCATTCACCCTGAGGCCCCGCCCATTCTTGAGTGCGACGAGGGCATACACACGCATTGTGACCCTCAGCATGAGTCCTGTCCTCTAGTAAGTCCTCTCTGTGGCTGGACCATTAGATGTCATAATGGGCTTGACATGTCCCTAGGCCCCAATTTTTAACCAGATTTCTGATTGTCCAGTCGCCCCTCCCCAGGGCTCTACTCTGGAATCCATCATTTGGTGGGACACCTGAGGTTAAAAAAGAAAAAAAACTACAACAACAACAACAAAAAAAAACGGACTTCTTCCAGCCCACAGAATGACCGCAAACTCTTTGGATGGGGCCAAACCACCAGAGAGTAAGACTCGTCCATTTCCCATGAAGTCACCCAGAAATTCCACGACCATGAGTGACATGATATCCAGAGACAAAAACTTGAGCAGAGCCTCACACTCGCCCTTCTTTCAAATCCCGAAGAGTTCTCCTCATGGTCTGTAGATCAGTCCTGCCATACCTATGACCCGAAACATAAGCCGAGTTTGTGTTTTCAGACAACTGTCCAAACAGCTCTGGCCTACACAACCTACAGGCTCAGGCCCCTGGAGCCAAATCTGAAGACTGTACTTGCCCTCTCCAAGGGAATTGTGTGTGCCCATTCCAATGGCCACAACCCTTCTAATAGGATAAACCTCCAAAGTCCCTGATCCATCTCAATAGTGGTGGCTTCCCAGGAAAAACAGGGGCAATCTGAGCCCAACTGAGCACTTACCTGCACTCAGAACCATAGACAGATGTCCCCAGAGGTAAAAAGGAAAGAACAGGCCCCTAGGCACTAATCAGATCCATTGCTTTGGTTTCCAGGCATCTCTCCTCAGAGGCCTGGATTTCAAAAGCAGCATATAGCTGTTTCTTGACTCACCCATCAGAAAACATCTCATCTACACATGGGAAACTTGCACGTTGGAGCTGTGTCAAAGCCTTTGTTTAGGAGAACCCTTTAGGGGCCCAGTGCCACCGCTTCATTCCAAGGTCTCCATAGACACAAAAGCACGTTAGGACCCATCCCCAGGGGTGTCCATTTCAACTCAGCGTCCTCGGTTGCTCCCCACAGATCCAGGAAATCTAACCTGTCTTGTTGCTAGGAGACAATTGGAATGCGAGGTGGGCTACCCAGCCATCCATCCTTAGAACCCTGCTCAGAATCATTGGCCTGGAGCCAAAAAACAGGTCTCAATTGTCCTGCCGAAGACTCTCTGCAGTTTGGAGCTTCTCACAACTCCCATCGTGGGAAAACACCCATGGCCTCGTGATGCCCCCCTATTCATGAAGGGGCCATCAGGGTCAGAAACTCCAACCTGAGCGATCGTCTGATCCTCGCCCTGATTTCAGATGCACGAGATCTCGATTCAGGTCTGTAGATTGTGCCTGCCATGGCCTCACCCAGAAACCTAAGCCTAGCTTGTGTTCTCAGACTTTTGTCGTCAGACTTCTGGCCCACAAGCCCTCCAGTTTGGCAATCCAGAACTACATGCAGCATTCTGCGGCCCTCCAGAAGAAAAACATTGTCTTCTGGGGCTACCCAGTAACTCCAAATGAGGATCAACCTGCACCGACAATGGCTGTACCCCAAATACATAGGCTGACCAGGGCACTAATGCCCTTTCTGACACAGCCTGAGCCTGGACCCCCTGGACCCTCCCAGACAGCTGGCCGCACACTGAGCACATCGAGCCGCCATGGCCTTAGGTCGTCATCTCTTCCCAACCTCGGTTTTCAGGTTTCAGAACCTAGACCTTATCTCCAATCACTGCCCAGGGTTGAAGGTGATGCAGAAATCAGAACTCCTTCCCCCCATGGCAAAAAACCTTGTGGTTGGTATGTTGTCCAACGTTCAGTGTAGTTGAAACCAGTGTGGCCCATGAGGCCCCGCCCATGCTGGCGGGCCACATTGGTCACAAACACACATTGTGACGCTCAGGCTGAGCCCAGTCCTCAAGTAAGGCCGCTCAGTGGCTGGATGAAGAGATAGCATATTGGGCTTGCCATGCCCCTAGGCCCCAATTTTTAACCATAGTTCGGGTTGACCCTTCAGTCTTCCCCACGGCTTGGCTTTGGAATTCCTCTTTTGGTGGGACACCTGAGGTAACAAAACTGAAATGAGTCCTCCCATCCCACAGATTGACGAAAAGCAATTGGGAATCGGGCCAAATCCTCAGAGAGGAAGATTCGTCCATGGCCCATGAGGCCTCCGCGACATCCCACGGCCATCGCTGATACAAAATCCAGAGACAAAAGCCTGAGCAAGCGCCTCAGACTCGCAGTTTCTTCATATCCTGAAGAGTTCTTCTCATGGTTTGTAGATCGGGCCTGCCATACCTACGTCCCCAAACCTAAGCTGAGTTTGTGTTTTCAGACTTCTGTCCTCAAAGTCTTGGGCCCCACACCCTCCAGGCTGGGCCGCTGGAGCCACACATTAGGACTGTGCCTACCAATCCATGGGAATTCTGCCCATTCCATGGTCCAAAATCGTACAAATTAGGAGAAACCTCCAAAGTCCCTGAGGCCATCCCAATAGTGTAGGTCGCCCGGAACAAACAAGGGCTGTCTGACACCAGCAGATAATCGACCTCCACTCATACCATAGATGGATGTCCCCAGAGAAGAAGATTGAACCAGACAGGACCCTAGGCCATAATAGGATCCATTGCTTTGGGTTACAGGCATGTGTCCTCAAAAGCCTGATTCCAATACGAGCATAGGGGTTTTCCTGAGGCACCCATCAGAACTCATCTCGTCTCCACAAGGAAACCTGTGCATGGGAGCCATGTCCAAAGCTTAGGAGAGTACTTCAGGGTCCCGGTGTCACCGCCCCATTCCAAGGCCCTCAGGGACACAAAAACACATTAGGACCCATCCTCAGGAAAGTCCATTTCAACTCAGCCACCCCGGTTGCTCCGGCAGAGCCATCAGATCTAAACTGTCTTGTTGCTAGGAGACAATTGGAATGCGAGGCGGGCTTCCCAGGCATCCATCCGCGAACGGTGCTCTGGAGTCATTCCATATGGGATGTCCTGGAGCTGTCCAACAGGTCTCAATTGTCCCGCAGAAGGAATCCTTGAAGGGGGCATCCCACAACTCCCAACGTGGGAAAACCTCAATGGTCTCGAGATTCCGCTCCCTTCATGAAGCGGCCGTCATGCTCAGAAACTCCAACCTGAGCCAACGTCTAATCCTCGCCCTGACTTCAGATGCATGAGATATTAGTTCAGATCTGCATGGGGTACCTGCCGTGCCCTCGCCCTGAAACCCAAGTCTAGCTTGTCTTCTCAGACTTCCGTCCTCAAACTCCTGGCCCCGAAGCCCTCAAGTTTGGCAATTCCGGACTCACAATGCAGCACTCTGCCTGCCCTCTAGAAAAAAAATTATTGCCTCATGAGCTGCCCAGGCACCTTAAATGAGGGTAAAGCTACACAGCACTCGACTTTACCCAAATTATATAGTCTAACCTGGGCACTAATGCACTGTCGAACACAACCTGAGCCCGGACCTCCTGACCAACACCCAGAAAGCTGACCGCACCCTGAGCACATAAAACCCGCCATGGCCTTAGGTCATCATCTCTTCCCTACCTCAGTTTTCAGGCTTCAGAACCGAGACCATATCTCCAATCACTGCCCAGGGGTGAGTGTGATGCAGAAGTCAGAACTCCTCCTTACCCATGGCAAGAACCCTTGTGGTTGGCACGTTGTCCAACGTTCACTGTAGGAAAAACCAGCATTCACCCTGAGGGCCCGCCCATTCTTGAGTGCGACGAGGGCATACACACGCATTGTGACCCTCAGCATGAGTCCTGTCCTCTAGTAAGTCCTCTCAGTGGCTGGACCATTAGATGTCATAATGGGCTTGACATGTCCCTAGGCCCCAATTTTTAACCAGATTTCTGATTGTCCAATCGCCCCTCCCCAGGGCTCTACTCTGGAATCCATCATTTGGTGGGACACCTGAGGTTAAAAAAGAAAAAAACTACAACAACAACACAAAAAAAAAAAACGGACTTCTTCCAGCCCACAGAATGACCGCAAACTCTTTGGACGGGGCCAAACCACCAGAGAGTAAGACTCGTCCATTTCCCATGAAGTCACCCAGAAATTCCACGACCATGAGTGACATGATATCCAGAGACAAAAACTTGAGCAGAGCCTCACACTCGCCCTTCTTTTAAATCCCGAAGAGTTCTCCTCATGGTCTGTAGATCAGTCCTGCCATACCTATGACCCGAAACATAAGCCGAGTTTGTGTTTTCAGACAACTGTCCAAACAGCTCTCGCCTACACAACCTACAGGCTCAGGCCCCTGGAGCCAAATCTGAAGACTGTACTTGCCCTCTCCAAGGGAATTGTGTGTGCCCATTCCAATGGCCACAACCCTTCTAATAGGATAAACCTCCAAAGTCCCTGATCCATCTCAATAGTGGTGGCTTCCCAGGAAAAACAGGGGCAATCTGAGCCCAACTGAGCACTTACCTGCACTCAGAACCATAGACAGATGTCCCCAGAGGTAAAAAGGAAAGAACAGGCCCCTAGGCACTAATCAGATCCATTGCTTTGGTTTCCAGGCATCTCTCCTCAGAGGCCTGGATTTCAAAAGCAGCATATAGCTGTTTCTTGACTCACCCATCAGAAAACATCTCATCTACACATGGGAAACTTGCACGTTGGAGCTGTGTCAAAGCCTTTGTTTAGGAGAACCCTTTAGGGGCCCAGTGCCACCGCTTCATTCCAAGGTCTCCATAGACACAAAAGCACGTTAGGACCCATCCCCAGGGGTGTCCATTTCAACTCAGCGTCCTCGGTTGCTCCCCACAGATCCAGGAAATCTAACCTGTCTTGTTGCTAGGAGACAATTGGAATGCGAGGTGGGCTACCCAGCCATCCATCCTTAGAACCCTGCTCAGAATCATTGGCCTGGAGCCAAAAAACAGGTCTCAATTGTCCTGCCGAAGACTCTCTGCAGTTTGGAGCTTCTCACAACTCCCATCGTGGGAAAACACCCATGGCCTCGTGATGCCCCCCTATTCATGAAGGGGCCATCAGGGTCAGAAACTCCAACCTGAGCGATCGTCTGATCCTCGCCCTGATTTCAGATGCACGAGATCTCGATTCAGGTCTGTAGATTGTGCCTGCCATGGCCTCACCCAGAAACCTAAGCCTAGCTTGTGTTCTCAGACTTTTGTCGTCAGACTTCTGGCCCACAAGCCCTCCAGTTTGGCAATCCAGAACTACATGCAGCATTCTGCGGCCCTCCAGAAGAAAAACATTGTCTTCTGGGGCTACCCAGTAACTCCAAATGAGGATCAACCTGCACCGACAATGGCTGTACCCCAAATACATAGGCTGACCAGGGCACTAATGCCCTTTCTGACACAGCCTGAGCCTGGACCCCCTGGACCCTCCCAGACAGCTGGCCGCACACTGAGCACATCGAGCCGCCATGGCCTTAGGTCGTCATCTCTTCCCAACCTCGGTTTTCAGGTTTCAGAACCTAGACCTTATCTCAAATCACTGCCCAGGGTTGAAGGTGATGCAGAAATCAGAACTCCTTCCCCTCATGGCAAAAAACCTTGTGGTTGGCATGTTGTCCAACGTTCAGTGTCGTTGAAACCAGTGTGGCCCATGAGGCCCCGCCCATGCTGGCGGGCCACATTGGTCACAAACACACATTGTGACGCTCAGGCTGAGCCCAGTCCTCAAGTAAGGCCGCTCAGTGGCTGGATGAAGAGATAGCATATTGGGCTTGCCATGCCCCTAGGCCCCAATTTTTAACCATAGTTCGGGTTGACCCTTCAGTCTTCCCCACGGCTTGGCTTTGGAATTCCTCTTTTGGTGGGACACCTGAGGTAACAAAACTGAAATGAGTCCTCCCATCCCACAGATTGACGAAAAGCAATTGGGAATCGGGCCAAATCCTCAGAGAGGAAGATTCGTCCATGGCCCATGAGGCCTCCGCGACATCCCACGGCCATCGCTGATACAAAATCCAGAGACAAAAGCCTGAGCAAGCGCCTCAGACTCGCAGTTTCTTCATATCCTGAAGAGTTCTTCTCATGGTTTGTAGATCGGGCCTGCCATACCTACGTCCCCAAACCTAAGCTGAGTTTGTGTTTTCAGACTTCTGTCCTCAAAGTCTTGGGCCCCACACCCTCCAGGCTGGGCCGCTGGAGCCACACATTAGGACTGTGCCTACCAATCCATGGGAATTCTGCCCATTCCATGGTCCAAAATCGTACAAATTAGGAGAAACCTCCAAAGTCCCTGAGGCCATCCCAATAGTGTAGATCGCCCGGAACAAACAAGGGCTGTCTGACACCAGCAGATAATCGACCTCCACTCATACCATAGATGGATGTCCCCAGAGAAGAAGATTGAACCAGACAGGACCCTAGGCCATAATAGGATCCATTGCTTTGGGTTACAGGCATGTGTCCTCAAAAGCCTGATTCCAATACGAGCATAGGGGTTTTCCTGAGGCACCCATCAGAACTCATCTCGTCTCCACAAGGAAACCTGTGCATGGGAGCCATGTCCAAAGCTTAGGAGAGTACTTCAGGGTCCCGGTGCCACCGCCCCATTCCAAGGCCCTCAGGGACATAAAAACACATTAGGACCCATCCTCAGGAAAGTCCATTTCAACTCAGCCACCCCGGTTGCTCCGGCAGAGCCATCAGATCTAAACTGTCTTGTTGCTAGGAGACAATTGGAATGCGAGGCGGGCTTCCCAGGCATCCATCCGCGAACGGTGCTCTGGAGTCATTCCATATGGGATGTCCTGGAGCTGTCCAACAGGTCTCAATTGTCCCGCAGAAGGAATCCTTGAAGGGGGCATCCCACAACTCCCAACGTGGGAAAACCTCAATGGCCTCGAGATTCCGCTCCCTTCATGAAGCGGCCGTCATGCTCAGAAACTCCCACCTGAGCCAACGTCTGATCCTCGCCCTGACTTCAGATGCATGAGATATTGGTTCAGATCTGCATGGGGTACCTGCCGTGCCCTCGCCCTGAAACCCAAGTCTAGCTTGTCTTCTCAGACTTCCGTCCTCACACTCCTGGCCCCGAAGCC
Source organism: Mustela nivalis (assembly GCF_964662115.1). NCBI lineage: Eukaryota > Metazoa > Chordata > Mammalia > Carnivora > Mustelidae > Mustela > Mustela nivalis. Next base: position 1,947,260 of record NW_028136554.1, read on the forward strand.
CTCAAGTTTGGCAATTCCGGACTCACAATGCAGCACTCTGCCTGCCCTCTAGAAAAAAAATTATTGCCTCATGAGCTGCCCAGGCACCTTAAATGAGGGTAAACCTACACAGCACTCGACTTTAATCAAATTATATAGTTTAACCTGGGCACTAATGCACTGTCGAACACAACCTGAGCCCGGACCTCCTGACCAACACCCAGAAAGCTGACCGCACCCTGAGCACATAAAACCCGCCATGGCCTTAGGTCATCATCTCTTCCCTACCTCAGTTTTCAGGCTTCAGAACCGAGACCATATCTCCAATCACTGCCCAGGGGTGAGTGTGATGCAGAAGTCAGAACTCCTCCTTACCCATGGCAAGAACCCTTGTGGTTGGCACGTTGTCCAACGTTCACTGTAGGAAAAACCAGCATTCACCCTGAGGGCCCGCCCATTCTTGAGTGCGACGAGGGCATACACACGCATTGTGACCCTCAGCATGAGTCCTGTCCTCTAGTAAGTCCTCTCAGTGGCTGGACCATTAGATGTCATAATGGGCTTGACATGTCCCTAGGCCCCAATTTTTAACCAGATTTCTGATTGTCCAGTCGCCCCTCCCCAGGGCTCTACTCTGGAATCCATCATTTGGAGGGACACCTGAGGTTAAAAAAGTAAAAAACAACAACAACAACAAAAAAAAAACGGACTTCTTCCAGCCCACAGAATGAACGCAATCTCTTTGGACGTGGCCAAATCACCAGAGAGTAAGACTCGTCCATTTCCCATGAAGTCACCCAGAAATTCAACGACCATGAGTGACACGATATCCAGGACAAAAACTTGAGCAGAGCCTCACACTCGCCCTTCTTTCAAATCCTGAAGACTTCTCCTCATGGTCTGTAGATCAGTCCTGCCATACCTATGACCCGAAACATAAGCCGAGTTTGTGTTTTCAGACAACTGTCCAAACAGCCCTGGCCTACACAACCTACAGGCTCAGGCCCCTGGAGCCAAACCTGAGGACTGTACTTGCCCTCTCCAAGGGAATTGTGTGTGCCCATTCCAATGGCCACAACCCTTCTCATAGGATAAACCTCCAAAGTCCCTGATCCATCTCAATAGTGTTGGCTTGCCAGGAAAATCAGGGGCAATCTGAGCCCAACTGAGCACCTACCTGCACTCAGACCCATAGACAGATGTCCCCAGAGGTAAAAAGGAAAGAACAGGCCCCTAGGCACTAATCAGATCCATTGCTTTGGTTTCCAGGCATCTCTCCTCAGAGGCCTGGATTTCAAAAGCAGCATATAGGTGTTTCTTTACTCACCCATCAGAAAACATCCCATCTACACATGGGAAACTTTCACGTTGGAGCTGTGTCAAAGCCTTTGTTTAGGAGAACCCTTTTGGGTCCCAGTGCCACCTCTTCATTCCAAGGTCTCCATAGACACAAAGGCACGTTAGGACCCATCCCCAGGGGTGTCCATTTTAACTCAGCGTCCTCGGTTGCTTCCCACAGATCCAGGAGATCTAACCTGTCTTGTTGCTAGGAGAAAATTGGAATGCGAGGTCGGCTACTCATGCATCCATCCTTAGAACCCTGCTCAGAATAATTGGCTTGGAGCCAAACAACAGGTCTCAATTGTCCTGCAGAAGACTCTCTGCAGTTTGGAGCTTCTCACAACTCCCATCGTGGGAAAACACCCATGGCCTCGTGAAGCCCCCCCCCCATTCATGAAGGGGACATCAGGGACAGAAACTCCAACCTGAGCGATCGTCTGATCCTCGCCCTGACTTCAGATGCACGAGATCTCGATTCAGGTCTGTAGATTGTGCCTGCCATGGCCTCACCCAGAAACCTAAGCCTAGCTTGTGTTCTCAGACTTTTGTCGTCAGACTACTAGCCCACAAGCCCTCCTGTTTGGCAATCCAGAACTACAATGCAGCACACTGCCGGCCCTCCAGAAGAAAAACATTGTCCTCTGGGGCTACCCAGTAACCCCAAATGAGGATCAACCTGCACCGACCTTGGCTGTACCCCAAATACATAGGCTGACCAGGGCACTAATGCCATTTCTGACACAGCCTGAGCCTGGACCCCGTGGACCCTCCCAGACAGCTGGCCACACACTGAGCACATGGAGCTGCCATGGCCTTAGGTCGTCATCTCTTCCCAACCTCGGTTTTCAGGTTTCAGAACCTAGACATTATCTCCAATCACTGCCCAGGGTTGAAGGTGATGCAGAAATCAGAACTCCTTCCCCATGGCAAGAAACCTTGTGGTTGGCATGTTGTCCAACGTTCAGTGTAGTTGAAACCAGTGTGGCCCATGATGCCCCGCCCATGCTCGCGGGCCACATTGGTCACAAACACACATTGTGACGCTCAGGCTGAGCCCAGTCCTCACGTAAGGTCACTCAGTGGCTGGATGAAGAGATAGCATATTGGGCTTGCCATGCCCCTAGGCCCCAATTTTTAACCATAGTTCGGGTTGACCCTTCAGTCTTCCCCACGGCTTGGCTTTGGAATTCCTCTTTTGGTGGGACACCTGAGGTAACAAAACTGAAATGAGTCCTCCCATCCCACAGATTGACGAAAAGCAATTGGGAATCGGGCCAAATCCTCAGAGAGGAAGATTCGTCCATGGCCCATGAGGCCTCCCCGACATTCCACGGCCATCGCTGATACAAAATCCAGAGACAAAAGCCTGAGCAAGCGCCTCAGACTCGCACTTTCTTCATATCCTGAAGAGTTCTTCTCATGGTTTGTAGATCGGGCCTACCATACCTACGTCCCCAAACCTAAGATGAGATTGTGTTTTCAGACTTCAGTCCTCAAAGTCTTGGGCAAACCACCCTGCAGGGTGGGCCCCTTGAGCCACACATTAGGACTGTGCCTACCAATCCATGGGAATTCTGCCCATTCCATGGTCCAAAATCGTACAAATTAGGAGAGACCTCCAAAGTCCCTGAGGCCATCCCAATAGTGTAGGTCGCCCGGAACAAACAAGGGCTGTCTGACACCAGCTGATAATCGACCTCCACTCATACCATAGATGGATGTCCCCAGAGAAGAAGATTGAACCAGACAGGACCCTAGGCCATAATAGGATCCATTGCTTTGGGTTACAGGCATGTGTCCTCAAAAGCCTGATTCCAATACGAGCATAGGGGTTTTCCTGAGGCACCCATCAGAACTCATCTCGTCTCCACAAGGAAACCTGTGCATGGGAGCCATGTCCAAAGCTTAGGAGAGTACTTCAGGGTCCGGGTGCCACCACCCCATTCCAAGGCCCTCATGGACACAAAAACACATTAGGACCCATCCTCAGGAAAGTCCATTTCAACTCAGCCACCTCAGTTGCTCCGGCAGAGCAAACAGATCTAAACTGTCTTGTTGCTAGGAGACAATTGGAATACGAGGCGGGCTTCCCAGGCATCCATCCGTGAACGGTGCTCTGGAGTCATTCCAAATGGGATGTCCTGGAGCTGTCCAACAGGTCTCAATTGTCCCGCAGAAGGAATCCTTGAATGGGGCATCCCACAACTCCCAACGTGGGAAAACCTCAATGGCCTCGAGATTCCGCTCCCAGCATGAAGGGGCCGTCATGCTCAGAAACTCCAACCTGAGCCAACGTCTGATCCTCGCCCTGACTTCAGATGCATGAGATATTGGTTCAGATCTGCAGGGGGTACCTACCGTGCCCTTGCCCTGAAACCCAAGTCTAGCTTGTCTTCTCAGACTTCCGTCCTCACACTCCTGGCCCCGAAGCCCTCAAGTTTGGCAATTCCGGACCCACAATGCAGCACTCTGCCTGCCCTCTAGAAAAAAAATTATTGCCTCATGAGCTGCCCAGGCACCTTAAATGAGGGTAAACCTACACAGCACTCGACTTTACCCAAATTATATAGTCTAACCTGGGCACTAATGCACTGTCGAACACATCCTGAGCCCGGACCTCCTGACCAACACCCAGAAAGCTGACCGCACACTGAGCACATAAAACCCGCCATGGCCTTAGGTCATCATCTCTTCCCTACCTCAGTTTTCAGGCTTCAGAACCGAGACCTTATCTCCAATCACTGCCCAGGGGTGAGTGTGATGCAGAAATCAGAACTCCTCCTTACCCATGTCAAGAACCCTTGTGGTTGGCAGGTTGTCCAACGTTCAGTGTAGGAGAAACCAGCATTCACCCTGAGGCCCCGTCCATTCTTGAGTGCGACGAGGGCATACACACGCATTGTGACCCTCAGCATGAGTCCTGTCCTCTAGTAAGTCCTCTCAGTGGCTGGACCATTAGATGTCATAATGGGCTTGACATGTCCCTAGGCCCCAATTTTTAACCAGATTTCTGATTGTCCAGTCGCCCCTCCCCAGGGCTCTACTCTGGAATCCATCATTTGGTGGGACACCTGAGGTTAAAAAAGAAAAAAACTACAACAACAACAACAAAAAAAAACGGACTTCTTCCAGCCCACAGAATGACCGCAAACTCTTTGGACGGGGCCAAACCACCAGAGAGTAAGACTCGTCCATTTCCCATGAAGTCACCCAGAAATTCCACGAACATGAGTGACATGATATCCAGAGACAAAAACTTGAGCAGAGCCTCACACTCGCCCTTCTTTCAAATCCCGAAGAGTTCTCCTCATGGTCTGTAGATCAGTCCTGCCATACCTATGACCCGAAACATAAGCCGAGTTTGTGTTTTCAGACAACTGTCCAAACAGCTCTGGCCTACACAACCTACAGGCTCAGGCCCCTGAGGCCAAATCTGAAGACTGTACTTGCCCTCTCCAAGGGAATTGTGTGTGCCCATTCCAATGGCCACAACCCTTCTAATAGGATAAACCTCCAAAGTCCCTGATCCATCTCAATAGTGGTGGCTTCCCAGGAAAAACAGGGGCAATCTGAGCCCAACTGAGCACCTACCTGCACTCAGACCCATAGCAGATGTCCCCAGAGGTAAAAAGAAAAGAACAGGCCCCTAGGTACAAAACAGATCCATTGCTTTGGTGTCCAGGCATCTCTCCTCAGAGGCCTGGATTTCAAAAGCAGCATATAGCTGTTTCTTGACTCACCCATCAGAAAACATCTCATCTACACATGGGAAACTTGCACGTTGGAGCTGTGTCAAAGCCTTTGTTTAGGAGAACCCTTTAGGGGCCCAGTGCCACCGCTTCATTCCAAGGTCTCCATAGACACAAAAGCACGTTAGGACCCATCCCCAGGGGTGTCCAATTCAACTCAGCGTCCTCGGTTGCTCCCCACAGATCCAGGAGATCTAACCTGTCTTGTTGCTAGGAGACAATTGGAATGCGAGGTGGGCTACCCAGCCATCCATCCTTAGAACCCTGCTCAGAATCATTGGCCTGGAGCCAAAAAACAGGTCTCAATTGTCCTGCCGAAGACTCTCTGCAGTTTGGAGCTTCTCACAACTCCCATCGTGGGAAAACACCCATGGCCTCGTGATGCCCCCCTATTCATGAAGGGGCCATCAGGGTCAGAAACTCCAACCTGAGCGATCGTCTGATCCTCGCCCTGATTTCAGATGCACGAGATCTCGATTCAGGTCTGTAGATTGTGCCTGCCATGGCCTCACCCAGAAACCTAAGCCTAGCTTGTGTTCTCAGACTTTTGTCGTCAGACTACTGGCCCACAAGCCCTCCAGTTTGGCAATCCAGAACTACATGCAGCATTCTGCGGCCCTCCAGAAGAAAAACATTGTCTTCTGGGGCTACCCAGTAACCCCAAATGAGGATCAACCTGCACCGACCATGGCTGTACCCCAAATACATAGGCTGACCAGGGCACTAATGCCCTTTCTGACACAGCCTGAGCCTGGACCCCCTGGACCCTCCCAGACAGCTGGCCGCACACTGAGCACATCGAGCCGCCATGGCCTTAGGTCGTCATCTCTTCCCAACCTCGGTTTTCAGGTTTCAGAACCTAGACCTTATCTCCAATCACTGCCCAGGGTTGAAGGTGATGCAGAAATCAGAACTCCTTCCCCCCATGGCAAAAAACCTTGTGGTTGGCATGTTGTCCAACGTTCAGTGTAGTTGAAACCAGTGTGTCCCATGAGGCCCCGCCCATGCTCGCGGGCCACATTGGTCACAAACACACATTGTGACGCTCAGGCTGAGCCCAGTCCTCAAGTAAGGCCGCTCAGTGGCTGGATGAAGAGATAGCATATTGGGCTTGCCATGCCCCTAGGCCCCAATTTTTAACCATAGTTCGGGTTGACCCTTCAGTCTTCCCCACGGCTTGGCTTTGGAATTCCTCTTTTGGTGGGACACCTGAGGTAACAAAACTGAAATGAGTCCTCCCATCCCACAGATTGACGAAAAGCAATTGGGAATCGGGCCAAATCCTCAGAGAGGAAGATTCGTCCATGGCCCATGAGGCCTCCGCGACATCCCACGGCCATCGCTGATACAAAATCCAGAGACAAAAGCCTGAGCAAGCGCCTCAGACTCGCACTTTCTTCATATCCTGAAGAGTTCTTCTCATGGTTTGTAGATCGGGCCTGCCATACCTACGTCCCCAAACCTAAGCTGAGTTTGTGTTTTCAGACTTCTGTCCTCAAAGTCTTGGGCCCCACACCCTCCAGGCTGGGCCCCTGGAGCCACACATTAGGACTGTGCCTACAAATCCATGGGAATTCTGCCCATTCCATGGTCCAAAATCGTACAAATTAGGAGAAACCTCCAAAGTCCCTGAGGCCATCCCAATAGTGTAGGTCGGCCGGAACAAACAAGGGCTGTCTGACACCAGCTGATAATCGACCTCCACTCATACCATAGATGGATGTCCCCAGAGAAGAAGATTGAACCAGACAGGACCCTAGGCCATAATAGGATCCATTGCTTTGGGTTACAGGCATGTGTCCTCAAAAGCCTGATTCCAATACGAGCATAGGGGTTTTCCTGAGGCACCCATCAGAACTCATCTCGTCTCCACAAGGATACCTGTGCATGGGAGCCATGTCCAAAGCTTAGGAGAGTACTTCAGGGTCCCGGTGCCACCGCCCCATTCCAAGGCCCTCATGGACACAAAAACACATTAGGACCCATCCTCAGGAAAGTCCATTTCAACTCATCCACCCCGGTTGCTCCGGCAGAGCCATCAGATCTAAACTGTCTTGTTGCTAGGAGACAATTGGAATGCGAGGCGGGCTTCCCAGGCATCCATCCGCGAACGGTGCTCTGGAGTCATTCCATATTGGATGTCCTGGAGCTGTCCAACAGGTCTCAATTGTCCCGCAGAAGGAATCCTTGAAGGGGGCATCCCACAACTCCCAACGTGGGAAAACCTCAATGGCCTCGAGATTCCGCTCCCTTCATGAAGCGGCCGTCATGCTCAGAAACTCCCACCTGAGCCAACGTCTGATCCTCGCCCTGACTTCAGATGCATGAGATATTGGTTCAGATCTGCATGGGGTACCTGCCGTGCCCTCGCCCTGAAACCCAAGTCTAGCTTGTCTTCTCAGACTTCCGTACTCACACTCCTGGCCCCGAAGCCCTCAAGTTTGGCAATTCCGGACTCACAATGCAGCACTCTGCCTGCCCTCTAGAAAAAAAATTATTGCCTCATGAGCTGCCCAGGCACCTTAAATGAGGGTAAACCTACACAGCACTCGACTTTACCCAAATTATATAGTCTAACCTGGGCACTAATGCACTGTCGAACACAACCTGAGCCCGGACCTCCTGACCAACACCCAGAAAGCTGACCGCACCCTGAGCACATAAAACCCGCCATGGCCTTAGGTCATCATCTCTTCCCTACCTCAGTTTTCAGGCTTCAGAACCGAGACCATATCTCCAATCACTGCCCAGGGGTGAGTGTGATGCAGAAGTCAGAACTCCTCCTTACCCATGGCAAGAACCCTTGTGGTTGGCACGTTGTCCAACGTTCACTGTAGGAAAAACCAGCATTCACCCTGAGGCCCCGCCCATTCTTGAGTGCGACGAGGGCATACACACGCATTGTGACCCTCAGCATGAGTCCTGTCCTCTAGTAAGTCCTCTCAGTGGCTGGACCATTAGATGTCATAATGGGCTTGACATGTCCCTAGGCCCCAATTTTTAACCAGATTTCTGATTGTCCAGTCGCCCCTCCCCAGGGCTCTACTCTGGAATCCATCATTTGGTGGGACACCTGAGGTTAAAAAACAAAAAAACAACAACAACAAAAAAAAAAAAACGGACTTCTTCCAGCCCACAGAATGAACGCAATCTCTTTGGACGTGGCCAAATCACCAGAGAGTAAGACTCGTCCATTTCCCATGAAGTCACCCAGAAATTCAACGACCATGAGTGACACGATATCCAGGACAAAAACTTGAGCAGAGCCTCACACTCGCCCTTCTTTCAAATCCCGAAGACTTCTCCTCATGGTCTGTAGATCAGTCCTGCCATACCTATGACCCGAAACATAAGCCGAGTTTGTGTTTTCAGACAACTTCCAAACAGCCCTGGCCTACACAACCTACAGGCTCAGGCCCCTGGAGCCAAACCTGAGGACTGTACTTGCCCTCTCCAAGGGAATTGTGTGTGCCCATTCCAATGGCCACAACCCTTCTCATAGGATAAACCTCCAAAGTCCCTGATCCATCTCAATAGTGTTGGCTTGCCAGGAAAATCAGGGGCAATCTGAGCCCAACTGAGCACCTACCTGCACTCAGACCCATAGACAGATGTCCCCAGAGGTAAAAAGGAAAGAACAGGCCCCTAGGCACTAATCAGATCCATTGCTTTGGATTCCAGGCATCTCTCCTCAGAGGCCTGGATTTCAAAAGCAGCATATAGGTGTTCTTTACTCACCCATCAGAAAACATCTCATCTACACATGGGAAACTTTCACGTTGGAGCTGTGTCAAAGCCTTTGTTTAGGAGAACCCTTTTGGGCCCCAGTGCCACCTCTACATTCCAAGGTCTCCATAGACACAAAGGCACGTTAGGACCTATCCCCAGGGGTGTCCATTTTAACTCAGCGTCCTCGGTTGCTTCCCACAGATCCAGGAGATCTAACCTGTCTTGTTGCTAGCAGAAAATTGGAATGCGAGGTCGGCTACCCATGCATCCATCCTTAGAACCCTGCTCAGAATAATTGGCTTGGAGCCAAACAACAGGTCTCAATTGTCCTGCAGAAGACTCTCTGCAGTTTGGAGCTTCTCACAACTCCCATCGTGGGAAAACACCCATGGCCTCGTGAAGCCCCCCCCCCATTCATGAAGGGGACATCAGGGACAGAAACTCCAACCTGAGCGATCGTCTGATCCTCGCCCTGACTTCAGATGCACGAGATCTCGATTCAGGTCTGTAGATTGTGCCTGCCATGGCCTCACCCAGAAACCTAAGCCTAGCTTGTGTTCTCAGACTTTTGTCGTCAGACTACTAGCCCACAAGCCCTCCTGTTTGGCAATCCAGAACTACAATGCAGCACACTGCCGGCCCTCCAGAAGAAAATCATTGTCCTCTGGGGCTACCCAGTAACCCCAAATGAGGATCAACCTGCACCGACCTTGGCTGTACCCCAAATACATAGGCTACCAGGGCACTAATGCCATTTCTGACACAGCCTGAGCCTGGACCCCGTGGACCCTCCCAGACAGCTGGCCGCACACTGAGCACATGGAGCTGCCATGGCCTTAGGTCGTCATCTCTTCCCAACCTCGGTTTTCAGGTTTCAGAACCTAGACATTATCTCCAATCACTGCCCAGGGTTGAAGGTGATGCAGAAATCAGAACTCCTTCCCCATGGCAAGAAACCTTGTGGTTGGCATGTTTTCCAACGTTCAGTGTAGTTGAAACCAGTGTGGCCCATGATGCCCCGCCCATGCTCGCGGGCCACATTGGTCACAAACACACATTGTGACGCTCAGGCTGAGCCCAGTCCTCAAGTAAGGTCACTCAGTGGCTGGATGAAGAGATAGCATATTGGGCTTGCCATGCCCCTAGGCCCCAATTTTTAACCATAGTTCGGGTTGTCCCCTCAGTCTTCCCCATGGCTTGGCTTTGGAATTCCTCTTTTGGTGGGACACCTGAGGTAACAAAACTGAAATGAGTCCTCCCATCCCACATATTGACGAAAAGCAATTGGGAATCGGGCCAAATCCTCAGAGAGGAAGATTCGTCCATGGCCCATGAGGAATCCCCGACATTCCACGGCCATCGCTGATACAAAATCCAGAGACAAAAGCCTGAGCAAGCGCCTCAGACTCGCACTTTCTTCATATCCTGAAGAGTTCTTCTCATGGTTTGTAGATCGGGCCTGCCATACCTACGTCCACAAACCTAAGATGAGATTGTGTTTTCAGACTTCAGTCCTCAATGTCTTGGGCCAACCAACCTGCAGGGTGGGCCCCTTGACCACACATTAGGACTGTGCCTACCAATCCATGGGAATTCTGCCCATTCCATGGTCCAAAATCATACAAATTAGGAGAAACCTCCAAAGTCCCTGAGGCCATCCCAATAGTGTAGGTCGGCCGGAACAAACAAGGGCTGTCTGACACCAGCTGATAATCGACCTCCACTCATACCATAGATGGATGTCCCCAGAGAAGAAGATTGAACCAGACAGGACCCTAGGCCATAATAGGATCCATTGCTTTGGGTTACAGGCATGTGTCCTCAAAAGCCTGATTCCAATACGAGCATAGGGGTTTTCCTGAGGCACCCATCAGAACTCATCTCGTCTCCACAAGGAAACCTGTGCATGGGAGCCATGTCCAAAGCTTAGGAGAGTACTTCAGGGTCCCGGTGCCACCGCCCCATTCTAAGGCCCTCATGGACACAAAAACACATTAGGACCCATCCTCAGGAAAGTCCATTTCAACTCATCCACCCCGGTTGCTCCGGCAGAGCCATCAGATCTAAACTGTCTTGTTGCTAGGAGACAATTGGAATGCGAGGCGGGCTTCCCAGGCATCCATCCGCGAACGGTGCTCTGGAGTCATTCCATATGGGATGTCCTGGAGCTGTCCAACAGGTCTCAATTGTCCCGCAGAAGGAATCCTTGAAGGGGGCATCCCACAACTCCCAACGTGGGAAAACCTCAATGGCCTCGAGATTCCGCTCCCTTCATGAAGCGGCCGTCATGCTCAGAAACTCCAACCTGAGCCAACGTCTGATCCTCGCCCTGACTTCAGATGCATGAGATATTGGTTCAGATCTGCAGGGGGTACCTGCCGTGCCCTCGCCCTGAAACCCAAGTCTAGCTTGTCTTCTCAGACTTCCGTACTCACACTCCTGGCCCCGAAGCCCTCAAGTTTGGCAATTCCGGACTCACAATGCAGCACTCTGCCTGCCCTCTAGAAAAAAAATTATTGCCTCATGAGCTGCCCAGGCACCTTAAATGAGGGTAAACCTACACAGCACTCGACTTTACCCAAATTATATAGTCTAACCTGGGCACTAATGCACTGTCGAACACAACCTGAGCCCGGACCTCCTGACCAACACCCAGAAAGCTGACCGCACCCTGAGCACATAAAACCCGCCATGGCCTTAGGTCATCATCTCTTCCCTACCTCAGTTTTCAGGCTTCAGAACCGAGACCATATCTCCAATCACTGCCCAGGGGTGAGTGTGATGCAGAAGTCAGAACTCCTCCTTACCCATGGCAAGAACCCTTGTGGTTGGCACGTTGTCCAACGTTCACTGTAGGAAAAACCAGCATTCACCCTGAGGCCCCGCCCATTCTTGAGTGCGACGAGGGCATACACACGCATTGTGACCCTCAGCATGAGTCCTGTCCTCTAGTAAGTCCTCTCAGTGGCTGGACCATTAGATGTCATAATGGGCTTGACATGTCCCTAGGCCCCAATTTTTAACCAGATTTCTGATTGTCCAGTCGCCCCTCCCCAGGGCTCTACTCTGGAATCCATCATTTGGTGGGACACCTGAGGTTAAAAAAGAAAAAAACAACAACAACAAAAAAAAAAAAAAACGGACTTCTTCCAGCCCACAGAATGAACGCAATCTCTTTGGACGTGGCCAAATCACCAGAGAGTAAGACTCGTCCATTTCCCATGAAGTCACCCAGAAATTCAACGACCATGAGTGACACGATATCCAGGACAAAAACTTGAGCAGAGCCTCACACTCGCCCTTCTTTCAAATCCCGAAGACTTCTCCTCATGGTCTGTAGATCAGTCCTGCCATACCTATGACCCGAAACATAAGCCGAGTTTGTGTTTTCAGACAACTTCCAAACAGCCCTGGCCTACACAACCTACAGGCTCAGGCCCCTGGAGCCAAACCTGAGGACTGTACTTGCCCTCTCCAAGGGAATTGTGTGTGCCCATTCCAATGGCCACAACCCTTCTCATAGGATAAACCTCCAAAGTCCCTGATCCATCTCAATAGTGTTGGCTTGCCAGGAAAATCAGGGGCAATCTGAGCCCAACTGAGCACCTACCTGCACTCAGACCCATAGACAGATGTCCCCAGAGGTAAAAAGGAAAGAACAGGCCCCTAGGCACTAATCAGATCCATTGCTTTGGATTCCAGGCATCTCTCCTCAGAGGCCTGGATTTCAAAAGCAGCATATAGGTGTTCTTTACTCACCCATCAGAAAACATCTCATCTACACATGGGAAACTTTCACGTTGGAGCTGTGTCAAAGCCTTTGTTTAGGAGAACCCTTTTGGGCCCCAGTGCCACCTCTACATTCCAAGGTCTCCATAGACACAAAGGCACGTTAGGACCTATCCCCAGGGGTGTCCATTTTAACTCAGCGTCCTCGGTTGCTTCCCACAGATCCAGGAGATCTAACCTGTCTTGTTGCTAGGAGAAAATTGGAATGCGAGGTCGGCTACCCATGCATCCATCCTTAGAACCCTGCTCAGAATAATTGGCTTGGAGCCAAACAACAGGTCTCAATTGTCCTGCAGAAGACTCTCTGCAGTTTGGAGCTTCTCACAACTCCCATCGTGGGAAAACACCCATGGCCTCGTGAAGCCCCCCCCCCATTCATGAAGGGGACATCAGGGACAGAAACTCCAACCTGAGCGATCGTCTGATCCTCGCCCTGACTTCAGATGCACGAGATCTCGATTCAGGTCTGTAGATTGTGCCTGCCATGGCCTCACCCAGAAACCTAAGCCTAGCTTGTGTTCTCAGACTTTTGTCGTCAGACTACTAGCCCACAAGCCCTCCTGTTTGGCAATCCAGAACTACAATGCAGCACACTGCCGGCCCTCCAGAAGAAAATCATTGTCCTCTGGGGCTACCCAGTAACCCCAAATGAGGATCAACCTGCACCGACCTTGGCTGTACCCCAAATACATAGGCTACCAGGGCACTAATGCCATTTCTGACACAGCCTGAGCCTGGACCCCGTGGACCCTCCCAGACAGCTGGCCGCACACTGAGCACATGGAGCTGCCATGGCCTTAGGTCGTCATCTCTTCCCAACCTCGGTTTTCAGGTTTCAGAACCTAGACATTATCTCCAATCACTGCCCAGGGTTGAAGGTGATGCAGAAATCAGAACTCCTTCCCCATGGCAAGAAACCTTGTGGTTGGCATGTTTTCCAACGTTCAGTGTAGTTGAAACCAGTGTGGCCCATGATGCCCCGCCCATGCTCGCGGGCCACATTGGTCACAAACACACATTGTGACGCTCAGGCTGAGCCCAGTCCTCAAGTAAGGTCACTCAGTGGCTGGATGAAGAGATAGCATATTGGGCTTGCCATGCCCCTAGGCCCCAATTTTTAACCATAGTTCGGGTTGTCCCCTCAGTCTTCCCCACGGCTTGGCTTTGGAATTCCTCTTTTGGTGGGACACCTGAGGTAACAAAACTGAAATGAGTCCTCCCATCCCACAGATTGACGAAAAGCAATTGGGAATCGGGCCAAATCCTCAGAGAGGAAGATTCGTCCATGGCCCATGAGGAATCCCCGACATTCCACGGCCATCGCTGATACAAAATCCAGAGACAAAAGCCTGAGCAAGCGCCTCAGACTCGCACTTTCTTCATATCCTGAAGAGTTCTTCTCATGGTTTGTAGATCGGGCCTGCCATACCTACGTCCACAAACCTAAGATGAGATTGTGTTTTCAGACTTCAGTCCTCAAAGTCTTGGGCCAACCACCCTGCAGGGTGGGCCCCTTGAGCCACACATTAGAACTGTGCCTACCAATCCATGGGAATTCTGCCCATTCCATGGTCCAAAATCGTACAAATTAGGAGAAACCTCCAAAGTCCCTGAGGCCATCCCAATAGTGTAGGTCGCCCGGAACAAACAAGGGCTGTCTGACACCAGCTGATAATCGACCTCCACTCATACCATAGATGGATGTCCCCAGAGAAGAAGATTGAACCAGACAGGACCCTAGGCCATAATAGGATCCATTGCTTTGGGTTACAGGCATGTGTCCTCAAAAGCCTGATTCCAATAAGAGCATAGGGGTTTTCCTGAGGCACCCATCAGAACTCATCTCGTCTCCACAAGGAAACCTGTGCATGGGAGCCATGTCCAAAGCTTAGGAGAGTACTTCAGGGTCCCGGTGCCACCGCCCCATTCCAAGGCCCTCATGGACACAAAAACACATTAGGACCCATCCTCAGGAAAGTCCATTTCAACTCAGCCACCCCGGTTGCTCCGGCAGAGCAAACAGATCTAAACTGTCTTCTTGCTAGGAGACAATTGGAATACGAGGCGGGCTTCCCAGGCATCCATCCGTGAACGGTGCTCTGGAGTCATTCCATATGGGATGTCCTGGAGCTGTCCAACAGGTCTCAATTGTCCCGCAGAAGGAATCTTTGAATGGGGCATCCCACAACTCCCAACGTGGGAAAACCTCAATGGCCTCGAGATTCCGCTCCCTTCATGAAGCGGCCGTCATGCTCAGAAACTCCAACCTGAGCCAACGTCTGATCCTCGCCCTGACTTCAGATGCATGAGATATTGTTTCAGATCTGCATGGGGTACCTGCCGTGCCCTCGCCCTGAAACCCAAGTCTTGCTTGTCTTCTCAGACTTCCGTCCTCACACTCCTGGCCCCGACGCCCTCAAGTTTGGCAATTCCGGACCCACAATGCAGCACTCTGCCTGCCCTCTAGAAAAAAAATTATTGCCTCATGAGCTGCCCAGGCACCTTAAATGAGGGTAAACCTACACAGCACTCGACTTTACCCAAATTATATACTCTAACCTGGGCACTAATGCACTGTCGAACACAACCTGAGCCCGGACCTCCTGACCAACACCCAGAAAGCTGACCGCACACTGAGCACCTAAAACCCGCCATGGCCTTAGGTCATCATCTCTTCCCTACCTCAGTTTTCAGGCTTCAGAACCGAGACCTTATCTCCAATCACTGCCCAGGGGTGAGTGTGATGCAGAAATCAGAACTCCTCCTTACCCATGTCAAGAACCCTTGTGGTTGTCAGGTTGTCCAACGTTCAGTGTAGGAGAAACCAGCATTCACCCTGAGGCCCCGTCCATTCTTGAGTGCGACGAGGGCATACACACGCATTGTGACCCTCAGCATGAGTCCTGTCCTCTAGTAAGTCCATTCAGTGGCTGGACCATTAGATGTCATAATGGGCTTGACATGTCCCTAGGCCCCAATTTTTAACCAGATTTCTGATTGTCCAGTCGCCCCTCACCAGGGCTCTACTCTGGAATCCATCATTTGGTGGGACACCTGAGGTTAAAAAAGAAAAAAACAACAACAACAACAAAAAAAAAAAAAATGGACATCTTCCAGCCCACAGAATGACCGCAAACTCTTTGGACGGGGCCAAACCACCAGAGAGTAAGACTCGTCCATTTCCCATGAAGTCACCCAGAAATTCCACGACCATGAGTGACATGATATCCAGAGACAAAAACTTGAGCAGGAGCCTCACATCGCCCTTCTTTCAAATCCCGAAGAGTTCTCCTCATGGTCTGTAGATCAGTCCTGCCATACCTATGACCCGAAACATAAGCCGAGTTTGTGTTTTCAGACAACTGTCCAAACAGCCCTGGCCTACACAACCTACAGGCTCAGGCCCCTAGAGCCAAACCTGAGGACTGTACTTGTCCTCTCCAAGGGAATTGTGTGTGCCCATTCCAATGGCCACAACCCTTCTCATAGGATAAACCTCCAAAGTCAATAGTGGTGGCTTCCCAGGAAAAACTGGGGCAATCTGAGCCCAACTGAGCACCTACCTGCACTCAGACCCATAGACAGATGTCCCCAGAGGTAAAAAGGAAAGAACAGGCCCCTAGGCACTAATCAGATCCATTGCTTTGGTTTCCAG
This sequence comes from Mustela nivalis, assembly GCF_964662115.1. Lineage (NCBI taxonomy): Eukaryota > Metazoa > Chordata > Mammalia > Carnivora > Mustelidae > Mustela > Mustela nivalis. Next base: position 1,963,502 of record NW_028136554.1, read on the forward strand.
GCATCTCTCCTCAGAGGCCTGGATTTCAAAATCAGCATATAGCTGTTTCTTGACTCACCCATCACAAAATATCTCATCTACACATGGGAAACTTGCACGTTGGAGCTGTGTCAAAGCCTTTGTTTAGGAGAACGCTTTTGGGCCCCAGTGCCACCGCTTCATTCCAAGGTCTCCATAGACACAAAAGCACATTAGGACCCATCACCAGGGGTGTCCATTTCAACTCAGCGTCCTCGGTTGCTCCCCACAGATCCAGGAGATCTAACCTGTCTTGTTGCTGGGAGACAATTGGAATGCGAGGTGGGCTACCCAGCCATCCATCCTTAGAACCCTGCACAGAATCATTGGCCTGGAGCCAAACAACAGGTCTCAATTGTCCCGCAGAAGACTCTCTGCAGTTTGGAGCTTCTTACAACTCCCATCGTGGGAAAACACCCATGGCCTCCTGATGCCCCCCCCATTCATTAAGGGCCATCAGGGACAGAAACTCCAACCTGAGCGATCGTCTGATCCTCGCGCTGACTTCAGATGCACGAGATCTCGATTCAGGTCTGTAGATTGTGCCTGCCATGGCCTCATCCAGAAACCTAAGCCTAGCTTGTGTTCTCAGACTTTTGTCGTCAGACTACTGGCCCACAAGCCCTCCAGTTTGGCAATCCAGAACTACAATGCAGCACTCTGCCGGCCCTCCAGAAGAAAAACATTGTCCTCTGGGGCTACCCAGTAACCCCAAATGAGGATCAACCTGCACCGACCATGGCTGTACCCCAAAAACATAGGCTGACCAGGGCACTAATGCCCTTTCTGACACAGCCTGAGCCTGGACCCCCTGGCCCCTCCCAGACAGCTGGCCGCACACTGAGCATATCGAGCCGCCATGGCCTTAGGTCGTCATCAATTCCCAACCTCGGTTTTCAGGTTTCTGAACCTAGACCCACTAATCAGATCCATTACTTTGGTTTCCAGTCATCTCTCCTCAGAGGCCTGGATTTCAAAAGCAGCATATAGCTGTTTCTTGACTCACCCATCAGAAAACATGTCATCTACACATGGGAAATTTGCACGTTGGAGCTGTGTCAAAGCCTCTGTTTAGGAGAACCCTTTAGGGCCCCAGTGCCACCGCTTCATTCCAAGGACTCCATAGATACAAAAGCACGTTAGCACCCATCCCCAGGGGTGTCCATTTCAACTCAGCGTCCTCGGTTGCTCCCCACAGATCCAGGAGATCTAACCTGTCTTGTTGCTAGGAGACAATTGGAATGCGAGGTGGGCTACCCATCCATCCATCCTTAGAACCCTGCTCAGAATCATTGGCCTGGAGCCAAACCACAGGTCTCAATTGTCCTGCAGAAGACTCTCTGCAGTTTGCAGCTTCTCACAACTCCCATCGTGGGAAAACACCCATGGCCTCGTGATGCCCCCCCCTTTCATTTAGGGGCCATCAGGGACAGAAACTCCAAACTGAGCGATCGTCTGATCCTCGCCCTGACTTCAGATGCACGAGATCTCGATTCAGGTCTGTAGATTGTGCCTGCCATGGCCTCACCCAGAAACCTAAGCCTAGCTTGTGTTCTCAGACTTTTGTCGTCAGACTACTTGCCCACAAGCCCTCCAGTTTGGCAATCCAGAACTACAATGCAGCACTCTGCCGGCCCTCCAGAAGAAAAACATTGTCCTCTGGGGCTACCCAGTAACCCCAAATGAGGAATAACCTGCAACGACCTTGGCTGTACCCCAAATAGATAGGCTGACCAGGGCACTAATGCCCTTTCTGACACAGCCTGAGCCTGGAGCCCCTGGCCCCTCCCAGACAGCTGGCCGCACACTGAGCACATCCAGCCGCCATGGCCTTAGGTCGTCATCTCTTCCCAACATCGGTTTTCAGGTTTCAGAACCTAGACCTTATCTCCAATCAGTGCCCAAGGTTGAAGGTGATGCAGAAATCAGAACTCCTTCCCCATGGCAAGAAACCTTGTGGTTGGCATGTTGTCCAACGTTCAGTGTCGTTGAAACCAGTGTGGCCCATGAGGCCCCGCCCATGCTCGCGGGCCACATTGGTCACAAACACACAATGTGACCCTCAGGCTGAGCCCAGTCCTCAAGTAAGGCCACTCAGTGGCTGGATGAAGAGATAGCATATTGGGCTTGCCATGCCCCTAGGCCCCAATTTTTAACCATAGTTCGGGTTGTCCCTTCAGTCTTCCCCATGGCTTTGCTTTGGAATTCCTCTTTTGGTGGGACACCTGAGGTAACAAACCTGAAATGAGTCCTCCCATCCCACAGTTTGACGAGAAGCAATTGGGAATCGGGCCAAATCCTCAGAGAGGAAGATTCGTCGATGGCCCATGAGGCCTCCCTGACAATCCTCGGCCATCGCTGATACAAAATCCAGAGACAAAAGCCTGAGCAAGCGCCTCAGTCTCGCACTTTCTTCATATCCTGAAGATTTCTTCTCATGATTTGTCGATCGGGCCTGCCATACATACGTACCCAAACCTAAGCTGAGTTTGTGTTTTCAGACTTCTGTCCTCAAAATCTTGGGCCACACACGCTCCAGGCTGGGCGCCTGGAGCCACACATTAGGACTCTGCCTACCAATCCATGGGAATTCTGCCCATTCCATGGTCCAAAATCGTACAAATTAGGAGAAACCTCCAAAGTCCCTTAGGCCATCCCAATAGTGTAGGTCGCCCGGAACAAACAAGGACTGTCTGACACAAGCTGATAATCGACATCCAATCATACCATAGATGGATGTCCCCAGAGAAGAAGATTGAACCAGACAGGACCCTAGGCCATAATAGGATCCATTGCTTTGGGTTACAGGCATGTGTCCTCAAAAGCCTGATTCCAATACGAGCATAGGGGTTTTCCTGAGGCACCCATCAGAACTCATCTCGTCTCCACAAGGAAACTGTGCATGGGTGCCATGTCCAAAGCTTAGGAGATTACTTCAGGGTCCCGGTGCCACCGCCCCATTCCAAGACCCTCATGGACACAAAAACACATTAGGACCCATACTCAGGAAAGTCCATTTCAACTCAGCCACTCCGGTTGCTCCGGCAGAGCCATCAGATCAAAACTGTCTTGTTGTTAGGAGACAATTGGAATGCGAGGCGGGCTTCCCAGGCATCCATCCACGAACGGTGCTCTGGAGTCATTCCATATGGGATGTCCTGGAGCTGTCCAACAGGTCTCAATTGTCCCGCAGAAGGAATCCTTGAAGGGGGCATCCCACAACTCCCAACGTGGGAAAACCTCAATGGCCCCGAGATTCCGCTCCCTTCATAAAGCGGCCGTCATGCACAGGAACTCCAACCTGAGCCAACGTCTGATCCTCGCCCTGACTTCAGAAGCATGAGATAGTGGTTCAGATCTGCAGGGGTTACCTGTCGTGCCCTCGCCCTGAAACCCATGTCTAGCTTGTCTTCTCACACTTCCGTCCTCAAACTCCTGGCCCCGAAGTCCTAAAATTTGGCAATTCCGGACCCACAATGCAGCACTCTGCCGGCCCTCTAGAAAAAAAAAATTATTGCCTCATGAGCTGCACAGGCACCTTAAATGAGGATAAACCTACACAGCACTCGACCTTACCCAAATTATATAGTCTAACCTGGGCACTAATGCACTGTCGAACACAACCTGAGCCCGGACCTCCTGACCAACACCCAGAAAGCTGACCGCACACTGAGCACATAAAACCCGCCATGGCCTTAGGTCATCATCTCTTCCCTACCTCAGTTTTCAGGCTTCAGAACTGAGACCTTATCTCCAATCACTGCGCAGGGGTGAATGTTATGCAGAAATCAGAACTCCTCCTTACCCATGGCAAGAACCCTTGTGGTTGGCACGTTGTCCAACGTTCAGTGTAGGAGAAACCAGCATTCACCCTGAGGCCCCGCCCATTCTTGAGTGAGACGAGGGCATAAACACGCATTGTGACCCTCAGCATGAGTCCTGTCCTCTAGTAAGTCCTCTCAGTGGCTGGACCTTTAGATGTCATAATGGGCTTGACATGTCACTAGGCCCCAATTTTTAACCAGATTTCTGACTGTCCAGTCGCCCCTCCCCAGGTCTCTACTCTGGAATCCCTTATTTGGTGGGACACCTGAGGTTAAAAAAGAAAACAACAACAACAACAACAAAAAAAAAAAAACGGACTTCTTCCAGCCCACAGAATGACCCCAATCTCTTTGGACGGGGCCAAACCACCAGACAGTAAGACTCGTCAATTTCCCATAAAGTCTCCCAGAAATTCCACGACCATGAGTGACACGATATCCAGAGACAAAAACTAGAGCAGAGCCTCACACTCGCCCTTCTTTCAAATCCCGAAGAGTTCTCCTCATGGTCTGTAGATCAGTCCTGCCATACCTATGACCCGAAACATAAGCCGAGTTTGTGTTTTCAGACAACTGTCCAAACAGCCCTGGCCTACACAACCTACAGGCTCAGGCCCCTGCATTCAAACCTGAGGACTGTACTTGCCCTCTCCAAGGGAATTGTGTGTGCCCATTCCAATGGCCACAACCCTTCTAATAGGATAAACCTCCAAAGTCCCTGATCCATCTCAAAAGTGGTGGCTTCCCAGGAAAAACAGGGGCTATCTGAGCCCAAATGAGCACCTACCTGCACTCAGACCCATAGACAGATATCCCCAGAGGTAAAAAGGAAAAAACAGGCCCCTAGGCACTAATCAGATCCATTGCTTTGGTTTCCAGGCATCTCTCCTCAGAGGCCTGGATTTCAAAACAGCATATAGCTGTTTCTTGACTCACCCATCAGAAAACATCTCATCTACACATGGGAAACTTGCACGTTGGAGCTGTGTCAAAGCCTCTGTTTAGGAGAACACTTTAGGGCCCCAGTGCCACCTCTTCATTCCAAGGTCTCCATAGACAAAAAAGCACATTAGGACCCATCCTTAGGGGTGTCCATTTCAACACAGCGTCCTCGGTTGCTCCCCACAGATCCAGGAGATCTAACCTGTCTTGTTGCTAGGAGACAATTGGAATGCGAGGTGGGCTACCCATCCATCCATCTTTAGAACCCTACTCAGAATCATTGGCCTGGAGCCAAACAACAGGTCTCAATTGTCCTGCAGAAGACTCTCTGCAGTTTGCAGCTTCTCACAACTCCCATCGTGGGAAAACACCCATGGCCTCGTGATGCCCCCCCCATTCATTTAGGGGCCATCAGGGACAGAAACTCCAAACTGAGCGATCGTCTGATCCTCGCCCTGACTTCAGATGCACGAGATCTCGATTCAGGTCTGTAGATTGTGCCTGCCATGGCCTCACCCAGAAACCTAAGCCTAGCTTGTGTTCTCAGACTTTTGTCGTCAGACTACTTGCCCACAAGCCCTCCAGTTTGGCAATCCAGAACTACAATGCAGCACTCTGCCGGCCCTCCAGAAGAAAAACATTGTCCTCTGGGGCTACCCAGTAACCCCAAATGAGGATCAACCTGCACCGACCTTGGCTGTACCCCAAATACATAGGCTGACCAGGGCACTAATGCCCTTTCTGACACAGCCTGAGCCTGGAGCCCCTGGCCCCTCCCAGACAGCTGGCCGCACACTGAGCATATCCAGCCGCCATGGCCTTAGGTCGTCATCTCTTCCCAACCTCAGTTTTCAGGTTTCAGAACCTAGACCTTATCTCCAATCAGTGCCCAAGGTTGAAGGTGATGCAGAAATCAGAACTCCTTCCCCATGGCAAGAAACCTTGTGGTTGGCATGTTGTCCAACGTTCAGTGTCGTTGAAACCAGTGTGGCCCATGAGGCCCCGCCCATGCTCGCGGGCCACATTGGTCACAAACACACAATGTGACCCTCAGGCTGAGCCCAGTCCTCAAGTAAGGCCACTCAGTGGCTGGATGAAGAGATAGCATATTGGGCTTGCCATGCCCCTAGGCCCCAATTTTTAACCATAGTTCGGCTTGTCCCTTCAGTCTTCCCCACGGCATTGCTTTGGAATTCCTCTTTTGGTGGGACAACTGAGGTAACAAACCTGAAATGAGTCCTCCCATCCCACAGATTGACGAAAGGCAATTGGGAATCGGGCCAAATTCTCAGAGAGGAAGATTCGTCCATGGCCCATGAGGCCTGGCCGACATTCCGCGGCCATCGCTGATACAAAATCCAGAGACAAAAGCCTGAGCAAGCGACTCAGACTCGCACTATCTTCATATCATGAAGAGTTCTTCTCATGGTTTGTAGATCGGGCCTGCCATACCTACGTCCCCAAACCTAAGCTGAGTTTGTTTTCAGACAACTGTCTAAAAAGCTCTGGCCTACACAACCTACAGGCTCAGGCCCCTGGAGCCAAACCTGAGGAATGTACTTGCCTTCTCCAAGGGAATTGTTTGTGCCCATTCCTATGGTCACAACCCTTCTAATAGGATAAACCTCCAAAGTCCCTGATCCATCTCAAAAGTGGTGGCTTCCCAGGAAAAACAGGGGCAATCTGAGCCCAAATGAGCACCTACCTGCACTCAGACCCATAGACTGATGTCCCCAGAGGTAAAAAGGAAAGAACAGGCCCCTAGGCACTAATCAGATCCATTGCTTTGATTTCCAGGCATCTCTCCTCAGAGCCTGGATTTCAAAAGCAGCATATAGCTATTTCTTGACTCACCCATCAGAAAACATCTCATCTACACATGGGAAACTTGCACGTTGGAGCTGTGTCAAAGCCTCTGTTTAGGAGAACCCTTTAGGGCCCCAGTGCCACCGCTTCATTCCAAGGTCTCCATAGACACAAAAGCACATTAGGACCCATCCCCAGGGGTGTCCATTTCAACTCAGCATCCTCGGTAGCTGCCCACAGATCCAGGAGATCTAACCTGTCTTGTTGCTAGGAGACAATTGGAATGCGAGGTGGGCTACCCAGCCATCCATCCTTAGAACCCTGCTCAGAATCATTGGCCTGGAGCCAAACAACAGGTCTCAATTGTCCTGCAGAAGACTCTCTGCAGTTTGGATCTTCTCACAACTCCCATAGTGGGAAAACACCCATGGCCTCATGATGCCCACCTATTCATGAAGGGGCCATCAGGGACAGAAACTCCAACATGAGCGATCGTCTGATCCTCGCCCTGACTTCAGATGCACGAGATCTCGATTCAGGTCTGTAGATTGTGCCTGCCATAGCCTCACCATGAAACCTAAGCCTAGCTTTTGTTCTTAGACATTTGTCGTCAGACTACTGGCCCACAAGCCCTTCATTTGGAAATCCAGAACTACAATGGAGCACTCTGCCTGCCGACCAGAAGAAAAACATTGTCCTCTGTGGCTACCCAGTAACCCCAAATGAGGATCAACCTGCACCGACCTTGGCATTACGCCAAATACATAGGCTGACCAGGTCACTAATGCCCTTTCTGACACAGCCTGAGCCTGGACCCCCTGGCCCCTCTCAGACAGCTGGCCGCACACTGAGCACATCCAGCCGCCATGGCCTTAGGTCGTCATCTCTTCCCAACCTCGGTTTTCAGGTTTCAGAACCTAGACCTTATCTCCAATCAGTGCCCAAGGTTGAAGGTGATGCAGAAATCAGAACTCCTTCCCCATGGCAAGAAACCTTGTGGTTGGCATGTTGTCCAACGTTCACTGTAGTTGAAACCAGTGTGGCCCATGAGGCCCCGCCCATGCTCGCGGGCCACATTTGTCACAAACACACATTGTGATGCTCAGGCTGAGCCCAGTCCACAAGTAAGGCCGCTCAGTGGCTGGATGAAGAGATAGCATATTGGGCTTGCCATGCCCCTAGGCCCCACTTTTTAACCATAGTTCGGGTTGTCCCTTCAGTCTTCCCCACGGCTTGGCTTGGAATTCCTCTTTTGGTAGGACACCTGAGGTAACAAAACTGAAATGAGTCCTCCCATCCCACAGATTGACGAAAAGCAATTGGGAATCGGGCCAAATCCTCAGAGAGGAAGATTCCTCCATGGCCCATGAGGCCTCCACGACATTCCACTGCCATCGCTGATACAAAATCCAGAGACAAAAGCCTGAGCAAGCGCCTCAGACTAGCACTTTCTTCATATCCTGAAGAGTTCTTCTCATGGTTTGTAGATCGGGCCTGCCATACCTACGTCCCCAAATCTAAGCTGAGTTTGTGTTTTCAGACTTCTGTCCTCAAAATCTTGGGCCACACACGCTCCAGGCTGGGCGCCTGGAGCCACACATTAGGACTCTGCCTACCAATCCATGGGAATTCTGCCCATTCCATGGTCCAAAATCATACAAATTAGGAGAAACCTCCAAAGTCCCTGAGGCCATCCCAATCGTGTTGGTCGCCCGGAACAAACAAGGACTGTCTGACACCAGCTGATAATCGACCTCCACTCATACCATAGATGGATGTCCCCAGAGAAGAAGATTGAACCAGACAGGACCCTAGGCCATAATAGGATCCATTGCTTTGGGTTACAGGCATGTGTCCTCAAAAGCCTGATTCCAATACGAGCATAGGGGTTTTCCTGAGGCTCCCATCAGAACTCATCTCGTCTCCACAAGGAAACCTGTGCATGGGAGCCATGTCCAAAGCTTAGGAGAGTACTTCAGGGTCCCGGTGCCACCGCCCCATTCCAAGGCCCTCATGGACACAAAATCACATTAGGACCCATCCTCAGGAAAGTCCATTTCAACTCAGCCACCCCGGTTGCTCCCGCAGAGCCATCAGATCTAAACTGTCTTGTTGCTAGGAGACAATTGGAATGCGAGGCGGGCTTCCCAGGCATCCATCCGCGAACGGTGCTCTGGAGTCATTCCATATGGGATGTCCTGGAGCTGTCCAACAGGTCTCAATTGTCCCACAGAAGGAATCCTTGAAGGGGGCATCCCACAACTCCCAACGTGGGAAAACCTCAATGGCCCCGAGATTCCCCTCCCTTCATAAAGCGGCCGTCATGCACAGGAACTCCAACCTGAGCCAACGTCTGATCCTCGCCCTGACTTCAGAAGCATGAGATAGTGGTTCAGATCTGCAGGGGGTACCTGTCGTGCCCTCGCCCTGAAACCCATGTCTAGCTGTCTTCTCACACTTCTGTCCTCAAACTCCTGGCCCCGAAGTCCTAAAATTTGGCAATTCCGGACCCACAATGCAGCACTCTGCCGGCCCTCTAGAAAAAAAAAAACAATTATTGCCTCATGAGCTGCACAGGCACCTTAAATGAGGATAAACCTACACAGCACTCGACCTTACCCAAATTATATAGTCTAACCTGGGCACTAATGCACTGTCGAACACAACCTGAGCCCGGACCTCCTGACCAACACCCAGAAAGCTGACCGCACACTGAGCACATAAAACCCGCCATGGCCTTAGGTCATCATCTCTTCCCTACCTCAGTTTTCAGGCTTCAGAACCTAGACCTTATCTCCAATCACTGCCCAAGGTTGAAGGTGATGCAGAAATCAGAACTCCTTCCCCATGGCAAGAAACCTTGTGGTTGGCATGTTGTCCAACGTTCAGTGTCGTTGAAACCATTGTGGCCCATGAGGCCCCGCCAATGCTCGCGGGCCACATTGGTCACAAACACACATTGTGACCCTCAGGCTGAGCCCAGTCCTCAAGTAAGGCCACTCAGTGGCTGGATGAAGAGATAGCATATTGGGCTTGCCATACCCCTAGGCCCCAATTTTTAACCATATTTCGGGTTTTCCCTTCAGTCTTCCCCACGGCTTTGCTTTGGAATTCCTCTTTTGGTGGGACACCTGAGGTAACAAACCTGAAATGAGTCCGCCCATCCCAGAGATTGACGAAAAGCAATTGGGAATCGGGCCAAATTCTCAGAGAGGAAGATTCGTCCATGGCCCATGAGGCCTCCCCGACATTCCACGGCCATCGCTGATACAAAATCCAGAGACAAAAGCCTGAGCAAGCGACTCAGACTCGCACTTTCTTCATATCCTGTAGAGTTCTTCTCATGGTTTGTAGATCGGGCCTGCCATACCTACGTCCCCAAACCTAAGCTGAGTTTGTGTTTTCAGACTCCTGTCCTCAAAGTCTTGGGCCACACACTCTCCAGGCTGGGACCCTGGAGCCACACATTAGGACTGTGCCTACCAATCCATGGGAATTCTGCCCATTCCATGGTCCAAAATCGTACAAATTATGAGAAACCTCCAACGCCCCTTAGACCATCCCAATAGTGTTGGTCACCCGGAACAAACAAGGGGTGTCTGACACCAGCTGATAATCGACCTCCACTCATACCATTGATGGATGTCCCCAGAGAAGAAGATCGAACCAGACAGGACCCTAGGCCATAATAGGATCCATTGCTATGGGTTACAGGCATGTGTCCTCAAAAGCCTGATTCCAATACGAGCATAGGGGTTTTCCTGAGGCACCCATCCGAACTCATCTCGTCTCCACAAGGAAACCTGTGCATGGGAGCCATGTCCAAAGCTTAGGAAAGTACTTCAGGTTACCGGTGCCACCGCCCCATTCCAAGGCCCTCATAGACACAAAAACACATTAGGACACATCCTCAGGAAAGTCCATTTCAACTCAGCCACCGAGTTTGCTCCAGCAGAGCCATCATATCTAAACTGTCTTGTTGCTAGGAGACAATTGGAATGCGAGGCGGGCTTCCCAGGCATCCATCCGCGAACGGTGCTCTGGAGTCATTCCATATGGGATGTCCTGGAGCTGTCCAACAGGTCTCAATTGTGCAGAAGAAGGAATCCTGGAAGGGGGCATCCCACAACTCCCAATGTGGGAAAACCTCAATGGCCTCGAGATTCCGCTCCCTTCATGAAGCGGCCGTCATGCTCAGAAACTCCCACCTGAGCCAACGTCTGATCCTCGCCCTGACTTCAGATGCATGAGATATTGGTTCAGATCTGCAGGGGGTACCTGCCGTGCCCTCGCCCTGAAATCCAAGTCTAGCTTGTCTTCTCAGACTTCCATCCTCACACTCCTGGCCCCGAAGCCCTCAAGTTTGGCAATTCCGGTCCCACAATGCCGCACTCTGCCTGCCCTCTAGAAAAAAAATTATTGCCTCATGAGCTGCCCAGGGACAATAATTGAGGGTAAACCTACACAGCACTCGACTTTACCCAAATTATATAGTCTAACCTGGGCACTAATGCACTGTCGAACACATCCTGAGCCCGGACCTCCTGAACAACACCCAGAAAGCTGACCGCACACTGAGCACATGAAACCGTCCATGGCGTTAGGTCATCATCTATTCCCTACCTAAGTTTTCAGGCTGCAGAACCGAGACCTTATCTCGAATCACTGCTCAGAGGTGAGTGTGATGCAGAAATCAGAACTCTTCCTTACCCATGGCAAGAACCCTTGTGGTTGGCACGTTGTCCAACTTTCAGTGTAGGAGAAACCAGCATTCACCCTGAGGCCCTGCCCATTCTTGAGTGCGACGAGGGCATACACACGCATTGTGACCCTCAGCATGAGTCCTGTCCTCTAGTAAGTCCTCTCCTTGGCTGGACAATTAGATGTCATAATGGGCTTGACATGTCCCTAGGCCCCAATTTTTAACCAGATTTCTGATTGTCCAGTCGCCCCTCCCCAGGGCTTTACTCTGGAATCCCTCATATGGTGGGACACCTGAGGTTAAAAAAGAAAACAACAACAACAAAAAAAAAACGGACTTCTTCCAGCCCACAGAATGACCCCAAACTCTTTGGACGGGGCCAAACCACCAGAGAGTAAGAATCGTCCATTTCCCATGAAGTCACCCAGAAATTCCACGACCATGAGTGACACGATATCCAGGACAAAAACTTGATCAGGAGCCTCACACTCGCCCTTCTTTCAAATCCCAAAGAGTTCTCCTCATGGTCTGTAGATCAGTCCTGCCATACCTATGACCCGAAACATAAGCCGAGTTTGTGTTTTCAGACAACTGTCCAAACAGCCCTGGCCTACACAACCTACAGGCTCAGGCCCCTGGAGCCAAACCTGAGGACTGTACTTGCCCTCTCCAAGGGAATTGTGTGTGCCCATTCCAATGGACACAATCCTTCTAATAGGATAAACCTCCAAAGTCCCTGATCCATCTCAATAGTGGTGGCTTCCCAGGAAAAAAAGGGGCAATCTGAGCACTACAGAGCTCCTACCTGACCTCAGACCCATAGACAGATGTCCCCAGAGGTAAAAAGGAAAGAACAGGCCCCTAGGCAGTAATCAGATCCATTGCTTTCGTTTCCAGGCATCTCTCCTCAGAGGCCTGGAATTCAAAAGCAGCATATAGCTGTTTCTTGACTCACCCAACAGAAAACATCTCATCTAAACATGGGATACTTGCACGTTGGAGCTGTGTCAAAGCCTCTCTTTAGTAGAACACTTTAGGGCCCAAGTGCCACCGCTTCATTCCAAGGTCTCCTTAGACACAAAAGCACATTAGGACCCATGCCCAGGGGTGTCCATTTTAATGCAGCGTCCTCGGTTGCTCCCCACAGATCCAGGAGATCTAACCTGTCTTGTTGCTAGGAGACAATTGGAATGCGAGGTGGGATACCCAGCCATCCATCCTTAGAACCCTGCTCAGAATCATTGGCCTGGAGCCAAACAACAGGTCTCAATTGTCCTGCAGAAGACTCTCTGCAGTTTGGAGCTTCTCACAACTCCCACCGTGGGAAAACCCCCATGGCCTCGTGATCCCCCCCCCCATTCATGACGGGGCCATCATGGACAGAAACTACAACCTGAGCGATCGTCTGATCCTCGCCCTGACTTCAGATGCATGAGATCTCGATTCAGGTCTGTAGATTGTGCCTTCCATGGCCTCACCCAGAAACCTAAGCCTAGCTTGTGTTCTCAAACTTTTGTCGTCAGACTACTGGCCCACAAGCCCTCCAGTATGGCAATCCAGAACTACAATGCAGCACTCTGCCTGCCCTCCAGAAGAAAAACATTGTCCTCTGGGGTTACCCAGTAACCCCAAATGAGGATCAACCTGCACCGACCTTGGCTGTACCCCAAATACATAGGCTGACCAGGGCACTAATGCCCTTTCTGACACAGCCTGAGCCTGGACTCCCTGGCCCGTCCCAGACAGCTGGCCGCACACTGAGCACATCGAGCCGCCATGGCCTTAGGTCGTCATCTCTTCCCAACCTCGGATTTCAGGCTTTAGATTCTAGACCTTACCTCTAATCACTGCCCAGGGTTGAACGGGATGCAGAAATCAGAACTCCTTCCCCATGGCAAGATACCTTGTGTTTGGCATGTTGTCCAACTTTCAGTGTAGTTGAATCCAGTGTTGCCCATGAGGCCCCGCCATGCTCGCAGGCTACATTGGTCACAAACACACATTGTGACCCTCAGCCTGACCAAAGTCCTCAAGTAAGGCCTCTCAGTGGCTGGATGAAGAGATAGCATATTGGGCTTGCCATGCCCCTAGTCCCCAATTTTGAACCATAGTTCTGGTGGTCCCTTCAGTCTTCCCCACGGCTTTGCTTTGGAATTTCTCTTTTCGTGGGACACCTGAGGTAACAAAACTGAAAGGAGTTCTCCCATCCCACAGTTTGACGAAAAAAAATTGGGAATCGGGCGAAATCCTCATAGAGGTAGATTTGTCCATGGCCCATGAAGCATCCCCGACATTCTACGGCCATTGCTGATACAAATTCCAGAGACAAATACCTGAGCAAGCGCCTCAGACTCGCTCTATATTCAAATCTTCATGAGTTCTTCTCATGGTTTGTATATTGGGCCTGCCATACCGACGTCCCCCAAAAAAGCTGAGTTTGTGTATCAGAATCACAATCAGAACTCTGCATTCCACATGGCTGTAATGCTTGTTCTTCACATGGAGTCACACCTTCACGTGGGGAACCCTTCATGGCCCCTGATGCCACGCCAAAACATGAGTGCTGCTTGGGCACAAATTCACACTATGACCCTAGCATGAGCCCCATGTCAAAGAAAGGCCTGTCAGGTTCGGGACGAAGATCCTGCATATAGTCCCTGCCATGCCCATAGGCACCCAGGACTAACAACATGGTGTGTATTCCAGTTGAAGGAACCCACTGCTGTGCTCTAGAGCCCCTCTCCTGGGGGGTTCTTTCTGGCAGAAAACAGTACTCTTCACTTCCCACAGAATGAACACAAACACTTGGGAGCCTGGACAATCCCCCGAGAGGAAGGCTCTTCCTCGGCCCCTGAGGCAACCCCTACCCTGACCGGACACTGTGAACGCAACACCCAGAGACAAAAGCGTGAGCAATTGCCTCCCACTTGCCCTCCTTTGATATTCAGAGAATCTCCCCTCACGGACTGGAGATCAGGCCTGCCATTACCTTGGCCCCTTCCTGAGCCAAGTTTGCTTTTTCAGACATCAGTCCCCACAGCCCTGGCAAACACAGCCTCTAGGCTGGGTCCTCTGGAGCCATACAACAGAACCGTGCCTGCTCTCTCCTGGGAAACTGTGTCCATTTCTTTGGACACACACCTCCAGAATATGAGAAACCTCAAGGCCCCCGAGGACATCCCACTACTGGGAGGCTCCCTGGACACACAGGGGCATTCGGACACAATCTGAGCAGCTACCTCCACGAAGGCATGCACACAGATGTCAACAGAGATAGAAGGTTGAGCCGGACAGGCCCTTAGGCCATAATCTCAACTCTTGCTTTGGGTTCCAGGTGTTACTCCTCAGAGGCTTTGGTTCGAAGAACAGGATATGGGGCTTTCCTGAGGCACTGAACAGAACTCCTCTCGTCTCCACATGGGGAGCTTTCTTACTGGGAATGTATCAAACCCTTCAGGTAGTGCCCAAGCAGCACTTGAGTGCTGATTGGGAACAAATTCACACTGTGACCCTAGCATGAGCCCCATGTCAAAGAAAGGCCTGTGAGGGCCTGGACAAAGAGCCCGCATATGGGGCTTGCCAAGCCCCTATGCACCCAATCCTCACCAGGGTTTGAGATTTCCAGTCGCCCCGCCCGTACCTGGGGCTCTGATCTGGAATCCCTTTCTTGGAGAGACCCATGAGCCAGACAACACGACTCCAGCCTTCCCACAAAATGACCCCAAACTGTTGGGAGCTGGGACAAATCCCCA
This sequence comes from Mustela nivalis, assembly GCF_964662115.1. Lineage (NCBI taxonomy): Eukaryota > Metazoa > Chordata > Mammalia > Carnivora > Mustelidae > Mustela > Mustela nivalis. Next base: position 1,978,546 of record NW_028136554.1, read on the forward strand.
GAGAGGGATACTCGTCCACAGTCCCTGAGGCCACCGCTCCAATCCACGGCTATCCCGGACACAACATCCAGAGACAAAAGCCTGAAGGAACGCCTTCCACTCGCCCTTGTTTCAGAGGCCCAGGAGTTCCCTCTCGGGCTGTACCTCCGGCCTGCCATACCCTAGGCACCACTCATAAGCTGACTTTGTCTTTTAAGACTTCTGTGCCCACAGCCTAGACCCACACACCTCCAGGCTAGGGCCTCTGGAGCCACAGCGAAAGTTTGTGCCTGCCCTCTCCAAGGAAAGTGTGCCCAATCCATTGACCACAACCCTACAGGTTAGGGAAAAGCTCCAAGGCCCCTGAGGACATCAATAGTGTAGGCCACCCTGGACTAAGAGGGGCTCTCTGACACCAGCGGAGCAACTATCTCCACTTAGACTCTCAGAAAGTGTCCCCAGAGACAGAAGGTTGAAATGGACAGGCCCCCAGGCCCTAATATGAAACTTAGCTTTGTTCCATGTGTCCGTTCTCAGAGGACTGTTTTCGTAGACCAGCACATGGGGCTTTTCTGAGGCACCAAACAGCGGATCTCTTGTCTCCACATGGGCAGCTTTCTTACTGGGGATGTATCAAACCCTTCAGGTAGGAGAGTTCCGCAGGGCCACTGAACAACCAGCACATTCCAAGGTCTCCATGGACCCAAACGAACATTATGACGCATCCTCAGGAGAGGCCATTTCAACTCAGCCCCCTGGGTCGCGTGTTCCATAGGCCCCAGATCAAACATATCTTATCGCTAATGGCCAATTGGAATGCGAGGCATGCTGTACAGGGATCCATCCTTCGAACCCTGCTCTCCAGTCCTTCCGTATGGTATGTCCTGGAGCCATGCAACAGGACTCGAATGTCCCGCAGAAGGAAACCTTGTGGTTTGGGGCAACCTCCAAACTCAGCGTGGGAAAACTTCCTTGGCCTCATGAGGCCCCCGCTTCATGAAGGTGCCATCATGGACACATACTCCAGCCTCAGCCAACGTCTGATCCTCAGCCTGACTTCAGATGCAGGAGATTTTGATTCAGCCTCTGCAGAGTGGGCCTGCTCTGCCCTTGGCTCCAATCCTCACGCTAGCTTGTGTTTTCAGACTTCCGTCCTCTCACTCCAGGCCCACAAGCCCTCCCTACTGGGAATTCTGGGGCCACAATGAAGCACTCTGCCTGCCTCCCAGGAGAAAAACATTGTCTATGGTGCTGCCCAGAAACCCCAAATGAGGATCAAACTGCTTGGCCCTCGGCAACACCCCAATTGCATAGGCTACCTTAAACACTGATGCTCTGAGGCAAATAGCCTGAGCCCAGACCTTCCAACAGACACCGACACAGCTGGCTGCACACCCAGCACATTGGACCCACCAATGCCTTAGGCCACCATCCATTCCCAACCTGGGTTTTCAGTCATCAGAACCTAGACTTTATCTCCAATCCCTGCACAGGGGGGAACCTGATACACAAGTCAGAACCCCTCCTTCCCCATGGAAAGAAAACTTGCTGCTGGCAGTGAGTCAAACCTTCAGTGTAGGAAAAACGACATGGCCCATGAGGCCACGCCCAAGCGTGAGGGCCGCCTTGGGCACAAACACACATTGTGACCCTCAGCGTGAGTACCTTATTCAAGTAACGCCTGTCAGTGACTGGACCAAGAGCCCGCATATGTGGCTTGCCATGCCCATAGGCACCCAGGACTAACTAGATGGTGTGTATTCCAGTTCAGGGAACCCACTGCTGTGCTCTAGAGTCCCTCTCCTGGGGGGTTCCCTGTGGCAGAAAACAGTACTCTTCCCTTCCCACAGAATGAACCCAAACACTTGGGAGCTTGGACAATCCCCCGAGAGGAAGGCTCTTCCTCGGCCTCTGAGACAACCCCTACCCTGACCGGACACTGTGAACGCAACACCCAGAGACAAAATCCTGAGTGACTGCCTCCCACTTGCCCTCCTTTGATATCCAGAGGATCTCCCCTCACGGACTGGAGATCAGTCCTGCCATTACCTTGGCCACTAGCTGAGCCAAGTTTGCTTTTTCAGACATCTGTCCCCACAGCCCTGGCAAACACAGCCTCTAGGCTGGGTCCTCTGGAGCCATACCACAGGACCGTGCCTGCTCTCTCCTGGGAAACTGTGTCCATTCCTTTGGACACACACCTCCAGAATATGAGAAACCTCAAGGCCCCCGAGGACATCCCACTACTGGCAGGCTCCCTGGACACACAGGGGCATTCGGACACAAGCTGAGCAGCTACCTCCACGAAGGCATGCCCACAGATGTCAACAGAGATACAAGGTTGAGCCGGACAGGCCCTTAGGCCGTAATCTCAACTCTTGCTTTGGGTTCCAGGTGTTACTCCTCAGAGGCTTTGGTTCGAAGAACAGGATATGGGGCTTTCCTGAGGCACTGAACAGAACTCCTCTCCTCTCCACATGGGAAGCTTCCCTGTTGGAGCTGTGTCAAACACCTCAGTTTGGAGAACCCTGCAGAGTCCCTGAGCCACCTCCACATTCCAAGGTCTCCCAGGCCACCAAGCCACAGTAGGACTCATCTTCAGGAGAGTCCATTTCAACTCTCCCCTCTGGGTAGCTCACCCAGGAGCCTGCAGATTGAGCCTGCCTTGTCCTGACTAAAGAGTGGGAATATGAGGTGGCGTTCCCAGGCATCCATGCTTAGACACCTGCTCTCGAGTCTTTCCGTATGGGGCCTCCTGGAACCATCCAGTAGGACTCGACTGTCGTGCAGAAGGAAACCTTGAGGTTTGGAGTAGTTCACAAATCCCATCGTAGGCAAACATCCCTGGCCTAATGAAGCCCTCACCCTTCAGGAAGAGGCCATGCTGGACAAAAACTCTAGCCTGAGGCACGTCTCATAGTTGACATGACCTCAGTGCAGGAGATCTCGATTCAGCCTCTGCAGAGTGGGCCTGCCGTGCCCTCGGTCCCAAACCTCACGCTAGCTTGTGTTTTCAGACTTCCTTCCTCACACTCCTGGCAAACAAGCCCTCCGGACTAGGAACTCCAGAACCAAAACCCAGCCCAGTGTCTGCCCAACGGAAGAAAAACGTTTCCCTGTGGGGCTCTCCAGAAAACCCAGATGAGGATCAACCTGCTCGGGCCTCGACGGACCTTGAACTGGATATGCTGCTCTGGGAACTCATGCTCTGTCTGACATAGCCTGAAGCCAGACGTCCAGAGAGACAAGGAGACAGCTGGCCGCACACCCAGCACTTCGGACACGCCATGGTCTTATGCCGTCACCTCTTCCTAACCTTGGTTTTCAGATATCTGAACCTAGATATTATATCAATTCTCCACACAGCTGGGTATCGCAAGCACAAAACAGAACTCCTCCTTCCCCATGGCTGTCAAGCTTGCTCTTGGCATGGAGTCACACCTTCAGGGTGGGAGAAACCTTCATGGCCCCTGATGCCACGCCCAAACTTGAGTGCTGCTTGGGCACAAATTCACACTGTGACCCTCAGCATGAGCCCCATGTCAAAGAAAGGCCTGTCAGGACCTGGACCAAGAGCCCGCATATGGGGCTTGCCAAGCCCCTATGCACCCAATACTCACCAGTGTTTGAGTTTTCCAGTCGCCCCACCTGTACCTGGGCGCTGCTCTGGAATCCCTTTCTTGGAGAGACACATGAGTCAGACAACACGACTCCACCCTTCCCTCAAAATGACCCCAAACTCTTGGGAGCTGGGACAAATCCCCAGAGAGGGATACTCGTCCACAGTCCCTGAGGCCACCGCTCCAATCCACGGCTATCCCGGACACAACATCCAGAGACAAAAGCCTGAAGGAACGCCTTCCACTCGCCCTTGTTTCAGAGGCCCAGGAGTTCCCTCTCGGGCTGTACATCCGGCCTGTCATACCCTAGGCGCCACTCATAAGCTGACTTTGTGTTTTAAGACTTCTGTGCCCACAGCATGGACCCACACAACCTCCAGGCTAGGGCCTCTGAAGCCACAGCGAAAGATTGTGCCGGCCCTCTCTAAGGAAAGTGTGTCCAATCCATTGACCACAACCCTACAGTTTAGGGAAAAGCTCCAAGGCCCCTGAGGCCATCAATAGATAGGCCACCCTGGACTAAGAGGGGCTCTCTGACACCAGCAGAGCAACTATCTCCACTTAGATTCTCAGACAGTGTCCCCAGAGACAGAAGGTTGAAATGGACAGGCCCCCAGGCCCTAATATGAACCTTAGCTTTGTTTCCATGTGTCCGTTCTCAGAGGACTGTTTTCGTAGACCAGCACATGGGGCTTTTCTGAGGCACCAAACCAAGCATCTCTCGTCTCCACATGGGCAGCTTTCTTACTGGGGATGTATCAAACCCTTCAGGTAGGAGAGTTCCGCAAGGCCACCGAACAACCAGCACATTCCAAGGTCTCCATGGACCCAAACGCACATTATGACACATCCTCAGGAGAGGCCATTTCAACTCAGCCCCCTGGGTAGCGTGACCCAGAGGCAGCAGATCAAACATATCTTGTCGCTTATGGCCAATTGGAATGCGAGGAATGCTGTACAGGGATCCATCCTTCGAACCCTGCTCTCCAGTCCTTCCATATGGTATGTCCTGGAGCCATGCAACAGGACTCGAATGTCCCGCAGAAGGAAACCTTGTGGTTTGGGGCAACCTCCAAACTCAGCGTGGGAAAACTTCCTTGGCCTCATGAGGCCCCCGCTTCATGAAGGTGCCATCATGGACACATACTCCAGCCTCAGCCAACGTCTGATCCTCAGCCTGACTTCAGATGCAGGAGATTTTGATTCAGCCTCTGCAGAGTGGGCCTGCTCTGCCCTTGGCTCCAATACTCACCCTAGCTTGTGTTTTCAGACTTCCGTCCTCACACTCCTTGCCCACAAACCCTCCCTACTGGGAATTCTGGGGCCACACTGAAGCACTCTGCCTGCCTCCCAGGAGAAAAACATTGTCTATGGTGCTGCCCAGAAACCCCAAATGAGGATCAAACTGCTTGGCCCTCGGCAACACCCCAATTGCATAGGCTACCTTAAACACTGATGCTCTGTCGCAAATAGCCTGAGCCCAGACCTTCCAACAGACACCGACACAGCTGGCTGCACTCCTAGGACATTGGACCCGCCACTGCCTTAGGCCACCATCCATTCCCAACCTGGCTTTTCAGTCATCGGATCCTAGACCTTATCTCCAATCCCTGCACAGGGGGGAACCTGATGCACAAATCAGAACCCCTCCTTCCCCATGGCAAGAAAACTTGCTGCTGGCAGTGAGTCAAACCTTCAGTGTAGGAGAAAACGGCATGGCCCATGAGGCCACGCCCAAGCGTGAGGGCCGCCTTGGGCACAAACACACATTGTGACCCTCAGCGTGAGTACCTTATTCAAGTAACGCCTCTCAGTGACTGGACGAAGAGCCCGCATATGTGGCTTGCCATGCCCATAGGCACCCAGGATTAACTAGATGGTGTGTATACCAGTTCAGGGAACCCACTGCTGTGCTCTAGAGTCCCTCTCCTGGGGGGTTCCCTGTGGCAGAAAACAGTACTCTTCCCTTCCCACAGAATGAAGCCAAACACTTGGGAGCTTGGACAATCCCCCGAGAGGAAGGCTCTTCCTCGGCCTCTGAGACAACCCCTACCCTGACCGGACACTGTGAACGCAACACCCAGAGACAAAATCCTGAGTGACTGCCTCCCACTTGCCCTCCTTTGATATCCAGAGGATCTCCCCTCACGGACTGGAGATCAGTCCTGCCATTACCTTGGCCACTAGCTGAGCCAAGTTTGCTTTTTCAGACATCTGTCCCCACAGCCCTGGCAAACACAGCCTCTAGGCTGGGTCCTCTGGAGCCATACCACAGGACCGTGCCTGCTCTCTCCTGGGAAACTGTGTCCATTCCTTTGGACACACACCTCCAGAATATGAGAAACCTCAGGGCCCCCGAGGACATCCCACTACTGGGAGGCTCCTTGGACACACAGGGGCATTCGGACACAAGCTGAGCAGCTACCTCCACGAAGGCATGCCCACAGATGTCAACAGAGATAGAAGGTTGAGCCGGACAGGCCCTTAGGCCGTAATCTCAACTCTTGCTTTGGGTTCCAGGTGTTACTCCTCAGAGGCTTTGGTTCGAAGAACAGGATATGGGGCTTTCCTGAGGCACTGAACAGAACTCCTCTCCTCTCCACATGGGAAGCTTCCCTGTTGGAGCTGTGTCAAACACCTCAGTTTGGAGAACCCTGCAGAGTCCCTGAGCCACCTCCACATTCCAAGGTCTCCCAGGCCACCAAGCCACAGTAGGACTCATCTTCAGGAGAGTCCATTTCAACTCTCCCCTCTGGGTAGCTCACCCAGGAGCCTGCAGATTGAGCCTGCCTTGTCCTGACTAAAGAGTGGGAATATGAGGTGGCGTTCCCAGGCATCCATGCTTAGACACCTGCTCTCGAGTCTTTCCGTATGGGGCCTCCTGGAACCATCCAGTAGGACTCGACTGTCGTGCAGAAGGAAACCTTGAGGTTTGGAGTAGTTCACAAATCCCATCGTAGGCAAACATCCCTGGCCTAATGAAGCCCTCACCCTTCAGGAAGAGGCCATGCTGGACAAAAACTCTAGCCTGAGGCACGTCTCATAGTTGACATGACCTCAGTGCAGGAGATCTCGATTCAGCCTCTGCAGAGTGGGCCTGCCGTGCCCTCGGTCCCAAACCTCACGCTAGCTTGTGTTTTCAGACTTCCTTCCTCACACTCCTGGCAAACAAGCCCTCCGGACAAGAAACTCCAGAACCAAAACCCAGCCCAGTGTCTGCCCAACGGAAGAAAAACGTTTCCCTGTGGGGCTCTCCAGAAAACCCAGATGAGGATCAACCTGCTCGGGCCTCGACGGACCTTGAACTGGATATGCTGCTCTGGGAACTCATGCTCTGTCTGACACAGCCTGAAGCCAGACGTCCAGAGAGACAAGGAGACAGCTGGCCGCACACCCAGCACTTCGGACACGCCATGGTCTTATGCCGTCACCTCTTCCTAACCTTGGTTTTCAGATATCTGAACCTAGATATTATATCAATTCTCCACACAGCTGGGTATCGCAAGCACAAAACAGAACTCCTCCTTCCCCATGGCTGTCAAGCTTGCTCTTGGCATGGAGTCACACCTTCAGGGTGGGAGAAACCTTCATGGCCCCTGATGCCACGCCCAAACTTGAGTGCTGCTTGGGCACAAATTCACACTGTGACCCTCAGCATGAGCCCCATGTCAAAGAAAGGCCTGTCAGGACCTGGACCAAGAGCCCGCATATGGGGCTTGCCAAGCCCCTATGCACCCAATCCTCACCAGTGTTTGAGTTTTCCAGTCGCCCCACCTGTACCTGGGCGCTGCTCTGGAATCCCTTTCTTGGAGAGACACATGAGCCAGACAACACGACTCCACCCTTCCCTCAAAATGACCCCAAACTCTTGGGAGCTGGGACAAATCCCCAGAGAGGGATACTCGTCCACAGTCCCTGAGGCCACCGCTCCAATCCACGGCTATCCCGGACACAACATCCAGAGACAAAAGCCTGAAGGAACGCCTTCCAATCGCCCTTGTTTCAGAGGCCCAGGAGTTCCCTCTCGGGCTGTACATCCGGCCTGTCATACCCTAGGCGCCACTCATAAGCTGACTTTGTGTTTTAAGACTTCTGTGCCCACAGCATGGACCCACACAACCTCCAGGCTAGGGCCTCTGAAGCCACAGCGAAAGATTGTGCCGGCCCTCTCTAAGGAAAGTGTGTCCAATCCATTGACCACAACCCTACAGTTTAGGGAAAAGCTCCAAGGCCCCTGAGGCCATCAATAGATAGGCCACCCTGGACTAAGAGGGGCTCTCTGACACCAGCAGAGCAACTATCTCCACTTAGATTCTCAGACAGTGTCCCCAGAGACAGAAGGTTGAAATGGACAGGCCCCCAGGCCCTAATATGAACCTTAGCTTTGTTTCCATGTGTCCGTTCTCAGAGGACTGTTTTCGTAGACCAGCACATGGGGCTTTTCTGAGGCACCAAACCAAGCATCTCTCGTCTCCACATGGGCAGCTTTCTTACTGGGGATGTATCAAACCCTTCAGGTAGGAGAGTTCCGCAAGGCCACCGAACAACCAGCACATTCCAAGGTCTCCATGGACCCAAACGCACATTATGACACATCCTCAGGAGAGGCCATTTCAACTCAGCCCCCTGGGTAGCGTGACCCAGAGGCAGCAGATCAAACATATCTTGTCGCTTATGGCCAATTGGAATGCGAGGAATGCTGTACAGGGATCCATCCTTCGAACCCTGCTCTCCAGTCCTTCCATATGGTATGTCCTGGAGCCATGCAACAGGACTCGAATGTCCCGCAGAAGGAAACCTTGTGGTTTGGGGCAACCTCCAAACTCAGCGTGGGAAAACTTCCTTGGCCTCATGAGGCCCCCGCTTCATGAAGGTGCCATCATGGACACATACTCCAGCCTCAGCCAACGTCTGATCCTCAGCCTGACTTCAGATGCAGGAGATTTTGATTCAGCCTCTGCAGAGTGGGCCTGCTCTGCCCTTGGCTCCAATACTCACCCTAGCTTGTGTTTTCAGACTTCCGTCCTCACACTCCTTGCCCACAAACCCTCCCTACTGGGAATTCTGGGGCCACACTGAAGCACTCTGCCTGCCTCCCAGGAGAAAAACATTGTCTATGGTGCTGCCCAGAAACCCCAAATGAGGATCAAACTGCTTGGCCCTCGGCAACACCCCAATTGCATAGGCTACCTTAAACACTGATGCTCTGTCGCAAATAGCCTGAGCCCAAACCTTCCAACAGACACCGACACAGCTGGCTGCACTCCTAGGACATTGGACCCGCCACTGCCTTAGGCCACCATCCATTCCCAACCTGGCTTTTCAGTCATCGGATCCTAGACCTTATCTCCAATCCCTGCACAGGGGGGAACCTGATGCACAAATCAGAACCCCTCCTTCCCCATGGCAAGAAAACTTGCTGCTGGCAGTGAGTCAAACCTTCAGTGTAGGAGAAAACGGCATGGCCCATGAGGCCACGCCCAAGCGTGAGGGCCGCCTTGGGCACAAACACACATTGTGACCCTCAGCGTGAGTACCTTATTCAAGTAACGCCTCTCAGTGACTGGACGAAGAGCCCGCATATGTGGCTTGCCATGCCCATAGGCACCCAGGATTAACTAGATGGTGTGTATACCAGTTCAGGGAACCCACTGCTGTGCTCTAGAGTCCCTCTCCTGGGGGGTTCCCTGTGGCAGAAAACAGTACTCTTCCCTTCCCACAGAATGAACCCAAACACTTGGGAGCTTGGACAATCCCCCGAGAGGAAGGCTCTTCCTCGGCCTCTGAGACAACCCCTACCCTGACCGGACACTGTGAACGCAACACCCAGAGACAAAATCCTGAGTGACTGCCTCCCACTTGCCCTCCTTTGATATCCAGAGGATCTCCCCTCACGGACTGGAGATCAGTCCTGCCATTACCTTGGCCACTAGCTGAGCCAAGTTTGCTTTTTCAGACATCTGTCCCCACAGCCCTGGCAAACACAGCCTCTAGGCTGGGTCCTCTGGAGCCATACCACAGGACCGTGCCTGCTCTCTCCTGGGAAACTGTGTCCATTCCTTTGGACACACACCTCCAGAATATGAGAAACCTCAAGGCCCCCGAGGACATCCCACTACTGGCAGGCTCCCTGGACACACAGGGGCATTCGGACACAAGCTGAGCAGCTACCTCCACGAAGGCATGCCCACAGATGTCAACAGAGATAGAAGGTTGAGCCGGACAGGCCCTTAGGCCGTAATCTCAACTCTTGCTTTGGGTTCCAGGTGTTACTCCTCAGAGGCTTTGGTTCGAAGAACAGGATATGGGGCTTTCCTGAGGCACTGAACAGAACTCCTCTCCTCTCCACATGGGAAGCTTCCCTGTTGGAGCTGTGTCAAACACCTCAGTTTGGAGAACCCTGCAGAGTCCCTGAGCCACCTCCACATTCCAAGGTCTCCCAGGCCACCAAGCCACAGTAGGACTCATCTTCAGGAGAGTCCATTTCAACTCTCCCCTCTGGGTAGCTCACCCAGGAGCCTGCAGATTGAGCCTGCCTTGTCCTGACTAAAGAGTGGGAATATGAGGTGGCGTTCCCAGGCATCCATGCTTAGACACCTGCTCTCGAGTCTTTCCGTATGGGGCCTCCTGGAACCATCCAGTAGGACTCGACTGTCGTGCAGAAGGAAACCTTGAGGTTTGGAGTAGTTCACAAATCCCATCGTAGGCAAACATCCCTGGCCTAATGAAGCCCTCACCCTTCAGGAAGAGGCCATGCTGGACAAAAACTCTAGCCTGAGGCACGTCTCATAGTTGACATGACCTCAGTGCAGGAGATCTCGATTCAGCCTCTGCAGAGTGGGCCTGCCGTGCCCTCGGTCCCAAACCTCACGCTAGCTTGTGTTTTCAGACTTCCTTCCTCACACTCCTGGCAAACAAGCCCTCCGGACAAGAAACTCCAGAACCAAAACCCAGCCCAGTGTCTGCCCAACGGAAGAAAAACGTTTCCCTGTGGGGCTCTCCAGAAAACCCAGATGAGGATCAACCTGCTCGGGCCTCGACGGACCTTGAACTGGATATGCTGCTCTGGGAACTCATGCTCTGTCTGACACAGCCTGAAGCCAGACGTCCAGAGAGACAAGGAGACAGCTGGCCGCACACCCAGCACTTCGGACACGCCATGGTCTTATGCCGTCACCTCTTCCTAACCTTGGTTTTCAGATATCTGAACCTAGATATTATATCAATTCTCCACACAGCTGGGTATCGCAAGCACAAAACAGAACTCCTCCTTCCCCATGGCTGTCAAGCTTGCTCTTGGCATGGAGTCACACCTTCAGGGTGGGAGAAACCTTCATGGCCCCTGATGCCACGCCCAAACTTGAGTGCTGCTTGGGCACAAATTCACACTGTGACCCTCAGCATGAGCCCCATATCAAAGAAAGGCCTGTCAGGACCTGGACCAAGAGCCCGCATATGGGGCTTGCCAAGCCCCTATGCACCCAATACTCACCAGTGTTTGAGTTTTCCAGTCGCCCCACCTGTACCTGGGCGCTGCTCTGGAATCCCTTTCTTGGAGAGACACATGAGCCAGACAACACGACTCCACCCTTCCCTCAAAATGACCCCAAACTCTTGGGAGCTGGGACAAATCCCCAGAGAGGGATACTCGTCCACAGTCCCTGAGGCCACCGCTCCAATCCACGGCTATCCCGGACACAACATCCAGAGACAAAAGCCTGAAGGAACGCCTTCCACTCGCCCTTGTTTCAGAGGCCCAGGAGTTCCCTCTCGGGCTGTACATCCGGCCTGTCATACCCTAGGCGCCACTCAAAAGCTGACTTTGTGTTTTAAGACTTCTGTGCCCACAGCATGGACCCACACAACCTCCAGGCTAGGGCCTCTGAAGCCACAGCGAAAGATTGTGCCGGCCCTCTCTAAGGAAAGTGTGTCCAATCCATTGACCACAACCCTACAGTTTAGGGAAAAGCTCCAAGGCCCCTGAGGCCATCAATAGATAGGCCACCCTGGACTAAGAGGGGCTCTCTGACACCAGCAGAGCAACTATCTCCACTTAGATTCTCAGACAGTGTCCCCAGAGACAGAAGGTTGAAATGGACAGGCCCCCAGGCCCTAATATGAACCTTAGCTTTGTTTCCATGTGTCCGTTCTCAGAGGACTGTTTTCGTAGACCAGCACATGGGGCTTTTCTGAGGCACCAAACCAAGCATCTCTCGTCTCCACATGGGCAGCTTTCTTACTGGGGATGTATCAAACCCTTCAGGTAGGAGAGTTCCGCAAGGCCACCGAACAACCAGCACATTCCAAGGTCTCCATGGACCCAAACGCACATTATGACACATCCTCAGGAGAGGCCATTTCAACTCAGCCCCCTGGGTAGCGTGACCCAGAGGCAGCAGATCAAACATATCTTGTCGCTTATGGCCAATTGGAATGCGAGGAATGCTGTACAGGGATCCATCCTTCGAACCCTGCTCTCCAGTCCTTCCATATGGTATGTCCTGGAGCCATGCAACAGGACTCGAATGTCCCGCAGAAGGAAACCTTGTGGTTTGGGGCAACCTCCAAACTCAGCGTGGGAAAACTTCCTTGGCCTCATGAGGCCCCCGCTTCATGAAGGTGCCATCATGGACACATACTCCAGCCTCAGCCAACGTCTGATCCTCAGCCTGACTTCAGATGCAGGAGATTTTGATTCAGCCTCTGCAGAGTGGGCCTGCTCTGCCCTTGGCTCCAATACTCACCCTAGCTTGTGTTTTCAGATCCGTCCTCACACTCCTTGCCCACAAACCCTCCCTACTGGGAATTCTGGGGCCACACTGAAGCACTCTGCCTGCCTCCCAGGAGAAAAACATTGTCTATGGTGCTGCCCAGAAACCCCAAATGAGGATCGAACTGCTTGGCCCTCGGCAACACCCCAATTGCATAGGCTACCTTAAACACTGATGCTCTGTCGCAAATAGCCTGAGCCCAGACCTTCCAACAGACACCGACACAGCTGGCTGCACTCCTAGGACATTGGACCCGCCACTGCCTTAGGCCACCATCCATTCCCAACCTGGGTTTTCAGTCATCGGATCCTAGACCTTATCTCCAATCCCTGCACAGGGGGGAACCTGATGCACAAATCAGAACCCCTCCTTCCCCATGGCAAGAAAACTTGCTGCTGGCAGTGAGTCAAACCTTCAGTGTAGGAGAAAACGGCATGGCCCAAGAGGCCACGCCCAAGCGTGAGGGCCGCCTTGGGCACAAACACACATTGTGACCCTCAGCGTGAGTACCTTATTCAAGTAACGCCTCTCAGTGACTGGACGAAGAGCCCGCATATGTGGCTTGCCATGCCCATAGGCACCCAGGATTAACTAGATGGTGTGTATACCAGTTCAGGGAACCCACTGCTGTGCTCTAGAGTCCCTCTCCTGGGGGGTTCCCTGTGGCAGAAAACAGTACTCTTCCCTTCCCACAGAATGAAGCCAAACACTTGGGAGCTTGGACAATCCCCCGAGAGGAAGGCTCTTCCTCGGCCTCTGAGACAACCCCTACCCTGACCGGACACTGTGAACGCAACACCCAGAGACAAAATCCTGAGTGACTGCCTCCCACTTGCCCTCCTTTGATATCCAGAGGATCTCCCCTCACGGACTGGAGATCAGTCCTGCCATTACCTTGGCCACTAGCTGAGCCAAGTTTGCTTTTTCAGACATCTGTCCCCACAGCCCTGGCAAACACAGCCTCTAGGCTGGGTCCTCTGGAGCCATACCACAGGACCGTGCCTGCTCTCTCCTGGGAAACTGTGTCCATTCCTTTGGACACACACCTCCAGAATATGAGAAACCTCAGGGCCCCCGAGGACATCCCACTACTGGGAGGCTCCTTGGACACACAGGGGCATTCGGACACAAGCTGAGCAGCTACCTCCACGAAGGCATGCCCACAGATGTCAACAGAGATAGAAGGTTGAGCCGGACAGGCCCTTAGGCCGTAATCTCAACTCTTGCTTTGGGTTCCAGGTGTTACTCCTCAGAGGCTTTGGTTCGAAGAACATGATATGGGGCTTTCCTGAGGCACTGAACAGAACTCCTCTCCTCTCCACATGGGAAGCTTCCCTGTTGGAGCTGTGTCAAACACCTCAGTTTGGAGAACCCTGCAGAGTCCCTGAGCCACCTCCACATTCCAAGGTCTCCCAGGCCACCAAGCCACAGTAGGACTCATCTTCAGGAGAGTCCATTTCAACTCTCCCCTCTGGGTAGCTCACCCAGGAGCCTGCAGATTGAGCCTGCCTTGTCCTGACTAAAGAGTGGGAATATGAGGTGGCGTTCCCAGGCATCCATGCTTAGACACCTGCTCTCGAGTCTTTCCGTATGGGGCCTCCTGGAACCATCCAGTAGGACTCGACTGTCGTGCAGAAGGAAACCTTGAGGTTTGGAGTAGTTCACAAATCCCATCGTAGGCAAACATCCCTGGCCTAATGAAGCCCTCACCCTTCAGGAAGAGGCCATGCTGGACAAAAACTCTAGCCTGAGGCACGTCTCATAGTTGACATGACCTCAGTGCAGGAGATCTCGATTCAGCCTCTGCAGAGTGGGCCTGCCGTGCCCTCGGTCCCAAACCTCACGCTAGCTTGTGTTTTCAGACTTCCTTCCTCACACTCCTGGCAAACAAGCCCTCCGGACAAGAAACTCCAGAACCAAAACCCAGCCCAGTGTCTGCCCAACGGAAGAAAAACGTTTCCCTGTGGGGCTCTCCAGAAAACCCAGATGAGGATCAACCTGCTCGGGCCTCGACGGACCTTGAACTGGATATGCTGCTCTGGGAACTCATGCTCTGTCTGACACAGCCTGAAGCCAGACGTCCAGAGAGACAAGGAGACAGCTGGCCGCACACCCAGCACTTCGGACACGCCATGGTCTTATGCCGTCACCTCTTCCTAACCTTGGTTTTCAGATATCTGAACCTAGATATTATATCAATTCTCCACACAGCTGGGTATCGCAAGCACAAAACAGAACTCCTCCTTCCCCATGGCTGTCAAGCTTGCTCTTGGCATGGAGTCACACCTTCAGGGTGGGAGAAACCTTCATGGCCCCTGATGCCACGCCCAAACTTGAGTGCTGCTTGGGCACAAATTCACACTGTGACCCTCAGCATGAGCCCCATGTCAAAGAAAGGCCTGTCAGGACCTGGACCAAGAGCCCGCATATGGGGCTTGCCAAGCCCCTATGCACCCAATCCTCACCAGTGTTTGAGTTTTCCAGTCGCCCCACCTGTACCTGGGCGCTGCTCTGGAATCCCTTTCTTGGAGAGACACATGAGCCAGACAACACGACTCCACCCTTCCCTCAAAATGACCCCAAACTCTTGGGAGCTGGGACAAATCCCCAGAGAGGGATACTCGTCCACAGTCCCTGAGGCCACCGCTCCAATCCACGGCTATCCCGGACACAACATCCAGAGACAAAAGCCTGAAGGAACGCCTTCCACTCGCCCTTGTTTCAGAGGCCCAGGAGTTCCCTCTCGGGCTGTACATCCGGCCTGTCATACCCTAGGCGCCACTCAAAAGCTGACTTTGTGTTTTAAGACTTCTGTGCCCACAGCATGGACCCACACAACCTCCAGGCTAGGGCCTCTGAAGCCACAGCGAAAGATTGTGCCGGCCCTCTCTAAGGAAAGTGTGTCCAATCCATTGACCACAACCCTACAGTTTAGGGAAAAGCTCCAAGGCCCCTGAGGCCATCAATAGATAGGCCACCCTGGACTAAGAGGGGCTCTCTGACACCAGCAGAGCAACTATCTCCACTTAGATTCTCAGACAGTGTCCCCAGAGACAGAAGGTTGAAATGGACAGGCCCCCAGGCCCTAATATGAACCTTAGCTTTGTTTCCATGTGTCCGTTCTCAGAGGACTGTTTTCGTAGACCAGCACATGGGGCTTTTCTGAGGCACCAAACCAAGCATCTCTCGTCTCCACATGGGCAGCTTTCTTACTGGGGATGTATCAAACCCTTCAGGTAGGAGAGTTCCGCAAGGCCACCGAACAACCAGCACATTCCAAGGTCTCCATGGACCCAAACGCACATTATGACACATCCTCAGGAGAGGCCATTTCAACTCAGCCCCCTGGGTAGCGTGACCCAGAGGCAGCAGATCAAACATATCTTGTCGCTTATGGCCAATTGGAATGCGAGGAATGCTGTACAGGGATCCATCCTTCGAACCCTGCTCTCCAGTCCTTCCATATGGTATGTCCTGGAGCCATGCAACAGGACTCGAATGTCCCGCAGAAGGAAACCTTGTGGTTTGGGGCAACCTCCAAACTCAGCGTGGGAAAACTTCCTTGGCCTCATGAGGCCCCCGCTTCATGAAGGTGCCATCATGGACACATACTCCAGCCTCAGCCAACGTCTGATCCTCAGCCTGACTTCAGATGCAGGAGATTTTGATTCAGCCTCTGCAGAGTGGGCCTGCTCTGCCCTTGGCTCCAATACTCACCCTAGCTTGTGTTTTCAGACTTCCGTCCTCACACTCCTTGCCCACAAACCCTCCCTACTGGGAATTCTGGGGCCACACTGAAGCACTCTGCCTGCCTCCCAGGAGAAAAACATTGTCTATGGTGCTGCCCAGAAACCCCAAATGAGGATCAAACTGCTTGGCCCTCGGCAACACCCCAATTGCATAGGCTACCTTAAACACTGATGCTCTGTCGCAAATAGCCTGAGCCCAGACCTTCCAACAGACACCGACACAGCTGGCTGCACTCCTAGGACATTGGACCCGCCACTGCCTTAGGCCACCATCCATTCCCAACCTGGCTTTTCAGTCATCGGATCCTAGACCTTATCTCCAATCCCTGCACAGGGGGGAACCTGATGCACAAATCAGAACCCCTCCTTCCCCATGGCAAGAAAACTTGCTGCTGGCAGTGAGTCAAACCTTCAGTGTAGGAGAAAACGGCATGGCCCATGAGGCCACGCCCAAGCGTGAGGGCCGCCTTGGGCACAAACACACATTGTGACCCTCAGCGTGAGTACCTTATTCAAGTAACGCCTCTCAGTGACTGGACGAAGAGCCCGCATATGTGGCTTGCCATGCCCATAGGCACCCAGGATTAACTAGATGGTGTGTATACCAGTTCAGGGAACCCACTGCTGTGCTCTAGAGTCCCTCTCCTGGGGGGTTCCCTGTGGCAGAAAACAGTACTCTTCCCTTCCCACAGAATGAACCCAAACACTTGGGAGCTTGGACAATCCCCCGAGAGGAAGGCTCTTCCTCGGCCTCTGAGACAACCCCTACCCTGACCGGACACTGTGAACGCAACACCCAGAGACAAAATCCTGAGTGACTGCCTCCCACTTGCCCTCCTTTGATATCCAGAGGATCTCCCCTCACGGACTGGAGATCAGTCCTGCCATTACCTTGGCCACTAGCTGAGCCAAGTTTGCTTTTTCAGACATCTGTCCCCACAGCCCTGGCAAACACAGCCTCTAGGCTGGGTCCTCTGGAGCCATACCACAGGACCGTGCCTGCTCTCTCCTGGGAAACTGTGTCCATTCCTTTGGACACACACCTCCAGAATATGAGAAACCTCAAGGCCCCCGAGGACATCCCACTACTGGCAGGCTCCCTGGACACACAGGGGCATTCGGACACAAGCTGAGCAGCTACCTCCACGAAGGCATGCCCACAGATGTCAACAGAGATAGAAGGTTGAGCCGGACAGGCCCTTAGGCCGTAATCTCAACTCTTGCTTTGGGTTCCAGGTGTTACTCCTCAGAGGCTTTGGTTCGAAGAACAGGATATGGGGCTTTCCTGAGGCACTGAACAGAACTCCTCTCCTCTCCACATGGGAAGCTTCCCTGTTGGAGCTGTGTCAAACACCTCAGTTTGGAGAACCCTGCAGAGTCCCTGAGCCACCTCCACATTCCAAGGTCTCCCAGGCCACCAAGCCACAGTAGGACTCATCTTCAGGAGAGTCCATTTCAACTCTCCCCTCTGGGTAGCTCACCCAGGAGCCTGCAGATTGAGCCTGCCTTGTCCTGACTAAAGAGTGGGAATATGAGGTGGCGTTCCCAGGCATCCATGCTTAGACACCTGCTCTCGAGTCTTTCCGTATGGGGCCTCCTGGAACCATCCAGTAGGACTCGACTGTCGTGCAGAAGGAAACCTTGAGGTTTGGAGTAGTTCACAAATCCCATCGTAGGCAAACATCCCTGGCCTAATGAAGCCCTCACCCTTCAGGAAGAGGCCATGCTGGACAAAAACTCTAGCCTGAGGCACGTCTCATAGTTGACATGACCTCAGTGCAGGAGATCTCGATTCAGCCTCTGCAGAGTTGGCCTGCCGTGCCCTCGGTCCCAAACCTCACGCTAGCTTGTGTTTTCAGACTTCCTTCCTCACACTCCTGGCAAACAAGCCCTCCGGACAAGAAACTCCAGAACCAAAACCCAGCCCAGTGTCTGCCCAACGGAAGAAAAACGTTTCCCTGTGGGGCTCTCCAGAAAACCCAGATGAGGATCAACCTGCTCGGGCCTCGACGGACCTTGAACTGGATATGCTGCTCTGGGAACTCATGCTCTGTCTGACAGAGCCTGAAGCCAGACGTCCAGAGAGACAAGGAGACAGCTGGCCGCACACCCAGCACTTCGGACACGCCATGGTCTTATGCCGTCACCTCTTCCTAACCTTGGTTTTCAGATATCTGAACCTAGATATTATATCAATTCTCCACACAGCTGGGTATCGCAAGCACAAAACAGAACTCCTCCTTCCCCATGGCTGTCAAGCTTGCTCTTGGCATGGAGTCACACCTTCAGGGTGGGAGAAACCTTCATGGCCCCTGATGCCACGCCCAAACTTGAGTGCTGCTTGGGCACAAATTCACACTGTGACCCTCAGCATGAGCCCCATATCAAAGAAAGGCCTGTCAGGACCTGGACCAAGAGCCCGCATATGGGGCTTGCCAAGCCCCTATGCACCCAATACTCACCAGTGTTTGAGTTTTCCAGTCGCCCCACCTGTACCTGGGCGCTGCTCTGGAATCCCTTTCTTGGAGAGACACATGAGCCAGACAACACGACTCCACCCTTCCCTCAAAATGACCCCAAACTCTTGGGAGCTGGGACAAATCCCCAGAGAGGGATACTCGTCCACAGTCCCTGAGGCCACCGCTCCAATCCACGGCTATCCCGGACACAACATCCAGAGACAAAAGCCTGAAGGAACGCCTTCCACTCGCCCTTGTTTCAGAGGCCCAGGAGTTCCCTCTCGGGCTGTACATCCGGCCTGTCATACCCTAGGCGCCACTCAAAAGCTGACTTTGTGTTTTAAGACTTCTGTGCCCACAGCATGGACCCACACAACCTCCAGGCTAGGGCCTCTGAAGCCACAGCGAAAGATTGTGCCGGCCCTCTCTAAGGAAAGTGTGTCCAATCCATTGACCACAACCCTACAGTTTAGGGAAAAGCTCCAAGGCCCCTGAGGCCATCAATAGATAGGCCACCCTGGACTAAGAGGGGCTCTCTGACACCAGCAGAGCAACTATCTCCACTTAGATTCTCAGACAGTGTCCCCAGAGACAGAAGGTTGAAATGGACAGGCCCCCAGGCCCTAATATGAACCTTAGCTTTGTTTCCATGTGTCCGTTCTCAGAGGACTGTTTTCGTAGACCAGCACATGGGGCTTTTCTGAGGCACCAAACCAAGCATCTCTCGTCTCCACATGGGCAGCTTTCTTACTGGGGATGTATCAAACCCTTCAGGTAGGAGAGTTCCGCAAGGCCACCGAACAACCAGCACATTCCAAGGTCTCCATGGACCCAAACGCACATTATGACACATCCTCAGGAGAGGCCATTTCAACTCAGCCCCCTGGGTAGCGTGACCCAGAGGCAGCAGATCAAACATATCTTGTCGCTTATGGCCAATTGGAATGCGAGGAATGCTGTACAGGGATCCATCCTTCGAACCCTGCTCTCCAGTCCTTCCATATGGTATGTCCTGGAGCCATGCAACAGGACTCGAATGTCCCGCAGAAGGAAACCTTGTGGTTTGGGGCAACCTCCAAACTCAGCGTGGGAAAACTTCCTTGGCCTCATGAGGCCCCCGCTTCATGAAGGTGCCATCATGGACACATACTCCAGCCTCAGCCAACGTCTGATCCTCAGCCTGACTTCAGATGCAGGAGATTTTGATTCAGCCTCTGCAGAGTGGGCCTGCTCTGCCCTTGGCTCCAATACTCACCCTAGCTTGTGTTTTCAGATCCGTCCTCACACTCCTTGCCCACAAACCCTCCCTACTGGGAATTCTGGGGCCACACTGAAGCACTCTGCCTGCCTCCCAGGAGAAAAACATTGTCTATGGTGCTGCCCAGAAACCCCAAATGAGGATCGAACTGCTTGGCCCTCGGCAACACCCCAATTGCATAGGCTACCTTAAACACTGATGCTCTGTCGCAAATAGCCTGAGCCCAGACCTTCCAACAGACACCGACACAGCTGGCTGCACTCCTAGGACATTGGACCCGCCACTGCCTTAGGCCACCATCCATTCCCAACCTGGGTTTTCAGTCATCGGATCCTAGACCTTATCTCCAATCCCTGCACAGGGGGGAACCTGATGCACAAATCAGAACCCCTCCTTCCCCATGGCAAGAAAACTTGCTGCTGGCAGTGAGTCAAACCTTCAGTGTAGGAGAAAACGGCATGGCCCAAGAGGCCACGCCCAAGCGTGAGGGCCGCCTTGGGCACAAACACACATTGTGACCCTCAGCGTGAGTACCTTATTCAAGTAACGCCTCTCAGTGACTGGACGAAGAGCCCGCATATGTGGCTTGCCATGCCCATAGGCACCCAGGATTAACTAGATGGTGTGTATACCAGTTCAGGGAACCCACTGCTGTGCTCTAGAGTCCCTCTCCTGGGGGGTTCCCTGTGGCAGAAAACAGTACTCTTCCCTTCCCACAGAATGAACCCAAACACTTGGGAGCTTGGACAATCCCCCGAGAGGAAGGCTCTTCCTCGGCCTCTGAGACAACCCCTACCCTGACCGGACACTGTGAACGCAACACCCAGAGACAAAATCCTGAGTGACTGCCTCCCACTTGCCCTCCTTTGATATCCAGAGGATCTCCCCTCACGGACTGGAGATCAGTCCTGCCATTACCTTGGCCACTAGCTGAGCCAAGTTTGCTTTTTCAGACATCTGTCCCCACAGCCCTGGCAAACACAGCCTCTAGGCTGGGTCCTCTGGAGCCATACCACAGGACCGTGCCTGCTCTCTCCTGGGAAACTGTGTCCATTCCTTTGGACACACACCTCCAGAATATGAGAAACCTCAAGGCCCCCGAGGACATCCCACTACTGGGAGGCTCCCTGGACACACAGGGGCATTCGGACACAAGCTGAGCAGCTACCTCCACGAAGGCATGCCCACAGATGTCAACAGAGATAGAAGGTTGAGCCGGACAGGCCCTTAGGCCGTAATCTCAACTCTTGCTTTGGGTTCCAGGTGTTACTCCTCAGAGGCTTTGGTTCGAAGAACAGGATATGGGGCTTTCCTGAGGCACTGAACAGAACTCCTCTCCTCTCCACATGGGAAGCTTCCCTGTTGGAGCTGTGTCAAACACCTCAGTTTGGAGAACCCTGCAGAGTCCCTGAGCCACCTCCACATTCCAAGGTCTCCCAGGCCACCAAGCCACAGTAGGACTCATCTTCAGGAGAGTCCATTTCAACTCTCCCCTCTGGGTAGCTCACCCAGGAGCCTGCAGATTGAGCCTGCCTTGTCCTGACTAAAGAGTGGGAATATGAGGTGGCGTTCCCAGGCATCCATGCTTAGACACCTGCTCTCGAGTCTTTCCGTATGGGGCCTCCTGGAACCATCCAGTAGGACTCGACTGTCGTGCAGAAGGAAACCTTGAGGTTTGGAGTAGTTCACAAATCCCATCGTAGGCAAACATCCCTGGCCTAATGAAGCCCCCACCCTTCAGGAAGAGGCCATGCTGGACAAAAACTCTAGCCTGAGGCACGTCTCATAGTTGACATGACCTCAGTGCAGGAGATCTCGATTCAGCCTCTGCAGAGTGGGCCTGCCGTGCCCTCGGTCCCAAACCTCACGCTAGCTTGTGTTTTCAGACTTCCTTCCTCACACTCCTGGCAAACAAGCCCTCCGGACAAGAAACTCCAGAACCAAAACCCAGCCCAGGGTCTGCCCAACGGAAGAAAAACGTTTCCCTGTGGGGCTCTCCAGAAAACCCAGATGAGGATCAACCTGCTCGGGCCTCGACGGACCTTGAACTGGATATGCTGCTCTGGGAACTCATGCTCTGTCTAACACAGCCTGAAGCCAGACGTCCAGAGAGACAAGGAGACAGCTGGCCGCACACCCAGCACTTCGGACACGCCATGGTCTTATGCCGTCACCTCTTCCTAACCTTGGTTTTCAGATATCTGAACCTAGATATTATATCAATTCTCCACACAGCTGGGAATCGCAAGCACAAAACAGAACTCCTCCTTCCCCATGGCTGTCAAGCTTGCTCTTGGCATGGAGTCACACCTTCAGGGTGGGAGAAACCTTCATGGCCCCTGATGCCACGCCCAAACTTGAGTGCTGCTTGGGCACAAATTCACACTGTGACCCTCAGCATGAGCCCCATGTCAAAGAAAGGCCTGTCAGGACCTGGACCAAGAGCCCGCATATGGGGCTTGCCAAGCCCCTATGCACCCAATCCTCACCAGTGTTTGAGTTTTCCAGTCGCCCCACCTGTACCTGGGCGCTGCTCTGGAATCCCTTTCTTGGAGAGACACATGAGCCAGACAACACGACTCCACCCTTCCCTCAAAATGACCCCAAACTCTTGGGAGCTGGGACAAATCCCCAGAGAGGGATACTCGTCCACAGTCCCTGAGGCCACCGCTCCAATCCACGGCTATCCCGGACACAACATCCAGAGACAAAAGCCTGAAGGAACGCCTTCCAATCGCCCTTGTTTCAGAGGCCCAGGAGTTCCCTCTTGGGCTGTACATCCGGCCTGTCTCACCCTAGGCGCCACTCAAAAGCTGACTTTGTGTTTTAAGACTTCTGTGCCCACAGCATGGACCCACACAACCTCCAGGCTAGGGCCTCTGAAGCCACAGCGAAAGATTGTGCCGGCCCTCTCTAAGGAAAGTGTGTCCAATCCATTGACCACAACCCTACAGTTTAGGGAAAAGCTCCAAGGCCCCTGAGGCCATCAATAGATAGGCCACCCTGGACTAAGAGGGGCTCTCTGACACCAGCAGAGCAACTATCTCCACTTAGATTCTCAGACAGTGTCCCCAGAGACAGAAGGTTGAAATGGACAGGCCCCCAGGCCCTAATATGAACCTTAGCTTTGTTTCCATGTGTCCATTCTCAGAGGACTGTTTTCGTAGACCAGCACATGGGGCTTTTCTGAGGCACCAAACCAAGCATCTCTCGTCTCCACATGGGCAGCTTTCTTACTGGGGATGTATCAAACACTTCAGGTAGGAGAGTTCCGCAAGGCCACCGAACAACCAGCACATTCCAAGGTCTCCATGGACCCAAACGCACATTATGACACATCCTCAGGAGAGGCCATTTCAACTCAGCCCCCTGGGTAGCGTGACCCAGAGGCAGCAGATCAAACATATCTTGTCGCTTATGGCCAATTGGAATGCGAGGAATGCTGTACAGGGATCCATCCTTCGAACCCTGCTCTCCAGTCCTTCCATATGGTATGTCCTGGAGCCATGCAACAGGACTCGAATGTCCCGCAGAAGGAAACCTTGTGGTTTGGGGCAACCTCCAAACTCAGCGTGGGAAAACTTTTTTGGCCTCATGAGGCCCCCGCTTCATGAAGGTGCCATCATGGACACATACTCCAGCCTCAGCCAACGTCTGATCCTCAGCCTGACTTCAGATGCAGGAGATTTTGATTCAGCCTCTGCAGAGTGGGCCTGCTCTGCCCTTGGCTCCAATACTCACCCTAGCTTGTGTTTTCAGACTTCTGTCCTCACACTCCTTGCCCACAAACCCTCCCTACTGGGAATTCTGGGGCCACACTGAAGCACTCTGCCTGCCTCCCAGGAGAAAAACATTGTCTATGGTGCTGCCCAGAAACCCCAAATGAGGATCAAACTGCTTGGCCCTCGGCAACACCCCAATTGCATAGGCTACCTTAAACACTGATGCTCTGTCGCAAATAGCCTGAGCCCAGACCTTCCAACAGACACCGACACAGCTGGCTGCACTCCTAGGACATTGGACCCGCCACTGCCTTAGGCCACCATCCATTCCCAACCTGGGTTTTCAGTCATCGGATCCTAGACCTTATCTCCAATCCCTGCACAGGGGGGAACCTGATGCACAAATCAGAACCCCTCCTTCCCCATGGCAAGAAAACTTGCTGCTGGCAGTGAGTCAAACCTTCAGTGTAGGAGAAAACGGCATGGCCCATGAGGCCACGCCCAAGCGTGAGGGCCGCCTTGGGCACAAACACACATTGTGACCCTCAGCGTGAGTACCTTATTCAAGTAACGCCTGTCAGTGACTGGACCAAGAGCCCGCATATGTGGCTTGCCATGCCCATAGGCACCCAGGATTAACTAGATGGTGTGTATTCCAGTTCAGGGAACCCACTGCTGTGCTCTAGAGTCCCTCTCCTGGGGGGTTCCCTGTGGCAGAAAACAGTACTCTTCCCTTCCCACAGAATGAACCCAAACACTTGGGAGCTTGGACAATCCCCCGAGAGGAAGGCTCTTCCTCGGCCTCTGAGACAACCCCTACCCTGACCGGACACTCTGAACGCAACACCCAGAGACAAAATCCTGAGTGACTGCCTCCCACTTGCCCTCCTTTGATATCCAGAGGATCTCCCCTCACGGACTGGAGATCAGTCCTGCCATTACCTTGGCCACTAGCTGAGCCAAGTTTGCTTTTTCAGACATCTGTCCCCACAGCCCTGGCAAACACAGCCTCTAGGCTGGGTCCTCTGGAGCCATACCACAGGACCGTGCCTGCTCTCTCCTGGGAAACTGTGTCCATTCCTTTGGACACACACCTCCAGAATATGAGAAACCTCAAGGCCCCCGAGGACATCCCACTACTGGGAGGCTCCCTGGACACACAGGGGCATTCGGACACAAGCTGAGCAGCTACCTCCACGAAGGCATGCCCACAGATGTCAACAGAGATAGAAGGTTGAGCCGGACAGGCCCTTAGGCCGTAATCTCAACTCTTGCTTTGGGTTCCAGGTGTTACTCCTCAGAGGCTTTGGTTCGAAGAACAGGATATGGGGCTTTCCTGAGGCACTGAACAGAACTCCTCTCCTCTCCACATGGGAAGCTTCCCTGTTGGAGCTGTGTCAAACACCTCAGTTTGGAGAACCCTGCAGAGTCCCTGAGCCACCTCCACATTCCAAGGTCTCCCAGGCCACCAAGCCACAGTAGGACTCATCTTCAGGAAAGTCCATTTCAACTCTCCCCTCTGGGTAGCTCACCCAGGAGCCTGCAGATTGAGCCTGCCTTGTCCTGACTAAAGAGTGGGAATATGAGGTGGCGTTCCCAGGCATCCATGCTTAGACACCTGCTCTCGAGTCTTTCCGTATGGGGCCTCCTGGAACCATCCAGTAGGACTCGACTGTCGTGCAGAAGGAAACCTTGAGGTTTGGAGTAGTTCACAAATCCCATCGTAGGCAAACATCCCTGGCCTAATGAAGCCCCCACCCTTCAGGAAGAGGCCATGCTGGACAAAAACTCTAGCCTGAGGCACGTCTCATAGTTGACATGACCTCAGTGCAGGAGATCTCGATTCAGCCTCTGCAGAGTGGGCCTGCCGTGCCCTCGGTCCCAAACCTCACGCTAGCTTGTGTTTTCAGACTTCCTTCCTCACACTCCTGGCAAACAAGCCCTCCGGACAAGAAACTCCAGAACCAAAACCCAGCCCAGGGTCTGCCCAACGGAAGAAAAACGTTTCCCTGTGGGGCTCTCCAGAAAACCCAGATGAGGATCAACCTGCTCGGGCCTCGACGGACCTTGAACTGGATATGCTGCTCTGGGAACTCATGCTCTGTCTAACACAGCCTGAAGCCAGACGTCCAGAGAGACAAGGAGACAGCTGGCCGCACACCCAGCACTTCGGACACGCCATGGTCTTATGCCGTCACCTCTTCCTAACCTTGGTTTTCAGATATCTGAACCTAGATATTATATCAATTCTCCACACAGCTGGGTATCGCAAGCACAAAACAGAACTCCTCCTTCCCCATGGCTGTCAAGCATGCTCTTGGCATGGAGTCACACCTTCAGGGTGGGAGAAACCTTCATGGCCCCTGATGCCACGCCCAACCTTGAGTGCTGCTTGGGCACAAATTCACACTGTGACCCTCAGCATGAGCCCCATGTCAAAGAAAGGCCTGTCAGGACCTGGACCAAGAGCCCGCATATGGGGCTTGCCAAGCCCCTATGCACCCAATCCTCACCAGTGTTTGAGTTTTCCAGTCGCCCCACCTGTACCTGGGCGCTGCTCTGGAATCCCTTTCTTGGAGAGACACATGAGCCAGACAACACGACTCCACCCTTCCCTCAAAATGACCCCAAACTCTTGGGAGCTGGGACAAATCCCCAGAGAGGGATACTCGTCCACAGTCCCTGAGGCCACCGCTCCAATCCACGGCTATCACGGACACAACATCCAGAGACAAAAGCCTGAAGGAACGCCTTCCACTCGCCCTTGTTTCAGAGGCCCAGGAGTTCCCTCTCGGGCTGTACATCCGGCCTGTCATACCCTAGGCGCCACTCAAAAGCTGACTTTGTGTTTTAAGACTTCTGTGCCCACAGCATGGACCCACACAACCTCTAGGCTAGGGCCTCTGAAGCCACAGCGAAAGATTGTGCCGGCCCTCTCTAAGGAAAGTGTGTCCAATCCATTGACCACAACCCTACAGTTTAGGGAAAAGCTCCAAGGCCCCTGAGGCCATCAATAGATAGGCCACCCTGGACTAAGAGGGGCTCTCTGACACCAGCAGAGCAACTATCTCCACTTAGATTCTCAGACAGTGTCCCCAGAGACAGAAGGTTGAAATGGACAGGCCCCCAGGCCCTAATATGAACCTTAGCTTTGTTTCCATGTGTCCGTTCTCAGAGGACTGTTTTCGTAGACCAGCACATGGGGCTTTTCTGAGGCACCAAACCAAGCATCTCTCGTCTCCACATGGGCAGCTTTCTTACTCGGGATGTATCAAACCCTTCAGGTAGGAGAGTTCCGCAAGGCCACCGAACAACCAGCACATTCCAAGGTCTCCATGGACCCAAACGCACATTATGACACATCCTCAGGAGAGGCCATTTCAACTCAGCCCCCTGGGTAGCGTGACCCAGAGGCAGCAGATCAAACATATCTTGTCGCTTATGGCCAATTGGAATGCGAGGAATGCTGTACAGGGATCCATCCTTCGAACCCTGCTCTCCAGTCCTTCCATATGGTATGTCCTGGAGCCATGCAACAGGACTCGAATGTCCCGCAGAAGGAAACCTTGTGGTTTGGGGCAACCTCCAAACTCAGCGTGGGAAAACTTCCTTGGCCTCATGAGGCCCCCGCTTCATGAAGGTGCCATCATGGACACATACTCCAGCCTCAGCCAACGTCTGATCCTCAGCCTGACTTCAGATGCAGGAGATTTTGATTCAGCCTCTGCAGAGTGGGCCTGCTCTGCCCTTGGCTCCAATACTCACCCTAGCTTGTGTTTTCAGACTTCCGTCCTCACACTCCTTGCCCACAAACCCTCCCTACTGGGAATTCTGGGGCCACACTGAAGCACTCTGCCTGCCTCCCAGGAGAAAAACATTGTCTATGGTGCTGCCCAGAAACCCCAAATGAGGATCAAACTGCTTGGCCCTCGGCAACACCCCAATTGCATAGGCTACCTTAAACACTGATGCTCTGTCGCAAATAGCCTGAGCCCAGACCTTCCAACAGACACCGACACAGCTGGCTGCACTCCTAGGACATTGGACCCGCCTCTGCCTTAGGCCACCATCCATTCCCAACCTGGGTTTTCAGTCATCGGATCCTAGACCTTATCTCCAATCCCTGCACAGGGGGGAACCTGATGCACAAATCAGAACCCCTCCTTCCCCATGGCAAGAAAACTTGCTGCTGGCAGTGAGTCAAACCTTCAGTGTAGGAAAAACGACATGGCCCATGAGGCAACGCCCAAGCTTTAGGGCCGCCTTGGGCACAAACACACATTGTGACCCTCAGCGTGAGTACCTTATTCAAGTAACGCCTGTCAGTGACTGGACCAAGAGCCCGCATATGTGGCTTGCCATGCCCATAGGCACCCAGGATTAACTAGATGGTGTGTATTCCAGTTCAGGGAACCCACTGCTGTGCTCTAGAGTCCCTCTCCTGGGGGGTTCCCTGTGGCAGAAAACAGTACTCTTCCCTTCCCACAGAATGAACCCAAACACTTGGGAGCTTGGACAATCCCCCGAGAGGAAGGCTCTTCCTCGGCCTCTGAGACAACCCCTACCCTGACCGGACACTGTGAACGCAACACCCAGAGACAAAATCCTGAGTGACTGCCTCCCACTTGCCCTCCTTTGATATCCAGAGGATCTCCCCTCACGGACTGGAGATCAGTCCTGCCATTACCTTGGCCACTAGCTGAGCCAAGTTTGCTTTTTCAGACATCTGTCCCCACAGCCCTGGCAAACATAGCCTCTAGGCTGGGTCCTCTGGAGCCATACCACAGGACCGTGCCTGCTCTCTCCTGGGAAACTGTGTCCATTCCTTTGGACACACACCTCCAGAATATGAGAAACCTCAAGGCCCCCGAGGACATCCCACTACTGGGAGGCTCCTTGTACACACAGGGGCATTCGGACACAAGCTGAGCAGCTACCTCCACGAAGGCATGCCCACAGATGTCAACAGAGATAGAAGGTTGAGCCGGACAGGCCCTTAGGCCGTAATCTCAACTCTTGCTTTGGGTTCCAGGTGTTACTCCTCAGAGGCTTTGGTTCGAAGAACAGGATATGGGGCTTTCCTGAGGCACTGAACAGAACTCCTCTCCTCTCCACATGGGAAGCTTCCCTGTTGGAGCTGTGTCAAACACCTCAGTTTGGAGAACCCTGCAGAGTCCCTGAGCCACCTCCACATTCCAAGGTCTCCCAGGCCACCAAGCCACAGTAGGACTCATCTTCAGGAAAGTCCATTTCAACTCTCCCCTCTGGGTAGCTCACCCAGGAGCCTGCAGATTGAGCCTGCCTTGTCCTGACTAAAGAGTGGGAATATGAGGTGGCGTTCCCAGGCATCCATGCTTAGACACCTGCTCTCGAGTCTTTCCGTATGGGGCCTCCTGGAACCATCCAGTAGGACTCGACTGTCGTGCAGAAGGAAACCTTGAGGTTTGGAGTAGTTCACAAATCCCATCGTAGGCAAACATCCCTGGCCTAATGAAGCCCTCACCCTTCAGGAAGAGGCCATGCTGGACAAAAACTCTAGCCTGAGGCACGTCTCATAGTTGACATGACCTCAGTGCAGGAGATCTCGATTCAGCCTCTGCAGAGTGGGCCTGCCGTGCCCTAGGTCCCAAACCTCACGCTAGCTTGTGTTTTCAGACTTCCTTCCTCACACTCCTGGCAAACAAGCCCTCCGGACAAGAAACTCCAGAACAAAAACCCTGCCCAGTGTCTGCCCAACGGAATAAAAACATTTCCCTGTGGGGCTCTCCAGAAAACCCAGATGAGGATCAACCTGCTCGGGCCTCGACGGACCTTGAACTGGATATGCTGCTCTGGGAACTCATGCTCTGTCTGACACAGCCTGAAGCCAGACGTCCAGAGAGACAAGGAGACAGCTGGCCGCACACCCAGCACTTCGGACACGCCATGGTCTTATGCCGTCACCTCTTCCTAACCTTGGTTTTCAGATATCTGAACCTAGATATTATATCAATTCTCCACACAGCTGGGTATCGCAAGCACAAAACAGAACTCCTCCTTCCCCATGGCTGTCAAGCTTGCTCTTGGCATGGAGTCACACCTTCAGGGTGGGAGAAACCTTCATGGCCCCTGATGCCACGCCCAACCTTGAGTGCTGCTTGGGCACAAATTCACACTGTGACCCTCAGCATGAGCCCCATGTCAAAGAAAGGCCTGTCAGGACCTGGACCAAGAGCCCGCATATGGGGCTTGCCAAGCCCCTATGCACCCAATCCTCACCAGTGTTTGAGTTTTCCAGTCGCCCCACCTGTACCTGGGCGCTGCTCTGGAATCCCTTTCTTGGAGAGACACATGAGCCAGACAACACGACTCCACCCTTCCCTCAAAATGACCCCAAACTCTTGGGAGCTGGGACAAATCCCCAGAGAGGGATACTCGTCCACAGTCCCTGAGGCCACCGCTCCAATCCACGGCTATCCCGGACACAACATCCAGAGACAAAAGCCTGAAGGAACGCCTTCCACTTGCCCTTGTTTCAGAGGCCCAGGAATTCCCTCTCGGGCTGTACATCCGGCCTGTCATACCCTAGGCGCCACTCATAAGCTGACTTTGTGTTTTAAGACTTCTGTGCCCACAGCATGGACCCACACAACCTCCAGGCTAGGGCCTCTGAAGCCACAGCGAAAGATTGTGCCGGCCCTCTCTAAGGAAAGTGTGTCCAATCCATTGACCACAACCCTACAGTTTAGGGAAAAGCTCCAAGGCCCCTGAGGCCATCAATAGATAGGCCACCCTGGACTAAGAGGGGCTCTCTGACACCAGCAGAGCAACTATCTCCACTTAGATTCTCAGACAGTGTCCCCAGAGACAGAAGGTTGAAATGGACAGGCCCCCAGGCCCTAATATGAACCTTAGCTTTGTTTCCATGTGTCCGTTCTCAGAGGACTGTTTTCGTAGACCAGCACATGGGGCTTTTCTGAGGCACCAAACCAAGCATCTCTCGTCTGCACATGGGCAGCTTTCTTACTGGGATGTATCAAACCCTTCAGGTAGGAGAGTTCCGCAAGGCCACCGAACAACCAGCACATTCCAAGGTCTCCATGGACCCAAACGCACATTATGACACATCCTCAGGAGAGGCCATTTCAACTCAGCCCCCTGGGTAGCGTGACCCAGAGGCAGCAGATCAAACATATCTTGTTGCTTATGGCCAATTGGAATGCGAGGAATGCTGTACAGGGATCCATCCTTCGAACCCTGCTCTCCAGTCCTTCCATATGGTATGTCCTGGAGCCATGCAACAGGACTCGAATGTCCCGCAGAAGGAAACCTTGTGGTTTGGGGCAACCTCCAAACTCAGCGTGGGAAAACTTCCTTGGCCTCATGAGGCCCCTGCTTCATGAAGGTGCCATCATGGACACATACTCCAGCCTCAGCCAACGTCTGATCCTCAGCCTGACTTCAGATGCAGGAGATTTTGATTCAGCCTCTGCAGAGTGGGCCTGCTCTGCCCTTGGCTCCAATACTCACCCTAGCTTGTTTTTTCAGACTTCCGTCCTCACACTCCTTGCCCACAAACCCTCCCTACTGGGAATTCTGGGGCCACACTGAAGCACTCTGCCTGCCTCCCAGGAGAAAAACATTGTCTATGGTGCTGCCCAGAAACCACAAATGAGGATCAAACTGCTTGGCCCTCGGCAACACCCCAATTGCATAGGCTACCTTAAACACTGATGCTCTGTCGCAAATAGCCTGAGCCCAGACCTTCCAACAGACACCGACACAGCTGGCTGCACTCCTAGGACATTGGACCCGCCACTGCCTTAGGCCACCATCCATTCCCAACCTGGGTTTTCAGTCATCGGATCCTAGACCTTATCTCCAATCCCTGCACAGGGGGGAACCTGATGCACAAATCAGAACCTCTCCTTCCCCATGGCAAGAAAACTTGCTGCTGGCAGTGAGTCAAACCTTCAGTGTAGGAAAAACGACATGGCCCATGAGGCAACGCCCAAGCTTTAGGGCCGCCTTGGGCACAAACACACATTGTGACCCTCAGCGTGAGTACCTTATTCAAGTAACGCCTGTCAGTGACTGGACCAAGAGCCCGCATATGTGGCTTGCCATGCCCATAGGCACCCAGGACTAACTAGATGGTGTGTATTCCAGTTCAGGGAACCCACTGCTGTGCTCTAGAGTCCCTCTCCTGGGGGGTTCCCTGTGGCAGAAAACAGTACTCTTCCCTTCCCACAGAATGAACCCAAACACTTGGGAGCTTGGACAATCCCCCGAGAGGAAGGCTCTTCCTCGGCCTCTGAGACAACCCCTACCCTGACCGGACACTGTGAACGCAACACCCAGAGACAAAATCCTGAGTGACTGCCTCCCACTTGCCCTCCTTTGATATCCAGAGGATCTCCCCTCACGGACTGGAGATCAGTCCTGCCATTACCTTGGCCACTAGCTGAGCCAAGTTTGCTTTTTCAGACATCTGTCCCCACAGCCCTGGCAAACACAGCCTCTAGGCTGGGTCCTCTGGAGCCATACCACAGGACCGTGCCTGCTCTCTCCTGGGAAACTGTGTCCATTCCTTTGGACACACACCTCCAGAATATGAGAAACCTCAAGGCCCCCGAGGACATCCCACTACTGGGAGGCTCCTTGGACACACAGGGGCATTCGGACACAAGCTGAGCAGCTACCTCCACGAAGGCATGCCCACAGATGTCAACAGAGATAGAAGGTTAAGCCGGACAGGCCCTTAGGCCGTAATCTCAACTCTTGCTTTGGGTTCCATGTGTTACTCCTCAGAGGCTTTGGTTCGAAGAACAGGATATGGGGCTTTCCTGAGGCACTGAACAGAACTCCTCTCCTCTCCACATGGGAAGCTTCCCTGTTGGAGCTCTGTCAAACACCTCAGTTTGGAGAACCCTGCAGAGTCCCTGAGCCACCTCCACATTCCAAGGTCTCCCAGGCCACGAAGCCACAGTAGGACTCATCTTCAGGAGAGTCCATTTCAACTCTCCCCTCTGGGTAGCTCACCCAGGAGCCTGCAGATTGAGCCTGCCTTGTCCTGACTAAAGAGTGGGAATATGAGGTGGCATTCCCAGGCATCCATGCTTAGACACCTGCTCTCGAGTCTTTCCGTATGGGGCCTCCTGGAACCATCCAGTAGGACTCGACTGTCGTGCAGAAGGTAACCTTCAGTTTTGGAGCAGTTCAAAAATCCCATCGTAGGCAAACCTCCCTGGCTTCATGAAGCCCCCACACCCTTCAGGAAGAGGCCATGCTGGACAAAAACTCTAGCCTGAGGCACGTCTGATAGTTGACATGACCTCAGTGCAGGAGATCTCGATTCAGCCACTGCAGAGTGGCCCTGCCATGCCCTCGGTCCCAAACCTCACACTAGCTTTTGTTTTCAGACTTCCTTCCTCACACTCCTGGCAAACAAGTCCTACGGACTAGGAACTCCAGAAACACAACCCAGCCCAGTGTCTGCCCAACGGAAGAAAAACGCTTCCCTATGGGGCTCTCCAGAAAACCCAGATGATGATCAACCTGCTCGGGCCTCGAAGGTCCCCGAAGTGGATATGCTGCTCTAGGCACTCATGCTCTGTCTGACACAGCCTGAAGCCAGACGTCCAGACAGACAAAGAGACAGCTGGCCGCACACCCAGCACTTCGGACACGCCATGGTCTTATGCCATCACCTCTTCCTAACCTTGGTTTTCAGATATCTGAACCTAGACATAATATCAATTCTCCACACAGCTGGGTATCGCAAGCACAAAACAGAACTCCTCCTTCCCCATGGCTGTCAAGCTTGCTCTTGGCATGGAGTCACACCTTCAGGGTGGGAGAAACCTTCATGGCCCCTGATGCCACGCCCAAACTTGAGTGCTGCTTGGGCACAAATTCACACTGTGACCCTCAGCATGAGCCCCATGTCAAAGAAAGGCCTGTCAGGACCTGGACCAAGAGCCCGCATATGGGGCTTGCCAAGCCCCTATGCACCCAATCCTCACCAGTGTTTGAGTTTTCCAGTCGCCCCACCTGTACCTGGGCTCTGCTCTGGAATCCCTTTCTTGGAGAGACCCATGAGCCAGACAACACGACTCCACCCTTCCCACAAAATGACCCCAAACTCATTAGGCCCCCGCATCATGAAGGTGCCATCATGGACACATACTACATCCTCAGCCAACTTCTGATCCTCAGCCTGACTTCAGATGCAGGAGATTTTGATTCAGCCTCTGCTGATTGGGCCTGCTCTGCCCTTGGCTCCAATCCTCACCCTAGCTTGTGTTTTCAGACTTCCGTCCTCACACTCCTGGCCCACAAACCCTCCCTACTGGGAATTCTGGGGCCACACTGAAGCACTCTGCCTGCCTCCCAGGAGAAAAACATTGTCTATGGTGCTGCCCAGAAACCACAAATGAGGATCAAACTGCTTGGCCCTCGGCAACACCCCAATTGCATAGGCTACCTTAAAAACTGATGTTCTGTCGCAAATAACCTGAGCCCAGACCTTCCAACAGACACCGACACAGCTGGCTGCACACCCAGCACATTGGACCCGCCACTGCCTTAGGCCACCATCCATTCCCAACCTGGGTTTTCAGTCATCGGAACCTAGACCTTATCTCCAATCCCTGCACAGGGGGAACCTGATGCACAAGTCAGAACCCCTCCTTCCCCATGGCAAGAAACCTTGCTGCTGGCCGTGAGTCAAACCTTCAGTGTAGGAGAAAACGGCAAACCTGCCGGGCCTCATGAAGCCCCCATATCCTTCAGGGAGAGGCCATCATGGACAAAAACTCTAGCTTGAAGCACGTCTCATAGTAGATATGAACGCAATGCAGGAGATCTTGATTAAGCCTCTGCAGAGTCGCCTGCCGTGCCCTCGGTCCCAAACCTCACGCTAGCTTGTGTTTTCAGACTTCCTTCCTCACACTCCTGGCAAACAATCCCTCCAGAGTAGGATTTGCAGAACCACAAGCCAGCCCAGTTACTGCCCACCGGTAGAAAACCTTTCCTTGTGGGGCTCTCCATAAAACCCAGATGAGGATCAACCTGCTCTTGCCTCGACGGCACTCAGATTTGATAGGCTGCTCTGGGCACTAATGCTCTGCCTTTCACAGCCTGATGCCAGACGTCCAGACAGGCAAGGAGACAGCTGGCCACACACCTAGCACTTCTGACACGCCATGGTCTTATGCCGTTATCTCTTCCTAACCTTGGTTTTCAGATATCTAAACCCAGATATTATATCAATTCCCCACACAGTTGGGCATCTGAATCACAAATCAGAACTCCTTCTTCCCCATGGCTGTAAGGCTTGCTCTTGGCATGGAGTCACACCTTCAGGGTGGGAGAAACCTTCATTTCCCCTGAAACCACGCCCA
This sequence comes from Mustela nivalis, assembly GCF_964662115.1. Lineage (NCBI taxonomy): Eukaryota > Metazoa > Chordata > Mammalia > Carnivora > Mustelidae > Mustela > Mustela nivalis. The sequence goes on from NW_028136554.1 coordinate 2,013,488, forward strand.
AACTTGAGTGATGCCTTGGGCACAAATTCACTCTGTGACCCTCAGCATGAGCCCAATATCAAAGAAAGGCCTGTCAGGGCCTTGACCAAGAGCCCGCATATGAGGCGTGCCAAGCCCCTATACACCCAATCCTCACCAGTGTTTGAGTTTTCCAGTCTCCCCCCCGTTCCTGGGGCTCTGCTCTGGAATCACTTTCTTGGAGAGACACATGAGCCAGACAACAGGACTCCACCCTTCCCACAAAATGACCCCAAACTCCTGTTAGCTGGGACAAATCCCCAGAGAGGGATACTTGTCCACAGTCACTGAGGCCACCCCCTACAATCTACGGCTATCCTGGACGCATCCAGAGACAAAAGCCTAAAGGAATCTCGCCCTTGATTCACAAGCCAAGGAGCTCACTCTCTATCTTTACATCCGGCCTGCCATACCCTCGGCGCCACTCATAAGCTGAGTTTGTGTTTTCAGACTTCTGTGCCCACAGCCTGGACCCACACACCCTCCAGGCTAGGGCATCTGGAGCCACAGCACAAGATTGTGCCTGCCCTCTCCAAGGAAAGTGTGCCCAATCCATTGACCACAACCCTACAGGTTAGGGAAAAGCTCCAAGGCCCCTGAGGCCATCCTGATAGTGTAGGCTGCCCTGGAATAAAAGGGGCACTCTGACACCAGCTGAGCCATTATCACCACTTAGACTCTCAGACAGTGTCCCCAGAGACAGAAGATTGAAATGGACAGGCCCTTAGGCCCTAATATGAACCTTAGCTTTAGTTTTCATGTGTCTGTCCTCAGAGGACTGGTTTCGTATACCAGCATATTAGGTTTTTCTGAGGCTCCAAACCAAACCTCTCTCGTCTCCACATGGAGTGCTTTCTTACTGGATCTGTATCAAACCCTTCTGGTCGGAGAATTTCGCAGGGCCACAGTACAACCATCACATTCCAAGGTCTCCATGGACAGAAACACACATTATGACACATCCTCAGGAGAGGCCATTTCAACTCAGCCCGCTGGTTAGCTTGCCCCAGAGCCAGCAGATCAAACATATCTTGTCGTTAATGGCCAAAGGGAATGCGAGGCATGCTGTTCAGGGATCCATCCTTTGAACCCTCCTCTTCAGTCCTTCCATATGGTATGTACTGGAGCCACTCAACAGGACTCGACTGTCTTGCAGAAGGAAACCTTGTGGTTTGTGGCAACCTCCAAACTCAGCGTGGGAAAATTTCGTTGGCCTCATGAGGCACCTGCTTCATGAAGGTGCTATCAAGGGCACAATCCAACCTCAGCCAACGTCTGATCCTCAGCCTGACTTCAGATGCATGAGATATCCTTTCAGCCTTTGCAGAGTGTGCCTGCTCCCAACCTCACCCTATCTTTTGTTTTCAGACTCTACCCTAGCACTCCTGGCCCAAAAGCCCTCATGATTGGGAATTCTGGTTCCAGAACGAAGCACTCTGCCTGCCCCCCAAAGAAAAACATTGTCTATGGCATTGCTCAGAAACCCCAAATGAAAATCAACCTGCTCAGCCCTCGGCAACACCCCAATTGCATAGGCTACCCTAAACACTATGCTCTGTCTTACATAGCCTGAGCCCAGACCTTGTGAGAGACATTGAGACAGTTGGCTTCACACCCAGCACATCGAGCCTGCCATGGGTTAGGCCATTTCATCCCTTCCCATTGACCTGGGTGTCTTCCTGGAGGTATATTCTGAGGCTGTGTCAGACTATGCATTTTTTCTGGAGCTTCCTATGGAATTGGGGTGGTATTAGGGGCCTTGCAATTTTCTCTTAATCTGGTGGGTTGGGAAACTGAGACAGGCTGACATTCCTTGGGAGAGCTGGCCCAGTGCTGTTGTGTGTTCCTGGAGGCCCCATCCTGGAGGGCATATGGGTCAGGACTCTGGGTCCAAAGTCTTCAGACACAAACTGGTAAGAGTTAAGCTCGAGGTGATGGCAGACCCAATCTGCAGACCCTGAGCGAAGCATCTCCAGATATGAAATTCGGACGGCTCTGAGGCAGGAGCACAGTCTTTTCTGTCTGACTTGTTTGTCTATCATGGCCACGAAATGGAGGGGTGGCCTCATGGGTCCATGTGAGATTCTACCTCTCTGGGAATTCTGCTCGGCACCCAAGAGTTTGGTGTATTTCCGGGGGATGGGAGGAGTGCAGTTTTCTGAGTCAGGGATCCCGTCCAAACAGCCATTCCAGAGATGGGTCCTGGGTTCTGGAGCCTGGATCACCGCAACAAGGCTTAGGATTTGGGCCTAGGGTCCTGCTCTATGTTTTCCTGGTACAGCTCCCGAGTGTTCTTGTTGGAAATGGGTATCATTCTGAGGGTCACAATGCCTGTTTTTGCCCAGATGCCCATGCTGAGTGGGTGTGACCTCATGGGCTATGCACTTGGCTCCCACTATGAGGGTTGGACTGTCATCTCAACATTCAGTTTTCCTGCCATGGGGAAGGAGGGGTACTTTTTTATGCTTCAGGTTCCCCCATGGGCAGGAATTTGAGCTAAGTTCTGGGACCGGTGCCTGAATACCCAGTTCACTTTGAGATGAGGTCCTCGGGCCAAGGCAGGACCCACCTGCAGAAAATGAGGCCTGCTTTCTGGGTGGCTGTCAGGAGCTCGGGCTCGAGCTGTGTCAGACAGAACATTCGTGGAGAGTTCGGCCTATGATATTGGGGTGCTTTTGAGAGCTGTGCAACTGGATCCTCATGGGGGATTTTTGCACAGACCCTTTCTTCACTTCTTCTATTTGGTGAGCAGGCAGATGGCTGCATTACGGCTCCAGAATATCCAAGTTGGAGGGTTTGCAGGCGAGGAGTGTGAGGACAGAAGTATGAAAACATAAGCTACGGTTACGCTCAGTGCCGAGCACATGTCTATTCCAATGTACAGCAGTTGTTTCGAGGTCTCCAGCACCTGGGCGAGGGGAAGATGTCTGCTCACGCTGGAGTTTGTATCCATGATGGCCAACAAATGGTGGGGAGACCTCAAGAATTCTTGGAGGTTTTTCCAAGCTGGAGCTTGTGAGCTGCTCCAAATATCAAGGTGTCCTACTAAGGGACAGCAGAAGTCTTCTTACAGGGCTCCAGGGTCCCCCATATGGAAGATTCGATAGCAATGCTCTCTGAATGGAGGCCTGGGAAGCCAATCTCGTGTTACCATTGCAGCTGAGGAACAGGGTAAGCTTGAACCAATGACACTGATTCCAAGTTCCAAGTGATTTTCGTTGATGGAAGTTCTCAGTCTAACAGGTCCCAATGCTGCTTGGTGTCCAGGGAGACCTTAGAATGTGGTGGCAGCTCTCTGACCATTGAGGATTCTCTATCCTTAGGATTAGACCCAGTACCCAGGAGCCAGGTTTCCTTCTTGGGACAGGAGGTGTGCTCTTGTATGGCTCACGGACCACAGGTTGGACCATATGCTTGAATTTCCAGAACAGACCTCTAGGAAGAGAGACCTCAAAACATAAGCTAGGGTTCTGATGAGGTTTTAGGGCCATGGAAGTTTCAATCTTCGGACTAAGTGCCATTGGCCTGCATGTCATCCTGGAGGTAGGTGCTGAGGCTGTGTCAGGCTGTGCACTTTTTCCAGAGTGGCCTATGATATTGGGGTGCAGTCAGGGGCCTTGCAGTTTTCTCCTAATCTGGACATTTTGGGAAACTGAGATGGGCAGGGTTTCCTCAGGAGAGCAGGGCCAGTGATGTCATGTGTTTCTCGAGGCCCCATCCTGGAGGTCATGTGTGTCAGGACTTTGGGACCAAAGACTTTAGACACAACCTCGGATAAGAGGTAGGAGTGAGGTGATGGCAGTCCGAATCTGAAGACCCTGAGGGAAGCTCCTCGGGATTTGAAATTCAGGTGGCTGGGAGGGAGGAGCACAGGCTTTTCTGTCTGGATTTTGTGTCTAGGATGGCCACTAAATGGAGGGGTGACCTCATGTGTCCATGGGATATTCTTCCACTCTGGTGATTCTGCTTGGCACCCAAGAGTTTGATTTCTTTCTGGGGAAGAGGAAAAGACTGTATTCCATCTCTGGGATCCTGTCCAAACAGGGATTCCAGAGATGGGTTCTGGGTCCAGACACTGGGAAAACTTAACCAAAGCTTCGATTTGGGATCCTGGTCCAGATCCCAAGGGGGATCTTTGGAAAGGGGTCTCATTCTGAGGGTCACAATGCCTATTTGTGCCCAGCTGCCCATCCTGTGTAGGCATGGTCTCATGGACCATGCACCTGGTTCCCACTCAGGGTTGTACAGCCATCTCAACATTCAGTTTTCTGGCCATGGGGAAGGAGGAGCACTCTTTTGTGCTTCCGAGTCCCCTATGGGCAGGAATTTGAGCTAAGTCTGGGACAGGTACCTGAATATCCAGGTTGCTTCAAGATGATGGCCTCGGGCCAAGGTTGGACCCACCTGGAGGATATGGGGTCCACTATCTGGGTGGCTGACAGGAGGTCGGGGATCAGGCGGTGTCAGATAGACAATGTATGCAGAGGTCGGTCTATTATATTGGGGTGCCATTGAGGGCCGTGCAGGAGGATCCTCATGTGGGTTTCTACGAAGACCCATAGGGCACTTCTTTCTGGTGGGAAGGCAGAAAGCTGCACTGTGGCTTCAGAATTCCCAATATGAAGGGCTTGTAGGCGAGGAGTGTGAAGACAGAAGTCTGAAAACACAAGCCACGGATAAGCTCAGTGCCGACCACAGGACCATTCCATTGTGCAGTGGTTGTTTCGAGATTTCCAGCACCTGAGTATGGGCGAGGGTCAGATGTCTGCTCACGCTGGGTTTGCATCCATGATGGTCAACGAATTGTGGGGTGGCCTCAAGAATTCTTGGAGATTTTCCCAAGCAGGACCTTGTGAGCTGCTCCAAACAGCAAGGTGTCCTACTGTGGGACAGGGGAAGTCTGCTTACAAGGCTCCAGGGTCCCCCATATAGAAAGATTCGACAGCAGAGGTCTCTAAATGGGGGCCTGGGAAGTCTTCCTTGCATGACCATTGCATCTGAGAAACATTGCAGGCTTGATCTGCTGGTTTTTGTTCAAATTTCCAAGTGATCTAAGTTGACGGATGTTCTCAGTCTAATGAGTCACAATGCTGCTTGGTGTCCAGGGAGACCTTAGAATGTGGTGGTGAGGGTGCCTGGGTGGCTCAATGGGCTAAGCTGCTGCCTTCGGCTCAGGTCATGATCTCAGGGTCCTGGGATTGAGTCCCGCATCGGGCTCTCTGCTTAGCAGGGAGCCTGCTTCTTCCTCTCTCTCTCTCTGCCTTCCTCTATGCCTACTTGTGATCTCTCTCTGTCAAATAAATAAATAAAATCTATATAAAAAAAAAGAATGTGGTTGTATGTCTGTGGACATGCAGGATTCTCCTACCTGAGGGTTAGACCCAGTTCCCAGGAGCCAGGTTCCCTTCTCGGGACAGGAGGGGTTCTCTTGTATGGCTCAGGGACCACATGTCGGATCATATGTTGGATTTCAAGACCAGGCCTCTGGGCACAGAGGCCTGAATATCTAGGCTAGGGTTCTTATGAGGTTGTAGGGGCATGTCATCCTCAACCTTCGGACTTAGGGACTTTGACCTGTGAGTCTTCCTGGAGGTAGATGCTCAGGCTGTGTCAGACTGTGCATTTTTTCCAGAGTGGCCTATGAAATTGGGGTGGGCTCAGGGGCCTTGCAGGCTTTTCCTAATCTGGAGGGTTTGTGCAACTGAGACGGCAGAATTTCATCCAGAGATCAGGCCCAGTGATGTAGTGTGGTTCTGTCAGCCCCATCCTGCAGGGAATGTGGTTAAGGGCTCTGGGACCAAAGTCTTCAGACACAAAATTGTGTATCAATTAGGAGGGAGGTGATGGCAGCCCCGATCTGCAGACGCTGAGGGCAGCTCCTCAGGATTTGAAATTCGTGTGGCTGGGAGGCAGGAGCAAAGGCTTTTCTGTCTGGATTGTGTCTAGGATGGCCTTGGAATGGTGGGGTGTCCTCATGTGTCCATGGAATATTCTACCTCTCTGGGGATTCTGCCCAGCACCCAAGAGTTTGGTGTCTCACTGCGAAGGAGAGAGCGTGGTTTACTGTTTCAGTGTTTCCGTCAACACAGGGATTCCAGAGATGGGTTATAGGTCCCTGTGCCTGGATAACCCTACAAAGGCTTAGTATTTGGGCCTAGAGGCTTGACTGCCTGGCTCTGTGGGGCTTTGGTTCAGCTCCCATGGAGACTTGTTGGAAATGGGTCTCAGGGTAAGGGTCACAATGCCTGTTTTTGCCCAGATGCCCATCCTGAGTGGGCATTGGCTCTTGTTCCATGCACCTGGATCCCAATATGAGGGTTGGACCACCATATCAACATTTAATTTTCCTTCTATGAGGAAGGAGGAGTACTCTTTTGTGCTTCAGATTCCCCCATGCACAGTAATTTGAGCTATGTTCTGGGACTGGTACGTGAATAACCAGGTTGGTTTGAGATGAAGGACTCAGGTCAAGGCAGGTCACACCTGCCAGATATGGGTCCCGCTATCTAGGTGGCTACCAGGAGGTCGGGGCTCGAGCTGTGTCAGACAAAGCATTAGTTCACAAGGTGGCCTATGATATTGTGGTGCTATAGAGGGCTGTGCTGGTGGAACCTTATATGGAGTTTCACGCAGACCCATAGGGCACCTCTTTTTTCTGGTGGGCAGGCAGAAGGCATTGTGGCTCCCAAATTCCCAATATGGGGGACTTGAAGGCGAGGAGTGTGAGAACAGAAGGCAGAAAACACAATCTATGCTTAATCTCAGTGCCGAGAACATGGCCGTTCCAATGTGCAGTCGTTTTTTCGAGATCTCCAGCATCTGAGTACAGGCGAGGGTCAGATGTCTGCTCATGATAGAGTTTGTATCTATCGTGGCCAACAAATGAAATATCCAGCACCTGAGTAAAGGTGGATTTCAGATGTTTACGCACACTGGAGTTTGTGTCTCTGATGACCGAATGGAGGAGTGGCATCAAGAGGCTGATGCATGTGAGATGCTCCAAACAGCAAGGTTGTTTTTTCTACTGGACAGTTAGAGTCTGGTATGTTTTCTGCAGGGCCCCCCATGTGAAAAGTATGGGTAGCAGAGCCCTTCCACATGGATGCCTGGAAAGCACACCTCCATTGACCAATGCAGCTGAGGAACATGCAGGTTCTTTACGGTGCTTCTGGGGCGAAGCACCAAGGTCTTGAGTTGACATGGAATCTCTTGAAGATGGGTTACAATGCTGGTTTTTTTTACCAGGTAGATCTTAGAATGTGTTGGTGGCTAAGGTGCCTGCAAGATTCTCCTACCCTGAGGGTTTAACACAGGTCGAAGAGCACGGTTACCTTCTGGGGACAGGAGATGTAGTGTTTTGTGGCTCAGGGACCACATGCCATATCATAAGTTCCTATTCAAGAACAGGCCTCTGAAGACAGATGCCCGACAACCTAATCTAGGGTTCCAATGAGTCCCAGGGGCATGAGAGGTTCAATCTTCAGACTTAGGAAAGTTGACTTGGGTGTCTGCCAGGATGTAGGTGATCAGGGAGTTTCAGACTGCGCACTTATGTCCAGAGTAACCTCCAATATTGGGGTGGCCACAGGGGCCTTGAATGTTTCAACCAACTCTGGAGGGTTTGGTTAACTGACATGCACAATTTCCATGGGGATGGCAAGCACAGTCCTGTGGTGTGGCTCCAGAGACTCCACCCTGGAGGGCATGTGAGCCATGGTTCTGGAAGGGAAGTCTGCAAACACAAACTCGGGTTAGGTTTAGTGGCTAGGTTATCGCAGGGCAATGTGTAGACCTGGAAGGCTACTCGTCAGGAACAGTAACTGGAATGACCCGAAGGTGGAAGCACAGGCTTTTATATCTGGATTGTGTGTCTAGGGTGACCTCAGAATGTAGCTGTGGCCTCATGGGTCTATGGGAGATTTTTCCTCTAAGGATACTGGCGGCTCCCAATATTTTGATGACTTTTTGAGATGGGAAGACTGCTATTTTCGATCTTAGGTGTGCCCCAAAACAGGGATTCCAGAGATGGGCTCTGGGTCTAGGCGCCTGGAAAATCCCACCAAGAGTTGGGATTTGGGCTTATGGGCAGACCAGGCCTGCAATGCAGGATCTTGGTGGTGCAACTGAGAGGGCTTGTTTGGAAGCATGCTCAGGCTGAGCATTACAATGCCTGTTTGTGCTCAGGGTGGCCCTCAGGAGTGGGCGTGGTCCCATTGTCCATTTTCTGGCTCCCACACTGAGGGATGGACACACATTCCAATGGCCAGGTTTCCAGCCATGGGGAAGGAGGAAATATCTATTGTGCTTCATGTTCCCCCATAGGCAGGGATTACAGCAAAGGTCTGGGGACAGATGCCTGAATACCAAGGATGCATAGAGATGACAGATTTGGGCCATGGCCGTTCTCACATGCTGGATATGGGCCCCGCTCTCTGGGTGGCTGACACGAGGTCTGGGCTCAGGCTGTGTCAGACACAGCACTAGTGGCCAGAGAAGTCTATATATTGGGGTTCTCTCCAGGGCCGAGTAAATTGATCCTCATGTAGGGTTTCTGGCCAGACTCACGAAGCACTTCTTTCTGTGGGGCAGGCAGAATGCTGCCTTATGGATCCAGAATTCCCTATCAAGAGGGTTTGGGGACAAATAGGGTGAGAATGCAATTGTAAACACCAGCTATGCTTAAATTGAGTGCCAAGCGGAAGTCAGTTTCAATGTGCAGCAGCTTATACGAGATATCCAGCACCTGAGTAAGGGCAGATGTCAGATATTTGCTCACACTTGAGTTTGTGTCTAGGATGACGACTAATGGAGGGGTGGCTTCAGGAGGCAATGGAGGATTACCCACGCTTAAGATTGTGAGATGCTCCAAACAACAAGGTTTCCTTCTAATGGACAGGAGGAGTCTGTTTTTTTTTCCTCCAGGGTCCCTCAAGTGGAAGTTTGCGTAGCAGAGCCCTCCCGCATGGATGACTGGAAAGCACACGTCCAATGACCATTGCAGCTGAGGAACATGACAGGTTCGTTTTGGTGGTTCTGGTGCCAAGTACCAAGGCCTTGAGTTGACTTGGAATCTCTTACAGATGTGTCCCAAAACTGGTTTGTTACAAGGGAGTTCTTAGAATGTATTGGTGGCTATGGGCCACGCTGAGGGTTTGGCACAGGTCGATGTGCACAGTTTCCATCTTGGGAGAGGAGATGTTCTGTTTTGTGGCTCAGGGTACATATGTTGTATCCTGACTTGGTATTCAAGAACAGGCCTCTGAGGATTGATGCTTGCAACCTAATCTAGAGATCCAATGATGTCCTTGGTGCCCATCAGGTTCAATTTTCTTACTAAGGACCATTGATATGGTTGTCTGACTGGATGTAGGTGATCAGGGTGTTTCAGACTGTGCATTTGCATCCAGAGCCACTTCCAATATTGGGGTGGGCTCAGGGGCCTTGCAGGTTTCTCCTAACTTGGAGGCTTTGGGGAACTGTGATGGGCACAGTTTCCTTGGGGATGGCAGGCCCAGTCCTGTGGTAAGGCTTCAGAGACCACCTCCTTGAGGATATGAGAGCCATGGTTTTGGGAGGGAAGTCTGCAAACACAAATTTGGGTCAGGGATAGTGGCAAGGTGATGGCAGGTCCAATGCCTAGACCTAGAAGGCATCACGTCAGGAACTGTAATTAGGGTGACTGAAAGCTGGTAGCACAGGCTTTTCTATCTGGATTGTGTGTCCAGGATGGGCTCTGAATGTAGACGTGGTCTCATGGTTCAATGGGAGACTTTTCCTCTCTAAGGATCCTGGTGGATCTCCATAGATTGGTGGTTTTTCAGAGAAGAAAAGAGTGCTCTTTTCCATCTTAGGGGTGCTCCAAAACAGGGAAGAATGCTGTTTTCCAACTTAGGCTTATGCCAAAACAGGGATTCCAGAGACGGGCTCTGGGTCTGGGTGCCCGGATATCCCACCAAGTGTTAGGATTTGGGCCTAGGGGCATTTTAGGCCTGCAATGCAGGATCCTAATGGTGTAACAGAGAGGGCTTGTTTGAAAGCATGCTCAGGCTGAGGGTCATCATGCCTCTTTGTGCCCAGGGGGGCCCTCAGGAGAGGGCGTAGTCTCATTGGCCATATAGCTGGATCCCAATTTGAGGGTTGGACACCCATTGCAACAGCCAGGCTTCCTGCAATGGAAAGAGGAGTTCTCTATTGTGCTTCAGGTTCCCCCATTGGCAGGGTTACAGGAAAGGTCTGTGGAAAGTTGCCTTAATAACAAGGATGTGTACAGATGACAGGCTAAGAATTCCCAGGTAACAAAACAGCATTGTTACCCATGTTCATGACATTCCATGTAGAAATAAGCCCTTAGTACTTCGCCCCAGAGCCACCAGAATGAACTTGCCATGTTCCTAAGCTGCAATGGTCAGTGGAGGTGTGGTTTCCAGGCAACCATACGGGGGTGCTCTGCTACACAAACTTTGCAATTGGCTGGGACCCTTGAGACAAAAAAACAGAATGCCCCTGTCCGGTAGAAGGAAACCTTCTGTTTGGAGCATCTCACAAGCCCCAGCGTGGGAAATTCTCCATTTCCTCTTGAAGCCACCACTCCATTTGTCAGTCATCATAGACACAAACTCCAGCATGAGCAAACATCTGACATCCGCCCTTACTCAGGTGATGGATTTCAATTCGATCGCTGCACACTGGAATTGCCTTTAGTTTGACTGAATTAAGCCATAGCTTGGGTTTACAATTCCATCCTCAGTCTACTGGTCCACAAGCCCTATTGTGAGGGAATTCTGGAGCTACAACACAATATTCTGCCTTCCCCATAGAAAGAAAAAGGGCCTGGAGAGTCTGCCCAGAAACTCCATATGATGGTCAATCTTCTCGGTGCTAGACGGAACCCTGATTCATAGGCTGCCCTGGGCACTAGTGCTGTGTCTGACATAGCCGGAGCCAGGACCTAGTGTCAGCCACGGAGAGATCAGGGCCCATATCCAGCATGTGAGACCAGCTATGGCCCAAGTCTGTCTTCTCTTCTATTCTTGGTATTCAGGCATCTGTACCCACACCTTTGCTGAAATCCTTGCCATTGGGGGAACCTGAAGCACAATAGAGAACTCCTCCTTCCCCATGGAAGGTATTCTGACTGTTGGGATAGTTGCTCAACCCTCAAAGTGGAAGGCAGCTCCATGGCCAAGGAGACCATGTGCACTCATGATGGCTTCTCCAGGCACAAGCAGGCATTGTGACCTCAGCCTGAGCATGCTTTCAACCAAACGCTCTCAATTGCATCTCTGGGACCCCGAATTGCAGGCCTAGTACACACCTAGGCCCAAATCCTAACCCTAGTGGGATTTTACAGGGGCCCAGACACAGAGCCCATCTCTGGAATCCCTATTTTGGGGGACCCTTAAGATGGAAAACAGCACTCTTCCCTTCCCCGAGATAGTCACCAAACTCATGGTAGCCACCAGGATCCGTGAGTGGAAAAATCTGCCATAGACCCATGAGAACACACCTGCATTCCGAGGCCATCCTGGACATACAATCCAGATACATATCATGTGCTATCACCTTTGAGTCATCGGATTTACAGTTCCTGAAGAGCTGCCTTCCAGATCTATGCATTGGGCCTGCAATCACCTTGCCATTAACCTAAACTGAGTTTGTGTTTGCAGACTTCCTTCCTAAAACCATGGCTCACATGACCTCCAGGTTCTGGCATCTGAAGCCACACCACAAGACTGTGCATGAGATCCTCAAGGAAACTGTGCCCATCACTTTTGCCCGATACCTTTAGATTAGGAGAAACCTGCAAGGCCCCTGAGCGCAGCCAAATAATGGAGGCCGCTCTGGGCACAAATGCACAGTCTGAGACACCCTGATCACCTCCATACAGGCAGACACCCAAGTCAATGCTCCTGAGTCAGAAGATTGAACCTGACATGCCCCGAGGACTTCATTGGCACACTAGATTAGGTTTACAGGTATCTGTCGTCAGAGGCCTGCTCTGGAATATCAACTTATGATAAAATATATAGTCCCTGAGCCACAGAACAGAATATGTCCTCCCCAAAAAGGAAGCCATGCTCCTGGAATTGTGTCATACCCTAAGGGTATTTGGATCCTGAATGGCCCCTTAGCAACCAGCACATTCTATGATATTCCTGGTAACAAACCATCATTGTGCCCCATCTTCATGAGACTCCATGTCAACTCAAGGTCTCGATATATTGCCCCAGAGCCACCAGAATGCACCTGCCATGTTCCTCAGCTGCAATGGTCAATGGAGGGGTGATTTCCAGGCATCCCTGTGGCGTTCTCTGCTACAAAACTTTCCACATGGAGAAACCAGAGAAAACCAACCAGACTTCTCCTGTCCGGTAGAAAGAAACTTTGCTATTTGGAGCATCTCACAAGCCCCAGCATGGGAAATCCTCCATGGCCTCTTGACGCCACCCTTCCATTTGTGGGTAATCACAGACACAAACTCCAGTGTGAGCAAACATCTGACATCCACCCTTACTCAGGTGCTGGATATTCGATACGGCAGCTGCACACTGGAACTGCCTTTTGCTTTTCACTGAACTTAACCATAGCTTTGTATTACTATTCTATCCTCACCACACTGCTCCACAATATCTCTTGATAGGGAATTCTGGAGCCACAACGCAGTATTCTGCCTTCCACATAGAAAGAAGAAGGACCTGTTGAGTCTGCCCAGAAACTGCACATGAGGATCAATCTACTCAGACCACGAGGCAACCCTGATTAATAGATTTCCCTGACCACTAGTGCTGTGTCTGACAGAGTCTAAGCCCCGACCTCGTGTCAGCCACCCAGAGGTGAGGGCCCATATTTAGCATGAAGATCGGCCATGGCCCTGGGCCATCATCTGTACCCATCCTTGGTATCCAGTCATCTGTCCCCCAAACTTTGCTGGAATTCCTGCCAATGGCGAACCTGAAACACAATAGAGAACACCTCCTTCCCCATGGCAGGAATATTGGCTGTTGGGATGGTTGTCCAACAGCGTGGGAGCCAGCTGCATGGCCAAGGAGACCATGCCCACTCCTGAGGGCCGACATGGGCACAGGCAGGCATGGTGATCCTCAGCCTGAGCATGTTTTCAAACAAACACTCTCAGTTGCTCCTCCAGTACCAGAATTGCAGGCCTGGTATGCCCCTAGGCCCAAATCCTAACCCTTGGTGGGATTTTCCAGGTGCCCAGACCCAGAGTCTGTCTCAGAATCCCTGTTTGGGGCACCCTTAAGATGGAAAACAGCACTCTTCTCTTCCCTGAGAAAGGCACCAAACTATTGGGAGCCGCCAGGATCCTTAGAGAGAAAAAATCTCCCATGGACCCATGAAAACAAACCTGCATTCCGAGGCCATCCTGTCCACACAATCCAGAGAGAAAAGTCTTTGCTACCGACTTTGAGTCATCCTATTTACATTTCCTGACGAGCTGACCTCCATGTCTATGCATTGGGCCTATGATCATCTCGACACTAACCCTAACCCCAGTTTGTGTTTGCCGACTTCTCTCCCAATACCATGGCTTACATGCCCACCAAGATGTGGTCCCTCAAGCCACATCACAGGAAAGTTCCTGCCATCCCCAAGAAAACTGTGCCCATCAGGTTGTCCAAACCCTCCAGATTAGGAGAAACCTGCCAGGCCCCTGAACCCACCCCAATATTGGCGGTTGCTCTGGATGCAAACGTGCAGTCTGAAACACCCTGAGCACCTCCATCGAGGCAGAAAGCCAAGTCAATGGTTCTGAGTCAGATGATTGAACCTGACATGCCCCTAGGACTTCACTGGAACCCTAGATTGGGTCTTCAGACATCTGTTCTCAGAGTCCTGTTCTGGAATACAAAGTTATGATACAACATGTGGTCCCTGATTCCCACAACAGAACATCTCCTGTCTCCAGAAGGAAAATGTGCTCTTGGATCTATGTCCAACTTTCAGGGTAGATGGATCCTGCATGACCCATTAGCCCCAGCACCTTCTATGATCTCCCTGGTAACAAACCAGCATTGTGACCCAACTTCCTGAGACTTGATGCCAACTCAAGGTGTTGGTACTTTGCCCAAGAGCCATGAAACGAATCAGCCATGTTCCTCAGGTACAAAGGTCAATGGACGTGTGCTTTCTAGGCATCCAAGAGGTAGTTCTCTGCTACACAAAAATTCCACATAGGGAACCCTAGAGCAAACAAATAAGACTGCTCCTGTCAGGTTGAAGGAAACCTTGGTTGTTTGGAGCATCTCACAAGCCCCAGCCTGGGAAGTCCTCCACATTCTCTTGATGCCAACCCTCCATTTGTTAGTCATCATAGACACAAATTCCAGCATGAGCAAACATCTGAAATCTGCTCTTACTCAGGTGCTGGATATTCGAATCAGTCACGCACACTGGAAATACCTTTCACTTGACACTGTATTCTTGCATAGTTTGGGTTTACAATTCCATCCTCACCCTACTGGACTGCAAGTCCTCTTGAGAGGGAATTAGGGAGACAAAACGCAACATTCTGCCTTCCCCATAGAAAGAAGAAGGGCCTGGTGAGTCTGCCCAGAAACTCCCCATGAAGATCAATCTACTTGGCCCTCGAGGGAACCCCGATTTATACTTTGCGCTGGCCACTAGCACTGTGTCTGAGAGAGCCTGAGCCCCAACCTCGTGCCAGCCACCCAGAGTGTGGGGCCCTTATCCAGCATGTGGGACTGGCCATGGCCCAGTCATCTCTACCCATCCTTGGTATTCCGGCAACTATCCCAGATCTTTGCTGGAATCCCTACCAGTGGGGGAACCTGAAGCACAATTGAGAACTCCTCCTTCCCCATGGCAGGAAGCCTGGCTGTTGCTATGGGTGCCCAACCCTCAGAATTAGAACCAGGTGCATGGCCAATGAGACAACGCCCAATCATAAGGGCCGCCTGGGCCAAAGCAGGCATTGTGTCCCTCAACCTTAGCATGCATTCAAACAAATGCTCTCAGTTGTTTCTGCAGGGTCCCGCATCGCAGGCCTGGTATGCCCTTAGGACCAAATCCTAACACTTCGTGGGATTTTCCATGCCAACATAACCAGAGCCCGTCTCTGGAACCTCTGTTTTGAAGCACCCCTATGATGGAAAACAGCACTCTTCCCTCCCCTGAGAAAACTATTAGGAGCTGCCAGGATGCGTAGAGAGAAATAATCTCCCAGGGCTCCATAAGACCACACCTTCATTCCGAGGCCATCCTGGACACACAATCCAGATACAAGAGACTGTGCTACCACCTTCGAATCACCTGGTTTACAGTTCCAGACGAGCTGCCCTACAGACCTATGCATTGGGCCTGTGATCACCTCGCCATTAACCCTACCCCAAGTTTGTGTTTGCAGACTTCTTTCCCAAAACCATGGCTCACATGCCCTCTATGATGGGTCTCTGTAGCCACACCACAGGAAAGATCCTGCTATCCCCAATGAAACTGTGTCAATCACAGTTGCCCAAACCCTCCAGATTAGGAGAGACCTGCAAGTCCCCTTAGCCCAGTCCAATATTGGAGGCCACTCTGGACACAAATGCACAGTGTGCAACACCCTGATCACCTCCATCCAGGAAGACACCCAAGTCAATGGTCCTGAGTCAGAAGATTGGTCCCGGAACCCCACAATAGAATATCTCCTGTCCCCAGATGGAATTCGTGCTCTTCAACTTGTGTCAAGGGTCGGGGTATATGAATTATGCACAGCCCCTTAGCCCCCAGCACATTCTAAGATCTCTCTGGTAACAAACAAACAGCATTGTGATCCATCTTCATGAGATTCCATGTCACTTCAAGTCCTTGGTAATTCGCCCCAGAGCCACCAGAATGAACCTGCCATGTTCCTCACCTGATATGGTCAGTGGAGGTGTGCTTTCCAGGCATCCATGTGGGAGTGCTCTTCTACTTATTCTTTCCACATGTGGGACCCTGGAGCAAACAAACCAGACTGCCACTGACCAGTAGAAGGGAACCCTCTGTTTGGAGCATCTCAGAAGCACCAGCAGGAGAAATCCTCCATGGCCCTTGACACAACCCCTCCATTTGTCAGTCATCATAGACAAAAACTCCAGCATGAGAAAACATCTGAAATCTGCCGTTATTTAGATTCTGCATTTTCTTTTCCACCACTGCACACTAGAACTGCGTTTCACTTGACACTGAATTTATCCATAGCTTGGGTTTAGAATTCCATCCTCAGCCTCCTGGTCTGCAAGCCCTCTAGAGAGGGAATTTGGAGCCACAAGGCAACATTCTCCATTCCCACTAGAAAGAAATAGGGCCTGGTGAATCTTGCCAGAAACTCCACATGAGGTTCAATCTACTTGGCACTCGATGGAACCTTGATTTATAGGCTGTCCTGGGCACTAGTACTAGTACTAGTACTAGTACTGTGTCTGACAGAGCCTGAGCCAAGACCTAGTTTCAGGCACCCAGAGATATGAGCCCATATCCAGCATGTGAGATTGGCCAGGGCCCAAGTCCATCATCTCTACCCATCCTTGGTATTCAGGCACCTGTCCCCAGACCTTTTATGTAATCCCTACCAATGGGGTAACCTAAAGCACAATAGAGAACTCCTCCTTCCCCATGGTAGGAATCCTGGCTGTTGATATGAGTGTCCAAACCTCAAAGTGGGAGCCAGCTGCATGGCCAAGGAGACAATGCCCACTAATGAGGGCTGCCCTGGGCACAAGTAGCCATTGTAACCCTCAGCTTGATCAAGCCTTCAAAAAAATGCTCTTAGTTGCACCTCCAGGATCCTGCATTGCAGGCCTGATATGCCCTTAAGCCCAAATCCTAACACATCGTGGGATGTTCCATGTGCACATACCCAGAGCCCGTCACTGGAATCCCTGTTTTGAGGCACCCCTAAGATGGAAAACAGCACTCTTCACTTCCCTGAGAAAGCCACCAAACTAATGGGATCCCCCAGGATCCTTGAGAAGAAGAATCTCCCATGGTCCCATGAGTCCACACCTGTATTCCAAGGCCAGCGTGGATATGCTATCCAGATACAAGAGACTGTGCTACTGGCTTCGAGTCACCTGATTTACAGTTCCTGACGTGCTGCCCTCCAGATCTTTGGATTGGGACTGTGAACACCTCTCCATTAACCTTATCCCGAGTTTGTGTTTGCAGATCTCTCTCTAAAAACCATAGCTCACATGTCCTCCAGGATGGGGCCCCTAGAGTCACACCAGAAGACTGTGCTTGCCATCCCCAAGGAAACTGGGCCCATCACAGTTGCCCAAACCCTCCTGATTAGGAGAAACCCGGAAGGCTCCTGAGCACATCCCAATATTGGAGGCTGCTCTGGATGCAAATGCACAGTCTGAAACACCCTGATCACCTACATCCAGGCAGACACCCAAATCAATGGTCCTGAGTCAGATAATTGAACCTGACATGGCCCTAGGACCTCATTGGAAGAGGGATTAACTTTTCAGGCACCTGTCCTCAGAGGCCTCTTCTGGAATACCAACTTATGATACAAATTATGGTCCCTGAGCCCCAGGGTGGGAAATCCTCCATGGCCTCTTGACGCCACCTCTCCATTTGTTGGTCATCGTAGACACAAACTCCAGCCTGAGCAAACATCTGACATCCGCCCATATTCAGGCGCTGATATTGGAATCAGCTGCTGCACACTGGAACTGCCTTACGCTTTGCAATGAATTTAAGCCTAGCTTCAGACTACAATTTCATCCTCACCCTACTGGTCTGCCATATCTCTTGATAGGGAATTCTGGAGCCACAACGCAACATTCTGCCTTCTTCATAGATAGAAGGACCTGGTGAGTCTGCCCATAAACTGCACATGAAGATCAATATACTCAGCCCAGGAGGGAACCCCTATTTATAGTTTGCCCTAGCCACTAGTGCTGTGTCTGACAGCGCCTGAGCCCCTACCTCGTGTCAGCAACCCAGAGGGTGGGGCCCACATTAACCATGTGAGACCGGCCATGGCCCAGGGCTGTCATTACTACCCATCCTTGGTATTCAGGCATCTGTCCCCTAGATCTTAGCTGGAATCCCTACCAATGGGGGGACCTGAAGCACAATAGAGAATTCATCCTTCGCCATGGCAGGAATCCTGGCTTTTGGATGGGTGTCCAACCCTAGGAATGGGAACTGGATGCATGGCTGAGTAGACATCGCCCAATCCTGATGGCCTCCGGGGCACAAGCAGGCATTGGGACCCTCAGCTTGACCATACTTTCAAACAAACGCTCTCAGTTGCACCTCCAGGATCCCGCATTGCATGCCTGGTATGGCCCTAGGCCTAAATATTAACCCTTGGTGGGATTTTCCAAGCACTTAGACCCAGAGCTCATCTCTGGAATGCCTGTTTTGGGGCACGCCTAAGCTGGAAAACAGTACTCATCCCTTCCCGGAGAAATCCAACAAACTTTTGAGAACCGCCAGGATCCTTGAGAGGAGAAATCTCCCATGGACCCTTGAGACAACACCTGCAATAAAGGCCATTCTGGAAATTAAATCCAGATACAATTACCTGTGCTACCACCTTTGAGTTACGTGATTTACAGTTCCAGACTTGCTGCCCTCCTGGTCTATGGATTGGGACTATGATCACCTTGCCACTAACCCTAACCTAAGTTTGTGTTTGCAGACTTCTCTCTCAAAATCATGGCGCACATGTCCTCCAGGATGGGGTCTCTGGAGTCACACCACAGGACAGTTCCTGCAATCCCCAAGGAAACTGCCCATCACAGTTGTCCAAAAACCCCATATAAGGAGAAACCTGCAAGGAACCTGAGCCAACCCTAGTATTGGATGCCACTCTGGACACAAATGCACAGTCTGAAACACCCTCATCACCTGCATCCAGTCAGACAACAGAGTCAATGATCCTGAGTCAGAAGATTGAATGACATTCCCCTAGGGCCTCATTCAAACCCTTTATTAGGTTTTCAGGCTTCTGTCCTCAGAGACCTGTTCTGGATTACCAATTTATGATACAACATATGGCCGCTGAGCCCCACAACAGAATATCTCCTGCCCCCAGAAGCAATCCAGGCTCTTGGGCCTGTGTCAAATCCTCAGGCTAGATGAATCCTGCATGGCCCATTAACCACCAGCACATTCTAAGATCTCCCTGGTAACAAACCAACATTTTGACCCATCTTCATGAGGTTCCATGTCCAATCCAGTCTTTATTTCTTCGCCTCAAAGCCACCAGATGCCATGTTCCTTCGCTGTCATGGTCAATGAAGGTGTGCTTTCCAGTCACCCATGTGGGAGATCTATGTTATCCGATCTTTCGACATGGGGAACCATGGAGGAAACAAATCAGACTGCCCCTGTCTGGTAGAAGGAAACCTTGCTGTTTGGAGCATCTCAAAAACACCAGATTGGGAAATCCTCCATAACCTCTTGACGCCACCCCTCCATTTTTGTGTCATCATAGACACAAACTCCAGCATGAGCAAATATCTGACATCCACCCTCACTCAAGTGCTGAATATTGGATTCAAACATTGCACACTGGAAATTTCTTTCGCTTGATACAGAATGTAACCATAGCTTAGGTTTACAATTCCATCCTCAGCCTCCTGGTCCACAAGCCCTCTTGATAGTGAATTCTAGAGCCACAAAACAGCATTCTGCCTTCCCCTTACAAACAAGAAGGGCCTGGTGAGTCTGCCCAGAAACCATACATGAGGATCAATCTGCTCGGCACTCGAGGGAACCCCAATTTATAGGCTGCCCTGGGCACTAGTGCTGTGTCTGACAGAGCCTGAGCCAAGACCTAGTGTCAGCCACCCAGTGATCGGGGCCCATATCCACGATTTGATACTGGCCATGGCCCATGTCCATCATCTTTACCCATCCTTGGTATTCAGGCCTCTGTCCCCAGACCTTTGCTGGAATCCCCGCTAATGGGGGAACCTGAAGCACTATAGAGAACTCCTCTTTCCCCATGGCAGGATTCTGGCTGTTGGGATGGTTGTCCAACCCTCAAAGTGGGAGCCAGCTGCATGGCCAATGTGACCACGCCCACTCATGAGGGCCACCTGGGCATAAGCAAGTATTGTGACCCTCAGCCTGAGAATGATTTCAAACAAGACCTCTCAGTTGCACCTCCAGGATCCTGCATGCAGGCCTGGTAAGCCACTAGGCCCAAATCCTAACACTTGATGGGATTTTCCAGGGGACCAAACCCAGAGTCCGTCTCTGGAATCCATATTTTGGGGCACCCCTAACATGAAAAACAGCACTCTTCCCTTCCCCGAAAAAGCCACCAACTATTGGGAGCCACCAGGATCCTTAGAGAGGAAAAATCTCCCATGGACCCATGAGGCCACAACTGCATTCTGAGGCCATCCTGCACACAATACAGAGAAAAAAGCCTGTGATTCTGCCTTTGAGTCACCCGATTAACAGTTCCTGAAGAGCTGCCATCCATGTCTATGCATTGGGCCTGTGATAACCTTGCCACTAACCCTAACCCAAGTTTGTGTTTTCAGACTTCCCTCCCAAAACCGTGGCTCACATGCCCTCCAGTTTGTGATAACTGGAGCCACACTATGGGATTGTACCTGTCTTCCCAAAGGAAACTGTGATTGTCACTATTAAACAAACCCTCTAGATTAGGAGAACCCTGCAAGTTCCCTAAGCCCAGCCCAATATTGGAGGCCACTCTGGACGCAAATGCACAGTCTGACACACCATATCATCTACATCCAGGCTGATATCCAAGTCAATGGTCCTCAGACAGAAGATTGAACCTGACATGCTCCTAGGATTCACTGGAACACTAGAATAGGTTTTCAGGTATCTGTACTCAGAAGGCTGTTCTTAATATCAATGTATGATACAATATGGTCACTGAGCCACACAAAAGAACATCTCCTGTCCTTAGAAGAAAGCTGTGCTCTGGACCTGTGTCAAACACTCTGGGTAGATGAATCCTTCAAGGCCCCCTGGCAACCAGCACATTCTATGATCTCCCTGACAACATACCAGCATTGTGACCCATTTTCATGAGACTCCATGACAACTCCAGCCCTTGGTACTTCGGCCCAGAGCCACCAGAATGAAACTGCCATGTTCCTCTGCTGCCATGGTCAATGTAGGTGTACTTTCCAGGCATCCAGCGGGAGTGCTCTGATACCAACTTTCCACATGGGGAACCCTGGAGGAAACAAACCAGACTCCCCTGTATGGTAAAAGGAATCTTTGCTGTATGGAGTATCTCAAGCCTGAGGGTGGGTAATCCTCCATGGCCTCTTGAGGCCACCCATCCATTTGTTGGTCATCATAGACACTAACTCCAGCGTGAGCAATCAACTGACATCTGCACTTACTCAAGTGCTGGATATTTGAATCAGCTGCTACACACTGGAATTGCCTTATGCTTGGCACTGAATTTAAAAGTAGCTTGGCGGGACGCCTGGGTGGCTCAGTTGGTTAAACAGCTGCCTTCGGCTCAGGTCATGATCCCAGCGTCCTGGGATCGAGTCCCACATCAGGCTCCTTGCTCCGCAGGGAGCCTGCTTCTCCGTCTGACTCTGCCTTCCACTCTGTCTGCCTGTGCTTGCTCTCGCTCGCTCTTTGACAAATAAATAAAATCTTGGAAAAAAAAAAAGTAGCTTGGGTTTGCAAATCCAACCTCACCCTGGTGTTCAGTAAGCTCTCTTGATAGGGAATTCTGAAGCCACAACACAGCATTCTGCCTTCCCCATAGCAAGAAAAAAACAGCCTGGAGAGACTGCCCAGAAACCCTACATGAGGATAAATCTACTCGACCCTCGAGTGAACCCCATTTATAGGTTTACCTGGCCACTAGCGCTGAGTCTGACAGAACCTCGTCTCTGACCTCGTGTCAGGACCCAGAGACTGGGCTCCAACTCCAGAATGTGAGACCAGCCATGTCCCAGGGCTGTCATCTCTACCCATTCTTGATTCAGGCATCTGTCCCCAGACATTTGCTGAAATCCCTGCCAATGGGGGAACCAGAAGCACAATAGGGAAATCCTCCTTCCCCATGGCAGGAATGATGGCTCTTGGGATGGGTTTCCAGACCTCAGAGTGGTAGCCAGCTGAATGGCCAATGATAACCCGCCCACTCATGAGGGCCGCCCTGGACACAAGCAGGCATTGTGACCCCCAACATGAGCATGCTTTCAAACAAACACTCTCAGTTGCATTCCAGAATCCAAATTTGCAGGCCTGATATGCCCCTAAGCACAAATCCTAACACCTGGTGGGATTTTTCAGGGGCCCAGAAACACAGCCTGTCTCTGGAATCCCTGTTTTGGGACACCCCTAAGATGGAAAATAGCACTCTCCCCTTCGCCAAGAAAGCCACCATAGTATAGGGAGCCGCTAGGATCCTTGAGAGGAAAAATCTCCCATGGATCCATGAGACCACACCTGTATTCCGAGGCCATCCTGGACACAAAAGCCAGATACACAAGCCTGTGCTACCACCTTCAAGGCAACTAATTTATAGTTCCAGACGAGCTGCCCTCCAGGTCTATGCATTGGGCCTGCGATCACCTCACCGCTAACCTTAACCCGAGTTTGTGCTTACAGACTTCTATCCCGAAACCATGGCTCATATTTCCTCCAGGATGGGGTCTCTGGAGCCACACCAAAGGACTGTGCCTGCCATCCCCAAGGAAAATGTGTCCGTCACATTTGCCTAAAACTTCGAGATAAGGAGAAACCTGCAAGGCCCCTGAGCCCACCCCAATACTGGAGGCCCCTCTGGACACAAATGTGCAGTCTGAAATACGCTGATCACCTGAATCCCGGCAGATACCCAAGTCAGTGTTTCTCAGTCAGAAGATTGAACCTGACATGCTCCTATGACCTCATTGTAACCCCTGATTAGGTTTTCAGGCATCTGTAATCAGAGACCTGTTCTGGAGTACCAACTTAAGATACAACATATGGTCCCTGATCCCCACAACAGAACATCTCCTTTCTCTAGATGGAAGCCGTGCTCTTGGAACTGTGTCAAACCCTCAGGGTAGATGAATCCTACTTGGCCCGTAGCCACCAGCAGATTCTAAGATCTCACTGGTAACAAGCCAGCATTGTGAGCCATCTTCATGAGATTCCATGTCAACTACAGGCCTTGGTACTTCACCCCAGAGCCTTCAGAAAGAACCTGTCATGTTCCTCAGCTGCAATGTTCAGTGGAAGTGTGCTTTCCAGGCATCCATGTGGGAGTGCTCTGCTACCCAAACTTTCCACATGGGGGACTCTCGAGCAAACAAATCTGACTGCCCTGTCCTGTAGAAGGAAACCTGGCTGTTTGGAGCATCTCACAAGCTCAAGTGTGGGAAATCCTCTATGACCTCTTTTCAACTCCTCTCCATTTGTCGGTCATTATAGACACAAACTCCAGCTTGAGCAAACATCTGACGTCTGCGCTTACTCAGGTGCTGGATATTCGAATCAGCCGCTGCACACTGGAAATGCCATTCGCTTGTCACTGAATTTATTCATAGCTTGGGTTTACAATTCCATCCTCACCCTACTGGTCCACAAGCCCTCATGATAGGGAATTCTGCAGCCACAACACAGCATTCTGCCTTCCCAATAGAAAGAAGAAGGGCCTGGTGAGTCTGCCCAGAAACTCCACATTATGATCAATCTACTTGTCCCTTGAGGGAACCCTGAATTATAGACAGCCCTGGCCCCTAGTGTTGTGTCTGACAGAGCCTAAGCCCCGACCTCGTGTCAGCCACCTAGAAGGCGGGGCCCATATCCCGCATGTTAGACTGGCCACGGAACAGAGCCGTCATCTTTACCCATCCTTGGTATTCAGGCATGTGTCCCCAGACCTTTCCTGGAATCCCTACCAATGAGGGAACCTGAATCACAATAGAGAAATCCTCATTCCCCATGGCAGGATTCCTGTAAGTTCGGAAGGGTGTCCAACACTCAGAGTGTTAGCCTACTGAATGGCCATTGAGACCACCCCCATTCCTGAGGGCCACCCTATGCAAAAGCTTGCATAGTGACCCTCAACCTGAGCATGCTTTCAAACAAACGCTCTCAGTTGTATCTCCAGGACTTGCATTGGAGGCCTGGTAAGCCCCTATGCCCAAATCATAACCCTTGGTGGGTATTTCCAGGTGCCCAGAGCCAGAGCACTTCTCTGCAATCCCTGTTATGGGACACCCTTAATATGGAAAACAGAACTCTTTCCTCTCTGAGAAAGCCACCACATTATAAGGAGCCGCCAGGATACTTGAGAGGAAATATCACACATGGACACCTGAGACCACACCTGCATTCTTAGTCCATCGTGGATACACAATCCAGATAAAAAAGCCTGTGCTACCTCCTTTGAGGCATGCGATTTACATTTCACACGGAGCTTCCCTCCAGGAGTATGCATTGGGCCTACAATCACTTCGCCACTAAACCTAACCCGCATTTGTGTTTGCAGACTTCCCTCCGAAAACCATGGCTCTCATGCCCTCCAGCATGGGGTCTTTGGAGCCACACCACAGGACTGTGCCCACCATTGCCAAGGAAACTGTGCCCATCAAATTGCCCTATCTTTCCAGATTAGGAGAAACCTGCAAGGCCCCTGAGCCCACCCCAATACTGGTTGCCACTCTGTACACAAATGCACAGTCTGGAACACCCTGATCACCTACATCTAGGCAGACTTTGAAGTCAATGATACTGAGTCAGAGGTTTGAACCTGACATTCCGTTAGGATTTTATTGGAACCCTAGATTAAATTTTCAGGCATCTATCCTCAGAGGCCTGTTCTGCAATACCAAATTATGATACATTTGGTCCGTTAGCCCCACATCAGAACATCTCTGGTCCGAGAAGGAAACCGTGCCCTTTGACCAGTGTCAAACCCTCAGGGTAGATGAATCCTACATGGTCCCTTAGCCACCAGCACACTCTAAGGTCTCCATGGTAACAAACCTGCATTATGACCCATCTTCATGAGACTTCATGTCAACTCCAGGCCTTGGTAATTCGCCCAAGAGCCACCAGAACGAATTGGCCATGTTTCTCAGCTGCAATTTTAATGGAGGTGTGCTTTTCAGGCATCCACGTGGGAGTGCTCTGCTACCCAAACTTTCCACATGGGGGACCCTGGAGCAAATAAACCAGACTCCCCCTGTGTGGTAGAAGGAAACTTTGCTGTTTGAAGCATCTCACAAGCCCCAGCATGTGAAATCCTCCATGGTCTCTTGACGCCACCCCTCCATTCATCGGTCATCATAGACATAAACTCCAGCATGAGGAAATGTCTGACTTTCACCTTTACTCAGGTTCTGGATATCTGGAATCAGACACTACACAATGGAACTGCCTTTTGCTTGGCACTGAATTGAACCTTAGCTTGAGTTTACAATTCCATCCTCACCCTACTGGTCCCCAAGCCCGCTTGATAGGGAATTCTGGGGCCACAACGCAGCTTTTTGCCTTCCCCTTAGAAAGAAGAAGGGCATGGTGATTCTGCCCAGAAACTCTGCATGAGGATCAATCTGCTCAGCCCTTGAGGGATCCCTGATTCATACTCAGCCCTGACCACTAGTTCTGTTTCTGACAGAGCCTGAGTGCTCAATTCATGTCAGCTACTCAGAGAGTCAGGCATGTGAGACTGGCCATGTCTCAGGTCCCTCATCTCTACCCATCCTTGGTATTCAGGCATCTGTCCCCAGACATTTGCTAGAATACCTGCTAATGGGGGAACCTGAGGCACAATAGAGAATTCTTCCTTTTCCATGGCAGGAATCCTGGTAGTTGGGATGGGTGTCCTACATTAAAGTGGTAGCCAGCTGCATGGCCAAGGAGACAACTCCCACTCATAAGGGCTGCCCTAATCACATCAGGCATTGTGACACTCAGACTAGCATGCTTTCAAACAAACGCTCTCAGTTGTACCTCCAAGTCACACATTGTAGGCCTGGTACTCCCCTAGGCCCAAATCCTAATCCTGGTGGGATTTTCCAAGCACCCAGACTCACAGCCCTTCTCTGAAATCCCTTTTTGGGGAACATCTAAGATTGAAAACAGCACTCTTCCATTCAAACGAGAAAGCCACCATACTATTGGGAGCTTCCAGGATCCGTAGAGAGGAAAATACTCTCATGGAAACATTAGAACACACCTGCATTCCAAGGCTATCATGGACACACAATCCAGATACAAAAGCCAGTGCTAGTGCCTTCGAGGTACGTGATTTACAGTTCCTGACGATCTGCCCTCCAGGTCTATGCATTGGGCCTACGATCACCTCGCAACTCAACCTAATCCGAGTTTGTGATTGCAGACTTCTCTCCCAAAACCATGGCTTACATGCCCTCCACGATGGAGTCTCTGGAGCCACACCACAGGACTGTGCCTGCCACCCCCAAGGAAACCGTGCCCACAAATTTGCCTAAACCTTCAAGATTAGGAGAAACCTGCAAGGCCCCAGAGCCCACCCCAATATTGGAGGCCACTCTGTACACAAAGGCACAGTCAGAAACATTCTGGTTGCCTACATATAGGCAGACACCGAAGTCAATGTTCCTGAGTCTGATGATTCAACCTGAAATTCCCCTTGGACTTCATTGGAACCCTAGATGAAGTTTTTAGGCATCTGTCCTCAGAGGCCTGTTCTGGAATACCAACTTATGATACAACATTTGGTCCGTGAGCCCCACAACAGAACATCTCCGATACCCAGAAAGAAACCATGTTCTTCGACCGGTGTCAAACCATCAGGATAGACTAATCATACATGGCCCCTTAGCCACCAGCACATAGTAAGATTTCCGTGGTAACAAAACTGCATTGTGACCCAACTTTATTAGAATCCAGGCCTTGGTACTTTGCCCTAGAGCAACCAGAAAGAACCTGCCATGTTCCTTAGGTGCAATGGTCAATGTAGGTGTGCTTTCCAGTATCCACGTGCGAGTACTATGCTACCCAAACTTTGCACATGGGGGAACCTGGTGTAAACAAACCAGACCTCCCTTGTCCAGTAGAAGGAAACCTTATGTTTGGATCAACTCACAGGCCTCAGCGTGTAAACTGCTCCATGGCCTCTTGATGCCACCACTCCATTGGTCGGTCATCATAGACACAAACTCCAGTCTAAGCAAACATCTGACATGCACCCTTATCCCGGTGCTGGATGTCTTGAATAAACCACTGCACATTGGAACTGCCTTCCACTTGGCACTGAATTGAACCATAGCTTGTGTTTACAATTCCATCCTCACCTGACTGGTCCCTAAGCCCTCTTGATAGGGAAATCTGGGGCCACAACGCAGCATTCTGCCTTCCCCATCGAATGAAGAAATGCCTGGTGAGTCTGCCCTGAAAACCCACATGAGGATCAATCAGGTCGGCCCTCGAGTCAACACCGATTTATAGGCTGCCATGGCCACTAGTGCCGTGTCTGACAGAGCCTGAGCTCGACTGAGTTTCAGCCACTAAAGAGCAGGCCCCATATCTAGCATTTGGGATTGCCATGGCCCAAGTATGTCATCTCTACCCATCCTTGATATTCAGGCACCTGTCCCCAGACCTTGGCAGGGATCCCTGCCAATTAGGGAACTTGAAGCACAATAGAGAACTCTTCTTTCCCCATGGCAATAAACCTGGCTTTTGGGATGGGTGTTCTACCCTCAAAGGGGGAGCCAGTTACAACATCAATGACACCACACACACTCCTGAGGACTACCCTTGGCACAAACAGGCATTGTGACCCTCACCCTGAGCATGCTTTCAAAAAATCCCTCTCAGATTCACCACAATGATCCCTCATTTCAGGCCTGGTATGCCTGTAGGTTCAAATCATAAAACTTGGTGGGATTTTCGAGGTGCCCAGACCCAGAGACCATCTCTGGAATTTTTGTTTTGGTGCACCCTTCAGATGGAAAACAGCACTCATCCCTTCCCCAAAAATGTCACCAAATTATGAGGAGCCACCAGGATCCATAGAGAGGCAATGTCTCCCATGGACCCATGAGAACACACCTGCATTCCGAGGCCATCCTGGACACACAATCCGGAGAGAAAAGCCTGTGCTACTGCCTTCCATTCACCCTAATTACAGTTCCAGATGAGCTGCTCTCAAGGTATATGCATTGGGCCTGTGATCACCTCGCCACTCACCCTAATTCGAATTTGTGTTTGCAGACTTATCTACCAAAACCATGGCACACATGCCCTCCAGGATGGGGTCTCTGGATCCACACTGCAGGACTGTCCCTGCCATCCACAAGGAAACTGTTTCCATCACAGTTGCCCAAACTGTCTAGATTAGGAGAAACCTACAAGGCCTCTGGGCCTACCCCAATTTCGGCGGCCGCTCTGAACACAAATGCACAGTCTGAAATACCCTGATCTCCTACATCCAGGAACACAGCCAAGTCAATGGTCCTGAGTCAGAATAATGAACCTAACATGCCCCTAGGACGTCATTGGAACCATTGATTCGGTTTTCAGACATGTGTCCTCAGAGGCCTGTTCTAGAATGCGAACTTATGATACAACATGTGGTGGCTGGGCCACACAACAGAACATCTCCTGTCCCCAGAAGGAAACCGTGCCCTACAATCTGTGCAAAATCCCAGAGTAGTAGATTCCTGCACAACTACTAAGCCACCAGCACATTCTAAGATCTACCTGGTAACAAACCAGCTGTGTGGCCCATCTGCAAGAGATTCCATGTCAAATCAAGGACTTGGTACTTTGCTACAGAGACACCAGAATAAAGCTGCCATGTTCTTCAGTTGCAATGGTCAATGAAGTTGAACATTCCAGGCATCCATGCGGTAGAGCTCTGCTACCCAAACTTTCCACATGGGGGACCCTGGAGCAAATAAACCACACTCCACCTGTCCAGTAGAATGAAACCTTGCTATTTGGAGCAGCTCATGAGTCTCAACGTGAAAATCCCTACATGGCTTCTTGACGCCACCCCTCCATTTGTCAGTCATCATAGACACAAACTCCAGTGTGAGCAAATATCCGACGTCCTCCCTTACTAAGGTGCTGGATATCTCGAAAAAGCTGCTGGACACAGGAACTGCCTTCCGCTTGGCAGTGAATTGAACTGTAGCTTGTGTTTACAATTCCTTCCTCACCCGACTGGTCCCCAAGCCTTCTAGATAGCGAATTATGGAGACACAACACAGCATTCTGCCTTCCCGATAGAAACAAGTGCCTGGTGAGTCTGGCCAGAAACCCCACATGAGGATCAATCTGCTCGGCCCTATATAGGAGGGACCCTGATTTATAGGTTGCCCTGGCCACTAGTGCTGTGTCTGACAGAGCCTGAGCCCAGACCTAGTGTCAGTCACCAGAGTTTGAGCCCCACATCTAGTATTTGGGAATGCCATGGCTCAAGTATTTCATCTCTACCCATCCTTGGTATTCAGGCACCTGTCCCCAGACCTTTGCTGGAATCCCTGATAATGGGGCATCCTGAAGCACAATAGAGAACTCCTCCTTCTTCATATCAGGAAACTTGGCTGTTAGGATGGGTGTTCAACCCTGAAAGGGGGAGTCATTTACAAGTCCAGTGAGACCACACAAACGCCTCAGGGATGCCCTGGAGGCAAACAGGCCTTGTGACCCTCAGCCTGAGCATGCTTTCAAACAATCCTTCTCTGTTGCACCACCATGAACCCGCATTGCAGGCCTAATATGCCCTAAGCCCAAATCCTAGCACTTGTTGTGATGTCCCAGATGCCATGAACCAGAGCCCGTCTCTGGAATCCCTGTTTTGGGGCACCCATAAGGTGGAAAACATCACTCTCCCCTTCCCCGAAAAAGCCACCAAACTATGGAGAGCCACCAGGATCCATAGAGAGGAAAAGACTCCCATGGACCCATGAGACCACACCTGCATTCCAAGGCCATCCTGGACACACAATCCAGAGAGAAAAGCCTGTGCTACTGCCTTCCAGTCTCCCTAATTATAGTTCATGACGAGCTTCCCTCCAGGTCTACGCATTGGGCCTGTGATCACCTCGCCACTCACCCTAATTTGTATTTGTGTTTGCAGACTTCTCTCCCAAAACCATGGCTCACATGCCCACCAGAATGTGATCTCTGGAGCCACACCACAGAACTCTGGCTGCCAACCCCAAGGACACTGTGCATATCAGATTTGCCCAAACCTTCCAGATTAGGAGAAACCTGTGTGGCCCCTGAGCCCACACCAATATTGCCGGCCACTCGGGATGGAAATGCGCAGTCTGAAACACCCTTATCACCTACATCCAGGGAAATAGCCAAGTCAATGATCGTGAGATAGACGATTGAACCTAAAATGCCAGCAGGCTCTCAATGGAACCCCATTAGGTTTTCAGGCATCTGTCCTCAGGGGCCTGTTCTGAAATACCAATCTATGACACATCATATGGTCTCTGAGCCACACGACAGAACATCCCCTGTCCCCAGAAGAATACCATGCTCTTCGACCTGTGCCAAACCCTCAGGGTAGGAGAATCCTGCATGGCACCTTAGCAACCAGCACATTCTAAGTTCTCCCTGGTAACAAACAAGCATTGTGACCCATCTGCAAGAGATCCCATGTCAACTCAAGGCCTTGGCACTTTGTCCCAGAGCCACCAGAACGAATCTGCCATGTTCCTCAGCTGCAATTGTCAATGGAGGTGTGCTTTCCTGGCATCCATGCCGGAGAGCTCTTCTTCACAAACTTTCCACATGGGGAAACCTAGAGTAAACAAACCAGACTTCACCTACACTGTACAAAGAAATGTTACTTTTTGCAGCAGTTCACAGGCCTCAGCATGTGAACTCCTCCATGGCCTCTTTATACCACCCCTCCACTTGTCGGTCATCATAGACAAAAACTCTAGTGTGAGCAAGCATCTGACATTCACCCTTATTCCAGTGCTGGATATCTCGAGTAAACTGCTACAAATTGGAACTGCCTTCTGCTTGGCACTGAATTGAACCATAGCTTTTGTTTACAATTCCACCCAAAACTGACTGGTTCCCAAGCTCTCGTGATTGGGAAACCTGGAGCCACAACACAGCATTCTGCCTTCCCTATTGAATGAACAAATGCCTGGGAATCTTCCCAAGAAACTCCACATGAGGATCAATCTGCTCCGCCCTCGAATCTACTCTGATATAAAGGCTGCCATGGCCACTAGCGCTGTGTCTGACAGAGCCTGAGCCCCGACCGAGTTTTAGGCCTCATATCTAGCATTTGGGATTGCTATGGCCCAAGTACGTCATCTCCACCCATCCTTGGTATTCAGGCACCTATCTCGAGACCTTGCTGGAAACCCTGCCAATGGGGCAACCTGAAGCACAGAGGAACCTGACGGAAGAGAACTCATCCTTCCTCATGGCAGGACATTTGGCTGTTGGGTTGGGTGTCCAACTCTCTAAGAGGGAGCCAGATATATGACCAATGAGACCACTCCCACTCCTGAGGGCCGCCATGGGATCAAACAGGCATTGTGAGACTCAGCCTGAGCAAGCTTTCAAACAATCCCTCTCAGTTGCACCATCATGATCCCGCATTGCAGGCCTCATACACCCCTAGGTGCAAATCCTAACCCTTGGTGGGAAGTCCCAGATGCCCAGAAAAAGAGCCTGTATCTGGAATCCCTGTTTTGGGGCACCCATAAGATGGAAAACAACACTCTTCCCTTCCCCAAAAAAGCCACCAAACTATGAGCTGCACAGATCCATAGAGAGGAAAATTTCCCATGGACCCATGAGACTATACCTGCATTCCAAGGCCATCCTGGACACACAATATAGAGAGAAAAGCCTGTGCTACTGCCTTCCAGTCACCCTAATTACTCCTGACAAGCTGCACTCCAGGTCTACTCATTGGGCCTGTGATCACCTTTCCACTAACCATAACCCACATTTGTGTTTGCAGACTTCTCTCCCAAAACCATGGCTCATATGCCCTCCAGGACAGGGTCTCTGGATCCACAACACATGACTGGGCCTGCCATCCCCAAGGAAACTGTGCCCGTCAAACCTGCCCAAACCTTCCAGTTTAGGAGAAACACGCAAGAGCCCTGAGCCCGACCCAATATTGTCGGCAGCACTGGACACAAATGCCAGTCTGAAACGCCCTGATCACCTACATCCAAGCAGACAGCCATTTCAATGTTCCTGGGTCAGAAGATTGTACCTGACATGCTCCTAGGACGTCATTGGAACACTAGATTAGGTTTTCAGGCATCTGTCCTCAGGGTCCTGTTCTGAAATACCAACTTAGGATACAACATGTGGTCCCTGAGCCACACAATAGAATATCTCCTGTCCCCAGTAGGAAACCATGCCCTTCGACCTGTGCCAAACCCTCAAGATTGGAGAATCCTGCACAGCACCTTAGACACCAGCACAAACTCTAGTTTGTGCGTTGACCCATACCACAAGCTTTCCATCTGCTGGACAGTCGAGTCCTGTTGAATGGCTCCAGGATGTCCCATACGGAAAGACTGGAGAGCAGGATTCGAAGGATGGATGCCTGTACAGCATACCTCACATTCCCATTGGCTCTTTGTGACAAGACATGTTTGAACTACTGGCTCTGGGGCGAGCTAACTAGGGGGCTGAATTGAAATGGACTCTCCTGCGGATGGGTCATAATGTGGGTTTGTGTGCATGGAGACCTTGGAATATGTTGGCAGCTCAGGGGCCATGAAGTATTCGCCTAACCGAAGGGTGTAATATTGCTCCAATTAAAAAGAGATCCCTATGTGGAGATGAGACAGGTTCTCTTTGGTACCTCAGAAAAGCCCCAGATACTGGTCTTCAAACCAGTTCTCTGAGTAGAGACACCTGGAAACCAAAGCTAGGGTTCAGATTAGAGCCTAGATGCCTGTCCGTTTCAATCTTCTGTCTCTGGGGACACTGTCTGAGTATCTAAGTGGAGATAGTTGCTCAGCTGGTGTCAGAGTGCCCCTCTTAGTCCATGGCCGAGGCATGGCCTTGGAGACCTTATTGGATTCTCCTAATCTCTAGGGTTGTGGCCAATGGATTGGGTACAGTTTTCTTGGAGAGGACTGGCACAGTCCTTCAGTGTGTCTCCATAGGCCCTAGCCTGGAGGGTGTGTGGGTCCGGGCTGTGGGCACAGAAGTCTGAAAACACAAACTCGGCTTGGGTGTGGAGCCGAGAGCATGGCAGGATGGACCCACAGACCGTGAGAGGAGATCCTCAGCTTATGAAAGAAGGGCAAATGGGAGGCAGTCACGCAAGCTTTTGTCTTTGGATGTTTTGTCTCCCATAGCCGTGGAATGTAGGGGTGACCTCAGGGGCTATGGAAGAGTCTCCCTCTCTGAGGAGTTGGTCCAGCTCTTAAGATTTTGGGGACATTTTGTGGGAAGGGCGGAGTCCTGCTGTCTGGCTCAGGTGTTCTTCCAGGAGAGGGACTCCAGATCACAGTCCTGGGTTCGAGCAAATGGAATACTCGAGCTCTTGTGAAGATTGGGATCATAGGGGCTTGGCAAGCCCCATATGCGGGCTCTTGGTCGAGGCCCTGAGAGACCTTACTTCGACATGGGGCCCATGCTGATGGTCCCAATGCGAGTTTGTACCCAAGGAGGCACTCAAGTTTAGGCTTGGCCTCAGGGGCCATGAAGGTTTCTCCTACACTGAAGGTATAACTCCATGCCAACAGCAAGTTTTCCAGCCATGGGGAAGGAGAAGATCTGATTTGTGCTTCAGTTACCCTCGTTTGCCAGGATTTGATATAATATCTAGGGTCAGATGTCTGAAAACCCAGGTTGGGAAGAGATGACGGCATAAGGCCATGGCCTGTCTGATGTGCTTAGTGTGCAGCCAGCTGTTTCCTTGTCTGTCGGGACGTCAGGCTGTGTCAGACAGAGCATTACTGACCAGGGTAGCCTTTCCAGTTAGGGTGCGGTCGAGGCCAGAGCAGGTTGGTTCTCATTTGTGGTTTCTGGAGAGCCCCATAGGGCAACGTTTTTCTTCTGGTGGGCAGGCAGGAAACTGTGTTGTGGTTCTGGAATTCCCAGTCTGGAGGGCTTGTTTGCCAGGAGTGTGAAGAGGGAAGTCTGAAAACACAAGCTAGCGTTAGGTTTGTGGCCGAGGGCATGGCAGGCCCACTCTGCAAAGACTGAATCAAGATCTCCTGCATCTGAGGTCAGGGCGAGTATCAGACGTTGCCTCAGGTTGGTTTTTGTGTCCATTATGGCCCCTTCCTGAAGGGGGTGGGGGCGTCATGAGGCCAGGGAGGTTTCCCAACGCTGGGAGTTATGAGCTGCCCCAAACATCAAGGTTTCCTCTGTAGGACAGTCGAGTACTATGAGATGGTTCTAGGATGACCCCTACAGAAAGACTCGAGAGAAGGGGTCTAAGCATGAATGTCTGCAAATGCCACCTCACATTCCCACTGGCTGCTTGGGGCAAGGCAGGCTCAATCTGCAGGCTCTTGGGCGGGTTTCTCAGAGGGCTGAGTTGAAATGGACTCTCCTGAGGATGAGTCATACTGTGGGTTGGTGGCCATGGAGACCTTGGAATGTGGCGGTGGCTCAGGGACTCTGCTGGTTTCTCCAAACCGAAGGGTTTGACACAGCTCCAACAATGAAGCTTCCCATGTGGAGACGATAGTTGTTCTGTTTGGTGTCTCAGGAAAGCCCCAGATGCTGGTCTTCAAACCCAGGCCTCTGAGGAGTGACACCTGGAAACCAAAGCAAGAGTTCAGATTAGGGCCCAGGGGCCTGTCTGGTTCAATCTACTGTCTCTGCCGACATCTGTCTGTGTTTCTGCATGGAGGTAGTTGCTCAGCTTGTGTCAGGATGCCTTTGTCCAGAGTGACTTATAGTAGTGGGATGTCCTCTGGGGCCTTGATGTTTCTCCTATTCTGTGGGGTTATGGGCAATGGAATGGGCATAGTCTCCTTGGAGAGAGCAGGACAGTCCTGTGGTGTGGCTCCAGAGGCCCCAGCCTGGCGGCTGTGTGGTCCAGGGCTGTGGGGACAGACATCCAAAAACACAAACTCGGCTGAGGTTTGGGGCTGAGGTTATGGCAGGAGTGATCTACAGTCCGTGAGGGGAGCTAATTGTGATTAGAAAGTAAGGCGAGTGAGAGGCGGTCGTTCAGGCTTATGTCTCTGGATGTTGTATTCATGATGGTCATTTAATGTAAGCATGGTCTCATGGGCCATGGAAGTCTCCCTCTCTGGTGATTTGTCCGGCTCCCAAGAGATTGGGGTCATTTTGTGGGAAGGGAGGAGTCCTGTTTTCTGCCTCATGTGTCCCCACAATAGAGGGATTCTAGAGCAGAGCACTGGGTACATACAACTGGAATACCCACCCTCTGGTTAGGCCTGGGGTCCTATAGGCATGGCAAGCCCATATGCAGATTCTTGGTC
Source organism: Mustela nivalis (assembly GCF_964662115.1). Lineage (NCBI taxonomy): Eukaryota > Metazoa > Chordata > Mammalia > Carnivora > Mustelidae > Mustela > Mustela nivalis. The sequence goes on from NW_028136554.1 coordinate 2,048,887, forward strand.
CAGCCACTGAGAGACGTTACTTGAATAGTGGACTCATGCTGAGGGTCACAATGTGTGTTTGTGCCCAAGGTGGTCCTCAATATTGGGCGGGACCTCATTGAGCTTGCAGGTTTCTCCTACAGTGAACCTTGGACATGCCAACCTCAGGGTTTCTTGCCATGGGGAAGGAGGAGTTTTGATTTCTGCATCAAGTTCACCTCTGGGCACTAATTGGAGATAAGGTCTAGGTTCTGAAGCCTGAAAACCGAGGTTTGGAAGAGATGACGACCTAAGGCCATGGCGGGTCCGATGTGTTCAGTTTGGGGCCAGCTTTCTAGGTGTCGTTCAGGAGGTCTGCACTCAGGCTGTGCCAGACAGGGCATTCGTGCCCAGATACGCTGTATAATTGGGGTACAGTTGAGTGGCATGCAGAAGATAATTATTTGGGGTTTCTCCGTAGCCCCATAAGGCAAAGTCTTTCTTCTGGAGGGCAGGCAGAGTGCTGCATTCTGGCTCCGGAACTGCCAAACTGGAGGCCTTGCGGCCAGGAATGCAAGGATGTAAGTCTGAGAACTGAAGCTTTGCTTTGGTTTCAGGGCGAGGAAATGACAGGCACACTCTGCAGAGCTGAATTTAGATTTCATGCATCTGAGGTCAGGGCGAGGTTCATATATTGGCTCAGGTTGGAGTTTCTGTCCATGATGGCCCCTTCATGAAGGGGGGTCATCACACCGCCATTGGTGTTTTCCCATGATGGCAGTAGTGAGATGCTCCAAACCACAAGGATTTTCTGCGGGTCAGTTGAAACCTGTTGGATGGCTCCAGGACATCCCATATGGAACAATTGCAGAGCAGGGTTCTAAGGATGGATGCCTGGGCATCCAGCCTTGCATTCCAATTGTTTCCTAGCGAAACGGCACGTTTGATTGCTGCCTATGATGTAGCAGCCGAGGGGCTGAGTTGAAATGCATTCTCCTGAGGATCGGTCATAATGTGGGATTGTGTCCATGGAGACCTTGGAATGGGGCAGTGGCACCAGGGCTCTGAAGGATGCTCCTAACCAGAGGTTTTGACACAGCTCCAAGAAGCATTTTTCCCATGGGGAAACAAGATTTGTTCTCATTGGTGCTTCAGTAACCCCCAATATGCTGGCATTGGAAACCAGAACTCTGAGGAGAGATGCCTGGAAACCAAGGCAATGGATCTGATTAGGGCCTGGGGCCTGTCTGGTTTAATCTTCTTCTCTCGGTTCATCTGTCTATGGGATTGAGTGGAGGTAGTTCCTCAGCTGGTGTCATATTGCCCCTATTTGTCCTGGGCAGTCTACACTATTGGGATGGCCACTTTGACTTTGGAGGTTTCTCCTTATTTGCAAGTTTGTGGCCAATGAAATGGGAAGAATTCCTTTGGGGAGGGAAGGCACAATCCTGAGGTGTGGCTCTAGGGGCTCAAGCATGGAGGGTGTGTGGGTCAGAGCTGTGGGGACAGAAGTCTGAAAACAGAAACTCATCTTAGGTTTGGGGACATAGGTATGGGAGGCCCGATCTACAGACCTTGAGCAGAACTCTTCAGGATATGAACAAAGAGTGAGTGTGAGGCACTTGCTCAGGCTTTTGACTCTGGATTTTGTGTCACTGATGGCCGTGGAATGTAGGGGCGTCCTCATGGACCATGGGTGAGACTTCCTCTATGGGGATTTGGATGATCCCAATATTTTGGGGTCATTCCGTGGGATGGGAGGAGTCCATTCTGTTTTTTTTTTTTTTTTTTTTTTTTTTTTTTACCTCAGGTGTGCCACTAAAGAGGGATTCCAGAGCAGAACCCTGGGAAGGGGCGACTGGACAACCCGAACTCTGTATAAGATTGGGGGCCTAAGGGCATGGCAATCCCCATATGGGGTACCTTGGTCCAGCCACTGAGAGGTCTTACTTGAGTACAGTGCTCACACTGAGGGTCACAATGCATGTTTGTGCCCAATGTAGGCATCAAGCATGGGCGGGGACTCATGGGCCATGCTTGATTCTCCTACACTGAACTTTGGACAACATACGAACCACAAGGTTTCTTTCCATGGGGAAGGAGGAATTCTGATTTCTGCATCATGTTCACGCCTGGGCAGTGACTGGAGATAAGATCTAAGTTCTGAATCCAGAAAATCGAGGTTGGGATGAGATGATAACCTAAGGTCATGGAGGGTCCGATGTGCTCAGTGTGCGGTCAGCTTTCTGGGTGTTGTTCAGGAGGTATGGATTCAGGCTGTGTCAGACAATGCATTAGTGCCCAGGTTAGAATGTATAATTTGGGTACAGTTGAGTTCCATGTAGGTTCATCCTCATTTATTGTGTCAGGGAAGCTCACTGGGGCAACATTTTTCTTCTGGTGGGCAGGCAGAGTGCAGCATTGTGGGTCCAGAATTGCCAAACTTGAGGGCGTCGGGACCAGGAGTGTGAGGACGTAAGTCTGAGATCATAAGCTACACTTAAGTTTCAGGGCGAGGGCACGGCAGGCACCCTCTGCAGATCCGAATCAAAATCTCATTCATCTGAAGTCAGGACGAGGATCAGACTTAGGCGCAGGTTGGAGTTTCTGTCCATGATGGCCCCTTCATCAAAGGGGTGGAATCTCGAGGCCATGGAGGTTTTCCCACGTTGGGAGTTGTGGGATGCTCCAAACTGCAAGGATTCCTTCTGCGGGAAAATTGAGAACTGTTGGATGGCTCCAGGACATCCCATATGGAATGACTCCAGAGCCGGGTTCTAAGGATGGATGCCTGAGCAGACTGCCTCTTACACCAATTGTCTCCCTGCCACAAGACAGGTACGATCTGATGGCTATGCAGGAGCAATCGTGGGAGCTGAGTTGAAATGGACTCTCCTGAAGATGGGTCTTAATGTGTGTTTGTGTCCATGAGGACGTTGGAATGGGGTGGTGGCCCCAGGGCTCTAAAGGATTCTAACCGGAGATTTTGAAACAACTCGAAAGAGCAAGTTTTCCATGTGGAGACAAGATTTGTTCTAATTGGTGCCTCAGGAAACCCACATATGCTGGTATTAGAACCAGGCCTCTGAGGAGAGATACATAGAAACCACAGCAATGCATCCAATTAGGTCCTAGGAGCCTCTCTGGTTCAATCTTCTTCTCTGTCGACATCTGTCTATTTTATGAAATGGAGGTAGATGCTCAGCTGGTGTCAGACCGCTCCTGTTTGTCCGGGTGGCCTACACTATAGGGATGGCCTCGGGGACTTTGGAGGTTTCTCCTAAATTGTATGATTATGGACAATGGCATGGGCAGAATTCCTGTGGAGTGGGCAGGCACAGACCTGATGTGTGGCTCCAAGGGCCCAGCCTTGAGGGTGTGTGGGCAAGGACTGTGGGGACAGATGTCTGAAAACACAAACTCAGCTTAGCTTTGGGGACGTAGGTATGGCAGGTCCGATTTACAGACTATGAGGAGAACTTTTTGGGATATGAATAAAGGGTGAAAGTGTGACACTTGTCAGGCTTTTGCCCCTGGATTTTGTGTCAATGATGGCTGTGGAATGTCGAGGAGTCCTCATGGGCCATGGAAGAGTCTTTCTCTCTGTGGATTTGGCCAGATCCCAATTGTTTTGGGTTAATCTGTGGGATTCAGTTTTGTTAACTAAGGTGTCCCACCAAAAGAGGGATTCCAGAGCAGAGCCCTGGACAACAAGAAATCTAACTAAAAATACGGGCCTAGGGGCATGGCAAGCCCAATATGCCTTCTAATGGTCCAGCCACTGAGAGGCCTTCATTGAGGACAGAACTCATGCTGAGGGTCACAATGCGTGTTTATGCCCTTGTGGTACTCAAGCATGGGTGGGGACTCATGGTGCATGCTTGTTTCTCCTACACTGAATGATAGTCAACATGTCAACCACATGAGTTCTTGCCATGGGGAAGTATTAATTCTGATTTCTGCATGTCATTCACCCCTGGGCAGTGATTGGAGATAAGGTCTAGGTTGTGAAGTCTGAAAACCGAGGTTGGGAAGAGATGACGACCTAAGACCATGTTGGGTCCGATATGCTCAGCGTGGAGCCAGCTGTCTGGGTGTTGGTCGGGAGGTCCAAGCTTGGGCTGTGTCAGACAGGGCCTTAGTGCCCAGGGTAGATTGTATAATTGGGGTACAACTGAGTGCCGTGCAGGTTGATCTTTATTTGGCATTTCTGGGTAGCCCCAAGGGCAATGTTTTTCTTCTGGAGAACAGGCAGAGTGCTGCATTGTGGCTCCGGAATTTCCAAAGTGGATGCCTTGTGGACGGGGAGTGTGAGGACGGAAGTCTGAGAACACATGTTAGGCGTAGGTTCTGGGCGAGGGCACGGCAGGCACCCTCTGCAGATCTGAATCGGGATATCATGAATCTGAAGTCAGGGCGAGGTTCAAACCTAGGCTTAGGTTTGAATTTCTGTCCATTCTGGCCACTTGATGAAGGGGACAGCATCTCCAGTCCATGGAGGTTTACCCACAATGGAAGTTGTGAGATGCTCCAAACAACAAAGATTCCTTCTGATCAACAATTGAGACCTTTTGTATCACTCCAGTACATACCATACAGAATGACACCAGAGCAGGGATCTAAGGATGGATGCATGGGAAGCCCGCCTCACATTGCAGTTGTCTCCTAGCAAATAGACAGGTTTGATATGCTGGCTCTGTCAGAGCAACCAAGGGGGCTGAGTTGAAATGGACTCTCCTGAGGATGGATGCTAATGTGGGTTTGTGTCCATGGAGACCTTGGAATGGGGCGTTGGTGCATGGGCCCTGAAGGATTCTCCTAACCGGAGGTTTTGAGACATCTCCAAAGGACAAGTTTCCCATGTGGAGACGAGATTTGTTCTGATTGGTGCCTCAGGAAACCCCCATATACTGTTATTGGAATATAGGCCTCTGAAGAGAAATAACTGGAAACCAAAGCAATGGCTCCGTTTAGAGCCTAGGGGCCTGTCCGGTTGAATCTACTTCTCTGTGTACATCCATCTAAGGTATTAGTGGAGTTAGATGCTCAGCTGGTGTCAGATGGCCCTTGTTTGTCCCAGGCGGCCTACACTATTGTGAAGGCCTTGGGGACTTTGGAGGTTTCTCCTAATTTTATGATTATGGACAATGGAATGGGCAGAATTCCCGTGGAGAGGGAAGGCACAGTTTTGATGTGGCTCCAGGGGCCCCAGCCTGCAGGGTGTGTGCACCAGGACTGTGGAGACAGAAGTCTAAAACACAAACTCAGTTTAGGTTTAGGGACGTAGGTATGGCAGGCCCGATCTACAGACCGTGAGGAGAATTCTTCCGGATATGAAGAAAGAGAGATTGTGAGGCACTTGTTCAGGCTTTTGTTTCTGGATTTTGTGTCAACGATGGGCGTGGAATGTCAGGGAGGCCTCATGGGCCATGGACGAGTCTTCCGCTCTGTGGATTTGGCCCGATTCCAATTGTATTGGGTCAAACTGTGGGATGGGAGGAGTCCTTTCAGTTTTGTTACCTCAGGTGTCCCACCAAAAGAGGGATTCCAAAGCCGAGCCCTGGGGAGGGGAGACTGGACAACCAGAAATCTGGTTAAAAATTGGGGCCTAGGGGCATTGCAAGCCCAATATGCTGTCTTTTGGTCCAGCCGCTGAGAGGCCTTACTTGAGAACTGGGCTCACGTTGAGGGTCACAATGCATGTTTGTGACCGACTTGGTCCTCAAGCATCTGCAGGGCCTCATGGGCCACACTGGTTTCAACTACACTTTACGTTGGACAACATGCCAACCACAAGGTTTCTTGCCATGGGGAAGGAGTTCTGATTCCTGCATCATGTTCAACCCTGGGTGGTGACTGGAGATAAGGTTTAGGATCTGAAGCCTGAAAACCGAGGTTGGAAAGAGATGATGACCTAAGGCCATGGCGGGTCCGATGTGCTCAGTGTGTGACTAGCTGGGTGGGTGCGAGCCAGGAGGTTCAGTCTCAGGCTGTGCCAGAAAGGGCAGTAGTGCCCAGGGCAGCCTGTATAATTGGGGTCCAGTCAAGTGGCATGCAGGTTGATCCTCATTTGGGGAATCTGGGTAGCCCCAGCGGGCAAAGTTTTTCTTCCGGAAAGCAGGCAGAGTGCTGCCTTGTAGTTCTGGAATTGCCAAACTGGAGGGCTTGTGGGCCAGGAATGTGAGGATGGAAGTTGAGAACACAAACTAGACTTACGTTTCTGGGCAAGGGCATGGCAGGCACACTCTGCAGAGCTGAATCAAGATGTCCTGCATCTGAAGTCAGGGCGAGGATCAGACGATCGCTCAGGTTGGAGCTTCTGTCCCTGATGGCCCCTTCATGAAGCGCAGGGGGCGGGATCACGAGGCCATGGAGGTTTTCCCACGATGGGAGTTGTGAGATGCTCCAAACAGTAAAGATTCTTCTGCGGGACTATTGAGACCTGTTGGTTGGCTCCAGGACTTCCCATACAGCATAATTCTGAGAATGGTTCTAAGTATGGATGTCTGGGAAGCCTGCCTCTCATTCCAATCATCTCCTAGCGACAAGACGGGTTAGATCTGCTGGATCAGGGGGAGCAACTGAGGGGGCTGAGTTGAAATGGACTCTCCTGTGGATGGGTCCTAATGTGGGTGTGTCTCCATGGAGACCTTGGAATGAGGTGCTGGCATCGGGAACCTGAAATGTCCTTCTAACCAGAGGCTTTGAGAGAGCTCCAACATGAAAGTTTCCCATGTGTAAACGAGATTTGTTCTGATGGGTGCCTCAGGAAAAGCCCTCAGCTGGTATTGGAAACCAGGCTTTTGAAGAGACATGCCTGTAAACCAAAGCTATGGATCCCATTATGGCCTGGGGTCCTGTCTGGTCAATCTTCTTCTCTGGGGACATCCATCTATGGTATGAGTGGAGGTAGATGCTCAGCTGGTGTCAGACGGCCCTTTTTTGTCCCGGACAACCTACACCATTGGTATGGCCTCAGGGAATTTGGAGGTTTCTCCTAATTTGTATGGTTTTGGATAATGGAATGGGCAGAATTCCCATGGATGGTAAGGCACAGTCCTAATGTGTGGTTCCAGGGGCCCAGCCTGGAGGGTGTGTGGCCCAGGACTTTGAGGACAGAACTCAAAAAACACAAACTCAGCTTAGGTTTGGGGACGTAGGTATGGCATGGCCGAACTACAAATCATGAGAAGAACTCTTCAGGATATGAAGAAAGAGCGAGTCTGAGGCGCTTGCTTAGGCTTTTGTCTCTGGATTTTGTATCAGCGATGGCCGTGGAATGTCGGGGAGGCCTCATGAGCCATGGACGAATCTTCCTCTCTGTGGATTTGGCCCTATCCCAATTCTTTTTCGTGAATCTGTGGAATGGGAGGACTCCTTTAAGGTTTGTTACCTGAGGTGTCCCACCAAAAGAGGAATTCCAAAGCAGAGCCCTGGGCAAGAGTGAAGGGACAACCCGAACTTGGTTAAAAATTGGGGTCTAGGGGCATGGCAAGCCCAATATGCTCTTTCTTCATGCAGCCACTGAGAGGCCTTGCCTGAGGACCGGGCTCAGGCTGAGGGTCACAATGTGTGTTTGAGACCAATGTGGCCCTCAAGCGTGGGCTGGGTCTCATGTGCCACACTGGTTTCAATTACACTGAAAGTTGGACAACATGCCAACCACGAGGTTTCTTGCCAAGGGAACGAGTTCGGATTTTGCAACATTTTCAAACCTGGGCAGTGATTGGAGATAAGGTCAAGGTTCTGAAGCCTGAAAACCGAGTTTGGGTAGAGATGACGACCTATGGCCATGGCGGGTCCGATGTGCTCAGTGTGTGGCCAGCTGTCTGGGTGGGGCCAGGAGTTCCAGGCTCAGGCTGTGTCAGAATGGGCAATTGTGCCCACTTCAGCCTATATATTTTGTGTACAGCCAAATGGCGTGCAGGTTGATCCTCATTTGGGGTTTCTGGGTAGCCCCAGAGGGCAATGTTCTTCTTCCAGGGAGCAGGCAGAGTGCCGCATTGTACTTCTGGATTGCCAAACTGGAGGGCTTATGGGCCGGTAGTCTGAGGACGGAACTCCGAGAACACAAGCAAGGCTTAGGTTTTATGTGTGAGGACATGGCAGACCTGAATCGAGATCTCTTGCACCTGAAGTCAGGTTGAGCATCAGACGATGCCTCAGGTTTGACTTTCTGTCCCTGATGGCCCCTTCATAAAGGGGGGGAATCACGAGGCCGTGGGGGTTTTCCCACCATGGGAGTTGTGAGAAGCTCCAAACTGCAAAGATTCTACTGTGGGACAATTGAGACCAGTTGGTTGGCTCCAGGCCAACGATTCTGAGCAGGGTTCTAAGGATGGATGGCTGGGTAGCCCACCTCGCATTCCAATATTCTCCTAGCTACAAGACAGGCTAGATCTGTTGGATCTCGGGGAGCAACCGAGGAGGCTGAGTTTAAATGGACTCTCCTGTGGATGGGTCTTAATATGTTTTTGTGTCTATGGAGACTGTGGCATTAAGCGGTGGCACTAGGGCCCTGAAGGCTTCTCCTAAACAGAGGTTTGACACAGGTCCACCATGCAAGTTTCCCATGTGTAGAGGAGATTTGTTCTGATGGGTGAGTCAAGAAACAGCCATATTCTGGTATTGAAATCCAGGCCTCTGAGGAGAGATGCCTGGAAACCAAAGCAATGGATCCGATTAGTGCCTAGGGGCCTGTTGGTTTCTTTTTACCTCGGGCGACATCTATCTATGGGTCAGAGTGCAGGTAGGTGCTCAGATGAACTCAGATTGCCCGTGTTTGTCCTTGGAAGCCAACACTATGGGATGGCCTCAGGGAATTTAAAGGTTTATACTTTTAGTTGCGTTGTCGCCATGGGAATGGGATCACACAATTCCCTTGCGAGGGCAAGAACAGTCCTCAGGTTTGGCTTCAGGGGCCTGAGCCTATAGGGTGTGTAGGCCAGGGCTGTTTGGACAGTTGTCTGAAAACACAAACTCGACTTCTGTTTCGGGTCATAGGTAGGGCAGGACTGATCTACAGACCATGAGGAGAACATTTCGGTATATGAAAAAAGGGCGAGTGTGAGGCTATTGCTCATGTTTTTGTCTCTGCATATCATGTCACTCATGGTCGTGAAATTTCCGGGTGACTTCATGGGAAATGGATGAGTCTTACTCTCTGGGGATTTGGCCCCTTCCAAAGATGTTGGGGTCATTCTGTGGGATGGAAGAAGTCGTTTTTTTTTTGTTGTTGTTGCTTTGTTTTGTTTCATTTTTTAACCTCCGTTGTCCCACCACATGAGGAATTCCAGAGTAGAGCTCTGGGGAGGGGTGACTGAACAACCAGAAATCTGCTTAAAAATTGGGGCCTAGGGCTATGTCAAGCCCATTATGACATCTAGTGATCCAGGCTCTGAGAGGACTTACTAGAGGACAGGACTCACCCTGAGGGTCACAATGCATATTTATGCCCTCGTCGCACTCAAGAATAGGCGGGCCTCAGGGTGAATGCTAGTTTCTCCTACAATGAACGTTGGACAACATGCCAACCACAAGGTTTCTTGCCATGTGTAAGGAGAAGTTCTGATTTCTACATCACACTCACCCCCAGGCAGAGATAAAGTCTAGTTTCTGAGGCCTGAAAACTGAGGTAGGGAAGAGATGAGGACCTAAGGCCATGGCGAGTCTGATGTGCTCAGTGTGCGGTCAGCTGTCTGGGTGTTGGTCAGGAAGTCCGGGCTCAGGTTGTGTCAGACAGTGCATTAGTGCCCAGGTTAGACTATATAATTCGGGCAAAGTCGAGTACCTTGTAGGTTTATCTTCATATAAGGTGCCTTGGCAGCTCTTTAGGCAATATTTTTTTTCCAGAAAGCAGGCCATGTGCTTAATTGTGGGACCGGATTTACCAATCATGAGGGCTTTGAGGCCAGGAGAGTGAGGTCGGAATTCTGAGAACAAAAGTTATACTTGGGCTAAGGGCAAGGGCACGGCAGGTACCCCCTGCAGATCTGAACCAATATCTCATCCATTTCAAGTCAGGGAGAGAATTAGACTTTGGCTTAGGTTGGAGTTTCTGTGCCTGACGGCTCCTTCATGAAGGGAGCGGAATCTCGTGTCCATGGAGTTGTTCCCACGTGGGAGTTGTGGGTTGCCCCCTTCAATAATTCCTTCTGCGGGACAATTGAGACCTTTGGGCAGCTCCAGGACATCCCATATGGAGTGACTCCATAGCACCGTTCGAGGGAGGATGCCTGGGAAGCCAGCCTCGCATTCCAATTGTCTCCTAGCAACAAGCCAGTTTAGATCTGATGGCTCTGTGGGAGCAACCGGGGTGACTGACTTGAAATGGACTTTCCTCAGGATGGGTCCTAATGTGTCTTTGTGTCCATGGGGCCTTGGAATGGGGCCGTGGCACCGGGACCCTGAAGTATTCTCCTAAGCTTTTGACAGAGCTCGATGCACATGTTTCCTTGTGGAGACGAGATTTGTTCTGATTGCTAACTCAGGAAAACACCTATGCTGGTATTGGAATCCAGGCTTTTGAGGAGACATGCCTCTCACCAAAGCAATGGATCCGATTGGCCAGGGTCCTGTCTGGTTCAATCTTCTTCTCTGGGGACATCCATCTATGGTATGAGTGGAGGTTGATGCTCAGCTGCTATCAGACCGCGCTTGTATGTCACGGGCGACATGCCCTTTTGGGATGGCCTCAGGGATTTGGAGGGTTCTCCTAATTTTACGTTTTTGGACAATGGAATGGGCAGAGTTCCCATGGATTGGGTAGGCACAGTCCTTATGTGTGGCTCCAGGGACCGCAGCCTGGAGGGTGTGTGGCCCAGGACTTTGAGGACAGAAGTCTGAAAACATAAACTCAGCTTAGGTTTGGGGACGTAGGTATGGCAGGCCCGATCTACAAACCATGAGAAGAACTCTTCAGGATATGAAGAAAGAGCGAGTCTGAGGTGCTTGTTCAGTCTTTTGTCTCTAGATTCGGTATCAGCGATGGCCGTGGATTGTCTGGGAAACCTCATGGGCCATGGACGAATCTTCCTCTCTGTGGATTTGGCCCGATCCCAATTGTTTTTCGTCAATCTGTGGAATGGGAGGTCTCCTTTCAGGTTGGTTACCTTAGGTGTCCCGCCAAAAGAGGAATTCCAAAGAAGAGCCCTGGGGAAAAGCGAAGGGACAACCCGAATTATGGGTAAAATTTGGGGCCTAGGGGCATGGCAAGCCCAATATGCTGTCTCTTCATCCAGCCACTGAGAGGCCTTACCTGAGGACTGGGATCAGGCTGAGGGTCACAATGTGTGTTTGTGACCAATGTGGCCCATAAACATGGGCGGGGCCTCATGGGCCACACTGGTTTCGACTACACTGAACATTGGAAAACATGCCAACCACATGGTTTCTAGCCCCGGGGAAGGAGTTTTGATTTCTGCATCACTTACAAGCCTGGGCAGTGATTGGAGATAAGGTCTAGGTTCTGAGACTTGACAACCGAGGTTGGGAAGAGATGACGACCTAAGGACATGGCTCGTCCGGCGTGCTCAGTGTTCGACCAGCTTTCTGGGTGGGGCCAGGAAGTCCAGGCTCAGGCTGTGTCAGAAAGGGCAATATTGCCTAGGTCATCCTATATATTTGGGGTACAGTCGAATGGCATGCAGGTTGATCCTCATTTGGAGTTTCTGGGTAGCCCCACAGGGCTATGTTTTTCTTCCTGAAGGCTGGCAGAGTGCTGCATTATAGTTCTGGTTTGCAAACTGGAGGGCTTGTGGGCCAGTAGTCTGAAGACGGAAATCTGATAACACAAGCTAGGCTTAGGTTTCTGGGTGAGGACAAGGCAGGAACAATCTACAGACCTGAATCGAGATCTCGTGCTTCTGAAGTCAGGGTGAGGATCAGAAGATCGCTCAGGTTGGTGTTTCTGTCCCTGATGGCCCCTTCATGAAGGGGCGGGGTCTCGAGTTCGTGGGAGTTTTCCCACGATGTTAGTTGTGAGAAGGTCCAAACTGCAAAGATTCTTGTGCAGGACAATTGAGACATGTTGGTTGGCTCCAGGGCAACGATTCCGAGCAGGGTTGTAAGGATGGATGCCTGGGTAGCCCACCTTGCATTCCAATTGTGTCCTAGCAACAAGACAGGTTATATCTGCTGGATCTGGGCGAGCAATCTGGATCTGGGTTGAAATGGACTCTCCTGTGGATGGATCCTAATATGTTTTTGTGTCTATGGAGACCTTGGAATGAAGGGGTGGCACTGGGGTCCTGAAGGGTTTTTTCAAACAGAGGCTTTGACACAGCTCCAACGTGCAAGTTTCCCATATGTAGATGAGATTTGTTCTGACGGATGAGTCAGGAAACAGCCATATGCTGGTATTGAAATCCAGGCCTCTGAGGAGAGATGACTGGATACCACAGCAATGGATCCGAATAGTGCCTAGGGGCCTGTTCGTACATTTTTACCTCTGGGGACATCAGTCTATGCGTCTGAGAGCATGTAGGTGCTCAGATGGGCTCAGATTGCCCCTGTTTGTCCTGGGAAGCCACCACTATTGGGATGGCCTCAGGGAGTTTGCAGGTTTATCCTATTAGTAGGTTGTGGCCATTGGAATGGGCACATACAATTCCCTTGTAGAGGGCAAGTACAATCATCAGGTTTGGCTCCAGGGGCCTGAGCCTGTAGGGTGTGTAGGCAGAGCTGTTTGGACAGTCTGAAAACACAAACGCGGCTATGTTTCAGGTCATAGGTATGGCAGGATTGATCTACAGACCATGAGGAGAACTCTTCGGGATATGAATAAGGGGCGAGTGTGAGGCGCGTGCTCAAGTTTTTGTCTCTGGATATCGTGTCACTCATGGTCGTGAAATTTCCTGGTGACTTCATGGGAAATGGACGAGTCTTACACTCTGGGGGTTTGGCCCCGTCCAAGGAGTTTTGGGTCATTCTGGGGATGGAAGAAGTCCGTTTTGTTGTTGTTGTTGATTTGCCTTGTTTTGTTTTTTAACCTCAGGTGTCCCACCAAAGGGGGGATTCCAGAGTAGAGCCCTGGGGAGGGCCGACCGGACAACAAGAAATGTGGTTAAAAATTGTGGCCTAGGGACATGTCAAGCCCATTATGACATCTAATGGTCGAGCCACTGAGAGGACTTACTAGAGCACAGGACTCACGCTGAGGGTCACAATGCGTGTTTATGCCCACTTCGCAAACAAGAATGGGCAGGGCCTCATGGTGAATCCTGGTTTCTCGTACACTGAACGTTGGACAACATGCCAACCACAAGGTTTCTTGCCATGGGTAAGGAAGAGTTCTGATTTCTGCATCACAGGCACCACTGGGCAGTGATTGGAGATAAGGTCTAGGTTCTGAAGCCTAAAAACTGAGGTAGGGAAGAGATGATGACCTAAGGCCATGGCGGGTCTGATGTGCTCAGTGTGCGGTCAGCTGTCTGGGTGTTGGTCAGGAGATCCGGGCTCAGGTTGTGTCAGAGAGTGCATTAGTGCCCAGTTTAGACTATATACTTTGGGTACAGTCGAGTGCCATGTAGATTTATCCTCATATAAGTTGTCTGGGCAGCTCATTAGGCAAAATTTGTTTTCTAGAGGGCAGGCAGAGTGCTTAATTGTCGGTCCGGAATTTTAAACTTGAGGGATTCGTGTCCAGGAGTGTGAGGACGGAAGTCTGAGAACACAAGCTAGACCTGGGTTTCAGGGCGAGGACACGGCAGGTACCACTGTAGATCTGAACCTATATCTCATGCATCTGAAGTCAGGGCGAGAATCAGACGTTGGCTCAGGTTGGAGTTTCTGTGCATGACGGACCCTTCATGAAGGGAGCGGAATCTCAAGGCCATGGAGTTTTTCCCACGTTGGGAGTTGTGGGATGCCCACTTCAAGGATTCCTTCTGCGGGACAATTGAGACCTGTTGGGCAGCTTCAGGACATCCCATATGGAATGACTCCAGGGCACTGTTCGAGGATGGATGCCTGGGAAGCCGGCCTCGCATTCCAATTGTCTCCCAGCAACAAGACAGTTTAGATCTGATGGCTCTGCGGGAGAAACGGGGGTGGCTGACTTGAAATGGACTTTCCTGAGGATGGGTCCTAATGTGTGTTTGTGTCCATGAGGGCCTTAAAATGGGGCGGTGGCACCGAGACCCTGAAGTATTCTCCTAAGCTTTTGACATAGCTCGATGCACAAGGTTCCTTGTGGAGACGAGATTTGTTTTGATGGGTGCCTCAGGAAAACCTCTATGCTGGTATTGGAATCCAGGCTTTTGAGGAGACATGCCAGTAATCCAAAGCAATGTATCCGATTATGGCCTAGGGTCCTGTCTGGTTCAATCTTCTTCTCAGGGGACATCCATCTATGGTATGAGTGGAGGTAGATGATCAGCTGGTATCAGACCGCCCTTGTTTGTCCCGGGCGACCTGCACTATTGGGATGGCCTCAGCGATTTGTAGGATTCTCCAAATTTTACTGTTTTGGACAATGGCATCGGCAGAATTCCCATGGATTGGGTAGGCACAGTCCTACTGTGTGACTCCAGGGGCCCCAGCCTGGAGGGTGTGTGGCCCAGGACTTTGAGGACAGAAGTCTGAAAACACAAACTCAGCTTAGGTTTGGGGACGTAGGTATGGCAGGCCTGATCTATAAACCATGAGAAGAACTCTTCCGGATATGAAGAAAGAGCAAGTCTGAGGCGCTTGCTCAGACTTTTGTCTCTGGATTTTGTATCAGAGATGGCCGTGGAATGTTGGGGAGGCCTCATGGGCCATGGACGAATCTTCCTCTCTGTGGATTTGGCCCGATCCCAATTGTTTTTCGTCAATCTGTGGAATGGGAGGACTCCTTTCAGGTTTGTTACCTCAGGTGTCCCGCCAAAAGAGGAATTCAAAGAAAAGCCCTGGGGAAAAGTGAAGGGAGAACCCGAACTATGGGTAAAATTTGGGGCCTAGGGGCATGGCATGTCCAATATGCTATCTCTTCATCCAGCCACTGAGAGGCCTTATTGAGGACTGGGATCAGGGTGAGGGTCACAATGTGTGGTTTTGACCAATGTGGCCCGCAAACATGAGCGGGGCCTCATGGGCCACCCTGGTTTCAACTACACTGAACGTTGGACAACATGCCAACCACATGGTTTCTTGCCACGGGGAAGGAGTTGTGATTTCTGCATCACTTTCAAGCCTGGGCAGTGATTGGAGATAAGGTCTAGGTTCTGAAACTTGACAACCGAGGTTGGGAAGAGATGACGACCTAAGACCATGGCGGGTCCGATGTGCTCAGTGAGCGGCCAGCTTTCTGTGTGGGGCCAGGTAATCCAGGCTCAGGCTGTGTCAAAAAGGGCAATAGTGCCCAGGTCAGCCTATATATTTGGGGTACAGTCGTATGGCGTGCAGGTTGATCCTCTTTTGGAGTTTCTGGGTAGCCCCAGAGGGCAATGTTTTTCTTCCTGAGGGCAGGAAGAGTGCTGCATTATAGTTCTGGTTTTCAAACTGGAGGCTTGTGGGCCAGTAGTCTGAGGAAGGAAATCTGAGAACAAGCTAGGCTTAGGTTTCTGGGTGAGGACAAGGCAGGAACAATCTACAGACCTGAATCGAGATCTCGTGCTTATGATGTCAGGGCGAGGATCAGAAGATCGCTCAGGTTGGAGTTTCTGTCCCTGATGGCCCTTCATGAAGGGGTTAGGGGGTCATGATGCCGTGGGGGTTTTCCCACGATGTTAGTTGTGAGAAGCTCCAAACTGCAAAGATTCTTCTGCAGGACAATTGAGACCTGTTGGTTGGCTCCAGGGCAACGATTCCGAGCAGGGTTCTAAGGATGGATGGCTGGGTAGCCCACCTCGCATTCCAATTGTGTCCTAGCAACAAGACAGGTTAGATCTGCTGGATCTGGGGGAGCAATCCAGGAGGCTGAGTTGAAATAAACTCTCCTGTGGATGGGTCCTAATGTCTTTTTGTGTCTATGGAGACCTTGGAATGTAGCGGTGGCACTGGGGTCCTGAAGGGTTTTTCCAAACAGAGGCTTTGACACAGCTCCAACGTGCAAGTTTCCCATATGTAGATGAGATGTTTTCTGATGGGTGAGTCAAGAAACAGCCATACGCTGGTATTGAAATCCAGGCCTCTGAGGAGAGATGACTGGATACCACAGCAATGGATCCGAATAGTGCCTAGGGGCCTGTTCGTTCCTTTTTACCTCTGGGGACATCAGTCTATGCATCTGAGTGCAGGTAGGTGCTCAGATGAGCTCAGATTGCCCCTGTTTGTCCTGGGAAGCCACCACTATTGGGATGGCCTCAGGCAGTTTGGAGGTTTATCCTATTAGTAGGGTTGTGGCCATTGGAATGGGCACATACAATTCCCTTGGAGAGGGCAAGTACAGTCCTCAGGTTTGGCTCCAGGGGCCTGAGCCTGTAGGGTGTGTAGGCCAGAGCTGTTTGGACAGTTGTCTGAAAACACAAACGCGGCTTATGTTTCGGGTCATAGGTATGGCAGGACTGATCTACATACCATGAGGAGAACTCTTCAGGATATGAAAAAAGTGCGAGTGTGAGGCTCATGCTCAAGTTTTTGTCTCTGGATATCGTGTCACTCATGGTCGTGAAATTTCCGGGTGACTTCATGGGAAATGGACGAGTCTTACTCTCTGGGGTTTTGCCCCGTCCCAAGAGTTTTGGGTCATTCTGGGGATGGAAGAAGTCCGTTTTGTTGTTGTTGTTGTTGATTTGTTTTGTTTTGTTTTTTAACCTCAGGTGTCTCACCAAATGAGGTATTCCAGAGTAGAGCCCTGGGGAGGGCCGACCGGACAACCAGAAATCTGGTTAAAAATTGTGGCCTAGGGACATGTCAAGCCCATTATGACATCTAATGGTCGAGCCACTGAGAGGACTTACTAGAGCACAGGACTCACGCTGAGGGTCACAATGCGTGTTTATGCCCTCTTCGCACTCAAGAATTGGCGGGGCTTCTGGGTGAATGCTGGTTTCTCCTACACTGAACGTTGGACAACATGCCAACCACAAGGTTTCTTGCCATGGGTAAGGACAAGGTCTGATTTCTGCATCACAGGCACCCCTGGGCAGTGGTTGGAGATAAGGTCTAGGTTCTGAAGCCTGAAAAACCGCAGTTGGGAAGAGATGATAACCTAAGGCCATGGCGGTTATGATGTGCTCAGTGTGCGGTCAGCTGTCTGGGTTTGGTCAGGAGGTCCGAGCTCAGGTTGTGTCAGACAGTGCATTAGTGCCCAGGTTAGACTATATACTTTGGGTATAGTCGAATGCCATGTAGATTTATCCTCATATAAGGTGCCTGGGCAGCTCATTAGGCCAAATTTTTTTTCTAGAGGGCAGGCAGAGTGCTACATTGTGGGTCTGGAATTGCGAAACTTCCGGGCTTCGGGGCCTGGAGTGTGAGGACGGAAGTCTGAGAACACAAGCTAGACTTGGGTTTCAGGGCCAGGGCGCAACAGGTACCCCTGTAGATCTGAACCTATATCTCATGCATCTGAAGTGAGGGCGATGATCAGAAGTTGGCTCAGGTTGGAGTTTCTGTGCATGACGGCCCCTTCATGAAGGGAGCGGAATCTCGAGGCCATGGAGGTTTTCCCACGTTGGGAGTTGTGGGATGCCCCCTTCAAGGATTCCTTCTGCGGGACAATTGAGACTTGTTGGGCAGCTCCAGGACATCCCATATGGAATGACTCCAGGTCACCGTTCGAGGATGGATGCCTGGGAAGCCCGCCTCGCATTCCAATTGTCTCCTAGCAACAAGACAGTTTAGATCTGATGGCTTAGCGGGAGAAACCGGGGTGGCTGACTTGAAATGGACTTTCCTGAGGATGGGTCCTAATGTGTGTTTGTGTCCATGAGGGCCTTAAAATGGGGCGGTGGCACCGGGACCCTGAAGTATTCTCCTAAGCTTTTGACATAGCTCGATGCACAAGGTTCCTTGTGGAGACGAGATTTGTTTTGATGGGTGCCTCAGGAAAACCTCTATGCTGGTATTGGTATCCAGGCTTTTGAGGAGACATGCCTGTAATCCAAAGCAATGTATCCGATTATGGCCTAAGGTCCTGTCTGGTTCAATCTTCTTCTCAGGGGACATCCATCTATGGTATGAGTGGAGGTAGATGCTCAGCTGGTATCAGGCCGCCCTTGTTTGTCCCGGGCGACCTGCACTATTGGGATGGCCTCAGGGATTTGGAGGGTTCTCCAAATTTTACTGTTTTGGACAATGGCATCGGCAGAATTCCCATGGTTTGGGTAGGCACAGTCCTAATGTGTGACTCCAGGGGCCCCAGCCTGGAGGGTGTGTGGCCCAGGACTTTGAGGACAGAAGTCTGAAAACACAAACTCAGCTTAGGTTTGGGGACGTAGGTATGGCAGGCCCGACCTGTAAACCATGAGAAGAACTCTTCCGGATATGAAGAAAGAGCGAGTCTGAGGCGCTTGCTCAGGCTTTTGTCTCTGGATTTTGTATCAGAGATGGCCGTGGAATGTCGGGGAGGCCTCATGGGCCATGGACGAATCTTCCTCTCTGTGGATTTGGCCCGATCCCAATTGTTTTTCGTCAATCTGTGGAATGGGAGGACTCCTTTCAGGTTTGTTACCTCAGGTGTCCCGCCAAAAGAGGAATTCCAAAGAAGAGCCCTGGGGAAAACTGAAGGGAGAACCCGAACTATGGGTAAAATTTGGGGCCTAGGGGCATGGCAAGCCCAATATGCTATCTCTTCATCCAACCACTGAGAGGCCTTATTGAGTACTGGGATCAGGGTGAGGGTCACAATGTGTGGTTTTGACCAATGTGGCCCACAAACATGAGCGGGGCCTCATGGGCCACCCTGGTTTCAACTACACTGAACGTTGGACAACATGCCAACCACATGGTTTCTTGCCACGGGGAAGGAGTTGTGTTTTCTGCATCACTTTCAAGCCTGGGCAGTGATTGGAGATAAGGTCTAGGTTCTGAAACTTGACAACCGAGGTTGGGAAGAGATGACGACCTAAGACCATGGCGGGTCTGATGTGCTCAGTGAGCGGCCAGCTTTCTGTGTGGGGCCAGGTAATCCAGGCTCAGGCTGTGTCAAAAAGGGCAATAGTGCCCAGGTCAGCCTATATATTTGGGGTACAGTCGTATGGCGTGCAGGTTGATCCTCTTTTGGAGTTTCTGGGTAGCCCCAGAGGGCAATGTTTTTCTTCCTGAGGGCAGGAAGAGTGCTGCATTATAGTTCTGGTTTTCAAACTGGATGCTTGTGGGCCAGTAGTCTGAGGAAGGAAATCTGAGAACAAGCTAGGCTTAGGTTTCTGGGTGAGGACAAGGCATGAACAATCTACAGACCTGAATCGAGATCTCGTGCTTATGATGTCAGGGCGAGGATCAGAAGATCGCTCAGGTTGGTGTTTCTGTCCCTGATGGCCCTTCATGAAGGGGCCAGGCGGTCATGATGCCGTGGGGGTTTTCCCACGATGTTAGTTGTGAGAAGCTCCAAACTGCAAAGATTCTTCTGCAGGACAATTGAGACCTGTTGGTTGGCTCCAGGGCAACGATTCCGAGCAGGGTTCTAAGGATGGATGGCTGGGTAGCCCACCTCGCATTCCAATTGTGTCCTAGCAACAAGACAGGTTAGATCTGCTGGATCTGGGGGAGCAACCCAGGAGGCTGAGTTGAAATGGACTCTCCTGTGGATGGATCCTAATATGTTTTTGTGTCTATGGAGATCGTGGAATGAAGCGGTGGCACTGGGGCCCTGATGGGTTTTTACAAACAGGCTTTGACACAGCTCCAACGTGCAAGTTTCCCATATGTAAATGAGATTTGTTCTGAGGGATGAGTCAGGAAACAGCAATACGCTGGTATTGAAATCCAGGCCTCTGAGGAGGATGACTGGATAGCACAACAATGAATCCAAATAGTGCCTAGGGGCCTGTTCGTACCTTTTTACCTCTGAGGACATCAGTCTATGCATCTGGGTGCATGTAGGTGTCAGATGGGCTCAGATTGCTCCTGTTTGTCCTGGAGAGCCACCACTATTGGGATGGCCTCAGGGAGTTTGGAGGTTTATCCTATTAGTAGGTTGTGGCCATTGGAATGGGCACATTCAATTCCCTTGGAGAGGGCAAGTACAGTCCTCAGGTTTGGCTCCAGGGGCCTGAGCCTGTAGGGTGTGTAGGCAGAGCTGTTTGGACAGTTGTCTGAAAACACAAACGCGGCTTATGTTTCGGGTAATAGGTATGGCAGTATTGATCTACAGACCATGAGGAGAACTCTTCGGGATATGAAAAAAGGGCGAGTGTCAGGCTCTTGCTCAAGTTTTTGTCTCTGGATATCGTGTCACTCATGGTCATGAAATTTCCGGTTGACTTCATGGGAAATGGACGAGTCTTACTCTCTGGTGGTTTGTCCCCTTCGCAAGATTTTGGGGTCATTCTGTGGGAGGAAGAAGTCCGTTTTGTTGTTGTTGTGATTTGCCTTGTTTTGTTTTTTAACCTCAGGTGTCCCACCAAATGAGGTATTCCAGAGTAGAGCCCTGGGGAGGGCCGACTGGACAACCAGAAATCTGGTTACAAATTTGGGCCTAGGGACATGTCAAGCCCATTATGACATCTAATGGTCGAGAGACTGAGAGGACTTACTAGAGGACAGGACTCACACTGAGGGTCACAATGCGTGTTTATGCCCACTTCGCAAACAAGAATGGGCGGGGCCTCATGGTGAATCCTGGTTTCTCCTACACTGAACGTTGGACAACCTGCCAATGACAATATTTCTTGCCATGGGTAAGGAAGAGTTCTGATTTCTGCATCACAGTCACCCTTGGGCAGTGATTGGAGATAAGGTCTAGATTCTGAAGCCTGAAAACAGAGGTAGGGAAGAGATGATAACCTAAGGCCATGGCGGGTCTGATGTGCTCAGTGTGCGGTCAGCTGTCTGGGTGTTGGTCAGGAGGTCCGGGCTCAGGTTGTGTCAGACAGTGCATTAGTGCCCAGTTTAGACTATATACTTTGGGTACAGTCGAGTGCCATGTAGATTTATCCTCATATAAGTTGTCTGGGCAGCTCATTAAGCAAAATTTGTTTTCTAGAGGGCAGGCAGAGTGCTTCATTGTCGGTCCGGAATTGCCAAACTTGAGGGCTTCGTGTCCAGGAGTGTGAGGACGGAAGTCTGAGAACACAAGCTGGACTTGTGTATCAGGGCGAGGACACGGCAGGGACCACTGTAGATCTGAACCAATATCTCATGCATCTGAAGTCAGGGCGAGGATCAGACGTTGTCTCACGTTGGAGTTTATGTGCATGACGGCCCCTTCATGAAGAGAGCGAAATCTCGAGGCCATGTAGGTTTTCCCACGTTGGGTGTTGTGGGATGCTTCCTTCAAGGATACCTTCTGCGGGACAATTGAGACCTGTTGGGCAGCTTCAGGACATCCCATATGGAATGACTCCAGGGCACCATTCGAGAATGGATGACTGGGAAGCAGGCCTCGCATTCCAATTTTCTCCTAGCACCAAGAGAGTTTAGATCTGATGGCTCTGCGTGAGCAACAGGAGTGACTGACTTGAAATGGACTTTCCTGAGGATGGGTCCTAATGTGTGTTTGTGTCCATGAGGGCCTTAAAATGGGGCGGTGGCACCGGGACCCTGAAGTATTCTCCTAAGCTTTTGACATAGCTCGATGCACAAGGTTCCTTGTGGAGACGAGATTTGTTTTGATGGGTGCCTCAGGAAAACCCCTATGCTGGTATTGGAATCCAGGCTTTTGAGGAGACATGCCTGTAAACCAAAGCAATGTATCCGATTATGGCCTAGGGTCCTGTCTGGTTCAATCTTCTTCTCAGGGGACATCCATCTATGGTATGAGTGGAGGTAGATGCTCAGCTGGTATCAGACCGCCCTTGTTTGTCCCGGGCGACCGCACTATTGGGATGGCCTCAGGGATTTGGAGGGATCTCCTAATTTTACGGTTTTGGACCATGGAATGGGCAGAATTCCCATGGATTGGGTAGACACAGTCCTAATGTGTGACACCTGGGGCCCCAGCCTGGAAGGTGTGTGGCCCAGGACTTTGGGGACAGAAGTCTGAAAACACAAACTCAGCTTAGCTTTGGGGAGGTAGGTATGGCAGGCCCGATCTATAAACCATGAGAAGAACTCTTCCGGATATAAAGAAAGAGCGAGTCTGAGGCACTTGCTCAGGCTTTTGTCTCTGGATTTTGTATCAGAGATGGCCGTGGAATGTCGGGGAAGCCTCATGGGCCATGGACGAATCTTTCTCTCTGGGGATTTGGTCCGATCCCAATTGCTTTTCATCAATCTGTGGAATGGGAGGACTCCTTTCAGGTTTGTTACCTCAGGTGTCCCGCCAATAGAGGAATTCCAAAGATGAGCCCTGGGGAAAAGTGAAGGGAGAACCCGAACTATGGGTAAAATTTGGGGCCTAGGGGCATGGCAAGCCGAATATGCTGACTCTTCATCCAGCCACTGAGAGGCCTTACCTGAGGCCTGGGATCAGGCTGAGGGACACAATGTGTGTTTGTGACCAATGTGGCCCATAAACATGGGCGGGGCATCATGGGCCACACTGGTTTCAACTACACTGAACGTTGGAAAAACATGCCAACCACTAGGTTTCTTGCCAAGGCGAAGGAGAAGTTCTGATTCTTGCATCACGTTCACTCCTGAGCAGTGAGTCGAGATAAGGTCTAGGTTCTGAAGGTGAAAACTGAGGTTGTGTAGAGTTGATGGCCTAAAGCCATTGTGGGTGTGATATGCTCTGTTTATGGCCAGCTGTCTGGGTGTTGGACTGGAGGTCTGCCCTCAGGCTGTTTCAGACAGGGCTTTAGTGCACAGGCTAGACTGTATAATTGGGGTATGGTCGAGTGGCATGCAGGTTGTTACTCATTTGGCGTTTCTGGTTAGCCCTATAGGGCAACATTTTTCTTCTGGAGGGCAGGCAGAGTGCTGTATTGTGTCTCCAGAATTGCCAAACTGGAGGGGTGTGGCCAGGATTGTGAGGAAGGAAGTCTGAAAACACAAGCTAGCACGAGTTTTGGGGCCAAGAGCATGGCAGGCCCACTCTGCAGAGGCTGAATCGAGATCTCCTGCAGGTGAGGTCAGGGCGAGTATCAGATGTTGCCTCAAGCTGGAGTTTGTGTCCATGACGGCCCCTTCCTGAAGGGGGTGGGGGCGTCATGAGGCCAGTGAGGTTTCCCTACGCTGGGAGTTGTGAGCTGCTCCAAACTTCAAAGTTTCCTTCTTCAGGACAGTCGAGTACTATTGGATGGTTCCAGGATGCCCCATACAGAAAGACTCGAGAGCAGGGCCCTAAGCATGGATGCCGAGAAACGCCAACTCACCTTCCCATTGCCTGGTCGAGACAAGGCACGCTCAATCTGCGGGCTTTTGGGTGAGCTACCCAGAAGGCTGAGTTTAAATGGATTCTCCTGAGGATGAGTCATAATGTGGGTTGGTGGCCAAGGAGACCTTGGAATGTGGCAGTAGCTAAGGGACTCTGCAGGATTCTTCAACCCGAAGGGCTTGACACAACTCCAAAAAGGAAGCTTCCCATGTTGAGATGAGAGGTCTTCTGTCTGGTGCCTCAGGAAAGCCCCATATGCTGGTCTTCGAACCCAGGCCTCTGAGGAGTGATACCTGGACACCAAAGCAAGAGTTCATAATAGGGCCTAGGGGCCTGTCTGGTTCAATCTTCTTTCTCTGCGGATATCTGTCTGTGTGTCTGCATGGAGGTAGTAGTTGCTCATCTTGTGTCATAATGCCAGTATTTGTCCAGTGCGGCTTGTGGTAGTGGGATGTCCTTGGGGACCTTGAGGTTTCTACTATTTTGTAGAGTTGTGGCCAATGGAATGGGCAGTTTCTTAGGAGAGAGTAGGCACAGTTCTGTGGTGTGGCTCCAGAGACCCCAACCTGGAGGCTGTGTGGGCCATGGCTGTGCAGACAGACTTCCAAAAACCCTAACTCAGCTCAGGTTTGGGGCCGAGGTTATGGCAGGCCTGATCTACAGTCCATGAGGGGAGCTCCTCTGGATATGAAAGAAGGGTGAGAGGGAGGCAGTCGCTCAGGCTTTTGTCTCTGGATGTTTTGTCCACAATGGCCGTTTAATGTAGGAGTTGCCTCATGGGTCGTAGAAGTCTCCCTCTCTGGTAGTTTGTCCAGCCCCCAAGAGTTTGGGGTCCTTCTGTGGGAAGGGAAGTGTCCTGTTTTCTGCTTCATGTGTCCCCCCAGTAGAGGGATTCTAGAGCATAGCAGTGGGTACTGACAACTGGAATACTCGCCCTCTGGTTAAGCCTGGGGGCCTATGGATATGACAAGCCCCATATGCAGGATCTTGGTCCAGCCACTGAGAGGCGTTACTTTAATACGGGACTCACGCTGCAGGTCACAATGCATGTCTGTGCCCTAGGCGGCCCTCAAGCACTGGCGTGGCCTTTCGGACAATGCAGGTTTTCCCACATTGAATGTTGGACAACATGCCAACCACAAGGTTTCTGGCCATGGGGAAGGAGGAATTCTAATTTCTGCATCACGTTCACCCCTGGGCAGTGATTGGAGATAAGGTCTAGGTTCTGAAGCCTGAAAACCGAGGTTGGGAAGAGATGACGACCTACAGCCATAGCGGGTCCTATGTGTCCAGGTTGGGGCCAGCTGTCTGGGTATCGTTTGGGATGTCTTGTCTCAGGCTGTGCCAGACAGGGCATTAGTATACAGGGTAGGCTGTATAATTGCTTTACAATCAAGTGGCATGCATTAGAAAATCATTTGGGGTTTCTTATTAGCAGCATAGGGCAAAGTTTTTCTTCTGGAGGGCAGGCAGAGTACTGCATTGTGGCATCGGAATTCCCAAACTGGAGGGCTTGTGGGCCAGGAGAGTGAGGACGGAAGTCTGAGAACACAAGCTAGGCTTAGGTTTCGGGGCAAGGACATGACAGGCACACTCTGCAGAGCTGAATTGACATCTCATGCCTCTGAAGTCAGGTCGAGGATCAGACTTTGGCTCAGGTGTGAGTTTCTGTCCATGTTGGCCCCTTCAGGAAGGGGGGACATTATGAGCCCATGGGGGTTTTCCCACTATTGGAGTTGTGAGATGCTCCAAACCGCAAGGATTCCTTCTGTGGGACAATTAAGATTTGTTGGATGGCTCCAGGATGTCTTATAAGGTATTTTTCCAGAACAGGGTTCTAAGTATGAATGCCTGGGCAGTCAGCCTCACATTCCAATTGTCTCCTAGCAACAAGAAACGTTTGATCTGCTGGCTTGGGGTAGCAACAGAGGGGGCTGAGTTGAAATGGACTTTCCTGAGGATGGTCTTAATGTTGGTTTGAGTCCATGGAGACCTTGGTATGGGGTAGTGGCATCAGGGCCCTGAAGGTTTCTCCTAACCAGAGGTTATGACAAAGCTCCAATGAGCAAGTTTTCCATGGGGAGACGAGATTTGTTCTTATTGGTGCCTCAGGAAACCACCATATGCTGGTATTGGAAACGAGGCCTCTGAGGAGAGATGCCTGAAAACCAAAGCAATGGATCTGATTAGGGCCTAGGGGCCTGTCCGGTTCAATATTCTTCTCTGGGGACATCTGTTGTCTGAGTGGAGGTAGTTGCTCAGCTGATTTGAGATCACCCCTGTTTGTCCTGGGCGGCCTACACTATTAAGATGGCCTCGGTGACTTTGGAGGTTTTTCCTCATTTGCAAGGTTGTGGCCAATGGAATGGGAAGAATTCCCTTGAAAGGGAAGCACAGTCCTGAGGTGTGGCTCCAGGGACCCAAGTGTGGAGCGTGTGTGGTCCAGGGCTATTTGGACAAAAGTCTGAAAACACAAACTCCACTTAGGTTGGTGGATGTAGGTATGGCCGACCCGATCTATAGACCGTGAGGAGAACTCTTCGGGATATGAACAAAGGGTGAATGTGAGGTGCTGGCTCATGCTTTTTTTTTTTTCTGGAATTGTGTCACCGATTGCCATGGAATGTCGGGGTGTCCTCATGGGCCATCGATGAGGCTCCCTTTCTGGGGATTTGACCCGATCCCAAGAGTTTGGGGTCATTCTGTGGGAAGGGAGGAGGCCTTTCTTGTTTTTTTGTTTATTTTTTTAGTATTATTATTTTTTTTTACCTAAGGTGGACCACCAAAAGAGGGATCCAAGAGCAGAGTCCTGGCGAGGAGCGACTGGACAACCAGACCTCTGGTTAACATTGGGACCTAAGAACATGGCAAGCCCCATATGTGGACTCTTGGTCCAGACACTGAGAGGCCTTCCTTGAGGATAGGTCTCACACTGAGATTCACAATTTGTTTTTGTGCCCAAGGAGCCCCTCAAGTCAGGGCGTGGCCTAATGTACCATGCTGGTTTCTCCTACACTGAACGTTGCACAATATGGCAATTACAAGTTTTCTGGCCATGGGGAAGAAGGAGTTCTAATTTCTGCAACACTTTCACTCCTGGACTGTGATTGGATTTAAGGTCTAGGTTCCGAAGCCTGAAAACTGAGGTTGGGAAGAGATGAAGACCTAAGGCCATGGTGTGGCTGATGTGCTCAGTGTTCGGCCAGCTGTTGAGTGTGGGTTGGGAGGTGCAGGCTCAGGCTGTGGCAGACAGCGAATTAGTGTCCAGGCTAGACTGTATCATTGGGGTGCAGTCGAGTTTCGTGCAGGATGGTACTCATTTGTGGTTACTGGGTAGCCCCAGAGGGCAACGTTTTTCTTCTGGAGGGAAGACACAGTGCCACATAGTGGCTCTAGAATTCCCAAACTGGAAGTCTTGTGGGCCAGGAGTGTGAGAAAAAAATTCTGAGAACACAAGCCAGACTTAGATTTCGGGGTGAGGGGACGGCAGGCACCCTCTGCAGAGATGATTCGAGATCCTGTATGCCTGAAGACAGAGCTAGGATCAGACGTTGGCTTACGTCGGAGTTTCTGTCCATGACGGCCCCTTCATGAAGGGGACGGTGTCACGAGGACATGGAGGTTTTCCCACGATGGGAATTGTGAGATGCTCCAAACCGCAATGATTCCTTCTGTGGGACAGTCGAGACCTGTTGGATGGCTCCAGGACATCCCATAAGGAAGTTATCCAGAGCAGGGTTCTAAGGATGGATGCCTGGACAGCCTGCCTCCCATTCCAGGTGTCTCATAGCGCCAAGGCAAGTTCGATCTGCTGGATCTAGGGGAGCAACTGAGGCGGGTGTGTTGAAATGGGTGAGTTGAGGATGGGTCATAATGTGCATTTGTGTCCATGGAGACCTTGGAATGGGGTGCTTGATCCGGGGCCTTGAGGTACGTTCATAACCGGAGGTTTTGATGGGCTCTAAAGAGTATGTTTCCTATGTAGAGAAGAGAATTGTTTTGATGAGTGCCTAAGGAATCTCCCATATGCTGGTATGGGAAACCAGGCCTCTGAGGAGAGATGACTGGAAACAAAAGCAATCGAGATGATTAGGGCCTAGGTGCCTGTCCGGTTCAATCTCTTTCCTGAGGATACGTGTCTAAGGATCTGCGGGGATGTAGTTGCTCAGCTTGTGTCAGATCGCCCCTGTTTGTCCTGGGCAGCCTATAATATTGGGATGGCTTCCGGACTTTGGAGTTTCTCCTAATCTATAGGTTTGTGGCCAATGGAATGGGCAGAAATCCCCTGGAGAGGGCAGGCACAGTTCTGAGTTTGGCTCTAGGGGCCCAGCCTTGAGGCTGTGTGGGCCAGGCCTGTGGGGACAAAAGTCTGAAAACACAAACTCCGCTTAGGATTGGGGACTTAGGCATGGCACGCCCAATCTACAGACTGTGATAATACTTAGGGATATGAAAAAGGGTGAGTTTGAGGTGCTTGCTCAGGTTTTGTCTCTGGATTTGTGTCAACAATGTGGGTGGAATGCTGGCGTGGCCTCATGGGTTGTGGATGGCTTTCCTTCTCTGAGGATTTGACCCCATCCCAAGAGTTTGGGTACATTCTGTGGGATGGGAGGAGTCTTTTCTGTTTTTTATTTTATTTTATTTTATATTTTATTTTATGTACCTCAAGTGTCCCAATAAAAGAGGGATTCAAGAGCAGAGTCCTTGGGAGGGACAACTGGATATCCCCACCTCTGTTTAAGTTTGGTGGCCTAGGGGCATGGCAAGTCCAATAGGCGGGCTCTTGATTCAGACACTGAGAGGCCTTCCTTGAGGACAGGGCTCATGCTGAGGTTCACAATGCCTATTTGTGCCCAACAAGGCCCTCAAGCATGGGAAGTGCCTCATTGGCCACGCTAGATTATTCTACACTGAACGTTGGAGAATATGCCAACCACAAGGTTTCCAGCCATGGCGAAGGAAGAGTTGTGATTTCTGCATCACGTTCACCCCTGGACAGTGTTTGGAGTTTAGGTCTAGGTTCTGAAACCCGAAAACTGAGGTTGGAAGAGATGAAGACCTAAGGACCTGATGGGTCCAATGAGCTCAGTGTGCGGCCAGCTGTTGAGCGTAGGTCTGGAGGTGTGGGCTCATGCTGTGTCAGACAAGGCATTAGACAGGGTAGACTGCATATTTGGGGTGCAGTCGAGTGGCGTTCAGTTGATCCTTATTCGGGTTTCTAGGTACCTCCATAAGGCAACGTTTTTCTTCTGGAGGGCAGGCAGTGTGCTGCATTATGGCCCCAGTATTGCCAATCTGTAGGGCTTTTGGGGCAGGGGTGTGAGGACGGTAGTCTGAGAACACAAGCTAGGCTTAGTTTTGGGGGTGAGTGCACAGAAGGCACACTCTGCAGAGCTGAATCAAGATCTCATGCACCTGAAGTCAGGGCGAATATCAGACGTTTGCTCAGGTTGGAGTTTCTGTCCATGATGGCCCCTTTATAAAGTGGAGCATCTCAAGAGGCCATGTAGATTTTCCCACAATGGGAGTTGTGAGATGCTCCAGACTGCAAAGATTCCTTCTGTGGGACACTTGAGACCTGTTGGATGGCTCTAGGATGTCCCATGTGGAACGACTCCAGAGTAGGGTTCTAAGGATGGAAGCCTGGGCAGCCCGCCTCCCATTCTATTTGTCTCCTAGCAACAAGGCAGGTTTGATCTGCAGGCCCTGGGGGAGAAACCAAGGGGGTTGAGTTGACATGGACTCTCCCGACAATAGATCATAATGTGGGTTTAAGTCCATGGAGACCTTGGAATGGGGCGCTTGATCCGGGGCCCTGAAAGATTCTCCTAAACAGAGGTTTTTATAGAGCTCCAAAGAGTACATTTCCTATGTGGAGATGAGATTTTTCTGATGAGTGCCTCAGTAATCCCCCGTATTCTGGTATTGGAAACCAGGCCTCTGAGGAGAGATGCCTGGAAACAAAAGCAATGGATCCGATTAGAGCCTAAGTGCCTGTCCAGTTCAATCTTATTCTATGGGGATATCTGTCTCTGGGTCTGAGTGGAGGTAGTTTCCTAACTTGTGAAAGATCATCCCTGTTTGTCCTGGGCAGCCAACACTATTGGGATGGCCTCGGGGAGTTTGGAGGATTCTCCTAATCTATAGGGTTGTGGCCAATGGAAATGGCAGAATCCCCTGGAGAGGGAAGCCACAGTCCTGAGGTGTGTCTCCAGGGGCCCCAGCTTGGATGGTGTGTGGGCCAGGACTGTGGGGACAGAAGTCTGAAAACACAAACTCAGCTTAGGTTTGGGGATGTATGTATGAAGGCTCGATCTACAGACCGTGAGAATTTTCCGGGCTATGAACAAAGGGCGAGTATGTGGCGCTTGCTCAGGGTTTTGTCTCTGGATTTTGTGTCAACGGTGGCCGTGGAATGTCGGGGTGTCCTCAAGGGCCATGGACAATTCTTTCTCTGTTGATTTGGCCTGATCCCAAGGTGTTGGGATCATTCTGTGGATGGGAAGAGTACTTTCTGTATTTTTTTTTTTTACCTCAGGTGTTCCACCAAAGAGGGATTCCAGAGTAGAGCCCTGAGTTGGGGTGACTAGACATCTCGAACTCTGGTTGAGATTGGGGGCCTAGGGGCTTGGCAAGCCCCATATGTGGGCTGTTGTTCCAGTCACTAAGAGGCTTTACATGAGGAGAGGGTTCACGCTGAGGGTCACAATGTGTGTTTGTGCAAATTGTGGCCCTCAGGGATAGGTGGGGCCTCATAGTCCATGCTGCTTTCTCCTACAATGAACATTGGACAACATGCCAACCACTAGGTTTCTTGCCAAGGCGAAGGAGAAGTTCTGATTCTTGCATCACGTTCACTCCTGAGCAGTGAGTGGAGATAATGTCTAGGTTCTGAAGGTGAAAACTGAGGTTGGGTAGAGATGATGGCCTAAAGCCATTGTGGGTGTGATATGCTCTGTGTACGGCCAGCTGTCTGGGTGTTGGACTGGAGGTCTGTCCTCAGGCTGTGTCAGACAGGGCTTTAGTGCACAGGCTAGACTGTATAATTGGGGTATGTTCGAGTGGCATGCAGGTTGTTACTCATTTGGCGTTTCCGGTTAGCCCTATAGGGCAACATTTTTCTTCTGGAGGGCAGGCAGAGTGCTGCATTGTGTCTCCAGAATTGCCAAACTGGAGGGGTGTGGCCAGGATTGTGAGGAAGGAAGTCTGAAAACACAAGCTGGCACGAGTTTTGGGACCAAGAGCATGGCAGGTCCACTCTGCAGAGGCTGAATCGAGATCTCCTGCAGTGAGGTCAGGGCGAGTATCAGATGTTGCCTCAAGCTGGAGTTTGTGTCTATGACGGCCCTTACATGAAAAGGGTGGGGGCGTCATGAGGCCAGGGAGGTTTCCCTACACTGGGAGTTGTGAGCTGCTCCAAACTTCAAAGTTTCCTTCTTCAGGACAGTCGAGTACTATTGGATGGTCCCTTGATACCCCATACAGAAAGACTCGAGAGCAGGGGCCTAAGCATGGATGCCGAGAAACGCCAACTCACCTTCCCATTGCCTGGTCGAGACAAGGCACGCTCAATCTGCGGGCTCTTGGGTGAGATACCCAGAAGGCTGAGTTTAAATGGACTCTCCTGAGGATGAGTCATAATGTGGTTTAGGGGCCATGGAGACCTTGGAATGTGGCAGTAGCTAAGGGACTCTGCAGGATTCTCCAACCCGAAGGGCTTGACACAACTCCAACAAGGAAGCTTCCCAGGTGGAGATGAGAGATCTTCTGTCTGGTGCCTCAGGAAAGCCCCGTATGCTGGTCTTCGAACCCAGGCCTCTGAGGAGTGATACCTGGACACCAAAGCAAGAGTTCATAATAGGGCCTAGGGGCCTGTCTGGTTCAATCTTCTGTCTCTGCGGATATCTGTCTGTGTGTCTGCATGGAGGTAGTAGTTGCTCAGGTTGTGTCATAATGCCCCTATTTGTCCAGTGCGGCTTACAGTAGTGGGATGTCCTTGGGGACCTTGAGGTTTCTACTATTTTGTAGAGTTGTGGCCAATGGAATGGGCAGTTTCTTAGGAGAGAGCAGGCACAGTTCTGTGGTGTGGCTCCAGAGACCCCATCCTGGAGGCCGTGTGGGCCATGGCTGTGCGTACAGACATCCAAAATCCCTAACTCAGTTCAGGTTTGGGGCCGAGGTTACGGCAGGCCTGATCTACAGTCCATGAGGGGAGCTCCTCTGGATATGAAAGAAGGGTGAGAGGGAGTCAGTCGCTCAGGCTTTTATCTCTGGATGTTTTGTCCACAATGGCCGTTTAATGTAGGAGTTGCCTCATGGGTCGTAGAAGTCTCCCTCTCTGGTAGTTTGTCCAGCCCCCAAGAGTTTGGGGTCATTCTGTGGGAAGGGAAGTGTCCTGTTTTCTGCTTCATGTGTCCCCCCAGTAGAGGGAATCTAGAGCATAGCAGTGGGTACTGACAACTGGAATACTCGCCCTCTGGTTAAGCCTGGGGGCCTATGGATATGACAAGCCCCATATGCAGGATCTTGGTCCAGCCACTGAGAGGCGTTACTTTAATACGGGACTCACGCTGCAGGTCACAATGCATGTCTGTGCCCTAGGCGGCCCTCAAGCACTGGCGTGGCCTTTCGGACAATGCAGAATTTCCCACATTGAACGTTGGACAACATGCCAACCACAAGGTTTCTGGCCATGGGGAAGGAGGAATTCTAATTTCTGCATCACGTTCACCCCTGGGCAGTGATTGGAGATAAGGTCTAGGTTCTGAAGCCTGAAAACCGAGGTTGGGAAGAGATGACGACCTACAGCCATAGCGGGTCCTATGTCACCATGTTGGGGCCAACTGTCTGGGTATCGTTTGGGATGTCTTGTCTCAGGCTGTGCCAGACAGGGCATTAATATACAGGGTAGGCTGTGTAATTGCTTTACAATCGAGTGGCATGCATTAGAAAATCATTTGGGGTTTCTTATTAGCAGCATAGGGCAAAGTTTTTCTTCTGGAGGGCAGGCAGAGTGCTGCATTGTGGCTTCGGAATTCCCAAAGTGGAGGGCTTGTGGGCCAGGAGAGTGAGGACGGAAGTCTGAGAACACAAGCTAGGCTTAGGTTTCGGGGCAAGGACATGGCAGGCACACTCTGCAGAGCTGAATTGACATCTCATGCTTCTGAAGTCAGGTCGAGGATCAGACTTTGGCTCAGGGTTGAGTTTCTGTTCATGTTGGCCCCTTCATGAAGGGGGGACATTATGAGCCCATGGGGGTTTTCCCACTATTGGAGTTGTGAGATGCTCCAAACTGCAAGGATTCCTTCTGTGGGACAATTAAGATTTGTTGGATGGCTCCAGGACGTCTTATAAGGTATTTTTCCAGAACAGGGTTCTAAGTATGGATGCCTGGGCAGCCAGCCTCACATTCCAATTGTCTCCTAGCAACAAGAAACGTTTGATCTGCTGGCTTGGGGTAGCAACAGAGGGGGCTGAGTTGAAATGGACTTTCCTGAGGATGGTCTTAATGTTGGTTTGAGTCCCTGGAGACCTTGGTATGGGGCAGTGGCACAGGGCCCTGAAGGATTCTCCTAACCAGAGGTTATGACAAAGCTCCAATGAGCAAGTTTCCATGGGGAGACGAGATTTGTTCTTATTGGTGCCTCAGGAAACCACCATATGCTGGTATTGGAAACGAGGCCTCTGAGGAGAGATGCCTAAAAACCAAAGCAATGGATCTGACTAGGGCCTAGGGGCCTGTCCGGTTCAATATTCTTCTCTGGGGACATCTGTTGTCTGAGTGGAGGTAGTTGCTCAGCTGGTTTGAGATCACCCCTGTTTGTCCTGGGCGGCCTACACTATTGGGATGGCCTCGGTGACTTTGGAGGTTTTTCCTAATTTGCAAGGTTGTGGCCAATGGAATGGGAAGAATTCCATTGAAAGGGAAGCACAGTCCTGAGGTGTCGCTCCAGGGACACAAGTGTGGAGCGTGTGTGGTCCAGGGCTATTTGGACAAAAGTCTGAAAACACAAACTCCACTTAGGTTGGGGGATGTAGGTATGGCCGGCCCGATCTATAGACCGTGAGGAGAACTCATCGGGATATGAACAAAGGGCGAATGTGAGGTGCTGGCTCATGCTTTTTTTTTTTTTTTTTTTTTCTGGAAATCTGTCACCGATTGCCATGGAATGTCGGGGTGTCCTCATGGGCCATCGATGAGGCTCCTTTTCTGGGGATTTGACCTGATCCCAAGAGTTTGGGGTCATTCTGTGGGAAGGGAGGAGGCCTTTCTTGTTTTTTTGTTTACTTTTTTATTATTATTTTTATTTTTTTACCTAAGGTAGACCACCAAAAGAGGGATTCCAGAGCAGAGACCTGGGGAGGGGCGACTGGACAACCAGACCTCTGGTTAACATTGGGACCTAAGAACATGGCAAGCCCCATATTTGTGCTCTTGGTCCAGACACTGAGAGGCCTTCCTTGAGGATAGGTCTCACACTGAGTTTCACAATGTGTTTTTGTGCCCAAGGAGCCCCTCAAGTCAGGGCGTGGCCTAATGTACCATGCTGGTTTCTCCTACACGGAACGTTGGACAATATGGCAACCACAAGTTTTCTGGCCATGGGGAAGAAGGAGTTCTAATTTCTGCAACACTTTCACTCCTGGACTGTGATTGGATTTAAGGTCTAGGTTCTGAAGCCTGAAAACTGAGGTTGGGAAGAGATGAAGACCTAAGGCCATGGTGTGTCTGATGTGCTCAGTGTTCGGCCAGCTGTTGAGTGTGGATTGGGAGGTGCAGGCTCAGGCTGTGGCAGACAGGGAATTAGTCCCCAGGCTAGACTGTATCATTGGGGTGCAGTCGAGTTTCGTGCAGGATGGTGCTCATTTGTGGTTACTGGGTAGCCCCAGAGGGCAACGTTTTTCTTCTGGAGGGAAGACACAGTGCCACATCGTGGCTCCAGAATTCCCAAACTGGAAGGCTTGTGGGCCAGGAGTGTGAGAAACAAATTCTGAGAACACAAGCCAGACTTAGATTTCGGGGTGAGGGGACGGCAGGCACCCTCTGCAGAGATGATTCGAGATCCCGTATGCCTGAAGACAGAGCTAGAATCAGACGTTGGCTTACGTCGGAGTTTCTGTCCATGACGGCCCCTTCATGAAGGGGACGGTGTCGCGAGGACATGGATGTTTTCCCACGATGGGAATTGTGAGATGCTCCAAACCGCAATGATTCCTTCTGTGGGACAGTCGAGACCTGTGGGATGGCTCCAGGACATCCCATAAGGAAGTTATCCAGAGCAGGGTTCTAAGGATCGATGCCTGGGCAGCCTGCCTCCCATTCCAATAGTCTCATAGCGCCAAGGCAAGTTCGCCTGCTGGATCTAGGGGAGCAACCGAGGCAGGTGTGTTGAAATGGGTGAGTTGAGGATGGGTCATAATGTGCATTTGTGTCGATGTAGACCTTGGAATGGGGTGCTTGATCCGGGGCCTTGAGGGATGTTCATAACCGGAGGTTTTGATGGCCTCTAAAGAGTACGTTTCCTATGTAGAGAAGAGAATTGTTTTGATGAGTGCCTAAGGAATCTCCCATATGCTGGTATTGGAAACCAGGCCTCTGAGGAGAGATGACTGGAAACAAAAGCAATCGAGATGATTAGGCCCTAGGTGCCTGTCCGGTTCAATCTCTTTCCTGAGGATACGTGTCTAAGGATCTGAGGGGATGTAGTTGCTCAGCTTGTGTCAGATCGCCCCTGTTTGTCCTGGGCAGCCTATAATATTGGGATGGCCTCAGGACTTTGGAGTTTCTCCTAATCTATAGGGTTGTGGCCAATGGAATGGGCAGAAATCCCCTGGAGAGGGCAAGCAGAGTTCTGAGTTTGGCTCTAGGGGCCCAGCCTTGAGGCTGTGTGGGCCAGGCCTGTGGGGACAAAAGTCTGAAAACACAAACTCCGCTTAGGATTGGGGACATAGGTATGGCACGCCCAATCTACAGACCATGATAACACTTAGGGATATGAAAAAGGGTGAGTTTGAGGTGCTTGCTCAGGTTTTGTCTCTGGATTTGTGTCAACAATGTGGGTGGAATGCTGGCGTGGCCTCATGGGTTGTAGATGGCTTTCCTTTTCTGAGGATTTGACCCAATCCCAAGAGTTTGGGTACATTCTGTGGGATGGGGGGAGTCTTTTCTGTTTTTTATTTTATTTTATTTTATATTTTATTTTATGTACCTCAAGTGTCCCAATAAAAGAGGGATTCCAGAGCAGAGTCCTTGGGAGGGTCAACTGGATATCCCCACCTCTGTTTAAGTTTGGGGGCCTAGGGGCATGGCAAGTCCAATAGGCGGGCTCTTGATTCAGACACTGAGAGGCCTTCCTTGAGGACAGGGCTCATGCTGAGGGTCACAATGCCTATTTGTGCCCAACAAGGCCCTCAAGCATGGGAAGTGCCTCATGGGCCACGCTGGATTCTCCTACACTGAACGTTGGAGAATATGCCAACCACAAGGTTTCCAGCCATGGCGAAGGAAGAGTTGTGATTTCTGCATCACGTTAACCCCTGGACAGTGATTGGAGTTTAGGTCTAGGTTCTGAAACCCGAAAACTGAGGTTGGGAAGAGATGAAGACCTAAGGACCTGATGGGTCCAATGAGCTCAGTGTGCGGCCAGCTGTTGAGCGTAGGTCTGGAGGTGTGGGCTCATGCTGTGTCAGACAAGGCATTAGACAGGGTAGACTGCATATTTGGGATGCAGTCGAGTGGTGTTCAGTTGATCCTTATTCGGGTTTCTAGGTAGCTCCATAAGGCAACGTTTTTCTTCTGGAGGGCAGGCAGTGTGCTGCATTGTGGCCCCAGTATTGCCAATCTGTAGGGCTTTTGGGGCAGGGGTGTGAGGACGGTAGTCTGAGAACACAAGCTAGGCTTAGTTTTGGGGGTGAGTGCACAGAAGGCACACTCTGCAGAGCTGAATCAAGATCTCATGCACCTGAAGTCAGGGCGAATATCAGACGTTTGCTCAGGTTGGAGTTTCTGTCCATGATGGCCCCTTTATAAAGTGGAGCGTCTCAAGAGGCCATGTAGATTTTCCCACAATGGGAGTTGTGAGATGCTCCAGACTGCAAAGATTCCTTCTGTGGGACACTTGAGACCTGTTGGATGGCTCTAGGATGTCCCATGTGGAACGACTCCAGAGTAGGGTTCTAAGGATGGATGCCTGGGCAGCCCGCCTCCCATTCTAGTTGTCTCCTAGTAACAAGGCAGGTTTGATCTGCAGGCCCTGGGGGAGAAACCAAGGGGGTTGAGTTGACATGGACTCTCCCGACAATAGATCATAATGTGGGTTTAAGTCCATGGAGACCTTGGAATGGGGCGCTTGATCCGGGGCCCTGAAAGATTCTCCTAAACAGAGGTTTTTATAGAGCTCCAAAGAGTACATTTCCTATGTGGAGATGAGATTTTTCTGATGAGTGCCTCAGTAATCCCCCGTATTCTGGTATTGGAAACCAGGCCTCTGAGGAGAGATGCCTGGAAACAAAAGCAATGGATCTGATTAGAGCCTAAGTGCCTGTCCAATTCAATCTTATTCTATGGGGATATCTGTCTCTGGGTCTGAGTGGAGGTAGTTTCCTAACTTGTGAAAGATCATCCCTGATTGTCCTGGGCAGCCAACACTATTGGGATGGCCTC
Organism: Mustela nivalis; assembly: GCF_964662115.1. NCBI lineage: Eukaryota > Metazoa > Chordata > Mammalia > Carnivora > Mustelidae > Mustela > Mustela nivalis. The sequence goes on from NW_028136554.1 coordinate 2,085,849, forward strand.
GGGGAGTTTGGAGGATTCTCCTAATCTATAGGGTTGTGGCCAATGGAAATGGCAGAATTCCAGTGAGAGGGAAGCCACAGTCCTGAGGTGTGTCTCCAGGGGCCCCAGCTTGGATGGTGTGTGGGCCAGGACTGTGGGGACAGATGTCTGAAAACACAAACTCAGCTTAGGTTTGGTATGTATGAAGGCTTGATCTACAGACAGTAAGAATTTCCCGGGCTATGAACAAAGGGCGAGTATGTGGCTCTTGCTCAAGCTTTTGTCTCTGGATTTTGTGTCAACAGTGGCCGTGGAATGTCGGGGTGTCATCAAGGGCCATGGACAATTCTTTCTCTGGTGATTTGGCCTGATCCCAAGGGGTTGGGATCATTCTGTGGATGGGAAGAGTCCTTTCTGTATTTTTTTTTTTTACCTCAGGTGTTCCACCAAAGAGGGATTCCAGAGTAGAGCCCTGAGTAGGGGTGACTAGACATCTCGAACTCTGGTTGAGATTGCGGGACTAGGGGCTTGGCAAGCCCCATATGTGGGCTGTTGTTCCAGTGACTAAGAGGCTTTAAATGAGGATAGGGCTCACGCTGAGGGTCACAATGTGTGTTTGTGCACATTGTGGCCCTCAGGGATAGGTGGGGCCTCATAGTCCATGCTGCTTTCTCCTACAATGAACATTGGACAACATGCCAACCACAAGGTTTCTTGCCAAGGCGAAGGAGAAGTTCTGATTCTTGCATCACGTTCACTCCTGAGCAGTGAGTGGAGATAAGGCCTAGGTTCTGAAGGTGAAAACTGAGGTGGGGTAGAGATGATGGCCTAAAGCCATTGTGGGTGTGATATGCTCTGTGTACGGCCAGCTGTCTGGGTGTTGAACTGGAGGTCTGCCCTCAGGCTGTGTCAGACAGGGCTTTAGTGCACAGGCTAGACTTATAATTGGGGTATGGTCGAGTGGCATGCAGGTTGTTACTCATTTGGCGTTTCCGGTTAGCCCTATAGGGCAACATTTTTCTTCTGGAGGGCAGGCAGAGTGCTGCATTGTGTCTCCAGAATTGCCAAACTGGAGGGGTGTGGCCAGGATTGTGAGGAAGGAAGTCTGAAAACACAAGCTAGCACGAGTTTTGGGGCCAAGAGCATGGCAGGGCCACTCTGCAGAGGCTGAATCGAGATCTCCTGAAGGTGAGGTCAGGGCGAGTATCAGATGTTGCCTCAAGCTGGAGTTTGTGTCCATGACGGCCCCTTCCTGAAGGGGGTGGGGGCGTCATGAGGCCAGGGAGGTTTCCCTACGCTGGGAGTTGTGAGCTGCTCCAAACTTCAAAGATTCCTTCTTCAGGACAGTCGAGTACTATTGGATGGTTCCAGGATGCCCCATACAGAAAGACTCGAGAGCAGGGGCCTAAGCATCGATGCCGAGAAACGCCAAATCACCTTCCCATTGCCTGGTCGAGACAAGGCACGCTCAATCTACGCGCTCTTGGGTGAGCTACCCAGAAGGCTGAGTTTAAATGGACTCTCCTGAGGATGAGTCATAATGTGGGTTGGTGGCCATGGAGACCTTGGAATGAGGCAGTAGCTAAGGGACTCTGCAGGATTCTCCAACCCGAAGGGCTTGACACAACTCCAACAAGGAAGCTTCCCATGTGGAGTTGAGAGGTCTACTGTCTGGTGCCTCAGGAAAGCCCCGTATGCTGGTCTTCGAACCCAGGCCTCTGAGGAGTGATACCTGGACACCAAAGCAAGAGTTCATAATAGGGCCTAGGGGCCTGTCTGGTTCAATCTTCTGTCTCTGCGGATATCTGTCTGTCTGTCTGCATGGAGGTAGTATTTGCTCAGCTTGTGTCATAATGCCCCTATTTGTCCAGTGCGGCTTGCGGTAGAGGGATGTCCTTGGGGACCTTGAGGTTTCTACTATTTTGTAGAGTTGTGGACAATGGAATGGGCAGTTTCTTAGGAGAGAGCAGGCACAGTTCTGTGGTGTGGCTCCAGAGACCCCATCCTGGAGGCTGTGTGGGCCATGGCTGTGCAGACAGACATCCAAAAACCCTAACTCAGCTCAGGTTTGGGGTCGAGGTTACGGCAGGCCTGATCTACAGTCCATGAGGGGAGTTCCTCTGGATATGAAAGAAGGGTGAGAGGGAGGCAGTCGCTCAGTCTTTTGTCTCTGGATGTTTTGTCCACAATGGCCGTTTAATGTAGGAGTTGCCTCATGGGTCGTAGAAGTCTCCCTCTCTGGTAGTTTGTCCAGCCCCCAAGTGTTTGTGGTCATTCTGTGGGAAGGGAAGTGTCCTGTTTTCTGCCTCATGTGTCCCCCCAGTAGAGGGATTCTTGAGCATAGCAGTGGGTACTGACAATTGGAATACTCGCCCTCTGGTTAAGCCTGGGGGCCTATGGATATGACAAGCCCCATATGCAGGATCTTGGTTCAGCCACTGAGAGGCGTTACTTTAATACGGGACTCACGCTGCAGGTCACAATGCATGTCTGTGCCCTAGGTGGGCCTCAAGCACTGCCGTGGCCTTTCGGACAATGCAGGTTTTCCCACATTGAACGCTGGACAACATGCCAACCACAAGGTTTCTGGCCATGGGGAAGGAGGAATTCTAATTTCTGCATCACGTTCACCCCTGGGCAGTGATTGGAGATAAGGTCTAGGTTCTGAAGCCTGAAAACCAAGGTTGGGAAGAGATGACGACCTACAGCCATAGCGGGTCCAATGTGTCCAGTTTGGGGCCAGCTGTCTGGGTGTTATTTGGGATGTCTTGTCTCAGGCTGTGCCAGACAGGGTATTAGAATACAGGGTGGGCTGTATAATTGCTTTAAAATCGAGTGGCATGCATTAGAAAATCATTTGGGGTTTCTTATTAGCAGCATAGGGCAAAGTTTTTCTTCTGGAGGGCAGGCAGAGTGCGGCATTGTGGCTTCGGAATTCCCAATCTGGAGGGCTTGTGGGCCAGGAGAGTGAGGACGGAAGTCTGAGAACACAAGCTAGGCTTAGGTTTCGGGGCAAGGACATGGCAGGCACACTCTGCAGAGCTGAATTGAGATCTCATGCGTCTGAAGTCAGGTCGAGGTTCAGACTTTGGCTCAGGTTTGAGTTTCTGTCCATGTGGGCCCCTTCAGGAAGGGGGGGCATTATGAGGCCATGGGGGTTTTCCCACTATTGGAGTTGTGAGATGCTCCAAACCGCAAGGATTCCTTCTGTGGGACAATTAAGATTTGTTGGATGGCTCCAGGACGTCTTATAAGGTATTTTTCCAGAACAGGGTTCTAAGTATGGATGCCTGGGCAGCCAGCCTCACATTCCAATTGTCTCCTAGCAACAAGAAACGTTTGATCTGCTGGCTTGGGGTAGCAACAGAGGGGGCTGAGTTGAAATGGACTTTCCTGAGGATGGTCTTAATGTTGGTTTGAGTCCATGGAGACCTTGGTATGGGGCAGTGGCACCAGGGCCCTGAAGGATTCTCCTAACCAGAGGTTATGACAAAGCTCCAATGAGCAAGATTTCCATGGGGAGACGAGATTTGTTATTAATGGTGCCTCAGGAAACCACCATATGCTGGTATTGGAAACGAGGCCTCTGAGGAGAGATGCCTAAAAACCAAAGCAATGGATCTGATTAGGGCCTAGGGTCCTGTCCGGTTCAATATTCTTTTCTGGGGACATCTGTTGTCTGAGTGGAGGTAGTTGCTCAGCTGTTTGTCCTGGGCGGCCTACACTATTGGGATGGCCTCGGTGACTTTGGAGGTTTTTCCTCATTTGCAAGGTTGTGGCCAATGGAATGGGAAGAATTCCCTTGAAAAGGAAGCACAGTCCTGAGGTGTGGCTCCAGGGACCCAAGTGTGGAGCGTGTGTGGTCCAGGGCTATTTGGACAAAAGTCTGAAAACACAAACTCCACTTAGGTTGGGGGATGTAGGTATGGCTGGCCCGATCTATAGACCGTGAGGAGAACTCTTCGGGATATGAACAAAGGGCGAATGTGAGGTGCTTGCTCATGCTTTTTTTTTTTTTTTCTGGAAATCTGTCATCAATTGCCATGGAATGTCGGGGTGTCCTCATGGGCCATCGATGAGGCTCCCTTTCTGGGGATTTGACCTGATCCCAAGAGTTTGGTGTCATTCTGTAGGAAGGGAGGAGGCCTTTCTGGTTTTTTTGTTTATTTTTTGTTTATTTATTTTTTTTTTTTACCTCAGGTGGACCACCAAAATAGGGATTCCAGAGCAGAGACGTGGGTTGGGGCAACTGGACAACCAGCCCTCAGGTTAACATTGGGACCTAAGAACATGGCAATCCCCATACGTGGGCTCTTGGTCCAGACACTGAGAGGCCTTCCTTGAGGATAGGTCTCACACTGAGTTTCACAATGTGTTTTTGTGCCCAAGGAGCCCCTCAAGTCAGGGCGTGGCCTAATGTACCATGCTGGTTTCTCCTACACTGAACGTTGCACAATATGGCAACCACAAGTTTTCTGGCCATGGGGAAGATGGAGTTCTAATTTCTGCAACACTTTCACTCCTGGACTGTGATTGGATTTAAGGTCTAGGTTCTGAAGCCTGAAATCTGAGGTTGGGAAGAGATGAAGACCTAAGGCCATGGTGTGTCTGATGTGCTCAGTGTTCGGCCAGCTGTTGAGTGTGGGTTGGGAGGTGCAGGCTCAGGCTGTGGCAGACAGGGAACTAGTGCCCAGGCTAGACTGTATCATTGGGGTGCAGTCGAGTTTCGTGCAGGATGGTACTCATTTGTGGTTACTGGGTAGCCCCAGAGGGCAACGTTTTTCTTCTGGAGGGAAGACACAGTGCCATATAGTGGCTCCACTATTCCCAAACTGGAAGGCTTGTGGGCCAGGAGTGTGAGGAAAAATTCTGAGAACACAAGCCAGACTTAGATTTCGGGGTGAGGGGACGGCAGGCACCCTCTGCAGAGATGATTCGAGATCCCTTATACCTGAAGACAGAGCTAGGATCAGACGTTGGCTTAGGTCGAAGTTTCTGTCCATGACGGCCCCTTCATGAAGGGGAGGGTGTCACGAGGACATGGAGGTTTTCCCACGATGGGAATTGTGAGATGCTCCAAACCGCAATGATTCCATCTGTGGGACAGTCGAGACCTGTTGGATGGCTCCAGGACATCCCATAAGGAAGTTATCCAGAGCAGGGTTCTAAGGATCGATGCCTGGGCAGCCTGCCTCCCATTCCAGGTGTCTCATAGCGCCAAGGCAAGTTCGATCTGCTGGATCTAGGGGAGCAACCGAGGCGGGTGTGTTGAAATGGGTGAGTTGAGGATGGGTCATAATGTGCATTTGTGTCCATGTAGACCTTGGAATGGGGTACTTGAACCGGGGCCTTGAGGGATGTTCATAACCGGAGGTTTTGATCGAGCTCTAAAGAGTATGTTTCCTATGTAGAGAAGAGAATTGTTTTGATGAGTGCCTAAGGAATCTCCCATATGCTGGTATTGGAAAACAGGCCTCTGAGGAGAGATGACTGGAATCAAAAGCAATGGATCTCTTTAGGGCCTAAGTGCCTGTCCAGTTCAATCTTATTCTATGGGGATATCTGTCTCTGGGTCTGAGTGGAGGTAGTTTCCTAACTTGTGAGAAATCATCCCTGTGTGTCCTGGGCAGCCAACATTATTCTGATGGCCTGGGGGAGTTTGGAGGATTCTCCTAATCTATTGGGTTGTGGCCAATGGAAATAGCAGAATTCCCCTGGAGAGGGAAGCCACAGTCCTGAGGTGTGGCTCCAGGGGCCCCAGCTTGGATGGTGTGTTGGCCAGGCCTGTGGGGACAGAAGTCTGAAAACACAAACTCAGCTTAGTTTTGGGGATGTATGTATGAAGGCTCGATCTACAGACCGTGAGAATTTTCCGGGCTATGAACAAAGGGCGAGTATGTGGCGCTTGCTCAGGCTTTTGTCTCTGGATTTTGTGTCAACGGTAGCCGTGGAATGTCGGAGTGTCCTCAAGGGCCATGGACAATTCTTTCTCTGGTGATTTGGCCTGATCCCAAGGGGTTGGGATCATTCTGTGGATGGGAAGAGTCCTTTATGTATTTTTTTTTTTTTACCTCAGTTCTCCCACCAAAGAGGGATTCCAGAGTAGAGCCCTGAGTAGGTGTGACTAGACATCTCGAACTCTGGTTGAGATTGGGGGACTAGGGGCTTGGCAAGCCCCATATGTGGGCTGTTGTTCCAGTCACTAATAGGCTTACATGAGGATAGGGCTCACGCTGAGGGTCACAATGTGTGTTTGTGCACATTGTGGCCCTCAGGGATAGGTGGGGCCTCATAGTCCATGCTGCTTTCTCCTACAATGAACATTGGACAACATGCCAACCACTAGGTTTCTTGCCAAGGCGAAGGAGAAGTTCTGATTCTTGCATCACGTTCACTCCTGAGCAGTGAGTGGAGATAAGGTCTAGGTTATGAAGGTGAAAACTGAGGTTGGGTAGAGATGATGGCCTAAAGCCATTGTGGGTGTGATATGCTCTGTGTACGGCCAGCTGTCTGGGTGTTGGACTGGAGGTCTGCCCTCAGGCTGTGTCAGACAGGGCTTTAGTGCACAGGCTAGACTGTATAATTGGGGTGTGGTCGAGTGGCATGCAGGTTGTTACTCATTTGGTGTTTCCGGTTAGCCCTATAGGGCAACATTTTTCTTCTGGAGGGCAGGCAGAGTGCTGCATTGTGTCTCCAGAATTGCCAAACTGGAGGGGTGTGGCCAGGATTGTGAGGAAGGAAGTCTGAAAACACAAGCTAGCACGAGTTTTGGGGCCAAGAGCATGGCAGGCCCACTCTGCAGAGGCTGAATCGAGATCTCCTGCAGGTGATGTCAGGGCGAGTATCAGATGTTGCCTCAAGCTGGAGTTTGTGTCCATGACGGCCCCTTCCTGAAGGGGGTGGGGGCGTCATGAGGCCAGGGAGGTTTCCCTACTCTGGGAGTTGTGAGCTGCTCCAAACTTCAAAGTTTCCTTCTTCAGGACAGTCGAGTACTATTGGATGGTTCCAGGATGCCCCATACAGAAAGACTCGAGAGCAGGGGCCTAAGCATGGATGCCGAGACACGCCAACTCACCTTCCCATTGCCTGGTCGAGACAAGGCACGCTCAATCTACGCGCTCTTGGGTGAGCTACCCAGAAGGCTGAGTTTAAATGGACTCTCCTGAGGATGAGTCATAATGTGGGTTGGTGGCCATGGAGACCTTGGAATTTGGCAGTAGCTAAGGGACTCTGCAGGATTCTCCAACCCGAAGGGCTTGACACAACTCCAACAAGGAAGCTTCCCATGTGGAGTTGAGAGGTCTTCTGTCTGGTGCCTCAGGAAAGCCCCGTATGCTGGTCTTTGAACCCAGGCCTCTGAGGAGTGATACCTGGACACCAAAGCAAGAGTTCATAATAGGGCCTAGGGGCCTGTCTGGTTCAATCTTCTGTCTCTGCGGATATCTGTCTGTGTGTCTGCATGGAGGTAGTAGTTGCTCAGCTTGTGTCATAATGCCCCTATTTGTCCAGTGCGGCTTGCGGTAGTGGGATGTCCTTGAGGACCTTGAGGTTTCTACTATTTTGTAGAGTTGTGGCCAATGGAATGGGCAGTTTCTTAGGAGAGAGCAGGCACAGTTCTGTGGTGTGGCTCCAGAGACCCCAGCCTGGAGGCTGTGTGGGCCATGGCTGTGCAGACAGACATCCAAAATCCCTAACTCAGCTCAGGTTTGGGACCGAGGTTACGGCAGGCCTGATCTACAGTCCATGAGGGGAGTTCCTCTGGATATGAAAGAAGGGTGAGAGGGAGGCAGTCGCTCAGGCTTTTGTCTCTGGATGTTTTGTCCACAATGGCCGTTTAATGTAGGAGTTGCCTCATGGGTCGTAGAAGTCTCCCTCTCTGGTAGTTTGTCCAGCCCCCAAGAGTTTGGGGTCATTCTGTGGGAAGGGAAGTGTCCGGTTTTCTGCTTCATGTGTCCCCCTAGTATAGGGATTCTAGAGCATAGCAGTGGGTACTGACAACTGGAATACTCGCCCTCTGGTTAAGCCTGGGGGCCTATGGATATGACAAGCCCCATATGCAGGATCTTGGTCCAGCCACTGAAAGGCGTTACTTTAACACGGGACTCAAGCTGCAGGTCACAATGCATGTCTGTGCCCTAGGCGGCCCTCAAGCACTGGCGTGGCCTTTCGGACAATGCAGGTTTTCCCACATTGAACGTTGGACAATATGCCAACCACAAGGTTTCTGGCCATGGGGAAGGAGGAATTCTAATTTCTGCATCACGTTCACCCCTGGGCAGTGATTGGAGATAAGGTCTAGGTTCTGAAGCCTGAAAACCGAGGTTGGGAAGAGATGACGACCTACAGCCATAGCGGGTCCAATGTGTCCAGGTTGGGGTCAGCTGTCTGGGTGTCGTTTGGGATGTCTTGTCTCAGGCTGTGCCAGACAGGGCATTAGAATACAGGGTGGGCTGTATAATTGCTTTACCATCGAGTGGCATGCATTAGAAAATCATTTGGGGTTTCTTATTAGCAGCATAGGGCAAAGTTTTTCTTCTGGAGGGCAGGCAGAGTGCTGCATTGTGGCTTTGGAATTCCCAAACTGGAGGGCTTGTGGGCCAGGAGAGTGAGGACAGAAGCTGAGAACACAAGCTAGGCTTAGGTTTCGGGGCAAGGACATGGCAGGCACACTCTGCAGAGCTGAATTGAGATCTCATACGTCTGAAGTCAGTCGGGGTTCAGACTTACCTCAGGGTTGAGTTTCTGTCCATGTTGGCCCCTTCAAGAAGAGGGGGGATTATGAGGCCATGGGGGTTTTGCCACTATTGGAGTTGTGAGATGCTCCAAACCGCAAGGATTCCTTCTGTGGGACAATTAAGATTTGTTGGATGGCTCCAGGACGTCTTATAAGGTATTTTTCCAGAACAGCGTTCTAAGTTGGATGCCTGGGCAGCAGCCTCACATTCCAATTGTCTCCTAGCAACAAGAAAGGTTTGATCTGCTGGCTTGTATAGCAACAGAGGGGGCTGAGTTGAAATGGACTTTCCTGAGGATGGTCTTAATGTTGGTTTGAGTCCATGGAGACCTTGGTATGGGGCAGTGGCACCAGGGCCCTGAAGGATTCTCTTAACCAGAGGTTATGACAAAGCTCCAATGAGCAAGTTTTCCATGGGGAGACGAGATTTGTTCTTATTGGTGCCTCAGGAAACCACCATATGCTGGTATTGGAAACGAGGCCTCTGAGGAGAGATGCCTGGAAACCAAAGCAATGGATCTGATTAGGGCCTAGGGTCCTGTCCGGTTCAATATTCTTCTCTGGGGACATCTGTTGTCTGAGTGGAGGTAGTTGCTCAGCTGGTTTGAGATCACCCCTGTTTGTCCTGGGCGGCCTACACTATTGGGATGGCCTCAGTGACTTTGGAGGTTTTTCCTAATTTGCAAGGTTGTGGCCAATGGAATGGGAAGAATTCCCTTGAAAGGGAAGCACAGTCCTGAGGTGTGGCTCCAGGGACCCAAGTGTGGAGCGTGTGTGGTCCAGGGCTATTTGGACAAAAGTCTGAAAACACAAACTCCACTTAGGTTGGAGGATGTATGTATGGCTGGCCCGATCTATAGACCGTGAGGAGAACTCTTCGGGATATGAACAAAGGGCGAATGTGAGGAGCTTGCTCATGCTTTTTTTTTTTTTTTTTTTTTTTTTCTGGAAATGTGTCACCGATTGCCATGAAATGTCGGGGTGTCCTCATGGGCCATCGATGAGGCTCCCTTTCTGGGGATTTAACCTGATCCCAAGGGTTTGGGGTCATTCTGTTGGAAGGGAGGAGGCCTTTCTGGTTTTTTTGTTTATTTATTTTTGTTTATTTGTTTTTTTTTTTTTACCTCAGGTGGACCACCAAATGATGGATTCCAGAGCAGAGTCGTGGGTGGGGGCAACTGGAAACCAGACCTCTGGTTAACATTGGGACCTAAGAACATGGCAAGCCCCATATGTGGGCTCTTGGTCCAGACACTGAGAGGCTTTCCTTGAGGATAGGTCTCACACTGAGTTTCACAATGTGTTTTTGAGCCCAAGGAGCCCATCAAGGTAGGGCGTGGCCTAATGTACCATGCTGGTTTCTCCTACACTGAACATTGCACAATATGGCAACCACAAGTTTTCTGGCCATGGGGAAGAAGGAGTTCTAATTTCTGCAACACTTTCACTCCTGGACTATGATTGGATTTAAGGTCTAGGTTCTGAAGCCTGAAAACCGAGTTTGGGAAGAGATGACGACCTACAGCCATAGCGGGTCCTATGTGTCCAGGTTGGGGCCAGCTGTCTGGGTGTCGTTTGGGATGTCTTGTCTCAGGCTGTGCCAGACAGGGCATTAGTATACAGGGTAGGCTGTGTAATTGCTTTACCATCGAGTGACATGCATTAGAAAATCATTTGGGGTTTCTTATTAGCAGCATAGGGCAAAGTTTTTCTTCTGGAGGGCAGGCAGAGTGCTGCATTGTGGCTTCGGAATTCCCAAACTGGAGGGCTTGTGGGCCAGGAGAGTGAGGACGGAAGCTGAGAACACAAGCTGGGCTTAGGTTTCGGGGCAAGGGCATGGCAGGCACACTCTGCAGAGCTGAATTGAGATCTCATGCGTCTGAAGTTAGGTCGAGGATCAGACTTTGGCTCAGGTTTGCGTTTCTTTCCATTTTGGCCCCTTCAAGAAGAGGGGGGATTATGAGGCCATGGGGGTTTTGCCACTATTGGAGTTGTGAGGTGCTCCAAACCTCAAGGTTTCCTTCTGTGGGACAATTAAGATTTGTTGGATGGCTCCAGGACGTCCTATAAGGTATTTTTCCAGAACAGGGTTCTACGTATGGATGCCTGGGCAGCAGCCTCACATTCCAATTGTCTCCTAGCAACAAGAAACGTTTGATCTGCTGGCTTGGGGTAGCAACAGAGGGGGCTGAGTTGAATGGACTTTCCTGAGGATGGCCTTAATGTTGGTTTGAGTCCATGGAGACCTTGGTATGGGGCAGTGGCACCAGGGCCCTGAGGGATTCTCCTAACCAGAGGTTATGACAAAGCTCCAATGAGCAAGTTTTCCATGGGGAGACGAGATTTGTTCTTATTGGTGCCTCAGGAAACCACCATATGCTGGTATTGGAAAGGAGGCCTCTGAGGAGAGATGCCTGGAAACCAAAGCAATGGATTTGATTAGGGCCTACAGGCCTGTCCGGTTCAATATTTTTTCTGGGGACATCTGTTGTCTGAGTGGAGGTAGTTGCTCAGCTGGTTTGAGATCACCCCTGTTTGTCCTGGTCGGCCTAAACTATTGGGATGGCCTCGGTGACTTTGGAGGTTTTTTCTTTTTTGCAAGGTTGTGGCCAATGGAATGGGAAGAATTCCCTTGAAAGGGAAGCACAGTCCTGAGGTGTGGCTCCAGGGACCCAAGTGTGGAGCGTGTGTGGTCCAGGGCTATTTGGACAAAAGTCTGAAAACACAAACTCCACTTAGGTTGGGGGATGTAGGTATGGCCGGCCCGATCTATAGACCGTGAGGAGACCTCTTCGGGATATGAACAAAGGGCGAATGTGATGTGCATGCTCATGCTTTTTTTTTTTTCTGGAAATGTGTCACCGATTGCCATGGAATGTCGGGGGATCCTCATGGGCCATCGATGAGGCTCCCTTTCTGGGGATTTGACCCGATCCCAAGAGTTTGGGTCATTCTGTCAGAAGGGAGGAGGTCTTTCTGTTTTTTGTTTTTTTGTTGTTTTTTTTTTTTTTTTACCTCAGGTGGACCACCAAAAGAGGCATTCCAGAGCAGAGTCGTGGGTGGGGGCAACTGGACAACCAGATCTCTGGTTAACATTGGGACCTAAGAACATGGCAAGCCTTATATTTGGGCTCTTGGTCCAGACACTGAGAGGCCTTCCTTGAGGATACGTCTCACACTGAGTTTCACAATGTGTTTTTGTGCCCAAGGAGCCCCTCAAGTCAGGGCGTGGCCTAATGTACCATGCTGGTTTCTCCTACACTGAACGTTGCACAATATGGCAACCACAAGTTTTCTGGCCATGGGGAAGAAGGAGTTCTAATTTCTGCAACACTTTCACTCCTGGACTGTGATTGGATTTAAGGTCTAGGTTCTGAAGCCTGAAAACTGAGGTTGGGAAGAGATGAAGCCCTAAGGCCATGGTGTGTCTGATGTGCTCAGTGTTCGGCCAGCTGTTGAGTGTGGGTTGGGAGGTGCAGGCTCAGGCTGTGGCAGACAGCGAATTAGTGTCCAGGCTAGACTGTATCATTGGGGTGCAGTCGAGTTTCGTGCAGGATGGTACTCATTTGTGGTTACTGGGTAGCCCCAGAGGGCAACGTTTTTCTTCTGGAGGGAAGACACAGTGTCACATACTGGCTCCAGAATTCCCAAACTGGAAGGCTTGTGGGACAGGAGTGTGAGGAATAAATACTGAGAACACAAGCCAGACTTAGATTTCGGGGTGAGGGCACGGCAGGCACCCTTTGCAGAGATGATTCGAGATCCCTTATACCTGAAGACAGAGCTAGGATCAGACGTTGGCTTAGGTCGGAGTTTCTGTCCATGACGGCCCCTTCATGAATGGGAGGGTGTCACGAAGACATGGAGGTTTTCCCACGATGGGAATTGTGAGATGCTCCAAAACGCCATGATTCCTTCTGTGGGACAGGTGAGACCGGTGGATGGCTCCAGGACATCCCATAAGGAAGTTATCCAGAGCAGGCTTCTAAGGATGGATGCCTCGGCAGCCTGCCTCCCATTCCAGGTGTCTTATAGATCCAAGGCAAGTTCGATCTGCCTGATCTAGTGGAGCAACCGATCGGGTGTGTTGAAATGGGTGAGTTGAGGATGGGTCATAATGTGCATTTGTGTCCATGGAGACCTTGGAATGGGGTCTTGATCCGGGTCCTTGAGGGATGTTCATAACCGGAGGTTTTGATGGAGCTCTAAAGGGTATGTTTCTTATGTAGAGAAGAGAATTGTTTTGATGAGTGCCTAAGGAATCTCCCATATGCTGGTATTGGAAAACAGGCCTCTGAGGAGAGATGACTGGAAACAAAAGCAATGGATATGATTAGAGCCTAGGTGCCTGTCCGGTTCAATCTCTTTGCTGGGGATACGTGTCTAAGTATCTGAGGTGAGGTAGTTGCTCAGATTGTGTCAGATCGCCCCTGTTTGTCCTGGGCGACCTATAATATTGGAATGGCCTCGGGACTTTGGAGTTTCTCCTAATCTATAGGGTTGTGGTCAATGGAATGGGCAGAAATCCCCTGGAGAGGGCAGGCAAAGTTCTGAGTTTGGCTCTAGGGGCCCAACCTTGAGCGTGTGTGGGCCAGGCCTGTGGAGCAAAAATCTGAAAACACAAACTCCGCTTAGGATTGGGGACATAGTTATGGCACGCCCAATCTACAGACCGTGATAACACTTCAGGATATGAAAAAGTGTGAGTTTGAGGTGCTTGCTCAGATTTTGTCTCTGGATTTGTGTCAACAATGTGGGTGGAATGCTGGCGTGGCCTCATGGGTTGTGGACGGCTTTCCTTCTCTGAGGATTTGACCCAATCCCAATAGTTTGTGTATGTTCTGTGGGATGGGAGGAGTCCTTTCTTTTTTTTATTTTATATAATTTTATTTTTTGTACCTCATGTGTCCCAATAAAGGAGGGATTCCAGAGCAGTGTCCTTGGGAGGGACAACTGGATATCCCCACCTCTGTTTAAGTTTGGGGGCCTAGGGGCATGGCAAGTCCAATAGGCAGGCTCTTGATTCAGACACTGAGAGGCCTTCCTTGAGGACAGGGCTCATGCTGAGGTTCACAATGCCTATTTGTGCCCAACAAGGCCCTCAAGCATGGGAAGTGCCTCATTGGCCACGCTAGATTATTCTACACTGAACGTTGGAGAATATGCCAACCACAAGGTTTCCAGCCATGGCGAAGGAAGAGTTGTGATTTCTGCATCACGTTCACCCCTGGACAGTGTTTGGAGTTTAGGTCTAGGTTCTGAAACCCGAAAACTGAGGTTGGAAGAGATGAAGACCTAAGGACCTGATGGGTCCAATGAGCTCAGTGTGCAGCCAGCTGTTGAGCGTAGGTCTGGAGGTGTGGGCTCATGCTGTGTCAGACAAGGCATTAGACAGGGTAGACTGCATATTTGGGGTGCAGTCGAGTGGCGTTCAGTTGATCCTTATTCGGGTTTCTAGGTACCTCCATAAGGCAACGTTTTTCTTCTGGAGGGCAGGCAGTGTGCTGCATTATGGCCCCAGTATTGCCAATCTGTAGGGCTTTTGGGGCAGGGGTGTGAGGACGGTAGTCTGAGAACACAAGCTAGGCTTAGTTTTGGGGGTGAGTGCACAGAAGGCACACTCTGCAGAGCTGAATCAAGATCTCATGCACCTGAAGTCAGGGCGAATATCAGACGTTTGCTCAGGTTGGAGTTTCTGTCCATGATGGCCCCTTTATAAAGTGGAGCGTCTCAAGAGGCCATGTAGATTTTCCCACAATGGGAGTTGTGAGATGCTCCAGACTGCAAAGATTCCTTCTGTGGGACACTTGAGACCTGTTGGATGGCTCTAGGATGTCCCATGTGGAACGACTCCAGAGTAGGGTTCTAAGGATGGAAGCCTGGGCAGCCCGCCTCCCATTCTATTTGTCTCCTAGCAACAAGGCAGGTTTGATCTGCAGGCCCTGGGGGAGAAACCAAGGGGGTTGAGTTGACATGGACTCTCCCGACAATAGATCATAATGTGGGTTTAAGTCCATGGAGACCTTGGAATGGGGCGCTTGATCCGGGGCCCTGAAAGATTCTCCTAAACAGAGGTTTTTATAGAGCTCCAAAGAGTACATTTCCTATGTGGAGATGAGATTTTTCTGATGAGTGCCTCAGTAATCCCCCGTATTCTGGTATTGGAAACCAGGCCTCTGAGGAGAGATGCCTGGAAACAAAAGCAATGGATCCGATTAGAGCCTAAGTGCCTGTCCAGTTCAATCTTATTCTATGGGGATATCTGTCTCTGGGTCTGAGTGGAGGTAGTTTCCTAACTTGTGAAAGATCATCCCTGTTTGTCCTGGGCAGCCAACACTATTGGGATGGCCTCGGGGAGTTTGGAGGATTCTCCTAATCTATAGGGTTGTGGCCAATGGAAATGGCAGAATTCCAGTGAGAGGGAAGCCACAGTCCTGAGGTGTGTCTCCAGGGGCCCCAGCTTGGATGGTGTGTGGGCCAGGACTGTGGGGACAGAAGTCTGAAAACACAAACTCAGCTTAGGTTTGGGGATGTATGTATGAAGGCTCGATCTACAGACCGTGAGAATTTTCCGGGCTATGAACAAAGGGCGAGTATGTGGCGCTTGCTCAGGGTTTTGTCTCTCGATTTTGTGTCAACGGTGGCCGTGGAATGTCGGGGTGTCCTCAAGGGCCATGGACAATTCTTTCTCTGTTGATTTGGCCTGATCCCAAGGGGTTGGGATCATTCTGTGGATGGGAAGAGTCCTTTCTGTATTTTTTTTTTTACCTCAGGTGTTCCACCAAAGAGGGATTCCAGAGTAGAGCCCTGAGTTGGGGTGACTAGACATCTCGAACTCTGGTTGAGATTGGGGGACTAGGGGCTTGGCAAGCCCCATATGTGGGCTGTTGTTCCAGTCACTAAGAGGCTTTACATGAGGAGAGGGTTCACGCTGAGGGTCACAATGTGTGTTTGTGCAAATTGTGGCCCTCAGGGATAGGTGGGGCCTCATAGTCCATGCTGCTTTCTCCTACAATGAACATTGGACAACATGCCAACCACTAGGTTTCTTGCCAAGGCGAAGGAGAAGTTCTGATTCTTGCATCACGTTCACTCCTGAGCAGTGAGTGGAGATAATGTCTAGGTTCTGAAGGTGAAAACTGAGGTTGGGTAGAGATGATGGCCTAAAGCCATTGTGGGTGTGATATGCTCTGTGTACGGCCAGCTGTCTGGGTGTTGGACTGGAGGTCTGCCCTCAGCTGTGTCAGACAGGGCTTCAGTGCACAGGCTAGACTGTATAATTGGGGTATGTTCGAGTGGCATGCAGGTTGTTACTCATTTGGCGTTTCCGGTTAGCCCTATAGGGCAACATTTTTCTTCTGGAGGGCAGGCAGAGTGCTGCATTGTGTCTCCAGAATTGCCAAACTGGAGGGGTGTGGCCAGGATTGTGAGGAAGGAAGTCTGAAAACACAAACTGGCACGAGTTTTGGGACCAAGAGCATGGCAGGTCCACTCTGCAGAGGCTGAATCGAGATCTCCTGCAGTGAGGTCAGGGCGAGTATCAGATGTTGCCTCAAGCTGGAGTTTGTGTCTATGACGGCCCTTACATGAAAAGGGTGGGGGCGTCATGAGGCCAGGGAGGTTTCCCTACACTGGGAGTTGTGAGCTGCTCCAAACTTCAAAGTTTCCTTCTTCAGGACAGTCGAGTACTATTGGATGGTCCCTTGATAACCCATACAGAAAGACTCGAGAGCAGGGGCCTAAGCATGGATGCCGAGAAACGCCAACTCACCTTCCCATTGCCTGGTCGAGACAAGGCACGCTCAATCTGCGGGCTCTTGGGTGAGATACCCAGAAGTCTGAGTTTAAATGGACTCTCCTGAGGATGAGTCATAATGTGGTTTAGGGGCCATGGAGACCTTGGAATGTGGCAGTAGCTAAGGGACTCTGCAGGATTCTCCAACCCGAAGGGCTTGACACAACTCCAACAAGGAAGCTTCCCAGGTGGAGATGAGAGATCTTCTGTCTGGTGCCTCAGGAAAGCCCCGTATGCTGGTCTTCGAACCCAGGCCTCTGAGGAGTGATACCTGGACACCAAAGCAAGAGTTCATAATAGGGCCTAGGGACCTGTCTGGTTCAATCTTCTGTCTCTGCGGATATCTGTCTGTGTGTCTGCATGGAGGTAGTAGTTGCTCAGCTTGTGTCATAATGCCCCTATTTGTCCAGTGCGGCTTGCGGTAGTGGGATGTCCTTGGGGACCTTGAGGTTTCTACTATTTTGTAGAGTTGTGGCCAATAAAATGGGCAGTTTCTTAGGAGAGAGCAGGCACAGTTCTGTGGTGTGGCTCCAGAGACCCCATCCTGGAGGCCGTGTGGGCCATGGCTGTGCGTACAGACATCCAAAATCCCTAACTCATTTCAGGTTTGGGGCCGAGGTTATGGCAGGCCTGATCTACAGTCCATGAGGGGAGCTCCTCTGGATATGAAAGAAGGGTGAGAGGGAGGCAGTCGCTCAGGCTTTTATCTCTGGATGTTTTGTCCACAATGGCCGTTTAATGTAGGAGTTGCCTCATGGGTCGTAGAAGTCTCCCTCTCTGGTAGTTTGTCCAGCCCCCAAGAGTTTGGGGTCCTTCTGTGGGAAGGGAAGTGTCCTGTTTTCTGCTTCATGTGTCCCCCCAGTAGAGGGAATCTAGAGCATAGGAGTGGGTACTGACAACTGGAATACTCGCACTCTGGTTAAGCCTGGGGGCCTATGGATATGACAAGCCCCATATGCAGGATCTTGTTCCAGCCACTGAGAGGCGTTACTTTAATACGGGACTCACGCTGCAGGTCACAATGCATGTCTGTGCCCTAGGCGGCCCTCAAGCACTGGCGTGGCCTTTCGGACAATGCAGAATTTCCCACATTGAACGTTGGACAACATGCCAACCACAAGGTTTCTGGCCATGGGGAAGGAGGAATTCTAATTTCTGCATCACGTTCACCCCTGGGCAGTGATTGGAGATAAGGTCTAGGTTCTGAAGCCTGAAAACCGAGGTTGGGAAGAGATGACGACCTACAGCCATAGCGGGTCCTATGTGACCATGTTGGGGCCAACTGTCTGGGTATCGTTTGGGATGTCTTGTCTCAGGCTGTGCCAGACAGGGCATTAATATACAGGGTAGGCTGTATAATTGCTTTACAATCGAGTGGCATGCATTAGAAAATCATTTGGGGTTTCTTATTAGCAGCATAGGGCAAAGTTTTTCTTCTGGAGGGCAGGCAGAGTGCTGCATTGTGGCTTCGGAATTCCCAAAGTGGAGGGCTTGTGGGCCAGGAGAGTGAGGACGGAAGTCTGAGAACACAAGCTAGGCTTAGGTTTCGGGGCAAGGACATGGCAGGCACACTCTGCAGAGCTGAATTGACATCTCATGCTTCTGAAGTCAGGTCGAGGATCAGACTTTGGCTCAGGGTTGAGTTTCTGTTCATGTTGGCCCCTTCATGAAGGGGGGACATTATGAGCCCATGGGGGTTTTCCCACTATTGGAGTTGTGAGATGCTCCAAACTGCAAGGATTCCTTCTGTGGGACAATTAAGATTTGTTGGATGGCTCCAGGACGTCTTATAAGGTATTTTTCCAGAACAGGGTTCTAAGTATGGATGCCTGGGCAGCCAGCCTCACATTCCAATTGTCTCCTAGCAACAAGAAACGTTTGATCTGCTGGCTTGGGGTAGCAACAGAGGGGGCTGAGTTGAAATGGACTTTCCTGAGGATGGTCTTAATGTTGGTTTGAGTCCCTGGAGACCTTGGTATGGGGCAGTGGCACAGGGCCCTGAAGGATTCTCCTAACCAGAGGTTATGACAAAGCTCCAATGAGCAAGTTTCCATGGGGAGACGAGATTTGTTCTTATTGGTGCCTCAGGAAACCACCATATGCTGGTATTGGAAACGAGGCCTCTGAGGAGAGATGCCTAAAAACCAAAGCAATGGATCTGACTAGGGCCTAGGGGCCTGTCCGGTTCAATATTCTTCTCTGGGGACATCTGTTGTCTGAGTGGAGGTAGTTGCTCAGCTGGTTTGAGATCACCCCTGTTTGTCCTGGGCGGCCTACACTATTGGGATGGCCTCGGTGACTTTGGAGGTTTTTCCTAATTTGCAAGGTTGTGGCCAATGGAATGGGAAGAATTCCATTGAAAGGGAAGCACAGTCCTGAGGTGTCGCTCCAGGGACACAAGTGTGGAGCGTGTGTGGTCCAGGGCTATTTGGACAAAAGTCTGAAAACACAAACTCCACTTAGGTTGGGGGATGTAGGTATGGCCGGCCCGATCTATAGACCGTGAGGAGAACTCATCGGGATATGAACAAAGGGCGAATGTGAGGTGCTGGCTCATGCTTTTTTTTTTTTTTTTTTTTTTCTGGAAATCTGTCACCGATTGCCATGGAATGTCGGGGTGTCCTCATGGGCCATCGATGAGGCTCCTTTTCTGGGGATTTGACCTGATCCCAAGAGTTTGGGGTCATTCTGTGGGAAGGGAGGAGGCCTTTCTTGTTTTTTTGTTTACTTTTTTATTATTATTATTATTTTTTTACCTAAGGTAGACCACCAAAAGAGGGATTCCAGAGCAGAGACCTGGGGAGGGGCGACTGGACAACCAGACCTCTGGTTAACATTGGGACCTAAGAACATGGCAAGCCCCATATTTGTGCTCTTGGTCCAGACACTGAGAGGCCTTCCTTGAGGATAGGTCTCACACTGAGTTTCACAATGTGTTTTTGTGCCCAAGGAGCCCCTCAAGTCAGGGCGTGGCCTAATGTACCATGCTGGTTTCTCCTACACGGAACGTTGGACAATATGGCAACCACAAGTTTTCTGGCCATGGGGAAGAAGGAGTTCTAATTTCTGCAACACTTTCACTCCTGGACTGTGATTGGATTTAAGGTCTAGGTTCTGAAGCCTGAAAACTGAGGTTGGGAAGAGATGAAGACCTAAGGCCATGGTGTGTCTGATGTGCTCAGTGTTCGGCCAGCTGTTGAGTGTGGATTGGGAGGTGCAGGCTCAGGCTGTGGCAGACAGGGAATTAGTCCCCAGGCTAGACTGTATCATTGGGGTGCAGTCGAGTTTCGTGCAGGATGGTGCTCATTTGTGGTTACTGGGTAGCCCCAGAGGGCAACGTTTTTCTTCTGGAGGGAAGACACAGTGCCACATCGTGGCTCCAGAATTCCCAAACTGGAAGGCTTGTGGGCCAGGAGTGTGAGAAACAAATTCTGAGAACACAAGCCAGACTTAGATTTCGGGGTGAGGGGACGGCAGGCACCCTCTGCAGAGATGATTCGAGATCCCGTATGCCTGAAGACAGAGCTAGAATCAGACGTTGGCTTACGTCGGAGTTTCTGTCCATGACGGCCCCTTCATGAAGGGGACGGTGTCGCGAGGACATGGATGTTTTCCCACGATGGGAATTGTGAGATGCTCCAAACCGCAATGATTCCTTCTGTGGGACAGTCGAGACCTGTGGGATGGCTCCAGGACATCCCATAAGGAAGTTATCCAGAGCAGGGTTCTAAGGATCGATGCCTGGGCAGCCTGCCTCCCATTCCAATAGTCTCATAGCGCCAAGGCAAGTTCGCCTGCTGGATCTAGGGGAGCAACCGAGGCAGGTGTGTTGAAATGGGTGAGTTGAGGATGGGTCATAATGTGCATTTGTGTCGATGTAGACCTTGGAATGGGGTGCTTGATCCGGGGCCTTGAGGGATGTTCATAACCGGAGGTTTTGATGGCCTCTAAAGAGTACGTTTCCTATGTAGAGAAGAGAATTGTTTTGATGAGTGCCTAAGGAATCTCCCATATGCTGGTATTGGAAACCAGGCCTCTGAGGAGAGATGACTGGAAACAAAAGCAATCGAGATGATTAGGCCCTAGGTGCCTGTCCGGTTCAATCTCTTTCCTGAGGATACGTGTCTAAGGATCTGAGGGGATGTAGTTGCTCAGCTTGTGTCAGATCGCCCCTGTTTGTCCTGGGCAGCCTATAATATTGGGATGGCCTCAGGACTTTGGAGTTTCTCCTAATCTATAGGGTTGTGGCCAATGGAATGGGCAGAAATCCCCTGGAGAGGGCAAGCAGAGTTCTGAGTTTGGCTCTAGGGGCCCAGCCTTGAGGCTGTGTGGGCCAGGCCTGTGGGGACAAAAGTCTGAAAACACAAACTCCGCTTAGGATTGGGGACATAGGTATGGCACGCCCAATCTACAGACCATGATAACACTTAGGGATATGAAAAAGGGTGAGTTTGAGGTGCTTGCTCAGGTTTTGTCTCTGGATTTGTGTCAACAATGTGGGTGGAATGCTGGCGTGGCCTCATGGGTTGTAGATGGCTTTCCTTTTCTGAGGATTTGACCCAATCCCAAGAGTTTGGGTACATTCTGTGGGATGGGGGGAGTCTTTTCTGTTTTTTATTTTATTTTATTTTATTTTATATTTTATTTTATGTACCTCAAGTGTCCCAATAAAAGAGGGATTCCAGAGCAGAGTCCTTGGGAGGGTCAACTGGATATCCCCACCTCTGTTTAAGTTTGGGGGCCTAGGGGCATGGCAAGTCCAATAGGCAGGCTCTTGATTCAGACACTGAGAGGCCTTCCTTGAGGACAGGGCTCATGCTGAGGGTCACAATGCCTATTTGTGCCCAACAAGGCCCTCAAGCATGGGAAGTGCCTCATGGGCCACGCTGGATTCTCCTACACTGAACGTTGGAGAATATGCCAACCACAAGGTTTCCAGCCATGGCGAAGGAAGAGTTGTGATTTCTGCATCACGTTAACCCCTGGACAGTGATTGGAGTTTAGGTCTAGGTTCTGAAACCCGAAAACTGAGGTTGGGAAGAGATGAAGACCTAAGGACCTGATGGGTCCAATGAGCTCAGTGTGCGGCCAGCTGTTGAGCGTAGGTCTGGAGGTGTGGGCTCATGCTGTGTCAGACAAGGCATTAGACAGGGTAGACTGCATATTTGGGATGCAGTCGAGTGGTGTTCAGTTGATCCTTATTCGGGTTTCTAGGTAGCTCCATAAGGCAACGTTTTTCTTCTGGAGGGCAGGCAGTGTGCTGCATTGTGGCCCCAGTATTGCCAATCTGTAGGGCTTTTGGGGCAGGGGTGTGAGGACGGTAGTCTGAGAACACAAGCTAGGCTTAGTTTTGGGGGTGAGTGCACAGAAGGCACACTCTGCAGAGCTGAATCAAGATCTCATGCACCTGAAGTCAGGGCGAATATCAGACGTTTGCTCAGGTTGGAGTTTCTGTCCATGATGGCCCCTTTATAAAGTGGAGCGTCTCAAGAGGCCATGTAGATTTTCCCACAATGGGAGTTGTGAGATGCTCCAGACTGCAAAGATTCCTTCTGTGGGACACTTGAGACCTGTTGGATGGCTCTAGGATGTCCCATGTGGAACGACTCCAGAGTAGGGTTCTAAGGATGGATGCCTGGGCAGCCCGCCTCCCATTCTAGTTGTCTCCTAGCAACAAGGCAGGTTTGATCTGCAGGCCCTGGGGGAGAAACCAAGGGGGTTGAGTTGACATGGACTCTCCCGACAATAGATCATAATGTGGGTTTAAGTCCATGGAGACCTTGGAATGGGGCGCTTGATCCGGGGCCCTGAAAGATTCTCCTAAACAGAGGTTTTTATAGAGCTCCAAAGAGTACATTTCCTATGTGGAGATGAGATTTTTCTGATGAGTGCCTCAGTAATCCCCCGTATTCTGGTATTGGAAACCAGGCCTCTGAGGAGAGATGCCTGGAAACAAAAGCAATGGATCTGATTAGAGCCTAAGTGCCTGTCCAATTCAATCTTATTCTATGGGGATATCTGTCTCTGGGTCTGAGTGGAGGTAGTTTCCTAACTTGTGAAAGATCATCCCTGTTTGTCCTGGGCAGCCAACACTATTGGTATGGCCTCGGGGAGTTTGGAGGATTCTCCTAATCTATAGGGTTGTGGCCAATGGAAATGGCAGAATTCCAGTGAGAGGGAAGCCACAGTCCTGAGGTGTGTCTCCAGGGGCCCCAGCTTGGATGGTGTGTGGGCCAGGACTGTGGGGACAGAAGTCTGAAAACACAAACTCAGCTTAGGTTTGGTATGTATGAAGGCTTGATCTACAGACAGTAAGAATTTCCCGGGCTATGAACAAAGGGCGAGTATGTGGCGCTTGCTCAAGCTTTTGTCTCTGGATTTTGTGTCAACAGTGGCCGTGGAATGTCGGGGTGTCATCAAGGGCCATGGACAATTCTTTCTCTGGTGATTTGGCCTGATCCCAAGGGGTTGGGATCATTCTGTGGATGGGAAGAGTCCTTTCTGTATTTTTTTTTTTTACCTCAGGTGTTCCACCAAAGAGGGATTCCAGAGTAGAGCCCTGAGTAGGGGTGACTAGACATCTCGAACTCTGGTTGAGATTGCGGGACTAGGGGCTTGGCAAGCCCCATATGTGGGCTGTTGTTCCAGTGACTAAGAGGCTTTACATGAGGATAGGGCTCACGCTGAGGGTCACAATGTGTGTTTGTGCACATTGTGGCCCTCAGGGATAGGTGGGGCCTCATAGTCCATGCTGCTTTCTCCTACAATGAACATTGGACAACATGCCAACCACTAGGTTTCTTGCCAAGGCGAAGGAGAAGTTCTGATTCTTGCATCACGTTCACTCCTGAGCAGTGAGTGGAGATAATGTCTAGGTTCTGAAGGTGAAAACTGAGGTTGGGTAGAGATGATGGCCTAAAGCCATTGTGGGTGTGATATGCTCTGTGTACGGCCAGCTGTCTGGGTGTTGGACTGGAGGTCTGCCCTCAGGCTGTGTCAGACAGGGCTTCAGCGCACAGGCTAGGCTGTATAATTGGGGTATGTTCGAGTGGCATGCAGGTTGTTACTCATTTGGCGTTTCCGGTTAGCCCTATAGGGCAACATTTTTCTTCTGGAGGGCAGGCAGAGTGCTGCATTGTGTCTCCAGAATTGCCAAACTGGAGGGGTGTGGCCAGGATTGTGAGGAAGGAAGTCTGAAAACACAAGCTGGCACGAGTTTTGGGACCAAGAGCATGGCAGGTCCACTCTGCAGAGGCTGAATCGAGATCTCCTGCAGTGAGGTCAGGGCGAGTATCAGATGTTGCCTCAAGCTGGAGTTTGTGTCTATGACGGCCCTTACATGAAAAGGGTGGGGGCGTCATGAGGCCAGGGAGGTTTCCCTACACTGGGAGTTGTGAGCTGCTCCAAACTTCAAAGTTTCCTTCTTCAGGACAGTCGAGTACTATTGGATGGTCCCTTGATACCCCATACAGAAAGACTCGAGAGCAGGGGCCTAAGCATGGATGCCGAGAAACGCCAACTCACCTTCCCATTGCCTGGTCGAGACAAGGCACGCTCAATCTGCGGGCTCTTGGGTGAGATACCCAGAAGGCTGAGTTTAAATGGACTCTCCTGAGGATGAGTCATAATGTGGTTTAGGGGCCATGGAGACCTTGGAATGTGGCAGTAGCTAAGGGACTCTGCAGGATTCTCCAACCCGAAGGGCTTGACACAACTCCAACAAGGAAGCTTCCCAGGTGGAGATGAGAGATCTTCTGTCTGGTGCCTCAGGAAAGCCCCGTATGCTGGTCTTCGAACCCAGGCCTCTGAGGAGTGATACCTGGACACCAAAGCAAGAGTTCATAATAGGGCCTAGGGACCTGTCTGGTTCAATCTTCTGTCTCTGCGGATATCTGTCTGTGTGTCTGCATGGAGGTAGTAGTTGCTCAGCTTGTGTCATAATGCCCCTATTTGTCCAGTGCGGCTTGCGGTAGTGGGATGTCCTTGGGGACCTTGAGGTTTCTACTATTTTGTAGAGTTGTGGCCAATGGAATGGGCAGTTTCTTAGGAGAGAGCAGGCACAGTTCTGTGGTGTGGCTCCAGAGACCCCATCCTGGAGGCCGTGTGGGCCATGGCTGTGCGTACAGACATCCAAAATCCCTAACTCAGTTCAGGTTTGGGGCCGAGGTTACGGCAGGCCTGATCTACAGTCCATGAGGGGAGCTCCTCTGGATATGAAAGAAGGGTGAGAGGGAGTCAGTCGCTCAGGCTTTTATCTCTGGATGTTTTGTCCACAATGGCCGTTTAATGTAGGAGTTGCCTCATGGGTCGTAGAAGTCTCCCTCTCTGGTAGTTTGTCCAGCCCCCAAGAGTTTGGGGTCATTCTGTGGGAAGGGAAGTGTCCTGTTTTCTGCTTCATGTGTCCCCCCAGTAGAGGGAATCTAGAGCATAGCAGTGGGTACTGACAACTGGAATACTCGCCCTCTGGTTAAGCCTGGGGGCCTATGGATATGACAAGCCCCATATGCAGGATCTTGGTCCAGCCACTGAGAGGCGTTACTTTAATACGGGACTCACGCTGCAGGTCACAATGCATGTCTGTGCCCTAGGCGGCCCTCAAGCACTGGCGTGGCCTTTCGGACAATGCAGAATTTCCCACATTGAACGTTGGACAACATGCCAACCACAAGGTTTCTGGCCATGGGGAAGGAGGAATTCTAATTTCTGCATCACGTTCACCCCTGGGCAGTGATTGGAGATAAGGTCTAGGTTCTGAAGCCTGAAAACCGAGGTTGGGAAGAGATGACGACCTACAGCCATAGCGGGTCCTATGTGACCATGTTGGGGCCAACTGTCTGGGTATCGTTTGGGATGTCTTGTCTCAGGCTGTGCCAGACAGGGCATTAATATACAGGGTAGGCTGTGTAATTGCTTTACAATCGAGTGGCATGTATTAGAAAATCATTTGGGGTTTCTTATTAGCAGCATAGGGCAAAGTTTTTCTTCTGGAGGGCAGGCAGAGTGCTGCATTGTGGCTTCGGAATTCTCAAAG
Source organism: Mustela nivalis (assembly GCF_964662115.1). Taxonomy (NCBI): domain Eukaryota; kingdom Metazoa; phylum Chordata; class Mammalia; order Carnivora; family Mustelidae; genus Mustela; species Mustela nivalis. Next base: position 2,111,388 of record NW_028136554.1, read on the forward strand.
TGGAGGGCTTGTGGGCCAGGAGAGTGAGGACGGAAGTCTGAGAACACAAGCTAGGCTTAGGTTTCGGGGCAAGGACATGGCAGGCACACTCTGCAGAGCTGAATTGACATCTCATGCTTCTGAAGTCAGGTCGAGGATCAGACTTTGGCTCAGGGTTGAGTTTCTGTTCATGTTGGCCCCTTAATGAAGGGGGGACATTATGAGCCCATGGGGGTTTTCCCACTATTGGAGTTGTGAGATGCTCCAAACTGCAAGGATTCCTTCTGTGGGACAATTAAGATTTGTTGGATGGCTCCAGGACGTCTTATAAGGTATTTTTCCAGAACAGGGTTCTAAGTATGGATGCCTGGGCAGCCAGCCTCACATTCCAATTGTCTCCTAGCAACAAGAAACGTTTGATCTGCTGGCTTGTGTAGCAACAGAGGGGGCTGAGTTGAAATGGACTTTCCTGAGGATGGTCTTAATGTTGGTTTGAGTCCCTGGAGACCTTGGTATGGGGCAGTGGCACAGGGCCCTGAAGGATTCTCCTAACCAGAGGTTATGACAAAGCTCCAATGAGCAAGTTTCCATGGGGAGACGAGATTTGTTCTTATTGGTGCCTCAGGAAACCACCATATGCTGGTATTGGAAACGAGGCCTCTGAGGAGAGATGCCTAAAAACCAAAGCAATGGATCTGACTAGGGCCTAGGGGCCTGTCCGGTTCAATATTCTTCTCTGGGGACATCTGTTGTCTGAGTGGAGGTAGTTGCTCAGCTGGTTTGAGATCACCCCTGTTTGTCCTGGGCGGCCTACACTATTGGGATGGCCTCGGTGACTTTGGAGGTTTTTCCTAATTTGCAAGGTTGTGGCCAATGGAATGGGAAGAATTCCATTGAAAGGGAAGCACAGTCCTGAGGTGTCGCTCCAGGGACACAAGTGTGGAGCGTGTGTGGTCCAGGGCTATTTGGACAAAAGTCTGAAAACACAAACTCCACTTAGGTTGGGGGATGTAGGTATGGCCGGCCCGATCTATAGACCGTGAGGAGAACTCATCGGGATATGAACAAAGGGCGAATGTGAGGTGCTGGCTCATGCTTTTTTTTTTTTTTTTTTTTTTCTGGAAATCTGTCACCGATTGCCATGGAATGTCGGGGTGTCCTCATGGGCCATCGATGAGGCTCCTTTTCTGGGGATTTGACCTGATCCCAAGAGTTTGGGGTCATTCTGTGGGAAGGGAGGAGGCCTTTCTTGTTTTTTTGTTTACTTTTTTATTATTATTATTATTTTTTTACCTAAGGTAGACCACCAAAAGAGGGATTCCAGAGCAGAGACCTGGGGAGGGGCGACTGGACAACCAGACCTCTGGTTAACATTGGGACCTAAGAACATGGCAAGCCCCATATTTGTGCTCTTGGTCCAGACACTGAGAGGCCTTCCTTGAGGATAGGTCTCACACTGAGTTTCACAATGTGTTTTTGTGCCCAAGGAGCCCCTCAAGTCAGGGCGTGGCCTAATGTACCATGCTGGTTTCTCCTACACGGAACGTTGGACAATATGGCAACCACAAGTTTTCTGGCCATGGGGAAGAAGGAGTTCTAATTTCTGCAACACTTTCACTCCTGGACTGTGATTGGATTTAAGGTCTAGGTTCTGAAGCCTGAAAACTGAGGTTGGGAAGAGATGAAGACCTAAGGCCATGGTGTGTCTGATGTGCTCAGTGTTCGGCCAGCTGTTGAGTGTGGATTGGGAGGTGCAGGCTCAGGCTGTGGCAGACAGGGAATTAGTCCCCAGGCTAGACTGTATCATTGGGGTGCAGTCGAGTTTCGTGCAGGATGGTGCTCATTTGTGGTTACTGGGTAGCCCCAGAGGGCAACGTTTTTCTTCTGGAGGGAAGACACAGTGCCACATCGTGGCTCCAGAATTCCCAAACTGGAAGGCTTGTGGGCCAGGAGTGTGAGAAACAAATTCTGAGAACACAAGCCAGACTTAGATTTCGGGGTGAGGGGACGGCAGGCACCCTCTGCAGAGATGATTCGAGATCCCGTATGCCTGAAGACAGAGCTAGAATCAGACGTTGGCTTACGTCGGAGTTTCTGTCCATGACGGCCCCTTCATGAAGGGGACGGTGTCGCGAGGACATGGATGTTTTCCCACGATGGGAATTGTGAGATGCTCCAAACCGCAATGATTCCTTCTGTGGGACAGTCGAGACCTGTGGGATGGCTCCAGGACATCCCATAAGGAAGTTATCCAGAGCAGGGTTCTAAGGATCGATGCCTGGGCAGCCTGCCTCCCATTCCAATAGTCTCATAGCGCCAAGGCAAGTTCGCCTGCTGGATCTAGGGGAGCAACCGAGGCAGGTGTGTTGAAATGGGTGAGTTGAGGATGGGTCATAATGTGCATTTGTGTCGATGTAGACCTTGGAATGGGGTGCTTGATCCGGGGCCTTGAGGGATGTTCATAACCGGAGGTTTTGATGGCCTCTAAAGAGTACGTTTCCTATGTAGAGAAGAGAATTGTTTTGATGAGTGCCTAAGGAATCTCCCATATGCTGGTATTGGAAACCAGGCCTCTGAGGAGAGATGACTGGAAACAAAAGCAATCGAGATGATTAGGCCCTAGGTGCCTGTCCGGTTCAATCTCTTTCCTGAGGATACGTGTCTAAGGATCTGAGGGGATGTAGTTGCTCAGCTTGTGTCAGATCGCCCCTGTTTGTCCTGGGCAGCCTATAATATTGGGATGGCCTCAGGACTTTGGAGTTTCTCCTAATCTATAGGGTTGTGGCCAATGGAATGGGCAGAAATCCCCTGGAGAGGGCAAGCAGAGTTCTGAGTTTGGCTCTAGGGGCCCAGCCTTGAGGCTGTGTGGGCCAGGCCTGTGGGGACAAAAGTCTGAAAACACAAACTCCGCTTAGGATTGGGGACATAGGTATGGCACGCCCAATCTACAGACCATGATAACACTTAGGGATATGAAAAAGGGTGAGTTTGAGGTGCTTGCTCAGGTTTTGTCTCTGGATTTGTGTCAACAATGTGGGTGGAATGCTGGCGTGGCCTCATGGGTTGTAGATGGCTTTCCTTTTCTGAGGATTTGACCCAATCCCAAGAGTTTGGGTACATTCTGTGGGATGGGGGGAGTCTTTTCTGTTTTTTATTTTATTTTATTTTATTTTATATTTTATTTTATGTACCTCAAGTGTCCCAATAAAAGAGGGATTCCAGAGCAGAGTCCTTGGGAGGGTCAACTGGATATCCCCACCTCTGTTTAAGTTTGGGGGCCTAGGGGCATGGCAAGTCCAATAGGCAGGCTCTTGATTCAGACACTGAGAGGCCTTCCTTGAGGACAGGGCTCATGCTGAGGGTCACAATGCCTATTTGTGCCCAACAAGGCCCTCAAGCATGGGAAGTGCCTCATGGGCCACGCTGGATTCTCCTACACTGAACGTTGGAGAATATGCCAACCACAAGGTTTCCAGCCATGGCGAAGGAAGAGTTGTGATTTCTGCATCACGTTAACCCCTGGACAGTGATTGGAGTTTAGGTCTAGGTTCTGAAACCCGAAAACTGAGGTTGGGAAGAGATGAAGACCTAAGGACCTGATGGGTCCAATGAGCTCAGTGTGCGGCCAGCTGTTGAGCGTAGGTCTGGAGGTGTGGGCTCATGCTGTGTCAGACAAGGCATTAGACAGGGTAGACTGCATATTTGGGATGCAGTCGAGTGGTGTTCAGTTGATCCTTATTCGGGTTTCTAGGTAGCTCCATAAGGCAACGTTTTTCTTCTGGAGGGCAGGCAGTGTGCTGCATTGTGGCCCCAGTATTGCCAATCTGTAGGGCTTTTGGGGCAGGGGTGTGAGGACGGTAGTCTGAGAACACAAGCTAGGCTTAGTTTTGGGGGTGAGTGCACAGAAGGCACACTCTGCAGAGCTGAATCAAGATCTCATGCACCTGAAGTCAGGGCGAATATCAGACGTTTGCTCAGGTTGGAGTTTCTGTCCATGATGGCCCCTTTATAAAGTGGAGCGTCTCAAGAGGCCATGTAGATTTTCCCACAATGGGAGTTGTGAGATGCTCCAGACTGCAAAGATTCCTTCTGTGGGACACTTGAGACCTGTTGGATGGCTCTAGGATGTCCCATGTGGAACGACTCCAGAGTAGGGTTCTAAGGATGGATGCCTGGGCAGCCCGCCTCCCATTCTAGTTGTCTCCTAGCAACAAGGCAGGTTTGATCTGCAGGCCCTGGGGGAGAAACCAAGGGGGTTGAGTTGACATGGACTCTCCCGACAATAGATCATAATGTGGGTTTAAGTCCATGGAGACCTTGGAATGGGGCGCTTGATCCGGGGCCCTGAAAGATTCTCCTAAACAGAGGTTTTTATAGAGCTCCAAAGAGTACATTTCCTATGTGGAGATGAGATTTTTCTGATGAGTGCCTCAGTAATCCCCCGTATTCTGGTATTGGAAACCAGGCCTCTGAGGAGAGATGCCTGGAAACAAAAGCAATGGATCTGATTAGAGCCTAAGTGCCTGTCCAATTCAATCTTATTCTATGGGGATATCTGTCTCTGGGTCTGAGTGGAGGTAGTTTCCTAACTTGTGAAAGATCATCCCTGTTTGTCCTGGGCAGCCAACACTATTGGTATGGCCTCGGGGAGTTTGGAGGATTCTCCTAATCTATAGGGTTGTGGCCAATGGAAATGGCAGAATTCCAGTGAGAGGGAAGCCACAGTCCTGAGGTGTGTCTCCAGGGGCCCCAGCTTGGATGGTGTGTGGGCCAGGACTGTGGGGACAGAAGTCTGAAAACACAAACTCAGCTTAGGTTTGGTATGTATGAAGGCTTGATCTACAGACAGTAAGAATTTCCCGGGCTATGAACAAAGGGCGAGTATGTGGCGCTTGCTCAAGCTTTTGTCTCTGGATTTTGTGTCAACAGTGGCCGTGGAATGTCGGGGTGTCATCAAGGGCCATGGACAATTCTTTCTCTGGTGATTTGGCCTGATCCCAAGGGGTTGGGATCATTCTGTGGATGGGAAGAGTCCTTTCTGTATTTTTTTTTTTTACCTCAGGTGTTCCACCAAAGAGGGATTCCAGAGTAGAGCCCTGAGTAGGGGTGACTAGACATCTCGAACTCTGGTTGAGATTGCGGGACTAGGGGCTTGGCAAGCCCCATATGTGGGCTGTTGTTCCAGTGACTAAGAGGCTTTACATGAGGATAGGGCTCACGCTGAGGGTAACAATGTGTGTTTGTGCACATTGTGGCCCTCAGGGATAGGTGGGGCCTCATAGTCCATGCTGCTTTCTCCTACAATGAACATTGGACAACATGCCAACCACTAGGTTTCTTGCCAAGGCGAAGGAGAAGTTCTGATTCTTGCATCACGTTCACTCCTGAGCAGTGAGTGGAGATAATGTCTAGGTTCTGAAGGTGAAAACTGAGGTTGGGTAGAGATGATGGCCTAAAGCCATTGTGGGTGTGATATGCTCTGTGTACGGCCAGCTGTCTGGGTGTTGGACTGGAGGTCTGCCCTCAGGCTGTGTCAGACAGGGCTTCAGCGCACAGGCTAGGCTGTATAATTGGGGTATGTTCGAGTGGCATGCAGGTTGTTACTCATTTGGCGTTTCCGGTTAGCCCTATAGGGCAACATTTTTCTTCTGGAGGGCAGGCAGAGTGCTGCATTGTGTCTCCAGAATTGCCAAACTGGAGGGGTGTGGCCAGGATTGTGAGGAAGGAAGTCTGAAAACACAAGCTGGCACGAGTTTTGGGACCAAGAGCATGGCAGGTCCACTCTGCAGAGGCTGAATCGAGATCTCCTGCAGTGAGGTCAGGGCGAGTATCAGATGTTGCCTCAAGCTGGAGTTTGTGTCTATGACGGCCCTTACATGAAAAGGGTGGGGGCGTCATGAGGCCAGGGAGGTTTCCCTACACTGGGAGTTGTGAGCTGCTCCAAACTTCAAAGTTTCCTTCTTCAGGACAGTCGAGTACTATTGGATGGTCCCTTGATACCCCATACAGAAAGACTCGAGAGCAGGGGCCTAAGCATGGATGCCGAGAAACGCCAACTCACCTTCCCATTGCCTGGTCGAGACAAGGCACGCTCAATCTGCGGGCTCTTGGGTGAGATACCCAGAAGGCTGAGTTTAAATGGACTCTCCTGAGGATGAGTCATAATGTGGTTTAGGGGCCATGGAGACCTTGGAATGTGGCAGTAGCTAAGGGACTCTGCAGGATTCTCCAACCCAAAGGGCTTGACACAACTCCAACAAGGAAGCTTCCCAGGTGGAGATGAGAGATCTTCTGTCTGGTGCCTCAGGAAAGCCCCGTATGCTGGTCTTCGAACCCAGGCCTCTGAGGAGTGATACCTGGACACCAAAGCAAGAGTTCATAATAGGGCCTAGGGGCCTGTCTGGTTCAATCTTCTGTCTCTGCGGATATCTGTCTGTGTGTCTGCATGGAGGTAGTAGTTGCTCAGCTTGTGTCATAATGCCCCTATTTGTCCAGTGCGGCTTGCGGTAGTGGGATGTCCTTGGGGACCTTGAGGTTTCTACTATTTTGTAGAGTTGTGGCCAATGGAATGGGCAGTTTCTTAGGAGAGAGCAGGCACAGTTCTGTGGTGTGGCTCCAGAGACCCCATCCTGGAGGCCGTGTGGGCCATGGCTGTGCGTACAGACATCCAAAATCCCTAACTCAGTTCAGGTTTGGGGCCGAGGTTACGGCAGGCCTGATCTACAGTCCATGAGGGGAGCTCCTCTGGATATGAAAGAAGGGTGAGAGGGAGTCAGTCGCTCAGGCTTTTATCTCTGGATGTTTTGTCCACAATGGCCGTTTAATGTAGGAGTTGCCTCATGGGTCGTAGAAGTCTCCCTCTCTGGTAGTTTGTCCAGCCCCCAAGAGTTTGGGGTCATTCTGTGGGAAGGGAAGTGTCCTGTTTTCTGCTTCATGTGTCCCCCCAGTAGAGGGAATCTAGAGCATAGCAGTGGGTACTGACAACTGGAATACTCGCCCTCTGGTTAAGCCTGGGGGCCTATGGATATGACAAGCCCCATATGCAGGATCTTGGTCCAGCCACTGAGAGGCGTTACTTTAATACGGGACTCACGCTGCAGGTCACAATGCATGTCTGTGCCCTAGGCGGCCCTCAAGCACTGGCGTGGCCTTTCGGACAATGCAGAATTTCCCACATTGAACGTTGGACAACATGCCAACCACAAGGTTTCTGGCCATGGGGAAGGAGGAATTCTAATTTCTGCATCACGTTCACCCCTGGGCAGTGATTGGAGATAAGGTCTAGGTTCTGAAGCCTGAAAACCGAGGTTGGGAAGAGATGACGACCTACAGCCATAGCGGGTCCTATGTGACCATGTTGGGGCCAACTGTCTGGGTATCGTTTGGGATGTCTTGTCTCAGGCTGTGCCAGACAGGGCATTAATATACAGGGTAGGCTGTGTAATTGCTTTACAATCGAGTGGCATGTATTAGAAAATCATTTGGGGTTTCTTATTAGCAGCATAGGGCAAAGTTTTTCTTCTGGAGGGCAGGCAGAGTGCTGCATTGTGGCTTCGGAATTCTCAAAGTGGAGGGCTTGTGGGCCAGGAGAGTGAGGACGGAAGTCTGAGAACACAAGCTAGGCTTAGGTTTCGGGGCAAGGACATGGCAGGCACACTCTGCAGAGCTGAATTGACATCTCATGCTTCTGAAGTCAGGTCGAGGATCAGACTTTGGCTCAGGGTTGAGTTTCTGTTCATGTTGGCCCCTTAATGAAGGGGGGACATTATGAGCCCATGGGGGTTTTCCCACTATTGGAGTTGTGAGATGCTCCAAACTGCAAGGATTCCTTCTGTGGGACAATTAAGATTTGTTGGATGGCTCCAGGACGTCTTATAAGGTATTTTTCCAGAACAGGGTTCTAAGTATGGATGCCTGGGCAGCCAGCCTCACATTCCAATTGTCTCCTAGCAACAAGAAACGTTTGATCTGCTGGCTTGGGGTAGCAACAGAGGGGGCTGAGTTGAAATGGACTTTCCTGAGGATGGTCTTAATGTTGGTTTGAGTCCCTGGAGACCTTGGTATGGGGCAGTGGCACAGGGCCCTGAAGGATTCTCCTAACCAGAGGTTATGACAAAGCTCCAATGAGCAAGTTTCCATGGGGAGACGAGATTTGTTCTTATTGGTGCCTCAGGAAACCACCATATGCTGGTATTGGAAACGAGGCCTCTGAGGAGAGATGCCTAAAAACCAAAGCAATGGATCTGACTAGGGCCTAGGGGCCTGTCCGGTTCAATATTCTTCTCTGGGGACATCTGTTGTCTGAGTGGAGGTAGTTGCTCAGCTGGTTTGAGATCACCCCTGTTTGTCCTGGGCGGCCTACACTATTGGGATGGCCTCGGTGACTTTGGAGGTTTTTCCTAATTTGCAAGGTTGTGGCCAATGGAATGGGAAGAATTCCATTGAAAGGGAAGCACAGTCCTGAGGTGTCGCTCCAGGGACACAAGTGTGGAGCGTGTGTGGTCCAGGGCTATTTGGACAAAAGTCTGAAAACACAAACTCCACTTAGGTTGGGGGATGTAGGTATGGCCGGCCCGATCTATAGACCGTGAGGAGAACTCATCGGGATATGAACAAAGGGCGAATGTGAGGTGCTGGCTCATGCTTTTTTTTTTTTTTTTTTTTTTCTGGAAATCTGTCACCGATTGCCATGGAATGTCGGGGTGTCCTCATGGGCCATCGATGAGGCTCCTTTTCTGGGGATTTGACCTGATCCCAAGAGTTTGGGGTCATTCTGTGGGAAGGGAGGAGGCCTTTCTTGTTTTTTTGTTTACTTTTTTATTATTATTATTATTTTTTTACCTAAGGTAGACCACCAAAAGAGGGATTCCAGAGCAGAGACCTGGGGAGGGGCGACTGGACAACCAGACCTCTGGTTAACATTGGGACCTAAGAACATGGCAAGCCCCATATTTGTGCTCTTGGTCCAGACACTGAGAGGCCTTCCTTGAGGATAGGTCTCACACTGAGTTTCACAATGTGTTTTTGTGCCCAAGGAGCCCCTCAAGTCAGGGCGTGGCCTAATGTACCATGCTGGTTTCTCCTACACGGAACGTTGGACAATATGGCAACCACAAGTTTTCTGGCCATGGGGAAGAAGGAGTTCTAATTTCTGCAACACTTTCACTCCTGGACTGTGATTGGATTTAAGGTCTAGGTTCTGAAGCCTGAAAACTGAGGTTGGGAAGAGATGAAGACCTAAGGCCATGGTGTGTCTGATGTGCTCAGTGTTCGGCCAGCTGTTGAGTGTGGATTGGGAGGTGCAGGCTCAGGCTGTGGCAGACAGGGAATTAGTCCCCAGGCTAGACTGTATCATTGGGGTGCAGTCGAGTTTCGTGCAGGATGGTGCTCATTTGTGGTTACTGGGTAGCCCCAGAGGGCAACGTTTTTCTTCTGGAGGGAAGACACAGTGCCACATCGTGGCTCCAGAATTCCCAAACTGGAAGGCTTGTGGGCCAGGAGTGTGAGAAACAAATTCTGAGAACACAAGCCAGACTTAGATTTCGGGGTGAGGGGACGGCAGGCACCCTCTGCAGAGATGATTCGAGATCCCGTATGCCTGAAGACAGAGCTAGAATCAGACGTTGGCTTACGTCGGAGTTTCTGTCCATGACGGCCCCTTCATGAAGGGGACGGTGTCGCGAGGACATGGATGTTTTCCCACGATGGGAATTGTGAGATGCTCCAAACCGCAATGATTCCTTCTGTGGGACAGTCGAGACCTGTGGGATGGCTCCAGGACATCCCATAAGGAAGTTATCCAGAGCAGGGTTCTAAGGATCGATGCCTGGGCAGCCTGCCTCCCATTCCAATAGTCTCATAGCGCCAAGGCAAGTTCGCCTGCTGGATCTAGGGGAGCAACCGAGGCAGGTGTGTTGAAATGGGTGAGTTGAGGATGGGTCATAATGTGCATTTGTGTCGATGTAGACCTTGGAATGGGGTGCTTGATCCGGGGCCTTGAGGGATGTTCATAACCGGAGGTTTTGATGGCCTCTAAAGAGTACGTTTCCTATGTAGAGAAGAGAATTGTTTTGATGAGTGCCTAAGGAATCTCCCATATGCTGGTATTGGAAACCAGGCCTCTGAGGAGAGATGACTGGAAACAAAAGCAATCGAGATGATTAGGCCCTAGGTGCCTGTCCGGTTCAATCTCTTTCCTGAGGATACGTGTCTAAGGATCTGAGGGGATGTAGTTGCTCAGCTTGTGTCAGATCGCCCCTGTTTGTCCTGGGCAGCCTATAATATTGGGATGGCCTCAGGACTTTGGAGTTTCTCCTAATCTATAGGGTTGTGGCCAATGGAATGGGCAGAAATCCCCTGGAGAGGGCAAGCAGAGTTCTGAGTTTGGCTCTAGGGGCCCAGCCTTGAGGCTGTGTGGGCCAGGCCTGTGGGGACAAAAGTCTGAAAACACAAACTCCGCTTAGGATTGGGGACATAGGTATGGCACGCCCAATCTACAGACCATGATAACACTTAGGGATATGAAAAAGGGTGAGTTTGAGGTGCTTGCTCAGGTTTTGTCTCTGGATTTGTGTCAACAATGTGGGTGGAATGCTGGCGTGGCCTCATGGGTTGTAGATGGCTTTCCTTTTCTGAGGATTTGACCCAATCCCAAGAGTTTGGGTACATTCTGTGGGATGGGGGGAGTCTTTTCTGTTTTTTATTTTATTTTATTTTATATTTTATTTTATGTACCTCAAGTGTCCCAATAAAAGAGGGATTCCAGAGCAGAGTCCTTGGGAGGGTCAACTGGATATCCCCACCTCTGTTTAAGTTTGGGGGCCTAGGGGCATGGCAAGTCCAATAGGCGGGCTCTTGATTCAGACACTGAGAGGCCTTCCTTGAGGACAGGGCTCATGCTGAGGGTCACAATGCCTATTTGTGCCCAACAAGGCCCTCAAGCATGGGAAGTGCCTCATGGGCCACGCTGGATTCTCCTACACTGAACGTTGGAGAATATGCCAACCACAAGGTTTCCAGCCATGGCGAAGGAAGAGTTGTGATTTCTGCATCACGTTAACCCCTGGACAGTGATTGGAGTTTAGGTCTAGGTTCTGAAACCCGAAAACTGAGGTTGGGAAGAGATGAAGACCTAAGGACCTGATGGGTCCAATGAGCTCAGTGTGCGGCCAGCTGTTGAGCGTAGGTCTGGAGGTGTGGGCTCATGCTGTGTCAGACAAGGCATTAGACAGGGTAGACTGCATATTTGGGATGCAGTCGAGTGGTGTTCAGTTGATCCTTATTCGGGTTTCTAGGTAGCTCCATAAGGCAACGTTTTTCTTCTGGAGGGCAGGCAGTGTGCTGCATTGTGGCCCCAGTATTGCCAATCTGTAGGGCTTTTGGGGCAGGGGTGTGAGGACGGTAGTCTGAGAACACAAGCTAGGCTTAGTTTTGGGGGTGAGTGCACAGAAGGCACACTCTGCAGAGCTGAATCAAGATCTCATGCACCTGAAGTCAGGGCGAATATCAGACGTTTGCTCAGGTTGGAGTTTCTGTCCATGATGGCCCCTTTATAAAGTGGAGCGTCTCAAGAGGCCATGTAGATTTTCCCACAATGGGAGTTGTGAGATGCTCCAGACTGCAAAGATTCCTTCTGTGGGACACTTGAGACCTGTTGGATGGCTCTAGGATGTCCCATGTGGAACGACTCCAGAGTAGGGTTCTAAGGATGGATGCCTGGGCAGCCCGCCTCCCATTCTAGTTGTCTCCTAGTAACAAGGCAGGTTTGATCTGCAGGCCCTGGGGGAGAAACCAAGGGGGTTGAGTTGACATGGACTCTCCCGACAATAGATCATAATGTGGGTTTAAGTCCATGGAGACCTTGGAATGGGGCGCTTGATCCGGGGCCCTGAAAGATTCTCCTAAACAGAGGTTTTTATAGAGCTCCAAAGAGTACATTTCCTATGTGGAGATGAGATTTTTCTGATGAGTGCCTCAGTAATCCCCCGTATTCTGGTATTGGAAACCAGGCCTCTGAGGAGAGATGCCTGGAAACAAAAGCAATGGATCTGATTAGAGCCTAAGTGCCTGTCCAATTCAATCTTATTCTATGGGGATATCTGTCTCTGGGTCTGAGTGGAGGTAGTTTCCTAACTTGTGAAAGATCATCCCTGTTTGTCCTGGGCAGCCAACACTATTGGTATGGCCTCGGGGAGTTTGGAGGATTCTCCTAATCTATAGGGTTGTGGCCAATGGAAATGGCAGAATTCCAGTGAGAGGGAAGCCACAGTCCTGAGGTGTGTCTCCAGGGGCCCCAGCTTGGATGGTGTGTGGGCCAGGACTGTGGGGACAGAAGTCTGAAAACACAAACTCAGCTTAGGTTTGGTATGTATGAAGGCTTGATCTACAGACAGTAAGAATTTCCCGGGCTATGAACAAAGGGCGAGTATGTGGCGCTTGCTCAAGCTTTTGTCTCTGGATTTTGTGTCAACAGTGGCCGTGGAATGTCGGGGTGTCATCAAGGGCCATGGACAATTCTTTCTCTGGTGATTTGGCCTGATCCCAAGGGGTTGGGATCATTCTGTGGATGGGAAGAGTCCTTTCTGTATTTTTTTTTTTTTTTTACCTCAGGTGTTCCACCAAAGAGGGATTCCAGAGTAGAGCCCTGAGTAGGGGTGACTAGACATCTCGAACTCTGGTTGAGATTGCGGGACTAGGGGCTTGGCAAGCCCCATATGTGGGCTGTTGTTCCAGTGACTAAGAGGCTTTACATGAGGATAGGGCTCACGCTGAGGGTCACAATGTGTGTTTGTGCACATTGTGGCCCTCAGGTATAGGTGGGGCCTCATAGTCCATGCTGCTTTCTCCTACAATGAACATTGGACAACATGCCAACCACTAGGTTTCTTGCCAAGGCGAAGGAGAAGTTCTGATTCTTGCATCACGTTCACTCCTGAGCAGTGAGTGGAGATAAGGCCTAGGTTCTGAAGGTGAAAACTGAGGTTGGGTAGAGATGATGGCCTAAAGCCATTGTGGGTGTGATATGCTCTGTGTACGGCCAGCTGTCTGGGTGTTGAACTGGAGGTCTGCCCTCAGGCTGTGTCAGACAGGGCTTTAGTGCACAGGCTAGACTTATAATTGGGGTATGGTCGAGTGGCATGCAGGTTGTTACTCATTTGGCGTTTCCGGTTAGCCCTATAGGGCAACATTTTTCTTCTGGAGGGCAGGCAGAGTGCTGCATTGTGTCTCCAGAATTGCCAAACTGGAGGGGTGTGGCCAGGATTGTGAGGAAGGAAGTCTGAAAACACAAGCTAGCACGAGTTTTGGGGCCAAGAGCATGGCAGGGCCACTTTGCAAGGCTGAATCGAGATCTCCTGAAGGTGAGGTCAGGGCGAGTATCAGATGTTGCCTCAAGCTGGAGTTTGTGTCCATGACGGCCCCTTCCTGAAGGGGGTGGGGGCGTCATGAGTCCAGGGAGGTTTCCCTACGCTGGGAGTTGTGAGCTGCTCCAAACTTCAAAGTTTCCTTCTTCAGGACAGTCGAGTACTATTGGATGGTTCCAGGATGCCCCATACAGAAAGACTCGAGAGCAGGGGCCTAAGCATCGATGCCGAGAAACGCCAAATCACCTTCCCATTGCCTGGTCGAGACAAGGCACGCTCAATCTACGCGCTCTTGGGTGAGCTACCCAGAAGGCTGAGTTTAAATGGACTCTCCTGAGGATGAGTCATAATGTGGGTTGGTGGCCATGGAGACCTTCGAATGAGGCAGTAGCTAAGGGACTCTGCAGGATTCTCCAACCCGAAGGGCTTGACACAACTCCAACAAGGAAGCTTCCCATGTGGAGTTGAGAGGTCTTCTGTCTGGTGCCTCAGGAAAGCCCCGTATGCTGGTCTTCGAACCCAGGCCTCTGAGGAGTGATACCTGGACACCAAAGCAAGAGTTCATAATAGGGCCTAGGGTCCTGTCTGGTTCAATCTTCTGTCTCTGCGGATATCTGTCTGTGTGTCTGCATGGAGGTAGTATTTGCTCAGCTTGTGTCATAATGCCCCTATTTGTCCAGTGCGGCTTGCGGTAGAGGGATGTCCTTGGGGACCTTGAGGTTTCTACTATTTTGTAGAGTTGTGGCCAATGGAATGGGCAGTTTCTTAGGAGAGAGCAGGCACAGTTCTGTGGTGTGGCTCCAGAGACCCCATCCTGGAGGCTGTGTGGGCCATGGCTGTGCAGACAGACATCCAAAAACCCTAACTCAGCTCAGGTTTGGGGCCGAGGTTACGGCAGGCCTGATCTACAGTCCATGAGGGGAGTTCCTCTGGATATGAAAGAAGGGTGAGAGGGAGGCAGTCGCTCAGGCTATTGTCTCTGGATGTTTTGTCCACCATGGCCGTTTAATGTAGGAGTTGCCTCATGGGTCGTAGAAGTCTCCCTCTCTGGTAGTTTGTCCAGCCCCCAAGTGTTTGTGGTCATTCTGTGGGAAGGGAAGTGTCCTGTTTTCTGCCTCATGTTTCCCCCCAGTAGAGGGATTCTTGAGCATAGCAGTGGGTACTGACAATTGGAATACTCGCCCTCTGGTTAAGCCTGGGGGCCTATGGATATGACAAGCCCCATATGCAGGATCTTGGTCCAGCCACTGAGAGGCGTTACTTTAATACGGGACTCACGCTGCAGGTCACAATGCATGTCTGTGCCCTAGGCGGCCCTCAAGCACTGGCGTGGCCTTTCGGACAATGCAGGTTTTCCCACATTGAACGCTGGACAACATGCCAACCACAAGGTTTCTGGCCATGGGGAAGGAGGAATTCTAATTTCTGCATCACGTTCACCCCTGGGCAGTGATTGGAGATAAGGTCTAGGTTCTGAAGCCTGAAAACCAAGGTTGGGAAGAGATGACGACCTACAGCCATAGCGGGTCCAATGTGTCCAGGTTGGGGCCAGCTGTCTGGGTGTCATTGGGATGTCTTGTCTCAGGCTGTGCCAGACAGGGTATTAGAATACAGGGTGGGCTGTATAATTGCTTTACAATCGAGTGGCATGCATTAGAAAATCATTTGGGGTTTCTTATTAGCAGCATAGGGCAAAGTTTTTCTTCTGGAGGGCAGGCAGAGTGCGGCATTGTGGCTTTGGAATTCCCAATCTGGAGGGCTTGTGGGCCAGGAGAGTGAGGACGGAAGTCTGAGAACACAAGCTAGGCTTAGGTTTCGGGGCAAGGACATGGCAGGCACACTCTGCAGAGCTGAATTGAGATCTCATGCGTCTGAAGTCAGGTCGAGGTTCAGACTTTGGCTCAGGTTTGAGTTTCTGTCCATGTGGGCCCCTTCAGGAAGGGGGGGCATTATGAGGCCATGGGGGTTTTCCCACTATTGGAGTTGTGAGATGCTCCAAACCGCAAGGATTCCTTCTGTGGGACAATTAAGATTTGTTGGATGGCTCCAGGACGTCTTATAAGGTATTTTTCCAGAACAGGGTTCTAAGTATGGATGCCTGGGCAGCCAGCCTCACATTCCAATTGTCTCCTAGCAACAAGAAACGTTTGATCTGCTGGCTTGGGGTAGCAACAGAGGGGGCTGAGTTGAAATGGACTTTCCTGAGGATGGTCTTAATGTTGGTTTGAGTCCATGGAGACCTTGGTATGGGGCAGTGGCACCAGGGCCCTGAAGGATTCTCCTAACCAGAGGTTATGACAAAGCTCCAATGAGCAAGATTTCCATGGGGAGACGAGATTTGTTATTAATGGTGCCTCAGGAAACCACCATATGCTGTAATTGGAAACGAGGCCTCTGAAGAGAGATGCCTGGAAACCAAAGCAATGGATCTGACTAGGGCCTAGGGTCCTGTCCGGTTCAATATTCTTTTCTGGGGACATCTGTTGTCTGAGTGGAGGTAGTTGCTCAGCTGGTTTGAGATCACCCCTGTTTGTCCTGGGCGGCCTACACAATTGGGATGGCCTCGGTGACTTTGGAGGTTTTTCCTAATTTGCAAGGTTGTGGCCAATGGAATGGGAAGAATTCCCTTGAAAGGGAAGCACAGTCCTGAGGTGTGGCTCCAGGGACCCAAGTGTGGAGCGTGTGTGGTCCAGGGCTATTTGGACAAAAGTCTGAAAACACAAACTCCACTTAGGTTGGGGGATGTAGGTATGGCTGGCCCGATCTATAGACCGTGAGGAGAACTCTTCGGGATATGAACAAAGGGCGAATGTGAGGTGCTTGCTCATGCTTTTTTTTTTTTTTTCTGGAAATCTGTCATCGATTACCATGGAATGTCGGGGTGTCCTCATGGGCCATCGATGAGGCTCCCTTTCTGGGGATTTGACCTGATCCCAAGAGTTTGGGGTCATTCTGTAGGAAGGGAGGAGGCGTTTCTGGTTTTTTTGTTTATTTTTTGTTTATTTTTTTTTTTTTTTACCTCAGGTGGACCACCAAAATAGGGATTCCAGAGCAGAGACGTGGGTTGGGGCAACTGGACAACCAGCCCTCAGGTTAACATTGGGACCTAAGAACATGGCAATCCCCATACGTGGGCTCTTGGTCCAGACACTGAGAGGCCTTCCTTGAGGATAGGTCTCACACTGAGTTTCACAATGAGTTTTTGTGCCCAAGGAGCCCCTCAAGTCAGGGCGTGGCCTAATGTACCATGCTGGTTTCTCCTACACTGAACGTTGCACAATATGGCAACCACAAGTTTTCTGGCCATGGGGAAGATGGAGTTCTAATTTCTGCAACACTTTCACTCCTGGACTGTGATTGGATTTAAGGTCTAGGTTCTGAAGCCTGAAATCTGAGGTTGGGAAGAGATGAAGACCTAAGGCCATGGTGTGTCTGATGTGCTCAGTGTTCGGCCAGCTGTTGAGTGTGGGTTGGGAGGTGCAGGCTCAGGCTGTGGCAGACAGGGAATTAGTGCCCAGGCTAGACTGTATCATTGGGGTGCAGTCGAGTTTTGTGCAGGATGGTACTCATTTATGGTTACTGGGTAGCCCCAGAGGGCAACGTTTTTCTTCTGGAGGGAAGACACAGTGCCATATAGTGGCTCCACAATTCCCAAACTGGAAGGCTTGTGGGCCAGGAGTGTGAGGAAAAATTCTGAGAACACAAGCCAGACTTAGATTTCGGGGTGAGGGGACGGCAGGCACCCTCTGCAGAGATGATTCGAGATCCCTTATACCTGAAGACAGAGCTAGGATCAGACGTTGGCTTAGGTCGAAGTTTCTGTCCATGACGGCCCGTTCATGAAGGGGAGGGTGTCACGAGGACATGGAGGTTTTCCCACGATGGGAATTGTGAGATGCTCCAAACCGCAATGATTCCATCTGTGGGACAGTCGAGACCTGTTGGATGGCTCCAGGACATCCCATAAGGAAGTTATCCAGAGCAGGGTTCTAAGGATGGATGCCTGGGCAGCCTGCCTCCCATTCCAGGTGTCTCATAGCGCCAAGGCAAGTTCGATCTGCTGGATCTAGGGGAGCAACCGATGCGGGTGTGTTGAAATGGGTGAGTTGAGGATGGGTCATAATGTGCATTTGTGTCCATGTAGACCTTGGAATGGGGTACTTGAACCGGGGCCTTGAGGGATGTTCATAACCGGAGGTTTTGATCGAGCTCTAAAGAGTATGTTTCCTATGTAGAGAAGAGAATTGTTTTGATGAGTGCCTAAGGAATCTCCCATATGCTGGTATTGGAAAACAGGCCTCTGAGGAGAGATGACTGGAATCAAAAGCAATGGATCTGATTAGGGCCTAAGTGCCTGTCCAGTTCAATCTTATTCTATGGGGATATCTGTCTCTGGGTCTGAGTGGAGGTAGTTTCCTAACTTGTGAGAAATCATCCCTGTGTGTCCTGGGCAGCCAACATTATTCGGATGGCCTGGGGGAGTTTGGCGGATTCTCCTAATCTATTGGGTTGTGGCCAATGGAAATAGCAGAATTCCCCTGGAGAGGGAAGCCACAGTCCTGAGGTGTGGCTCCAGGGGCCCCAGCTTGGATGGTGTGTTGGCCAGGCCTGTGGGGACAGAAGTCTGAAAACACAAACTCAGCTTAGGTTTGGGGATGTATGTATGAAGGCTCGATCTACAGACCGTGAGAATTTTCCGGGCTATGAACAAAGGGCGAGTATGTGGCGCTTGCTCAGGCTTTTGTCTCTGGATTTTGTGTCAACGGTAGCCGTGGAATGTCGGAGTGTCCTCAAGGGCCATGGACAATTCTTTCACTGGTGATTTGGCCTGATCCCAAGTGGTTGGGATCATTCTGTGGATGGGAAGAGTCCTTTATGTATTTTTTTTTTTTACCTCAGTTCTCCCACCAAAGAGGGATTCCAGAGTAGAGCCCTGAGTAGGTGTGACTAGACATCTCTAACTCTGGTTGAGATTGGGGGACTAGGGGCTTGGCAAGCCCCATATGTGGGCTGTTGTTCCAGTCACTAATAGGCTTACATGAGGATAGGGCTCACGCTGAGGGTCACAATGTGTGTTTGTGCACATTGTGGCCCTCAGGGATAGGTGGGGCCTCATAGTCCATGCTGCTTTCTCCTACAATGAACATTGGACAACATGCCAACCACTAGGTTTCTTGCCAAGGCGAAGGAGAAGTTCTGATTCTTGCATCACGTTCACTCCTGAGCAGTGAGTGGAGATAAGGTCTAGGTTCTGAAGGTGAAAACTGAGGTTGGGTAGAGATGATGGCCTAAAGCCATTGTGGGTGTGATATGCTCTGTGTACGGCCAGCTGTCTGGGTGTTGGACTGGAGGTCTGCCCTCAGGCTGTGTCAGACAGGGCTTTAGTGCACATGCTAGACTGTATAATTGGGGTGTGGTCGAGTGGCATGCAGGTTGTTACTCATTTGGTGTTTCCGGTTAGCCCTATAGGGCAACATTTTTCTTCTGGAGGGCAGGCAGAGTGCTGCATTGTGTCTCCAGAATTTCCAAACTGGAGGGGTGTGGCCAGGATTGTGAGGAAGGAAGTCTGAAAACACAAGCTAGCACGAGTTTTGGGGCCAAGAGCATGGCAGGCCCACTCTGCAGAGGCTGAATCGAGATCTCCTGCAGGTGAGGTCAGGGCGAGTATCAGATGTTGCCTCAAGCTGGAGTTTGTGTCCATGACGGCCCCTTCCTGAAGGGGGTGGGGGCGTCATGAGGCCAGGGAGGTTTCCCTACGCTGGGAGTTGTGAGCTGCTCCAAACTTCAAAGTTTCCTTCTTCAGGACAGTCGAGTACTATTGGATGGTTCCAGGATGCCCCATACAGAAAGACTCGAGAGCAGGGGCCTAAGCATGGATGCCGAGACACGCCAACTCACCTTCCCATTGCCTGGTCGAGACAAGGCACGCTCAATCTACGCGCTCTTGGGTGAGCTACCCAGAAGGCTGAGTTTAAATGGACTCTCCTGAGGATGAGTCATAATGTGGGTTGGTGGCCATGGAGACCTTGGAATTTGGCAGTAGCTAAGGGACTCTGCAGGATTCTCCAACCCGAAGGGCTTGACACAACTCCAACAAGAAAGCTTCCCATGTGGAGATGAGAGGTCTACTGTCTGGTGCCTCAGGAAAGCCCCGTATGCTGGTCTTCGAACCCAGGCCTCTGAGGAGTGATACCTGGACACCAAAGCAAGAGTTCATAATAGGGCCTAGGGGCCTGTCTGGTTCAATCTTCTGTCTCTGCAGATATCTGTCTGTGTGTCTGCATGGAGGTAGTAGTTGCTCAGCTTGTGTCATAATGCCCCTATTTGTCCAGTTCGGCTTGCGGTAGTGGGATGTCCTTGGGGACCTTGAGGTTTCTACTATTTTGTAGAGTTGTGGCCAATGGAATGGGCAGTTTCTTAGGAGAGAACAGGCACAGTTCTGTGGTGTGGCTCCAGAGACCCCAGCCTGGAGGCTGTGTGGGCCATGGCTGTGCAGACAGACATCCAAAATCCCTAACTCAGCTCAGGTTTGGGACCGAGGTTACGGCAGGCCTGATCTACAGTCCATGAGGGGAGTTCCTCTGGATATGAAAGAAGGGTGAGAGGGAGGCAGTCGCTCAGGCTTTTGTCTCTGGATGTTTTGTCCACAATGGCCGTTTAATGTAGGAGTTGCCTCATGGGTCGTAGAAGTCTCCCTCTCTGGTAGTTTGTCCAGCCCCCAAGAGTTTGTGGTCATTCTGTGTGAAGGGAAGTGTCCTGTTCTCTGCTTCATGTGTCCCCCCAGTAGAGGGAATCTAGAGCATAGCAGTGGGTACTGACAACTGGAATACTCGCCCTCTGGTTAAGCCTGGGGGCCTATGGATATGACAAGCCCCATATGCAGGATCTTGGTCCAGCCACTGAAAGGCGTTACTTTAACACGGGACTCAAGCTGCAGGTCACAATGCATGTCTGTGCCCTAGGCGGCCCTCAAGCACTGGCGTGGCCTTTCGGACAATGCAGGTTTTCCCACATTGAACGTTGGACAATATGCCAACCACAAGGTTTCTGGCCATGGGGAAGGAGGAATTCTAATTTCTGCATCACGTTCACCCCTGGGCAGTGATTGGAGATAAGGTCTAGGTTCTGAAGCCTGAAATCGAGGTTGGGAAGAGATGACGACCTACAGCCATAGCGGGTCCAATGTGTCCAGGTTGGGGTCAGCTGTCTGGGTGTCGTTTGGGATGTCTTGTCTCAGGCTGTGCCAGACAGGGCATTAGAATACAGGGTGGGCTGTATAATTGCTTTACCATCGAGTGGCATGCATTAGAAAATCATTTGGGGTTTCTTATTAGCAGCATAGGGCAAAGTTTTTCTTCTGGAGGGCAGGCAGAGTGCTGCATTGTGGCTTTGGAATTCCCAAACTGGAGGGCTTGTGGGCCAGGACAGTGAGGACAGAAGCTGAGAACACAAGCTAGGCTTAGGTTTCGGGGCAAGGACATGGCAGGCACACTCTGCAGAGCTGAATTGAGATCTCATACGTCTGAAGTCAGTCGGGGTTCAGACTTACCTCAGGGTTGAGTTTCTGTCCATGTTGGCCCCTTCAAGAAGAGGGGGGATTATGAGGCCATGGGGGTTTTGCCACTATTGGAGTTGTGAGATGCTCCAAACCGCAAGGATTCCTTCTGTGGGACAATTAAGATTTGTTGGATGGCTCCAGGACGTCTTATAAGGAATTTTTCCAGAACAGCGTTCTAAGTATGGATGCCTGGGCAGCAGCCTCACATTCCAATTGTCTCCTAGCAACAAGAAACGTTTGATCTGCTGGCTTGTGTAGCAACAGAGGGGGCTGAGTTGAAATGGACTTTCCTGAGGATGGTCTTAATGTTGGTTTGAGTCCATGGAGACCTTGGTATGGGGCAGTGGCACCAGGGCCCTTAAGGATTCTCTTAACCAGAGGTTATGACAAAGCTCCAATGAGCAAGTTTTCCATGGGGAGACGAGATTTGTTCTTATTGGTGCCTCAGGAAACCACCATATGCTGGTATTGGAAACGAGGCCTCTGAGGAGAGATGCCTGGAAACCAAAGCAATGGATCTGATTAGGGCCTAGGGTCCTGTCCGGTTCAATATTCTTCTCTGGGGACATCTGTTGTCTGAGTGGAGGTAGTTGCTCAGCTGGTTTGAGATCACCCCTGTTTGTCCTGGGCGGCCTACACTATTGGGATGGCGTCAGTGACTTTGGAGGTTTTTCCTAATTTGCAAGGTTGTGGCCAATGGAATGGGAAGAATTCCCTTGAAAGGGAAGCACAGTCCTGAGGTGTGGCTCCAGGGACCCAAGTGTGGAGCGTGTGTGGTCCAGGGCTATTTGGACAAAAGTCTGAAAACACAAACTCCACTTAGGTTGGAGGATGTATGTATGGCCGGCCCGATCTATAGACCGTGAGGAGAACTCTTCGGGATATGAACAAAGGGCGAATGTGAGGAGCTTGCTCATGCTTTTTTTTTTTTTTTTTTTTTTTCTGGAAATGTATCACCGATTGCCATGAAATGTCGGGGTGTCCTCATGGGCCATCGATGAGGCTCCCTTTCTGGGGATTTAACCCGATCCCAAGGGTTTGGGGTCATTCTGTTGGAAGGGAGGAGCCTTTCTGGTTTTTTTGTTTATTTATTTTTGTTTATTTGTTTTTTTTTTTTTACCTCAGGTGGACCACCAAATGATGGATTCCAGAGCAGAGTCGTGGGTGGGGGCAACTGGACAACCAGACCTCTGGTTAACATTGGGACCTAAGAACATGGCAAGCCCCATATGTGGGCTCTTGGTCCAGACACTGAGAGGCTTTCCTTGAGGATAGGTCTCACACTGAGTTTCACAATGTGTTTTTGAGCCCAAGGAGCCCATCAAGGTAGGGCGTGGCCTAATGTACCATGCTGGTTTCTCCTACACTGAACATTGCACAATATGGCAACCACAAGTTTTCTGGCCATGGGGAAGAAGGAGTTCTAATTTCTGCAACACTTTCACTCCTGGACTGTGATTGGATTTAAGGTCTAGGTTCTGAAGCCTGAAAACCGAGTTTGGGAAGAGATGACGACCTACAGCCATAGCGGGTCCTATGTGTCCAGGTTGGGGCCAGCTGTCTGGGTGTCGTTTGGGATATCTTGTCTCAGGCTGTGCCAGACAGGGCATTAGTATACAGGGTAGGCTGTATAATTGCTTTACCATCGAGTGACATGCATTAGAAAATCATTTGGGGTTTCTTATTAGCAGCATAGGGCAAAGTTTTTCTTCTGGAGGGCAGGCAGAGTGCTGCATTGTGGCTTCGGAATTCCCAAACTGGAGGGCTTGTGGGCCAGGAGAGTGAGGACGGAAGCTGAGAACACAAGCTGGGCTTAGGTTTCGGGGCAAGGGCATGGCAGGCACACTCTGCAGAGCTGAATTGAGATCTCATGCGTCTGAAGTTAGGTCGAGGATCAGACTTTGGCTCAGGTTTGCGTTTCTTTCCATTTTGGCCCCTTCAAGAAGAGGGGGGATTATGAGGCCATGGGGGTTTTGCCACTATTGGAGTTGTGAGGTGCTCCAAACCGCAAGGTTTCCTTCTGTGGGACAATTAAGATTTGTTGGATGGCTCCAGGACGTCCTATAAGGTATTTTTCCAGAACAGGGTTCTACGTATAGATGCCTGGGCAGCAGCCTCACATTCCAATTGTCTCCTAGCAACAAGAAACGTTTGATCTGCTGGCTTGGGGTAGCAACAGAGGGGGCTGAGTTGAATGGACTTTCCTGAGGATGGCCTTAATGTTGGTTTGAGTCCATGGAGACCTTGGTATGGGGCAGTGGCACCAGGGCCCTGAAGGATTCTCCTAACCAGAGGTTATGACAAAGCTCCAATGAGCAAGTTTTCCATGGGGAGACGAGATTTGTTCTTATTGGTGCCTCAGGAAACCACCATATGCTGGTATTGGAAACGAGGCCTCTGAGGAGAGATGCCTGGAAACCAAAGCAATGGATTTGATTAGGGCCTACAGGCCTGTCCGGTTCAATATTTTTTCTGGGGACATCTGTTGTCTGAGTGGAGGTAGTTGCTCAGCTGGTTTGAGATCACCCCTGTTTGTCCTGGTCGGCCTAAACTATTGGGATGGCCTCGGTGACTTTGGAGGTTTTTTCTTTTTTGCAAGGTTGTGGCCAATGGAATGGGAAGAATTCCCTTGAAAGGGAAGCACAGTCCTGAGGTGTGGCTCCAGGGACCCAAGTGTGGAGCGTGTGTGGTCCAGGGCTATTTGGACAAAAGTCTGAAAACACAAACTCCACTTAGGTTGGGGGATGTAGGTATGTCCGGCCCGATCTATAGACCGTGAGGAGACCTCTTCGGGATATGAACAAAGGGCGAATGTGATGTGCATGCTCATGCTTTTTTTTTTTTTCTGGAAATGTGTCACCGATTGCCATTGAATGTCGGGGGATCCTCATGGGCCATCGATGAGGCTCCCTTTCTGGGGATTTGACCCGATCCCAAGAGTTTGGGTCATTCTGTCAGAAGGGAGGAGGTCTTTCTGTTTTTTGTTTTTTTGTTGTTTTTTTTTTTTTTTACCTCAGGTGGACCACCAAAAGAGGCATTCCAGAGCAGAGTCGTGGGTGGGGGCAACTGGACAACCAGATCTCTGGTTAAAATTGGGACCTAAGAACATGGCAAGCCCCATATTTGGGCTCTTGGTCCAGACACTGAGAGGCCTTCCTTGAGGATAGGTCTCACACTGAGTTTCACAATGTGTTTTTGTGCCCAAGGAGCCCCTCAAGTCAGGGCGTGGCCTAATGTACCATGCTGGTTTCTCCTACACTGAACGTTGCACAATATGGCAACCACAAGTTTTCTGGCCATGGGGAAGAAGGAGTTCTAATTTCTGCAACAATTTCACTCCTGGACTCTGATTGGATTTAAGGTCTAGGTTCTGAAGCCTGAAAACTGAGGTTGGGAAGAGATGAAGCCCTAAGGCCATGGTGTGTCTGATGTGCTCAGTGTTCGGCCAGCTGTTGAGTGTGGGTTGGGAGGTGCAGGCTCAGGCTGTGGCAGACAGCGAATTAGTGTCCAGGCTAGACTGTATCATTGGGGTGCAGTCGAGTTTCGTGCAGGATGGTACTCATTTGTGGTTACTGGGTAGCCCCAGAGGGCAACGTTTTTCTTCTGGAGGGAAGACACAGTGTCACATACTGGCTCCAGAATTCCCAAACTGGAAGGCTTGTGGGCCAAGAGTGTGAGGAATAAATACTGAGAACACAAGCCAGACTTATATTTCGGGGTGAGGGCACGGCAGGCACCCTCTGCAGAGATGATTCGAGTTCCCTTATACCTGAAGACAGAGCTAGGATCAGACGTTGGCTTAGGTCGGAGTTTCTGTCCATGACGGCAACTTCATGAATGGGAGGGTGTCATGAAGACATGGAGGTTTTCCCACGATTTGAATTGTGAGATGCTCCAAACCGCCATGATTCCTTCTGTGGGACAGGTGAGACCGGTGGATGGCTCCAGGACATCCCATAAGGAAGTTATCCAGAGCAGGGTTCTAAGGATGGATGCCTGGGCACCCTGCCTCCCATTCCAGGTGTCTTATAGATCCAAGGCAAGTTCGATCTGCCTGATCTAGTGGAGCAACCGATCGGGTGTGTTGAAATGGGTGAGTTGAGGATGGGTCATAATGTGCATTTGTGTCCATGGAGACCTTGGAATGGGGTCTTGATCCGGGTCCTTGAGGGATGTTCATAACCGGAGGTTTTGATGGAGCTCTAAAGGGTATGTTTCCTATGTAGAGAAGAGAATTGTTTTGATGAGTGCCTAAGGAATCTCCCATATGCTGGTATTGGAAAACAGGCCTCTGAGGAGAGATGACTGGAAACAAAAGCAATGGATATGATTAGAGCCTAGGTGCCTGTCCGGTTCAATCTCTTTGCTGGGGATACGTGTCTAAGTATCTGAGGTGAGGTAGTTGCTCAGATTGTGTCAGATCGCCCCTGTTTGTCCTGGGCGACCTATAATATTGGAATGGCCTCGGGACTTTGGAGTTTCTCCTAATCTATAGGGTTGTGGTCAATGGAATGGGCAGAAATCCCCTGGAGAGGGCAGGCAAAGTTCTGAGTTTGGCTCTAGGGGCCCAACCTTGAGCGTGTGTGGGCCAGGCCTGTGGAGAAAAAATCTGAAAACACAAACTCCGCTTAGGATTGGGGACATAGGTATGGCACGCCCAATCTACAGACCGTGATAACACTTCAGGATATGAAAAAGTGTGAGTTTGAGGTGCTTGCTCAGATTTTGTCTCTGGGTTTGTGTCAACAATGTGGGTGGAATGCTGGCGTGGCCTCATGGGTTGTGGACGGCTTTCCTTCTCTGAGGATTTGACCCAATCCCAATAGTTTGTGTATGTTCTGTGGGATGGGAGGAGTCCTTTCTTTTTTTTTATTTTATATAATTTTATTTTTTGTACCTCATGTGTCCCAATAAAGGAGGGATTCCAGAGCAGAGTCCTCGGGAGGGACAACTGAACAACCTCACCTCTGTTTTAGTTTGGGGGCCTAGGGGCATGGCAAGTCCAATATGTGGGCTCTTGATTCAGACACTGAGAGGCCTTCCTTGAGGACAGGGCTCATGCTGAGGGTCACAATGCCTATTTGTGCCAACAAGGCCCTCAAGCATGGGAAGGGCCTCATAGGCCACGCTGGATTCTCCGACACTGAACGTTGGAGAATATGCCAACCACAAGGTTTCTGGCCATGGCGAAGGAAGAGTTGTGACTTCTGCATCACGTTCACCCCTGGACAGTGTTTGGAGTTTAGGTCTAGGTTCTGAAACCCGAAAACCGAGGTTGGGAAGAGATGAAGACCTAAGGACCTGTTGGGTCCAATGAGCTCAGTGTGCGGCCAGCTGTTGAGCGTAGGTCTGGAGGTGTGGGCTCATGCTGTGTCAGACAAGGCATTAGACAGGGTAGACTGAATATTTGGGGTGCAGTCGAGTGGCGTTCAATTGATCCTCATTCGGGTCTCTAGGTAGTTCCATAAGACAACGTTTTTTCTCTGGGAGAGCAGGCAGAGTGCTGCATTGTGGCCCCAGTATTGCCAAACTGTAGGGCTTTTGGGCCAGGGGTGTGAGGACGGTAGTCTGAGAACACAAGCTAGGCTTAGTTTTTGGGGTGAGGGCACAGAAGGCACACTCTGCAGAGCTGAATCATGATCTCATGCACCTGACGTCAGGGCGAATATCAGACGTTTGCTCAGGTTGGAGTTTCTGTCCATGATGGCCACTTTATAAAGTGGAGCGTCTCAAGAGGCCATGTAGATTTTCCCACAATGGGAGTTCTGAGATGCTCCAGACTGCAAAGATTCCTTCTGTGGGACACTTGAGACCTGTTGGATGGCTCTAGGATGTCCCATATGGAATGACTCCAGAGTAGGGTTCTAAGGATTGACGCCTAGGCAGCCCACCTCCCATTCTAGTTGTCTCCTAGCGACAAGGCAGGTTTGATCTGCAGGCCCTGGGGGAGAAACCAAGGGGGTTGAGTTGACATGGACTCTCCCGAGGATAGATCATAATGTGGGTTTAAGTCCATGGAGACCTTGGAATGGGGCGCTTGATCCGGGGCCCTGAAAGATTCTCCTAAACAGAGGTTTTTATAGAGCTCCAAAGAGTACATTTCCTATGTGGAGACGAGATTTTTCTGATGAGTGCCTCAGTAATCCCCCTATGCTGGTATTGGAAACCAGGCCTCTGAGGAGAGATGCCTGGAAACAAAAGCAATGGATCTGATTAGGGCCTAAGTGCCTGTCCAGTTCAATCTTATTCTATGGGGATATCTGTCTCTGGGTCTGAGTGGAGGTAGTTTCCTAAATTGTGAAAGATCATCCCTGTTTGTCCTGGGCAGCCAACACTATTCGGATGGCCTCGGGGAGCTTGGAGGTTTCTCCTAATCTATAAGGTTGTGGCCAATGGAAATGGCAGAATTCCCCTGGAGAGGGAAGCCACAGTCCTGAGGTGTGGCTCCAGGGGCCCCAGCTTGGATGGTGTGTGGGCCAGGACTGTGGGGACAGAAGTCTGAAAACACAAACTCAGCTTAGGTTTGGGGATGTATGTATGAAGGCTCGATCTACAGAACGTGAGAATTTTCCGGGCTATGAACAAAGGGCGAGTATGTGGCGCTTGCTCAGGCTTGTCTCTGGATTTTGTGTCAACGGTGGCCGTGGAATGTCGGGGTGTCCTCAAGGGCCATGGACAATTCTTTCTCTGGTGATTTGGCCTGATCCCAAGGGGTTGGGATCATTCTGTGGATGGGAAAAGTCCTTTCTGTATTTTTTTTTTTTTACCTCAGGTGTCCCACCAAAGAGGGATTCCAGAGCAGAGCCCTGAGTCGGGTCACTAGACATCTCGAACTGTGGTTGAGATTGGGTGACTAGGGGCTTGGCAAGCCCCATATGTCGGCTGTTGTTCCAGTCACTAAGAGGCTTCACATGAGAATAGGGCTCACGCTGAGGGTCACAATATGTGTTTGTGCAAATTGTGGCCCTCAGGGATAGGTGGGACCTCATAGTCCATGCTGCTTTCTCCTACAATGAACGTTGGACAACATGCCAACCACAAGGTTTCTTGCCATGGCGAAGGAGAAGTTCTGATTCTTGCATCACGTTCACTCCTGAGCAGTGAGTGTAGATAAGGTCTAGGTTATGAAGGTGAAAATTGAGGTTGGGTAGAGATGATGGCCTAAAGCCATTGTGGGTATGATATGCTCAGTGTACGGCCAGCTGTCCTGGTGTTGGACTGGAGGTCTGCCCTCAGGCTGTGTCAGACAGGGCTTTAGTGCACAGGCTAGACTGTATAATTGGGGTATGGTCGAGTGGCATGCAGGTTGTTACTCATTTGGCGTTTCTGGTTAGCCCTATAGGGCAACATTTTTCTTCTGGAGGCCAGGCAGAGTGCTGCATTGTGTCTCCAGAATTTCCAAACTGGAGGGGTGTGGCCAGGATTCTGAGGACGGAAGTCTGAGAACACAAGTTAGGCTTAGGTTTCAGGGCGAGGGCCCAGCAGGCACACTCTCAAGTGCTGAATCGAGATCTCATGCTTCTGAATTCAGGGCGAGGATCAGACTTTGGCTTAGGATGGAGTTTCTGTCCATGATGGCCCATTTATGAAGGTGTGGGGCATCATAAGGAAATGGAGGTTTTCTCACAGTGTTATTGTGTGATGCTTCAAACCACAAGGATTCATTCTGCGAGACAGTCAAGACAGGTTGGTTGGATTCAAGACGTCCCATAAAGAAGTTCTCCAGAGCTGGGTTCTAAGGATGGATGCCTGGGCAGCCCGCCTCCCATTCTAACTGTCTCCTAGTGACAAGGAAGGTTTGATCTGCTGGCTCTGGGTGAGCAGCCGAGTGGGCTGATTTGAAATGGACTCTCCTGAGAATGGTTCATAATGTAAGTTTGTGTCCTTGGAGACCTTGGGATTGGGCCATGGTGCCGGCGCCCTGAAGGATCCTCCTAACCTGAGGTATTGACACAGCTCCAAAGAGCAAGTTTCCCATGTGGAGATGAGATCTGTTCTGATTGTTTCCTTAGGAAACCCCCATATTCTGATATTGGAAACCAGGCCTCTGAGGAGAGATACCTAGAAACCAAAGCAATGCATCAGAAGTTGGCTCAGGTTGGAGTTTCTGTCTATGATGGCCCCTTTATAAAGGGGAGCATCTCATGAGGCCATGTAGGTTTTCCCACGATAGGAGTTGTGAGATGCTCCAATCTGCAAGGATTCCTTCTGTGGGACAGTCAAGACCTGTTGGAAGGCTCCAGGACATCCCATATGGAACGGCGCCAGAGCAGGATTCCATGGATGGATGCCTAGAGAGTCTGCTTTGCATTCCAGTTGTCTCCTAGCGACAAGGCAGGTTTGATATTCTGCCTCTGGGGGAGTAATCGACGGGGCTGAGTTGAAATGTACTCTCCTGCCGAATGGTCATAATGCGGGTATGTGTCATGGAGACCTTGGAATAGGGCGGTTGCTCCGGCTACCTGAAGGTTTCTCCTAACTGGAGGCTTTTACAGAGCTCCAAAGGATAAGTTTCCCATGTGAAGACAAGATTTGTTCTGATTGGTATCTCTGGAATCCCCCATATGCTGGTATTGGAAAACAGGCCTCTGAGGAGAGATGCTTAGAAAAAAAAAAGCAATGGAACCAATTACATTCTAGGGGCCAGTCCAGTTTAATCTTCTTCTCTTGGGTTATCTGTCTACGGGTGAGTTGACGTCGTTGCTCAGCTTGTGAGAGATCGCCCCTCTTTGTCCTGGGTGGCCTACACTATTGGAATGGCCTCTGGGACTTTGGAGGTTTCTCCTTATCTGTAGGGTTGTGGCCAATGGAATGGGAAGAATTTCCTTGGAGAGGGCAGGCACAGTCCTGAGGTGTGGCTCCAGGGGCCTCAGTCTGGAGGGTGTGTGGGACAGGGATGTCAGGATAGAAGTCTGAAAACACAAACTCGGCTTAGGTTTGGGGACGTAGGTATGGCAGGCCCAATCTACAGACTATGAGGAGAATTTTTTGGGCTATGACCTAATGGTGAGTGTGAACGCTTGCTGAAGCTTATGTCTCTGGATTTTGTGTCAATAGTGGCCGTGGAATGTCGGGCTGGCCTCATGGGCCATGGACGAGTCTTTCTCTCTGGACCCCAATCACTTGGGATGGCCCAATCCCAAGTGATTGGGGTCATTCTGTGAGTGGGAGGAGTCCTTTCTGTGTTTATTTACCTCAAATGTCCCACCAAAGAGGGATTCCAGAGCAGAGCCCTGAGTAGGGGTGACTAGATGTCTCTACCTCTGGTTAAGATTGGGTGACTTGGGGCATGGCAGGCCCCATATGCGGGCTCATGGTCCAGCCACTGAGAGGCTTTACTTGAGGACAGGGCTCAAACTGAGGGTCCCAATGTGTGTTTGAGCCCACCGCAGCTCTTAAGCATAGGCAGGGCCTCAGGGACCCTACACTACCCTCAGGGGCCCTACTACTGCCCCTGTAGGCCCTACAGGGGTCCTACACTGAACGTTGGACAAGATGCCAACCACAAGATTCTGGCGAGAGGGAAGGAGGAGTTCTGATTTCTGCATCACGTTTACCCATGGGAAGTGAGTAGAGATAAGGTCTAGGATTCTGTAGCCTGAAAACCGAAGTTGGAAAGAGATGGCGACCTAAGGCCATGGCGGTTCAGATGTTCTCAGTGTACTGCAAGCTGTCTGGGTGTCGGTTGGGAATTCAGGCCTCAGGTTCTGTCAGAAAGGGCATTAGTGCACAGGCTAGACTATATAATTGGTGTACAGTTGAGTGACGTGCAGGTTTATCCTCATTGGAGGTTTCTGGGTAGACCCATAGGGCAATATTTTTCTTCTAGAGGGCAGGCAGAGTGCAGCACTGTGTCATCGGAAATCCCAAAATAGAGGGCGTGTGGTCCAGGAGAGTGAGGACGGAAGTCGGAGAACACTAGCTACGCTTAGGTTTTGGGGTGAGGGCACAGCAGGTACACTCTGAAGAGCTGAATCAAGATCTCGTGCATCTGAAGTCAAGGCGAAGATCAGCTGTTGGCTCAGGTTGGAGTTTCTTTCCATGATCTGCCTTCATGAAGATTGGGGGCATCATGTGACCTTGGAAGCTTTCCATGATATGAGTTGTTAGGTGGTCCATGCACAAGGACTCCTGTGGGACAGTCGAGACCTGTTGGATGGCTCAAGGATGTCCCATAAGGAATGACGCAAGAGCAGGGTTCTAAGGATGGATGCCTGAAGAGCCCAACTCGCATTTCAATTGTCTCCTAGCGATAAGGCAGGTTCAATCTGCTGGCTCTGGAGTAGCAACCGAGGGGGTTTAGTTGAAATGGACTCTCCTGAGGATGGGTCATAATTTGGGATTGTGTCCATGGAGATATTCAAATGGGGCAGTGGCTCCAGTGACCTGAAGTTTTCTCCTAACTGGAGGTTATGACACAGCTCCATAGAGCAAGATTCCCATGTGGAGACGAGATTTTTTCTGATAGGTAGCTCTGGAAACCCCCTTATGCTGGTATTGGAATCCAGGCCTCTGAGGAGAGATGCCTGAAAACAAAAGCAATGGATCCAATTAGGGCCTAGGTGCCTGTCTTGTTCAATATTCTTTTCTATGGATATCTGTCTAAGGTTCTGATTGGAGGTAGTGGCTCAGCTTGTGCCAGAGGGTCCCTGTATGTCCAGGACATCCTACACTATTGGGATGACCTCAGAGATTTTGGATGATTCTCCTAATCTGTCAGGTTGTGCCACATGAATGAGCAGAATTCCCTTGGAGAGGGCAGGCACAGTCCTGAGGTGTGGCTCCATGGGGCCCAGCCTTTAGAATGTGTGGGTGAGGACAATGGAGACAGAAGTCTGAAAACACAAACTCGGCTTAGGTTTGGGGACATAGGTATGGCAGGCCCGATCTACAGACCTTGAGAATTTTGGGGGCTCTGAACAAAGGGCAAGTGTGTGGCGCTTTTTCAGGTTTTTGTCTCCGGATTTTGTGTCAATGGTGGCCGTGGAATGTCAGGCTGGCCTCATCGACCATGGACGAGTATTTCTCTCTGTGGATTTGGCCAGATTCCAAGTGTTTGGGGTCATTCTTTGGATGGTAGGAGTCCTTACTTTTTTTTTTTTTCTTTATCTTGGTTTTTTTTTTTTTTTTTTTTTTTTTTTTTTTTTTTACCTTATGTGTCCCACCAAAGAGGGATTCCAGAAAAGAGCTCTGAATAAGGTTGACTAGACTTCTCAAGCTCTGGCTAGGATTGGGGGAGTAGGGGCATGGCAAGTCCCATATGCAGGCTCTTGGTCCAGCCCCGGAGAGGCTTTACTTGAGGCCAGGGTTCATGCTTAGGGTCCTAATGTGTGTTTGTGCCCATCGCAGCCCTCAAGCATGTCTGAGGCCTCATGGGCCATGCTGGGTTCTCATATACTGAACGTTGGACAACATGCCAACCACAAGGTTTCTGGTCATGGGGAAGGTGAAGTTCTGATTTCTGCATCATGTACATCACTTAGTTGTGAGTGGAGATAATGTCTAGGTTCTGAAGCCTGAAGACCAAGGTTGGGAAGAGATGATGACCTAAGGCCATGGCATGTTCGATGTGTTCAGTGTGAGGCCAGGTGTCTGGGTGTCGGTCACGAGGTCTGGGGTCAGGCTGTGTCAGACAGGGCATTAGTGCCCAGGCTAGACTGTATAATTGGGGTACAGTCTAGAGAATTGCAGGTTGATCCTCATTTGATGTTTCTGGGTAGACCCCTAGGGCAAAGTCTCTCTTCTGGAGGGCAGGCAGAGTGCTGAATTTTGTCTCCAGAATTCCCAAAGTGGAAGGCTTGTGGGCCAGGAGTGTGAGGATGGAAGTCTGAGAACGTGAGCTGGCTTAGGTTTTGGGGCGAGGGCAAGGCAGGCACACTCTGCAGAGCTGAATTGAGATCTCATGCATCTGAAGTCAGGGCGAGGATCAGACGGGAGTTTCTGTCCATGATGTCCTCTACCTGAAGGTGGAGGCATCACGAGGCCATGGAGGTTTTCCCACGGTGCGAGTGTGTGATGCTGCAAACCACAAGGATTCCTTCTGCAGGACAGTTGAGACCTGTTGAATGGATCAAGGACACCCCATTAGGAATTTTTCCAGAGCAGAGTTCTAACAACGGATACCTGGGCAACGAACTCGCATTCCAATTGTCTCCTAGTGACAAAGCAGGTTTGATCTGCTGGCACTGGGTGAGCAACCGCCAGGTTTGAGTTGAAATGGACTCTCCTGAGGATGGGTCATAATGTGGGATTGTGTCCATTGAGACATTGGAATGGGGCGGTGGCTCCAGTGACGTGAAATTTTCTCCTAACTGGAGGTTTTGACACAGTTCCATATAGCATGATTCCCATGTGGCATGCGATTTGTTCTGATTGGTAGCGCCAGAAACCCCCATGTGCTGGTATTGGAATCCAGGCCTCTGAGGAGAGATACGTGAAAACAAAAGCAATGGATCCGTTTAGGGCCTAGGTGCCTGTCCTGTTCAATCTTCTTTTCTATGGATATCTATCTACAGGTCTGATTGGAGGTAGTGGCTCAGCTTGTGGCAGATGGTCCCTGTTTGTCCCGGACATCCTACAATATTGGGATGGCCTCGGGGACTTCGGATGTTTCTCCTAATCTGTCAGGTTGTGCCAAAGGAATAAGCAGAATTCCCATGGAGAGGGCAGGCACAGTCCTGAGGTGTGGCTCCATGGGGCCTAGCCTTGAGGGTGTGTGGGCCAGGAAAATGGAGACAGAGGTCTGAAAACACAAACGTGGCTTAGGTTTGGGGACATAGGTATGGCAGGCCCGATCTACAGACCTTGAGAATTTTGGGGGCTCTGAACAAAGGGCAAGTGTGTGGCGCTTTTTCAGGTTTTTGTCTCCGGATTTTGTGTCAATGGTGGCCGTGGAATGTCAGGATGGCCTCATCAGCCATGGACGAGTATTTCTCTCTGTGAATTTGGCCCAATTCCAAGTGTTTGTGGTCATTCTTTGGACGGTAGGAGTCCTTTCTCTATTTTTTTTTTAACCTCATGTGTCCCACCAAGGAGGGATTCTAGAGAAGAGATCTGAGTAGGGGTGACTAGACTTCTCAAGCACTGGTTAAGGCTTGGGGAGTAGGGGCATGGTAATCTCCATATGTGGGCTCTTGGTCCAGCCCCGGAGAGGCTTTACTTGAGGCCAGGGATCATGCTTAGGATCCTAATGTGTGTTTGTGCCCATCGCAGCCCTCAAGCATGTTTGAGGCCTCATGGGCCATGCTGGTTTCTCCTACACTGCACGTTGGACAACATGCCAACCACAGGGTTTCTGGTCATGGGGTAGGAGGAGTTCTGATTTCTGCATCACGTACACGGCATGGCAGTGAGTAGAGATAAGGTCTAGATTCTGAAGCCTGAAAACTGAGGTGGTAAGAGATGACGACCTAAGGCCATGGTGGGTCCGATGCACTTAGTGTGTGGCCAGATGTCTGTGTCCATCATGAGGTCTGGGCTCAGGCTGTGTCAGGCAGGGCATTAGTCCCCAGGCTAGACTGTATAATTGGGGTACAGTCGAGTGATGTGAAGGTTGGTCCTCATTTGGGGTTTCTGGTTGGCCCCATAGGGCAAAGATTTTCTTCTGGAGGGCAGGCAGAGTGCTGCATTCTGGCTCCAGAATTGCCAACTTCAGGGCTTGTGGGCCAGGTGTTTTAGGACAGAAGTCTGAGAACACAAGTTCAGCTTTGAATTCGCAGCGGTGACATGGAAGGCACACTCTACAGACCTGAAATGAGATCTCGTGCATCTGAAGTCAGGGCGAGGATCAGATGTTGGCTTAGGTTGGAGTTTCTGTACATGATGTCCCCTTCATGAAGGTGGGGGGGGGGCATCAGGAAACCATGGAAGATTTCCAACTTTGTGAGTGTGTGATGCTCCAAACCACAAGGATTCCGTCAGCGGGACAGTCACGACATTTTGGATGGATCAAGGACGTCCCATAAGAAATGCTCCAAAGCACAGTTCTAATGATGGATGCCTGGGCAGTCCAACTTGCATTCCAGTTGTGTCCTAGTGAAAAGGAGGATTTTATCTGCTGTCACTGGGGGAACAACCGAGGGGGCTGAATTGAAATGGAATCTCATGAGGATCAGTCGATGTGGATTTGTGTCCATGGATCCCTTGGAATGGGGCAGTGGCTCTGTTGCCCTGAAGAATTCTCCTAACCTGAGGTTTTGATGCAGCTCCAAAGAGCAAGTTTCCCATGTAGAGACGAGATTTGTTCTGAAACCCCCTCAACCTGGTATTGGAAACCAAGCATCTGGGGAACAATGCCTGGAATCCAAAGCAATGGATCTGATTACGGTCTAGGGGCCTGTCCTTTTCAATATTCTCCTCTGAGTGTCTCTGTCTAAGATTCAGAATGGAGGTCACTGCTCAGCTTGTGTCAGATCACCCATGTTTGTTGGGGGAGGCCAACACTATTGGACTGGTCTTGGGAATTGGAGGTTTCTCCTAATCTGTAAGGTTGTGGCAAATGAAACGGGCAGAGTTCCCTTGGAGAGCACTGGCACAGTCCTTAGGTGTGACACCACCTTTCTGGGTGTCATCCAGGAGGTCCAGGCTCAGGCTGTGTCAGACAGGGCATTAGTGCCAAGCTTAGACTGTATAATTGGAGTAAAGTTGAGTGGCATGCAGGTTGATCCTCATTTGGCGTTTCTGGGTAGCCCCAGGGGCAACGTTTTTCTTCTGGAGGGAAGAAAGAGTGCTGCATTGTGGCGACGGAATTCTCACACTGGAGGGCTTGTGGGCCAGAATTGTGAGGAAGGAAGTGTGAGAACACAAGCTAGGCTTAGGTTTTGGGTCAAGATCATGGCAGGCACACTCTGTAGAGCTAAATCTAAATCTCATGCATCTGAAGTCAGGGCGAGGATCAGACGTAGGCTCAGGTTGAAGTTTCTGTTCAGGATGGCCCCTTCATGATGGTGGGGGGCATCATGGGGCTATGGAGACTTTCCCACGATTGGCATTGTATGTTGCTCCAATCGGCAAGGATTCCTTCTACGGGACAGTCGAGACCGGTCAGATTGCTCCAGGATGTCCCATGCGGAACCACGGCAGTGCAGGGTTCTAAGGATGGATTCCTGGAGTGCCCGCCTCACATTCCTATTGTCTCCTCGTGACAAGGCAGGTTCGATCTGCTTCTTTTGGGGAGCAACCAAAGGGGATGTGTTGAAATGGACTCGCCTGCGGATGGGTCATAATGTGGGTTTGTGTCCATGGAGACCTTGGAATGGGGTGTTGGCTGCTGGGACCTGAAGGTTTCCCTTAAGTGGAGGTTGTGACACAGCTCCAAAATGCATGTTTCCCATGTGGAAATGAGATTTGTTCAGACTGGTACCTCCAGAAGAACACATATGCTGGTATTGGAAACCAGGCCTCTGAGGAGAGATGCCTGGAATCAAAAGCAATGGATCTGATTAGGTCCTAGGTGCCTGTCCGGTTCAATCTTCTTCTCTGGGGTTATCTGTCTATGGGTCTGAGTTGAGGTAGTTGCTCATCTTGGGACAGATCACCCTGTTTGCCCTGAGTGGCCAACACTATTGGGATGGCCTCAGGGACGTTGGAGTGTTCTCCTAATCTTTAGGGTTGTGGCCAATGGAATGGGCAGAATTTGCTTGGAGAAGGCAGGCACAGTCCTGAGGCATGGCTCCAGGGGCCCCAGCCTGGAGGGTGTGTGGGCCAGGACAGTGGGGACAGAAATCTGAAAACCCAAACTCAGCTTAGGTTTGGGGACGTAGGTATGACAGGCCTGATCTATAGACCGTGAGGAGAATTTTTCAGGCTATGAACAAAGGGCAAGTGTGAGGCATATATCCAGGCTTTTGTCTCTAGATTTTGTGTCAATGGTGGCCATGGAATGACGGGATGGCCTCTTTGGCCATGGATGATTCTTTCTCTTTTAAGATTTGGTTAGATCCCAAGTTTTGGGGCTCATTCAGGGGATGGAGGAGACCCTTCGATATTTTTTTCCTCAGGGGTTCCAGAGCAGAGACCTGAAAAGGGGTGACTAGACCTCTCAACCTCTCATTAATATTGGGGGACTTGGGATGGCAATGCGGGTTCTTGGTCCAGCCCCTGAGAGGCTTTACTTGAGGACAGGGCTCACACTGAGGGTTCCAATGTGTTTGTGCCCATTGCGGTTCTCAAGCATGGGCGGGGACTCATGGGCTACACTGGATTCTCCTACACTGAACGTTGGAAAACATGCCAACCACAAGGTTTCTTGCCTTGAGGAAGAAGGAGTTTCATTTCTGCATCACGTTCACCCCTGGGTAGTGAGTATATATAAGGTCTAGGTTCTGAAGCCTGAAAACCAAGGTTGGGAAGAGATGATGACCTAAAGCCATGGCGGGTCTGATGTGCTCAGTGTACAGCCAGCTGTCTGGGTGTCGGTTGGGAATTCAGACCTCAGGCTGTGCAAGACAGGGCATTAACGCCGAAGCGAAACTGTATAATTGGGGTAGAGTCAAGTGGCATGCAGGTTGATCCTCATTTGGTGTTTCTGGTTAGCCCC
Source organism: Mustela nivalis (assembly GCF_964662115.1). Classification (NCBI taxonomy): domain Eukaryota; kingdom Metazoa; phylum Chordata; class Mammalia; order Carnivora; family Mustelidae; genus Mustela; species Mustela nivalis. The sequence goes on from NW_028136554.1 coordinate 2,148,823, forward strand.
ATAGGACAACGTTTCTCTTCTGGAGGGCAGTCAGAGTGCTGCATTGTGTCTCTCCAGAATTCCCTAACTGGAGGGCTGGTGGGCTCGGAGTGTGAGGACGAAGTCTGAGAACAATAGCTAGGTTTTGCCTCAGGGCGGGGTTTCGGCAGGCACACTCTGCAGAGTTGAATCAAGATTTCGTGCATCTGAAGTCAGGGCGAGGATTAGACGTTGGCTCAGGTTGGAGTTTCTGTCCAAGATGGCTCGTTCATGAAGGGGACGGTGCACCACGAGGCCACAGAGCTTTTCCCATGATGGGAGTGGTGAGGTGCTCCAAAGCGCAAGGATTCCTTCTGCAGGACAGCTGTGACCTGTTGGATGGCTCCAGGACGTCCCATATGGAATTACTTCAGAGTAGTTTTCTACAGATGGATGCCTAGCAAGCCCGCCTCACATTCCAATTGTCTCCTAGTAACAAGATAGGTTCGATCTGCTGGCTCTAGGGGAGCACCCAAGGGCACTGAGTTGAAATAGACTCTCCTGCAGATGGGTCCTAATGTGGGATTGTGTCCATGGAGACCTTGGAATGAGGTGGTGGCACCGGGGCCCTGAAGGATTTTCCTAGCCGGAGGTTTTGACACAGCTTGAAAGAGCACGTTTCCCATGTGGAGAAGACATTTGTTCTGACTGATGACTCAGGAAACCCCCATATGGTGGTATTGAAAACCAGGCCTCTGAGGTTCTGACATAGCTCCACGGGCAAGTTTCCAATGTGCAGACAAGACTTGCTCTGAAGGGGAATCTGGAAACCCCATAGGCAGGTATTGGAAACCAGGCCTCTGAGAAGAGATGCCTGGAAACCAAAGCAATGGATCTGATTAGGGCCTAGGGGCCTGTCCAGTTCAATGTTCTTCTCTGGGGACATCTGTCTCCGAGTTGGTGTGGAGCTAGTTGCTCAGCTAGTGTCAGATCACCCCTGTTTGTTCCAAGCGGCCTACAATATTTGTATGGTCCCAGGGACATTGGAGATTTCTCCTGATTTATATGGTTGTGGCCCATGGAATATGAAGAATTCCCTTTGAGAGGGCAGGAACAATCCTGAGGTGTGGTTCCAGGGGCCCTGGCCTGGAGGGTGTGTGTTTTCAGACAACTGTCGAAACAGCCCAGGCCTACACAACCTACAGGATCAGGCCCCTGAAGCCAAACCTAGGACTGTACTTGCCCTCTCCAAGGGAATTGTGTGTGCCCATTCGAATGGCCACAACACTTCTAATAGGATAAACCTCCAAAGTCCCTGATTCATCTCAATAGTGGTGACTTCCCAGGAACAACAGGGGCAATCTGAGCCCAACTGAGCACCTACCAGCACTCAGACCAATAGACAGATGTCCCCAGAGGTAAAAAGGAAAGAACAGGCCCCTAGGCACTAATCAGATCCATTGCTTTGGTTTTCAGGCATCTCTCCTCAGAGGCCTGGATTTCAAAAGCAGCATATAGCTGTTTCGTGACCCACACATCAGAAAACATCTCATTTACACATGGGAAACTTGCACGTTGGGGCTGTGTCAAAGCCTCTGATTAGGAGAACCCTTTAGGGCCCCAGTGCCTCCGCTTCATTCCAAGGTCTCCATAGACACAAAAGCACGTTAGGACCCATCCCCAGGGGTGTCCATTTCAACTCAGCGTCCTCGGTTGCTCCCCACAGATCCAGGAGATCTAACCTGTCTTGTTGCTAGGAGACAATTGGAATGCGAGGTGGGCTACCCAGCCATCCATCCTTAGAACCCTGCTCAGAATCATTGGCCTGGAGCCAAACAACAGGTCTCAATTGTCCTGCAGAAGACTCTCTGGAGTTTGGAGCTTCTCACAACTCCCATCGTGGGAAAACTCCCATGGCCTCGTGATGCCCCCGCCCATTCATGAAGGGGCCATCAGGGACAGAAACTCCAACCTGAGCGATCGTCTGATCCTCGCCCTGACTTCAGATGCACGAGATCTCGATTCAGGTCTGTAGATTGTGCGTGCCATGGCCTCACCCAGAAACCTAAGCCTAGCTTGTGTTCTCAGACATTTGTCGTCAGACTACTGGCCAACAAGCCCTCCAGTTTAGCAATCCAGAACTACAATGCAGCACTCTGCCGGCCCTCCAGAAGAAAAACATTGTCCTCTGGTGCTACCCAGTAATCCCAAATGAGGATCAACCTGCACCGACCTTGGCTGTACCCCAAATCATAGGCTGACCAGGGCACTAATGCCCTTTCTGACACAGCCTGAGCCTGGACCCCCTGGCCCCTCCCAGACAGCTGGCCGCACACTGAGCACATCAAGCCGCCATGGCCTTAGGTCGTCATCTCTTCCCAACATCAGTTTTCAGGTTTCAGAACCTAGACCTTATCTCCAATCACTGACCAGGGTTGAAGGTGATGCAGAAATCAGAACTCCTTCCCCATGGCAAGAAACCTTGTGGTTGGCATGTTGTCCAACGTTCAGTGTAGTTGAAACCAGTGTGGCCCATGAAGCCCTGCCCAATTTCGCGGGACACATTAGTCACAAACACACATTGTGACGCTCAGGCTGAGCCCAGTCCTCAAGTAAGGCCACTCAGTGGCTGGATGAAGAGATATCATATTGGGCTTGCCATGCCCCTAGGCCCCAATTTTTAACCATAGTTCGGGTTGTCCCTTCAGTCTTCCCCACGGCTTGGCTTTGGAATTCCTCTTTTGGTGGGACACCTGAGGTAACAAACCTGAAATGAGTCCTCCCATCCCACAGATTGACGAAAAGCAATTGGGAATCGGGCCAAATCCTCAGAGAGGAAGATTCGTCCATGGCCCATGAGGCGTCCCCGACATTCCACGGCCATCGCTGATACAAAATCCAGAGAAAAAGCCTGAGCAAGAGCCTCAGACTCGCACTTTCTTCATATCCTGAAGAATTCTTCTCATGGTTTGTAGATCGGGCCTGCCATACCTACGTCCCCAAACCTAAGCTGAGTTTGTGTTTTCAGACTTCTGTCCTCAAAGTCTTGGGCCACACACCCTCCAGGCTGGGCCCCTGGAGCCACACATTAGGACTGTGCCTACCAATCCATGGGAATTCTGCCCATTCCATGGTCCAAAATCGTACAAATTAGGAGAAATCTCCAAAGTCCCTGAGGCCATCCCAATAGTGTAGGTCGCCCGGAACAAACAAGAGCTGTCTGACACCAGCTGATAATCGACCTCCACTCATACCATAGATGGATGTCCCCAGAGAAGAAGGTTGAACCAGACAGGACCCTAGGCCATAATAGGATCCATTGCTTTGGGTTACAGGCATGTGTCCTCAAAAGCCTGATTCCAATACGAGCATAGGGGTTTTCCTGAGGCACCCATCAGAACTCATCTCTTCTCCACAAAGAAACCTGTGCATGGGAGCCATGTCCAAAGCTTAGGAGAGTACTTCAGGGTCCCGGTGCCACCGCCCCATTCCAAGGCCCTCATGGACACAAAAACACATTAGGACCCATCCTCAGGAAAGTCCATTTCAACTCAGTCACCCCGGTTGCTCCCGCAGAGCCATCAGATCTAAACTGTCTTGTTGCTAGGAGACAATTGGAATGCGAGGCGGGCTTCCCAGGCATCCATCCGCGAACGGTGCTCTGGAGTCATTCCATATGAGATGTCCTGGAGCTGTCCAACAGGTCTCAATTGTCCCGCAGAAGGAATCCATGAAGGGGGCATCCCACAACTCCCAACGTGGGAAAACCTCAATGGCCTCGCGATTCCGCTCCCTTCATGAAGCGGCCGTCATGCTCGAAACTCCAACCTGAGCCAACGTCTGATCCTCGCCCTGACTTCAGATGCATGAGATATTGGTTCAGATCTGCAGGGGGTACCTGCCGTGCCCTCGCCCTGAAACCCAAGTCTAGCTTGTCTTCTCAGACTTCCGTCCTCACACTCCTGGCCCCGAAGTCCTCAAGTTTGGCAATTTCGGACCCACAATGCAGCACTCTGCCTACCCTCTGAAAAAAAATTATTGCCTCATGAGCTGCCCAGGCACCTTAAATGAGGGTAAACCTACACAGCACTCGACGTTACCCAAATTATATAGTCTAACCTGGGCACTAATGCACTGTCGAACAAAACCTGAGCCCGGACCTCCTGACGAACACCCAGAAAGCTGACCGCACACTGAGCACATAAAACCCGCCATGGCCTTAGGTCATCATCTCTTCCCTACCTCAGTTTTCAGGCTTCAGAACCGAGACCTTATCTCCAATCACTTCCCAGGGGTGAGTGTGATGCAGAAATCAGAACTCCTCCTTACGCATGGCAAGAATCCTGTGGTTGGCACGTTGTCCAACGTTCAGTGTAGGAGAAACCAGCATTTACCCTGAGGCCCCGCCCTTTCTTGAGTGCGACGAGGGCATACACACGCATTGTGACCCTCAGCATGAGTCCTGTCCTCTAGTAAGTCCTCTCAGTTGCTGGACCATTAGATGTCATAATGGGCTTGACATGTCCCTAGGCCCCAATTTTTAACCAAATTTCTGATGGTCCAGTCGCCCCTTTCCAGGTCTCTACTCTGGAATCGCTCATTTGGTGGGACACCTGAGGATAAAAAAGAAAAAAACAAGAATAAAAGAAAAAAAAAAAAAAGGACTTCTTCCAGCCCACAGAATGACCCCAAACTCTTTTGACGGGGCCAAACCACCAGAGAGTAAGACTCGTCCATTTCCCATGAAGTCACCCAGAAATTCCACGACCGTGAGTGACACGATATCCAGAGACAAAAACTTGAGCAGGAGCCTCACACTCGCCCTTCTTTCAAATCCCGAAGAGTTCTCCTCATGGTCTGTAGATCAGTCCTGCCATACCTATGACTCGAAACATAAGCCGAGTTTGTGTTTTCAGACAACTGTCCAAACAGCCCTGGCCTACACACCTTACAGGCTCAGGCCCCTGGAGCCAAACCTGAGGACTGTACTTGACCTCTCCAAGGGAATTGTGTGTGCCCATTCCAATGGCCACAACCCTTCTAATAGGATAAACCTCCAAAGTCCCTGATCCATCTCAATAGTGGTGGCTTCCCAGGAACAACAGGGGCAATCTGAGCCCAACTGAGCACCTACCTGCACTCAGACCCATAGACAGATGTCCCCAGAGGTAAAAAGGAAAAAACAGGCCCCTAGGCACTAATCAGATCCATTGCTTTGGTTACCAGGCATCTCTCCTCAGAAGCCTGGATTTCAAAAGCAGCATATAGCTGTTTCTTGACTCACCCATCAGAAAACATCTCATCTACACATGGGAAACTTGCACGTTGGAGCTGTGTCAAAGCCTCTGTTTAGGAGAACCCTTTAGGGCCCCAGTGCCACCGCTTCATTCCAGGGTCTCCATAGACACAAAAGCACGTTAGGACCCATCCCCAGGGGTGTCCATTTCAACTCAGCGTCCTCGGTTGCTCCCCACAGATCCAGGAGATCTAACCTGTCTTGTTGCTAGGAGACAATTGGAATGCGAGGTGGGCTACCCAGCCATCCATCCTTAGAACCCTGCTCAGAATCATTGGCCTGGAGCCAAACAACAGGTCTCAATTGTCCTGCAGAAGACTCTCTGCAGTTTGGAGCTTCTCACAACTCCCATCGTGGGAAAACACCCATGGCCTCGTGATGCCCCCGCCCATTCATGAAGGGGCCATCAGGGTCAGAAACTCCAACCTGAGCGATCGTCTGATCCTCGCCCTGACTTCAGATGCACGAGATCTCGATTCAGGTCTGTAGATTGTGCGTGCCATGGCCTCACCCAGAAACCCAAGCCTAGCTTGTGTTCTCAGACTTTTGTCGTCAGACTACTGGCCCACAAGCCCTCCAGTTTGGCAATCCAGAACTACAATGCAGCACTCTGCCGGCCCTCCAGAAGAAAAACATTGTCCTCTGGTGCTACCCAGTAATCCCAAATGAGGATCAACCTGCACCGACCTTGGCTGTACCCCAAATACATAGGCTGACCAAGGCACTAATGCCCATTCTGACACAGCCTGAGCCTGGAGCCCCTGGCCCCTCCCAGACAGCTGGCCGCACACTGAGCACATCGAGCCGCCATGGCCTTAGGTCGTCATCTTTTCCCAACATCAGTTTTCCGGTTTCAGAACCTAGACCTTATCTCCAATCACTGCCCAGGGTTGAAGGGGATGCAGAAATCAGAACTCCTTCCCCATGGCAAGAAACCTTGTGGTTGGCATGTTGTCCAACGTTCAGTGTAGTTGAAACCAGTGTGGCCCATGAGGCCCCGCCCATGCTCGCGGGCCACATTGGTCACAAACACACATTGTGACGCTCAGGCTGAGCCCAGTCCTCAAGTAAGGCCACTCAGTGGCTGGATGAAGAGATATCATATTGGGCTTGCCATGCCCCTAGGCCCCAATTTTTAACCATAGTTCGGGTTGTCCCTTCAGTCTTCCCCACGGCTTGGCTTTGGAATTCCTCTTTTGGTGGGACACCTGAGGTAACAAAACTGAAATGAGTCCTCCCATCCCACAGATTGATGAAAAGCAATTGGGAATCGGGCCAAATCCTCAGTGAGGAAGATTCTTCCATGGCCCATGAGGCGTCCCCGACATTCCACGGCCATCGCTGATACAAAATCCAGAGACAAAGCCTGAGCAAGAGCCTCAGACTCGCACTTTCTTCATATCCTGAAGAGTTCCTCTCATGGTTTGTAGATCGGGCCTGCCATACCTACGTCCCCAAACCTAAGCTGAGTTTGTGTTTTCAGACTTCTGTCCTCAAAGTCTTGGGCCACACACCCTCCAGACTGGGCCCCTGGAGCCACACATTAGGACTGTGCCTACCAATCCATGGGAATTCTGCCCATTCCATGGTCCAAAATCGTACAAATTAGAAGAAACCTCCAAAGACCCTGAGGCCATCCCAATAGTGGAGGTCGCCAAGAACCAACAAGGGCTGTCTGACACCAGCTGATAATCGACCTCCACTCATACCATAGATGGATGTCCCCAGAGAAGAAGATTGAACCAGACAGGACCCTAGGCCATAATAGGATCCATTGCTTTGGGTTACAGGCATGTGTCCTCAAAAGCCTGATTCCAATACGAGCATAGGGGTTTCCCTGAGGCACCCATCAGAACTCATCTCGTCTCCACAAGGAAACCTGTGCATGGGAGCCATGTCCAAAGCTTAGGAGAGTACTTCAGGGTCCCGGTGCCACCGCCCCATTCCAAGGCCCTCATGGACACACAAACGCATTAGGACCCATCCTCAGGAAAGTCCATTTCAACTCAGCAACCCCGGTTGCTCCCGCAGAGCCATCAGATCTAAACTGTCTTGTTGCTAGGAGACAATTGGAATGTGAGGCGGGCTTCCCAGGCATCCATCCGCGAACGGTGCTCTGGAGTCATTCCATATGGGATGTCCTGGAGCTGTCCAAGAGGTCTCAATTGTCCCGCAGAAGGAATCCATGAAGGGGGCATCCCACAACTCACAACGTGGGAAAACCTCAATGGCCTCGAGATTCCGCTCCATTCATGAAGCGGCCGTCATGCTCAGAAACTCCAACCTGAGCCAATGTCTGATCCTCGCCCGGACTTCAGATGCATGAGATATTGGTTCAGATCTGCAGGGGGTACCTGCCGTGCCCTCGCCCTGAAACCCAAGTATAGCTTTTCTTCTCAGATTTCCGTCCTCACACTCCTGGCCCCGAAGCCCTCAAGTTTGGCAATTCCGGACACACAATGCAGCACTCTGCCTGCCCTCTAGAAAAAAAATTATTGCCTCATGAGCTGCCCAGGCACCTTAAATGAGGGTAAACCTACACAGCACTCGACTTTACCCAAATTATATAGTCTAACCTGGGCACTAATGCACTGTCGAACACAACCTGAGCCCGGACCTCCTGACCAACACCCAGAAAGCTGACCGCACACTGAGCACATAAAACCCGCCATGGCCTTAGGTCATCATCTCTTCCCTACCTCAGTTTTCAGGCTTCAGAACCGAGACCTTATCTCCAATCACTTCCCAGGGGTGAGTGTGATGCAGAAATCAGAACTCCTCCTTACCCATGGCAAGAAACCTGTGGTTGGCACGTTGTCCAACGTTCAGTGTAGGAGAAACCAGCATTCACCCTGAGGCCCCGCCCATTCTTGAGTGCGACGAGGGCATACACACGCATTGTGACCCTCAGCATGAGTCCTGTCCTCTAGTAAGTCCTCTCAGTTGCTGGACCATTAGATGTCATAATGGGCTTGACATGTCCCTAGGCTCAATTTTTAACCAATTTTCTGATGGTCCAGTCGCCCCTCCCCAGGGCTCTACTCTGGAATCGCTCATTTGGTGGGACACCTGAGGATAAAAAAGAAAAAAACAAGAATAAAAGAAAAAAAAAAAAAAGACTTCTTCCAGCCCACAGAATGACCCCAAACTCTTTTGACGGGGCCAAACCACCAGAGAGTAAGACTCGTCCATTTCCCATGAAGTCACCCAGAAATTCCACGACCGTGAGTGACACGATATCCAGAGACAAAAACTTGAGCAGGAGCCTCACACTCGCCCTTCTTTCAAATCCCGAAGAGTTCTCCTCATGGTCTGTAGATCAGTCCTGCCATACCTATGACTCGAAACATAAGCCGAGTTTTTGTTTTCAGACAACTGTCCAAACAGCCCTGGCCTACACACCCTACAGGCTCAGGCCCCTGGAGCCAAACCTGAGGACTGTACTTGCCCTCTCCAAGGGAATTGTGTGTGCCCACTCCAATGCCCACAACCCTTCTAATAGGATAAACCTCCAAAGTCCCTGATCCATCTCAATAGTGGTGGCTTCCCAGGAACAACAGGGGCAATCTGAGCCCAACTGAGCACCTACCTGCACTCAGACCCATAGACAGATGTCCCCAGAGGTAAAAAGGAAAGAACAGGCCCCTAGGCACTAATCCGATCCATTGCTTTGGTTTCCAGGCATCTCTCCTCAGAGGCCTTGATTTCAAAAGCAGCATATAGCTGTTTCTTGACTCACCCATCAGAAAACATCTCATCTACACATGGGAAACTTGCACGTTGGAGCTGTGTCAAAGCCTCTGTTTAGGAGAACCCTTTAGGGCCCCAGTGCCACCGCTTCATTCCAAGGTCTCCATAGACACAAAAGCACGTTAGGACCCATCCCCAGGGGTGTCCATTTCAACTCAGCGTCCTCGATTGCTCCCCACAGATCCAGGAGATCTAACCTGTCTTGTTGCTAGGAGACAATTGGAATGCGAGGTGGGCTACCCAGCCATCCATCCTTAGAACCCTGCTCAGAATCATTGGCCTGGAGCCAAACAACAGGTCTCAATTGTCCTGCAGAAGACTCTCTGCAGTTTGGAGCTTCTCACAACTCCCATCGTGGGAAAACTTCCATGGCCTCGTGATGCCCCGCCCATTCATGAAGGGGCCATCAGGGTCAGAAACTCCAACCTGAGCGATCGTCTGATCCTCGCCCTGACTTCAGATGCACGAGATCTCGATTCAGGTCTGTAGATTGTGCGTGCCATGGCCTCACCCAGAAACCTAAGCCTAGCTTGTGTTCTCAGACTTTTGTCGTCAGACTACTTGCCCACAAGCCCTCCAGTTTGGCAATCCAGAACTACAATGCAGCACTCTGCCGGCCCTCCAGAAGAAAAACATTGTCCTCTGGTGCTACCCAGTAATCCCAAATGAGGATCAACCTGCACCGATTTTGGCTGTACCCCAAATACATAGGATGACCAGGGCACTAATGCCCTTTCTAACACAGCCTGAGCCTGGACCCACTGGCCCCTCCCAGACAGCTGGCCGCACACTGAGCACATCGAGCTGCGATGGCCTTAGGTCGTCATCTCTTCCCAACACCAGTTTTCAGGTTTCAGAACCTAGACCTTATTTCCAATCACTGCCCAGGGTTCAAGGTGATGCAGAAATCAGAACTCCTTCCCCATGGCAAGAAACCTTGTGGTTGGCATGTTGTCCAACGTTCAGTGTAGTTGAAACCAGTGTGGCCCCTGAGGCCCCGCCAATGCTCGCGGGCCACATTGGTCACAAACACACATTGTGACGCTCAGGCTGAGCCCAGTCCTCAAGTAAGGCCACTCAGTTGCTGGATGAAGAGATATCATATTGGGCTTGCCATGCCCCTAGGCCCCAATTTTTAACCATAGTTCGGGTTGTCCCTTCAGTCTTCCCCACGGCTTGGCTTTGGAATTCCTCTTTTGGTGGTACACCTGAGGTAACAAAACTGATATGAGTCCTACCATCCCACAGATTGACGAAAAGCAATTGGGAATCGGGCCAAATCCTCAGAGAGGAAGATTCGTCTATGGTCCATGAGGCGTCCCCGACATTCCACGGCCATCGCTGATACAAAATCCAGAGACAAAAGCCTGAGCAAGAGCTTCAGACTCGCACTTTCTTCATATCCTGAAGAGTTCCTCTCATGGTTTGTAGATCGGGCCTGCCATACCTACGTCCCCAAACCTAAGCTGAGTTTGTGTTTTCAGACTTCTGTCCTCAAAGTCTTGGGCCACACACCCTCCAGGCTGGGCCCCTGGAGCCACACATTAGGACTGTGCCTAACAATCCATGGGAATTCTGCCCATTCCATGGTCCAAAATCGTACAAATTAGGAGAATCCTCCAAAGTCCCATAGGCCATCCCAATAGTGTAGGTCGCCCGGAACAAACAAGGGCTGTCTGACTTCAGCAGATAATCGACCTCCACTCATACCATAGATGGATGTCCCCAGAGAAGAAGATTGAACCAGACAGGACCCTAGGCCATAATAGGATCCATTGCTTTGGGTCACAGGCATGTGTCCTCAAAATTCTGATTCCAATACGAGCATAGGTGTTTTCCTGAGGCACCCATCAGAACTCATCTCGTCTCCACAAGGAAACCTGTGCATGGGAGCCATGTCCAAAGCTTAGGAGAGTACTTCAGGGTCCCGGTGCCACCGCCCCATTCCAAGGCCCTCATGGACACAAAAACACATTAGGACCCATCCTCAGGAAAGTCCATTTCAACTCAGCCACCCCGGTTGCTCCCGCAGAGCCATGATATCTAAACTGTCTTGTTGCTAGCAGACAATTGGAATGGAGGCGGGCTTCCCAGGCATCCATCCGCGAACGGTGCTCTGGAGTCATTCCATATGGGATGTCCTGGAGCTGTCCAACAGGTCTCAATTGTCCCGCAGAAGGTATCCTTGAAGGGGGCATCCCACAACTCCCAACGTGGGAAAACCTCAATGGCCTCGAGATTCCGCTCCCTTCATGAAGCGGCCGTCATGCTCAGAAACTCCAACCTGAGCCAACGTCTGATCCTCGCCCTGACTTCAGATGCATGAGATATTGGTTCAGATCTGCAGGGGGTACCTGCCGTGCCCTCGCCCTGAAACCCAAGTCTAGCTTGTCTTCTCAGACTTCTGTCCTCACACTCCTGGCCCCGAAGCCCTCAAGTTTGGCAATTCCGGACCCACAATGCAGCACTCTGCCTGCACTCTAGAAAAAAATTATTGCCTCATGAGCTGCCCAGGCACCTTAAATGAGGGTAAACCTACACAGCACTCGACGTTACCCAAATTATATAGTCTAACCTGGGCACTAATGCACGTTCGAACACAACCTGAGCCCGGACCTCCTGACCAACACCCAGAAAGCTGACCGCACACTGAGCACATAAAACCCGCCATGGCCTTAGGTCATCATCTCTTCCCTACCTCAGTTTTCAGGCTTCAGAACCGAGACCTTATCCCAATCACTGCCCAGGGGTGAGTGTGATGCAGAAATCAGAACTCCTCCTTACCCATGGCAAGAACCCTTGTGGTTGGCACGTTATCCAACGTTCAGTGTAGGAGAAACCAGCATTCACCCTGAGGCCCCGCCCATTCTTGAGTGCGACGAGGGCATGCACACGCATTGTGACCCTCAACATGAGTCCTGTCCTCTAGTAAGTCCTCTCAGTGGCTGGACCATTAGATGTCATAATGGGCTTGACATGTCCCTAGGCCCCAATTTTTAACCAGATTTCTGATAGTCCAGTCGCCCCAACCCAGGGCTCTACTCTGGAATCCCTCATTTGGTGGGACACCTGAGGTTAAAAAAGAAAAAAACAAGAATAAAAAGAAAAACGGACTTCTTCCAGCCCACAGAATGACCCCAAACTCTTTGGACGGGGCCAAACCACCAGAGAGTAAGACTCGTCCATTTCCCATGAAGTCACACAGATATTCCACGACCATGTGTGACACGATATCCAGAGACAAAAACTTGATCTTGAGCCTCACACTCGCCCTTCTTTCAAATCCCGAAGTGTTCTCCTCATGGTCTGTAGGTCAGTCATGCCATACCTATGACCCGAAACATAAGCCGAGTTTGTGTTTTCAGACAACAGTCCAAACAGCCCTGGCCTACACAACCTACAGGCTCAGGCCCCTGGAGCCAAACCTGAGGACTGTACTTGCCCTCTCCAATGGAATTGTGTGTGCCCATTCCAATGGCCACAACACTTCTAATAGGATAAACCTCCAAAGTCCCTGATCCATCTCAATAGTGGTGGCTTCCCAGGAACAACAGGGGCAATCTGAGCCCAACTGAGCACCTACCTGCACTCAGACCCATAGACAGATGTCCCCAGAGGTAAAAAGGGAAGATCAGGCCCCTAGGCACTAATCAGATCCATTGCTTTGGTTTCCAGGCATCTCTCCTCAGAGGTTTGGATTTCAAAAGCAGCATATAGCTCTTTCTTGACTCACCCATCAGAAAACATCTCATCCAAACATGGGAAACTTGCACGTTGGAGCTGTGTCAAAGCCTCTGTTTAGGAGAACCCTTTAGGGCCCCAGTGCCACCGCTTCATTCCAAGGTCTCCATAGACACAAAAGCACGTTAGGCCCCATCCCCAGGGGTGTCCATTTCAACTCAGGGTCCTCGGTTGCTCCCCACAGATCCAGGAGATCTAACCTTTCTTGTTGCTAGGAGACAATTGGAATGCGATGTGGACTACCCAGCCATCCGTACTTAGAACCCTGCTCAGAATCATGGGCCTGGAGCCAAACAACTGGTCTCAATTGTCCTGCGGAAGACTCTCTGCAGTTTGGAGCTTCTCACAACTCCCATCGTGGGAAAATCCCCATGGCCTCGTGATGACCCCCCATTCATGACGGGGTCATCAGGGTCAGAAACTCCAACCTGAGCGATCGTCTGATCCTCGCCCTGACTTCAGATGCACGAGATCTCGATTCAGGTCTGTAGATTGTGCCTGCCATGGCCTCACCCAGAAACCTAAGCCTAGCTTGTGTTCTCAGACTTTTGTCGTCAGACTACTGGCCCACAAGCCCTCCAGTTTGGCAATCCAGAACTACAATGCAGCACTCTGCCGGCTCTGCAGAAGAAAAACATTGTCCTCTGGGGCTACCAAGTAATCCCAAATGAGGATCAACCTGCACCGACCTTGGCTGTACCCCAAATACATAGGCTGACCAGGGCTCTAATGCCCTTTCTGACACAGCCTGAGCCTGGACCCCCTGGCCCCTCCCAGACAGCTGGCCGCACACTGAGCACATCAAGCCGCCATGGCCTTAGGTCTTCATCTCTTCCCAACCTCGGTTTTCAGGTTTCAGAACCTAGACCTTATCTCCAATCACTGCCCAGGGTTGAAGGTGATGCAAAAATCAGAACTTTTTCCCCATGGCAAGAAACCTTGTGGTTGGCATGTTGTCCAACGTTCAGTGTAGTTGAATCCAGTGTGGCCCATGAGGCCCCGCCCATGCTCGCGGGCCACAATGGTCACAAACACACATTGTGACGCTCAGGCTGAGCCCAGTCCTCAAGTAAGGCCACTCAGTTGCTGGATGAAGAGATAGCATATTGGGCTTGCCATGCCCCTCGGCCCCAATTTTTAACCATAGTTCGGGTTGTCCCTTCAGCCTTCCCCACGGCTTGGCTTTGGAATTCCTCTTTTGGTCGGACACCTGAGGTAACAAAACTGAAATGAGTCCTCCCATCCCACAGATTGACGAAAAGCAATTGGGAATCGGGCCAAATCCTCAGAGAGGAAGATTCGTCCATGGCCCATGAGGCCTCCCTGACATTCCAAGGCCATCGCTGATACAAAATCCAGAGACAAAAGCCTGAGCAAGCGCCTCAGACTCGCACTTTCTTCATATCCTGAAGAGTTCTTCTCATGGTTTGTAGATCGGGCCTGCCATACCTACGTCCCCAAACCTAAGCTGAGTTTGTGTTTTTAGACTTCTGTCCTCAAAGTCTTGGGCCACACACCCTCCAGGCTGGGCCCCTGGAGCCACACATTAGGACTGTGCCTACCTTCCATGGGAATTCTGCCCATTCCATGGTCCAAAATCGTACAAATTAGGAGAAACCTCCAAAGTCCCTGAGGCCATCCCAATAGTGTAGGTCGCCAGGAACAAAAAAGGGCTGTCTGACACCAGCTGATAATCGACCTCCACTCATACCATTGATGGATGTCCCCAGAGAAGAAGATTGAACCAGACAGGACCCTAGGCCATAATAGGATCCATTGCTTTGTGTTACAGGCATGTGTCCTCAAAAGCCTGATTCCAATACGAGCATAGGTGTTTTCCTGAGGCACCCATCAGAACTCATCTCGTCTCCACAAGGAAATCTGTGCATGGGAGCCATGTCCAAAGCTTAGGAGAGTATTTCAGGGTCCTGGTGCCACCGCCCCATTCCAAGGCCCTCATGGACACAAAAACACATTAGGACCCATCCTCAGGAAAGTCCATTTCAACACAGCCACCCCGGTTGCTCCCGAAGAGCCATCAGATCTAAACTCTCTTGTTGCTAGGAGACAATTGGAATGCGAGGCGGGCTTCCCAGGCATCCATCCGCGAACGGTGCTCTGGAGTCATTCCATATGGGATGTCCTGGAGCTGTCCAACAGGTCTCAATTGTCCCGCAGAAGGCATCCTTGAAGGGGGCATCCCACAACTCCCAACGTGGGAAAACCTCAATGGCCTCAAGATTCCGCTCCCTTCATGAAGCGGCCGTCATGCTCAGAAACTCCAACCTGAGCCAACGTCTGATCCTCGCCCTGACTTCAGATGCATGAGATATTGGTTCAGATCTGCAGAGGGTACCTGCCGTGCCCTCGCCCTGAAACCCAAGTCTAGCTTGTCTTCTTAGACTTCCATCCTCACACTCCTGGCCCCGAAGCCCTCAAGTTTGGCAATTCCGGACCCACAATGCAGCACTCTGCCTGCCCTCTAGAAATAAAATGATTGCCTCATAAGCTGCCCAGGCACCTTAAATGAGGGTAAACCTACACAGCACTCGACTTTACCCAAATTATATAGTCTAACCTGGGCACTAATGCACTGTCGAACACAACCTGAGCCCGGACCTCCTGACCAACACCCAGAAAGCTGACCGCACACTGAGCACATAAAACCCGCCATGGCCTTAGGTCATCATCTCTTCCCTACCTCAGTTTTCAGGCTTCAGAACCGAGACCTTATCTCCAATCACTGCCCAGGGGTGAGTGTGAGTGTGGTTGGCACGCTGTCCAATGTTCAGTGTAGGAGAAACCAGCATTCACCCTGAGGCCCAGCCCATTCTTGAGTGCGACAAGGACATACACACGCATTGTGACTCTCAGCACGAATTCTGTCCTCTAGTAAGTCCTCTCAGTGGCTGGACCATTAGATTTCATTATGGGCTTGACATGTCCCTAGGCCCCAATTTTTAACCAGATTTCTGATTGTCCAGTCGCGCCTCCCCAGGGCTCTACTCTGGAAACCCTCATTTGGTGGGACACGTGAGGTTAAAATAGAAAAAAACAACAACAACAACAACAAAAAACGGACTTCTTCCAGCCCACAGAATGACCCCAAACTCTTTGGACGGGGCCAAACTACCAGAGAGTAAGACTCGTCCATTTCCCATGAAGTCACCCAGAAATTCCACGTCCATGAGTGACACGGTATCCAGAGACAAAAACTTGAGCAGGAGCCTCACACTCGCCCTTCTTTCAAATCCCGAAGAGTTCTACTCATGGTCTGTAGATCAGTCCTGCCATACCTATGACCCGAAACAGAAGCCGAGTTTGTGTTTTCTGAGAACTGTCCAAACAGCCCTGGCCTACACAACCTACAGGCTCAGGCCCCTGGAGCCAAACCTGAGGACTGTACTTGCCCTCTCCAAGGGAATTGTGTGTGCCCATTCCAATGGCCACAACCCTTCTAATAGGATAAACCTCCAAAGTCCCTGATCCATCTCAATAGTGGTGGCTTCCCAGGAAAAACATGGGCAATCTGAGACGAACTGAGCACCTACCTGCACTCAGACCCATAGACAGATGTCCCCAGAGGTATGAAGGAAAGAACAGGCCCCTAGGCACTAATCAGATCCATTGCTTTGGTTTCCAGGCATCTCTCCTCAGAGGTCTGGATTTCAAAAGCAGCATATAGCTGTTTCTTGACTCACCCATCAGAAAACATCTCATCTACACATGGGAAACTTGCACGTTGGAGCTGTGTCAAAGCCTCTGTTTAGGAGAACGCTTTAGGGCCCCAGTGCCACCGCTTCATTCCAAGGTCTCCATAGACACAAAAGCACATTAGGACCCATCCCCAGGGGTGTCCATTTCAACTCAGCGTCCTCGGTTGCTCCCCACAGATCCAGGAGATCTAACCTGTCTTTTTGCTAGGAGACAATTGGAATGCGAGGTGGGCTACCCAGCCATCCATCCTTAGAACCCTGCTCAGAATCATTGGCCTGGAGCCAAACAACAGGTCTCAATTGTCCTGCAGAAGACTCTCTGCAGTTTGGCGCTTCTCACAACTCCCATCGTGGGAAAACACCCATGGCCTCATGATGCCCCGCCCATTCATGAAGGGGCCATCAGGGTCAGAAACTCCAGCCTGAGCGATCGTCTGATCCTCGCCCTGACTTCAGATGCACGAGACCTCGATTCAGGTCTGTAGATTGTGCCTGCCATGGCCTCACCGAGAAACCTAAGCCTAGCTTGTGTTCTCAGACTTTTGTCGTCAGACTACTGGCCCACAAGCCCTCCAGTTTGGCAATCCAGAACTACAATGCAGCCCTCTGCCGGCCCTCCAGAAGTAAACCATTGTCTTCTGGGGCTACCAAGTAACCCCAAATGAGGATCAACCTGCACCGACCTCTGCTGTACCCCAAATACATAGGCTGACCAGGGCACTAATGCCCTTTCTGACACAGCCTGAGCCTGGACCCCCTGGCCCCTCCCAGACAGCTGGCCGCACACTGAGCACATCGAGCCGCCATGACCTTAGGTCATCATTTCTTCCCAACCTCGGTTTTCAGGTTTCAGAACCTAGACCTTATCTCCAATCACTGCCCAGGGTTGAAGGTGATGCAGAAATCAGAACTCCTTCCCCATGGCAAGAAACCTTGTAGTTGGCATGTTGTCCAACGTTCAGTGTACTTGAAACCAGTGTGGCCCATGAGGCCCCGCCCATGCTCACGGGCCACATTGGTCACAAACACACATTGTGACGCTCAGGCTGAGCCCAGTCCTCAAGTAAGGCCTCTCAGTGACTGGATGAAGAGATAGCATATTGGGCTTGCCATGCCCCTAGGCCCCAATTTTTAACCATAGTTCGGCTTGTCCCTTCAGTCTTCCCCACGGCTTCGCTTTGGAATTCCTCTTTTGGTGGTACACCTGAGGTAACAAAACTGAAATGAGTCCTCCCATCCCACAGATTGACGAAAAGCATTTGGGAATCGGGCCAAATCCTCAGAGAGGAAGATTCGTCCATGGCCCATGAGGCCTCCCCGACATTCCACGGCCATCGCTGATACAAAATCCAGAACAAAAGCCTGAGCAAGCGCCTCAGACTCGCACTTTCTTCATATCCTGAAGAGTTCTTCTCATGGTTTGTAGATCGGGCCTGCCATACCTACGTCCCCAAACCTAAGCTGAGTTTGTGTTTTCAGACTTCTGTCCCCAAAGTCTTGGGCCACACACCCTCCAGCCTGGGCCCCTGGAGCCACACCTTAGGACTGTGCCTACCAATCCTATGGAATTCTGCCCATTCCAGGGTCCAAAATCGTACAAATTAGGAGAAACCTCCAAAGTCCCTGAGGCCATCCCAATAGTGTAGGTCGCCAGGAACAAACAAGGGCTGTCTGACACCAGCTGATAATCGACCTCCACTCATACCATAGATGGATGTCTCCAGAGAAGAAGATTGAAGCAGACAGGACCCTAGGCCATAATAGGATCCATTGCTTTGGGTTACAGGCATGTGTCCTCAAAAGCCTGATTCCAATACGAGCATAGGTGTTTTCCTGAGGCACCCATTAGAACTCATCTCATTTCCACAATGAAACCTGTGCATGGGAGCCATGTCCAAAGCTTAGGAGAGTACTTCAGGGTCCCGGTGCCCCCGCCCAATCCAAGGCTCTCATGGACACAAAAACACATTAGGACCCATCCTCAGGAAAGTCCATTTCAACTCAGCCACCCCGGTTGCTCCGGCAGAGCCATCAGATCTAAACTGTCTTGTTGCTAGGAGACAATTGGAATGCGAGGCGGGCTTCCCAGGCATCCATTTGCGAACGGGGTTCTGGAGTCATTCCATATGGGATGTCCTGGAGCTGTCCAACAGGTCTCAATTGTCCCGCCGAAGGAATCCTTGAAGGGGGCATCCCACAACTCCCAACGTGGGAAAACCTCAATGGCCTCGAGATTCCGCTCCCTTCATGAAGCGGCCGTCATGCTCAGAAACTCCAACCTGAGTCAACGTCTGATCCTCGCCCTGACTTCAGATGCATGAGATATTTGTTAAGATCTGCAGGGGGTACCTGCCGTGCCCTCGCCCTGAAACCCAAGTCTAGCTTGTCTTCTCAGACTTCCGTCCTCACACTCCTGGCTTCGAATCCCTCAAGTTTGGCAATTCCGGACCCACAATGCAGCACTCCGCCTGCCCTCTAGAAAAAAAATTATTGCCTCATGAGCTGACCAGGCACTTTAAATGAGGGTAAACCTACACAGCACTCGACTTTACCCAAATTATACCGTCTAACCTGGGCACTAATGCACTGTCGAACACAACCTGAGCCCGGACCTCCTGACCAACACCCAGAAAGCTGACCACACACTGAGCACATAAAACCCGCCATGGCCTTAGGTCATCATCTCTTCCCTACCTCAGTTTTCAGGCTTCAGAACCGAGACCTTATCTCCAATCACTGCCCTGGGGTGAGTGTGATGCAGAAATCAGAACTCTTCCTTACCCATGGCAAGAACCCTTGTGGTTGGCACGTTGTCCAACGTTCAGTGTAGGAGAAACCAGCATTCACCCTGAGGCCCCGCCCATCCTTGAGTGCGACGAGGGCATACACACGCATTGTGACCCTCAGCATGAGTACTGTCCTCTAGTAAGTCCTCTCAGTGGCTGGATCATTAGATGTCATAATGGGCTTGACATGTCCCTAGGCTCCAATTTTTAACCAGATTTCTGATTGTCCAGTCGCCCCTCCCCTGGGCTCTACTAGGGAATCCCTCATTTGGTGGGACACCTGAGGTTAAAAAAGAAAACAACCACAACAACAAAAAAAAACGGACTTCTTCCAGCCCACTGAATGACCCAAAACTCTTTGGACGGGGCCAAACCACCAGAGAGTAAGACTCGTCCATTTTCTATGAAGTCACCCAGAAATTCCACGAGCATGAGTGACACGATATCCAGAGACAAAAACTTGAGCAGGAGCCTCACACTAGCCCTTCTTTCAAATCCCGAAGAGTTCTCCTCATGGTCTGTAGATCAGTCCTGCCATACCTATGACCCGAAACATAAGCCGAGTTTGTGTTTTCTGAGAACTGTCCAAACAGCCCTGGCCTACACAACCTACAGGCTCAGGCCCCTGGAGCCAAACCTGAGGACTGTACTTGCCCTCTCCAAGGGAATTGTGTGTGCCCATTCCAATGGCCACAACCCTTCTAATAGGATAAACCTCCAAAGTCCCTGATCCATCTCAATAGTGGTGGCTTCCCAGGAAAAACAGGGGCAAACTGAGCCCACCTGAGCACCTAACTGCACTCAGACCCATAGACAGATGTCCCCAGAGGTAAAAAGGAAAGAACAGGCCCCTAGGCACTAATCAGATCCATTGCTTTGGTGTCCAGGCATCTCTCCTCAGAGGCCTGGATTTCAAAAGCAGCATATAGCTGTTTCTTGACTCACCCATCAGAAAACATCTCATCTACACATTGGAAACTTGCACGTTGGAGCTGTGTCAAAGCCTCTGTTTAAGAGAACCCTTTAGGGCCCCAGTGCCACCGCTTCATTCCAAGGTCTCCATAGACACAAAAGCACGTTAGGACCCATCCACAGGGGTGTCCATTTCAACTCAGCGTCCTCGGTTGCTCACCACAGATCTAGGAGATCTAACCTGTCTTTTTGCTAGGAGACAATTGGAATGCGAGGTGGGCTACCCAGCCATCCATCCTTAGAACCCTGCTCAGAATCATTGGCCTGGAGACAAACAACAGGTCTCAATTGTCCTGCAGAAGACTCTCTGCAGTTTGGAGCTTCTCACAACTCCCATCGTGGGAAAACACCCATGGCCTCGTGATGCCCCCGCCCATTCATGAAGGTGCCATCAGGGTCAGAAACTCCAACCTGAGCGATCGTCTGATCCTTGCCCTGACTTCAAATGCACGAGATCTCGATTCAGGTCTGTAGATTGTGCCTGCCATGGCCTCACCCAGAAACCTAAGCCTAGCTTGTGTTCTCAGACTTTTGTTGTCAGACTACTGGCCCACAAGTCCTCCAGTTTGGCAATCCAGAACTACAATGCAGCACTCTGCCGGCCCTCCAGAAGAAAAACATTGTCCTCTGGGGCTACCCAGTAACCCCAAATGAGGATCAACCTGCACCGACCTTGGTGTACCCCAAATACATAGGCTGACGAGGGCATTAATGCCCTTTCTGACACAGCCTGAGCCTGGACCCCTGGACTCTCCCAGACAGCTGGCCGCACACTGAGCACATCGAGCCGCCATGGCCTTAGGTCGTCATCTCTTCCCAACCTCGGTTTAAGGTTTCAGAACCTAGGCCATATCTCCAATCACTGCCCAGGGTTGAAGGTGATGCAGAAATCAGAACTCCTTCCCCATGGCAAGAAACCTTGTGGTTGGCATGTTGTCCAACGTTCAGTGTAGTTGAAACCAGTATGTCCCAAGAGGCCCCGCCCATGCTCATGGGCCACATTGGTCACAAACACACATTGTGACGCTCAGGCAGAGACCAGTCCTCAAGTAGGCCACTCAGTGACTGGATGAAGAGATAGCATATTGGGCTTGCCATGCCCCTAGGCCCCAATTTTTAACTATAGTTCGGGTTGTCCCTTCAGTCTTCCCCACGGCTTGGCTTTGGAATTCCTCTTTTGGTGGGACACCTGAGGTAACAAAACTGAAATGAGTCCTCCCATCCCACAGATTGACGAATAGTAATTGGGAATCGGGCCAAATCCTCAGAGAGGAAGATTCGTCTATGGCCCATGAGGCCTCCCCAACATTCCACGGCCATCACTGATAAAAAATCCAGAGACAAAAGCCTGAGCAAGCGCCTCAGACTCGCACTTTCTTCATATCCTGAAGAGTTCTTCTCATGGTTTGTCGATCGGGCCTGCCATACCTACGTCCCCAAACCTAAGCTGAGTTTGTGTTTTCAGACTTCTGTCCTCAAAGTCTTGGGCCCCACACCATCCAGGCTGGGCCCCTGGAGGCACACATTAGGACTCTGCCTACCAATCCATGGGAATTCTGCCCATTCCATGGTCCAAAATCGGACAAATTAGGAGAAACCCCCAATGTCCCTGAGGCCATCCCAATAGTGTAGGTCGCCCGGAACAAACAAGGGCTGTCTAACGCCAGCTGATAATCGACCTCGACTCATACCATAGATGGATGTCCCCAGAGAAGAAGATTGAACCAGACAGGACCCTAGGCCATAATAGGATCCATTGCTTTGGGTTACAGGCATGTGTCCTCAAAAGCCTGATTCCAATACGAGCATATGTGTTTTCCTGAGGCACCCATCAGAACTCATCTCATCTCCACAAGGAAATCTGTGCATGGGAGCCATGTCCAAAGCTTAGGAGAGTTCTTCAGGATCCCGGTGCCACCGCCCCATTCCAAGGCCCTAATGGACACAAAAACACAATAGGACCCATCCTCACGAAAGTCCATTTCAATCAGCCACCCTGGTTGCTCCCGCAGAGCCATCAGATCAAAACTGTCTTGTTGCTAGGAGACATTGGAATGCGAGGCGGGCTTCCCAGGCATCCATCCGCGAACGGTGCTCTGGAGTCATTCCATATGGGATGTCCTGTAGCTGTCCAACAGGTCTCAATTGTTCCGTAGAAGGAATCCTTGAAGGGGGCATCCCACAACTCCCAACGTGGGAAAACCTCAATGGCCTCGAGATTCCACTCCCTTCATGAAGCGGCCGTCATGCTCAGAAACTCCAACCTGAGCCAACGTCTGATCCTCGCCCTGAATTCAGATGCATGAGATATTGGTTCAGATCTGCAGGGGGTACCTGCCGTGCCCTCGCCCTGAAACCCAAGTCTAGCTTGTCTTCTCAGACTTCCGTCCTCACACTCCTGGCCCCGAAGCCCTCAAGTTTGGCAATTCCGGACCCACAATGCAGCACTCTGCCGGCCCTCTAGAAAAAAAATTATTGCCTCATGAGCTGCCCAGGCACCTTAAATGAGGGTAAACCTACACAGCACTCGACTTTACCCAAATTATAAAGTCTAACCTGGGCACTAATGCACTGTCGAACACAACCTGAGCCCGGACCTCCTGACCAACACCCAGAAAGCTGACAGCACACTGAGCACATAAAACCCGCCATGGCCTTAGGTCATCATGTCTTCCCTACCTCAGTTTTCAGGCTTCAGATTGAGACCTTCTCTCCAATCACTGCCCAGGGGTGAGTGTGATGCAGAAATCAGAACTCCTCCTTACCAATGGCAAGAACCCTGTGGTTGGCACGTTGTCCAACGTTCAGTGTAGGAGAAACCAGCATTCACCCTGAGGCCCCGCCCATTCTTGTGTGCGACGAGTGCATACACACGCACTGTGACCCTAATCATGAGTCCTGTCCTATAGTAAGTCCTCTCAGTGGCTGGACCATTAGATGTCATAATGGGCTTGACATGTTCCTAGGCCCCAATTTTTAACCAGATTTCTGATGGTCCAGTCGCCCCTCCCCAGGGCTCTACTCTGGAATCCCTCATTTGGTGGGACACCTGAGGTTAAAAAAGAAAAAATCAACAATAAAAAAAAAAACGGACTTCTTCCAGTCCACAGAATGACCCCAAAATCTTTGGACGGGGCCAAACCACCAGAGAGTAAGACTCGTCCTTTTCCTATGAAGTCACCCAGAAATTCTACGACCATGAGTGACACGATATCCAGAGACAAAAACTTGAGCAGGAGCCTCACACTCGCCCTTCTTTCAAATCCCGAAGAGTTCTCCTCATGGTCTGTAGATCAGTCCTGCCATACCCATGACCCGAAACATAAGCCGAGATTGGGTTTTCAGACAACTGTCCAAACAGCCCTGGCCTACACAACCTACAGGCTCAGGCCCCTGGAGCCAAACCTGAGGACTGTACTTGCCCTCTCCAAGGGAATTGTGTGTGCCCATTCCAATGGCCACAACCCTTCTAATAGGATAAACCTCCAAAGTCCCTGATCCATCTTAATAGTGGTGGCTTCCCAGGAAAAACAGGGGCAATCTGAGCCCAACTGAGCACCTACCTGCACTCAGACCCATAGACAGATGTCCCCAGAGGTAAAAAGGAAAGAACAGGCCCCTAGGCACTAATCAGATCCATTGCTTTGGTGTCCAGGCATCTCTCCTCAGAGGCCTGGATTTCAAAAGCAGCATATAGCTGTTTCGTGACTCACCCATCAGAAAACATCTCATCTACACATGGGAAACTTGCACGTTGGAGCTGTGTCAAAGCCTCTGTTTAAGAGAACCCATTAGGGCCCCCGTGCCACCACTTCATTCCAAGGTCTCCATAGACACAAAAGCACGTTAGGACCCATCCCCAGGGGTGTCCATTTCAACTCAGCATCTTCGGTTGCTCCCCACAGATCCAGGAGATCTAACCTTTCTTGTTGCTAGGAGACAATTGGAATGCGAGGTGGGCTACCCAGCCATCCATCCTTAGAACCCTGCTCAGAATCATTGGCCTGGAGCCAAACAACTGGTCTCAATTGTCCTGCAGAAGACTCTCTGCAGTTTGGAGCTTCTCACAACTCTCATCGTGGGAAAACACCCATGGCCTCGTGATGCCCACCCCATTCATGAAGGGGCCATCAGGGTCAGAAACTCCAACCTGAGCGATCGTCTGATCCTCGCCCTGACTTCAGATGCACGAGATCTCGATTCAGGTCTGTAGATTGTGCCTGCCATGGCCTCACCCAGAAACCCAAGCCTAGCTTGTGTTCTCAGACTTTTGTCGTCAGACTACTGGCCCACAAGCCCTCCAGTTTGGCAATCCAGAACTACAACACAGCACTCTGCCGGCCCTCCAGAAGAAAAACATTGTCCTCTGGGGCTACCCAGTAACCCCAAATGAGGATCAACCTGCACCGACCTTGGCTGTACCCCAAATACACAGGCTGACCAGGGCTCTAATGCCCTTTCTGGTTCAGCCTGAGCCTGGACCCCCTGGCCCCTCCCAGACAGCTGGCCGCAAACTGAGCACATCGAGCCGCCATGGCCTTAGGTCGTCATCTCTTCCCAACATCAATTTTCAGGTTTCAGAACCTAGACCTTATATCCAATCACTGCCCATGGTTGAAGGTGATGCAGAAATCAGAACTCCTTCCCCATGGCAAGATTCCTTGTGGTTGGCATGTTGTCCAACGTTCATTGTAGTTGAAACCTGTGTGGCCCATGAGGCCCCGCCCATGCTCGTGGGCCACATTGGTCACAAACACACATTGTTACGCTCAGGCTGAGCCCAGTCCTCAAGTAAGTCCACTAAGTGGCTGGATGAAGAGATAGCATATTGGTCTTGCCATGCCCCTAGGCCCCAATTTTTAACCATAGTTCGGGTTGTCCCTTCTGTCTTCCCCACGGCTTGGCTTTGGAATTCCTCTTTTGGTGGGACACCTGAGGTAACAAAACTGAAATGAGTCCTCCCATCCCAAAGATTGACGAAAAGCAATTGGGAATCGGGCTAAATCCTCAGAGAGGAAGATTCGTCCGTGGCCCATGAGGCCTCCCCGACATTCCACGGCCATCGCTGATACAAAATCCAGAGACAAAAGCCTGAGCAAGCGCCTCAGACTCGCACTTTCTTCATATCCTGTAGAGTTCTTCTCATGGTTTGTAGATCGGGCCTGCCATACCTACGTCCCCAAACCTAAGCTGAGTTTGTGTTTTCAGACTTCTGTCCTCAAAGTCTTGGGCCACCCACCCTCCAGGCTGGGCCCCTGGAGCCACACATTCGGACTTTGCCTACCAATCCATGGGAATTCTGCCCATTCCATGGTCCAAAATCGTACAAATTAGGAGAAACCTCCAAAGTCCCTGAGGCCATCCCAATAGTGTAGGTCGCCCAGAACAAACAAGGGCTGTCAGACACCAGCTGATAATCGACCTATACTCATAACAGAGATGGTTGTCCCCAGAGAAGAAGATTGAACCAGACAGGACCCTAGGCCATAATAGGATCCATTGCTTTGGGTTACAGGCATGTGTCCTCAAAAGCCTGATTCCAATACGAGCATAGGGGTTTTCCTGAGGCACCCATCAGAACTCATCTCTTCTCCACAAGGAAACCTGTGCATGGGAGCCATGTCCAAAGCTTAGGAGAGTACTTCAGGGTCCCGGTGCCACCGCCCCATTCCAAGGCCCTCATGGACACAAAAGCACATTAGGACCCATCCTCAGGAAAGTCCATTTCAACTCAGCCACCCCGGTTGCTCCCGCAGAGCCATCAGATCTAAACTGTCTTGTTGCTAGGAGACAATTGGAATGCGAGGCGGGCTTCCCAGGCATCCATCCGCGAACGGTGGTCTGGAGTCATTCCATATGGGATGTCCTGGAGCTGTCCAACAAGTCTTAATTGTCCCGCAGAAGGAATCCTTGAAGGGGGCATCCCACAACTCCCAACGTGGGAAAACCTCAATGACCTCGAGATTCCGCTGCCTCAAGAAGCGGCCGTCATGCTCATATTCTCCAACCTGAGCCAAAGTCTGATCCTTGCCCTGACTTCAGATGCATGAGATATTTTTTCAGATCTGCAGGGGGTACATGCCGTGCCCTCGCCCTGAAACCCAAGTCTAGCTTGTCTTCTCAGACTTCCGTCCTCATACTCCTGGTTCCGAAGCCCTCAAGTTTGGCAATTCCGGACCCACAATGAGGCACTCTGCCTGCCCTCTAGAAAAAAAAATTATTGCCTCATGAGCTGCCCAGGCACCTTAAATGAGGGTAAACCTACACAGCACTCAACTTTACCCAAATTATATAGTCTAACCTGGGCACTAATGCACTGTCGAACACAACCTGAGCCCGGACCTCCGGACAAACACCCAGAAAGCTGACCGCACACTGAGCACAAAAAACCCGCCATGGCCTTAGGTCATCATCTCTTCCTTACCTCAGTTTTCAGGCTTCAGAACCGAGACCTTATCTCCAATCACTGCCCAGGGGTGAGTGTGATGTAGAAATCAGAACTCCTCTTTACCCATGGCAAGAACCCTTGTGGTTGGCACGTTGTCCAACGTTCTGAGTAGAAGAAACCAGCATTCACCCAGAGGCCCCGCCCATTCTTGAGTGCGAAGAGGGCATACACAAACATTGTGACCCTCAGCTTGAGTTATGTAGTCTAGTAAGTCCTCTCAGTGGCTGGACCATTAGATGTCATAATGGGCTTGACATGTCCCTAGGCCCCAATTTTTAACCAGATTTCTGATTGTCCAGTCGCCCCTCCCCAGGGCTCTACTCTGGAATCCCTCATTTGGTGGGACACCGGAGGTTAAAAAAGTTAAAAAACAACAACAACAACAAAAAAAAACAGACTTCTTCCAGCCCAAAGAATGACCCCAAACTCTTTGGACGGGGCCAAACCACCAAAAAGTAAGACTCGTCCATTTCCCATGAAGTCACCCAGAAATTCCACGACCATGAGTGACATGATATCCAGAGACAAAAACTTGAGCAGGAGCCTCACACTAGCCCTTCTTTCAAATCCCGAAGAGCTCTCCTCATGGTCTGTAGATCAGTCCTGCCATACCTATGACCCGAAACATAAGCCGAGTTTGTGTTTTCAGAGAACTGACCAAACAGCCCTGGCCTACACAACCTACAGGCTCAGGCCCCTGGACACAATACTGAGGACTGTACTTGCCCTCTCCAAGGGAATTGTGTGTGCCCATTCCAATGGCCACAACCCTTCTAATAGGATAAACTTCCAAAGTCCCTGATCCATCTCAATAGTGGTGGCTTCCCAGGAAAAACAGGGGCAATCTGAGCCCAACTGAGCACCTACCTGCACTCAGACCCATAGCAGATGTCCCCAGAGGTAAAAAGAAAAGAACAGGCCCCTAGGTACTAATCAGATCCATTGCTTTGGTGTCCAGGCATCTCTCCTCAGAGGCCTGGATTTCAAAATCAGCATATAGCTGTTTCTTGACTCACCCATCAGAAAACATCTCATCTACACATGGGAAACTTGCACGTTGGAGCTGTGTCAAAGCCTCTGTTTAGGAGAACCCTTTAGGGCCCCAGTGCCACCGCTTCATTCCAAGGTCTCCATAGACACAAAAGCACGTTAGGACCCATCCCCAGGGGTGTCCATTTCAACTCAGCATCTTCGGTTGCTCCCCACAGATCCAGGAGATCTAACCTGTCTTGTTGCTAGGAGACAATTGGAATGCGAGGTGGGCTACCCAGCCATCCATCCTTAGAACCCTGCTCAGAATCATTGGCCTGGAGCCAAACAACAGGTCTCAATTGTCCTGCAGAAGACTCTCTGCAGTTTGGAGCTTCTCACAACTCCCATCGTTGGAAAGCCTCATGGCCTCGTGATGACCCCCCATTTATGAAGAGGCCATCAGGGACAGAAACTCCTACCTGAGCGATCGTCTGATCCTCGCCCTGACTTCAGATGCACGAGATCTCGATTCAGGTCTGTAGATTGTGCCTGCCATGGCCTCACCCAGAAACCTAAGCCTAGCTTGTGTTCTCAGACATTTGTCGTCAGACTACTGGCCCACAAGCCCTCCAGTTCGGCAATCCAGAACTACAATGCAGCACTCTGCCGGCCCTCCAGAAGAAAAACTTTGTCCTCTGGGGCTACCCAGTCATCCCAAATGAGGATCAACCAGCACCGACCTTGGCTGTACCCCAAATATATAGGCTGACCAGGGCACTAATGCCCTTTCTGACACAGCCTGATCCTGGACCCCCTGGCCCCTCCCAGACAGCTGTCCGCAGACTGAGCACATCGAGCCGCCATGGCCTTAGGTCGTCATCTCTTCCCAACCTCAGTTTTCAGGTTTCAGAACCTAGACCTTATCTCCAATCACTGCCCAGGGTTGAAGATGATGCAGAAATCAGAACTCCTTCCCCATGGCCAGAAACCTTGTGGTTGGCATGTTGTCCAACGTTCAGTGTAGTTGAAACCAGTGTGGCCCATGAGGCCCCACCCATGCTCGCGGGCCACATTGTTCACAAACACACATTGTGACCCTCAGGCTGAGCCCAGTCCTCAAGTAAGGCCACTCAGTGGCTGGATGAAGAGATAGCATATTGTGCTTGCCATGCCCGTAGGCCCCTATTTTTAACCATAGTTCGGGTTGTCCCTTCAGTCTTCCCCACGGCTTTGCTTTGGAATTCCTCTTTTGGTGGGACACCTGAGGTAACAAACCTGAAAGGAGACCTCCCATCCCACAGATTGACGAAAAGCAATTGGGAATCGGGCCAAATCCTCAGAGAGGACGATTCGTCCATGGCCCATGAGGCATCCCCGACATTTCACGGAGATCGCTGATACAAATTCCAGAGACAAATGGGTGAGCAAGCGCCTCAGACTCACTCTATATTCAAATCTTCATGAGTTCTTCTCATGGTTTGTAGATTGGGCCTGCCATACCGATGTCCCCAAAGAAAGCTGAGTTTGAGTATCGAATTCACAATCAGAACTCTGCCTTCCACATGGCTGTAATGAATGTTCTTCGCATGGAGTCACACCTTCACGTGGGGGACCCTTCATGGCCCCTATGCCACGCCCAAACATGAGTGCTGCTTGGGCACAAATTCACACGGTGACCCTAGCATGAGCCCCATGACAAAGAAAGGCCTGTCAGGTTCGGGACGAAGATCCTGCATTTAGTCCTTGCCATGCACATAGTCACCCAGGACTAACTAGATTGTGTGTATTCCAGTTGAGGGAACCCACTGCTGTGCTCTAGAGTCCCTCTCCTGGGAGGTCCTTTGTGGCAGAAAACAGTACTCTTCACCTCCCACAGAATGAACCCAAACACTTGGGAGCTTGGACAATCCCCCGAGAGGAAGGCTCTTCCTCGGACCCTGAGGCAACCCCTACCCTGACCGGACACTGTGAACGCAACACCCAGAGACTAAAGCCTGAGCGACTGCCTCCCACTT
The DNA here is from genome assembly GCF_964662115.1 of Mustela nivalis. Lineage (NCBI taxonomy): Eukaryota > Metazoa > Chordata > Mammalia > Carnivora > Mustelidae > Mustela > Mustela nivalis. Next base: position 2,178,477 of record NW_028136554.1, read on the forward strand.
GCCCTCCTTTGATATCCAGAAGATCTCCCCTCACGGACTGGAGATCAGGCTTGCCATTACCTTGGCCCCTACCTGAGCCAAGTTTTCTCTTTCAGACATCAGTCCCCAGAGCCCTGATAACACAGCCTCTAGGCTGGGTCCTCTGGAGCCATACCACAGGACTGTGCCTGCTCTCTCCTGGCAAACTGTGTCCATTCCTTTGGCCACACACCTCCAGAATATGAGAAACCTCAAGGCCCCCGAGGTCATCCCACTACTGGGAGCCTCCCTGGACACACAGGGGCATTCGGACACAAGCTGAGCAGCTACCTCCACGAAGGCATGCACACAGATGTCAACAGAGATAGAAGGTTGAGCTGGACAGGCCCTTAGGCCCTAATCTCAACTCTTGCTTTGGGTTCCAGGTGTTACTCCTCAGAGGCTTTGGTTCGAAGAACAGGATATGGGGCTTTCCTGAGGCACTGAACAGAACTCCTCTCGTCTCCACATGGGAAGCTTCCTTGTTGGAGATGTGTCAAACGCCTCAGTTTGGAAAACACTGCAGAGTTCCCGAGCAACCTCCACATTCCAAGGTCTCCCAGGCCACCAAGCCACAGTAGAACTCATCTTCAGGAGAGTCCATTTCAACTCTCCCCTCTAGGTAGCTCACCCAGGAGCCTGCAGATTGACCCTGACTTGTCCTGACTAAACAGTGGGAATATGAGGTGGCGTTCCCAGGCATCCATGCTTTGACACCTGCTCTCGAGTCTTTCCGTATGGGGTCTCCTGGAACCATCCAATAGGACTCGACTGTCGAGAAGAAGGAAATCTTGAGGTTTGGAGTAGTTCACAAATCCCATCGTAGGCAAACCTCCCTGGCTTCATGAAGCCCCCACACCCTTCAGGAAGAGGACATGCTGGACAAAAACTCTAGCGTGAGGCACGACTCATAGTTGACATGACCTCAGTGCAGGAGATCTCGATTCAGCCTCTGCAGAGTGGGCCTGCCGTGCCCTCGGTCCCAAACCTCACGCTAGCTTGTGTTTTCTGACTTCCTTCCTCACACTCCTGGCAAACAAGCCCTCCGGACTAGAAACTCTGGAACCAAAACCCAGCCCAGTGTCTGCCCAACGGAAGAAAAACGTTTCCCTGTGGGGCTCTCCAGAAAACCCAGATGAGGATCAACCTGCTCGGGCCTCGACGGTACCCGAACTGGATAGGCTGCTCTGGGCACTCATGCTCTGTCTGACACAGCCTGAAGCCAGACGTCCAGACAGACAAGGAGATAGCTGGCCGCACACCCAGCACTTCGGACACGCCATGGTCTTATGCCGTCACCTCTTCCTAACCTTGGTTTTCAGATATCTGAACCTAGACATTATATCAATTCTCCACACAGCTGGGTATCGCAAGCACAAAACAGAAGTCCTGCTTCCCCATGGCTGTAAAGCTTGCTCTTGGCATGGAGTAACACCTTCAGGGTGGGAGAAACCTTCATGGCCCCTGATGCCACGCAAAACGTGAGTGCTGATTGGGAACAAATTCACACTGTGACCCTCAGCATGAGCCCCATGTCAAAGAAAGGCCTCTCAGGGCTTGGACAAAGAGCGCGCATATGGGGCTTGCCAAGCCCCTATGCACCCAATCCTCACCACGTTTTGAATTTTCCAGTCGCCGTGCCCGTACCTGGGGCTCTGCTCTGGAATCCCTTTCTTGGAGAGACCCATGAGCCAGACAACACGACTCCACCCTTCCCACAAAATGACCCCAATCTTGGGAGCTGGGACAAATCCCCAGAGAGGGATACTCGTCCACTGTCCCTGAGGCCACCCCTCAAATCCACGGCTATCCCGGACACAACATCCAGAGACAAAAGCCTGTTGGAACGCCTCCCACTCGCTCTTGTTTCAGAGGCCCAAGAGCTCCCTCTCGGGCTGTACCTCCGGCCTGCCATACCCTAGGCGCCACTCATAAGCTGAGTTTGTGTATTCCGACTTCTGTGCCCACAGCCTGGACCCACACACCTCCAGGCTATGGCCTCTAGGGCCACAGCGAAAGATTGTGCCTGCCCTCTCCAAGGAAAGTGTGCCCAATCCATTGACGACAACCCTACAGGTTAGGGAAAAGCTCCAAGGCCCCTGAGGCCATCAATAGTGTAGGCCCCCCTGGACTAAGAGGGGCTCTCTGACACCAGCGGAGCAACTATCTCCACTTAGACTCTCAGACAGTGTCCCCAGAGACAGAAGGTTGAAATGGACAGGCCCCCAGGCCCTAATCTGAACCTTAGCTTTGGTTTCCATGTTTACGTTCTCAGAGGACTGTTTTCGTAGACCAGCACATGGGGCTTTTCTGAGGCACCAAAACAAATCTCTCTCATCACCACATGGGCAGCTTTCTTACTGGGATGTATCAAACACTTCAGGTAGGAGAGTTCCGCAGGGCCACTGAACAACCAGCACATTCCAAGGTCTCCATGGACCCAAACGCACATTATGACGCATCCTCAGGAGAGGCCATTTCAACTCAGCCCCCTGGGTCGCGTGTTCCAGAGGCAGCAGATCAAACATATCTTGTCGCTAATAGCCAATGGGAATGCGAGGCATGCTGTACAGGGATCCATCCTTCGAACCCTGCTCTCCAGTCCTTCCATATGGTATGTCCTGGAGCCATGCAACAGGACTCGAATGTCCCGCAGAAGGAAACCTTGTGGTTTGGGGCAACCTCCAAACTCAGCGTGGGAAAACTTCCTTGGCCTCATGAGGCCCCCACTTCATGAAGGTGCCATCATGGACACATACTCCAGCCTCAGCCAACGTCTGATCCTCAGCCTGACTTCAGATGCAGGAGATTTTGATTCAGCCTCTGCAGAGTGGGCCTGCTCTGCCCTTGGCTCCAATCCTCACACTAGCTTGTGTTTTCAGACTTCCGTCCTCACACTCCTGGCCCACAAACCCTCCCTACTGGGAATTCTGGGGCCACAATGAAGCAAGGTGCCTGCCTCCCAGGAGAAAAACCTTGTCTATGGCGCTACCAGAAACCCCAAATGAGGATCAAACTGCTTGGCCCTCGGCAACACCCCAATTGCATAGGCTACCTTAAACAGTGATGCTCTGTCGCAAATAGCCTGAGCCCAGACCTTCCAACAGACACCGACACAGCTGGCTGCACACCCAGCACATTGGACCCGCCACTGCCTTAGGCCACCATCCATTCCCAACCTGGGTTTTCAGTCATCGGAACCTAGACCTTATCTCCAATCCCTGCACAGGGGGGAACCTGATGCACAAGTCAGAACCCCTCCTTCCGCCTGGCAAGAAACCTTGCTGCTGGCAGTGAGTCAAGCCTTCAGTGTAGGAGAAAACGGCATGGCCCATGAGGCCACGCCCAAGCGTGAGGGCCGCCTTGGGCACAAACACACATTGTGACCCTCAGCGTGAGTACCTTTTTCAAGTAACGCCTCTCAGTGACTGGACCAAGAGCCCGCATATGTGGCTTGCCATGCCCATAGGCACCCAGGACTAACTAGATGGTGTGTATTCCAGTTGAGGGAACCCACTGCTGTGCTCTAGAGTCCCTCTCCTGTGGGGTCCCCTGTGGCAGAAAACAGTACTCTTCATTCCCACAGAATGAACACAAACACTTGGGAGCTTGGACAATCCCCTGAGAGGAAGGCTCTTCCTCGGCCTCTGAGACAACCCCTACCCTGACCGGACACTGTAAACGCAACACCCAGAGACAAAATCCTGAGTGACTGCCTCCCACTTGCCCTACTTTGATTTCCAGAGGATCTCCCCTCACGGACTAGAGATCAGGCCTGCCATTACATTGGCCCCTAGCTGAGCCAAGTTTGCTTTTTCAGACATCTGTCCCCACAGCCCTGGCAAACACAGCCTCTAGGCTGGGTCCTCTGGAGCCATACCACAGGACCGTGCCTGCTCTCTCCTGGGAAACTGTGTCCATTCCTTTGGCCACACACCTCCAGAATATGAGAAACCTCAAGGCCTCCGAGGAAATCCCACTACTGGGAGCCTCACTGGACTCACAGGGGCATTCGGACACAAGCTGAGCAGCTACATCCATGAATGCATGCACACAGATGTCAACAGAGATAGAAGGTTGAGCCGGACAGGCCTTTAGGCCGTAGTCTCAACTCTTGCTTTGGTTTCCAGGTGTCACTCCTCAGAGGCTTTGGTTCGAACAACAGGGTATGGGGCTTTCCTGAGGCACGGAACAGAACTCCTCTCGTCTCCACATGGGAAGTTTCCTTGTTGGAGCCGTGTCAAACACCTCATGTTGGAGAATCCTGCAGAGTCCCTGAGCCACCTCCACATTCCAAGGTCTCCCAGGCCACCAAGCCACAGTAGGACTCATCTTCAGGAGAGTCCATTTCAACTCTCCCCTCTGGGTAGCTCACCCAGGAGCCCGCAGATTGAGCCTGCCTTGTCCTGACTAAAGAGTGGGAATATGAGGTGGCGTTCCCAGGCATCCATGCTTAGACACCTGCTCTCGAGTTTTTCCATATGGGGCCTCTTGGAACCATCCAATAGGACTCGACTGTCGTGCAGAAGGTAACCTTCAGTTTTGGAGCAGTTCACAAATCCCATCGTAGGCAAAACTTTCTGGCCTCATGGAGCCCCCACACCCTTCAGGAAGAGGCCATGCTGGACAAGAACTCTAGCCTGAGGCACGTCTCATAGTTGACATGACCTCAGTGCAGGAGATCTCGATTCAGCCTCTGCAGAGTGGGCCTGCCGTGCCCTCGGTCCCAAACCTCACGCTAGCTTGTGTTTTCCGACTTCCTTCCTCACACTCCTGGCAAACAAGCCCTCCGGACTAGGAACTCTGGAACCAAAACCCAGCCCAGTGTCTGCCCAACGGAAGAAAAACGTTTCCCTGTGGGGCTCTCCAGAAAACCCAGATGAGGATCAACCTGCTCGGGCCTCGACGGTACCCGAACTGGATAGGATGCTCTGGGCACTCATGCTCTGCCTGACACAGCCTGAAGCCAGACGTCCAGACAGACAAGGAGAAAGCTGGCCGCACACCCAGCACTTCGGACACGCCATGGTCTTATGCCGTGACCTCATCCTAACCTTGGTTTTCAGATATCTGAACCTAGACATTATATCAATTCTCCACACAGCTGGGTATAGCAAGCAGAAAACAGAACTCCTCCTTCCCCATGGCTGTCAAGCTTGCTCTTGGCATGGAGTCACACCTTCAGGGTGGGAGAAACCTTCATGGCCCCTGATGCCACGCCCAAACTTGAGTGGTGCTTGGGCATAAATTCACTCTGTGACCCTCAGCATGAGCCCCATGTCAAAGAAAGGCCTGTCAGGGCCTGGACCAAGAGCCCACATATGGGGCTTGCCAAGCCCCTATGCACCCAATCCTCACCACGGTTTGAATTTTCCAGTCGCCCCGCCCGTACCTGGAGCTCTGCTCTGGAATACCTTTCTTGGAGAGACCCATGAGCCAGACAACACGACTCCACCCTTCCCACAAAATGACCCCAAACTCTTGGGAGCTGGGACAAATCCCCAGAGAGGGATACTCGTCCACAGTACCCGAGGCCACCGCTCCAATCCACGGCTATCCCGGACACAACATCCAGAGACAAAAGCCTGAAGGAACGCCTCCCACTCGCCCTTGTTTCAGAGGCCCAGGAGCTCCCTCTCGGTCTGTACATCCGGCCTGCCATACCCTAGGCGCCACTCATAAGCTGAGTTGGTGTATTCCGACATCTGTGCCCACAGCATGGACCCACACAACATCCAGGCTAGGGCCTCTGGACCAAACAGCGAAAGATTGTGCCTGCCCTCTCCAAGGAAAGTGTGCCCAATCCATTGACCACAACCCTACAGGTTAGGGAAAAGCTCCAAGGTCCCTGAGGCCATCAATAGTATAGGCCACCCTGGACTAAGAGGGGCTCTCTGACACCAGCGGAGCAACTATCTCCACTTAGACTCTCAGACAGTGTCCCCAGAGACAGAAGGTTGAAATGGACAGGCCCCCAGGCCCTAATCTGAACCTTAGCTTTGGTTTCCATGTTTCCGTTCTCAGAGGACTGTTTTCGTAGACCAGCACATGGGGCTTTTCTGAGGCACCAAACCAAACCTCTCTCATCTCCACATGGGCAGCTTTCTTACTGGGATGTAACAAACACTTCAGGTAGGAGAGTTCCGCAGGGCCACTGAACAACCAGCACATTCCAAGGTCTCCATGGACCCAAACGCACATTATGACGCATCCTCAGGAGAGGCCATTTCAACTCAGCCCCCTGGGTCGCGTGTTCCAGAGGCAGCAGATCAAACATATCTTGTCGCTAATAGCCAATGGGAATGCGAGGCATGCTGTACAGGGATCCATCCTTCGAACCCTGCTCTCCAGTCCTTCCATATGGTATGTCCTGGAGCCATGCAACAGGACTCGAATGTCCCGCAGAAGGAAACCTTGTGGTTTGGGGCAACCTCCAAACTCAGCGTGGGAAAACTTCCTTGGCCTCATGAGGCCCCCACTTCATGAAGGTGCCATCATGGACACATACTCCAGCCTCAGCCAACGTCTGATCCTCAGCCTGACTTCAGATGCAGGAGATTTTGATTCAGCCTCTGCAGAGTGGGCCTGCTCTGCCCTTGGCTCCAATCCTCACACTAGCTTGTGTTTTCAGACTTCCGTCCTCACACTCCTGGCCCACAAACCCTCCCTACTGGGAATTCTGGGGCCACAATGAAGCACTGTGCCTGCCTCCCAGGAGAAAAACATTGTCTATGGCGCTGCCCAGAAACCCCAAATGAGGATCAAACTGCTTGGCCCTCGGCAACACCCCAATTGCATAGGCTACCTTAAACAGTGATGCTCTGTCGCAAATAGCCTGAGCCCAGACCTTCCAACAGACACCGACACAGCTGGCTGCACACCCAGCACATTGGACCCGCCACTGCCTTAGGCCACCATCCATTCCCAACCTGGGTTTTCAGTCATCAGAACCTAGACCTTATCTCCAATCCCTGCACTGGGGGGAACCTGATGCACAAGTCAGAACCCCTCCTTCCCCATGGCAAGAAACCTTTCTGCTGGCAGTGAGTCAAACCTTCAGTGTAGGAGAAAACGGCATGGCCCATGAGGACACGCCCAAGCGTGAGGGCCGCCTTGGGCACAAACACACATTGTGACCCTCAGCGTGAGTACCTTATTCAAGTATCGCCTCTCAGTGACTGGACCAAGAGCCCACATATGTGGCTTGCCATGCCCATAGGCACCCAGGACTAACTAGATGGTGTGCATTCCAGTTGAGGGAACCCACTGCTGTGCTCTAGAGTCCCTCTCCTGTGGGGTCCCCTGTGGCAGAAAACAGTACTCTTCATTCCCACAGAATGAACACAAACACTTGGGAGCTTGGACAATCCCCCGAGAGGAAGGCTCTTCCTCGGCCTCTGAGACAACCCCTACCCTGACCGGACACTGTAAACGCAACACCCAGAGACAAAATCCTGAGTGACTGCCTCCCACTTGCCCTACTTTGATTTCCAGAGGATCTCCCCTCACGGACTAGAGATCAGGCCTGCCATTACATTGGCCCCTAGCTGAGCCAAGTTTGCTTTTTCAGACATCTGTCCCCACAGCCCTGGGAAACACAGCCTCTAGGCTGGGTCCTCTGGAGCCATACCACAGGACCGTGCCTGCTCTCTCCTGGGAAACTGTGTCCATTCCTTTGGCCACACACCTCCAGAATATGAGAAACCTCAAGGCCTCCGAGGACATCCCACTACTGGGAGCCTCACTGGACTCACAGGGGCATTCGGACACAAGCTGAGCAGCTACATCCATGAATGCATGCACACAGATGTCAACAGAGATAGAAGGTTGAGCCGGACAGGCCTTTAGGCCGTAGTCTCAACTCTTGCTTTGGTTTCCAGGTTTCACTCCTCAGAGGCTTTGGTTCGAAGAAATGGGTATGGGGCTTTCCTGAGGCACGGAACAGAACTCCTCTCGTCTCCACATGGGAAGTTTCCTTGTTGGAGCCGTGTCAAACACCTCATGTTGGAGAATCCTGCAGAGTCCCTGAGCCACCTCCACATTCCAAGGTCTCCCAGGCCACCAAGCCACAGTAGGACTCATCTTCAGGAGAGACCATTTCAACTCTCCCCTCTGGGTAGCTCACCCAGGAGCCCGCAGATTGAGCCTGCCTTGTCCTGACTAAAGAGTGGGAATATGAGGTGGCGTTCCCAGGCATCCATGCTTAGACACCTGCTCTCGAGTCTTTCCATATGGGGCCTCTTGGAACCATCCAATAGGACTCGATTGTCGTGCAGAAGGTAACCTTCAGTTTTGGAGCAGTTCACAAATCCCATCGTAGGCAAAACTTTCTGGCCTCATGGAGCCCCCACACCCTTCAGGAAGAGGCCATGCTGGACAAGAACTCTAGCCTGAGGCACGTCTCATAGTTGACATGACCTCAGTGCAGAAGATCTCGATTCAGCCTCTGCAGAGTGGGCCTGCCGTGCCCTCGGTCCCAAACCTCACGCTAGCTTGTATTTTTAGACTTCCTTCTTCACACTCCTGGCAAACAAGCCCTCCGGACTAGGAACTCCAGAACCGAAACCCAGCCCAGTGTCTGCCCAACGGAAGAAAAACGTTTCCCTGTGGGGCTCTCCAGAAAACCCAGATGAGGATCAACCTGCTCGGGCCTCGACGGTACCCGAACTGGATAGGCTGCTCTGGTCACTCATGATCTGCCTGACACAGCCTGAAGCCAGACGTCCAGACTGACAAGGAGACAGCTGGCCGCACGCCCAGCACTTCGGAAACGCCATGGACTTATGCCGTCACCTCATCCTAACCTTGGGTTTCAGATATCTGAACCTAGACATTATATCAATTCTCCACACAGCTGGGTATAGCAAGCACAAAACAGAACTCCTCCTTCCCCATGGCTTTCAAGCTTGCTCTTGGCATGCAGTCACACCTTCAGGGTGGGAGAAACCTTCATGGCCCCTGATGCCACGCCCAAACTTGAGTGCTGCTTGGGCACAAATTCACACTGTGACCCTCAGCATGAGCCCCATGTCAAAGAAAGGCCTGTCAGGGCCTGGAGCAAGAGCCCACATATGGGGCTTGCCAAGCCCCTATGCACCCAATCCTCACCACGGTTTGAATTTTCCAGTCGCCCGTACCTGGAGCTCTGGAATCCCTTTCTTGGAGAGACCCATGAGCCAGACAACACGACTCCACCCTTCCCACAAAATGACCCCAAACTCTTGGGAGCTGGGACAAATCCCCAGAGAGGGATACTCGTCCACAGTACCTGAGGCCACCGCTCCAATCCACGGCTATCCCGGACACAACATCCAGAGACAAAAGCCTGAAGGAACGCCTCCCACTCGCCCTTGTTTCAGAGGCCCAGGAGCTCCCTCTCGGGCTGTACATCCGGCCTGCCATAACCTAGGCGCCACTCATAAGCTGAGTTTGTGTATTCAGACTTCTGTGCCCACAGCCTGGACCCACACAACTTCCAGACTAGGGCCTCTGGACCAAACAGCGAAAGATTGTGCCTGCCCTCTCCAAGGAAAGTGTGCCCAATCCATTGACCACAACCCTACAGGTTAGGGAAAAGCTCCAAGGTCCCTGAGGCCATCAATAGTATAGGCCACCCTGGACTAAGAGGGGCTCTCTGACACCAGCGGAGCAACTATCTCCACTTAGACTCTCAGACAGTGTCCCCAGAGACAGAAGGTTGAAATGGACAGGCCCCCAGGCCCTAATCTGAACCTTAGCTTTGGTTTCCATGTTTCCGTTCTCAGAGGACTGTTTTCGTAGACCAGCACATGGGGCTTTTCTGAGGCACCAAAGCAAACATCTCTCATCTCCACATGGGCAGCCTTCTTACTGGGATGTATCAAACACTTCAGGTAGGAGAGTTCCGCAGGGCCACTGAACAACCAGCACATTCCAAGGTCTCCATGGACCCAAACGCACATTATGACGCATCCTCAGGAGAGGCCATTTCAACTCAGCCTGCTGGGTAGCGTGTTCCAGAGGCAGCAGATCAAACATATCTTGTCGCTAATAGCCAATGGGAATGCGAGGCATGCAGTACAGGGATCCATCTTTCGAACCCTGCTCTCCAGTCCTTCCATATGGTATGTCCTGGAGCCATGCAACAGGACTCGAATGTCCCGCAGAAGGAAACCTTGTGGTTTGGGGCAACCTCCAAACTCATCGTGGGAAAACTTCCTTGGCCTCATGAGGCCCCCACTTCATGAAGGTGCCATCATGGACACATACTCCAGCCTCAGCCAACGTCTGATCCTCAGCCTGACTTCAGATGCAGGAGATTTTGATTCAGCTCTGCAGAGTGGGCCTGCTCTGCCCTTGGCTCCAATCCTCACACTAGCTTGTGTTTTCAGACTTCCGTCCTCACACTCCTGGCCCACAAACCCTCCCTACTGGGAATTCTGGTGCCACAATGAAGCACTGTGCCTGCCTCTCAGGAGAAAAACCTTGTCTATGGCGCTGCCCAGAAACCCCAAATGAGGATCAAACTGTTTGGCCCTCGGCAACACCCCAATTGCATAGGCTACCTTAAACAGTGATGCTCTGTCGCAAATAGCCTGAGACCAGACCTTCCAACAGACACCGACACAGCTGGCTGCACACCCAGCACATTGGACCCGCCACTGCCTTAGGCCACCATCCATTCCCAACCTGGGTTTTCAGTCATCGGAACCTAGACCTTATCTCCAATCCCTGCACAGGGGGGAACCTGATGCACAAGTCAGAACCGCTCCTTCCCCATGGCAAGAAACCTTGCTGCTGGCAGTGAGTCAAACCTCCAGTGTAGGAGAAAACGGCATGGCCCATGAGGCCACGCCCAAGCGTGAGGGCCGCCTTGGGCACAAACACACATTGTGACCCTCAGCGTGAGTACCTTATTCAAGTATCGCCTCTCAGTGACTGGACCAAGAGCCCACATATGTGGCTTGCCATGCCCATAGGCACCCAGGACTAACTAGATGGTGTGCATTCCAGTTGAGGGAACCCACTGCTGTGCTCTAGAGTCCCTCTCCTGTGGGGTCCCCTGTGGCAGAAAACAGTACTCTTCATTCCCACAGAATGAACACAAACACTTGGGAGCTTGGACAATCCCCCGAGAGGAAGGCTCTTCCTCGGCCTCTGAGACAACCCCTACCCTGACCGGACACTGTAAACGCAACACCCAGAGACAAAATCCTGAGTGACTGCCTCCCACTTGCCCTACTTTGATTTCCAGAGGATCTCCCCTCACGGACTAGAGATCAGGCCTGCCATTACATTGGCCCCTAGCTGAGCCAAGTTTGCTTTTTCAGACATCTGTCCCCACAGCCCTGGCAAACACAGCCTCTAGGCTGGGTCCTCTGGAGCCATACCACAGGACCGTGCCTGCTCTCTCCTGGGAAACTGTGTCCATTCCTTTGGCCACACACCTCCAGAATATGAGAAACCTCAAGGCCTCCGAGGACATCCCACTACTGGGAGCCTCACTGGACTCACAGGGGCATTCGGACACAAGCTGAGCAGCTACATCCATGAATGCATGCACACAGATGTCAACAGAGATAGAAGGTTGAGCCGGACAGGCCTTTAGGCCGTAGTCTCAACTCTTGCTTTGGTTTCCAGGTTTCACTCCTCAGAGGCTTTGGTTCGAAGAAATGGGTATGGGGCTTTCCTGAGGCACGGAACAGAACTCCTCTCGTCTCCACATGGGAAGTTTCCTTGTTGGAGCCGTGTCAAACACCTCATGTTGGAGAATCCTGCAGAGTCCCTGAGCCACCTCCACATTCCAAGGTCTCCCAGGCCACCAAGCCACAGTAGGACTCATCTTCAGGAGAGACCATTTCAACTCTCCCCTCTGGGTAGCTCACCCAGGAGCCCGCAGATTGAGCCTGCCTTGTCCTGACTAAAGAGTGGGAATATGAGGTGGCGTTCCCAGGCATCCATGCTTAGACACCTGCTCTCGAGTCTTTCCATATGGGGCCTCTTGGAACCATCCAATAGGACTCGATTGTCGTGCAGAAGGTAACCTTCAGTTTTGGAGCAGTTCACAAATCCCATCGTAGGCAAAACTTTCTGGCCTCATGGAGCCCCCACACCCTTCAGGAAGAGGCCATGCTGGACAAGAACTCTAGCCTGAGGCACGTCTCATAGTTGACATGACCTCAGTGCAGAAGATCTCGATTCAGCCTCTGCAGAGTGGGCCTGCCGTGCCCTCGGTCCCAAACCTCACGCTAGCTTGTATTTTTAGACTTCCTTCTTCTCACTCCTGGCAAACAAGCCCTCCGGACTAGGAACTCCAGAACCGAAACCCAGCCCAGTGTCTGCCCAACGGAAGAAAAACGTTTCCCTGTGGGGCTCTCCAGAAAACCCAGATGAGGATCAACCTGCTCGGGCCTCGACGGTACCCGAACTGGATAGGCTGCTCTGGTCACTCATGATCTGCCTGACACAGCCTGAAGCCAGACGTCCAGACTGACAAGGAGACAGCTGGCCGCACGCCCAGCACTTCGGAAACGCCATGGACTTATGCCGTCACCTCATCCTAACCTTGGGTTTCAGATATCTGAACCTAGACATTATATCAATTCTCCACACAGCTGGGTATAGCAAGCACAAAACAGAACTCCTCCTTCCCCATGGCTTTCAAGCTTGCTCTTGGCATGCAGTCACACCTTCAGGGTGGGAGAAACCTTCATGGCCCCTGATGCCACGCCCAAACTTGAGTGCTGCTTGGGCACAAATTCACACTGTGACCCTCAGCATGAGCCCCATGTCAAAGAAAGGCCTGTCAGGGCCTGGAGCAAGAGCCCACATATGGGGCTTGCCAAGCCCCTATGCACCCAATCCTCACCACGGTTTGAATTTTCCAGTCGCCCGTACCTGGAGCTCTGGAATCCCTTTCTTGGAGAGACCCATGAGCCAGACAACACGACTCCACCCTTCCCACAAAATGACCCCAAACTCTTGGGAGCTGGGACAAATCCCCAGAGAGGGATACTCGTCCACAGTACCTGAGGCCACCGCTCCAATCCACGGCTATCCCGGACACAACATCCAGAGACAAAAGCCTGAAGGAACGCCTCCCACTCGCCCTTGTTTCAGAGGCCCAGGAGCTCCCTCTCGGGCTGTACATCCGGCCTGCCATAACCTAGGCGCCACTCATAAGCTGAGTTTGTGTATTCAGACTTCTGTGCCCACAGCCTGGACCCACACAACTTCCAGACTAGGGCCTCTGGACCAAACAGCGAAAGATTGTGCCTGCCCTCTCCAAGGAAAGTGTGCCCAATCCATTGACCACAACCCTACAGGTTAGGGAAAAGCTCCAAGGTCCCTGAGGCCATCAATAGTATAGGCCACCCTGGACTAAGAGGGGCTCTCTGACACCAGCGGAGCAACTATCTCCACTTAGACTCTCAGACAGTGTCCCCAGAGACAGAAGGTTGAAATGGACAGGCCCCCAGGCCCTAATCTGAACCTTAGCTTTGGTTTCCATGTTTCCGTTCTCAGAGGACTGTTTTCGTAGACCAGCACATGGGGCTTTTCTGAGGCACCAAAGCAAACATCTCTCATCTCCACATGGGCAGCCTTCTTACTGGGATGTATCAAACACTTCAGGTAGGAGAGTTCCGCAGGGCCACTGAACAACCAGCACATTCCAAGGTCTCCATGGACCCAAACGCACATTATGACGCATCCTCAGGAGAGGCCATTTCAACTCAGCCTGCTGGGTAGCGTGTTCCAGAGGCAGCAGATCAAACATATCTTGTCGCTAATAGCCAATGGGAATGCGAGGCATGCAGTACAGGGATCCATCTTTCGAACCCTGCTCTCCAGTCCTTCCATATGGTATGTCCTGGAGCCATGCAACAGGACTCGAATGTCCCGCAGAAGGAAACCTTGTGGTTTGGGGCAACCTCCAAACTCATCGTGGGAAAACTTCCTTGGCCTCATGAGGCCCCCACTTCATGAAGGTGCCATCATGGACACATACTCCAGCCTCAGCCAACGTCTGATCCTCAGCCTGACTTCAGATGCAGGAGATTTTGATTCAGCTCTGCAGAGTGGGCCTGCTCTGCCCTTGGCTCCAATCCTCACACTAGCTTGTGTTTTCAGACTTCCGTCCTCACACTCCTGGCCCACAAACCCTCCCTACTGGGAATTCTGGTGCCACAATGAAGCACTGTGCCTGCCTCTCAGGAGAAAAACCTTGTCTATGGCGCTGCCCAGAAACCCCAAATGAGGATCAAACTGTTTGGCCCTCGGCAACACCCCAATTGCATAGGCTACCTTAAACAGTGATGCTCTGTCGCAAATAGCCTGAGACCAGACCTTCCAACAGACACCGACACAGCTGGCTGCACACCCAGCACATTGGACCCGCCACTGCCTTAGGCCACCATCCATTCCCAACCTGGGTTTTCAGTCATCGGAACCTAGACCTTATCTCCAATCCCTGCACAGGGGGGAACCTGATGCACAAGTCAGAACCGCTCCTTCCCCATGGCAAGAAACCTTGCTGCTGGCAGTGAGTCAAACCTCCAGTGTAGGAGAAAACGGCATGGCCCATGAGGCCACGCCCAAGCGTGAGGGCCGCCTTGGGCACAAACACACATTGTGACCCTCAGCGTGAGTACCTTATTCAAGTAACGCCTCTCAGTGACTGGACCAAGAGCCCGCATATGTGGCTTGCCATGCCCATAGGCACCCAGGACTAACTAGATGGTGTGTATTCCAGTTGAGGGAACCCACTGCTGTGCTCTAGAGTCCCTCTCCTGGGGGGTCCCCTGTGGCAGAAAACAGTACTCTTCATTCCCACAGAATGAACACAAACACTTGGGAGCTTGGACAATCCCCCGAGAGGAAGGCTCTTCCACGGCCTCTGAGACAACCCCTACCCTGACCGGACACTGTAAATGCAACACCCAGAGACAAAATCCTGAGTGACTACCTCCCACTTGCTCTACTTTGATTTCCAGAGGATCTCCCCTCACGGACTAGAGATCAGGCCTGCCATTACATTGGCCCCTAGCTGAGCCAAGTTTGCTTTTTCAGACATCAGTCCCCACAGCCCTGGCAAACACAGCCTCTAGGCTGGGTCCTCTGGAGCCATACCACAGGACCGTGCCTGCTCTCTCCTGGAAACTGTGTCCATTCCTTTGGCCACACACCTCCAGAATATGAGAAACCTCAAGGCCTCCGAGGACATCCCACTACTGGGAGCCTCACTGGACTCACAGGGGCATTCAGACACAAGCTGAGCAGCTACATCCATGAATGCATGCACACAGATGTCAACAGAGATAGAAGGTTGAGCCGGACAGGCCTTTCGGCCGTAGTCTCAAGTCTTGCTTTGGTTTCCAGGTGTCACTCCTCAGAGGCTTTGGTTCGAAGAACAGGGCATGGGGCTTTCCTGAGGCATGGAACAGAACTCCTCTCGTCTCCACATGGGAAGTTTCCTTGTTGAAGCCGTGTCAAACACCTCATGTTGGAGAATCCTGCAGAGTCCCTGAGCCACCTCCACATTCCAAGCTCTCCCAGGCCACCAAGCCACAGTAGGACTCATCTTCAGGAGAGTCCATTTCAACTCTCCCCTCTGGGTAGCTCACCCAGGAGCCCGCAGATTGAGCCTGCTTTGTCCTGACTAAAGAGTGGGAATATGAGGTGGCGTTCCCAGGCATCCATGGTTAAACACCTGCTCTCGAGTCTTTCCATATGGGGCCTCTTGGAACCATCCAATAGGACTCGACTGTCGTGCAGAAGGTAACCTTCAGTTTTGGAGCAGTTCACAAATCCCATCGTAGGCAAAACTTTCTGGCCTCATGAAGCCCCCACACCCTTCAGGAAGAGGCCATGCTGGACAAGAACTCTAGCCTGAGGCACGTCTCATAGTTGACATGACCTCAGTGCAGGAGATCTCGATTCAGCCTCTGCAGAGTGGGCCTGCCGTGCCCTCGGTCCCAAACCTCACGCTAGCTTGTGTTTTCAGACTTCCTTCCTCACACTCCTGGCAAACAAGCCCTCCGGACTAGGAACTCCAGAACCAAAACCCAGCCCAGTGTCTGCCCAACGGAAGAAAAACGTTTCCCTGTGGGGCTCTCCAGAAAACCCAGATGAGGATCAACCTGCTCGGGCCTCGACGGTACCCGAACTGGATAGGCTACTCTGGGCACTCATGCTCTGCCTGACACAGCCTGAAGCCAGACGTCCAGACAGACAAGGAGATAGCTGGCCGCACACCCAGCACTTCGGAAACGCCATGGACTTATGCCGTCACCTCATCCTAACCTTGGTTTTCAGATATCTGAACCTAGACATTATATCATTTCTCCTCACAGCTGGGTATAGCAAGCACAAAACAGAACTCCTCCTTCCCCATGGCTTTCAAGCTTGCTCTTGGCATGCAGTCACACCTTCAGGGTGGGAGAAACCTTCATGGCCCCTGATGCCACTCCCAAACTTGAGTGCTGCTTGGGCACAAATTCACACTGTGACCCTCAGCATGAGCCCCATGTCAAAGAAAGGCCTGTCAGGGCCTGGAGCAAGAGCCCACATATGGGGCTTGCCAAGCCCCTATGCACCCAATCCTCACCACGGTTTGAATTTTCCAGTCCCCCCGCCCGTACCTGGAGCTCTGCTCTGGAATCCCTTTCGTGGAGAGACCCATTAGCCAGACAACACGACTCCACCCTTCCCACAAAAATACCCCAAACTCTTGGGAGCTGGGACAAATCCCCAGAGAGGGATACTCGTCCACAGTACCTGAGGCCACCGCTCCAATCCACGGCTATCCCGGACACAACATCCAGAGACAAAAGCCTGAAGGAACGCCTCCCACTCGCCCTTGTTTCAGAGGACCAGGAGCTCCCTCTCGGGCTGTACATCCGGCCTGCCATACCCTAGGCGCCACTCATAAGCTGAGTTGGTGTATTCCGACTTCTGTGCCCACAGCCTGGACCCACACAACTTCCAGACTAGGGCCTCTGGACCAAACAGCGAAAGATTGTGCCTGCCCTCTCCAAGGAAAGTGTGCCCAATCCATTGACCACAACCCTACAGGTTAGGGAAAAGCTCCAAGGTCCCTGAGGCCATCAATAGTATAGGCCACCCTGGACTAAGAGGGGCTCTCTGACACCAGCGGAGCAACTATCTCCACTTAGACTCTCAGACAGTGTCCCCAGAGACAGAAGGTTGAAATGGACAGGCCCCCAGGCCCTAATATGAACCTTGGCTTTGGTTTCCATGTTTCCGTTCTTAGGGAATGTTTTCGTAGACCAGAACATGGGGCTTTTCTGAGGCACCAAACCAAACATCTCTCATCTCCACATGGGCAGCTTTCTTACTGGGATGTATCAAACACTTCAGGTAGGAGAGTTCCGCAGGGCCACTGAACAACCAGCACATTCCAAGGTCTCCATGGACCCAAACGCACATTATGACGCATCCTCAGGAGAGGCCATTTCAACTCAGCCCCCTGGGTCGCGTGTTCCAGAGGCAGTAGATCAAACATATCTTGTCGCTAATAGCCAATGGGAATGCGAGGCATGCTGTACAAGGATCCATCCTTCAAACCCTGCTCTCCAGTCCTTCCATATGGTATGTCCGGGAGCCATGCAACAGGACTCAAATGTCCCGCAGAAGGAAACCTTGTGGTTTGGAGCAACCTCCAAACTCAGCGTGGGAAAACTTCCTTGGCCTCATGAGGCCCCCACTTCATGGAGGTGCCATCATGGACACATACTCCAGCCTAAGCCAACGTCTGATCCTCAGCCTGACTTCAGATGCAGGAGATTTTGATTCAGCCTCTGCAGAGTGGGCCTGCTCTGCCCTTGGCTCCAATCCTCACACTAGCTGTGTTTTCAGACTTCCGTCCTCACACTCCTGGCCCACAAACCCTCCCTACTGGGAATTCTGGGGCCACAATGAAGCACTGTTCCTGCCTCCCAGGAGAAAAACATTGTCTATGGCGCTGCCCAGAAACCCCAAATGAGGATCAAACTGCTTGGCCCTCGGCAACACCCCAATTGCATAGGCTACCTTAAACAGTGATGCTCTGTCGCAAATAGCCTGAGCCCAGACCTTCCAACAGACACCGACACAGCTGGCTGCACACCCAGCACATTGGACCCGCCACTGCCTTAGGCCACCATCCATTCCCAACCTGGGTTTTCAGTCATCGGAACCTAGACCTTATCTCCAATCCCTGCACAGGGGGGAACCTGATGCACAAGTCAGAACCGCTCCTTCCCCATGGCAAGAAACCTTGCTGCTGGCAGTGAGTCAAACCTCCAGTGTAGGAGAAAACGGCATGGCCCATGAGGCCACGCCCAAGCGTGAGGGCCGCCTTGGGCACAAACACACATTGTGACCCTCAGCGTGAGTACCTTATTCAAGTAACGCCTCTCAGTGACTGGACCAAGAGCCCGCATATGTGGCTTGCCATGCCCATAGGCACCCAGGACTAACTAGATGGTGTGTATTCCAGTTGAGGGAACCCACTGCTGTGCTCTAGAGTCCCTCTCCTCGGGGGTTCCCTGTGGCAGAAAACAGTACTCTTCATTCCCACAGAATGAACACAAACACTTGGGAGCTTGGACAATCCCCCGAGAGGAATGCTCTTCCACGGCCTCTGAGACAACCCCTACCCTGACCGGACACTGTAAATGCAACACCCAGAGACAAAATCCTGAGTGACTGCCTCCCACTTGCTCTACTTTGATTTCCAGAGGATCTCCCTTCACGGACTAGAGATCAGGCCTGCCATTACATTGGCCCCTAGCTGAGCCAAGTTTGCTTTTTCAGACATCTGTCCCCACAGCCCTGGCAAACACAGCCTCTAGGCTGGGTCCTCTGGAGCCATACCACAGGACCGTGCCTGCTCTCTCCTGGGAAACTGTGTCCATTCCATTGGCCACACACCTCCAGAATATGAGAAACCTCAAGGCCTCCGAGGACATCCCACTACTGGGAGCCTCACTGGACTCAAAGGAGCATTCTGACACAAGCTGAGCAGCTACATCCATGAATGCATGCACACAGATGTCAACAGAGATAGAAGGTTGAGCCGGACAGTCCTTTCGGCCGTAGTCTCAACTCTTGCTTTGGTTTCCAGGTGTCACTCCTCAGAGGCTTTGGTTCGAAGAAGAGGGTATGGGGCTTTCCTGAGGCACGGAACAGAACTCCTCTCGTCTACACATGGGAAGTTTCCTTGTTGGAGCCGTGTCAAACACCTCATGTTGGAGAATCCTGCAGAGTCCCTGAGCCACCTCCACATTCCAAGCTCTCCCAGGCCACCAAGCCACAGTAGGACTCATCTTCAGGAGAGTCCATTTCAACTCTCCCCTCTGGGTAGCTCACCCAGGAGCCCGCAGATTGAGCCTGCCTTGTCCTGACTAAAGAGTGGGAATATGAGGTGGCGTTCCCAGGCATCCATGCTTAAACACCGGCTCTCGAGTCTTTCCATATGGGGCCTCTTGGAACCATCCAATAGGACTCGACTGTCGTGCAGAAGGTAACCTTCAGTTTTGGAGCAGTTCACAAATCCCATCGTAGGCAAAACTTTCTGGCCTCATGAAGCCCCCACACCCTTCAGGAAGAGGCCATGCTGGACAAGAACTCTAGCCTGAGGCACGTCTCATAGTTGACATGACCTCAGTGCAGGAGATCTCGATTCAGCCTCTGCAGAGTGGGCCTGCCGTGCCCTCGGTCCCAAACCTCACGCTAGCTTGTGTTTTCAGACTGCCTTCCTCACACTCCTGGCAAACAAGCCCTCCGGACTAGGAACTCCAGAACCGAAACCCAGCCCAGTGTCTGCCCAACGGAAGAAAAACGTTTCCCTGTGGTGCTCTCCAGAAAACACAGATGAGGATCAACCTGCTCGGGCCTCGACGGTACCCGAACTGGATAGGCTGCTCTGGTCACTCATGCTCTGCCTGACACAGCCTGAAGCCAGACGTCCAGACAGACAAGGAGACAGCTGGCCGCACACCCAGCACTTCGGAAACGCCATGGACTTATGCCGTCACCTCATCCTAACCTTGGGTTTCAGATATCTGAACCTAGACATTATATCAATTCTCCACACAGCTGGGTATAGCAAGCACAAAACAGAACTCCTCCTTCCCCATGGCTTTCAAGCTTGCTCTTGGCATGCAGTCACACCATCAGGGTGGGAGAAACCTTCATGGCCCCTGATGCCACGCCCAAACTTGAGTGCTGCTTGGGCACAAATTCACACTGTGACCCGCAGCATGAGCCCCATGTCAAAGAAAGGCCTGTCAGGGCCTGGAGCAAGAGCCCACATATGGGGCTTGCCAAGCCCCTATGCACCCAATCCTCACCACGGTTTGAATTTTCCAGTCGCCCCGCCCGTACCTGGAGCTCTGCTCTGGAATCCCTTTCTTGGAGAGACCCATGAGCCAGACAACACGACTCCACCCTTCCCACAAAATGACCCCAAACTCTTGGGAGCTGGGACAAATCCCCAGAGAGGGATACTCGTCCACAGTACCTGAGGCCACCGCTCCAATCCACGGCTATCCCGGACACAACATCCAGAGACAAAAGCCTGAAGGAACGCCTCCCACTCGCCCTTGTTTCAGAGGCCCAGGAGCTCCCTCTCGGGCTGTACATCCGGCCTGCCATACCCTAGGCGCCACTCATAAGCTGAGTTTGTGTATTCAGACTTCTGTGCCCACAGCCTGGACCCACACAACATCCAGGCTAGGGCCTCTGGACCAAACAGCGAAAGATTGTGCCTGCCCTCTCCAAGGAAAGTGTGCCCAATCCATTGACCACAACCCTACAGGTTAGGGAAAAGCTCCAAGGTCCCTGAGGCCATCAATAGTATAGGCCACCCTGGACTAAGAGGGGCTCTCTGACACCAGCGGAGCAACTATCTCCACTTAGACTCTCAGACAGTGTCCCCAGAGACAGAAGGTTGAAATGGACAGGCCCCCAGGCCCTAATCTGAACCTTAGCTTTGGTTTCCATGTTTCCGTTCTCAGAGGACTGTTTTCGTAGACCAGCACATGGGGCTTTTCTGAGGCACCAAAGCAAACATCTCTCATCTCCACATGGGCAGCCTTCTTACTGGGATGTATCAAACACTTCAGGTAGGAGAGTTCCGCAGGGCCCCTGAACAACCAGCACATTCCAAGGTCTCCATGGACCCAAACACACATTATGACGCATCCTCAGGAGAGGCCATTTCAACTCAGCCTGCTGGGTAGCATGTTCCAGAGGCAGCAGATCAAACATATCTTGTCGCTAATAGCCAATGGGAATGCGAGGCATGCAGTACAGGGATCCATCTTTCGAACCCTGCTCTCCAGTCCTTCCATATGGTATGTCCTGGAGCCATGCAACAGGACTCGAATGTCCCGCAGAAGGAAACCTTGTGGTTTGGGGCAACCTCCAAACTCATCGTGGGAAAACTTCCTTGGCCTCATGAGGCCCCCACTTCATGAAGGTGCCATCATGGACACATACTCCAGCCTCAGCCAACGTCTGATCCTCAGCCTGATTTCAGATGCAGGAGATTTTGATTCAGCTCTGCAGAGTGGGCCTGCTCTGCCCTTGGCTCCAATCCTCACACTAGCTTGTGTTTTCAGACTTCCGTCCTCACACTCCTGGCCCACAAACCCTCCCTACTGGGAATTCTGGGGCCACAATGAAGCACTGTGCCTGCCTCCCAGGAGAAAAACCTTGTCTATGGCGCTGCCCAGAAACCCCAAATGAGGATCAAACTGTTTGGCCCTCGGCAACACCCCAATTGCATAGGCTACCTTAAACAGTGATGCTCTGTCGCAAATAGCCTGAGACCAGACCTTCCAACAGACACCGACACAGCTGGCTGCACACCCAGCACATTGGACCCGCCACTGCCTTAGGCCACCATCCATTCCCAACCTGGGTTTTCAGTCATCGGAACCTAGACCTTATCTCCAATCCCTGTACAGGGGGGAACCTGATGCACAAGTCAGAACCGCTCCTTCCCCATGGCAAGAAACCTTGCTGCTGGCAGTGAGTCAAACCTCCAGTGTAGGAGAAAACGGCATGGCCCATGAGGCCACGCCCAAGCGTGAGGGCCGCCTTGGGCACAAACACACATTGTGACCCTCAGCGTGAGTACCTTATTCAAGTAACGCCTCTCAGTGACTGGACCAAGAGCCCGCATATGTGGCTTGCCATGCCCATAGGCACCCAGGACTAACTAGATGGTGTGTATTCCAGTTGAGGGAACCCACTGCTGTGCTCTAGAGTCCCTCTCCTGGGGGGTCCCCTGTGGCAGAAAACAGTACTCTTCATTCCCACAGAATGAACACAAACACTTGGGAGCTTGGACAATCCCCCGAGAGGAAGGCTCTTCCACGGCCTCTGAGACAACCCCTACCCTGACCGGACACTGTAAATGCAACACCCAGAGACAAAATCCTGAGTGACTGCCTCCCACTTGCTCTACTTTGATTTCCAGAGGATCTCCCCTCACGGACTAGAGATCAGGCCTGCCATTACATTGGCCCCTAGCTGAGCCAAGTTTGCTTTTTCAGACATCAGTCCCCACAGCCCTGGCAAACACAGCCTCTAGGCTGGGTCCTCTGGAGCCATACCACAAGACCGTGCCTGCTCTCTCCTGGGAAACTGTGTCCATTCCTTTGGCCACACACCTCCAGAATATGAGAAACCTCAAGGCCTCCGAGGACATCCCACTACTGGGAGCCTCACTGGACTCACAGGGGCATTCAGACACAAGCTGAGCAGCTACATCCATGAATGCATGCACACAGATGTCAACAGAGATAGAAGGTTGAGCCGGACAGGCCTTTCGGCCGTAGTCTCAAGTCTTGCTTTGGTTTCCAGGTGTCACTCCTCAGAGGCTTTGGTTCGAAGAACAGGGCATGGGGCTTTCCTGAGGCATGGAACAGAACTCCTCTCGTCTCCACATGGGAAGTTTCCTTGTTGGAGCCGTGTCAAACACCTCATGTTGGAGAATCCTGCAGAGTCCCTGAGCCACCTCCACATTCCAAGGTCTCCCAGGCCACCAAGCCACAGTAGGACTCATCTTCAGGAGAGTCCATTTCAACTCTCCCCTCTGGGTAGCTCACCCAGGAGCCCGCAGATTGAGCCTGCCTTGTCCTGACTAAAGAGTGGGAATATGAGGTGGCGTTCCCAGGCATCCATGGTTAAACACCTGCTCTCGAGTCTTTCCATATGGGGCCTCTTGGAACCATCCAATAGGACTCGACTGTCGTGCAGAAGGTAACCTTCAGTTTTGGAGCAGTTCACAAATCCCATCGTAGGCAAAACTTTCTGGCCTCATGAAGCCCCCACACCCTTCAGGAAGAGGCCATGCTGGACAAGAACTCTAGCCTGAGGCACGTCTCATAGTTGACATGACCTCAGTGCAGGAGATCTCGATTCAGCCTCTGCAGAGTGGGCCTGCGGTGCCCTCGGTCCCAAACCTCACACTAGCTTGTGTTTTCAGACTTCCTTCCTCACACTCCTGGCAAACAAGCCCTCCGGACTAGGAACTCCAGAACCGAAACCCAGCCCAGTGTCTGCCCAACGGAAGAAAAACGTTTCCCTGTGGGGCTCTCCAGAAAACCCAGATGAGGATCAACCTGCTCGGGCCTCGACGGTACCCGAACTGGATAGGCTACTCTGGGCACTCATGCTCTGCCTGACACAGCCTGAAGCCAGACGTCCAGACAGACAAGGAGATAGCTGGCCGCACACCCAGCACTTCGGAAACGCCATGGACTTATGCCGTCACCTCATCCTAACCTTGGTTTTCAGATATCTGAACCTAGACATTATATCATTTCTCCACACAGCTGGGTATAGCAAGCACAAAACAGAACTCCTCCTTCCCCATGGCTTTCAAGCTTGCTCTTGGCATGCAGTCACACCTTCAGGGTGGGAGAAACCTTCATGGCCCCTGATGCCACGCCCAAACTTGAGTGCTGCTTGGGCACAAATTCACACTGTGACCCTCAGCATGAGCCCCATGTCAAAGAAAGGCCTGTCAGGGCCTGGACCAAGAGCCCACATATGGGGCTTGCCAAGCCCCTATGCACCCAATCCTCACCACGGTTTGAATTTTCCAGTCCCCCCGCCCGTACCTGGAGCTCTGCTCTGGAATCCCTTTCGTGGAGAGACCCATTAGCCAGACAACACGACTCCACCCTTCCCACAAAAATACCCCAAACTCTTGGGAGCTGGGACAAATCCCCAGAGAGGGATACTCGTCCACAGTACCTGAGGCCACCGCTCCAATCCACGGCTATCCCGGACACAACATCCAGAGACAAAAGCCTGAAGGAACGCCTCCCACTCGCCCTTGTTTCAGAGGACCAGGAGCTCCCTCTCGGGCTGTACATCCGGCCTGCCATACCCTAGGCGCCACTCATAAGCTGAGTTGGTGTATTCCGACTTCTGTGCCCACAGCCTGGACCCACACAACTTCCAGACTAGGGCCTCTGGACCAAACAGCGAAAGATTGTGCCTGCCCTCTCCAAGGAAAGTGTGCCCAATCCATTGACCACAACCCTACAGGTTAGGGAAAAGCTCCAAGGTCCCTGAGGCCATCAATAGTATAGGCCACCCTGGACTAAGAGGGGCTCTCTGACACCAGCGGAGCAACTATCTCCACTTAGACTCTCAGACAGTGTCCCCAGAGACAGAAGGTTGAAATGGACAGGCCCCCAGGCCCTAATCTGAACCTTGGCTTTGGTTTCCATGTTTCCGTTCTCAGAGGACTGTTTTCGTAGACCAGAACATGGGGCTTTTCTGAGGCACCAAACCAAACATCTCTCATCTCCACATGGGCAGCTTTCTTACTGGGATGTATCAAACACTTCAGGTAGGAGAGTTCCGCAGGGCCACTGAACAACCAGCACATTCCAAGGTCTCCATGGACCCAAACGCACATTATGACGCATCCTCAGGAGAGGCCATTTCAACTCAGCCCCCTGGGTCGCGTGTTCCAGAGGCAGTAGATCAAACATATCTTGTCGCTAATAGCCAATGGGAATGCGAGGCATGCTGTACAAGGATCCATCCTTCAAACCCTGCTCTCCAGTCCTTCCATATGGTATGTCTGGGAGCCATGCAACAGGACTCAAATGTCCCGCAGAAGGAAACCTTGTGGTTTGGAGCAACCTCCAAACTCAGCGTGGGAAAACTTCCTTGGCCTCATGAGGCCCCCACTTCATGAAGGTGCCATCATGGACACATACTCCAGCCTCAGCCAACGTCTGATCCTCAGCCTGACTTCAGATGCAGGAGATTTTGATTCAGCCTCTGCAGAGTGGGCCTGCTCTGCCCTTGGCTCCAATCCTCACACTAGCTTGTGTTTTCAGACTTCCGTCCTCACACTCCTGGCCCACAAACCCTCCCTACTGGGAATTCTGGGGCCACAATGAAGCACTGTGCCTGCCTCCCAGGAGAAAAACATTGTCTATGGCGCTGCCCAGAAACCCCAAATGAGGATCAAACTGCTTGGCCCTCGGCAACACCCCAATTGCATAGGCTACCTTAAACAGTGATGCTCTGTCGCAAATAGCCTAAGCCCAGACCTTCCAACAGACACCGACACAGCTGGCTGCACACCCAGCACATTGGACCCGCCACTGCCTTAGGCCACCATCCATTCCCAACCTGGGTTTTCAGTCATCGGAACCTAGACCTTATCTCCAATCCCTGCACAGGGGGGAACCAGATGCACAAGTCAGAACCGCTCCTTCCCCATGGCAAGAAACCTTGCTGCTGGCAGTGAGTCAAACCTCCAGTGTAGGAGAAAACGGCATGGCCCATGAGGCCACGCCCAAGCGTGAGGGCCGACTTGGGCACAAACACACATTGTGACCCTCAGCGTGAGTACCTTATTCAAGTAACGCCTCTCAGTGACAGGACCAAGAGCCCGCATATGTGGCTTGCCATGCCCATAGGCACCCAGGACTAACTAGATGGTGTGTATTCCAGTTGAGGGAACTCACTGCTGTGCTCTAGAGTCCCTCTCCTGGGGGGTCCCCTGTGGCAGAAAACAGTACTCTTCATTCCCACAGAATGAACACAAACACTTGGGAGCTTGGACAATCCCCCGAGAGGAATGCTCTTCCACGGCCTCTGAGACAACCCCTACCCTGACCGGACACTGTAAATGCAACACCCAGAGACAAAATCCTGAGTGACTGCCTCCCACTTGCTCTACTTTGATTTCCAGAGGATCTCCCTTCACGGACTAGAGATCAGGCCTGCCATTACATTGGCCCCTAGCTGAGCCAAGTTTGCTTTTTCAGACATCAGTCCCCACAGCCCTGGCAAACACAGCCTCTAGGCTGGGTCCTCTGGAGCCATACCACAGGACCGTGCCTGCTCTCTCCTGGGAAACTGTGTCCATTCCATTGGCCACACACCTCCAGAATATGAGAAACCTCAAGGCCTCCGAGGACATCCCACTACTGGGAGCCTCACTGGACTCAAAGGAGCATTCTGACACAAGCTGAGCAGCTACATCCATGAATGCATGCACACAGATGTCAACAGAGATAGAAGGTTGAGCCGGACAGGCCTTTAGGCCGTAGTCTCAACTCTTGCTTTGGTTTCCAGGTGTCACTCCTCAGAGGCTTTGGTTCGAAGAAGAGGGTATGGGGCTTTCCTGAGGCACGGAACAGAACTCCTCTCGTCTCCACATGGGAAGTTTCCTTGTTGGAGCCGTGTCAAACACCTCATGTTGGAGAATCCTGCAGAGTCCCTGAGCCACCTCCACATTCCAAGCTCTCCCAGGCCACCAAGCCACAGTAGGACTCATCTTCAGGAGAGTCCATTTCAACTCTCCCCTCTGGGTAGCTCACCCAGGAGCCCGCAGATTGAGCCTGCCTTGTCCTGACTAAAGAGTGGGAATATGAGGTGGCGTTCCCAGGCATCCATGCTTAAACACCGGCTCTCGAGTCTTTCCATATGGGGCCTCTTGGAACCATCCAATAGGACTCGACTGTCGTGCAGAAGGTAACCTTCAGTTTTGGAGCAGTTCACAAATCCCATCGTAGGCAAAACTTTCTGGCCTCATGAAGCCCCCACACCCTTCAGGAAGAGGCCATGCTGGACAAGAACTCTAGCCTGAGGCACGTCTCACAGTTGACATGACCTCAGTGCAGGAGATCTCGATTCAGCCTCTGCAGAGTGGGCCTGCCGTGCCCTCGGTCCCAAACCTCACACTAGCTTGTGTTTTCAGACTGCCTTCCTCACACTCCTGGCAAACAAGCCCTCCGGACTAGGAACTCCAGAACCGAAACCCAGCCCAGTGTCTGCCCAACGGAAGAAAAACGTTTCCCTGTGGGGCTCTCCAGAAAACCCAGATGAGGATCAACCTGCTCGGGCCTCGACGGTACCCGAACTGGATAGGCTGCTCTGGTCACTCATGCTCTGCCTGACACAGCCTGAAGCCAGACGTCCAGACAGACAAGGAGACAGCTGGCCGCACACCCAGCACTTCGGAAACGCCATGGACTTATGCCGTCACCTCATCCTAACCTTGGGTTTCAGATATCTGAACCTAGACATTATATCAATTCTCCACACAGCTGGGTATAGCAAGCACAAAACAGAACTCCTCCTTCCCCATGGCTTTCAAGCTTGCTCTTGGCATGCAGTCACACCTTCAGGGTGGGAGAAACCTTCATGGCCCCTGATGCCACGCCCAAACTTGAGTGCTGCTTGGGCACAAATTCACACTGTGACCCTCAGCATGAGCCCCATGTCAAAGAAAGGCCTGTCAGGGCCTGGAGCAAGAGCCCACATATGGGGCTTGCCAAGCCCCTATGCACCCAATCCTCACCACGGTTTGAATTTTCCAGTCGCCCCGCCCGTACCTGGAGCTCTGCTCTGGAATCCCTTTCTTGGAGAGACCCATGAGCCAGACAACACGACTCCACCCTTCCCACAAAATGACCCCAAACTCTTGGGAGCTGGGACAAATCCCCAGAGAGGGATACTCGTCCACAGTACCTGAGGCCACCGCTCCAATCCACGGCTATCCCGGACACAACATCCAGAGACAAAAGCCTGAAGGAACGCCTCCCACTCGCCCTTGTTTCAGAGGCCCAGGAGCTCCCTCTCGGGCTGTACATCCGGCCTGCCATACCCTAGGCGCCACTCATAAGCTGAGTTGGTGTATTCCGACTTCTGTGCCCACAGCCTGGACCCACACAACTTCCAGACTAGGGCCTCTGGACCAAACAGCGAAAGATTGTGCCTGCCCTCTCCAAGGAAAGTGTGCCCAATCCATTGACCACAACCCTACAGGTTAGGGAAAAGCTCCAAGGTCCCTGAGGCCATCAATAGTATAGGCCACCCTGGACTAAGAGGGGCTCTCTGACACCAGCGGAGCAACTATCTCCACTTAGACTCTCAGACAGTGTCCCCAGAGACAGAAGGTTGAAATGGACAGGCCCCCAGGCCCTAATCTGAACCTTGGCTTTGGTTTCCATGTTTCCGTTCTCAGAGGACTGTTTTCGTAGACCAGCACATGGGGCTTTTCTGAGGCACCAACCAAACCTCTCTCATCTCCACATGGGCAGCTTTCTTACTGGGATGTATCAAACACTTCAGGTAGGAGAGTTCCGCAGGGCCACTGAACAACCAGCACATTCCAAGGTCTCCATGGACCCAAATGCACATTATGACGCATCCTCAGGAGAGGGCATTTCAACTCAGCCCCCTGGGTCGCGTGTTCCAGAGGCAGCAGATCAAACATATCTTGTCGCTAATAGCCAATGGGAATGCGAGGCATGCTGTACAAGGATCCATCCTTCAAACCCTGCTCTCCAGTCCTTCCATATGGTATGTCCTGGAGCCATGCAACAGGACTCGAATGTCCCGCAGAAGGAAACCTTGTGGTTTGGGGCAACCTCCAAACTGAGCGTGGGAAAACTTCCTTGGCCTCATGAGGTCCCCACTTCATGAAGATGCCATCATGGACACATACTCCAGCCTCAGCCAACGTCTGATCCTCAGCCTGAGTTCAGATGCAGGAAATTTTGATTCAGCCTCCGCAGAGTGGGCCTGCTCTGCCCTTGGCTCCAATCCTCACACTAGCTTGTGTTTTCAGACTTCCGTCCTCACACTCCTGGCCCACAAACCCTCCCTACTGGGAATTCTGGGGCCACAATGAAGCACTGTGCCTGCCTCCCAGGAGAAAAACATTGTCTATGGCGCTGCCCAGAAACCCCAAATGAGGATCAAACTGCTTGGCCCTCGGCAACACCCCAATTGCATAGGCTACCTTAAACAGTGATGCTCTGTCGCAAATAGCCTGAGCCCAGACCTTCCAACAGACACCGACACAGCTGGCTGCACACCCAGCACATTGGACCCGCCACTGCCTTAGGCCACCATCCATTCCCAAACTGGGTTTTCAGTCATCGGAACTAGACCTTATCTCCAATCCCTGCACAGGGGGGAACCTGATGCACAATTCAGAACCCCTCCTTCCCCCTGGCAAGAATCCTTGCTACTGGCAGTGAGTCAAACCTTCAGTGTAGGAGAAAACGGCATGGCCCATTACGCCACGCTCAAGCGTGAGGGCCGCCTTTGGCACAAACACACATTGTGACCCTCAGCGTGAGTACCTTATTCAAGTAACGCCTGTCAGTGACTGGACCGAGAGCCCGCATATGTGGCTTGTCATGCCCATAGGCACCCAGGACTAACTAGATGGTGTGTATTCCATTTGAGGGAACCCACTGCTGTGCTCTAGAGTCCCTCTCCTGGGGGGTCCCCTGTGGCAGAAAACAGTACTCTTCATTCCCACAGAATGAACACAAACACTTGGGAGCTTGGACAATCCCCCGAGAGTAAGGCTCTTCCTCGGCCTCTGAGACAACCCCTACCCTGACCGGACACTGTAAACGCAACACCCAGAGACAAAATCCTGAGTGACTGCCTCCCACTTGCCCTACTTTGATTTCCAGAGGATCTCCCCTCACGCACTAGAGATCAGGCCTGCCATTACATTGGCCCCTAGCTGAGCCAAGTTTGCTTTTTCAGACATCTGTCCCCACAGCCCTGGCAAACACAGCCTCTAGGCTGGGTCCTCTGGAGCCATACCACAGGACCGTGCCTGCTCTCTCCTGGGAAACTGTGTCCATTCCTTTGGCCACACACCTCCAGAATATGAGAAACCTCAAGGCCTCAGAGGACATCCCACTACTGGGAGCCTCACTGGACTCACAGGGGCATTCAGACACAAGCTGAGCAGCTACATGCATGAATGCATGCACACAGATGTCAACAGAGATAGAAGGTTGAGCCGGACAGGCCTTTAGGCCGTAGTCTCAACTCTTGCTTTGGTTTCCAGGTGTCACTCCTCAGAGGCTTTGGTTCGAAGAACAGGGTATGGGGCTTTCCTGAGGCACGGAACAGAACTCCTCTCGTCTCCACATGGGAAGTTTCCTTGTTGGAGCCGTGTCAAACACCTCATGTTGGAGAATCCCGCAGAGTTCCTGAGCCACCTCCACATTCCAAGCTCTCCCAGGCCACCAAGCCACAGTAGGACTCATCTTCAGGAGAGACCTTTTCAACACTCCCCTCTGGGTAGCTCACCCAGGAGCCCGCAGATTGAGCCTGCCTTGTCCTGACTAAAGAGTGGGAATATGAGGTGGCGTTCCCAGGCATCCATGCTTAGACACCTGCTCTCGAGTCTTTCCATATGGGGCCTCTTGGAACCATCCAATAGGACTCGACTGTCGTGCAGAAGGTAACCTTCAGTTTTGGAGCAGTTCACAAATCCCATCGTAGGCAAAACTTTCTGGCCTCATGAAGCCCCCACACCCTTCAGGAAGAGGCCATGCTGGACAAGATATCTAGCCTGAGGCACGTCTCTTAGTTGACATGACCTCAGTGCAGGAGATCTCGATTCAGCCTCTGCAGAGTGGGCCTGCCGTGCCCTCGGTCCCAAACCACACGCTAGCTTGTGGTTTCAGACTTCCTTAATCACACTCCTGGCAAACAAGCCCTCCGGACTAGGAACTCCAGTTCCAAAACCCAGACCAGTGTCTGCCCAACGGAAGAAAAACGTTTCCCTGTGGGGCTCTCCAGAAAACCCAGATGAGGATCAACCTGCTCCGGCCTCGACGGTACCCAAACTGGATAGGCTGCTCTGGGCACTCATGCTATGCCTGACACAGCCTGAACCCAGACATCCAGACAGACAAGGAGATAGCTGGCCGCACACCCAGCACTTCGGACACGCCATGGTCTTATGCCGTCACCTCATCCTAACCTTGGTTTTCAGAAATCTGAACCTAGACATTATATCAATTCTCCACACAGCTGGGTATAGCAAGAACAAAACAGAACTCCTCCTTCCCCATGGCTGTCAAGCTTGCTCTTGGCATGGAGTCACACCTTCAGGGTTGGAGAAACCTTCATGGCCCCTGATGCCACGCCCAAACTTGAGTGCTGCTTGGGCACAAATTCACACTGTGACCCTCAGCATGAGCCCCATCTCAAAGAAAGGCCTGTCAGGGCCTGGACCAAGAGCCCACATATGGGGCTTGCCAAGCCCCTATGCACCCAATCCTCACCACGGTTTGAATTTTCCAGTCGCCCCGCCCGTACCTGGAGCTCTGCTCTGGAATCCCTTTCTTGGAGAGACCCATGAGCCAGACAACACGACTCCACCCTTCCCACAAAATGACCCCAAACTCTTGGGAGCTGGGACAAATCCCCAGAG
The DNA here is from genome assembly GCF_964662115.1 of Mustela nivalis. Taxonomy (NCBI): domain Eukaryota; kingdom Metazoa; phylum Chordata; class Mammalia; order Carnivora; family Mustelidae; genus Mustela; species Mustela nivalis. The sequence goes on from NW_028136554.1 coordinate 2,210,224, forward strand.
AGGGATACTCGTCCACAGTACTTGAGGCCACTGCTCCAATCCACGGCTATCCCGGACACAACATCCAGAGACAAAAGCCTGAAGGAACGCCTCCCACTCGCCCTTGTTTCAGAGGCCCAGGAGCTCCCTCTCGGGCTGTACATCCGGCCTGCCATACACTAGGCGCCACTCATAAGCTGAGTTTGTGTATTCAGACTTCTGTGCCCACAGCCTGGACCCACACAACATCCAGGCTAGGGAACTGGACCAAACAGCGAAAGATTGTGCCTGCCCTCCCCAAGGAAAGTGTGCCCAATCCATTGACCACAACCCTACAGGTTAGGGAAAAGCTCCAAGGTCCCTGAGTCCATCAATAGTATAGGCCACCCTGGACTAAGAGGGGCTCTCTGACACCAGCGGAGCAACTATCTCCACTTAGACTCTCAGAAAGTGTCCCCAGAGACAGAAGGTTGAAATGGACAGGCCCCCAGGCCCTAATCTGAACCTTAGCTTTGGTTTCCATGTTTCCGTTCTCAGAGGACTGCTTTCGTAGACCAGCACATGGGGCTTTTCTGAGGCACCAAACCAAACATCTCTCATCTCCACATGGGCAGCTTTCTTACTGGGATGTATCAAGCACTTCAGGTAGGAGAGTTCCGCAGGGCCACTGAACAACCAGCACATTCCAAGGTCTCCATGGACCCAAACGCACATTATGACGCATCCTCAGGAGAGGCCATTTCAACTCAGCCCCCTTTTTCGCGTATTCCAGAGGCAGCAGATCAAACATATCTTGTCGCTAATAGCCAATGGGAATGCGAGGCATGCTGTACAGGGATCCATCCTTCGAACCCTGCTCCTCAGTCCTTCCATATGGTATGTCCTGGAGCCATGCCACAGGACTCGAATGTCCCGCAGAAGAAAACCTTGTGGTTTGGGGCAACCTCCAAACTCAGCGTGGGAAAACTTCCTTGGCCTCATGAGGCCCCCACTTAATAAAGGTGCCATCATGGACACATACTCCAGCCTCAGCCAACGTCTGATCCTCAGCCTGACTTCAGATGCAGGAGATTTTGATTCAGCCTCTGCAGAGTGGGCCTGCTCTGCCCTTGGCTCCAATCCTCACACTAGCTTGTGTTTTCAGACTTTCGTCCTCACACTCCTGGCCCACAACCCTCGCTACTGTGAATTCTGGGGCCACAATCAAGCACTGTGCCTGACTCCCAGGAGAAAAACATTGTCTATGGTGCTGCCCAGAAACCCCAAATGAGGATCAAACTGCTTGGCCCTCGGCAACACCCCAATTGCATAGGCTACCTTAAACAGTGATGCTCTGTCACAAATAGCCTGAGGCCAGACCTTCCAACAGACACCGACACAGCTGGCTGCACATCCAGCACATTGGACCCGCCACTGCCTTAGGCCACCATCCATTCCCAACCTGGGTTTTCAGTCATCGAAACCTAGACCTTATCTCCAATCCCTGCACTGGGGGGAACCTGATGCACAAGTCAGAACCCCTCCTTCCCCCTGGCAAGAAACCTTGCTGCTGGCAGTGAGTCAAACCTTCAGTGTAGGAGAAAACGGCATGGCCCATGAGGCCACGCCCAAGCGTGAGGGCCGCCTTGGGCACAAACACACATTGTGACCCTCAGCGTGAGTACCTTTTTCAAGTAACGCCTCTCAGTGACTGGACCAAGAGCCCGCATATGTGGCTTGCCATGCCCATAGGCACCCAGGACTAACTAGATGGTGTGTATTCCACTTGAGGGAACCCACTGCTGTGCTCTAGAGTCCCTCTCCTGGGGGGTCCCCTGTGGCAGAAAACAGTACTCTTCATTCCCACAGAATGAACACAAACACTTGGGAGCTTGGACAATCCCCCGAGAGGAAGGCTCTTCCTCGGCCTCTGAGACAACCCCTACCCTGACCTGACACTGTAAACGCAACACCCAGATACAAAATCCTGAGTGACTGCCTCCCACTTGCCCTACTTTGATTTCCAGAGGATCTCCCCTCACGGAATAGAGATCAGGCCTGCCATTACATTGGCCCCTAGCTGAGCCAAGTTTGCTTTTTCAGACATCTGTCCCCACAGCCCTGGCAAACACAGCCTCTAGGCTGGGTCCTCTGGAGCCATTCCACAGGACCATGCCTGCTCTCTCCTGGGAAACTGTGTCCATTCCTTTGGCCACACACCTCCAGAATATGAGAAACCTCAAGGCCTCCGAGGACATCCCACTACTGGGAGCCTCACTGGACTCACAGGGGCATTCGGACACAAGCTGAGCAGCTACATCCATGAATGCATGCACACAGATGTCAACAGAGATAGAAGGTTGAGCCGGACAGGCCTTTAGGCCGTAGTCTCAACTCTTGCTTTGGTTTCCAGGTGTTACTCCTCAGAGGCTTTGGTTCGAAGAACAGGGTATGGGGCTTTCCTGAGGCACGGAACAGAACTCCTCTCGTCTCCACATGGGAAGTTTCCTTGTTGGAGCCGTGTCAAACACCTCATGTTGGAGAATCCTGCAGAGTCCCTGAGCCACCTCCACATTCCAAGGTCTCCCAGGCCACTAAGCCACAGTAGGACTCATCTTCAGGAGAGTCCATTTCAACTCTTCCCTCTGGGTAGCTCACCCAGGAGCCCGCAGATTGCTCCTCCCTTGTCCTGACTAAAGAGTGTGAATAAAAGGTGGTGTTCCCAGGCATCCATGCTTAGACACCTGCTCTCGAGTCTTTCCATATGGGGCCTCTTGGTACCATCCAATAGGACTCGACTGTCGTGCAGAAGGTAACCTTCAGTTTTGGAGCAGTTCACAAATCCCATCGTAGGCAAAACTTTCTGGCCTCATGAAGCCCCCACACCCTTCAGGAAGAGGCCATGCTGGACAAGAACTCTAGCCTGAGGCACGTCTCATAGTTGACATGACCTCAGTGCAGGAGATCTCGATTCAGCCTCTGTAGAGTGGGCCTGCCGTGCCCTCGGTCCCAAACCTCACGCTAGCTTGTGTTTTCAGACTTCCTTCCTCACACTCCTGGCAAACAAGCCCTCTGGACTAGGAACTCCGGAACCAAAACCCAGCCCAGTGTCTGCCCAACGGAAGAAAAACGTTTCCCTGTGGGGCTCTCCAGGAAACCCAGGTGAGGATCAACCTGCTCGGGCCTCGACGGTACCCGAACTGGATAGGCTGCTCTGGGCACTCATGCTCTGCCTGACACAGCCTGAAGCCAGACGTCCAGACAGACAAGGAGACAGCTGGCCGCACACCCAGCACTTCGGTCACGCCATGGTCTTATGGCGTCACCTCATCCTAACCTTGGTTTTCAGATATCTGAACCTAGACATTATATCAATTCTCCTCACAGCTGGGTATAGCAAGCACAAAACAGAACTCCTCCTTCCCCATGGCTGTCAAGCTTGCTCTTGGCATGGAGTCACACCTTCAGGGTGGGAGAAATCTTCATGGCCCCTGATGCCACGCCCAAACTTGAGTGCTGCTTGGGCACAAATTCACACTGTGACCCTCAGCATGAGCCCCATGTCAAAGAAAGTCCTGTCAGGGCCTGGACCAAGAGCCCACATATGGGGCTTGCCAAGCCCCTATGCACCCAATCCTCACCACGGTTTGAATTTCCAGTCGCCCCGCCCGTACCTGGAGCTCTGCTCTGGAATCCCTTTCTTGGAGAGACCCATGAGCCAGACAACACGACTCCACCCTTCCCACAAAATGACCCCAAACTCTTGGGAGCTGGGACAAATCCCCAGAGAGGGATACTCGTCCACAGTACCTGAGGCCACCGCTCCAATCCACGGCTATCCCGGACACAACATCCAGAGACAAAAGCCTGAAGGAACGCCTCCCACTCGCCCTTGTTTCAGAGGCCCAGGAGCTCCCTCTCGGGCTGTACATCCGGCCTGCCATATCCTAGGCGCCACTCATAAGCTGAGTTTGTGTATTCAGACTTCTGTGCCCACAGCCTGGACCCACACAACATCCAGGCTAGGGCCTCTGGACCAAACAGCGAAAGATTGTGCCTGCCCTCTCCAAGGAAAGTGTGCCCAATCCATTGACCACAACCCTACAGGTTAGGGAAAAGCTCCAAGGTTCTGAGGCCATCAATAGTATAGGCCACCCTGGACTAAGAGGGGCTCTCTGACACCAGCGGAGCAACTATCTCCACTTAGACTCTCAGACAGTGTCCCCAGAGACAGAAGGTTGAAATGGACAGGCCCCCAGGCCCTAATCTGAACCTTAGCTTTGGTTTCCATGTTTCCGTTCTCAGAGGACTGCTTTCGTAGACCAGCACATGGGGCTTTTCTGAGGCACCAAACCAAACATCTCTCATCTCCACATGGGCAGCTTTCTTACTTGGATGTATCAAGCACTTCAGGTAGGAGAGTTCCGCAGGGCCACTGAACAACCAGCACATTCCAAGGTCTCCATGGACCCAAACGCACATTATGACGCATCCTCAGGAGAGGCCATTTCAACTCAGCCCCCTTTTTCGCGTATTCCAGAGGCAGCAGATCAAACATATCTTGTCGCTAATAGCCAATGGGAATGCGAGGCATGCTGTACAGGGATCCATCCTTCGAACCCTGCTCTCCAGTCCTTCCATATGGTATGTCCTGGAGCCATGCCACAGGACTCGAATGTCCCGCAGAAGGAAACCTTGTGGTTTGGGGCAACCTCCAAACTCAGCGTGGGAAAACTTCCTTGGCCTCATGAGGCCCCCACTTAAAAAAGGTGCCATCATGGACACATACTCCAGCCTCAGCCAACGTCTGATCCTCAGCCTGACTTCAGTTGCAGGAGATTTTGATTCAGCCTCTGCAGAGTGGGCCTGCTCTGCCGTTGGCTCCAATCCTCACACTAGCTTGTGTTTTCAGACTTCCGTCCTCACACTCCTGGCCCACAACCCTCCCTACTGGGAATTCTGGGGCCACAATGAAGCACTGTGCCTGACTCCCAGGAGAAAAACATTGTCTATGGCGCTGCCCAGAAACCCCAAATGAGGATCAAACTGCTTGGCCCTCGGCAACACCCCAATTGCATAGGCTACCTTAAACAGTGATGCTCTGTCACAAATAGCCTGAGCCCAGACCTTCCAACAGACACCGACACAGCTGGCTGCACACCCAGCACATTGGACCCGCCACTGCCTTAGGCCGCCATCCATTCCCAACATGGGTTTTCAGTCATCGGAACCTAGACCTTATCTCCAATCCCTGCACAGGGGGGAACCTGATGCACCAGTCATAACCCCTCCTTCCCCATGGCAAGAAACCTTGCTGCTGGCAGTGAGTCAAACCTTCAGTGTAGGAGAAAACGGCATGGCCCATGAGGCCACGCCCAAGCGTGAGGGCCGCCTTGGGCACAAACACACATTGTGACCCTCAGCGTGAGTACCTTATTCAAGTAACGCCTCTCAGGGACTGGACCAAGAGCCCGCATATGTGGCTTGCCATGCCCATAGGCACCCAGGACTAACTAGATGGTGTGTATTCCAATTGAGGGAACCCACTGCTGTGCTCTAGAGTCCCCCTCTGGGGGGTCCCCTGTGGCAGAAAACAGTACTCTTCATTCCCACAGAATGAACACCAACACTTGGGAGCTTGGACAATCCCCCGAGAGGAAGGCTCTTCCTCGGCCTCTGAGACAACCCCTATCCTGACCGGACACTGTAAACGCAACACCCAGAGACAAAATCCTGAGTGACTGCCTCCCACTTGCCCTACTTTGATTTCCAGAGGATCCCCCTCACAGACTAGAGATCAGGCCTGCCATTACATTGGCCCCTAGCTGAGCCAAGTTTGCTTTTTCAGACATCTGTCCCCACAGCCCTGGCAAACACAGCCTCTAGGCTGGGTCCTCTGGAGCCATTCCACAGGACCGTGCCTGCTCTCTCCTGGGAAACTGTGTCCATTCCTTTGGCCACACACCTCCAGAATATGAGAAACCTCAAGGCCTCCGAGGAAATCCCACTACTGGGAGCCTCACTGGACTCACAGGGGCATTCGGACACAAGCTGAGCAGCTACATCCATGAATGCATGCACACAGATGTCAACAGAGATAGAAGGTTGAGCCGGACAGGCCTTTAGGCCGTAGTCTCAACTCTTGCTTTGGTTTCCAGGTGTTACTCCTCAGAGGCTTTGGTTCGAAGAACAGGGTATGGGGCTTTCCTGAGGCACGGAACAGAACTCCTCTCGTCTCCACATGGGAAGTTTCCTTGTTGGAGCCGTGTCAAACACCTCATGTTGGAGAATCCTGCAGAGTCCCTGAGCCACCTCCACATTCCAAGGTCTCCCAGGCCACCAAACCACAGTAGGACTCATCTTCAGGAGAGTCCATTTCAACTCTTCCCTCTGGGTAGCTCACCCAGGAGCCCGCAGATTGCGCCTGCCTTGTCCTGACTAAAGAGTGTGAATAAAAGGTGGCGTTCCCAGGCATCCATGCTTAGACACCTGCTCTCGAGTCTTTCCATATGGGGCCTCTTGGTACCATCCAATAGGACTCGACTGTCGTGCAGAAGGTAACCTTCAGTTTTGGAGCAGTTCACAAATCCCATCGTAGGCAAAACTTTCTGGCCTCATGAAGCCCCCACACCCTTCAGGAAGAGGCCATGCTGGACAAGAACTCTAGCCTGAGGCACGTCTCATAGTTGACATGACCTCAGTGCAGGAGATCTCGATTCAGCCTCTGCAGAGTGGGCCTGCCGTGCCCTCGGTCCCAAACCTCACGCTAGCTTGTGTTTTCAGACTTCCTTCCTCACACTCCTGGCAAACAAGCCCTCTGGACTAGGAACTCCGGAACCAAAACCCAGCCCAGTGTCTGCCCAACGGAAGAAAAACGTTTCCCTGTGGGGCTCTCCAGGAAACCCAGATGAGGATCAACCTGCTCGGGCCTCGACGGTACCCGAACTGGATAGGCTGCTCTGGGCACTCATGCTCTGCCTGACACAGCCTGAAGCCAGACGTCCAGACAGACAAGGAGACAGCTGGCCGCACACCCAGCACTTCGGTCACGCCATGGTCTTATGGTGTCACCTCATCCTAACCTTGTTTTTCAGATATCTGAACCTAGACATTATATCAATTCTCCTCACAGCTGGGTATAGCAAGCACAAAACAGAACTCCTCCTTCCCCATGGCTGTCAAGCTTGCTCTTGGCATGAAGTCACACCTTCAGGGTGGGAGAAATCTTCATGGCCCCTGATGCCACGCCCAAACTTGAGTGCTGCTTGGGCACAAATTCACACTGTGACCCTCAGCATGAGCCCCATGTCAAAGAAAGTCCTGTCAGGGCCTGGACCAAGAGCCCACATATGGGGCTTGCCAAGCCCCTGTGCACCCAATCCTCACCACGGTTTGAATTTCCAGTCGCCCCGCCCGTACCTGGAGCTCTGCTCTGGAATCCCTTTCTTGGAGAGACCCATGAGCCAGACAACACGACTCCACCCTTCCCACAAAATGACCCCAAACTCTTGGGAGCTGGGACAAATCCCCAGAGAGGGATACTCGTCCACAGTACCTGAGGCCACCGCTCCAATCCACGGCTATCCCGGACACAACATCCAGAGACAAAAGCCTGAAGGAACGCCTCCCACTCGCCCTTGTTTCAGAGGCCCAGGAGCTCCCTCTCGGGCTGTACATCCGGCCTGCCATATCCTAGGCGCCACTCATAAGCTGAGTTTGTGTATTCAGACTTCTGTGCCCACAGCCTGGACCCACACAACATCCAGGCTAGGGCCTCTGGACCAAACAGCGAAAGATTGTGCCTGCCCTCTCCAAGGAAAGTGTGCCCAATCCATTGACCACAACCCTACAGGTTAGGGAAAAGCTCCAAGGTCCCTGAGGCCATCAATAGTATAGGCCACCCTGGACTAAGAGGGGCTCTCTGACACCAGCGGAGCAACTATCTCCACTTAGACTCTCAGACAGTGTCCCCACAGACAGAAGGTTGAAATGGACAGGACCCCAGGCCCTAATCTGAACCTTAGCTTTGGTTTCCATGTTTCCGTTCTCAGAGGACTGCTTTCGTAGAACAGCACATGGGGCTTTTCTGAGGCACCAAACCAAACATCTCTCATCTCCACATGGGCAGCTTTCTTACTGGGATGTATCAAGCACTTCAGGTAGGAGAGTTCCGCAGGGCCACTGAACAACCAGCACATTCCAAGGTCTCCATGGACCCAAACGCACATTATGACGCATCCTCAGGAGAGGCCATTTCAACTCAGCCCCCTTTTTCGCGTATTCCAGAGGCAGCAGATCAAACATATCTTGTCGCTAATAGCCAATGGGAATGCGAGGCATGCTGTACAGGGATCCATCCTTCGAACCCTGCTTCTCAGTCCTTCCATATGGTATGTCCTGGAGCCATGCCACAGGACTCGAATGTCCCGCAGAAGGAAACCTTGTGGTTTGGGGCAACCTCCAAACTCAGCGTGGGAAAACTTCCTTGGCCTCATGAGGCCCCCACTTAATAAAGGTGCCATCATGGACACATACTCCAGCCTCAGGCAACGTCTGATCCTCAGCCTGACTTCAGTTGCAGGAGATTTTGATTCAGCCTCTGCAGAGTGGGCCTGCTCTGCCGTTGGCTCCAATCCTCACACTAGCTTGTGTTTTCAGACTTCCGTCCTCACACTCCTGGCCCACAACCCTCCCTACTGGGAATTCTGGGGCCACAATGAAGCACTGTGCCTGACTCCCAGGAGAAAAACATTGTCTATGGCGCTGCCCAGAAACCCCAAATGAGGATCAAACTGCTTGGCCCTCGGCAACACCCCAATTGCATAGGCTACCTTAAACAGTGATGCTCTGTCACAAATAGCCTGAGCCCAGACCTTCCAACAGACACCGACACAGCTGGCTGCACACCCAGCACATTGGACCCGCCACTGCCTTAGGCCGCCATCCATTCCCAACATGGGTTTTCAGTCATCGGAACCTAGACCTTATCTCCAATCCCTGCACAGGGGGGAACCTGATGCACCAGTCATAACCCCTCCTTCCCCATGGCAAGAAACCTTGCTGCTGGCAGTGAGTCAAACCTTCAGTGTAGGAGAAAACGGCATGGCCCATGAGGCCACGCCCAAGCGTGAGGGCCGCCTTGGGCACAAACACACATTGTGACCCTCAGCGTGAGTACCTTATTCAAGTAACGCCTCTCAGGGACTGGACCAAGAGCCCGCATATGTGGCTTGCCATGCCCATAGGCACCCAGGACTAACTAGATGGTGTGTATTCCAATTGAGGGAACCCACTGCTGTGCTCTAGAGTCCCTCTCCTGGTGGGTCCCCTGTGGCAGAAAACAGTACTCTTCATTCCCACAGAATGAACACCAACACTTGGGAGCTTGGACAATCCCCCGAGAGGAAGGCTCTTCCTCGGCCTCTGAGACAACCCCTACCCTGACCGGACACTGAAAACGCAACACCCAGAGACAAAATCCTGAGTGACTGCCTCCCACTTGCCCTACTTTGATTTCCAGAGGATCTCCCCTCACGGACTAGAGATCAGGCCTGCCATTACATTGGCCCCTAGCTGAGCCAAGTTTGCTTTTTCAGACATCTGTCCCCACAGCCCTGGCAAACACAGCCTCTAGGCTGGGTCCTCTGGAGCCATACCACAGGACCGTGCCTGCTCTCTCCTGGGAAACTGTGTCCATTCCTTTGGCCACACAACTCCAGAATATGAGAAACCTCAAGGCCTTCGAGGACATCCCACTACTGGGAGCCTCACTGGACTCACAGGGGCATTCGGACACAAGCTGAGCAGCTACATCCATGAATGCATGCACACAGATGTCAACAGAGATAGAAGGTTGAGCCGGACAGGCCTTTAGGCCGTATTCTCAACTCTTGCTTTGGTTTCCAGGTGTCACTCCTCAGAGGCTTTGGTTCGAAGAACAGGGTATGGGGCTTCCTGAGGCACGGAACAGAACTCCTCTCGTCTCCACATGGGAAGTTTCCTTGTTGGAGCCGTGTCAAACACCTCATGTTGGAGAATCCTGCAGAATCCCTGAGCCACCTCCACATTCCAAGTTCTCCCAGGCCACCAAGCCACAGTAGGACTCATCTTCAGGAGAGTCCATTTCAACTCTCCCCTCTGGGTAGCTCACCCAGGAGCCCGCAGATTGAGCCTGCCTTGTCCTGACTAAAGAGTGGGAATATGAGGTGGCGTTCCCAGGCATCCATGCTTAGACACCTGCTCTCGAGTCTTTCCATATGGGGCCTCTTGGAACCATCCAATAGGACTCGACTGTCGTGCAGAAGGTAACCTTCAGTTTTGGAGCAGTTCACAAATCCCAACGTAGGCAAAACTTTCTGGCCTCATGAAGCCCCCACACCCTTCAGGAAGAGGCCATGCTGGACAAGAACTCTAGCCTGAGGCACGTCTCATAGTTGACATGACCTCAGTGCAGGAGATCTCGATTCAGCCTCTGCAGAGTGGGCCTGCCGTGCCCTCGGTCCCAAACCTCACGCTAGCTTGTGTTTTCAGACTTCCTTCCTCACACTCCTGGCAAACAAGCCCTCCGGACTAGGAACTCCAGAACCAAAACCCAGCCCAGTGTCTGCCCAACGGAAGAAAAACGTTTCCCTGTGGGGCTCTCCAGGAAACCCAGATGAGGATCAACCTGCTCGGGCCTCGACGGTACCCGAACTGGATAGGCTGCTCTGGGCACTCATGCTCTGCCTGACACAGCCTGAAGCCAGACGTCCAGACAGACAAGGAGACAGCTGGCCGCACACCCAGCACTTCGGTCACGCCATGGTCTTATGGCGTCACCTCATCCTAACCTTGGTTTTCAGATATCTGAACCTAGACATTATATCAATTCTCCTCACAGCTGGGTATAGCAAGCACAAAACAGAACTCCTCCTTCCCCATGGCTGTCAAGCTTGCTCTTGGCATGAAGTCACACCTTCAGGGTGGGAGAAATCTTCATGGCCCCTGATGCCACGCCCAAACTTGAGTGCTGCTTGGGCACAAATTCACACTGTGACCCTCAGCATGAGCCCCATGTCAAAGAAAGTCCTGTCAGGGCCTGGACCAAGAGCCCACATATGGGGCTTGCCAAGCCCCTGTGCACCCAATCCTCACCACGGTTTGAATTTCCAGTCGCCCCGCCCGTACCTGGAGCTCTGCTCTGGAATCCCTTTCTTGGAGAGACCCATGAGCCAGACAACACGACTCCACCCTTCCCACAAAATGACCCCAAACTCTTGGGAGCTGGGACAAATCCCCAGAGAGGGATACTCGTCCACAGTACCTGAGGCCACCGCTCCAATCCACGGCTATCCCGGACACAACATCCAGAGACAAAAGCCTGAAGGAACGCCTCCCACTCGCCCTTGTTTCAGAGGCCCAGGAGCTCCCTCTCGGGCTGTACATCCGGCCTGCCATATCCTAGGCGCCACTCATAAGCTGAGTTTGTGTATTCAGACTTCTGTGCCCACAGCCTGGACCCACACAACATCCAGGCTAGGGCCTCTGGACCAAACAGCGAAAGATTGTGCCTGCCCTCTCCAAGGAAAGTGTGCCCAATCCATTGACCACAACCCTACAGGTTAGGGAAAAGCTCCAAGGTCCCTGAGGCCATCAATAGTATAGGCCACCCTGGACTAAGAGGGGCTCTCTGACACCAGCGGAGCAACTATCTCCACTTAGACTCTCAGACAGTGTCACCACAGACAGAAGGTTGAAATGGACAGGACCCCAGGCCCTAATCTGAACCTTAGCTTTGGTTTCCATGTTTCCGTTCTCAGAGGACTGCTTTCGTAGACCAGCACATGGGGCTTTTCTGAGGCACCAAACCAAACATCTCTCATCTCCACATGGGCAGCTTTCTTACTGGGATGTATCAAGCACTTCAGGTAGGAGAGTTCCGCAGGGCCACTGAACAACCAGCACATTCCAAGGTCTCCATGGACCCAAACGCACATTATGACGCATCCTCAGGAGAGGCCATTTCAACTCAGCCCCCTTTTTCGCGTATTCCAGAGGCAGCAGATCAAACATATCTTGTCGCTAATAGCCAATGGGAATGTGAGGCATGCTGTCCAGGGATCCATCCTTCGAACCCTGCTCCTCAGTCCTTCCATATGGTATGTCCTGGAGCCATGCCACAGGACTCGAATGTCCCGCAGAAGGAAACCTTGTGGTTTGGGGCAACCTCCAAACTCAGCGTGGGAAAACTTCCTTGGCCTCATGAGGCCCCCACTTAATAAAGGTGCCATCATGAACACATACTCCAGCCTCAGCCAACGTCTGATCCTCAGCCTGACTTCAGTTGCAGGAGATTTTGATTCAGCCTCTGCAGAGTGGGCCTGCTCTGCCGTTGGCTCCAATCCTCACACTAGCTTGTGTTTTCAGACTTCCGTCCTCACACTCCAGGCCCACAAACCCAGCCTACTGGGAATTCTGGGGCCACAATGAAGTTCTGTGCCTGACTCCCAGGAGAAAAACATTGTCTATGGCGCTGCCCAGAAACCCCAAATGAGGATCAAACTGCTTGGCCCTCGGCAACTCCCCAATTGCATAGGCTACCATAAACAGTGATGCTCTGTCGCAAATAGCCTGAGTCCAGACCTTCAAACAGACACCGACACAGCTGGCTGCACACCCAGCACATTGGACCCGCCACTGCCTTAGGCCGCCATCCATTCCCAACATGGGTTTTCAGTCATCGGAACCTAGACCTTATCTCCAATCTCTGCACAGGGGGGAACCTGATGCACAAGTCAGAACCCCTCCTTCCCCATGGCAAGAAACCTTGCTGCTGGCAGTGAGTCAAACCTTCGGTGTAGGAGAAAACGACATGGCCTATGAGGCCACGCCCAAGCGTGAGGGCCGCCTTGGGCACAAACACACATTGTGACCCTCAGCGTGAGTACCTTATTCAAGTAACGCCTCTCAGTGACTGGACCAAGAGCCCGCATATGTGGCTTGCCATGCCCATAGGCACCAAGGACTAACTAGATGGTGTGTATTCCAATTGAGGGAACCCACTGCTGTGCTCTAGAGTCCCTCTCCTGGGGGGTCCCCTGTGGCAGAAAACAGTACTCTTCATTCCCACAGAATGAACACCAACACTTGGGAGCTTGGACAATCCCCCGAGAGGAAGGCTCTTCCTCAGCCTCTGAGACAACCCCTATCCTGACCGGACACTGTAAACGCAACACCCAGAGACAAAATCCTGAGTGACTGCCTCCCACTTGCCCTACTTTGATTTCCAGAGGATCTCCCCTCACGGACTAGAGTTCAGGCCTGCCATTACATTGGCCCCTAGCTGAGCCAAGTTTGCTTTTTCAGACATCTGTCCCCACAGCCCTGGCAAACACAGCCTCTAGGCTGGGTCCTCTGGAGCCATACCACAGGACCGTGCCTGCTCTCTCCTGGGAAACTGTGTCCATTCCTTTGGCCACACACCTACAGAATATGAGAAACCTCAAGGCCTCCGAGGACATCCCACTACTGGGAGCCTCACTGGACTCATTATATCAATTCTCCACACAGCTGGGTATCGCAAGCACAAAACAGAACTCCTCATTTCCCATGGCTGTCAAGCTTGATCTTGGCATGGAGTCACACCTTCAGGGTGGGAGAAACCTTCATGGCCCCTGATGCCACGCCCAAACTTGAGTGCTGCTTGGGCACAAATTCACACTGTGACCCTCAGCATGAGCCCCATGTCAAAGAAAGGCCTGTCAGGACCTGGATCAAGAGCCCTCATATGGGGCTTGCCAAGCCCCTATGCACCCAATCCTCACCAGTGTTTGAGTTTTCCAGTCGCCCCACCTGTACCTGGGCTCTGCTCTGGAATCCCTTTCTTGGAGAGACACATGAGTCAGACAACACGACTCCACCCTTCCTTCAAAATGTCCCCAAACTCTTGGGAGCTGGGACAAATCCCCAGAGAGGGATACTCGTCCACAGTCCCTGAGGCCACCGCTCCAATCCACGGCTATCCCGGACACAACATCCAGAGACAAAAGCCTGAAGGAAAGCCTCCCACTCGCCCTTGTTTCAGAGGCCCAGGAGCTCCCTCTCGGGCTGTACATCCGGCCTGCCATACCCTAGGCGCCACTCATAAGCTGAGTTTGTGTATTCAGACTTCTGTGCCCACAGCCTGGACCCACACAACATCCAGGCTAGGGCCTCTGGACCAAACAGCGAACGATTGTGCCTGCCCTCTCCAAGGAAAGTGTGCCCAATCCATTGACCACAACCCTACAGGTTAGGGAAAAGCTCCAAGGTCCCTGAGGCCATCAATAGTATAGACCACCCTGGACTAAGAGGGGCTCTCTGACACCAGCGGAGCAACTATCTCCACTTAGACTCTCAGACAGTGTCCCCAGAGACAGAAGGTTGAAATGGACAGGCCCCCAGGCCCTAATCTGAACCTTAGCTTTGGTTTCCATGTTTCCGTTCTCAGAGGACTGTTTTCGTAGACCAGCACATGGGGCTTTTCTGAGGCACCAAACCAAGCATCTCTCGTCTCCACATGGGCAGCTTTCTTACTGGGGACGTATCAAACCCTTCAGGTAGGAGAGTTCCGCAAGGCCAACGAACAACCAGCACATTCCAAGGTCTCCATGGACCCAAACTCACATTATGACGCATCCTCAGGAGAGGCCATTTCAACTCAGCCCCCTGGGTAGCGTGACCCAGAAGCAGCAGATCAAACATATCTTGTCGCTAATGGCCAATTGGAATGCGAGGAATGCTGTACAGGGATCCATCCTTCGAACCCTGCTCTCCAGTCCTTCCATATGGTATGTCCTGGAGCCATGCAACAGGACTCGAATGTCCCGCAGAAGGAAACCTTGTGGTTTGGGGCAACCTGCAAACTCAGCGTGGGAAAACTTCCTTGGCCTCATGAGGCCCCCGCTTCATGAAGGTGCCATCATGGACACATACTCCAGCCTCAGCCAACGTCTGATCCTCAGCCTGACTTCAGATGCAGGAGATTTTGATTCAGCCTCTGCAGAGTGGGCCTGCTCTGCCCTTGGCTCCAATACTCACCCTAGCTTGTGTTTTCAGACTTCCGTCCTCACACTCCTTGCCCACAAACCCTCCCTACTGGGAATTCTGGGGCCACACTGAAGCACTGTGCCTGCCTCCCAGGAGAAAAACATTGTCTATGGTGCTGCCCAGAAACCCCAAATGAGGATCAAACTGCTTGGCCCTCGGCAACACCCCAATTGCATAGGCTACCTTAAACACTGATGCTCTGTCGCAAATAGCCTGAGCCCAGACCTTCCAACAGACACCGACACAGCTGGCTGCACTCCTAGGACATTGGACCCGCCACTGCCTTAGGCCACCAACCATTCCCAACCTGGGTTTTCAGTCATCGGATCCTAGACCTTATCTCCAATCCCTGCACAGGGGGGAACCTGATGCACAAATCAGAACCCCTCCTTCCCCATGGCAAGAAAACTTGCTGCTGGCAGTGAGTCAAACCTTCAGTGTAGGAAAAACGACATGGCCCATGAGGCAACGCCCAAGCGTTAGGGCCGCCTTGGGCACAAACACACATTGTGACCCTCAGCGTGAGTACCTTATTCAAGTAACGCCTCTCAGTGACTGGACCAAGAGCCCGCATATGTGGCTTGCCATGCCCATAGGCACCCAGGACTAACTAGATGGTGTGTATTCCAGTTAAGGGAACCCACTGCTGTGCTCTAGAGTCCCTCCCTGGGGGGTCCCCTGTGGCAGAAAACAGTACTCTTCCCTTCCCACAGAATGAATCCAAACACTTGGGAGCTTGCACAATCCCCCGAGAGGAAGGCTCTTCCTCGGCCTCTGAGACAACCCCTACCCTGACCGGACACTGTGAACGCAACACCCAGAGACAAAATCCTGAGTGACTGCCTCCCACTTGCCCTCCTTTGATATCCAGAGGATCTCCCCTCACGGACTGGAGATCAGTCCTGCCATTACCTTGGCCACTAGCTGAGCCAAGTTTGCTTTTTCAGACATCTGTCCCCACAGCCCTGGAAAACACAGCCTCTAGGCTGGGTCTTCTGGAGCCATACCACAGGACTGTGCCTGCTCTCTCCTGGGAAACTGTGTCCATTCCTTTGGCCACACAACTCCAGAATATGAGAAACCTCAAGGCCCCCGAGGACATCCCCCTACTGGGAGGCTCCCTGGACACACAGGGGCATTCGGACACAAGCTGAGCAGCTACCTCCACGAAGGCATGCCCACAGATGTCAACAGAGATAAAAGGTTGAGCCGGACAGGCCCTTAGGCCGTAGTCTCAACTCTTGCTTTGGGTTCCAGGTGTTACTCCTCAGAGGCTTTGGTTCAAAGAACAGGATATGGGGCTTTCCTGAGGCACTGAACAGAACTCCTCTCGTCTCCACATGGGATGCTTCCCTGTTGGAGCTGTGTCAAACACCTCAGTTTGGAGAACCCTGCAGAGTCCCTGAGCCACCTCCACATTCCAAGGTCTCCCAGGCCACCAAGCCACAGTAGGACTCATCTTCAGGAGAGTCCATTTCAACTCTCCCCACTGGGTAGCTCACCCAGGAGCCTGCAGATTGAGCCTGCCTTGTCCTGCCTAAAGAGTGGGAATATGAGGTGGCGTTCCCAGGCATCCATGCTTAGACACCTGCTCTCGAGTCTTTCCGTATGGGGCCTCCTGGAACCATCCAATAGGACTCGACCGTCGTGCAGAAGGAAAGCTTGAGGTTTGGAGTAGTTCACAAATCCCATCGTAGACAAACCTCCCTGGCTTCATGAAGCCCCCACACCCTTCAGGAAGAGGCCATGCTGGGCAAAAACTCTAGCCTGAGGCACGTCTCATAGTTGACATGACCTCAGTGCAGGAGATCTCGATTCAGCCTCTGCAGAGTGGCCCTGCCATGCCCTCGGTCCCAAACCTCACGCTAGCTTTTGTTTTCAGACTTCCTTCCTCACACTCCTGGCAAACAAGCCCTCCGGACTAGGAACTCCAGAACCAAAACCCAGCCCAGTGTCTGCCCAATGGAAGAAAAACGTTTCCCTGTGGGGCTCTTCAGAAAACCCAGATGAGGATCAACCTGCTCGGGCCTCGACGGTACCCGAATTGGATAGGATGCTCTGGGCACTCATGCTCTGTCTGACACAGCCTGAAGCCAGACGTCCAGACAGACAAAGAGACAGCTGGCCGCACACCCAGCAATTCGGACACGCCATGGTCTTATGCCGTCACCTCTTCCTAACCTTGGTTTTCAGATATCTGAACCTAGACATTATATCAATTCTCCACACAGCTGGGTATCGCAAGCACAAAACAGAACTCCTCCTTCCCCATGGCTTTCCAGCTTGCTCTTGGCATGCAGTCACACCTTCAGGGTGGGAGAAACCTTCATGGCCCCTGATGCCACGCCCAAACTTGAGTGCTGCTTGGGCACAAATTCACACTGTGACCCTCAGCATGAGCCCCATGTCAAAGAAAGGCCTGTCAGGACCTGGACCAAGAGCCCTCATATGGGGCTTGCCAAGCCCCTATGCACCCAATCCTCACCAGTGTTTGAGTTTTCCAGTCGCCCCACCTGTATCTGGGCTCTGCTATGGAAACCCTTTCTTGGAGAGACACATGAGCCAGACAACACGACTCCACCCTTCCCACAAAATGACCCCAAACTCATGAGGCCCCCGCTTCATGAAGGTGCCATCAAGGACACATACTGCAGCCTCAGCCAACTTCTGATCCTCAGCCTGACTTCAGATGCAGGAGATTTTGATTCAGCCTCTGCTGATTGGGCCTGCTCTGCCCTTGGCTCCAATCCTCACCCTAGCTTGTGTTTTCAGACTTCCGTCCTCACACTCCTGGCCCACAATCCCTCCCTACTGGGAATTCTGGGGCCACATTGAAGCACTCTGCCTGCCTCCCAGGAGAAAAACATTGTCTATAGTGCTGCCCAGAAACCCCAAATGAGGATCAAACTACTTGGCCCTCGGCAACACCCCAATTGCATAGGCTACCTTAAACACTGATGCTCTGTCGCAAATAGCCTGAGCCAAGACCTTCCAACAGACAACGACACAGCTGGCTGCACACCCAGCACATTGGACCCGCCACTGCCTTAGGCCACCATCCATTCCCAACCTGGGTTTTCAGTCATCTGAACGTAGACCTTATCTCCAATCCCTGCACAGGGGGAACCTGATGCACAAGTCAGAACCCCTCCTTCCCCATGGCAAGAAACCTTGCTGCTGGCCGTGAGTCAAACCTTCAGTGTAGGAGAAAACGGCAAACCTGCCGGGCCTCATGAAGCCCCCCATATCTTTCAGGGAGAGGCCATCATGGACAAAATCTCTTGCTTGAAGCACGTCTCATATTAGATATGACCGCAATGCAGGAGATCTTGATTCAGCCTCTGCAGAGTGGCCTGCCGTGCCCTCGGTCCCAAACCTCACGCTAGCTTGTGTTTTCAGACATGCTTCCTCACACTCCTGGCAAACAATCCCTCCAGAGTAGGATTTGCAGAACCACAAGCCAGCCCAGTGACTGCCCACCGGTAAAAAACGTTTCCTTGTGGGGCTCTCCATAAAACCCAGATGAGGATCAACCTGCTCTTGCCTCGACGGCACTCAGATTTGATAGGCTGCTCTGGGCACTAATGCTCTGCCTTTCACAGCCTGATGCCAGACGTCCAGACAGGCAAGGAGACAGCTGGCCACACACCTAGCACTTCTGACACGCCATGGTCTTATGCCGTTATCTCTTCCTAACCTTGGTTTTCAGATATCTAAACCCAGATATTATATCAATTCCCCACACGGTTGGGCATCTGAATCACAAATCAGAACTCCTTCTTCCCATGGCTGTAAGGCTTGCTCTTGGCATGGAGTCACACCTTCAGGGTGGGAGAATCTTCATTTCCCCTGAAACCACGCCCAAACTTGAGTGCTGCCTTGGGCACAAATTCACTCTGTGACCCTCAGCATGAGCCCAATATCAAAGAAAGGCCTGTCAGGGCCTTGACCAAGAGCCCGCATATGGGGCGTGCCACGCCCCTATACACCGAATCCTCACCAGTGTTTGAGTTTTCCAGTCTCCCCCCCGTTCCTGGAGCTCTGCTCTGGAATCACTTTTTGGAGAGACACATGAGCCAGACAACAGGACTCCACCCTTCCCACAAAATGACCCCAAACTCCTGTTAGCTGGGACAAATCCCCAGAGAGGGATACTCGTCCACAGTCACTGAGGCCACCCCCTACAATCTATGGCTATCCTGGACGCATCCAGAGACAAAAGCCTGAAGGAATCTCGCCCATGATTCACAAGCCAAGGAGCTCACTCTCTATCTGTACATCCGGCCTGCCATACCCTCGGCGCCACTCATAAGCTGAGTTTGTGTTTTCAGACTTCTGTGCCCACAGCCTGGACCCACACACCCTCCAGGCTAGGGCATCTGGAGCCACAGCGAAAGATTGTGCCTGCCCTCTCCAAGGAAAATGTGCCCAATCCATTGACCACAACCCTACAGGTTAGGGAAAAGCTCCAAGGCCCCTGAGGCCATCCTGATAGTGTAGGCTGCCCTGGACTAAAAGGGGCACTCTGACACCAGCTGAGCCATTATCACCACTTAGACTCTCAGACAGTGTCCCCAGAGACAGAAGATTGAAATGGACAGGCCCTTAGGCCCTAATATGAACCTTAGCTTTAGTTTTCATGTGTCTGTCCTCAGAGGACTGGTTTTGTATACCAGCATATTAGGTTTTTCTGAGACTCCAAACCAAACCTCTCTCGTCTCCACATGGAGTGCTTTCTTACTGGATCTGTATCAAACCCTTCTGGTCGGAGAATTCCGCAGGGCCACAGTACAACCATCACATTCCAAGGTCTCCATGGACAGAAACACACATTATGACGCATCCTCAGGAGAGGCCATTTCAACTCAGCCCGCTGGTTAGCTTGCCCCAGAGCCAGCAGATCAAACATATCTTGTCGTTAATGGCCAAAGGGAATGCGAGGCATGCTGTTCAGGGATCCATCCTTTGAACCCTCCTCTTCAGTCCTTCCGTATGGTATGTACTGGAGCCACTCAACAGGACTCGACTGTCTTGCATAAGGAAACCTTGTGGTTTGTGGCAACCTCCAAACTCAGCGTGGGAAAATTTAGTTGGCCTCATGAGGCACCTGCTTCATGAAGGTGCTATCAAGGGCACAATCCAACCTCAGCCAACGTCTGATCCTCAGCCTGACTTCAGATGCATGAGATATCCTTTCAGCCTTTGTAGAGTGGGCCTGCTCCCAACCTCACCCTATCTTTTGTTTTCAGACTCTACCCTAGCACTCCTGGCCCAAAAGCCCTCATGATTGGGAATTCTGGTTCCAGAACAAAGCACTCTGCCTGCCCCCCAAAGAAAAACATTGTCTATGGCATTGCTCAGAAACCCCAAATGAAAATCAACCTGCTCAGCCCTCGGCAACACCCCAATTGCATAGGCTACCCTAAACACTATGCTCTGTCTTACATAGCCTGAGCCCAGACCTTGTGAGAGACATTGAGACAGTTGGCTTCACACCCAGCACATCGAACCTGCCATGGGTTAGGCCATTTCATCCCTTCCCATTGACCTGGGTGTCTTCCTGGAGGTATATTCTGAGGCTGTGTCAGACTATGCATTTTTTCTGGAGCTTCCTATGGAATTAGGGTGGTATTAGGGGCCTTGCAATTTTCTCTTAATCTGGTGGGTTGGGAAACTGAGACAGGCTGACATTCCTTGGGAGAGCTGGCCCAGTGCTGTTGTGTGTTCCTGGAGGCCCCATCCTGGAGGGCATATGGGTCAGGACTCTGGGTCCAAAGTCTTCAGACACAAACTCGGGTAAGAGTTAAGCTCGAGGTGATGGCAGACCCAATCTGCAGACCCTGAGCGAAGCATCTCCAGATATGAAATTCGGACGGCTGTGAGGCAGGAGCACAGTCTTTTCTGTCTGACTTGTTTGTCTATGATGGCCACGAAATGGAGGGGTGGCCTCATGGGTCCATGTGAGATTCTACCTCTCTGGGAATTCTGCTCGGCACCCAAGAGTTTGGTGTATTTCCGGGGGATGGGAGGAGCGCAGTTTTCTGAGTCAGGGATCCCGTCCAAACAGCCATTCCAGAGATGGGTCCTGGGTTCTGGAGCCTGGATCACCGCAACAAGGCTTAGGATTTGGGCCTAGGGTCCTGCTCTATGTTTTCCTGGTACAGCTCCCGAGTGTTCTTGTTGGAAATGGGTCTCATTCTGAGGGTCACAATGCCTGTTTTTGCCCAGATGCCCATGCTGAGTGGGTGTGACCTCATGGGCTATGCACTTGGCTCCCACTCTGAGGGTTGGACTGCCATCTCAACATTCAGTTTTCCTGCCATGGGGAAGGAGGGGTACTTTTTTATGCTTCAGGTTCCCCCATGGGCAGGAATTTGAGCTAAGTTCTGGGACAGGTGCCTGAATACCCAGTTCACTTTGAGATGAGGTCCTCGGGCCAAGGCAGGACCCACCTGCAGAAAATGAGGCCTGCTTTCTGGGTGGCTGTCAGGAGCTCGGGCTCGAGCTGTGTCAGACAGAACATTCGTGGAGAGTTCGGCCTATGATATTGGGGTGCTTTTGAGAGCTGTGCAACTGGATCCTCATGGGGGATTTTTGCACAGACCCTTTCTTCACTTCTATCTGGTGAGCAGGCAGATGGCTGCATTACGGCTCCAGAATATCCAAGTTGGAGGGTTTGCAGGCGAGGAGTGTGAGGACAGAAGTATGAAAACATAAGCTACAGTTACGCTCAGTGCCGAGCACATGTCTATTCCAATGTACAGCAGTTGTTTCGAGATCTCCAGCACCTGGGCGAGGGGAAGATGTCTGCTCACGCTGGAGTTTGTATCCATGATGGCCAACAAATGGTGGGGAGGCCTCAAGAATTCTTGGAGGTTTTTCCAAGCTGGAGCTTGTGAGCTGCTCCAAACATCAAGGTGTCCTACTAAGGGACAGCAGAAGTCTTCTTACAGGGCTCCAGGGTCCCCCATATGGAAGATTCGATAGCAATGCTCTCTGAATGGAGGCCTGGGAAGCCAATCTCGTGTTACCATTGCAGCTGAGGAACAGGGTAAGCTTGAACCAATGACACTGATTCCAAGTTCCAAGTGATTTGCGTTGATGGAAGTTCTCAGTCTAACAGGTCCCAATGCTGCTTGGTGTCCAGGGAGACCTTAGAATGTGGTGGCAGCTCTCTGACCATTGAGGATTAGACCCAGTACCCAGGAGCCAGGTTTCCTTCTTGGGACAGGAGGTGTGCTCTTGTATGGCTCACGGACCACAGGTTGGACCATATGCTTGAATTTCCAGAACAGACCTCTAGGAAGAGAGACCTCAAATCATAGCTAGGGTTCTGATGAGGTTTTAGGGCCATGGAAGTTTCAATCTTCGGACTAAGTGCCATTGGCCTGCATGTCATCCTGGAGGTAGGTGCTGAGGCTGTGTCAGGTTGTGCACTTTTTCCAGAGTGGCCTATGATATTGGGGTGCAGTCAGGGGCCTTGCAGTTTTCTCCTAATCTGGACATTTTGGGAAACTGAGATGGGCAGGATTTCCTCAGGAGAGCAGGGCCAGTTATGTCATGTGTTTCTCGAGGCCCCATCCTGGAGGTCATGTGTGTCAGGACTTTGGGACCAAAGACTTTAGACACAACCTCGGATAAGAGATAGGAGTGAGGTGATGGCAGTCCGAATCTGAAGACCCTGAGGGAAGCTCCTCGGGATTTGTAATTCAGGTGGCTGGGAGGGAGGAGCACAGGCTTTTCTGTCTGGATTTTGTGTCTAGGATGGCCACTAAATGGAGGGGTGACCTCATGTGTCCATGGGATATTCTTCCACTCTGGTGATTCTGCTTGGCACCCAAGAGTTTGATTTCTTTCTGGGGAAGAGGAAAAGACTGTATTCCATCTCTGGGATCCTGTCCAAACAGGGATTCCAGAGATGGGTTCTGGGTCCAGACACTGGGAAAACTTAACCAAAGCTTCGATTTGGGATCCTGGTCCAGATCCCAAGGGGGATATTTGGAAAGGGGTCTCATTCTGAGGGTCACCATGCCTATTTGTGCCCAGCTGCCCATCCTGTGTAGGCATGGTCTCATGGACCATGCACCTGGTTCCCACTCAGGGTTGTACAGCCATTCCAACATTCAGTTTTCTGGCCATGGGGAAGGAGGAGCACTCTTTTGTGCTTCCGAGTCCCCTATGGGCAGGAATTTGAGCTAAGTCTGGGACAGGTACCTGAATATCCAGGTTGCTTCAAGATGATGGCCTCGGGCCAAGGTTGGACCCACCTGGAGGATATGGGGCCCACTATCTGGGTGGCTGACAGGAGGTCGGGGATCAGGCGGTGTCAGATAGACAATTTATGCAGAGGTCGGTCTATTATATTGGGGTGCCATTGAGGGCCGTGCAGGAGGATCCTCTCCAACCTAGCTAGAGAAAGCCATGGATGACCAAATGGAATTGATTAGGGCTGAGCTGAACGTGAAGAGAGGTGATGTTCACAATGTTAGGGTGGAGCTTAAAGCTACCAGGGCTGAGGTTCACAATGCTCTCAATGAGTTCCAATCTAATCTAAATTCTCTCAAAGCTAGGGTAACTGAGACAGAAGTTAGAATTAGTGATCTGGAGGACAAACAGATAGAGAGAGGGGATCAGGAGGAGGGCTGGAACAAACAGCCTAGAAACCATGAAAACAGAATCAGGGAAATAAATGATGCCACGAAACCTTCCAAAGTCAGAATTATTGGAATCCCTGAAGGGGAGGAGAAAGAAAGAAGTCTAGAAGATATAGTGGAACAAGTTCTTCATGAAAAATTTCCCAAACTCCTGAATGGAATCTGCGTTCATGTACTAGAGTCTGAACGGTCTCCACCCAAGATTATCCATTCCAAAAAACCATCACAACACCTGGTAGTCAAATTGAGGAATCATAATTGTAGGTATAATCTCATGAAAGCCGCTAGGACAAAGAGGCTCCTTTCTTACAGAGGAAAGCCCATCAGAATAACATCAGACCTGTACACAGAGACCTGGCAAGCCAGAAAGAGCTGGCAAGATATATTCAGGGCATTAAATGAGAAGAATATGCAGCCAAGAATACTTTATCCAGCAAGACTGACATTCAAAATGGATGGGGAGATATAGAGTTTCCAAGACCGGCAAGGCTTAAAAGACTATGCAACCTCCAAGGCGACACTGCAGGAAATATTAAAGGGGGTTCTATAAAAGAGGAAAAAATCCTAATAATAGCATTGAACAGAAATATAGAGACAGTCTACAGAAAGAAAGACTTCAAAGGTAACTCGATGTCAATAAAAATGTATCTATAAATAATCACTCTCAATGTGAATGGCCTAAATACGCCCATAACATGACACAGGGTTGCAGATTGGATAAAACGACAGGACCCATCCATGTATTGTCTACAAGAGACCCATTTTGAACCTAAAGATACATGCAGACTGAAAGTGAAGGGATGGAGAAGCATCTTTCATGCCAATGGGCCTCAAAAGAAGGCTGGGGTAGCAATTCTTGTATCAGATAAATTAGACTTTAAACTAAAGACTGTAGTCAGAGATACAGAAGGACACTACATCATTCTTAAAGAGACTATCCACCAAGTTGATCTAACAATTGTAAATATCTATGCCCCCAATATGGGAGCAGGCAATAATAAAACTGTTAATCAAGATAAAGAGTCATATTGATATAAATACACTAATTGTAGGAGATCTTAACACGTCTCCCTCAGAAATAGACAGATCATCAAAGCAGAAAATCAATAAAGAAACAAAAGCATTGAATGACACATTGGACCAGATGGACCTCATAGATATATACAGAACATTCCACCCTAAAACAACAGAATACTAATTCATCTCAAGTGCACATGGAACCTTCTCAAGAATAGACCACAAACTGGGTTACAAATCAGGACTCAACCGATACCAAAAGACTGAGAATATTCCCTGCATTTTCTCAGATCACAATGCTTTGAAACTGGAGCTCAATCACAAGGAAAAGTTCAGAAGGAACTCAAACACATGGAAGCTAAAGACCACCTTGCTTAAGTATGCTTGGATCAAGCAGGAGATCAAAGAATAACTGAAAAAAAATCATGGAAACCAATGAGAATGAAGACCCTTCGGTCCAAAATTTATGGGATAGAGCAAAGGCGGTCCTAAGGGGGAAATATATAGCCATCCAGCCCTCCCTCAAAAAAATTGAAAAATCCAGAACACAGCAGCTGACTCTACACCTTCAAGAACTGGAGAATCAACAACAAATCAAACCAACTCCACACATAAGAAGAGAAATAATCAAGATTAGAGCTGAGATCAATGAGGTAGAAACCAGAGATACAATAGAACGTACTAATGAATCTAGAAGTTGGTTTTTTGAAAGTATCAATAAAATCAATAGACCACTGGACACACTAATCCAAAAGAAAAGAGAGAAAGCCCAAATTCATAAAATTATGAATGAAAAGGGAGAGATCACAAGTAACACCAAGGAAGTAGAAATAATCATCAGAAGTTTTTATCAACAGTTATATGCCAATAAGCATAGCAACCTAGATGAAATGGATGCATTCCTGGAATACTATAAACTCCCAAAATTGAACCAGGAAGAAATTGACAACTTGAATAGACCAATATCTAGTAACGAGTTTGAAGCAGTGATCAAAAATCTCCAAAAAAACAAGAGCCCAGGACCTGACGGATTCCCTGGGGAATTCTATCAAACTTTCAAAGAAGAAATAAGACCAATTATCCTGAAGATGTTTCAAAAAATTGAAGCAGAAGCCAGCATTACCCTGACCCCTAAACCAGGCAATGACCCTTAAAAAAAGGAGAATTTCAGACTAAAATCACTGATGAATACGGATGCTAAGATTCTCAACAAGATCCTAGCAAACAGGATCCAACAGCCCATTAAAAAGGTTATCCGACATGACCAGTTGGGATTCATCCCTGGGCTACAAGGATGGTTCAACATTCGCAAATCAATCAATGTGATAGAACAAATGAATACGAGACGAGAGAAGAACAACATGGTCCTCTCAATCGATGCAGAAAAAGCAGTTGAAAAAATCCAGCATCCGTTTCTGACAAAAACCCTTCAAAGTATAGGGATAGAAAGAACATTCCTGAACGTCATCAAATCTAACTATGAAAGACTCACAGCAAATATCATCCTCAATGGGAAAAAGCTTGCAGCCTTCCCGTTGAGATCAGGAACAAGTCAAGGATGCCCTGTCTTACCACTCTTGTTCAATATAGTATTAGAAGTCCTAGCAACAGCAATGACAACAAAGAGAAATAAAATGTATCCAAGCTGGCAATGAAGAAGTCAAACTCTCTTCGCAGATGACATGATTCTTTATACGGAAACCCAAAAGACTCCACCCCCAAACTACTAGAACTCATACAGCAATTCAGCAACGTGGCAGGATACAAAGTCAATGTACAGAAATCAGTGGCTTTCTTATACACTAACAATGAAAATACAGAAAGGGAAATTAGAGAATCAATTTCATTTACTATAGCACCAGAACCATAAGATACCTGGGAATAAACCTTACCAAAGAGGTAAAGGATCCGTACTTGAGGAACTACAGAACACTTATGAAAGAAACTGAAGAAGACACAAAAAGATGAAAGACCATTCCATACTCTTGGTTCGGAAGAATAAACATTGTTAAATTGTCTATACTGCCTAGAGCAATCTATACTTTTAATGCCATTCTGATCAAAATTCCACCGGTATTCCTCAATGAGCTGGAACAAATAATCCAAAAATTTGTATGGAATCAGAAGAGACTCTGAATCGCTAAGGAATTGTTGAAAAACAAAAATAAAACGGGGGCATCACATTACCTGATTTCAAGCTTTATTACAATGCTGTGACACCAAAACAGCATGGTACTGACATTAAAACAGTGGAACAGAGTAGAGTGCCCAGATATGGACCCTCAACTCTATGGGCAAATAATCCTCGAGAAAACAGGAAAAAATATACAATGGAAAAAAGACAGTCTCTTCAATAAATGGTGCTGGGAAAACTGGACAGCTATGTGTAGAAGAATGAAACTCGACCATTCTCTAACACCGTACACAAAGATAAACTCAAAATGGATAAAAGACCTCAACATGAGACAGGAATCCATCAGAATCCTTGAGGAGAACATAGGCAGCAATCTCTTCGATATTAGCCACACAATCTTCTTTCAAGTTATGTCTCCAAAGGCAAAGGAAACAAAAGCGAAAATAAACCTTTCAGACTTCATCAAAATCAAAAGCTTCTGCACAGCAAAGGAAACAGTCAAAAAAACAAAGGTGCAACCCACGGAATGAGAGAAGATATTTGCAAATGACAGTGCAGAGAAAAGATTGATATCCAGGATCTATAATGAACTCCTCAAATTCAACATGCACAAAACAGACAATCATATCAAAAAATGGGCAGAAGATATAAACATAAACTTCTCCAATGAAGACATACAAATGGCTATCAGACACATGAAAAAAATGTTCATCATCACTAGCCCTCAGGGAGATTCAAATTAAAACCACATTGAGATATCATGTTTCAGCAGTTAGAATGGTCATTAGCAAGACAGGAAACAACTTGTGTTGGAGGGGATATGGTTGGTGGGAATGTAAGTTGGTGCAGCCTCTTTGGAGAACAGTGTGGAGATGTCTCAAGAAATTAAAAATAGAACTTCCCTATGACCCTGCAATTTCACTTCTGGATATTTACCCCAAAGATACAGATGTCATGAAAAGAAGGGCCATCTGTACCCCAATGTGTACAGCAGCAATGGCCACGGTAGACAAACTATGGAAAGAACCAAGATGCCCTTCAACGGACGAATGGATAAGGAAGATGTGGTCCATATACACTATGTATGCATACCCAACTTTTTAGCAACATGGACGGGACTGGAAGAGATTATGCTGAGTGATATCAGTCAAGCAGAGAGTGTCAATTATCATATGGTTCACTTATTTGTGGAGCATAACAAATAGCATGGAGGACATGGGGAGTTAGAGAGAAGGGAGTTGGGGAAATTGGAAGGGGAGGTGAACTATAAGGGACTATGGACTCTATAAAACAATCTGAGGGGTTTGAATTGGCGGGTGGGTGGGAGGTTGGGGTACACAGGTGGCCGGTATTATAGAGGGCACGGATTGCATGGAACACTGGGTTTGGTGAAAAAATAATGAATACTGTTATGCTGAAAATAAAAAATAATAATAATAATACGCACTTGAGTCCAGAGTGTTGTTTGAAATTAAGGTCGGCACAGGGAATTTGTACTTTGCTTCTAATCTTCAGGGTTTGAGCAACCGTGAAGGGCAGAGTTTTCTTTTGGGTGGTAAGCATACTCATCTGGTGTGGCACCAGAGGCCCCATCCTGGAAAGCATGTGGTCCAGGGCCTTGGGGACAGAAATTTGCAAATGCAAACTAGGTTTATGGTGAGGGCGGAGGCGATCACAGGCCCAATCTGCAGGCCTGAGTGCACCTCATAGTGTACTGAAATTAAGGTGTCATGGAGGCAGTATCACAGGCTTTTCTGTCTGGATTGTGTGTCTAGGATGGTCGCAAAATGTAGGGGAGTCTTCATTGGGCCACGGGAGATTCTTCATCTCTGGGCATTCTGCCCAGCTCTCTAGAGTTTGGTGTCTCTGGGGAAAAGAAGACTGCTGTTTTCCGTCTCAGCAGATTCCCAAAAGAGGGATTTCAGAGACAGTTTCTGGGATTTTTCAGGGCCCCTGAACAACACGAATGAGGGTGAGGATTTGGCCCTAGGGACCTGGCAGGCCCGCCCTGTGTCCTTTCTGTCCAGCTACCAAGGGGGTTTGTTTGAAAGCAGGCTCACTCTGAGGGTCATAATGCCCAGGGCAGCTCACATGAGTGGCCGTGGTCTCATGGGCCATGCAGCTGGTTCCCACTCTGAGGGTTGGAAACCCATCTCAACAGCCAGGATTCCTGCCATGGGGAAGGAGGAGTACTCTTGTGCTTCAGGTTCCCCCATAAGCAGGGATTTGAGCTACAGTATGAAGGAGAGATGACTGAATATCCAGGTTGAGTATATGTGATGGCTTCTGGCCACAACAGGTCCCACTTGCAGGATATGGGGCAAACTGTCTGTGTGGCTGATTAGAGGTCGTGGCTCAGGATGTGTCAGACCAAGCCTGATTGCTCATGGTGGCCGATGATATTAGGGTACCGTCGAGGGCCATGCCGCTGTATCCTCATATGGAGTTTCTGGGCAGAATCACCAGGCACTTCTTCTTTCTGTTGGGCAGGCAAATTCTGCATTTTGTTACCAGATTCCCTATCAAGAGGCCTTGGGGATGGATGAAATTGAGGATGGAATTGTAAACACAAGCTACGGTTAAATTCAGTGCGAAGCAGAAGGCAGTTCCCGTGTGCAGTGGCTGATTCGAGATATCCAGCACCTGAGTAAGGGCAGATGTCTGAAGTTAGCTCACACTGTAGTTTGTGACTATGATGACCGACTAATGGAGTGGGGGCGCAAGATGCCATGGAGGATTTCCCACACTGTGGCTTGTGGGATGCTCCAAACAGCAAGGTTTCCTTGTACTGGATAGGGGGAGTCTGGTTTGTTGGCTCCAGGATCCCCATAGTGAAAGTTTGGGTAGCAGAGATCTCTCACATGGATGCCTGGAAAGCACACCTCCATTGACCATTGCAGCTGAGGAACAAAGCAGGTTCCATTGGTGGCTCTGGGGTGAAATTCCAAGCAGCCTGAGTTGACATGGAGTTCCATGCTGTTGGATCATAATGATGGTTTGTATCCAGGGAAACGTTAGAATGTTTGAGTGGTATGGGCCATGCAGGATTCTCATCCACTGAGTTTTGGACATATCTACCAAGAGCAATGTTTTTTACTGGGGACAGGAGGGGTTCTGTTGTGTGGCTCACAGACCATATGTTGGAATATAAGTTGGTTTTGGAAAAAAGGCCTCTGGGGACAGGCGCCTGAAAATATAAGCTATGGTATCAATGAAGTCTTATGGGCATGTCAGGTTCAGTCATCTGACTCAGGGACTTTGACGTGGATATCTGCCTGGAAATAGGTGCTCATGGTGTATCAGAATGCGCATTTGGGTCCAGAGTGTTCCTCAGAATTGAGGTGTGCTCAGGGGTTTTGCATATTGCTACTAAACTTCAGGGTTTGGGCAACAGTGAAGGGCAGAGTTTCCTTTGAGTACGTAGGCACAATCATCTGGTTTGGCTCCAGAGACCCCATCCTGGAGGGCTTCTGGTCCCGGGCTTTGGGAATTAGGGTTAATGTGAGGGCCAAGTTGATCACAGGCCCGACATGCAGGCCCGAGGGCAGCTCATAGTGTACCGAAATTACACTATCATGGAGGCGGTAGTGCAGGCTTTTCTGTCAGGTATGTGTCCAGGACAGTCACAAAAGGTAGGGGTGGCTTCATGAGGCCATGGTAAATTCTTCGTCGCTAGGGATTCTTCTCAGCTCCCAAGTGTTTTGTGTCTCTGGGAGAAAGGAAGACTGCTGTTTTCTGTCTCAGGGCACCCCCAAAAGAGGGATTAGAGACAGGTTCTTGGTCTGGTCGCCAGGAAAACACGAACGATGGTGAGAATTTGGCCCTAGGGATCTGGAAGCCCCACTCTGCGGGCTCCTGGGCCAGGTTCCGAGGGGGTTTGTTTGAAAGCAGACTCCCACTGACGATCACAATGACTGTTTGTGCCCAGGGCGGCTCCCATGAATGGCCATGGTCTCATGGGCCATGCAGCTAGTTCCCACTCTGAGGGTTAGACACCCATCCCATCAGCCAGGTTTCCTGCCATCAGAAAGGAGGACTCATTCTGTGCTTCAGGTTACACCATAGGCAGGGATTTGAGATTTGAGCTACGGTCTGGGGACAGATGCCTGAATACCCAGGTTGTGTAGAGATGATGGCTTCGGGCCATGGCAGGTCCAGCTGCAGGATATGGGGCCCACTCTCTGCGTGGCTGACTGGAGGTCGTGGCTCAGGCTGTGTCAGACAGAGTCTTAGTGCCCATGGCAGCCTATTTATTATGGTGCTGTCGAGGGTCATGCAGGTGGTTCCTCATGTGGGATTTCTGGTCAGACTCACCAGCCACTTCTTCTTTCTGTGGGGCATGCAGAATGCTGTGTTATGGCTCCAGAATTCCCTATCAAGAGGGCTTGGGGACCAGGAAGTTGAGGATGGAATTGTAAACACAAGCTATGGTTCAATTCAGTGACAAACAGAAGGCACTTCCAGTTTGCAGTGGCTGATTCGAGACATCTAGCTCCTGAATAAGGGCAGATGTCAGATGTTTGCTCATGCAGGAGATTGTGTCTATGATGACCAAGAAATGGAGCAATGGCATCAAGAAGCCATGGAGGATTTCCCACACTGGGGCTTGTGAGATGCTCCAAACAGCAAGGTCTCCTTCAACCAGACAGAGGAGTCTGGTTTGTTTGCTCCAGGGTCCCCAATATGGAAAGGTTGGGTAGCAGAGTACTCCCTCATGGATGACTGGAAAGCACACCTTCATTGACCATTGTAGTTGAGGAACATGGCAGGTTCGATCTGCTGGCCCTGGAGCCAAGTTCCAAGGGGGCTGAGTTGACATGGAGTTTCATGCTGTTGGATCACAATGCTGGTTTGTATCCAGGGAGACGTTAGAAAGTTGGGGTGGTCAGGGGCCATGCAGGATTCTCCTACACTGAGTCTTGGACACAGCTACCAAGAGCAAGATATCTTTCTGGGAACAGCAGGGGTTCTGTTGTGTTTCTCAGGGACCACATGTTGGAATATAAGTTGGTATTAGAGAACAGGCCTCTCAGGATGGGCGCCTGAAAACCTAAGCTAGGGTCAATGAAGTCCTTGGTGTATGTCAGATTCAAACTTCTACTCAGGGCTTTTGACTTGAATGTCTGCCTGGAGACAAGTGCTCATTGTGTGTCAGAATGTGCATTTGGTTCCAGAGCTTTCTTTGAATTTGAGGTGGGCTCAGGGGCTTTGTACTTTGCTCCTAATCTTCAGGGTTTGGGCAACAGTGAAAGGCAGAGTTTCCTTTGGGAGGGTAGTCACAGTCTTCTGGTGTGGCACCAGAGGCCCAAGTCTGGATGGCATGAGGGCAGGATTTTGGAGACAGAAATCTGCCAATGCGAACTAGGGTTAGGGTCAGGCCCGAGGTGATCACAGCCCTGATCTGTAGGATCTGAGGGCAGCTCATTGTGTAGTGAAATTAAGGTATCATGGAGGCGGTGGGTAGACTTTTCTGTCTGGATTGTGTGTCCAGAACGGTGGCCAAATGTAGGGATGGCTTCATGGGGCCATGGAACATTCTTCATCTCTGGGGTTTCTGCCCAGCTCCCAAGAGTTTGTGTCTCTGGGGGAAGGGAAGACTGCTGTTTTCCATCTCAATGGATCCCCACTAGAGCGATTCCAGAGACAGTTTCTGGGTCTCAGCGCCAGAAAACACCACCAAGTGTGAAGATTTGCCTCTAGGCACCTGGAAGGCCCACTCTGCCGGCTCCTGGTCCAGCTACCATGGGGGTTTGTTGGAAACAGGCTCATGCTGAGGATCACAAAGCCTGTTTGTGCCCAGGGCGGCTCCCATGTGTGGTCGTGGTCTCATGTCCATGCAGCTGGTTCCCACTCTGAGGGTGAAACACCCATCTCACCAGCCAGATTTCCTGCCATTAGGAAGGAGGTGTACCCTTGTTCTTCATGTTCCCTCATAGGGTAGGATTTGAGCTAAGTGCTAGGCACAGATGCCTGAATATCCAGGTTGAGTAGAGATGACGGCTTTGGGCCACAACAAGTGCCATCTGTAGTATATGGGACCCACTGTCTGGGTGGCTGACTAAAGATCGTGGTGCAGGCTGTGTCAGACAGAGCCTTAGTTCCCATGGTGGCCTATGACATTAGGGTGTCGTCGAGGGCCCTGCAGGTGGATCCTCATGTGGGGTTACTGGGCAGACTTACCAGGCTATTCTTCTTTCTTGTGGCAGGCAGAATGCTGCGTTGTGGCTACAGAATTTCCTATCAAGAGTGTTTGTGGACCAGGAGCATGAGGATGGAATGGTAAACACACGCTAATGTTAAATTCAGTGCCAAGCGAAAAACAGTTCCAATGTGCAGTGGCTGATTGGAGATATCCAACACCTGAGTAAGGGCGGATGTCAGATGTTTGCTCACACTGGAGTTTTTGTCTATGATGACCAACAAATGGAGGGGTGGCGTCAAGAGGCAATGGAGGATTTACCACGCTAGGGCTTCTGAGATGAACCAAACAGCAAGGTTTCCTTCTACCAGACAGGGGGAGTCTGTTTTTTTTTTTCTCCAGGGTCCCCCATGAGGGAACTTTGTGTAGCAGAGCACTCCCTCATGGATTCCTGGAAAGCACACCTGCATTGATCATTGCAGCTGAGGAACATGGCAGGTTTGTTGTGGTGGCTATGGGGTGTAGTTCCAAGGCCTTGAGTTGACATGGAGTCTCATGTAAATTGGGCACAATGCTGGTTTGTTACCAGGGATATCTTAGAATGTGCTGGTGGCTAAGGGGCCATGCAGAGTTCATCTACCCTGACAGTTTGACACAGGTCCAAGAGCAAGTCTTTCTTCTGGGGACACTAGATGTTCTTTTGTGGGGCTCAGGGATGACATGTTTTATCATAGGTTGGTATTCCAGAACAGGTCACTGAGGACAGGTGCCTGAAAACCTCATCTAGGGTTCCAATGAGGTCCTAGGGACATGTCAGTGTAAAACTTCTGACTCAGGACCATTGACATGGCTTCCTGCCTGGATGTAGGTGATGAGGGTGTATCAGACTGGGCATTGCATTCAGAGGGTTCACCAATATGCTGATTGGCTCAGGGGCCTTACAGGTTTCTCCTAATCTGGAGGGGTTGGGCAATTGTGACCGTCAGAGCTTCCATGGGGATGGCAGGCACAGTCCTCTGGTGTGGCTCCAGAGACACCATCCTGGAGGGCAGGTGAGCCATGGTTTTGGGAATGAAGTCTTCAAACACAAATTCCGGTTAGGGTTAGTGGCACGGTGATCACAGGCCCAATGCATAGACCTTGAGGGCAGCTTGTGAGGAATTGTTATTAGGGTGACTCAAAGGCGGTAGCACAGGCTTTTCTATCTGAATTGTGTGTCCAGGATGGCCTCGGAATACAGGTGTGATCTCATGGGTCCATGGGATATCATGACAGGGTTGCCCACTCTCTCCACTCTTATTCAACATAGTATTTGAAGTCCTAGCAACAGCAATCAGACAACAAGGAGAAATAAAATGTATCCAAATTGGCAATGAAGAAGTCAAACTCTCTCTTCACAGATGACATACTTTATATGGAAAACCCAAAAGACTCCACCCCAAAACTACTAGAACGCATACAGCACTTCAATAATGTGGGAGGATACAAAATCTTTGTACAAAAATCAGTGGTTTTCTTATCCTTTAACAATGAAAATACAGAAAGGGAAATTAGAGAATCAATTCCATTTACTACAGCTCCAAAACCATAAGATACCTGGGAATAATCCAAACCAAAGTGATAAGCAATCTATACTCAGGGAACTACAGAACACTCATGAAATAAATGGAAGAAAACCATAAAGATGGAAGACCATTCCATACTCGTGGATCAGAAGAATAAACAGTCTTTAAAAGTCTATACAACCTAGAGAAATCTATCCTTTTAATGCCATTCTGATCAAAATTCCTCCGGTATTTTTCAAAGAGCTGGAGCAAACAGAAGCCTAAAATTGGTGTGGAATCAGAGGAGATCCCGTATTGCTAAGGAAATGGCAAAAAGGAAAGAACAAAACTGGGTGCACCCTGTTGCCTGGTTTCAAGGGTTACTACAAAGCTGTGACCACCAAGACAGCAGGGGACTGGCATAAAAACAGGCCATTAGACCAGTGTAACAGAGTAGAGAGCTCAGATATGGACCATCAATCTATAGTCAAATAATTTTCAAGAAAGCAGGAAAAAATATACAAAGGAAAAAAAAAACGTCTTTTCAATAAATGCTGCTGAGAAAATTGGGACAGCTTTGTGTAGATGAATGAAACTAGACCATTCTCTGACACCATACACAAAGAGAAACTCGAAATGGATAAAAGACCTCAACCTGAGGCAGGAATCCATCAGAATCTTGGAGGAGAAAATAGGCAGAAACCTCTTCAACATTGGCCATAGCAACTTCTTTCAAAATGTGTCTCCAAAGGCAAAGGAAAAAAATGTGAAGATGAACGTTTGGGACTTCATAAAGATCAAAAGCTTCTACACAGCAAAGGAAACAGTCAACAAAACAATGAGGCAACCCACGGAATTCGAGTAGATATTTTCAAATGACAGTACTGACAAAACCTTTTATCCAGGATCTATAAAGAATTCCTGAAACTCAACACACACAACACAGATAATCCTATTAAAAAATGGGCAGAAGATACAAAGAGACATTTCTCCAATGAAGACATACAAATGGCTATCAGACACATTAAAAAATGTTTGTCATCACTAGCCATCAGGGAGATGCAAACTAAAACCACATTGAGATATCACCTTACACCAGTTAGAATGGCCTTAGAAAGATAGGAATCAACATGTGTTGGAGAGGATGTAGAGAAAGGGGAACCCTCTTACACTGATGGTGGGAAAGCAAGTCGGTGCAGCCACTCTGGAGAACAGTGTGGAGATTACTCAAGAAATTAAAAATAGAACTTCCCTAAGACCCTGCAATTGCACTACTGGGTATTTACCCCCAAAGAAACAGATGGAGTGAAAAGAAGGGCCATCTCTACCCCCAAATTTATAGAAGCAATGTCCATGGTCGTCAAAGAGTGGATAGAACCAAGATGCCCTTCAATGGATGATTGGATAAGGAATATGTGGTCCATATACACTACAGAGTATTAGGCCTCCATCAGAAAGGATGAATACCTAACATATGTAGCTACATGAATGGGACTGGAAAAGATTCTGCTGAGTGAAATAAGTTAAATAAGTCAAGCAGAGAGAATCAATTATCATAAGGTTCCACTTATGTATGGAGCATAACAAATAGCATGGAGGACAAGGGGAGTTAGAGAGGAAAAGGGAGTTTGGGGAAATTGGAAGGGGAGGTGAACCATGAGAGACTATGGACTCTGAAAAACAATCTTAGGGTTTTGAAGTGGCGGGGGTGTGGGAGGTTGGTACCAGGTGGTGGGCATTATAGAGAGCACAAATTGCATGGAGCACTGGGTGTGGTGAAAAAATAATAAGTACTTTTTTTCTGAAAATAAATCAATTGGAAAAGAAAAAAAAAAAAGCAAATGGGGGCATCACATTTCCGGACTTTAAGCTTTACTACAAAGCTATGATAACCAAGACAGCATGGTACTGGCAAAAAAATAGACATATAGACCAGTGGAACAGAGTAGAGAGCCCTGATATGGACCCTCAACTCTATGGTCAAATAATCTTAGACAAAACAGGAAAAAATATACAGTGGAAAAAAGACAGTCTCTTCCATAAATGGTGCAGAGAAAACTGGGCAACTATACGTAGAAGAATGAAACTGGACCATTGTCTTACACCGCACACAAAGATAAACTCAAAATGGATAAAAGACCTCAATGTGAGACAAAATCCATCAGAATCATAGAGGAGAATATAAGCAGTAATCTCTTCGATGTCAGCCACAGCAACTTCTTTCAAGATATGTCTCCAAAGGGAAAGGAAACAAAAGCCAAAATAAACTTCTGGGACTTCGTCAAAATCTAAACCTTCTGCATAGCAAAGGAAACAGTCAACAAAACAAAGAGCAACCCAAGGATTGCGAGAAGATACTTGCAAATGACAGGACAGACAAATGGTTGATATCCAGGACCTATAAAGAACTCCTCAAACTCAACACACACAAAACAGACAATCATATTTTTAAAATGGGCAGAAGATATGAAGAGACACTTCTCCAATGAAGACATACAAATGGCTATCAGACACATGAAAAAAAAAAGGTTCATCATCATTAGCCATCAGACTGATGCACATTAAAACCGCATTGAGATACCACCTTACACCAGTTAGAACAGCCAAAATAAGCAAGACAGGAAACAACATGTGTTGGAGAGGATGTGGAGAAAGGGAAACCCTCTTACACTGTTGGTGGGGATGCAAGTTGGTGCAGCTACTTTGGAAAACAGTGTGGAGATTCCTCAAGAAATTAAAAACAGAGCTATCCTATGACCCTGCAATTGCACTACTGGGTATTTACCCCAAAGATACAGATGGAGTGAAACGAAGGGTCATCTGTACCCCAATGTTTATAGCAGCAATGGCCATGGTCAACAAACTGTGGAAAAAACGAAGATGAACTTCAAAAGATGAATGGATAAGGAAGATGTAGTCCATATACACAATGGAGTATTATGCCTCCATCAGAAAGGTTGAATACCCAAATTTTGCAGCAACATGGACAGGACTGGAAGAGATTATGCTTAGTGGAATAAGATAAGCAGACAGAGTCAGTTATCATATTGTTTTACTTAAGTGTGGAGCATAAACAATACCATGGAGGACAAGGGGAGATGGAGAGGAGAAGGGAGTTGAGGGAAACTGGAAGCGGAGGTGAACCATGAGAGACTATGGACTCTGTAAAAGAATCTGAGGTCTTTGCATGGGTTGGGTGGGAGTTTGGGGGAACCAAGTGGTGCTTATTAGAGATGGTATGGAGTGCATGGAACACTGGGAGTTGTACTAAAACATTGAATATGGTTACACTGAAAATAATTTAAAAAATTAAACAGTTGTATGCCAATATGCTAAGCAAACTTTGTGAAATAGATGCATTTTTAGAAAAGTATAATCCCAAAATTGAACCGGGAAGAAATTCACAACATAAATAGACTTTTACCCAGTAACAAGATTGAAGCAGTGTTCAAAAACCTCCCAATACACAAGAGCCCAGGACTTGATGGATTCACAGGAGAAATCTACCAGACTTTAATAGAAGAAATAACATGTCTTCTCCTGAAGCTCGTTCCAAAAATTAAGCAGAAAGAAAACTTCCAGACCCTTTTTATGAAGGCAGCATTACCCTGCTCCACAAACCAGGCAAAGACCTCACCAAAAGGAGAATTTCAGACCAATATCACTGATGAATATGGATACTAAGATTCTCAACAAGATCCTAGCTCACAGGATCCAACAGTACATTCAAAAGATGATCCACCATGACCAGGTGGGATCTATCCCTGGGTTGCAAGGATGGTTCAGCATTCACAAATCAATCAATGTCATAGAACAAATTATGAAGCGTGGAGAGGAGAACCACATGGTCCTCTCCATTGAAGAAGAAAAAGCATTATACAAAATCCAGCATCCGGTCCTGATTAAAATGCTTCAAATTATAGGGATAGAGGGAACATTAGTCAACTTCATAAAATGTCTATGAAAAACCCACAGTGAATATTATCCTCAATGGGTAATAGCTGACAGGCTTCCCTTTGAGATCAGGAACATGACAAGGATGCCCACTCTCACCACTCTTGTTCTACAAACTATTTGAAATCCTAGCAACAGCAATCAGACAACAATGAGAAATAAAAGGTATCCAAATTGGTAATGAAGAAGTCAAACACTCTCTCCTCACAGATGACATAATTTATATGGAAAACTCAAAACACCCCACCTCCAAACTACCAGAACTCATACAGCAACTCAATAATGTGGCAGGATACAAAATCATTGTACAGAAATCAGTGGCCTTCTTCTACATTATCAATGAAAATACAGAAAGGGACATTAGAGAATCAATTCCATTTACTACAGCACTGAAACCATAAGATACCTGGGAATAAACCATACCAAAGAAGTAAAGGATTTTTCTTGAGGAACTACAGAACACTCATGAAAAAAATTGAAGAAAACAAAAAAGACAGAAGACCATTCCATGCTCAAGGATCAGAAGAATAAACATTGGTAAAATGGATAAAAGACCTCAATGTAAGACAGGAATCCATCAGAACCCTAGAGGAGAACATTGGCAGTAATCTCTTCTATATCAGCCACAGCAACTTATTTCAAGATATGTCTCCAAAGGCAAAGGAAACAAAAGCCAAAATAAACTTTTGGGACTTCATCAAAATCAAAAGCTTCTGCACAGCAAAGGAAAAAGTCAAAAAAACAAAGATGCAACCCATGGAATGTGATAAGATATTTGCAAATAACAGTACAGACAAAAGGTTGATATCCAGGATCTATAATGAACTCCTCAAACTCAACACATAGGAAATAGGCAAACATATCAAAAAATGGGCAGAAGATATGAACAGACAATTCTCTAATGAAGACATACAAATGGCAATCAGACACATGAAAAAATGTACATCATCACTAGCCCTCAGGGTGATTCAAAATAAAACCACAGTGAGATATCACCTTACACCAGTTAGAATTGCCAAAGTTAACAAAACAAGAAACAACATGTGTTGGAGAGGATGTGGAGAAAGGGGAACCCTTTTACACTGTTGGTGGGATTGCAAGTTGGTGCAGCCTCTTTGGAGAACAGTGTGGAGATTCCTCAAGAAATTAAAAACAGAACTTCCCTATGACCCTGCAATTGCACTCCTGGGTATTTACCCCAAAGATACAGATGTCGTGAAAAGAAGGGCCATCTGTACCCTAATGTTTATAGCAGCAATGGCCATGGTCGCCAAACTATGAAAGAACCAAGATGCCCTTTAACGGACGAATGGATAAGGAAGATGTGGTCCATATACACTATGGAGTATTATGCCTCCATCAGAAAGGATGAATACCCAACTTTTGTAGCAGCATGGACGGGACTGGAAGAGATTTTGCTGAATGAATAAAGGCAGAGAGAATCAATTATCATATGGTTTCACTTATTTGTGGAGCATAACAAATATCATGGAGAACAAGGGGTCTTAGAGAGGAGAAGGGAGTTTGGGGGAATTGGAAGGGGAGGTGAATCATGAGAGACTATGGACTCTGAAAAACAACCTAGGGGTTTGAAGTGGCGGGGGGGTGGGATCTTGGGGTACCAGGTGGTGGGTATTATAGAGGGCACAGATTGCATGGAGCACTGTGTTGGTGAAAAAAATAATGAATACTGTTTTTCTGAAAATAAAGAAATTAATTTAATTTAAAAAAACATTGTTAAAATGTTATACTGGAGACAAGATGGCGGAGAAGTAGGAGGAGGCTCCCTTTCAACCTGAACCCTACTTCTATTGAACTCCACTCACCGACAAAATCAGCCTGAGACCCGAATTATACACATCTGGATCTCTCCCAGAGCAGAAAACGCCAGTGGGCAGGTAAAGCAGAGTGGGAAAGTCGGACTGATATCGGAAGATAAACAAAAGTCGGAGGGTGCTACCAGAGGTGACCCACTGGAAATTAATATCCCAATACGAGAGTGCCCTGCGTCTGGGGACCAGCATTATCTCAGAAGTATGGTAGAAAGCACTCAAGAAGAGCAAGGGATCACTGGGAAGAAATTGCAGTAATCGGGGTGTTAGGGTCAGGGGCTTAAGTCCCCAGACCCAGGACAACCACCCCTGGTGCAGAGCCAGAAAGAGTGCGGCAGAGAAACCAGGTCTTGGTCCCTGAACCACCAGCAAGCTCGCCTGAGAGCGTGTGGCTCCCAGCTCCCATGAGGGGCTGGGAGCCTCGCCAGCCAACAGAAGCACAGCTTTTTTGCAGTCCCCATGCAAGTGCCCTGCCATGCCATCAGAGTCCGAGTCATGCCCTGCGCCCTCCAGAGAGAGAGGTGGCACAGGCACCAGCCTGGTGCTCTCGGACCTGGAAATACCAGGCACTCCCAGCTTGTGCCAGGGGGAAAATCTCAGTTTGCGATTGCTGCTTGGAACTTCTCTGGCAGTCTGGAGCTGCCCAGACAGCGGCCACTGCTGTGGTTTTTTGGTACAAGCAAAAAATCTTGAGTCCCCAGGGACCGCGACTGGGAACCTGCTCTGCCAGTGTTGAAGGGGGATTTTATTTGGGCTCTTCGGACAGATTGAGGCTTCTCTCTGAGACGAAGGACAGGGTACAGTTTGCTTTCCTCTAAACCTACAAAAACCATCAAAAGCCCTCAAGGCAAGAGAAAAACAAAAGTGAACAAATATAAAAACCTCCAGAGAACAAAAGCCTGAAAAAAACAGTTTCCTAAGAGCACACCCCTTTGAG
This sequence comes from Mustela nivalis, assembly GCF_964662115.1. Classification (NCBI taxonomy): domain Eukaryota; kingdom Metazoa; phylum Chordata; class Mammalia; order Carnivora; family Mustelidae; genus Mustela; species Mustela nivalis. Next base: position 2,251,459 of record NW_028136554.1, read on the forward strand.
GGGGGTGGGAGGACTTAACTCAGAGAACATCATTGACTGAAATCCCACGTGGCAGGCCCCTCCCCCAGAAAACCAACCGGGAAATGAAAAAAAAAAAAAAGACAACAAGAGATCAACCACCACTACTTCATAGGACAATTTTTATTATTAATTTGTTCCCACTATCCTGGCTCATTTTATTAAAGATAATTTTTTATTATTATATAGAAAATTTTTTAACCTATTTACCGTCACAGTGAGATGTCCAGTACATCAAATTCCATAATAACCTTCTAACCTGAACTTTTTGATACATACACCTGTGTTTTCCTTTTGCATTTCTGTTTTTTAAATTTATTTTTTTTAATTTTAGTTTAGTTTAGTCTAGTTTATTCCTTTTTTTAATTTTTATTTTCTAATATTCATATAGAATTAAACTTCAAGGTAATCCCCTTTTCCCAATCAAAGCCACCCCTATAGGTAAAACAATTCCTAATCCCCATTTATCTTAGGAAAGTGGAGTCTTTAACAAATACATCAAGATACATCCGGAAAAAAAAAACAAAAAAACAAAAAACAAAAAACCTTCCTCACCCATACTGAGAATTTACAACCACTCTACAATCTTTTTCTTCCACCAGTATTTCTGTGTTGTTTTTTATTTATATATTTGACAGAGAGAGATCACAAGTAGGCAGAGAGGCAGGCAGAGAGAGAGAGAGAGAGAGGAAGCAGGCTCCCTGCTGAGCAGAGAGCCCGATGTGGGACTTGATCCCAGGACCCTGAGATCATGACCTGAGCCGAAGGCAGCGGCTTAACCCACTGAGCCACCCAGGCGCCCCTATTTCTGTGTTTTTGTGTTTCTCCTAATAGTATATAAATCTTACACTCGGGGTTCTTTCTGATGAGGTTATTCCTTTATTTGCATTTATATATGCAAATATATATATATATATATATATATATATATATATATATATATAATTTTCTCTTCTCATATACTTTTATCAGTCTTTTTGTTTGTCTGTTTTTGTTTGTAAACTTCATAAATCTTACCTTGGAACCCATTTGGGCTGAACCTTCTCTATTATCTCACCTTTCATTCTTGTCTCTCTCCCTCTCTCTTTTTTTCTTTTTTTTAACCTCAGGTGTCCCAACAAATGAGGGATTCCAGAGTAGAACCCTGGGGAGGGGCGACTGGACAATCAGAAATCTGATTAAAAATTGGGGCCTAGGGACATGTCAAGCCCATTATGACACCTAATGGTCCAGCCACTGAGAGGACTTACTAGAGGACAGGACTCATGCTGAGGGTCACAATGCGTGTGTATGCCCTCGTCGCACTCAAAAATGGGCGGGGCCTCAGGGTGAATGCTGGTTTCTCCTACACTGAACTTTGGACAACATGCCAACCACAAGGGTAAGGTGAAGTTCTGATTTCTGCATCACACTCACGCCTGGGCAGTGATTGGAGATAAGGTCTCGGTTCTGTAGCCTGAAACCTGAGGTAGGGAAGAGGTGATGACCTAAGGCCATGGCGGGTTTTATGTGCTCAGTGTGCGGTCACCTTTCTGGGTGTTGGTCAGGAGGTCTGGGCTCAGGTTCTGTTCGACAGTGCATTAGTGCCCAGGTTAGACTATATAATTTGGGTAAAGTCGAGTGCTGTGTAGGTTGATCCTCATTTATGGTGCCTGGGCAGCTCATGAGGCAATAATTTTTTTTCTATAGGGCAGGCAGTGTGCTGCATTGTGGGTCCGGAATTGCCAAACTTGAGGGCTTCGGGGCCAGGAGTGTGAGGACGGAAGTCTGAGAAGACAAGCCAGACTTGGGTTTCAGGGCGAGGGCACGGCAGGTACCCTCTGCAGATCTGAACCAATATCTCATGCATCTGAAGTCAGGGCGAGGATCAGACATTGGCAAAGGTTGGAGTTTCTCTGCATGACGGCCGCTTCATGAAGAGAGCGGAATCTCGAGGCCATTGAGGTTTTCCCACGTTGGGAGTTGTGGGATGCCCCCTTCAAGGATTCCTTCTGCGGGACAATTGATATCTGTTGGACAGCTCCACGACATCCCATACGGAATGACTCCAGAGCACCGTTCGCGGATGGATGCCTGGGAAGCCCGCCTCACATTCCAATTGTCTCCTAGCAAGAAGACAGTTTAGATCTGAAGGCTCTGCCGGAGCAACCGGGGTGGCTGAGTTGAAATGGACTTTCCTGAGGATGGGTCCTACTGTGTTTTTGTGTCCATGAGGGCCTTGGAAAGGGGCGGTGGCACCGGGACCCTGAAGTACTCTCCTAAGCTTTGGACATGGCTCCCATGCACAGGTTTCCTTGTGGAGACGAGATGAGTTCTGCTGGGTGCCTCAGGAAAACACCTATGTTCGTATTGGAATCAGGCTTTTGAGGACACATGCCTGTAACCCAAAGCAATGGATCCTATAATGGCCTAGGTTCTGTCTGGTTCAATCTTCTTCTCTGGGGACATCCATCTATGGTATGAGTGCAGGTCGATTATCAGCTGGTTCAGACAGCCCTTGTTTGTTCCGGGCGACCTACACTATTGGGATGGCCTCAGGGACTTTGGAGGTTTCTCCTAATTTGTACGATTTTGGACCATGGAATGGGCAGAATTTTCATGGATTGGTAGGCACAGTCCTGATGTCTGGCTTCAGGGGCAACCTGGAGGGTGTGTGGCCCAAGACGTTGAGGACAGAAGTCTGAAAACACAAACTCAGCTTAGGTTTGGGGATGTAGGTATGGCAGGCCCGATCTACATACCATGAGAGGAACTTTTCAGGATATGAAGAAAGTGCGAGTCTGAAGCGCTTGCTCAGGCCTTTGTCTCTGGATTTTGTATCAGCGATGGCCGTGGAATGTCGGGGAGGCCTCATGGCCATGGACGAATCTTCCTCTCTGAGGATTTGGCCCGATTCCCAATTGCTTTTCGTCAATCTGTAAGATGGGAGGACTCATTTCAGTTTTGTTACCTCAGGTGTCCAACCAAAAGAGGAATTCCAAAGCCAAGCCGTGGAGAAGACTGAAGGGACAACCCAAACTATGGTTAAAAATTGGGGCCTAGGGGCATGGCAAGCCCAATATGCTATCGCTTCATCCAGTCATTGAGTGGCCTTACTTGAGGACTGGGCTCAGCCTGAGGGTCACAATGTGTGTTTGTGACCAATGTGTCCCGCGAGCATGGGCGCGGCCTCATGGGCCAGACTGGTTTCACGACACTGAACGTTGGACAACATGCCAACCACAAGGTTTCTTGCCATGGGGAAGGAGTTCTGATCTCTGCATCACCTTCAACCCTGCGCAGTGAATGGAGATAAGATCTAGGTTATGAAACCTGAAAACCGAGGTTGGGAAGAGATGACGACCTAAGTCCACGGCGGCTCGATGTGCTCAGTGTGCGGCCAGCTGTCTGGGAGGGTCCAGGGGGTCCCGGCTCAGGCTGTGTCAGAAAGGGCATTAGGGCCCTGGTCAGCCTATGTATTTGGGGTACAGCCAAGGTCGGTGCAGGTTGATCCTCATTTGCGGTTACTGGGTTGCCCCAGAGGACAAAGTTTTTCTTCTGGTTGGCAGGCAGAGTGCTGCATTGCAGTTCTGGATTGCCAAACTGGAGGGCTTGTGGGCCAGTAGTCTGACGAAAAAAGTCTGAGAACACAAGCTAGGCTTAGGTTTCAGGGTGAGGCCATGGCAGGCAAAATCTACAGACCTGAATCGAGATCTCGTGCATCTGAAGTCATGGCGAGGATCAGACGATCGCTCAGTTTGGAGTTTCTGTCCCTGATGGACCCTTCATGAATGGGGGGGCATCACGAGGCCATGGGTGTTTTCCCACGATGGGATTTGTGAGAAGCTCCAAACTGCGGAGAGTCTTCTGCAGGACAATTGAGACTTGTTGTTTGGCTCCAGGCCAATGATTCTGAGCAGGGTTCTAAGGATGGATGGCTGGGTAGCCCACCTCGCATTCCAATTGTCTCCTAGCAACAAGACAGGTTAGATCTCCTGGATCTGTGGGGAGCAACCGAGGATGCTGAGTTGAAATGGACACCCCTGGGGATGGGTCCTAATGTGCTTTTGTGTCTATGGAGTCCTTGGAATGAAGCGGTGGCGCTGGGGCCCTAAAGGGTTCTCCTAAACAGAGGCTTTGACACAGCTCCAACGTGAAAGTTTCCCATGTGTAGATGAGATGTTTTCTGATGGGTGAGTCAAGAAACAGCTATATGCTGCTTTAGAAATCCAGGCCTCTGAGGAGAGATGCCTGGAAACCAAAGCAGTGGATCTGATTAGTGCCTAGGGGCCTGTTCTTTCCTTTTTACCTCTGTGGACATCTGTCTATGGGTCTGAGTGCAGGTAGGTGCTCAGTTGGGCTCAGATTGCCCCTGTTTTTCCTGGGAAGCCACCACTATTGAGATGGATCAGGGACTTTGGAGGTTTATCCTATTAGAAGGGTTGTGGCCATTGGAATGGGAACACACAATTCCCTTGGAGAGGGCAAGTACAGTCCTCAGGTTTGGCTCCAGGGGCCTGAGCCTGTAGGTTGTGTAGGCCAGGGCTGTTTGGACAGTTGTCTGAAAACACAAACTCGGCTTATGTTTCGGTCATAGGTATGGCAGGACTGATCTACAGACCATGAGGAGAACTCTTCGGGATTTGAATGAAGGGCGAGTGTGAGGCTCCTGCTCAAGTTTTTGTCTCTGGATATCGTGTCACTCATGGTCGTGGAATTTCTGGGTGACTTCATGGGAAATGGACGAGTCTTACTCTCTGGTGGTTTGGCCCCGTCCAAAGAGTTTGGGGTCATTCTGTGGGCTGGAAGAAGTCCGTTTTTTTTTTTTTTTTTTTGTTGTTGTTGTTGTTTTCTTTTTTAACCTCAGGTGTCCCACCAAATGAGGATTCCAGAGTAGAGCCCTGGGGAGGGGCGACTGGACAATCAGAAATCTGGTTAAAAATTGGGGCCTAGGGACATGTCAAGCCCATTATGACATCTAAAGGTCCAGCCACTGAGAGGACTTACTAGAGGACAGGACTCATGCTGAGGGTCTCAATGCGTGTGTATGCCCTCGTAACACACAAGAATGGGCGGGACCTCAGGGTGAATGCTGGTTTCTCCTACACTGAACGTTGGACAACGTGCCAACCACAAGGGTTCTTGCCATGGGTAAGGAGGAGTTCTGATTTCTGCATCACACTCACCCCTGGACAGTGATTGGAGATAAGGTCTCGGTTCTGAAGCCTGAAAACTGAGGTAGCGAAGAGATGATGACCTAAGGCCATGCTGGGTTTTATGTGCTCATTTTACGGTCAGCTTTCTGGGTGTTGGTCAGGAGGTCCGGGCTCAGATTGTGTTCGACAGTGCATTAGTGCCCAGGTTAGACTATATAATTTGGGTAAAGTCGAGTGCTGTGTAGGTTTATCCTCATTTAAGGTGCCTGGGCAGCTCATGAGGCAATAATTTTTTTTCTAGAGGGCAGGCAGAGTGCTGCATTATGGGTCCGGATTTGCTAAACTTGAGGGCATTGGGGCCACGAGTGTGAGGACGGACGTCTGAGAAGACAAGCTAGACTAGGGTTTTAGGCCGAGGGCACGGCAGGTAACCCCTGCAGATCTGAACCAATATCATTTGCATCTGAAGCCAGGGCGAGGATCAGATGTTGGCTCAGGTTGGAGTTCTGAGCATGACGGCCGCTTCATGAAGGGAGCGGAATCTCGAGGCCATTGAGGTTCTCCCACGTTGGGAGTTGTGGGATGCCCCCTTCAAGGATTCCTTCTGCGGGACAATTGAGACCTGTTGGACAGCTCCAGGACATCCCATATGGAAATACTCTAGAGCACCATTCGCGGATGGATGCCTTGAAAGCCCGCCTCGCATTCCAATTGTCTCCTATCAACAACACAGTTTAGATGATGGCTCTGCCGGAGCAACCGGGGTGGCTGAGTTGAAATGGACTTTCCTGAGGATGGGTCCTAATGTGTTTTTGTGTCCATGAGGGCCTTGGAATGGGGCGTTGGCACCGGGACCCTGAAGTACTCTCCAAAGCTTTGGACATGGCTCCCATGCACAGGTTTCCTTTTGGAGACGAGTTGAGTTCTGATGGGTGCCTCAGGAAAACCCCTATGCTCGTATTGGAATCAGGCTTTTGAGGACACATGCCTGTAACCCAAAGCAATGGATCCTATAATGGCCTAGGTTCTGTCTGGTTCAATCTTCTTCTCTGGGGACATCCATCTATGGTATGAGTGCAGGTCGATTATCAGCTGGTGTCAGACAGCCCTTGTTTGTTCCGGGCGACCTACACTATTGGGATGGCCTCAGGGACTTTGGAGCTTTCTCCTAATTTGTACGATTTTGGACCATGGAATGGGCAGAATTCCCATGGATTGGTAGGCACAGTCCTAATGTGTGGCTCCAGGGGCCCTGCCTGCAGGGTGGTTGGCCCAAGACTTTGAGGACAGAAGTCTGAAAACACCAACTCAGCTTAGGTTTGGGGACGTAGGTATGGCAGGCCCGTTCTACAAACCATGAGAAGAACTCTTCAGGATATGAAGAAAGTGCGAGTCTGAGGCGCTTGCTCAGGCTTTTGTCTCTGGATTTTGAATCAGCGATGGCCGTGAAATGTCGGGGAGGCCTCATGGGCCATGGAGGAATCTTCCTCTGAGGATTTGGCCCGATTCCCAATTGCTTTTCGTCAATCTGTGGGATGGGAGGTCTCCTTTCAGGTTTGTTACCTCAGGTGTCCCACCAAAAGAAGAATTCCAAAGCCAAGCCGTGGGGAAGACTGAAGGGACAACCCGAACTATGGTTAAAAATTGGGGCCTAGGGACACGGCAAGCCCAATAAGCTATCTCTTCATCCAGCCACTGAGTGGCCTTACTTGAGGACTGGGCTCAGCCTGAGGATCACAATGTGTGTTTGTGACCAATGTGGCCCGCGAGCATGGGGTGGCCTTATGGTCCACACTGGTTTCAACGACACTGAAAGTTGGACAACATGCCAACTACAAGGTTTCTTGCCATGGGGAAGGAGTTCTGATTTCTGCATCACCTTCAACCTGGGCAGTGATTGGAGATAAGGTCTAGGTTCTGAAACCTGAAAACCGAGGTTTGGAAGTGATGACGACCTAAGGCCACGGCGGATCGATGTGCTCAGTGTGCGGCCAGCTGTCTGGAAAGGGCCAGGGGGTCCAGGCTCAGGCTGTGTCAGAAAGGGCATTAGTGCCCTGGTCAGCCTATGTATTTGGGGTACAGTCAAGGTCGGTGCAGGTTGATCCTCATTTGGGGTTACTGGGTAGCCCCAGTGGACAATGTATTTCTTCTGGAGGGCAGGCAGAGTGCTGCATTGTAGTTCTGGATTGCCAAACTGGAGGGCTTGTGGGCCAGTAGTCTGAGGACAAAAGTCTGAGAACACAAGCTAGGCTTAGGTTACTGGGTGAGGCCACGGCATGCACAACTAGAGACCTGAATCGAGATCTCGTGCATCTGAAGTCAGGGCGAGGATCAGACGATCGCGCAGGTTGGAGTTTCTGTCACTGTTGGCCCCTTCATGAATGGGGGGGCATCACGAGGCCATGGGGGTTTTCCCACGATGGGAGTTGTGAGAAGCTCCAAACTGCAGAGAGTCTTCTGCAGAAAAATTGAGACTTGTTGTTTGGCTCCAGGCCAATGATTCTGAGCAGGGTTCTAAGGATGGATGGCTGGGTAGCCCACCTCGCATTCAAATTGTCTCCTAGCAACAAGACAGGTTATATCTCCTGGATCTTTGGGGAGCAACCGAGGACGCTGAGTTGAAATGGACACCCCTGGGGATGGGTCCTAATGTGCTTTTGTGTCTATGGAGTCCTTGAAATGAAGCGGTGGCACTGGGGCCCTAAAGGGTTCTCCTAAACAGAGGCTTTGACACAGCTCCAACGTGCAAGTTTCCCATGTGTAGATGAGATGTTTTCTGAAGGGTGAGTCAAGAAACAGCTATATGCTGCTTTAGAAATCCAGGCCTCTGAGGAGAGATGCCTGGAAACCAAAGCAATGGATCTGATTAGTGCCTAGGGGCCTGTTCTTTCCTTTTTACCTCTGGGGACATCTGTCTATGGGTCTGAGTGCAGGTAGGTGCTCAGTTGGGCTCAGATTGCCCCTGTTTTTCCTGGGAAGCCACCAGTATTGAGATTGATCAGGGACTTTGGAGGTTTATCCTATTACAAGGGTTGTGGCCATTGGAATGGGCACACACAATTCCCTTGGAGAGGGCAAGTACAGTCCTCAGGTTTGGCTCCAGGGGCCTGAGCCTGTAGGTTGTGTAGGCCAGGGCTGTTTGGACAGTTGTCTGAAAACACAAACTCGGCTTATGTTTCGGGTCATAGGTATGGCAGGACTGATCTACAGACCATGAGGAGAACTCTTCGGGATGTGAAAGAAGGGCGACTGTGAGGCTCCTGCTCCAGTTTTTGTCTCTGGATATCGTGTCACTCATGGTCGTGGAATTTCTGGGTGACTTCATGGGAAATGGACAAGTCTTACTCTCTGGTGGTTTGGCCCCGTCCAAAGAGTTTGCGGTCATTCTGTGGGCTGGAAGAAGTCCGTTTTTTGTTGTTGTTGTTGTTGTTGTTGTTTTCTTTTTTAACCTCAAGTGTCCCACCAAATGAGGATTCCAGAGTAGAAACCTGGGGAGTGTCGAATGGACAATCAGAAATCTGGTTAAAAATTGGGGCCTAGGGACATGTCAAGCCCATTATGACATCTAATGGTCCAGCCAAAGAGAGGACTTACTAGAGGACAGGACACATGCTGAGGGACACAATGCGTGTGTATGCTTTCGTCACACTCAAGAATGGGCGGGGCCTCAGGGTGAATGCAGGTTTCTCCTACACTGAACTTTGGACAACGTGCCAATCACAAGGGTTCTTGCCATGGGTAAGGAGGAGTTCTGATTTCTGCATGACACTCACCCCTGGGCAGTGATTGGAGATAAGGTCTCGGTTCTGAAGCCTGAAAACTGAGGTAGGGAAGAGATGATGACCTAAGGCTATGGCGGGTTTTATGGGCTCAGTGTGCGGTCAGCTTTCTGGGTGTTGGTCAGGCGGTCCGGGCTCAGGTTGTGTTCGACAGTGCATGAGTGCCCAGGTTAGACTATATAATTTGGGTAAAGTCGAGTGCTGTGTAGGTTTACCCTCATTTAAGGTGCCTGGGCAGCTATGAGGCAATAATTTTTTTTCAACAGGGCAGACAGAGTGCTGTATTGTGGGTCCGGAATTGCTAAACTTGAGGGCTTCGGGGCCAGGAATGTGAGGACGGAAGTCTGAGAAGACAAGCTAGACTTGGCTTTTAGGGCGAGGGCACGGCAGGTACCCCCTGCAGATCTGAACCAATATCTCATGCATCTGAAGTCAGCGCGAGGTTCAGACGTTGGCTCAGGTTGGGGTTTCTGTGCATGACGGCCGCTTCATGAAGGGAGCGGAATCTCGAGGCCATTGAGGTTTTCCCACGTTGGGAGTTGAGGTATGCCCCCTTCAAGGATTCCTTCTGCGGGGAAATTGATACCTGTTGGACAGCTCCAGACATCCCATATGGAATGACTCCAGAGCACCGTTCGCGGATGGATGCCTGGGAAGCCCGCCTCGCATTCCAATTGTCTCCTAGCAACAAGACAGTTTAGATCTGATGGCTCTGCGGGAGCAACCGGGGTGGCTGAGTTGAAATGGACTTTCCTGAGGATGGGTCCTAATGTGTTTTTGTGTCCATGAGGGCCTTGGAATGGGGCGGTGGCACCGGGATCCTGAAGTACTCTCCTAAGTTTTGGACATGGCTCCCATGCACAGGTTTCCTTGTGGAGACGAGATGAGTTCTGATGGGTGCCTCAGGAAAATCCCTATGCTCGTATGGGAATCAGGCTTTGAGGACACATGCCTGTAACCCAAAGCAATGGATCCTATTATGGCCTAGGGTCCTGTCTGGTTCAATCTTCTTCTCTGGGGACATCCATCTATGTTATGAGTGGAGGACTATTATCAGCTGGTGTCAGACAGCCCTTGTTTGTTTCGGGCGACCTACACTATTGGGATGGCCTCAGGGGCTTTGGAGGTTTCTCCTAATTTGTACGATTTTGGACCATGGAATGGGCAGAATGCCCATGGATTGGTAGGCACAGTCCTAATGTGTGGCTCCAGGGGCCCAGCCTGGAGCGTGTGTGGCCCAAGTCTTTGAGGACACTAGTCTGAAAACACAAACTCAGATTAGGTTTGGGGACGTAGGTATGGCAGCCCGATCTACAAACCATGAGAAGAACTCTTCAGGATATGAAGAATGTGTGAGTCTTTGGAGCTTGCTGAGGGTTTTGTCTCTGGATATTGTATTAGCGATGGCCGTGAAATGTCGGGGAGGCCTAATGGGCCATGGACGAATCTTCCTCTCTGAGGATTTGGCCCGATTCCCAATTGCTTTTCGTCAATCGGTGGGATGGGAGGACTCATTTCAGTTTTGTTACCTCAGGTGTCCCACCAAAAGAGGAATTCCAAAGCCAAGCCGTGGGGAAGACTGAAGGGACAACCCGAACTATGGTAAAAAATTGGGGCCTAGGGGCATGGCAAGCCCAATATGATATCTCTTCATCCAGCCACTGAGTGGCCTTACTTGAGGACTGGGCTCAGCCTGAAAGTCACAATGTGTGTTTGTGACCAATGTGGCCCGCGAGCATGGGCGGGGCCTCATGGGCCACACTTGTTTCAACGACACTGAATGTTGGACAACATGCCAACCACAAGATTTCTTGCCATGGGGAAGGAGTTCTGATTTCTGCATCACCTTCAACCTGGGCAGTGATTGGAGATAAGGTCTAGGTTCTGAAACCTGAAAACCGAGGTTGGGAAGAGATTTCGACCTAAGGGCATGGCGGCTCGATGTGCTCAGTGTGCGGCCAGCTGTCTGGGAGGGTCCAGGGGGTCACGGCTCAGGCTGTGTCAGAAAGGGCATTAGTGCCCTGGTCAGCCTATGTATTTGGGGTACAGCCAAGGTCGGTGCAGGTTGATCCTCATTTGGGGTTACTGGGTAGCCCCAGAGGAAAATATTTTTCTTCTGGATGGCAGGCATAGTGCTGCATTGTATGTCTGGAATGCCAAACTGGAGGGCTTGTGGGCCAGTAGTCTGACGAAAAAAGTCTGAGAACACAAGCTAGGCTTAGTTTTCTGGGCGAGGCCATGGCAGGCACAATCTACAGACCTGAATCGAGATCTCGTTAATCTAAAGACAGGGCGAGGATCAGGCAATCGCTCAGGTTGGAGTTTCTATCCCTGATGGCCCCTTCATGAATGGGAGGGGCATCAAGAGGCCATGGGGGTTTTCCCACAATGGGAGTTGTGAGAAGCTCCAAACTGCAGAGAGTCTTCTGCAGGACAATTCAGACCTGTTGTTTGGCTCCAGGCCAATGATTCTGAGCAGGGTTCTAAGGATGCATGGCTGGGTAGCCCACCTCGCATTCCAATTGTCTCCTAGCAACAAGACAGGTTAGATCTCCTGGTTCTGTGGGGAGCAACCGAGGACGCTGAGTTTATGGGTCCTAATGTGCTTTTGTGTCTATGGAGTCCTTGGAATGAAGCGGTGGCACTGGGGCCCTAAAGGGTTCTCCTAAACAGAGGCTTTGACAGAGCTCCAACGTGCAAGTCTTCCATGTGTAGATGAGATGTTTTCTGATGGGTGAGTCAAGAAACAGCTATATGCTGGTTTTGAAATCCAGGCCACTGAGGAGAGATGCCTAGAAACCAAGCCCATTATGACATCTAATGGTCCAGCCAAGGAGAGGACTTACTAGAGGACAGGACTCATGCTGAGGGTCCCAATGCGTGTGTATGCCCTTGTCGCACTCAAGAATGGGCGGGGCGCCAGGGTGAATGCCGGTTTCTCCTACACTGAACTTTGGACAACGTGCCAACCACAAGGGTTATTGCCATGAGTAAGGAGGAGGTCTGATTTCTGCATCACACTCATTCGTGGACAGTGATTGGAGATAAGGTCTCGGTTCTGAAGCCTGAAAACTGAGGTAGGGTAGAGATGATGACCTAAGGCCATGGCGGGTTTTATGTGCTCAGTGTGCGGTCAGCTTTCTGGGTGTTGGTCAGGAGGTCCGGGCTCAGGTTGTGTTCGGCAGTGCATTAGTGCCCAGGTTAGACTATAAAATTTGGGTAATGTCGAGTGTTGTGTAGGTTTATTTTCATTTAAGGTGCCTGGGCAGCTCATGAGGCGATAATTTTTTTTCTAGAGGGCAGGCAGGGTGCTGCATTGTGGGTCCGGAATTGCCAAACTTGAGGGCTTCGGGGCGATGAGTGTGAGGACGGAAGTCTGAGAAGACAAGCTAGACTTGGGTTTCAGGGCGAGGGCACGGCCGGTACCCCCTGCAGATCTGAACCAATATCTCATGCATCTGAAGTCAGGGCGAGGATCAGACGTTGGCTCAGGTTGGAGTTTCTGTGCATGACGGCCGCTTCATGAAGGGAGCGGAATCTCGAGGCCATTGAGGTTTTCCCACGTTGGGAGTTGTGGGATGCCCCCTTCAAGGGTTCCTTCTGCGGGACAATTGAGACCTGTTGGACAGCTCCAGGACATCCCATATAGAATGACTCCAGAGCACCGTTCGCGGAAGGATACCTGGGAAGTCCGCCTCGCATTCCAATTGTCTCCTAGCAACAAGACAGTTTAGATCTGATGGCTCTGCGGGAGCAACCGGGGTGGCTGAGTTGAAATGGACTTTCCTGAGGATGGCTCCTAATGTGTTTTTGTGTCCATGAGGGCCTTAGAATGGGGCGGTGGCACCGGGAATCTGAAGTACTCTTCTAAGCTTTGGACATGGCTCCCATGCACAGGTTTCCTTGTGGAGACGGGATGAGTTCTGATGGGTGCCTCAGGAAAACCCCTATGCTCGTATTGGAATCAGGCTTTTGAGGACACATGCCTGTAACCCAAAGCAATGGATCCTATTATAGCCTAGGGTCCTGTCTGGTTCAATCTTCTTCTCTTGGGACATCCATCTATGGTATGAGTGGAGGTCGATTATCAGCTAGTGTCACACAGCCCTTGTTTGTTCCGGGCGACCTACACTATTGGGATGGCCTCAGGGACTTTGGAGGTTTCTCCTAATTTGTACGATTTTGGACCACGAATGGGCAGAATTCCCATGGATTGGTAGGCACAGTCCTAATGTGTGGTTCCTGGGTGCCAGCCTGGAGGGTGTGTGGCCCAAGACGTTGAGGACAGAAGTCTGAAAACACAAACTCAGCTTAGGTTAGGGGACGTAGGTATGGCAGGCCCGATCTACAAACCATGAGAAGAACTCTACAGGATATGAAGAAAGTGCGAGTGAGAGGCGCTTGCTCAGGCCTTTGTATCTGGATTTTGTATCAGCGATGGCCGTGGAATGTCGGGGAGGCCTCATGGGCCATGGACGAATCTTCCTCTCTGAGGATTTGGCCCGATTCCCAATTGCTTTTCATCAATCTGTGGGATCGGAGGACTCATTTCAGTTTTGTTACCTCAGGTGTCCCACCAAAAGAGGAATTCCAAAGCAAAGCCGTGAGGAAGACTGAAGGGACAACCCGAACTATGGTAAAAAATTGGGGCCTAGGGGCATGGCAAGCCCAATATGCTATCTCTTCATCCAGCCACTGAGTGGCCTACTTGAGGACTGGGCTCAGCCTGAAAGTCACAATGTGTGTTTGTGACCAATGTGGCCCACGAGCATGGGCGGGCCTCATGGGCCACACTGGTTTCAATGACACTGAACGTTGGACAACATGCCAACCACAAGATTTCTTGCCATGGGGAAGGAGTTCTGATTTCTGCATCACCTTCAACCTGGGCAGTGATTGGAGATATGGCCTAGGTTCTGAAACCTGAAAACCTAGGTTGGGAAGAGATGACGACATAAGGCCATGGCGGCTTGATGTGCTCAGTGTGCGGCCAGCTGTCTGGGAGGGGCCAGGGGGTCCAGGCTCAGGTTGTGTCAGAAAGGGCATTAGTGCCCTGGTCAGCCTATGTATTTGGGGTACAGCCAAGTTCGGTGCAGGTTGGTCCTCATTTGGGATTACTGGGTAACCCCAGAGGACAATGTTTTTCTTCTGGAGTGCCGGCAGAGTGCTGCATTGTTGTTCTGGATTGCCAAATTGGAGGGCTTGTGGGCCAGTAGTCTGAGGACAAAAGTCTGAGAACACAAGCTAGGTTTAGGTTTCTGGGTAAGGCCATGGCAGGCACAATCTACAGACCTGAATCGAGATCTCGTGCATCTGAAGTCAGGGCGAGGATCAGACGATCGCTCAGGTTGGAGTTTCTGTCCCTGATGGCCCCTTCATGAATGGGGGGTCATCACGAGGCCATGGGGGTTTTCCCATGATGGGAGTTGTGAGAAGCTCCAAACAGCAGACAGTCCTCTCCAGGACAATTGAGACCCGTTGTTTGGCTCCAGGCCAATGATTCTGAGCAGGGTTCTAAGGATGGATGGCTGGGTAGCCCACCTCGCATTCCTATTGTCTTTAAGCAACAAGACAGGTTAGATATCCTGGATCTGTGGGGAGCAACCGAGGACGCTGAGTTGAATTGGACACTCCTGGGGATGGGTCCTAACGTGCTTTTGTGTCTATGGAGACCTTGGAATGAAGCGGTGGCACTGGGGCCCTAAAGGGTTCTCTTAAAAAGAGGCTTTGACACAGCTCCAACGTGCAAGTTTCCCATGTGTAGATGAGATGTTTTCTGATGGGTGAGTTAAGAAACAGCTATATGCTGCTTTTGAAATCCAGGCCTCTGAGGAGAGATGCCTGGAAACCAAAGCAATGGATCTGATTAGTGCCTAGGGGCCTGTTCTTTTCTTTTTACCTCTGGGGACATCTGTCTATGGGAATGAGTGCAGGTAGGTGCTCAGTTGGGCTCATATTGCCCCTGTTTTTCCTGGGAAGCCACCACTATTGAGATGGATCACGGACTTTGGAGGTTTATCCTATTAGAAGGGTTGTGGCCATTGGAATGGGAACACACAATTCCCTTGGAGAGGGCTAGTACAGTCCTCAGGTTTGGCTCCAGGGGCCTGAGCCTGTAGGTTGTGTAGGCCAGGGCTGTTTGGACAGTTGTCTGAAAACACAAACTCGGCTTATGTTTCGGGTCATAGGTATGGCAGGACTGATCTACAGACCATGAGGAGAACTCTTCGGGATTTGAAAGAAGGGCGAGTGTGAGGCTCCTGCTTAAGTTTTTGTCTCTGGATATCGTGTCACTCATGGTCGTAGAATTTCTGGGTGACTTCATGGGAAATGGACGAGTCTTACTCTCTGATGGTTTGGCCCCGTCCAAAGAGGTTGGGGTCATTCTGTGGACTGGAAGAAGTCCGTTTTTTTTTTGTTGTTGTTGTTGTTTTTTTCTTTTTTAACCTCATGTGTCCCACCAAATGATGGATTCCAGAGTAGAGCCCTGGGGAGGGGCGACTGGACAATCAGAAATCTGGTTAAAAATTGGAACCTAGGGATATTCAAGCCCATTATGACATCTAATGTTCCAGCCTAGGAGAGGACTTACTAGAGGACAGGACTCATGCTGAGGGTCACAATGCGTGTGTATGCCCTCGTCGCACTCAAGAATGGGCGGGGCCTCAGGGTGAATGCTGGTTTCTCCTACACTGAACGTTGGACAACGTGCCAACCACAAGGGTTCTTGCCATGGGTAAGGAGGAGTTCTGATTTCTGCATCACACTCACCCCTGGGCAGTGATTGGAGATAAGGTCTCGGTTCTGAAGCCTGAAAACTGAGGTAGGGAAGAGATGATGACCTAAAGCCATGGCGGGTTTTATGTGCTCAGTGTGCGGTCAGCTTTCTGGGTGTTGGTCAGGAGGTCCGGGCTCAGGTTGTGTTCGACAGTGCATTAGTGCCCAGGTTAGACTATATAATTTGGTCAAGTCGAGTGCGGTGTAGGTTTATCCTCATTTAAGGTGCCTGGGCAGCTCATGAGGCAATAATTTTTTTTCTAGACGGCAGGCAGGGTGCTGCATTGTGGGTCCGGAATTGCCAAACTTGAGGGCTTCGGGGCCAGGAGTGTGAGGACGGAAGTCTGAGAAGACAAGCTAGACTTGGGTTTCAGGGCGAGGGCACGGCAGGTACCCCCTGCAGATCTGAACCAATATCTCATGCATCTGAAGTCAGGGCGAGGATCAGACGTTGGCTCAGGTTGGAGTTTCTGTGCATGACGGCCGCTTCATGAAGGGAGCGGAATCTCGAGGCCATTGAGGTTTTCCCACGTTGGGAGTTGTGGGATGCCCCCTTCAAGGATTCCTACTGCGGGACAATTGAGACCTGTTGGACAGCTCCAGGACATCCCATATGGAATGACTCCAGAGCACCGTTCGCGGATGGATGCCTGGGAAGCCCGCCTCGCATTCCAATTGTCTCCTAGCAACAAGACAGTTTAGATCTGATGGCTCTGCCGGAGCAACCGGGGTGGCTGAGATGAAATGGACTTTCCTGAGGATGGGTCCTAATGTGTTTTTGTGTCCATGAGGGCCTTGGAATGGGGCGGTGGCACCGGGAACCTCAAGTACTCTCCTAAGCTTTGGACATGGCTCCCATGCACAGGTTTTTTTGTGGAGACGAGATGAGTTCTGATGGGTGCCTCTGGAAAACCCCTATGCTCGTATTGGAATCAGGCTTTTGAGGACACATGCCTGTAACCCAAAGCAATGGATCCTATTATGGCCTAGGGTCCTGTCTGGTTCAATCTTCTTCTCTGGGGACATCCATCTATGGTATGAGTGGAGGTCGATTATCAGCTGGTGTCAGACAGCCCTTGTTTGTTCCGGGCGACCTACACTATTGGGATGGCCTCAGGGACTTTGGAGGTTTCTCCTAATTTGTACGATTTTGGACCATGGAATGGGCAGAATTCCCATGGATTGGTAGGCACAGTCCTAATGTGTGACTCCAGGGGCCCTGCCTGGAGGGTGTGTGGCCCAAGACTTTGAGGACTGAAGTCTGAAAACACAAACTCAGCTTAGGTTTGGGGACGTAGGTATGGCAGGCCCGATCTACAAACCATGAGAAGAACTCTTCAGGATATGAAGAAAGTGCGAGTCTGAGGCGCTTGCTCAGGCTTTTGTCTCTGGATTTTGTATCAGCGATGGCCGTGCAATGTCGGGGAGGTTTCATGGGCCGTGGACGAATCTTCCTCTCTGAGGATTTGGCCCGATTCGCAATTGCTTTTCGTCAATCTGTGGGATGGGATGACTCATTTCAGTTTTGTTACCTCAGGTGTCCCACCAAAAGAGGAATTCCAAAGCTAAGCCGTGGGGAAGACTGAAGGGACAACCCGAACTATGGTTAAAAATTGGGGCCTAGTGGAATGGCAAGCCCAATATGCTGTCTCTTCATCCAGCCACTGAGTGGCCTTACTTGAGGACTGGGCTCAGCCTGAGGGTCACAATGTGTGTTTGTGACCAATGTGGCCCGCGAGCATGGGCGGGGCCTCATGGGCCACACTGGTTTCAACGACACTGAACGTTGGACAACATGCCAACCACAAGGTATCTTGCCATGAGGAAGGAGTTCTAATTTCAGCATCACCTTCAACCCCGGGCAGTGATTGGAGATAAGGTCTAGGTTCTGAAACCTGAAACCGAGGTTGGGAAGAGATGACGACCTAAGGCCATGGCGGCTCGATGTGCTCAGTGTGCGGCCAGCTGTCTGGAGGGGCCAGGGGGTCCAGGCTCAGGCTGTGTCAGACAGGGCATTAGAGCACTGGTCAGCCTATGTATTTGGGGTAGAGCCAAGGTCGGTGCAGGTTGATCCTCATTTGGGGTTACTGGATAGCCCCAGAGGACAATGTTTTTCTTCTGGCGGGCCGGCAGAGTGCGGCATTGTAGTTCTGGATTGCCAAACTGGAGGGCTTGTGGGCCAGTAGTCTGACGACAAAAGTCAAAGAACACAAGCTAGGCTTAGGTTTCTGGGTGAGGCCATGGCAGGCACAATCTACAGACCTGAATCGAGATCTCGTGCATCTGAAGTCAGGGCGAGGATCAGACGATCGCTCAGGTTGGAGTTTCTGTCCCTGATGGCCCCTTCATGAATGGGGGGGCTTCACGAGGCCATGGGGGTTTTCCCACTATGGGAGTTGTGAGAAGCTCCAAACTGCAGAGAGTCTTCTGCAGGACAATTGAGACCTGTTGTTTGGCTCCAGCCAATGATTCTGAGCAGGGTTCTAAGGATGGATGTCTGGGTAGCCCACCTCGCATTCCTCTTGTCTCCTAGCAACAAGACAGGTTAGATCTCCTGGATCTGTGGGGAGCAACCGAGGATGCTGCATTGATGGACACCCCTGGAGATGGGTCCTAATGTGCCTTTGTGTCTAAGGAGACCTTGGAAGGAAGCGGTTGCACTTGGGCCCTAAAGGGTTCTACTAAACAGAGGCTTTGACACAGCTCCAACGTGTAAGTTTCCCATGTGTAGATGAGAAGATTTCTGAAGGGTGAGTCAAGAAACAGCTATATGTTGCTTTTGAAATCCAGGCCTCTGAGGAGAGATTACTGGAAACCAAAGCAATGGATCTGAATAGTGCCTAGGGGCCTGTTCTTTCCTTTTTACCTCTGGGGACATCTGTCTATGGGTCTGAGTGCAGGTAGGTGCTCTGTAGGGCTCAGATTGCCCCTGTTTTTCCTGGGAAGCCACCACTATTGAGATGGATCAGGGACTTTGGAGGTGTATCCTATTAGAAGGGTTGTGGCCATTGGAATGGGCACACACAATTCCCTTGGAGAGGGCAAGTACAGTCCTCAGGTTTGGCTCCAGGGGCCTGAGCCTGTAGGTTGTGTAGGCCAGGGCTGTTTGGACAGTTGTCTGAAAACACAAACTCGGCTTATGTTTCGGGTCATAGGTATGGCAGGACTGATCTACAGATCATGAGGAGAACTCTTCGGGATTTGAAAGAAGGGCGAGTGTGAGGCTCCTTCTCAAGTTTTTGTCTCTGGATATCGTGTCACTCATGGTCGTGGAATTTCTGGGTGACTTCATGGGAAATGGACTAGTCTTACACTCTTTTGGTTATGCCCCGTCCAAAGAGTTTGGGGTCATTCTGTGGGCTGGTTAGAAGTCCGTTTACTTTTTTGTTGTTGTTGTTGTTGTTGTTGTTTTCTTTTTTAACCTCAGGTGTCCCACCGAATGAGGGATTCCAGAGTAGAGCCCTGGGGAGGGGCGACTGGACAATCAGAAATCTGGTTAAAAATTGTGGCCTAGGGACCTGTCAAGCCCATTATGACATCTAATGGTCCAGCCAAGGAGAGGACTTACTAGAGGACAGGACTCATGCTGAGGGTCACAATGCGTGTGTATGCCCTCGTCGCACTCAAGAATGGGCGGGGCCTCAGGGTGAATGCTGGTTTCTCCTACACTGAACGTTGGACAACGTGCCAACCACAAGGGTTCTTGCCATGGGTAAGGAGGAGTTCTGATTTCTGCATCACACTCACCCCTGGGCAGTGATTGGAGATAAGGTCTCGGTTCTGAAGCCTGAAAACTGAGGTAGGGAAGAGATGATGACCTAAGGCCATGGCGGGTTTTAAGTGCTCAGTGTGAGGTCAGCTTTCTGGGTGTTGGTCAGGAGGTCCGGGCTCAGGTTGTGTTCGACAGTGCATTAGTGCCCAGGTTAGACTATATAATTTGGGTAAAGTCGTGTGCGGTGTAGGTTTATCCTCATTTAAGGTGCCTGGGCAGCTCATGAGGCAATAATTTTTTTTCTAGAGGGCAGGCAGGGTGCTGCATTGTGGGTCCGGAATTGCCAAACTTGAGGGCTTCGGGGCCAGGAGTGTGAGGACGGAAGTCTGAGAAGACAAGCTAGACTTGGGTTTCAGGGCGAGGGCACGGCAGGTACCCCCTGCAGATCTGAACCAATATCTCATGCATCTGAAGTCAGAGCGAGGATCAGACGTTGGCTCAGGTTGGAGTTTCTGTGCATGACGGCCGCTTCATGAAGGGAGCGGAATCTCGAGGCCATTGAGGTTTTCCCACGTTGGGAGTTGTTGGATGCCCCCTTCAAGGATTCCTACTGCGGGACAATTGAGACCTGTTGGACAGCTCCAGGACATCCCATATGGAATGACTCCAGAGCACCGTTCGCGGATGGATGCCTGGGAAGCCCGCCTCGCATTCCAATTGTCTCCTAGCAACAAGACAGTTTAGATCTGATGGCTCTGCCGGAGCAACCGGGGTGGCTGAGATGAAATGGACTTTCCTGAGGATGGGTCCTAATGTGTTTTTGTGTCCATGAGGGCCTTGGAATGGGGCGGTGGCACCGGGAACCTCAAGTACTCTCCTAAGCTTTGGACATGGCTCCCATGCACAGGTTTTTTTGTGGAGACGAGATGAGTTCTGATGGGTGCCTCTGGAAAACCCCTATGCTCGTATTGGAATCAGGCTTTTGAGGACACATGCCTGTAACCCAAAGCAATGGATCCTATTATGGCCTAGGGTCCTGTCTGGTTCAATCTTCTTCTCTGGGGACATCCATCTATGGTATGAGTGGAGGTCGATTATCAGCTGGTGTCAGACAGCCCTTGTTTGTTCTGGGCGACCTACACTATTGGGATGGCCTCAGGGACTTTGGAGGTTTCTCCTAATTTGTACTATTTTGGACCATGGAATGGGCAGAATTCCCATGGATTGGTAGGCACAGTCCTAATGTGTGGCTCCAGGGGCCCAGCCTGGAGGGTGTGTGGCCCAAGACTTTGAGGACAGAAGTCTGAAAACACAAACTCAGCTTAGGTTTGGGGACGTAGTTATGGCAGGCCCGGTCGACAAACCATGAGCAGAACTCTTCAGGATATGAAGAAAGTGCGAGTCTGAGGCGCTTGCTCAGGCTTTTGTCTCTGGATTTTGTATCAGCGATGGCCGTGGAATGTCGGGGAGGCCTCATGGGCTGTGTACGAATCTTCCTCTCTGAGGATTTGGCCCGATTCCCAATTGCTTTTCGTCAATCTGTGGGATGGGATGACTCATTTCAGTTTTGTTACCTCAGTTGTCCAACCAAAAGAGGAATTCCAAAGCCAAGCCGTGGGGAAGACTGAAGGGACAACCTGAACTATGGTTAAAAATTGGGGCCTAGTGGCATGGCAAGCCCAATATGCTGTCTCTTCATCCAGCCACTGAGTGGCCTTACTTGAGGACTGGGCTCAGCCTGAGGGTCACAATGTGTGTTTGTGAACAATGTGGCCCGCGAGCATGGGCGGGGCCTCATGGGCCACACTGGTTTCAACGACACTGAACGTTGGACAACATGCCAACCACAAGGTTTCTTGCCATGGGGAAGGAGTTCTGATTTCAGCATCACCTTCAACCCTGGGCAGTGATTGGAGATAAGGTCTAGGTTCTGAAACCTGAAAACCTAGGTTGGGAAGAGATGACGACCTAAGGCCATGGCGGCTCGATGTGCTCAGTGTGCGGCCAGCTGTCTGGGAGGGGCCAGGGTGTCCAGGCTCAGGCTGTGTCAGAAAGCGCATTAGTGCCCTGGTCAGCCTATATATTTGGGGTACAGCCAAGGTCGGTGCAGGTTGATCCTCATTTGGGGTTACTGGGTAGCCCCAGAGGACAATGTTTTTCTTCTGGCGGGCAGGCAGAGTGCTGCATTGTATGTCTGGAATGCCAAACTGGAGGGCTTTTGGGCCAGTAGTCTGACGACAAAAGTCTGAGAACACAAGCTAGGCTTAGGTTTCTGGGTGAGGCCATGGCAGGCACAATCTACAGACCTGAATCGAGATCTCGTGCATCTGAAGTCAGGGCGAGGATCAGACGATCGCTCAGGTTGGAGTTTCTGTCCCTGATGGCCCCTTCATGAATGGGGGGGCTTCACGAGGCCATGGGGGTTTTCCCACGATGGGAGTTGTGAGAAGCTCCAAACTGCCGAGAGTCTTCTGCAGGACAATTGAGACCTGTTGTTTGGCTCCAGCCAATGATTCTGAGCAGGGTTCTAAGGATGGATGGCTGGATAGCCCACCTCGCATTCCTCTTGTCTCCTAGCAACAAGACAGGTTAGATCTCCTGGATCTGTGGGGAGCAACCGAGGATGCTGCATTGAAATGGACACCCCTGGGGATGGGTCCTAATGTGCCTTTGTGTCTAAGGAGACCTTGGAATGAAGCGGTGGCACTTGGGCCCTAAAGAGTTCTACTAAACAGAGGCTTTGACACAGCTCCAACGTGTAAGTTTCCCATGTGTAGATGAGAAGTTTTCTGAAGGGTGAGTCAAGAAATGGCTATATGCTGCTTTTGAAATCCAGGCCACTGAGGAGAGATTCCTGGAAAAGAAAGCAATGGATCTGATTAGTGCCTAGGGGCCTGTTCTTTCCTTTTTACCTCTGGGGACATCTGTCTATGGGTCTGAGTGCAGGTAGGTGCTCTGTAGGGCTCAGATTGCCCCTGTTTTTCCTGGGAAGCCACCACTATTGAGATGGATCAGGGACTTTGGAGGTTTATCCTATTAGAAGGGTTGTGGCCATTGGAATGGGCACACACAATTCCCTTGGAGAGGGCAAGTACAGTCCTCAGGTTTGGCTCCAGGGGCCTTAGCCTGTAGGTTGTGTAGGCCAGGGCTGTTTGGACAATTGTCTGAAAACACAAACTCGCTTATGTTTCGGGTCATAGGTATGGCAGGACTGATCTACAGACCATGAGGAGAACTCTTCGGGATTGAAAGAAGGGTGAGTGTGAGGCTCCTGCTCAAGTTTTTGTCTCTGGATATCGTGTCACTCATGGTCGTGGAATTTCTGGGTGACTTCATGGGAAATGGACGAGTCTTACTCTCTGGTGGTTTGGCCCCGTCCAAAGAGTTTGGGGTCATTCTGTAGGCTGGAAGAAGTCCTTTTTTTTTTGGTTGTTGTTGTTGTTGTTGTTGTTTTCTTTTTTAACCTCAGGTGTCCCACCAAATGAGGGATTCCAGAGTAGAGCCCTGGGGAGGGGCGCCTGGACAATCAGAAATCTGGTTAAAAATTGTGGCCTACGGTCCTGTCAAGCCCATTATGACATCTAATGGTCCAGCCTAGGAGAGGACTTACTAGAGGACAGGACTCATGCTGAGGGTCACAATGCGTGTGTATGCCCTCGTCGCACTCAAGAATGGGCGGGGCCTCAGGGTGAATGCTGGTTTCTCCTACACTGAACGTTGGACAACGTGCCAACCACAAGGTTTCTTGCCATGGGTAAGGAGGAGTTCTGATTTCTGCATCACACTCACCCCTGGGCAGTGATTGGAGATAAGGTCTCGGTTCTGAAGCCTGAAAACTGAGGTAGGGAAGAGATGATGACCTAAAGCCATGGCGGGTTTTATGTGCTCAGTGTGTGGTCAGCTTTCTGGGTGTTGGTCAGCAGGTCCGGGCTCAGGTTGTGTTCGACAGTGCATTAGTGCCCAGGTTAGACTATATAATTTGGGTAAAGTCGAGTGCGGTGTAGGTTTATCCTCATTTAAGGTGCCTGGGCAGCTCATGAGGCAATAATTTTTTTTCTAGAGGGCAGGCAGGGTGCTGCATTGTGGGTCCGGAATTGCCAAACTTGAGGGCTTCGGGGCCAGGAGTGTGAGGACGGAAGTCTGAGAAGACAAGCTAGACTTGGGTTTCAGGGCGAGGGCACGGCAGGTACCCCCTGCAGATCTGAACCAATATCTCATGCATCTGAAGTCAGGGCGAGGATCAGACGTTGGCTCAGGTTGGAGTTTCTGTGCATGACGGCCGCTTCATGAAGGGAGCGGAATCTCGAAGCCATTGAGGTTTTCCCACGTTGGGAGTTGTGGGATGCCCCCTTCAAGGATTCCTACTGCGGGACAATTGAGACCTGTTGGACAGCTCCAGGACATCCCATATGGAATGACTCCAGAGCACCGTTCGCGGATGGATGCCTGGGAAGCCCGCCTCGCATTCCAATTGTCTCCTAGCAACAAGACAGTTTAGATCTGATGGCTCTGCCGGAGCAACCGGGGTGGCTGAGATGAAATGGACTTTCCTGAGGATGGGTCCTAATGTGTTTTTGTGTCCATGAGGGCCTTGGAATGGGGCGGTGGCACCGGGAACCTCAAGTACTCTCCTAAGCTTTGGACATGGCTCCCATGCACAGGTTTTTTTGTGGAGACGAGATGAGTTCTGATGGGTGCCTCTGGAAAACCCCTATGCTCGTATTGGAATCAGGCTTTTGAGGACACATGCCTGTAACCCAAAGCAATGGATCCTATTATGGCCTAGGGTCCTGTCTGGTTCAATCTTCTTCTCTGGGGACATCCATCTATGGTATGAGTGGAGGTCGATTATCAGCTGTTGTCAGACAGCCCTTGTTTGTTCCGGGCGACCTACACTATTGGGATGGCCTCAGGGACTTTGGAGGTTTCTCCTAATTTGTACTATTTCGGACCATGGAATGGGCAGAATTCCCATGGATTGGTAGGCACAGTCCTAATGTGTGGCTCCAGGGGCCCTGCCTGGAGGGTGTGTGGCCCAAGACTTTGAGGACAGAAGTCTGAAAACACAAACTCAGCTTAGGTTTGGGGACGTAGGTATGGCAGGCCCGATCTACAAACCATGAGCAGAACTCTTCAGGATATGAAGAAAGTGCGAGTCTGAGGCGCTTGCTCAGGCTTTTGTCTCTGGATTTTGTATCAGCGATGGCCGTGGAATGTCGGGGAGGTTTCATGGGCCGTGGACAAATCTTCCTCTCTGAGGATTTGGCCAGATTCGCAATTGCTTTTCGTCAATCTGTGGGATGGGATGACTCATTTCAGTTTTGTTACCTCAGGTGTCCCACCAAAAGAGGAATTCCAAAGCTAAGCCGTGGGGAAGACTGAAGGGACAACCCGAACTATGGTTAAAAATTGGGGCCTAGTGGCATGGCAAGCCCAATATGCTGTCTCTTCATCCAGCCACTGAGTGGCCTTACTTGAGGACTGGGCTCAGCCTGAGGGTCATAATGTGTGTTTGTGACCAATGTGGCCCGCGAGCATGGGCGGGGCCTCATGGGCAACACTGGTTTCAACGACACTGAACGTTGGACAACTTGCCAACCACAAGGTATCTTGCCATGAGGAAGGAGTTCTAATTTCAGCATCACATTCAACCCCGGGCAGTGATTGGAGATAAGGTCTAGGTTCTGAAACCTGTAAACCGAGGTTGTGAAGAGATGACGACCTAAGGCCATGGCAGCTCGATGTGCTCAGTGTGCGGCCAGCTGTCTGGGAGGGGCCAGGGGGTCCAGGCTCAGGCTGTGTCAGAAAGGGCATTAGAGCACTGGTCAGCCTATGTATTTGGGGTAGAGCCAAGGTCGGTGCAGGTTGATCCTCATTTGGGGTTACTGGATAGCCCCAGAGGACAATGTTTTTCTTCTGGCGGGCCGGCAGAGTGCGGCATTGTAGTTCTGGATTGCCAAACTGGAGGGCTTGTGGGCCAGTAGTCTGACGACAAAAGTCAAAGAACACAAGCTAGGCTTAGGTTTCTGGGTGAGGCCATGGCAGGCACAATCTACAGACCTGAATCGAGATCTCGTGCATCTGAAGTCAGGGCGAGGATCAGACGATCGCTCAGGTTGGAGTTTCTGTCCCTGATGGCCCCTTCATGAATGTGGGGGGCATCACGAGGCCATGGGGGTTTTCCCACGATGGGAGTTGTGAGAAGCTCCAAACTGCAGAGAGTCTTCTGCAGGACAATTGAGACCTGTTGTTTGGCTCCAGGCAATGATTCTGAGCAGGGTTCTAAGGATGGATGTCTGGGTAGCCCACCTCGCATTCCTCTTGTCTCCTAGCAAGAAGACAGGTTAGATCTCCTGGATCTGTGGGGAGCAACCGAGGATGCTGCATTGATGGACACCCCTGGGGATGGGTCCTAATGTGCCTTTGTGTCTAAGGAGACCTTGGAATGAAGCGGTTGCACTTGGGCCCTAAAGAGTTCTACTAAACAGAGGCTTTGACACAGCTCCAACGTGTAAGTTTCCCATGTGTAGATGAGAAGTTTTCTGAAGGGTGAGTC
The DNA here is from genome assembly GCF_964662115.1 of Mustela nivalis. Lineage (NCBI taxonomy): Eukaryota > Metazoa > Chordata > Mammalia > Carnivora > Mustelidae > Mustela > Mustela nivalis. Next base: position 2,277,436 of record NW_028136554.1, read on the forward strand.
AAGAAACAGCTATATGTTGTTTTGAAATCCAGGCCTCTGAGGAGAGATTACTGGAAACCAAAGCAATGGATCTGATTAGTGCCTAGGGGCCTGTTCTTTCCTTTTTACCTCTGGAGACATCTGTCTATGGGTCTGAGTGCAGGTAGGTGCTCTGTAGGGCTCAGATTGCCCCTGTTTTTCCTAGGAAGCCACCACTATTGAGATGGATCACGGACTTTGGAGGTTTATCCTATTAGAAGGGTTGTGGCCATTGGAATGGGCACACACAATTCCCTTGGAGAGGGCAAGTACAGTCCTCAGGTTTGGCTCCAGGGGCCTTAGCCTGTAGGTTGTGCAGGCCAGGGCTGTTTGGACAGTTGTCTGAAAACACAAACTCGGCTTATGTTTCGGGTCATAGGTATGGCAGGACTGATCTACAGACCATGAGGAGAACTCTTCGGGATTTGAAAGAAGGGCGAGTGTGAGGCTCCTTCTCAAGTTTTTGTCTCTGGATATCGTGTCACTCATGGTCGTGGAATTTCTGGGTGACTTCATGGGAAATGGACGAGTCTTACTCTCTGTTGGTTAGGCCCCGTCCAAAGAGTTTGGGGTCATTCTGTGGGCTGGTATAAGTCCGTTTTTTTTTTTTTTTTTTGTTGTTGTTGTTGTTGTTGTTTTCTTTTTTAACCTCAGGTGTCCCACCGAATGAGGGATTCCAGAGTAGAGCCCTGGGGAGGGGCGCCTGGACAATCAGAAATCTGGTTAAAAATTGGGGCCTACGGACCTGTCAAGCCCATTATGACATCTAATGGTCCAGCCAAGGAGAGGACTTACTAGAGGACAGGACTCATGCTGAGGGTCACAATGCGTGTGTATTCCCTCGTCGCACTCAAGAATGGGCGGGGCCTCAGGGTGAATGCTGGTTTCTCCTACACTGAACGTTGGACAAGGTGCCAACCACAAGGGTTCTTGCCATGGGTAAGGAGGAGTTCTGATTTCTGCATCACACTCACCCCTGGGCAGTGATTGGAGATAAGGTCTCGTTTCTGAAGCCTGAAAACTGAGGTAGGGAAGAGATGATGACCTAAGGCCATGGCGGGTTTTAAGTGCTCAGTGTGTGGTCAGCTTTCTGGGTGTTGGTCAGGAGGTCCGGGCTCAGGTTGTGTTCAACAGTGCATTAGTGCCCAGGTTAGACTATATAATTTGGGTAAAGCCGAGTGCGGTGTAGGTTTATCCTCATTTAAGGTGCCTGGGGGCTCATGAGGAAATAATTTTTTTTCTAGAGGGCAGGCAGGGTGCTGCATTGTGGGTCCGGAATTGCCAAACTTGAGGGCTTCGGGGCCAGGAGTGTGAGGACGGAAGTCTGAGAAGACAAGCTAGACTTGGGTTTCAGGGCGAGGGCACGGCAGGTACCCCCTGCAGATCTGAACCAATATCTCATGCATCTGAAGTCAGGGCGAGGATCAGACGTTGGCTCAGGTTGGAGTTTCTGTGCATGACGGCCGCTTCATGAAGGGAGCGGAATCTCGAGGCCATTGAGGTTTTCCCACGTTGGGAGTTGTGGGATGCCCCCTTCAAGGATTCCTACTGCGGGACAATTGAGACCTGTTGGACAGCTCCAGGACATCCCATATGGAATGACTCCAGAGCACCGTTCGCGGATGGATGCCTGGGAAGCCCGCCTCGCATTCCAATTGTCTCCTAGCAACAAGACAGTTTAGATCTGATAGCTCTGCCGGAGCAACCGGGGTGGCTGAGATGAAATGGACTTTCCTGAGGATGGGTCCTAATGTGTTTTTGTGTCCATGAGGGCCTTGGAATGGGGCGGTGGCACCGGGACCCTCAAGTACTCTCCTAAGCTTTGGACATGGCTCCCATGCACAGGTTTTTTTGTGGAGACGAGATGAGTTCTGATGGGTGCCTCAGGAAAACCCCTATGCTCGTATTGGAATCAGGCTTTTGAGGACACATGCCTGAAACCCAAAGCAATGGATCCTATTATGGCCTAGGGTCCTGTCTGGTTCAATCTTCTTCTCTTGGGACATCCATCTATGGTATGAGTGGAGGTCGATTATCAGCTGGTGTCAGACAGCCCTTGTTTGTTCCGGGCGACCTACACTATTGGGATGGCCTCAGGGACTTTGGAGGTTTCTACTAATTTGTACGATTTTGGACCATGGAATGGGCAGAATTCCCATGGATTGGTAGGCACAGTCCTAATGTGTGGCTCCAGGGGCCCAGCCTGGAGGGTGTGTGGCCCAAGACTTTGAGCACAGAAGTCTGAAAACACAAACTCAGCTTAGGTTTGGGGACGTAGGTATGGCAGGCCCGATCTACAAACCATGAGAAGAACTCTTCAGGATATGAAGAAAGTGCGAGTCTGAGGCGCTTGCTCAGGCTTTTGTCTCTGGATTTTGTATCAGCGATGGCCGTGGAATGTCGGGGAGGCCTCATGGGCCGTGGACGAATCTTCCTTTCTGAGGATTTGGCCCGATTCGCAATTGCTTTTCGTCAATCTGTGGGATGGGATGACTCATTTCAGTTTTGTTACCTCAGGTGTCCCACCAAAAGAGGAATTCCAAAGCTAAGCCGTGGGGAAGACTGAAGGGACAACCCGAACTATGGTTAAAAATTGGGGCCTAGTGGCATGGCAAGCCCAATATGCTGTCTCTTCATCCAGCCACTGAGTGGCCTTACTTGAGGACTGGGCTCAGCCTGAGGGTCACAATGTGTGTTTGTGACCAATGTGGCCCGCGAGCATGGGAGGGGCCTCATGGGCCACACTGGTTTCAACGACACTGAACGTTGGACAACATGCCAACCACAAAGTATCTTGCCATGGGGAAGGAATTCTAATTTCAGCATCACCCTCAACCCCGGGCAGTGATTGGAGATAAGGTCTAGGTTTTGAAACCTGAAAACCGAGGTTGGGAAGAGATGACGACCTAAGGCCATGGCGGCTCGATGTGCTCAGTGTGCGGCCAGATGTCTGGGAGGGGCCAGGGGGTCCAGGCTCAGGCTGTGTCAGAAAGGGCATTAGAGCACTGGTCAGCCTATGTATTTGGGGTAGAGCCAAGGTCGGTGCAGGTTGATCCTCATTTGGGGTTACTGGATAGCCCCAGAGGACAATGTTTTTCTTCTGGCGGGCTGGCAGAGTGCTGCATTGTAGTTCTGGATTGCCAAACTGGAGGGCTTGTGGGCCAGTAGTCTGACGACAAAAGTCTGAGAACACAAGCTAGGCTTAGGTTTTTGGGTGAGGCCATGGCAGGCACAATCTACAGACCTGAATCGAGATATCGTGCATCTGAAGTCAGGGCGAGGATCAGATGATCGCTCAGGTTGGAGTTTCTGTCCCTGATGGCCCCTTCATGAATGGGGGGGGGCATCACGAGGCCATGGGGGTTTTCCCACGATGGGAGTTGTGAGAAGCTCCAAACTGCAGAGAGTCTTCTGCAGGACAATTGAGACCTGTTGTTTGGCTCCAGGCCAATGATTCTGAGCCGGGTTCTAAGGATGGATGTCTGGGTAGCCCATTTCGCATTCCTATTGTCTCCTAGCAAGAAGACAGGTTAGATCTCCTGGATCTGTGGGGAGCAACCGAGGATGCTGCATTGATGGACACCCCTGGGGATGGGTCCTAATGTGCCTTTGTGTCTAAGGAGACCTTGGAAGGAAGCGGTTGCACTTGGGCCCTAAAGAGTTCTACTAAACAGAGGCTTTGACACAGCTCCAACGTGTAAGTTTCCCATGTGTAGATGAGAAGTTTTCTGAAGGGTGAGTCAAGAAACAGCTATATGTTGTTTTGAAATCCAGGCCTCTGAGGAGAGATTACTGGAAACCAAAGCAATGGATCTGATTAGTGCCTAGGGGCCTGTTCTTTCCTTTTTACCTCTGGGGACATCTGTCTATGGGTCTGAGTTCAGGTTGGTGCTCTGTAGGGCTCAGATTGCCCCTGTTTTTCCTAGGAAGCCACCACTATTGAGATGGATCACGGACTTTGGAGGTTTATCCTATTAGAAGGGTTGTGGCCATTGGAATGGGCACACAGAATTCCCTTGGAGAGGGCAAGTACAGTCCTCAGGTTTGGCTCCAGGGGCCTTAGCCTGTAGGTTGTGCAGGCCAGGGCTGTTTGGACAGTTGTCTGAAAACACAAACTCGGCTTATGTTTCGGGTCATAGGTATGGCAGGACTGATCTACAGACCATGAGGAGAACTCTTCGGGATGTGAAAGAAGGGCGAGTGTGAGGCTCCTGCTCAAGTTTTTGTCTCTGGATATCGTGTCACTCATGGTAGTGGAATTTCTGGGTGACTTCATGGGAAATGGACGAGTCTTACTCTCTGTTGGTTAGGCCCCGTCCAAAGAGTTTGGGGTCATTCTGTGGGCTGGTATAAGTCCGTTTTTTTTTTTTTTGTTGTTGTTGTTGTTGTTGTTGTTGTTTTCTTTTTTAACCTCAGGTGTCCCACCGAATGAGGGATTCCAGAGTAGAGCCCTGGGGAGGGGCGACTGGACAATCAGAAATCTGGTTAAAAATTGGGGCCTACGGACCTGTCAAGCCCATTATGACATCTAATGGTCCAGCCAAGGAGAGGACTTACTAGAGGACAGGACTCATGCTGAGGGTCACAATGCGTGTGTATGCCCTCGTCGCACTCAAGAATGGGCGGGGCCTCAGGGTGAATGCTGGTTTCTCCTACACTGAACGTTGGACAACGTGCCAACCACAAGGGTTCTTGCCATGGGTAAGGAGGAGTTCTGATTTCTGCATCACACTCACCCCTGGGCAGTGATTGGAGATAAGGTCTCGGTTCTGAAGCCTGAAAATTGAGGTAGGGAAGAGATGATGACCTAAGGCCATGGCGGGATTTATGTGCTCAGTGTGCGGTCAGCTTTCTGGGTGTTGGTCAGCAGGTCCGGGCTCAGGTTGTGTTCGACAGTGCATTAGTGCCCAGGTTAGACTATATAATTTGGGTAAAGTCGAGTGCTGTGTAGGTTTATCTTCATTTAAGGTGCCTGGGCAGCTCATGAGGCAATAATTTTTTTTCTAGAGGGCATGCAGGGTGCTGCATTGTGGGTCCGGAATTGCCAAACTTGAGGGCTTCGGGGCCAGGAGTGTGAGGACGGAAGTCTGAGAAGACAAGCTAGACTTGGGTTTCAGGGCAAGGGCACGGCAGGTACCCCTGCAGATCTGAACCAATATCTCATGCATCTGAAGTCAGGGCGAGGATCAGACGTTGGCTCAGGTGGGAGTTTCTGTGCATGACGGCCACTTCATGAAGGGAGCGGAATCTCGAGGCCATTGAGGTTTTCCCACGTTGGGAGTTGTGGGATGCCCCCTTCAAGGATTTCTTCTGCGGGACAATTGAGACCTCTTGGACAGCTCCAGGACATCCCATATGGAATGACTCTAGAGCACCGTTCGCGGATGGATGCCTGGGAAGCCCGCCTCGCATTCCAATTGTCTCCTAGCAACAAGACAGTTTAGATCTGCTGGCTCTGCGGAGCAACCGGGGTGGCTGAGTTGAAATGGACTTTCCTGAGGATGGGTCCTAATGTGTTTTTTTGTCCATGAGGGCCTTGGAATGGGGTGGTGGCACCGGGAACCTGAAGTACTCTCCTAAGCTTTGGACATGGCTGCCATGCACAGGTTTGCTTGTGGAGACGAGATGAGTTCTACTGGGTGCCTCAGGAAAACCCCTATGCTCGTATTGGAATCAGGCTTTTGAGTACACATGCCTGTAACCCAAAGCAATGGATCCTATTATGGCCTAGGGTCCTGTCTGGTTCAATCTTCTTCTCTGGGGACATCCATCTATGGTATGAGTGGAGGTCGATTATCAGCTGGTGTCAGACAGCCCTTGTTTGTTCCGGGCGACCTACACTATTGGGATGGCCTCAGGGACTTTGGAGGTTTCTCCTAATTTGTACGATTTTGGACCATGGAATGGGCAGAATTCCCATGGATTGGTAGGCACAGTCCTAATGTGTGACTCCAGGGGCCCAGCCTGGAGGGTGTGTGGCCCAAGACTTTGAGGACAGAAGTCTGAAAACACAAACTCAGCTTAGGTTTGGGGACGTAGGTATGGCAGGCCCGATCTACAAACCATGAGAAGAACTCTTCAGGATATGAAGAAAGTGCGAGTCTGAGGCGCCTGCTCAGGCTTTTGTCTCTGGATTTTGTATCAGCGATGGCCGTGGAATGTGGGGGAGGCCTCATGGGCCGTGGACGAATCTTCCTCTCTGAGGATTTGGCCCGATTCGCAATTGCTTTTCGTCAATCTGTGGGATGGGATGACTCATTTCAGTTTTGTTACCTCAGGTGTCCCACCAAAAGAGGAATTCCAAAGCTAAGCCGTGGGGAAGACTGAAGGGACAACCCGAACTATGGTTAAAAATTGGGGCCTAGTGGCATGGCAAGCCCAATATGCTGTCTCTTCATCCAGCCACTGAGTGGCCTTACTTGAGGACTGGGCTCAGCCTGAGGGTCACAATGTGTGTTTGTGACCAATGTGGCCCGCGAGCATGGGCGGGGCCTCATGGGCCACACTGGTTTCAACGACACTGAACATTGGACAACATGCCAACCACAAGGTTTCTTGCCATGGGGAAGGAGTTCTGATTTCAGCATCACCTTCATCCCCGGGCAGTGATTGGAGATAAGGTCTAGGTTCTGAAACCTGAAAACCGAGGTTGGGAAGAGATGACGACCTAAGGCCATGGCGGCTCGATGTGCTCAGTGTGCGGCCAGCTGTCTGGGAGGGGCCAGGGGGTCCAGGCTCAGGCTGTGTCAGAAAGGGCATTAGTGCCCTGGTCAGCCTATGTATTTGGGGTACAGCCAAGGTCGGTGCAGGTTGATCCTCATTTGGGGTTACTGGATAGCCCCAGAGGACAATGTTTTTCTTCTGGCGGGCAGGCAAAGTGCGGCATTGTAGTTCTGGATTGCCAAACTGGAGGGCTTGTGGGCCAGTAGTCTGACGACAAAAGTCTGAGAACACAAGCTAGGCTTAGGTTTCTGGGTGAGGCCATGGCAGGCACAATCTACAGACCTGAATCGAGATCTCGTGCATCTGAAGTCAGGGCGAGGATCAGACGATCGCTCAGGTTGGAGTTTCTGTCCCTGATGGCCCCTTCATGAATGGGGGGGGGCATCACGAGTCCATGGGGGTTTTCCCACGATGGGAGTTGTGAGAAGCTCCAAACTGCAGAGAGTCTTCTGCAGGACAATTGAGACCTGTTGTTTGGCTCCAGGCCAATGATTCTGAGCAGGGTTCTAAGGATGGATTGCTGGGTAGCCCACCTCCCATTCCTATTGTCTCCTAGCAAGAAGACAGGTTAGATCTCCTGGATCTGTGGGGAGCAACCGAGGATGCTGCATTGATGGACGCCCCTGGGGATGGGTCCTAATGTGCCTTTGTGTCTAAGGAGACCTTGGTTGGAAGCGGTGGCACTTGGGCCCTAAAGAGTTCTACGAAACAGAGGCTTTGACACAGCTCCAACGTGTAAGTTTCCCATGTGTAGATGAGAAGTTTTCTGAAGGGTGAGTCAAGAAACAGCTATATGCTGCTTTTGAAATCCAGGCCTCAGAAGAGAGATTCCTGGATCTCAAAGCAATGGATCTGATTAGTGCCTAGGGGCCTGTTCTTTCCTTTTTACCTCTGGGAACATCTGTCTACGGGTCTGAGTGCAGGTAGGTGCTCTGTAGGGCTCAGATTGCCCCTGTTTTTCCTAGGAAGCCACCACTATTGAGATAGATCACGGACTTTGGAGGTTTATCCTATTAGAAGGGTTGTGGCCATTGGAATGGGCACACACAATTCCCTTGGAGAGGGCAAGTACAGTCCTCAGGTTTGGCTCCAGGTGCCTTAGCCTGTAGGTTGTGTAGGCCAGGGCTGTTTGGACAGTTGTCTGAAAACACAAACTCGGCTTATGTTTCGGGTCATAGGTATGGCAGGACTGATCTACAGACCATGAGGAGAACTCATCGGGATTTGAAAGAAGGGTGAGTGTGAGGCTCCTGCTCAAGTTTTTGTCTCTGGATATCGTGTCACTCATGGTCGTGGAATTTCTGGGTGACTTCATGGGAAATGGACGAGTCTCACTCTCTGTTGGTTTGGCACCGTCCAAAGAGTTTGGGGTCATTCTGTGGGCTGGAAGAAGTCCTTTTTTTTTTGTTGTTGTTTTTGTTGTTGTTTTCTTTTTTAACCTTAGGTGTCCCACCGAATGAGGGATTCCAGAGTAGAGCCCTGGGGAGGGGCGACTGGACAATCAGAAATCTGGTTAAAAATTGGGGCCTAGGGACATGTCAAGCCCATTATGACATCTAATGGTCTAGACAAGGATAGGACTTACTAGAGGACAGGTTCATGATGAGGGTCACAATGCGTGTGTATGCCCTCGTCGCACTCAAGAATGGGCGGGGCCTCAGGGTGAATGCTGGTTTCTCCTACACTGAACGTTGGACAACGTGCCAACCACAAGGGTTCTTGCCATGGGTAAGGAGGAGTTCTGATTTCTGCATCACACTCACCCCTTGTCAGTGATTGGAGATAGGTCTCGGTTCTGAAGCCTGAAAACTGTGGTAGGGAAGAGATGATGACCTAAGGCCATGGCGGGTTTTATGTGCTCAGTGTGCGGTCAGCTTTCTGGGTGTTGGTCAGGAGGTCCGGGCTCAGGTTGTGTTCGACAGTGCATTAGTGCCCAGGTTAGACTATATAATTTGGGTAAAGTCGAGTGCTGTGCAGGTTTATCCTCATTTAAGGTGCCTGGGCAGCTCATGAGGCAATAATTTTTTTTCTAGAGGGCATGCAGGGTGCTGCATTGTGGGTCCGGAATTGCCAAACTTGAGGGCTTCGGGGCCAGGAGTGTGAGGACGGAAGTCTGAGAAGACAAGCTAGACTTGGGTTTCAGGGCGAGGGCACGGCAGGTACCCCCTGCAGATCTGAACCAATATCTCATGCATCTGACGTCAGGGCGAGGATCAGACGTTGGCTCAGGTTGGAGTTTCTGTGCATGACGGCCGCTTCATGAAGGGAGCGGAATCTCGAGGCCATTGAGGTTTTCCCACGTTGGGAGTTGTGGGATGCCCCCTTCAAGGATTCCTTCTGCGGGACAATTGAGACCTGTTGGACAGCTCCAGGACATCCCATATGGAATGACTCCAGGGCTCCGTTCGCGGATGGATGCCTGGGAAGCCCGCCTCGCATTCCAATTGTCTCCTAGCAACAAGACAGTTTAGATCTGCTGGCTCTATTGATGCCCCCCACCATCATGAAGGGGCCATCCTGAACAGAAACTTCAACCTGAGCCTACGTCTGATCCTCGCCCTGACTTCAGATGCATGAGATTTAGATTTAGCTCTACAGAGTGTGCCTGCCATGATCTTGACCCAAAACCTAAGCCTAGCTTGTGTTCTCACACTTCCTTCCTCACAATTCTGTCCCACAAGCCCTCCAGTGTGAGAATTCCGTCGCCACAATGCAGCACTCTTCCTTCCCTCCAGAAGAAAAACGTTGCCCCTGGGGCTACCCAGAAACGCCAAATGAGGATCAATCTGCATGCCACTCAACTTTACTCCAATTATACAGTCTAAGCTTGGCACTAATGCCCTGTCTGACACAGCCTGAGCCTGGACCTCCTGGATGACACCCAGAAAGGTGGTGTCACACCTAAGGACTGTGCCAGTGCTCTCCAAGGGAACTCTGCCCGTTTCATTTGCCACAACCTTACAGATTAGGAGAAACCTCCAATTCCCAAGACCAGTCCAATAGTGTTGGCCTCCCCCAACAAACATGGGTGATCTGACACAAGCTGAGCAGTGACCTCCATTCTGAATCTTAGACAGAGACACTCAGAGGAGAATATTGAAAAGGACAGGCCCCTAGACCGTAATCAGATCCATTGCTTTGGATTCCAGGCATTGTTCCCCAGATGCTTGGTTTCCAATACCAGGTTGTGGGGGTTTCAGAACAAATCTCGTCTCTACATGGGAAACTTGCTCTTTGGAGCTGCATCAAAACCTCAGGTTAGGAGAATTCTTCAGGGAAACAGAGCCACTGCCCCATTCCAAGGGATCCATGGACACAAATCCACATCATGACTGATCCTCATGAGAGTGCATTTCAATTCAGCCCCCTCGGTTGTTCCCCCAGTGACAGCAGATCGAATCCTCCTTTTCACTAGGACACAACTGGAATGCAAGTTGGACTGCCCAGGCATCCATCATTAGAACTGTGCTTTGGAGCATTTCTTATGGGACGTCCTTGATCCATCCAAAAGGTCGTGACTGTCCCGCTGACGGAATCCTTGTGGTTTGGAGCATCACACACTCACAAAGTTGGAAATCTTCCATGGTTTCCTGATGCCCCCCCCACCTTCATGAAGGGGACATCATGTACAGAAACTCCAACCTAAGCCAACATCTGATCCTCGCCCTGACTTCAGATGCACGAGATCTCATTTCAGGTCTGTAGAGTGTGCCTGCCATGTCACCGCTGCGAATTCAAAGCTGAACTTGTGTTCTCAGACTTCTGTCCTAAAACACCTGGCCCACAAGCCCTGAAGTTGGCAATTCTGGAGCCAGAATGCAGCACTCTGCCTGCCCTCCAGAAGAAAATCTTTGCCCTATGGGGCCAACCAGAAACCCCAAATGAGGACCAACCTTCACATCACTCGACTGTACCCCAATTATACAGTCTAGCCTGGGGACTAATGCCCTGCCTGACACAGCCTGAGCCCAGACCTCATGATGGACACAGACATCTGGCCGCACACTAAGTGCATCGGACCCACCATGGCCTTAGGTCGTCATCTCTTACCAACCTCGGTTTTCAGGCTTCAGATTCTAGACCTTATCTCTACTCACTGCCATGCCGTGTACGTGATGCAGAAATCAGAACTCCTCCTTCCCCATGACCAGAAACCCTGTGGTTGGCATGTTGTCCAACGTGCAGTGTAGGAGAAACCAGCATGGCCCATGAGGCCTCAGACATGCTTGAGGGCTGCAATGGGCACAAACACACATTAGGACCCTAAGCATGAACCCTGGCCTCAAGTAAAGCCTCTCCGGGGCTGGACCAAGAGCCCACATATGGAGATTACCATGCCCCTACTCCCCAAAACTTAACCAGTGCTTGAGAAGTCTAGTCACCCCTACTCAGATCTCTTCTCTAGAATCCCTCCTTGGTGGGACACATGAGGTTAAAAAAAAAAATAGACAAAGGACTTCTACCGTCCAAAGAATGACCGCAAACACTTGGAATTGGGCCAAATTCACAGAGAGAAATACTCGTCCATGGCTGATGAGGCCATCCTGACATTCCACGGCCACTATTGACACAAAATCCGGAGACAAAAGCCTGAAAAAGCGCCACACACTCGCCCTTTGTTCAAAGCCTGAAAAATTCTCACGGTCTGTAGATCGGGCCTGCCATACCTATGTCCCCAAACCTAAGCCAAGTTTCTGTTTTCAGACTTCTGTCTCCATTGTCCTGGCCCACACACCCTCAAGGCTTGGCCCCATGGAGCCACACCTCAGGACTGTGCCTGCCCTCTCCATGGGAATTCTGCTCATTCCTTTGGCACAAACTGACAGATTAGGAGAAACATCCGAAGTCCCCGAGGCCACCCCAATATTGTAGGATGTCCGGGACAAACAGGGACCATCTGCCACAAGCTGAGCCACTACCTCCAATCAGACCTGTAGATAGATATCCATAGAAAAGAAGATTGAACAGGACAGGCACCTAGGCCCTAAACGGATCCATTGCTTTTGTTTTCACGTATCTCTCCTCAGAGGCCTGGATTCCAATACCAGCACATGGGGGTTTCTGGAGCTACCAATCAGAACAAATCGCATGCCACATGGGAATCATGCTATATGGAACTGTGTCTAAACCTCCAGTTAGGAGAAAATTTCACGTCACTGGAGCCACCGCCCCATTCCAATGTCTCAATGGACACAATCACACATTATGACCCATCCTCAGGAGAGTCCATTTCAACTCAAACCTGGCGGTTGCTCACCCAGTGCCAGCAGTTCAAACCTGCTTTGTCACTAGGAGACAATTGGAATGCGAGTTTGTTGCCCAGGTATCCGTTGTTAGAACTCTGCTCTGGAGAAATTCCTAATGGGGTGTCCTTGATCCATTCAACAGGTCTCAACTGTCCTGCAGAAGGAATCATTGTAGTTTGCAGCATCACACACTCGCACCGTGGGAAAACCTCCATGGCCTCGTGATGCCTCCACCTTCAGGTAGAGGACATCATGGACAGAAACTCCCGTCTGATTCGCCCTGACTTCAGATGCATGAGATCTCAATTCAGATCTGCAGAGTGTTCCTGCCTTGCCCTCGCCCCAAAACCTAAGCCAGCTCGCGTTTTCAGACTTCCGTCCTCACACTCCTGGCCCACAAGCCTTCCACTTTGGGAATTCTGGAGACAAAATGCAGCACTCTGCCTGCCCTCCAGAAAAGAGACTTTGCCCTAGGGGTCTACCCAGAAACATCAAATGAGGATCAACCTGCAATTCTCTAGACTTTACCCCAATTATACAGTCTAGCCTGGGCACTAATGCCCTGTCTGACACAGCCTGACACCAGACCTCGTGACTGACACCCAGACACCTGGCCTCACACTGAACACATCGAACATGCCATGGCCTTAGGTCATCATCTCTTCCCAACCTTGGTCTTCAGGCTTCAGAACCTAGACGTTATCTCCACTCACAACTAAGTGATGTACGTGATGCAGAAATCAGAACTTCACCTTCCCCATGACCAGAAACCTTGTGGTTGGCATGTTGTCCAACGTTCAGTATATGAGAACCCAGCATGGCCCATGAGGCCTCAGACATGCTTGAGGGCCGCCTTGGGCATAAACACACATTAGGACCCTAAGCATGAACCCTGGCCTCAAGTAAGCCTCTCTGGGGCTGGACCAAGAGCCTGCATATGGGACTTGCCATGCCCCTACTCCCCCAATCCTAGCCAGAGCTTGAGAAGTCTAGCCAACCTTATTCAGAGCTCTTTTCTGGAATCCCTCTTTGGTGGGACACATAAGGTAAAAAAAAAAAAAAAAAAAAAAAAAAACCAAGATAAAGAAAAAAAAAAAAGTAAGGACTCCTACCATCCAAAGAATGACCCCAAACACTTGGAATTTGGCCAAATCCACAGAGAGAAATACTCGTCCATGGTCGATGAGGCCAGCCTGACATTCCACGGCCACCATTGACACAAAATCTGGAGACAAAAACCTGAAAAAGCACCACACACTTGCCCTTTGTTCAGAGCCCCCAAAATTCTCAAGGTATGTAGATCGGGCCTGCCATACCTATGTCCCAAAACCTAAGCCGAGTTTGTGTTTTCAGACTTCTGTCTCCATTGTCCTCACCCACACACCCTAAAGGCTGGGCCCCATGGAGCCACACCACAGGACTGTGCCTGCCCTCTCCAAGGGAATTCTGCTCATTCATTTGGCACAACCTGACAGATTAGGAGAATCATCCAAAATCTCTGAGGCCATCCCAATAGTGTAGGATGTCCTGGACATACAGGGACCCTCTGGCACAAGCTGAGCCACTACCTCCAATCAGAACCTTAGACAGATATCCATAGAAAAGAATATTGAACAAGACAGGCACCTAGGCCCTAATTGGATCCATTGCTTTTGTTTTCAGTCATCTCTCCTCAGAGGCCTGGATTCCAATACCAGCATAAGGGGGTTTCCAGAGATACCTATCAGAAAAAATCTCATCTCCACATGGGAATCTTGCTCTATGGAGCTGTGTCATAACCTCCAGTTAGGAGAAAACTTCAGGTCACTGGAGCCACTGCCCCATTTGAATATCTCCATGGACACAATCCCAAATTATGACCCATCCTCAGGAGAGTCCATTTCAACTAAACCCCCTCGGTTGCTACCCCAGAGCCAGCAGATTGAACCTGCCTTGTCGCTAGGAGACAATTGAAATGCGAGTTGGGCTCTTCAGGCATCCATCCTTAGAACCCTGCTCTTGCGTCATTCCTTATGGGACATCCTTGAGCCATCCAACAGGTCTCGACTGTCCCACAGGAGTCCTTGTGCATGGACCACCTAACAACTCATATCATGGAAAGCTTCCAAGGTCACATGATGCCCCCAATCTTCATGAAGGCAGATCATGGAAAGAAACTCCAACCTGAGCCAACAGCTGATCTTCGCCTTGACTTCAGATGCACGAGATCTTGATTCAGCTCTTCAGAGTGTACCTGCTGTGCCCTCACCCCAAAACCTAAGCGTAGCTAGTGTTCTCCGACTTCCGTCCTCACTCTCCTGGACCACACGCCCTCTATTTTGGGATTTCCGATGAAACAGTGCTGCACTCTGCCTGCCCTCTAGAAGAAAAATATTGCCCTATGGGTCTACCCAGAAAACTCAAATGAGGATAAACCTGCACGTCACTCAACTGTACACCAATTATATAGTCTAGCCTGTGCACTAATGCCCTGTCTGACATAACCTGAGGCCTGAATTCCCAACCGACACCCAGACAGCTTGCAGTACACTGAGAACATCTGAACCGCCATGGCCTTAGGTCACCATCTCTTTCCAACTTCGGTTTTCAGGCTACAGAATCCTAGACCTTATCTCTACTCACTTCACATGGGTGAACGTGATGCAGAAATCAGAACTCCTCCTTCCCTCTCGCCAGAATCTTGTGGTTGGCATCTTGTCCAACGTTCAGTGGAGGACCCCTGTAGGGCCTACAGGGGTAGTAGTAGGGCCCCTGAGGGTAGTGTAGGGTCCCTGAGGCCCTGCCTATGCTTAAGAGCTGCGGTGGGCTCAAACGCACATTGGGACCCTCAGTTTGAGCCCTGTTCTCAAGTAAAGCCTCTCAGTGGCTGGACCATGAGCCCGCATATGGGGCCTGCCATGCCCCAAGTCACCCAATCTTAACCAGAGGTAGAGACATCTAGTCACCCCTACTCAGGGCTCTGCTCTGGAATCCCTCTTTGGTGGGACATTTGAGGTAAATAAACACAGAAAGGACTCCTCCCACTCACAGAATGACCCCAATCACTTGGGATTGGGCCATCCCAAGTGATTGGGGTCCAGAGAGAAAGACTCGTCCATGGCCCATGAGGCCAGCCCGACATTCCACGGCCACTATTGACACAAAATCCAGAGACATAAGCTTCAGCAAGCGTTCACACTCACCCTTAGGTCATAGCCCAAAAAATTCTCCTCATAGTCTGTAGATTGGGCCTGCCATACCTACGTCCCCAAACCTAAGCCGAGTTTGTGTTTTCAGACTTCTATCCTGACATCCCTGTCCCACACACCCTCCAGACTGAGGCCCCTGGAGCCACACCTCAGGACTGTGCCTGCCCTCTCCAAGGAAATTCTTCCCATTCCATTGGCCACAACCCTACAGATAAGGAGAAACCTCCAAAGTCCCAGAGGCCATTCCAATAGTGTAGGCCACCCAGGACAAAGAGGGGCGATCTCTCACAAGCTGAGCAACGACGTCAACTCACCCGTAGACAGATAACCCAAGAGAAGAAGATTAAACTGGACTGGCCCCTAGAATGTAATTGGTTCCATTGCTTTTTTTTCTAAGCATCTCTCCTCAGAGGCTTGTTTTCCAATACCAGCATATGGGGGATTCCAGAGATACCAATCAGAACAAATCTTGTCTTCACATGGGAAACTTATCCTTTGGAGCTCTGTAAAAGCCTCCAGTTAGGAGAAACCTTCAGGTAGCCGGAGCAACCGCCCTATTCCAAGGTCTCCATGGACACATACCCGCATTATGACCATTCGGCAGGAGAGTACATTTCAACTCAGCCCCGTCGATTACTCCCCCAGAGGCAGAATATCAAACCTGCCTTGTCGCTAGGAGACAACTGGAATGCAAAGCAGACTCTCTAGGCATCCATCCTTGGAATCCTGCTCTGGCGCCGTTCCATATGGGATGTCCTGGAGCCTTCCAACAGGTCTTGACTGTCCCACAGAAGGAATCCTTGCAGATTGGAGCATCTCACAACTCCTATCGTGGGAAAACCTACATGGCCTCATGAGATGCTCCTCTTTATAAAGGGGCCATCATGGACAGAAACTCCAACCTGAGCCAACTTCTGATGCATTGCTTTGGTTTCTAGGTATCTCTCCTCAGAGGCCTGGTTTCCAATATCAGAATATGGGGGTTTCCTAAGAAAACAATCAGAACAGATCTCATCTCCACATGGGAAACTTGCTCTTTGGAGCTGTGTCAATACCTCAGGTTAGGAGGATCCTTCAGGGCGCTGGCGCCATGGCCCAATCCCAAGGTCTCCAAGGACACAAACTTACATTATGATCCATTCTCAGGAGAGTCCATTTCAAATCAGCCCCCTCGGCTGCTCACCCAGAGGCAGCAGATCAAACCTTCCTTGTCACTAGGAGACAGTTAGAATGGGAGGCGGGCTGCCCAGGCATCCATCCTTAGAACCCTGCTCTGGAGAACTTCTTTATGGGACGTCTTGAATCCAACCAACCTGTCTTGACTGTCTCGCAGAATGTATCCTTGTGGTTTGAAGCATCACACAATAACACTGTGAGAAAACCTCCATTTCCTCATGATGCCCCACACCTTCATAAATGGGCCATCATGGACAGAAACTCCATCCTAAGCCAAAGTCTGATCCTCGCCCTGAATTCAGAAGATGAGATCTCGATTCAGCACTTGAGAGTGTGCCTGCTGGGCCCTCTCCCCGAAACCTAAGCCAAACTTGTGTTCTCAGACGTCCGTCCTCAGAATCCTGGCCACACCCCTCTAGTTTGGAAATTCTGGAGACACAATGCAGCACTCTGCCTACCCTCCAGAAGAAAAATGTTGCCCTATAGGGCTAACCAGAAACGCCAAATGAGTAACAACCTGCATGCCACTCGACCATACCCCAATTATACAGTCTAGCCTGTGCACTAAAGCCCTGTCTGACACAGCCTGAGGGCAGACCTCCAGTCCAACACCCAGACAGCTGGCCGTACACAGAGCATATCACACCCACAATGGCTTTAGGCCATCATCTCTACCCAACCTCAGTTTTCACCTTCAGAACCTAGACCTTATCTCCACTCACTGCTCAGGAGAGAACGTGATGCAAGAATTAGAACTTCTCCTTCGCCATGGCAAGAAACCTCGTGGTTGGCATGTTGTCCAACGTTCATTGTAAGAGAAAGCAGCCTGGACTATGAGGCCCCACCTATCCCTGAGGGCCACAATGTGCACAAACACACATTGTGACCCTCAGCGTGAGCCCTATCCTCATGTGAAGCCTCTTAGTGACTGGAACAACAGCCCACATATGGGGCTTGCCAGGCCCCTAGTCCCCCAATCTCAACCAGAGTTCGAGATGTCTAGTCACCCCTACTCAGGGC
Source organism: Mustela nivalis (assembly GCF_964662115.1). Taxonomy (NCBI): domain Eukaryota; kingdom Metazoa; phylum Chordata; class Mammalia; order Carnivora; family Mustelidae; genus Mustela; species Mustela nivalis. The sequence continues at coordinate 2,294,807 of NW_028136554.1, forward strand.
TCTACTCTGGAATCCCTCTTTGGTGGGACACCTGAGGTAAAAAAAAAAAATACAGAAAGGATTCTTCCCATCCACAGAATGATCCCAACCACTTGGGATCAGGCCAAATCATCAGAGAAAGAATTGTCCATGGCCCTTGTGGACACCCCGACATTCCGCGGCCACCGTTGACACAAAATCCAGAGACAAAAGCCTGACCAAGCGCCACATACTCGCCCTTTGTTCATAGCCCGGAAAATTCTCACGGTCTGTAGATCGAGCCTTCATACATACATCCCCAAACCTAAGCTGAGTTTGTGTTTTCAGACTTCTGTCCCCACAGTCCTGGCCCACACACCATCCAAGTTGGGGCCCCTGGAGCCACACCTCAGGACTGTGGCTTCCCTCTCCAGGGGAATTCTGCCATTTCCATTGGCCACAACCCTATAGATTAGGAGTATCCTCCAATCTCCCCGAGGCCATCCGAATAGTGTTGGCTGCCCAGGACAAACAGGGACGATCTCTCACAAGTTAGGAAACTACCTCCACTCAGACCCAGAGACAGATATCCCCAGAGAATAAGATTGAACTGGACAGGCACTTAGGCCCTAATCAGATCCATTGCTTTTGATTCCAGTCATCTCTCCTCAGAGGCCTGGTTTCCAATACCAGCATATGGGAGATTCCTTAGGCACTCATCAAAACAATTCTCTTCTCTACATAGGAAACATACTCTTTAGATCTCCATCAAAACCCCCGGTTATGAACATCCCTCAAGGCCCCGGATCAAGCACCCCATTCCAAGGTCCACATGGACACAAATGCACATTATGACCCATCCTCAACTCACCCATTTCAACACACCCGCCTCGGTTGCTCCCCTAGATCCAGCAGATCGAACTTGCCTTGGCTCTATGAGACACCTGGAATGGGAGGCAGGCTGCCCAGGCATCCATCCTTAGAACCCTGCTCTGGATAACTTCCTTATGGGATGTCCTGGAGCTATCCAACAGGTCTCGACTGTCCCACAGAAGGAATCATTGCGGTTTGGAGCATCTCACAATTCCCATCGTGGGAAAACCTCCATGTCCTCGTGACACCCTCCCCTTCATGAAGGGGCCGTCATGGACAGAAACTCCGACCTAAGCCAACTTCTGATCCTAGCTCTGTCTTCAGGTATACGGGATCTCAAATCATCTCTGCAGAGGGTGCCTGCCGTCCCCTCACCCCGAAATCTAAGTCTGGCTTGTGTTCTCAGAATTTTTTCCTCACACTCCTGGCCCACAAGCCTTCCAGTTTGGGAATTCTGGAGCCACTATGTGGCACTGTGTCTTCCCTCCAGAAGAAAAACGTTGCCCTTTGGGGCTACCCAGTAACCACAAATGAGTACCATCCTGCACGAAACTCGACTGCACCCCAATGATACAGACTAGCCTGGGCACTAATTCCCTGTCTGCCACAGCCTGAGCCTGCACCTCCCAACCCACACTCAACAGCTGGCCGAACACTGAGCAATCAGACACACCATAGCCTTAGGTCTTCATCTCTTCCCAACCTCAGTTTTCAGGCTTCAGAACCTAGACCTTAAATCCAATCACAGTCCAGGAGTGAAAGAGTTGCAGAAAATAGAACTCCTTCTTCCCCATGGCCAGAAAACTTTTGGTTGCCATATTGTGCAACGTTCAGTGTAGGAGAAACCAGCATGGTACATTAGGCCACACCCTGACTTGAGGGGCTCCTTGGGCACAAAAACACATTGTGAAACTCAGTGCGAAACCTATCCTCAAGGAAGGCCTCTCAGTGTCTGGACCAAGAGCCCACATAAGGGGCTTGCCATGTTCTTAGGTCCCAATGTTAACCAGAGGTCTGGTTGTCCAGTTTCCCCCACCCACGACTCTGCTCTGGAATCCCTCTTTTGGTGGTCCACCTGAGGTAAAAAAATAAATAAATAAATAAAAATAAACAAAAAAAACCAGAAAGGCCTCCTCCCTTACGACAGGATGACCCCAAACTCTTGGGATCTGGTCAAATCCCCAGAAAGGGAGCCTCATCGATGGCCCATGAGGACACCCTGACATTCCATGGCAATCGGTGACACATTTCCAGAAAAAAAAAAAAAAAAGCATGAGCAAGCACCTCACATTCGCCCTTTGTTCATATGCCGAAGAGTTCTCCTCATGGTCTATAGATCGGGCCGGCCCTACCTACATCCCCCAACCTAAGTGGAGTTTGTGTTTTCAGACTTTTGACCAAATAGCCCTGGACCACACACGCTCCACACTTGGGTCCCTGGAGCCACACCTCAGGACTGTGCTTCCCTTTCAAGGGAATTCTTCCCATTCCATTGGCCACAACCTTGCAAATGAGGAAAAACCTCCAAAGTCACCGAGGACATCCCAATAGTGTAGGCCGCCCAGGACAAACAGGGGTGATCTCAAACCAGCTGAGCAACTACCTCCACTCAGACAACAGATGTCCCCAGAGAAGAATATTGAACCGGACAGGCCCCTAGGCCCTAATCAGATTCATTGCTTTGGTTTCCAGGTATCTCTCCTCAATGCCTTGTTTCCAATACCAGCATATGGTGGTTTCCTGAGGCACCAATAAGAACAAATCTCGTCTCCCCATGGAAAACTTGATCAAGAGAGCTTTGTCATAACCTCTGGTTAGGAGAATCCTTCAGGGCCCTGGTGCCACTGCCCCATACCAAGGTCTCCATGGACTCAATCCAACATTAAGACCATCCTCAGGAAAGTCCATTTCAACTCAGCCCCCTCTGTTGCTACCCCAAGCCAGCAGATCAAACGTTTCTTGTTGCAAGGAGACAATTGGAATGTGAGGCTGGCTGCCCAGGCATCCATACTTAGACGCTGTTCTGGAAAAATACCTTATAAGACGTCCTGGAGCCATCCAACAAATCTTAATTGTCCCACAGAAGGAATCCTTGCGGTTTGGAGCATCTCACAACTCCAATAGTGGGAAAACCCCCATGGCCTCATAATGCCCCCCCTTCCTAAAGGGCCAACATGGACAGAAACTCAAACCTGAGCCAAAGTCTGAACCTCGACCTGACTTCAGACGCATGAGATCTCAATTCAGCTCTGCAGAGTGTGCCTGCCATGTCCTTGCCCCGAAACCTAAGCCTAGCTTGTGTTCTCAGACTTCCGTCTCACTCTCCTGGCCCAAAAGCCCTCCAGTTTGGGAATTCCGAAGCCACAATGCAGCACTCTGCCTGCCCTCCAGAAGAAAAACTTTGCTCTATGCTGCTAATAAGAAACCCCAAATGATTTTCTAATGCATGCCACTCGATTGTAAAGCAATTATACAGCCCACCCTGTATACTAATGCCCTGTCTGGCAGAGCCTGAGACAAGACATCCCAAACGACACCCAGACAGCTGGCCCCAACCTGGACACATAGGACCCGCTATGGCTGTAGGTCGTCATCTCTTCCCAACCTCGGTTTTCAGGCTTCAGAACCTAGACCTTATCTCCAATCACTGCCCAGGGGTGAACGTGATGCAGAAATTAGAATTCCTCCTATCCCATGGCCAGAAACCTTGTGGTTGGCATGTTGTCCAACGTTCAATGTGGGAAAACCTGCATTGTCCGAAAGGCCACGCCAGTGCTTGAGGGCTGCCTAGGGCACAGACATGCATTGTGACCTGCAGCGTGAGTCCCGTATTAAAGTAACGCCTTTCAGTGGCTGGACCAAGATCCTGCATATGGGGCTTGTCATATCCATAGGCCCCCAGGCTTAACCAGAGGGCGAGTATTCCAGTTGTCAGTACCCACTGCTATGCTCTAGAATCCCTCTACTGGGGGGACACATGAAGCAGAAAACAGGACACTTCCCTTCCCACAGAAGGACCCCAAACTCTTGGGGGCTGGACAAACTACCAGAGAGGGAGACTTCTACGACCCATGAGGCAACTCCTACATTAAACGGCCATTGTGGACAAAACATCCAGAGACAAAAGCCTGAGCGACTGCCTCCCTCTCACCCTTCTTTCATATCCAGATGAACTCCCCTCATGGACTGTAGATCAGGCCTGCCGTAACCTCGGCCCCAAACCTGAGCTGAGTTAGGGTTTTTGGATGTCTGTCTGCACAGCCATGGCCCACACAGCCTCCAGGCTGGGGTCTCTGGAGCCACACCACAGTACTGTGCCTGCTCTCTCCTAAGAAACTGCCCATTCCATTGGCCACAACTCTACAAAATAGTAGAAACCTCAAGGTCCCCAAGGACATCCCACTACCGCAAGCCGCACTGGACAAATAGGGGCATTATGACACAAGCTGAGCAACTACTACCTCCATGCAGACACAAAGACAGATATCCGCAGGGATAGAAGATTGAACCAGACAGGCCCCTAGGCCCTATTATGAACTCTTGCTTTGGTGTCCAGGTATCACTCCTCAGAGGCCTGGGTTCGAAGACCAGCATACGGGGCTTTCCTGAGGCACCAGACAGAAGACCTCTCATCTCCACATGGGAAGCTTCCTTGTTGGGGTTGTGTCAAGCCCTTCGGGTTGGAGAATCCTGAAGAGTCCCTTAGCTACTGCCACATTCCAAGGTCTCCATGGCCACCAACCCACATTATGACTCATCCTCAGGAGAGTCCATTTAAACTCAGCCTTCTTGGTAGCTCACCCAAGAGCCCGCAGATTGAGCGTGCCTTGTCTCGACCAGGCAATGGGAAGGTGAGTTGGCGTTTCTCGGCATCCATGCTTACGGCCCTGCTCTCGAGTCTTTCTGTATGGGGCATCCTGGAACCATCCAATAGTACTCGACTGTCCTGAAGAAGGAAACTTTGAAGTTTGGAGCAGCTCACAACTCCCAGCGTAGGGAAACCTCCCTGGCCTCATGACGCCCCCACCCCCTTCAGGAAGGGGCCGTCATGGACACAAACTCCAGCTTGAGGCAACATCTGATACTCGCCCTGACCACACCTGCAGGAGATCTCGATTCAGCCTCTGCAGAGTGGGCCTGCCATGCTCTTGGCCACAAAACTCGTGCTAGATTGTGTTTTCAGACTTCCTTCCTCAAAATCCTGGTCACACCCCTCCTGTTCGGCAATTCCGGACCCACAATGCAGCACTCTGCCGGCCCTCCAAAAAAAAAAAAAAAAAAATTATTGCCTCATGAGCTGCCCAGGCACCTTAAATGAGGATAAACCTACACAGCACTCGACCTTACCCAAATTATATAGTCTAACCTGGGCACTAATGCACTGTCGAACACAACCTGAGCCCGGACCTCCTGACCAACAGCCAGAAACCTGACCGCACACTGAACACATAAAACCCGCCATGGCCTTAGGTCATCATCTCTTCCCTACCTCAGTTTTCAGGCTTCAGAACCGAGACCTTATCTGCAATTACTGTCCAGGGGTGAGTGTGATGCAGAAATCAGAAGTCCTCCTACCCATGGCAGGAATCCTTGTGGTTGGCACGTTCAGTGTAGGAGAAACCAGCATTCACCCTGAGTCCCCGCCCATTCTTGAGTGCGATGAGGGCATACACACGCATTGTGACCCTCACATGAGTCCTGTCCTCTAGTAAGTCCTCTCAGTGGCTGAACCATTTGATGTCATAATGGGCTTGACATGTCCCTAGGCCCCAATTTTTAACCAGATTTCTGATTGTCCAGTCGCCCCTCCCCAGGGCTCTACTCTGGAATCCATCATTTGGTGGGACACCTGAGGTTAAAAAAGAAAACAACAACAATAACAACAACAAAAAAAAAAACGGACTTCTTCCAGCACACAGAATGACCCCAAACTCTTTGGACGGGCCAAACCACCAGAGAGTAAGACTCGTCCATTTCCCATGAAGTCACCCAGAAATTCCACGAACATGAGTGACACGATATCCAGAACAAAAAGTTGAGCAGGAGCCTCACACTCGCCCTTCTTCCAAATCCCGAAGAGTTCTCCTCATGGTCTGTAGATCAGTCCTGCCATACCTATGACCGAAACTAAGGCGAGTTTGTGTTTTCAGACAACTGTCCAAACAGCCCTGGCCTACATAACCTACAGGCTCGGGCCCCTGGAGCCAAACCTGAGGACTGCACTTGCCCTCTCCAAGGGAATTGTGTGTGCCCATTCCAATGACCACAACCCTTCTAATAGGATAAACCTCCAAAGTCCCTGCTCCATCTCAATAGTGGTGGCTTCCCAGGAAAAACAGGGGCATTCTGAGCCCAAGTGAGCACCTACCTGCACTCAGACCCATAGACAGATGTCCCCAGAGGTAAAAAGGAAAGAAAAGGCCCCTAGGCACTAATCAGATCCATTGCTTTTGTTTCCAGGCATCTCTCCTCAGAGGCCTGGATTTCAAAAGCAGCATATAGCTGTTTCTTGACTCACCCATCAGAAAACATCTCATCTACACATGGGAAATTTGCACGTTGGAGCTGTGTCAAAGCCTCTGTTTAGGAGAACTCTTTAGGGCCCCAGTGCCACTGCTTCATTCCAAGGTCTCCATAGATACAAAAGCACGTTAGGACCCATCCCCAGGGGTGTCCATTTCAACTCAGCGTTTTCGGTTGCTCCCCACAGATCCAGGAGATATAACCTGTCTTGTTGCTAGGAGACAATTGGAATGCGAGGTATGCTACCCAGCCATCCATCCTTAGAACCCTGCTCAGAATCATTGGCCTGGAGCCAAACAACAGGTCTCAATTGTACTGCAGAAGACTCTCTGCAGTTTGCAGCTTCTCACAACTCCCCTCGTGGGACAACACCCATGGCCTCGTGATGCCCCCCTCCCATTCATGAAGGGGCCATCAGGGACAGAAACTCCAACCTGAGCGATCGTCTGATACTCGCCCTGACTTCAGATGCACGAGATCTCGATTCAGGTCTGTAGATTGTGCCTGCCATGGCCTCACCCAGAAACCTAAGCCTAGCTTGTGTTCTCAGACTTTTGTCGTCAGACTTCTGGCCCACAAGCCCTCCAGTTTGGCAATCCAGAACTACAATGCAGCACTCTGCCGGCCCTCCAGAAGAAAAACATTGTCCTATGGGGCTACCCAGTAACCCCAAATGAGGATCAACCTGCACCGACCTTGGCTGTACCCCAAATACATAGGCTGACCAGGGCACTAATGCCCTTTCTGACACAGCCTGAGCCTGGAGCCCCTGGCCCCTCCCAGACAGCTGGCCGCACACTGAGCACATCCAGCCGCCGTGGCCTTAGGTCGTCATCTCTTCCCAACCTCGGTTTTCAGGTTTCAGAACCTAGACCTTATCTCCAATCAGTGCCCAAGGTTGAAGGTGATGCAGAAATAAGAACTCCTTCCCCATGGCAAGAAACCTTGTGGTTGGCATGTTGTCCAACGTTCTGTGTCGTTGAAACCAGTGTGGCCCATGAGGCCCCGCCCATGCTCGCGGACCACATTGGTTACAAACACACATTGTGACCCTCAGGCTGAGCCCAGTCCTCAAGTAAGGCCACTCAGTGGCTGGATGAAGAGATAGCATATGGGCTTGACATGCCCCTAGGCCCCAAATTTTTAACCATAGTTCGGGTTGTCCCTTCAGACTTCCCCACGGCTTTCTTTGGAATTCCTCTTTTGGTGGGACACCTGAGGTAACAAACCTGAAATGAGTCCTCCCATCCCACAGTTTGACGAAAAGCAATTGGGAATCGGGTCAAATCCTGAGAGAGGATGATTCGTCCATGGCCTATGAGGCCTCCCCGACATTCCACGGCCATCGCTGATACAAAATCCAGAGACAAAAGCCTGAGCAAGCGCCTCAGACTAGCACTTTCTTCATATCCTGAAGAGTTCTTCTCATGGTTTGTAGATCGGGCCTGCCATACATACGTCCCCAAACCTAAGCTGAGATTGTGTATTCAGACTTCTGTCCTCAAAATCTTGGGCCACACACGCTCCAGGCTGGGCGCCTGGAGCCACACATTAGGATTCTGCCTACCAATCTATGGGAATTCTGCCCATTCCATGGTCCAAAATCGTACAACTAGGAGAAACCTCCAAGGTCCCTGAGGCCATCTCAATAGTGTAGGTCGCCCGGAACAAACAAGGACTGTCTGAAACCAGCTGATAATCGACATCCACTCATACCATAGATGGACGTCCCCAGAGAAGAAGATTGAACCAGACAGGACCCTAGGCCATAATAGGATCCATTGCTTTGGGTTACAGGCATGTGTCCTCAAAAGCCTGATTCCAATACGAGCATAGGGGTTTTCCTGAGGCACCCATCAGAACTCATCTCGTCTCCACAAGGAAACCTGTGCATGGGAGCCATGTCCAAAGCTTAGGAGAGTACTTCAGGGTCCCGGTGCCACCGCCCCATTCCAAGGCCCTCATGGACACAAAATCACATTAGGACCCATCCTCAGGAAAGTCCATTTCAACTCAGCCACCCCGGTAGCTCCGGCAGAGCCATCAGATCTAAACTGTCTTGTTGCTAGGAAACAATTGGAATGCGAGGCGGGCTTCCCAGGCATCCATCCGCGAACGGTGCTCTGGAGTCATTCCATATGGGATGTCCTGGAGCTGTCCAACAGGTCGCAATTGTCCCGCAGAAGGAATCCTTGAAGGGGGCATCCCACAACTCCCAACGTGGGAAAACCTCAATGGCCCCGAGATTCCCCTCCCTTCATAAAACGGCCGTCATGCACAGGAACTCCAACCTGAGCCAACGTCTGATCCTCGCCCTGACTTCAGAAGCATGAGATAGTGGTTCAGATCTGCAGGGGGTACCTGTCGTGCCCTCACCCTAAAACCCATGTCTAGCTGTCTTCTCACACTTCCGTCCTCAAACTCCTGGCCCCGAAGTCCAAAATTTGAAAATTCCGGACCCACAATGCAGCACTCTGCCGGCCCTCTAGAAAAAAAAAATTATTGCCTCACAAGCTGCCCAGGACCTTAAATGAGGATAAACCTACACAGCACTCGACCTTACCCAAATTATATAGTCTAACCTGGGCACTAATGCACTGTCGAACAAAACCTGAGCCCGGACCTCCTGACCAACACCCAGAAAGCTGACCGCACACTGAGCACATAAAACCCGCCATGGCCTTAGGTCATCACCTCTTCCTTACCTCAGTTTTCAGGCTTCAGAACCGAGACCTTATCTCCAATCACTGCCCAGGGGTGAATGTTATGCAGAAATCAGAACTCCTCCTTACCCATGGCAAGAACCCTTGTGGTTGGCACGTTGTCCAACGTTCAGTGTAGGAGAAACCAGCATTCACCCTGAGGCCCCGCCCATTCTTGAGTGCGACGAGGGCATACACACGCATTGTGACCCTCAGCATGAGTCCTGTCCTCTAGTAAGTCCTCTCAGTGGCTGGAACTTTAGATGTCATAATGGGCTTGACATGTCACTAGGCCCCAATTTTTAACCAGATTTCTGACTGTCCAGTCGCCCCTCCCCAAGTCTCTACTCTGGAATCCCTCATTTGGTGGGACACCTGAGGTTAAAAAAGATAACAACAAAAAAAAAAAAAAAAAAAAAAACGGACTTCTTCCAGCCCACAGAATGACCCCAATCTCTTTGGACGGGGCCAAACCACCAGAGAGTAAGACTCGTCCATTTCCCATAAAGTCACCCAGAAATTCCACGACCATGAGTGACACGATATCCAGAGACAAAAACTTGAGAAGGATCCTCACACTCGCCCTTCTTTCAAATCCCGAAGAGTTCTCCTCATGGTCTGTAGATCAGTCCTGCCATACCTATGACCCGAAACATAAGCCGAGTTTGTGTTTTCAGACAACTGTCCAAACAGCCCTGGCCTACACAACCTACAGGCTCAGGCCCCTGGAGCCAAACCTGAGGACTGTACTTGCCCTCTCCAAGGGAATTGTGTGTGCCCATTCCAATGGCCACAACCCTTCTAATAGGATAAACCTCCAAAGTCCCTGATCCATCTCAAAGGTGGTGGCTTCCCAGGAAAAACAGGGGCAATCTGAGCCCAACTGAGCACCTACCTGCACTCAGACCCATAGACAGATGTCCCCAGAGGTAAAAAGGAAAGAACAGGCCCCTAGGCACTAATCAGATCCATTGCTTTGGTTGCCAGGCATCTCTACTCAGAGGCCTGGATTTCAAAAGCAGCATATAGCTGTTTCTTGACTCACCCATCATAAAACATCTCATCTACACATGGGAAACTTGCAGGTTGGAGCTGTGTCAAAGCCTCTGTTTAGGAGAACACTTTAGGGCACCAGTGCCACCTCTTCATTCCAAGGTCTCCATAGACACAAAAGCACATTAGGACCCATCACCAGGGGTGTCCATTTCAACACAGCGTCCTCGGTTGCTCCCCACAGATCCAGGAGATCTAACCTGTCTTGTTGCTAGGAGACAATTGGAATGCGAGGTGGGCTACGCAGCCATTCATCCTTAGAACCCTGCTCAGAATCATTGGCCTGGAGCCAAGCAACGGTCTCAATTGACCTGCAGAAGACTCTCTGCAGTTTGGAGCTTCTCATAACTCCCATCGTGGGAAAACCCCCATGGCCAGGTGATGTTCCCCCCATTCATGTAGGGGCCATCAGGGACAGATACTCCAACCTGACCGATCGTCTGATCCTCGCCCTGACTTCAGATGTACGAGATCTCGATTCAGGTCTGTAGATTGTGCCTGCCATGGCCTCACCCAGAAACCTAAGCCTAGCTTGTGTTCACAGACTTTTGTCCTCAGACTACTGGCCCACAAGCCCTCCAGTTTGGCAATCCAGAACTACAATGCAGCACTTGCCGTCCCTCCAGAAGAAAAACATTGCCATCTGGGGCTACCCAGTAACCCCAAATGAGGATAAACCTACACCGACCTTGGCTGTACCCCAAATACATAGGCTGACCAGGGCACTAATGCCCTTTCTGACATAGCCTGAGCCTGGACTCCCTGGCCCGTCCCAGACAGCTGGCCGCACACTGAGCTCATCGAGCCTCCGTGGCCTTTGGTCGTCATCTCTTCCCAACCTCGGTTTCCAGGTTTCAGAACCTAGACCTAATCTCCAATCATGCCCAAGGTTGAAGGTGATGCAGAAATCAGAACTCCTTCCCCATGGCAAGAAACCTTGTGGTTGGCATGTTGTCCAACGTTCAGTGTCGTTGAAACCAGTGTGGCCCATGAGGCCCCGCCAATGCTCGCGGGCCAAATTGGTCACAAACACACATTGTGACCCTCAGGCTGAGCCCAGTCCTCAAGTAAGGCCACTCAGTGGCTGGATGAAGAGATAGCATATTGGGCTTGCCATGCCCCTAGGCCCCAATTTTTAACCATATTTCGGGTTGTCCCTTCAGTCTTCCCCACGGCTTTGCTTTGGAATTCCTCTTTTGGTGGGACACCTGAGGTAACAAACCTGAAATGAGTCCTCCCATCCCACAGATTGACGAAAAGCAATTGGGAATCGGGCCAAATTCTCAGAGAGGAAGATTCGTCCATGGCCCATGAGGCCTCCCGACATTCCACGGCCATCGCTGATACAAAATCCAGAGACAAAATCCTGAGCAAGCGACTCAGACTCGCACTTCCTTCATATCCTGAAGAGTTCTTCTCATGGTTTGTAGATCGGGCCTGCCATATTTACGTCCCCAAACCTAAGCTGAGTTTGTTTTCAGACAACTGTCTAAACAGCCCTGGCCTACACAACCTACAGGCTCAGGCCCCTGGAGCCAAACCTGAAACTGTACTTGCCTTCTCCAAGGGAATTGTTTGTGCCCATTCCAATGGCCACAACCCTTCTAATAGGATAAACCTCCAAAGTCCCTGATCCATCTCAAAAGTGGTGGCTTCCCAGGAAAAACAGGGGCAATCTGAGCCCCAATGAGCACCTACCTGCACTCAGACCCATAGACAGATGTCCCCAGAGGTAAAAAGGAAAGAACAGGCCCCTAGGCACTAATCAGATCCATTGCTTTGGTTTCCAGGCATCTCTCCTCAGAGCCTGGATTTCAAAAGCAGCATATAGCTGTTTCTTGACTCACCCATCAGAAAAAATCTCATCTACACATGGGAAACTTGCACGTTGGAGCTGTGTCAAAGCCTCTGTTTAGGAGAACCCTTTAGGGCCCCAGTGCCACCGCTTCATTCCAAGGTCTCCATAGACACAAAAGCACATTAGGACCCATCACCAGGGGTGTCCATTTCAACTCAGCATCCTCTGTAGCTGCCCACAGATCCAGGAGATCTAACCTGTCTTGTTGCTAGGAGACAATTGGAATGCGAGGTGGGCTACCCAGCCATCCATCCTTAGAACCCTGCTCAGAATCATTTGCTTGGAGATAACAACAGGTCTCAATTGTCCTGCAGAAGACTCTCTGCAGTTTGGAGCTTCTCACAACTCCCATAGTGGGAAAACCCCCATGGCATCGTGATGCCCCCCCATTCATGAAGGGGCCATCAGGGACAGAAACTCCAACCTGAGCGATCGTCTGATCCACACCCTGACTTCAGATGCACGAGATCTCGATTCAGGTCTGTAGATTGTGCCTGCCATAGCCTCACCAAGAAACCTAAGCCTAGCTTGTGTTCTCAGACTTTTGTCGTCAGACTACTGGCCCACAAGCCCTCCAGTTTGGCAATCCAGAACTACAATGCAGCACTCTGCCGGCCCTCCAGAAGAAAAACATTGTACTCTGGGGCTACCCAGTAACCCCAAATGAGGATAACCTGCACCGACCATGGCTGTACCCCAAATACATAGGCTGACCAGGGCACTAATGCCCTTTCTGACACAGCCTGAGCCTGGACCCCCTGAACCCTCCCAGACAGCTGGCCGCACACTGAGCACATCGAGCCGCCATGGCCTTAGGTTGTCATCTCTTCCCCACCTCGGTTTTCAGGTTTCAGAACCTAGACCTTATCTCCAATCAGTGCCCAAGGTTGAAGGTGATGCAGAAATCAGATCTCCTTCCCAATGGCAAGAAACCTTGTGGTTGGCATGTTGTCCAACGTTCAGTGTCGTTGAAACCAGTGTGGCCCATGAGGCCCCGCCCATACTCGCGGGCCACATTGGTCACAAACACACATTGTGACCCTCAGGCTGAGCCCAGTCCTCAAGTAGGCCACTCAGTGGCTGGATGAAGAGATAGCATATTGGGCTTACCATGCCACTAGGCCCCAATTTTTAACCATAGTTCGGGTTGACCCTTCAGTCTTCCCCACGGCTTGGCTTTGGAATTCCTCTTTTGGTGAAACACCTGAGGTAACAAACCTGAAATGAGTCCTCCCATCCCACAGATTGACGAAAAGCAATTGGGAATCGGGCCAAATCCTCAGAGAGGAAGATTCGACCATGACCCATGAGGCCTCCCCGACATTCCAAGGCCATCGCTGATACAAAATCCAGAGACAAAAGCCTGAGCCAGCGCTTCAGACTCGCACTTCCTTCATATCTTGAAGAATTCTTCTCATGGTTTGTCGATAGGGCCTGCCATACCTACGTCCCCAAACCTAAGCTGAGTTTGTGTTCTCAGACTTCTGTCCTCAAAGTCTTGGGCCACACATGCTCCAGGCTGGGCGCCTGGAGCAACACATTAGTACTGTGCCTACCAATCCATGGGAATTCTGCCCATTCCATGGTCCAAAATCGTACAAATTAGGAGAAACCTCCAAAGTCCCTGAGGCCATGCCAATAGTGTAGGTCGCCCGGAACAAACAAGGACTGTCTGACACCAGCTGATAATCGACCTCCACTCAGACCATAGATGGATGTCCCCAGAGAAGAAGATTGAACCAGACAGCACCCTAGGCCGTAATAGGGTCAATTGCTTTGGGTTACAGGCATGTGTCCTCAAAAGCCTGATTCCAATACGAGCATAGGGGTTTTCCTGAGGCACCCATCAGAACTCATCTCGTCTCCACAAGGAAACCTGTGCATGGGAGCCATGTCCAAAGCTTAGGAGAGTACTTCAGGGTCCCGGTGCCACCGCCCCATTCCAAGGCCCTCATGGACACAAAAACACATTAGGACCCATCCTCAGGAAAGTCCATTTCAACTCAGCCACCCCGGTTGCTCCGGCAGAGCCATCAGATCAAAACTGTCTTGTTGCTAGGAGACAATTGGAATGCGAGGCGGGCTTCCCAGGCATCCATCCGCGAACGGTGCTCTGGAGTCATTCCATATGGGATGTCCTGGAGCTGTCCAACAGGTCTCAATTGTCCCGCAGAAGGAATCCTTGAAGGGGGCATCCCACAACTCCCAACGTGGGAAAACCTCAATGGCCCCGAGATTCCGCTCCCTTCATAAAGCGGCCGTCATTCACAGGAACTCCAACCTGAGCCAACGTCTGATCCTCGCCCTGACTTCAGAAGCATGAGATAGTGGTTCAGATCTGCAGGGGATTCCTGTCGTGCCCTCGCCCTGAAACCCATGTCTAGCTTGTCTTCTCACACTTCCGTCCTCAAACTCCTGGCCCCGAAGTCCTAAAATTTGGCAATTCCGGACCCACAATGCAGCACTCTGCCGGCCCTCTAGAAAAAAAAAAAATTATTGCCTCATGAGCTGCCCAGGCACCTTAAATGAGGATAAACCTACACAGCACTCGACCTTACCCAAATTATATAGTCTAACCTGGGCACTAATGCACTGTCGAACACAACCTGAGCCCGGACCTCCTGACCAACACCCAGAAAGCTGACCGCACACTGAGCACATAAAACCCGCCATGGCCTTAGGTCATCATCTCTTCCCTACCTCAGTTTTCAGGCTTCAGAAACGAGACCTTATCTCCAATCACTGCCCAGGGGTGAATGTTATGCAGAAATCAGAACTACTCCTTACCCATGGCAAGAACCCTTGTGGTTGGCACGTTGTCCAACGTTCAGTGTAGGAGAAACCAGCATTCACCCTGAGGCCCCGCCCATTCTTGAGTGCGACGAGGGCATACACACGCATTGTGACCTTCAGCATGAGTCCTGTCCTCTAGTAAGTCCTCTCCGTGGCTGGAACTTTAGATGTCATAATGGGCTTGACATGTCACTAGGCCCCAATTTTTAACCAGATTTCTGACTGTCCAGTCGCCCCTCCCCAAGTCTCTACTCTGGAATCCCTCATTTGGTGGGACACCTGAGGTTAAAAAAGATAACAACAACAACAACAACAAAAAAAAAAAAAAAAACGGACTTCTTCCAGCCCACAGAATGACCCCAATCCCTTTGGACGGGGCCAAACCACCAGAGAGTAAGACTCGTCCATTTCCCATAAAGTCACCCAGAAATTCCACGACCATGAGTGACACGATATCCAGAGACAAAAACTTGAGAAGGATCCTCACACTCGCCCTTCTTTCAAATCCCGAAGAGTTCTCCTCATGGTCTGTAGATCAGTCCTGCCATACCTATGACCCGAAACATAAGCCGAGTTTGTGTTTTCAGACAACTGTCCAAACAGCCCTGGCCTACACAACCTACAGGCTCAGGCCCCTGGAGCCAAACCTGAGGACTGTACTTGCCCTCTCCAAGGGAATTGTGTGTGCCCATTCCAATGGCCACAACCCTTCTAATAGGATAAACCTCCAAATTCCCTGATCCATCTCAAAAGTGGTGGCTTCCCAGGAAAAACAGGGGCAATCTGAGCCCAACTGAGCACCTACCTGCACTCAGACCGATAGACAGATGTCCCCAGAGGTAAAAAGGAAAGAACAGGCCCCTAGGCACTAATCAGATCCATTGCTTTGGTTTCCAGGCATCTCTCCTCAGAGCCCTGGATTTCTAAAGCAGCATATAGCTGTTTCTTAACTCACCCATCAGAAAACATCTCATCTACACATGGGAAACTTGCAGGTTGGAGCTGTGTCAAAGCCTCTGTTTAGGAGAACACTTTAGGGCACCAGTGCCACCTCTTCATTCCAAGGTCTCCATAGACACAAAAGCACATTAGGACCCATCACCAGGGGTGTCCATTTCAACACAGCGTCCTCGGTTGCTCCCCACAGATCCAGGAGATCTAACCTGTCTTGTTGCTAGGAGACAATTGGAATGCGAGGTGGGCTACGCAGCCATCCATCCTTAGAACCCTGCTCAGAATCATTGGCCTGGAGCCAAGCAACGGTCTCAATTGACCTGCAGAAGACTCTCTGCAGTTTGGAGCTTCTCATAACTCCCATCGTGGGAAAACCCCCATGGCCTCGTGATGCCCCCCCCCATTCATGTAGGGGCCATCAGGGACAGATACTCCAACCTGACCGATCGTCTGATCCTCGCCCTGACTTCAGATGCACGAGATCTCGATTCAGGTCTGTAGATTGTGCCTGCCATGGCCTCACCCAGAAACCTAAGCCTAGCTTGTGTTCTCAGACTTTTGTCCTCAGACTACTGGCCCACAAGACCTCCAGATTGGCAATCCAGAACTACAATGCAGCACTTGCCGTCCCTCCAGAAGAAAAACATTGCCATCTGGGGCTACCCAGTAACCCCAAATGAGGATCAACCTACACCGACCTTGGCTGTACCCCAAATACATAGGCTGACCAGGGCACTAATGCCCTTTCTGACATAGCCTGAGCCTGGACTCCCTGGCCCGTCCCAGACAGCTGGCCGCACACTGAGCTCATCGAGCCTCCGTGGCCTTTGGTCGTCATCTCTTCCCAACCTCGGTTTCCAGGTTTCAGAACCTAGACCTAATCTCCAATCATGCCCAAGGTTGAAGGTGATGCAGAAATCAGAACTCCTTCCCCATGGCAAGAAACCTTGTGGTTGGCATGATGTCCAACGTTCAGTGTCGTTGAAACCATTGTGGCCCATGAGGCCCCGCCAATGCTCGCGGGCCAAATTGGTCACAAACACACATTGTGACCCTCAGGCTGAGCCCAGTCCTCAAGTAAGGCCACTCAGTGGCTGGATGAAGAGATAGCATATTGGGCTTGCCATGCCCCTAGGCCCCAATTTTTAACCATATTTCGGGTTGTCCCTTCAGTCTTCCCCACGGCTTTGCTTTGGAATTCCTCTTTTGGTGGGACACCTGAGGTAACAAACCTGAAATGAGTCCTCCCATCCCACAGATTGACGAAAAGCAATTGGGAATCGGGCCAAATTCTCAGAGAGGAAGATTCGTCCATGGCCCATGAAACCTCCCGACATTCCACGGCCATCGCTGATACAAAATCCAGAGACAAAATCCTGAGCAAGCGACTCAGACTCGCACTTCCTTCATATCCTGAAGAGTTCTTCTCATGGTTTGTAGATCGGGCCTGCCATATTTACGTCCCCAAACCTAAGCTGAGTTTGTTTTCAGACAACTGTCTAAACAGCCCTGGCCTACACAACCTACAGGCTCAGGCCCCTGGAGCCAAACCTGAAACTGTACTTGCCTTCTCCAAGGGAATTGTTTGTGCCCATTCCAATGGCCACAACCCTTCTAATAGGATAAACCTCCAAAGTCCCTGATCCATCTCAAAAGTGGTGGCTTCCCAGGAAAAACAGGGGCAATCTGAGCCCAAATGAGCACCGACCTGCACTCAGACCCATAGACAGATGTCCCCAGAGGTAAAAAGGAAAGAACAGGCCCCTAGGCACTAATCAGATCCATTGCTTTGGTTTCCAGGCATCTCTCCTCAGAGCCTGGATTTCAAAAGCAGCATATAGCTGTTTCTTGATTCACCCATCAGAAAAAATCTCATCTGCACATGGGAAACTTGCACGTTGGAGCTGTGTCAAAGCCTCTGTTTAGGAGAACCCTTTAGGGCCCCAGTGCCACCGCTTCATTCCAAGGTCTTCATAGACACAAAAGCACATTAGGACCCAACACCAGGGGTGTCCATTTCAACTCAGCATCCTCGGTAGCTGCCCACAGATCCAGGAGATCTAACCTGTCTTGTTGCTAGGAGACAATTGGAATGCGAGGTGGGCTACCCAGCCATCCATCCTTAGAACCCTGCTCAGAATCATTGGCCTGGAGATAACAACAGGTCTCAATTGTCCTGCAGAAGACTCTCTGCAGTTTGGAGCTTCTCACAACTCCCATAGTGGGAAAACCCCCATGGCCTCGTGATGCCCCCCCCATTCATGTAGGGGCCATCAGGGACAGATACTCCAACCTGACCGATCGTCTGATCCTCGCCCTGACTTCAGATGCACGAGATCTCGATTCAGGTCTGTAGATTGTGCCTGCCATGGCCTCACCCAGAAACCTAAGCCTAGCTTGTGTTCTCAGACTTTTGTCCTCAGACTACTGGCCCACAAGACCTCCAGATTGGCAATCCAGAACTACAATGCAGCACTTGCCGTCCCTCCAGAAGAAAAACATTGCCATCTGGGGCTACCCAGTAACCCCAAATGAGGATCAACCTACACCGACCTTGGCTGTACCCCAAATACATAGGCTGACCAGGGCACTAATGCCCTTTCTGACATAGCCTGAGCCTGGACTCCCTGGCCCGTCCCAGACAGCTGGCCGCACACTGAGCTCATCGAGCCTCCGTGGCCTTTGGTCGTCATCTCTTCGCAACCTCGGTTTCCAGGTTTCAGAACCTAGACCTAATCTCCAATCATGCCCAAGGTTGAAGGTGATGCAGAAATCAGAACTCCTTCCCCATGGCAAGAAACCTTGTGGTTGGCATGTTGTCCAACGTTCAGTGTCGTTGAAACCAGTGTGGCCCATGAGGCCCTGCCAATGCTCGCGGGCCACATTGGTCACAAACACACATTGTGACCCTCAGGCTGAGCCCAGTCCTCAAGTAAGGCCACTCAGTGGCTGGATAAAGAGATAGAATATTGGGCTTGCCATGCCTCCTCCCCAATTTTTAACCATAAATCGGGTTGTCCCTTCAGTCTTCCCCACGGCTTTGCTTTGGAATTCCTCTTTTGGTGGGACACCTGAGGTAACAAACCTGAAATGAGTCCTCCCATCCCACAGATTGACGAAAAGCAATTGGGAATCGGGCCAAATTCTCAGAGAGGAAGATTCGTCCATGGCCCATGAGGCCTCCCGACATTCCACGGCCATCGCTGATACAAAATCCAGAGACAAAAGCCTGAGCAAGCGACTCAGACTCGCACTTCCTTCATATCCTGAAGAGTTCTTCTCATGGTTTGTAGATCGGGCCTGCCATATTTACGTCCCCAAACCTAAGCTGAGTTTGTTTTCAGACAACTGTCTAAACAGCCCTGTCCTACACAACCTACAGGCTCAGGCCCCTGGAGCCAAACCTGAAACTGTACTTGCCTTCTCCAAGGGAATTGTTTGTGCCCATTCCAATGGCCACAACCCTTCTAATAGGATAAACCTCCAAAGTCCCTGATCCATCTCAAAAGTGGTGGCTTCCCAGGAAAAACAGGGGCAATCTGAGCCCAAATGAGCACCGACCTGCACTCAGACCCATAGACAGATGTCCCCAGAGGTAAAAAGGAAAGAACAGGCCCCTAGGCACTAATCAGATCCATTGCTTTGGTTTCCAGGCATCTCTCCTCAGAGCCTGGATTTCAAAAGCAGCATATAGCTGTTTCTTGATTCACCCATCAGAAAAAATCTCATCTACACATGGGAAACTTGCACGTTGGAGCTGTGTCAAAGCCTCTGTTTAGGAGAACCCTTTAGGGCCCCAGTGCCACCGCTTCATTCGAAGGTCTCCATAGACACAAAAGCACATTAGGACCCATCACCAGGGGTGTCCATTTCAACTCAGCATCCTCGGTAGCTGCCCACAGATCCAGGAGATCTAACCTGTCTTGTTGCTAGGAGACAATTGGAATGCGAGGTGGGCTACCCAGCCATCCATCCTTAGAACCCTGCTCAGAATCATTGGCCTGGAGATAACAACAGGTCTCAATTGTCCTGTAGAAGACTCTCTGCAGTTTGGAGCTTCTCACAACTCCCATAGTGGGAAAACCCCCATGGCCTCGTGATGCCCCCCCCTTCATGAAGGGGCCATCAGGGACAGAAACTCCAACCTGAGCGATCGTCTGATCCACACCCTGACTTCAGATGCACGAGATCTCGATTCAGGTCTGTAGATTGTGCCTGCCATAGCCTCACCAAGAAACCTAAGCCTAGCTTGTGTTCTCAGACTTTTGTCGTCACACTACTGGCCCACAAGCCCTCCAGTTTGGCAATCTAGAACTACAATGCAGCACTCTGCGGCCCTCCAGAAGAAAAACATTGTCCTCTGGGGCTACCCAGTAACCCCAAATGAGGATAACCTGCACCGACCATGGCTGTACCCCAAATACATAGGCTGACCAGGGCACTAATGCCCTTTCTGACACAGCCTGAGCCTGGACCCCCTGAACCCTCCCAGACAGCTGGCCGCACACTGAGCACATCGAGCCGCCATGGCCTTAGGTCGTCATCTCTTCCCCACCTCGGTTTTCAGGTTTCAGAACCTAGACCTTATCTCCAATCAGTGCCCAAGGTTGAAGGTGATGCAGAAATCAGAACTCCTTCCCCATGGCAAGAAACCTTGTGGTTGGCATGTTGTCCAACGTTCAGTGTCGTTGAAACCAGTGTGGCCCATGAGGCCCCGCCCATGCTCGCGGGCCACATTGGTCACAAACACACATTGTGACCCTCAGGCTGAGCCCAGTCCTCAAGTAAGGCCACTCAGTGGCTGGATGAAGAGATAGCATATTGGGCTTGCCATGCCCCTAGGCCCCAATTTTTAACCATAGTTCGGGTTGACGCTTCAGTCTTCCCCACGGCTTGGCTTTGGAATTCCTATTTGGTGAAACACCTGAGGTAACAAACCTGAAATGAGTCCTCCCATCCCACAGATTGACGAAAAGCAATTGGGAATCGGGCCAAATCCTCAGAGAGGAAGATTCGACCATGGCCCATGAGGCCTCCCCGACATTCCACGGCCATCGCTGATACAAAATCCAGAGACAAAAGCCTGAGCCAGCGCCTCAGACTCGCACTTCCTTCATATCTTGAAGAGTTCTTCTCATCGTTTGTCGATCGGGCCTGCCATACCTACGTCCCCAAACCTAAGCTGAGTTTGTGTTCTCAGACTTCTGTCCTCAAAGTCTTGGGCCACACACGCTCCAGGCTGGGCGCCTGGAGCAACACATTAGGACTGTGCCTACCAATCCATGGGAATTCTGCCCATTCCATAGTCCAAAATCGTACAAATTAGGAGAAACCTCCAAAGTCCCTGAGGCCATCCCAATAGTGTAGGTCGCCCGGAACAAACAAGGACTGTCTGACACCAGCTGATAATCGACCTCCACTCATACCATAGATGGATGTCCCCAGAGAAGAAGATTGAACCAGACAGCACCCTAGGCCATAATAGGATCCATTGCTTTGGGTTACAGGCATGTGTCCTCAAAAGCCTGATTCCAATACGAGCATAGGGGTTTTCCTGAGGCACCCATCAGAACTCATATCGTCTCCACAAGTAAACCTGTGCATGGGAGCCATGTCCAAAGCTTAGGAAAGTACTTCAGGTTGCCGGTGCCACCGCCCCATTCCAAGGCCCTCATGGACACAAAAACACATTAGGACCCATCCTCAGGAAAGTCCATTTCAACTCAGCCACCCCGGTTGCTCCGGCAGAGCCATCATATCAAAACTGTCTTGTTGCTAGGAGACAATTGGAATGCGAGGCGGGCTTCCCAGGCATCCATCCGCGAACGGTGCTCTGGAGTCATTCCATATGGGATGTCCTGGAGCTGTCCAACAGGTCTCAATTGTCCCGCAGAAGGAATCCTTGAAGGGGGCATCCCACAACTCCCAACGTGGGAAAACCTCAATGGCCCCGAGATTCCGCTCCCTTCATAAAACGGCCATCATTCACAGGAACTCCAACCTGAGCCAACGTCTGATCCTCGCCCTGACTTCAGAAGCATGAGATAGTGGTTCAGATCTGCAGGGGATACCTGTCGTGCCCTCGCCCTGAAACCCATGTCTAGCTTGTCTTCTCACACTTCCGTCCTCAAACTCCTGGCCCCGAATTCCTAAAATTTGGCAATTCCGGACCCACAATGCAGCACTCTGCCGGCCCTCTAGAAAAAAAAAAAAATTATTGCCTCATGAGCTGCCCAGGCACCTTAAATGAGGATAAACCTACACAGCACTCGACCTTACCCAAATTATATAGTCTAACCTGGGCACTAATGCACTGTCGAACACAACCTGAGCCCAAACCTCCTGACCAACACCCAGAAAGCTGACCGCACACTGAGCACATAAAACCCGCCATGGCCTTAGGTCATCATCTCTTCCCTACCTCAGTTTTCAGGCTTCAGAAACGAGACCTTATCTCCAATCACTGCCCAGGGGTGAATGTTATGCAGAAATCAGGACTCCTCCTTACCCATGGCAAGAACCCTTGTGGTTGGCACGTTGTCCAACGTTCAGTGTAGGAGAAACCAGCATTCACCCTGAGGCCCCGCCCATTCTTGAGTGCGACGAGGGCATACACACGCATTGTGACCCTCAGCATGAGTCCTGTCCTCTAGTAAGTCCTCTCAGTGGCTGGACCATTAGATGTCATAATGGGCTTGACATGTCACTAGGCCCCAATTTTTAACCAGATTTCTGACTGTCCAGTCGCCCCTCCCCAAGTCTCTACTCTGGAATCCCTCATTTGGTGGGACACCTGAGGTTAAAAAATATAACAACAACAACAACAACAACAACAACAACGAAAAACGGACTTCTTCCAGCCCACAGAATGACCCCAATCTCTTTGGACGGGGCCAAACCACCAGAGAGTAAGACTCGTCCATTTCCCATAAAGTCACCCAGAAATTCCACGACCATGAGTGACACGATATCCAGAGACAAAAACTTGAGAAGGATCCTCACACTCGCCCTTCTTTCAAATCCCGAAGAGTTCTCCTCATGGTCTGTAGATCAGTCCTGCCATACCTATGACCCGAAACATAAGCCGAGTTTGTGTTTTCAGACAACTGTCCAAACAGCCCTGGCCTACACAACCTACAGGCTCAGGCCCCTGGAGCCAAACCTGAGGACTATACTTGCCCTCTCCAAGGGAATTGTGTGTGCCCATTCCAATGGCCACAACCCTTCTAATAGGATAAACCTCCAAAGTCCCTGATCCATCTCAAAAGTGGTGGCTTCCCAGGAAAAACAGGGGCAATCTGAGCCCACATGAGCACCGACCTGCACTCAGACCCATAGACAGATGTCCCCAGAGGTAAAAAGGAAAGAACAGGCCCCTAGGCACTAATCAGATCCATTGCTTTGGTTTCCAGGCATCTCTCCTCAGAGGCCTGGATTTTTAAAGCAGCATATAGCTGTTTCTTGACTCACCCATCAGAAAACATCTCATCTACACATGGGAAACTTGCACGTTGGAGCTGTGTCAAAGCCTCTGTTTAGGAGAACCCTTTAGGGCCCCAGTGCCACCTCTTCATTCCAAGGTCTCCATAGAAACAAAAGCACATTAGGACCCAACACCAGGGGTATCCATTTCAACACAGCGTCCTCGGTTGCTCCCCACAGATCCAGGAGATCTAACCTGTCTTGTTGCTAGGAGACAATTGGAATGCGAGGTGGGCTACGCAGCCATCCATCCTTAGAACCCTGCTCGGAATCATTGGCCTGGAGCCAAGCAACGGTCTCAATTGTCCTGCAGAAGACTCTCTGCAGTTTGGAGCTTCTCACAACTCCCATAGTAGGAAAACCCCCATGGCCTCGTGATGCCCCCCCCCTTCATGAAGGGGCCATCAGGGACAGTAACTCCAACCAGAGCGATCGTCTGATCCACACCCTGACTTCAGATGCACGAGATCTCGATTAAGGTCTGTAGATTGTGCCTGCCATAGCCTCACCAAGAAACCTAAGCCTAGCTTGTGTTCTCAGACTTTTGTCGTCAGACTACTGGCCCACAAGCCCTCCAGTTTGGCAATCCAGAACTACAATGCAGCACTCTGCCGGCACTCCAGAAGAAAAACATTGTCCTCTGGGGCTACCCAGTAACCCCAAATGAGGATAACCTGCACCGACCATGGCTGTACCCCAAATACATAGGCTGACCAGGGCACTAATGCCCTTTCTGACAAAGCCTGAGCCGGGAACCCCTGAACCCTCCCAGACAGCTGGCCGCACACTGAGCACATCGAGCCGCCATGGCCTTAGGTCGTCATCTCTTCCCCACCTCGGTTTTCAGGTTTCATAACCTAGACCTTATCTCCAATCAGTGCCCAAGGTTGAAGGTGATGCAGAAATCAGAACTCCTTCCCCATGGCAAGAAACCTTGTGGTTGGCATGTTGTCCAACGTTCAGTGTCATTGAAACCAGTGTGGCCCATGAGGCCCCGCCCATGCTCGCGGGCCACATTGGTCACAAACACACATTGTGACCCTCAGGCTGAGCCCAGTCCTCAAGTAAGAACACTCAGTGGCTGGATGAAGAGATAGCATATTGGGCTTGCCATGCCCCTAGGCCCCAATTTTTAAACATAGTTCGGGTTGACCCTTCAGTCTTCCCCCTGCTTGGCTTTGGAATTCCTCTTTTGGTGAAACACCTGAGGTAACAAACCTGAAATGAGTCCTCCCATCCCACAGATTGACGAAAAGCAATTGGGAATCGGGCCAAATCCTCAGAGAGGAAGATTCGACCATGACCCATGAGGCCTCCCCGACATTCCACGGCCATCGCTGATACAAAATCCAGAGAAAAAAGCCTGAGCCAGCGCCTCAGACTCGCACTTCCTTCATATCTTGAAGAATTCTTCTCATGGTTTGTAGATCGGGCCTGCCATACCTACGTCCCCAAACCTAAGCTGAGTTTGTGTTCTCAGACTGCTGTCCTCAAAGTCTTGGGCCACACACGCTCCAGGCTGGGCGCCTGGGGCAACACATTAGGACTGGGCCTACCAATCCATGGGAATACTGCCCATTCCATGGTCCAAAATCGTACAAATTAGGAGAAACCTCCAAAGTCCCTGAGGCCATCCCAAAGGTGTAGGTCGCCCAGAACAAACAAGGACTGTCTGACACCAGCTGATAATCGACCTCCACTCATACCATAGATGGATGTCCCCAGAGAAGAAGATTGAACCAGACAGCACCCTAGGCCATAATAGGATCCATTTCTTTGGGTTACAGGCATGTGTCCTCAAAAGCCTGATTCCAATACGAGCATAGGGGTTTTCCTGAGGCACCCATCAGAACTCATCTCGTCTCCACAAGGAAACCTGTGCATGGGTGCCATGTCCAAAGCTTAGGAGAGTACTTCAGGGTCCCGGTGCCACCGCCCCATTCCAAGGCCCTCATGGACACAAAAACACATTAGGACCCATCCACAGGAAAGTCCATTTCAACTCAGCCACCCCAGTTGCTCCGGCAGAGCCATCAGATCAAAACTGTCTTGTTGCTAGTAGACAATTGGAATGCGAGGCGGGCTTCCCAGGCATCCATCCGCGAACGGTGCTCTAGAGTCATTCCATATGGGATGTCCTGGAGCTGTCCAACAGGTCTCAATTGTCCCGCAGAAGGAATCCTTGAAGGGGGCATCCCACAACTCCCAACGTGGGAAAACCTCAATGGCCCCGAGATTCCGCTCCCTTCATAAAGCGGCCGTCATGCACAGGAACTCCAACCTGAGCCAACGTCTGATCCTCGCCCTGACTTCAGAAGCATGAGATAGTGGTTCAGATCTGCAGGGGATACCTGTCGTGCCCTCGCCCTGAAACCCATGTCTAGCTTGTCTTCTCACACTTCCGTCCTCAAACTCCTGGCCCCGAAGTCCTCAAATTTGGCAATTCCGGACCCACAATGCAGCACTCTGCCGGCCCTCTAGAAAAAAAAAAAATTATTGCCTCATGAGCTGCCCAGGCACCTTAAATGAGGATAAACCTACACAGCACTCGACCTTACCCAAATTATATAGTCTAACCTGGGCACTAATGCACTGTCGAACACAACCTGAGCCCGGACCTCCTGACCAACACCCAGAAAGCTGACCGCACACTGAGCACATAAAACACGCCATGGCCTTAGGTCATCATCTCTTCCCTACCTCAGTTTTCAGGCTTCAGAAACGAGACCTTATCTCCAATCACTGCCCAGGGGTGAATGTTATGCAGAAATCAGAACTCCTCCTTACCCATGGCAAGAACCCTTGTGGTTGGCACGTTGTCCAACGTTCAGTGTAGGAGAAACCAGCATTCACCCTGAGGCCCCGCCCATTCTTGAGTGCGACGAGGGCATACACACGCATTGTGACCCTCAGCATGAGTCCTGTCCTCTAGTAAGTCCTCTCAGTGGCTGGAACTTTATGTGATAATGGGCTTGACATGTCACTAGGCCCCAATTTTTAACCAGATTTCTGACTGTCCAGTCACCCCTCCCCAAGTCTCTACTCTGGAATCCCTCATTTGGTGGGACACCTGAGGTTAAAAAAGATAACAACACAAACAACAACAACAACAACAACAACAAAAAACGGACTTCTTCCAGCCCACAGAATGACCCCAATCTCTTTGGACGGGGCCAAACCACCAGAGAGTAAGACTCGTCCATTTCCCATAAAGTCACCCAGAAATTCCACGACCATGAGTGACACGATATCCAGAGACAAAAACTTGAGAAGGATCCTCACACTCGCCCTTCTTTCAAATCCCGAAGAGTTCTCCTCATGGTCTGTAGATCAGTCCTGCCATACCTATGACCCGAAACATAAGCCGAGTTTGTGTTTTCAGACAACTGTCCAAACAGCCCTGGCCTACACAACCTACAGGCTCAGGCCCCTGGAGCCAAACCTGAGGACTGTACTTGCCCTCTCCAAGGGAATTGTGTGTGCCCATTCCAATGGCCACAACCCTTCTAATAGGATAAACCTCCAAAGTCCCTGATCCATCTCAAAAGTGGTGGCTTCCCAGGAAAAACAGGGGCAATCTGAGCCCAACTGAGCACCTACCTGCACGCAGACCCATAGACAGATGTCCCCAGAGGTAAAAAGGAAAGAACAGGCCCCTAGGCACTAATCAGATCCATTGCTTTGGTTTCCAGGCATCTCTCCTCAGAGGCCTGGATTTCTAAAGCAGCATATAGCTGTTTCTTGACTCACCCATCAGAAAACATCTCATCTACACATGGGAAACTTGCACGTTGGAGCTGTGTCAAAGCCTCTGTTTAGGAGAACCCTTTAGGGCACCAGTGCCACCTCTTCATTCCAAGGTCTCCATAGACACAAAAGCACATTAGGACCCATCACCAGGGGTGTCCATTTCAACACAGCGTCCTCGGTTGCTCCCCACAGATCCAGGAGATCTAACCTGTCTTGTTGCTAGGAGACAATTGGAATGCGAGGTGGGCTACGCAGCCATCCATCCTTAGAACCCTGCTCAGAATCATTGGCCTGGAGCCAAGCAACGGTCTCAATTGTCCTGCAGAAGACTCTCTGCAGTTTGGAGCTTCTCATAACTCCCATCGTGGGAAAACCCCCATGGCCTCGTGATGCCCCCCCCATTCATGTAGGGGCCATCAGGGACAGATACTCCAACCTGACCGATCGTCTGATCCTCGCCCTGACTACAGATGTACGGGATCTCGATTCAGGTCTGTAGATTGTGCCTGCCATGGCCTCACCCAGAAACCTAAGCCTAGCTTGTGTTCTCAGACTTCTGTCCTCAGACTACTGGCCCACAAGCCCTCCAGTTTGGCAATCCAGAACTACAATGCAGCACTTGCCGTCCCTCCAGAAGTAAAACATTGCCATCTGGGGCTACCCAGTAACCCCAAATGAGGATCAACCTACACCGACCTTGGCTGTACCCCAAATACATAGGCTGACCAGGGCACTAATGCCCTTTCTGACATAGCCTGAGCCTGGACCTCCTGTCCCGTCCCAGACAGCTGGCCGCACACTGAGCACATCGAGCCTCTGTGGCCTTAGGTCGTCATCTCTTCCCCACCTCGGTTTTCAGGTTTCAGAACCTAGACCTAATCTCCAATCATGCCCAAGGTTGAAGGTGATGCAGAAATCAGAACTCCTTCCCCATGGCAAGAAACCTTGTGGTTGGCATGTTGTCCAACGTTCAGTGTCGTTGAAACCAGTGTGGCCCATGAGGCCCCGCCCATGCTCGCGGGCCACATTGGTCACAAACACACATTGTGACCCTCAGGCTGAGCCCAGTCCTCAAGTAAGGCCACACAGTGGCTGGATGAAGAGATAGCATATTGGGCTTGCCATGCCCCTAGGCCCCAATTTTTAACCATAGTTCGGGTTGACCCTTCAGTCTTCCCCACGGCTTGGCTTTGGAATTCCTCTTTTGGTGGGACACCTGAGGTAACAAACCTGAAATGAGTCCTCCCATCCCACAGATTGACGAAAAGCAATTGGGAATCGGGCCAAATCCTCAGAGAGGAAGATTCGACCATGGCCCATGAGGCCTCCCCGACATTCCACGGCCATCGCTGATACATAATCCAGAGACAAAAGCCTGAGCCAGCGCCTCAGACTCGCACTTCCTTCATATCTTGAAGAATTCTTCTCATGGTTTGTCGATCCGGCCTGCCATACCTACGTTTCCAACCTAAGCTGAGTTTGTGTTCTCAGACTTCTGTCCTCAAAGTCTTGGGCCACACACGCTCCAGGCTGGGAGCCTGGGGCAACACATTAGGACTGTGCCTACCAATCCATGGGAATACTGCCCATTCCATGGTCCAAAATCGTACAAATTAGGAGAAACCTCCAAAGTCCCTGAGGCCATCCCAATAGTGTAGGTCGCCCGGAACAAACAAGGACTGTCTGACACCAGCTGATAATCGACCTCCACTCATACCATAGATGGATGTCCCCAGAGAAGAAGATTGAACCAGACAGCACCGTAGGCCATAATAGGATCCATTGCTTTGGGTTACAGGCATGTGTCCTCAAAAGCCTGATTCCAATACGAGCATAGGGGTTTTCCTGAGGCACCCATCAGAACTCATCTCGTCTCCACAAGGAAACCTGTGCATGGGAGCCATGTCCAAAGCTTAGGAGAGTACTTCAGGGTCCCGGTGCCACCGCCCCTTTCCAAGGCCCTCATGGACACAAAAACACATTAGGACCCATCCTCAGGAAAGTCCATTTCAACTCAGCCACCCCGGTTGCTCCGGCAGAGCCATCAGATCAAAACTGTCTTGTTGCTATGAGACAATTGGAATCGTAGGCGGCTTCCCAGGCATCCATCCGCGAACGGTGCTCTAGAGTCATTCCATATGGGATGTCCTGGAGCTGTCCAACAGGTCTCAATTGTCCCGCAGAAGGAATCCTTGAAGGGGGCATCCCACAACTCCCAACGTGGGAAAACCTCAATGGCCCCGAGATTCCGCTCCCTTCATAAAGCGGCCGTCATGCACAGGAACTCCAACCTGAGCCAACGTCTGATCCTCGCCCTGACTTCAGAAGCATGAGATAGTGGTTCAGATCTGCAGGGGATACCTGTCGTGCCCTCGCCCTGAAACCCATGTCTAGCTTGTCTTCTCACACTTCCGTCCTCAAACTCCTGGCCCCGAAGTCCTAAAATTTGGCAATTCCGGACCCACAATGCAGCACTCTGCCGGCCCTCTAGAAAAAAAAAAAATTATTGCCTCATGAGCTGCCCAGGCACCTTAAATGAGGATAAACCTACACAGCACTCGACCTTACCCAAATTATATAGTCTAACCTGGGCACTAATGCACTGTCGAACACAACCTGAGCCCGGACCTCCTGACCAACACCCAGAAAGCTGACCGCACACTGAGCACATAAAACCCGCCATGGCCTTAGGTCATCATCTCTTCCCTACCTCAGTTTTCAGGCTTCAGAAACGAGACCTTATCTCCAATCACTGCCCAGGGGTGAATGTTATGC
This sequence comes from Mustela nivalis, assembly GCF_964662115.1. NCBI lineage: Eukaryota > Metazoa > Chordata > Mammalia > Carnivora > Mustelidae > Mustela > Mustela nivalis. Next base: position 2,324,528 of record NW_028136554.1, read on the forward strand.
AGAAATCAGAACTACTCCTTACCCATGGCAAGAACCCTTGTGGTTGGCACGTTGTCCAACGTTCAGTGTAGGAGAAACCAGCATTCACCCTGAGGCCCCGCCCATTCTTGAGTGCGACGAGGGCATACACACGCATTGTGACCTTCAGCATGAGTCCTGTCCTCTAGTAAGTCCTCTCCGTGGCTGAACTTTAGATGTCATAATGGGCTTGACATGTCACTAGGCCCCAATTTTTAACCAGATTTCTGACTGTCCAGTCGCCCCTCCCCAAGTCTCTACTCTGGAATCCCTCATTTGGTGGGACACCTGAGGTTAAAAAAGATAACAACAACAACAACAACAACAACAAAAAAAAAACGGACTTCTTCCAGCCCACAGAATGACCCCAATCCCTTTGGATGGGGCCAAACCACCAGAGAGTAAGACTCGTCCATTTCCCATAAAGTCACCCAGAAATTCCACGACCATGAGTGACACGATATCCAGAGACAAAAACTTGAGAAGGATCCTCACACTCGCCCTTCTTTCAAATCCCGAAGAGTTCTCCTCATGGTCTGTAGATCAGTCCTGCCATACCTATGACCCGAATATAAGCCGAGTTTGTGTTTTCAGACAACTGTCCAAACAGCCCTGGCCTACACAACCTACAGGCTCAGGCCCCTGGAGCCAAACCTGAGGACTGTACTTGCCCTCTCCAAGGGAATTGTGTGTGCCCATTCCAATGGCCACAACCCTTCTAATAGGATAAACCTCCAAAGTCCCTGATCCATCTCAAAAGTGGTGGCTTCCCAGGAAAAACAGGGGCAATCTGAGCCCAACTGAGCACCTACCTGCTCTCAGACCCATAGACAGATGTCCCCAGAGGTAAAAAGGAAAGAACAGGCCCCTAGGCACTAATCAGATCCATTGCTTTGGTTTCCAGGCATCTCTCCTCAGAGGCCTGGATGTCTAAAGCAGAATATAGCTGTTTCTTGACTCACCCATCAGAAAACATCTCATCTACACATGGGAAACTTGCACGTTGGAGCTGTGTCAAAGCCTCTGTTTAGGAGAACACTTTAGGGCACCAGTGCCACCTCTTCATTCCAAGGTCTCCATAGACACAAAAGCACATTAGGACCCATCACCAGGGGTGTCCATTTCAACACAGCGTCCTCGGTTGCTCCCCACAGATCCAGGAGATCTAACCTGTCTTGTTGCTAGGAGACAATTGGAATGCGAGGTGGGCTACCCAGCCATCCATCCTTAGAACCCTGCTCAGAATCATTGGCCTGGAGCCAAGCAACGGTCTCAATTGACCTGCAGAAGACTCTCTGCAGTTTGGAGCTTCTCATAACTCCCATCGTGGGAAAACCCCCATGGCCTCGTGATGCCCCCCCCATTCATGTAGGGGCCATAAGGGACAGATACTCCAACCTGACCGATCCTCTGATCATTGCCCTGACTTCAGATGTACGAGATCTCGATTCAGGTCTGTAGATTGTGCCTGCCATGGCCTCACCCAGAAACCTAAGCCTAGCTTGTGTTCTCAGACTTCTGTCCTCAGACTACTGGCCCACAAGCCCTCCAGTTTGGCAATCCAGAACTACAATTCAGCACTTGCCGTCCCTCCAGAAGAAAAACATTGCCATCTGGGGCTACCCAGTAACCCCAAATGAGGATCAACCTACACCGACCTTGGCTGTACCCCAAATACATAGGCTGACCAGGGCACTAATGCCCTTTCTGACATAGCCTGAGCCTGGACTCCCTGGCCCGTCCCAGACAGCTGGCCGCACACTGAGCTCATCGAGCCTCCGTGGCCTTTGGTCGTCATCTCTTCGCAACCTCGGATTCCAGGTTTCAGAACCTAGACCTAATCTCCAATCATGCCCAAGGTTGAAGGTGATGCAGAAATCAGAACTCCTTCCCCATGACAAGAAAACTTGTGGTTGGCATGTTGTCCAACATTCAGTGTCGTTGAAACCAGTGTGGCCCATGAGGCCCCGCCAATGCTCGCGGGCCACATTGGTCACAAACACACATTGTGACCCTCAGGATGAGCCCAGTCCTCAAGTAAGGCCACTCAGTGGCTGGATGAAGAGATAGCATATTGGGCTTGCCATGCCCCTAGGCCCCAATTTTTAACCATATTTCGGGTTGTCCCTTCAGTCTTCCCCACGGCTTTGCTTTGGAATTCCTCTTTTGGTGGGACACCTGAGGTAACAAACCTGAAATGAGTCCTCCCATCCCACAGATTGACGAAAAGCAATTGGGAATCGGGCCAAATTCTCAGAGAGGAAGATTCGTCCATGGCCCATGAGGCCTCCCGACATTCCACGGCCATCGCTGATACAAAATCCAGAGACAAAAGCCTGAGCAAGCGACTCAGACTCGCACTTTCTTCATATCCTGAAGAGTTCTTCTCATGGTTTGTCGATCGGGCCTGCCATAACTATGTCCCCAAACCTAAGCTGAGTTTGTGTTTTCAGATTTCTGTCCTCAAAGTCTTGGGCCACACACCCTCCAGCCTGGGCGCCTGAAGCCACACATTAGGACTGTGCCTACCAATCCATGGGAATTCTGCCCATTCCATGGTCCAAAATCGTACAAATTAGGAGAAACCTCCAACGACCCTGAGGCCATCCCAATAGTGTGGGTCGCCCGGAACAAAAAAGGGCTGTCTGACACCAGCTGATAATCGACCTCCACTCATACCATAGATGGATGTCCCCAGAGAAGAAGATTGAACCAGACAGAACCCTAGGCCATAATAGGATCCATTGCTTTGGGTTACAGGCATGTGTCCTCAAAAGCCTGATTCCAATACGAGCATAGGGGTTTTCCTGAGGCACCCATCAGAACTCATCTCGTCTCCACAAGGAAACCTGTGCATGGGAGCCATGTCCAAAGCTTAGGAGAGTACTTCAGGGTCCCGGTGCCACCGCCCCATTCCAAGGCCCTCATGGACACAAAAATACATTAGGACACATCCTCAGGAAAGTCCATTTCAACTCTGCCACCCCGGTTGCTCCTGGAGAGCCATCAGATCTAAACTATCTTGTTGCTAGGAGACAATTGGAATGCGAGGCGGGCTTCCCAGGCATCCATCCGCGAACGGTGCTCTGCAGTCATTCCATATGGGATGTCCTGGAGCTGTCCAACAGGTCTCAATTATCCCGCAGAAGGAATCCTTGAAGGGGGCATCCCACAACTCCCAACGTGGGAAAACCTCAATGGCTTCGAGATTCCGCTCCCTTCATGAAGCGTCCATCATGCACAGAAAATCCAACCTGAGCCAACGTCTGATCCTCGCCCTGACTTCAGATGCATGAGATATTGGTTCAGATCTGCAGGGGGTACCTGCCGTGACCTCGCCCTGAAACTGAAGTCTAGCTTGTCTTCTCAGACTTCTGTCCTCACACTCCTGGCCCCGAAGCCCTCAAGTTTGGCAATTCCGGACCCACAATGCAGCACTGTGCCTGCCCTCTAGAAAAAAAATTATTGCCTCATGAGCTACCCAGGCAACTTAAATGAGGGTAAACCTACACAGCACTCGACTTTACCCAAATTATATAGTCTAACCTGGGCACTAATGCACTGTCGAACACAACCTGAGCCGGGACCTCCTGACCAACACCCAGAAAGCTGGCCGCACACTGAGCACATAAAACCCGCCATGGCCTTAGGTCATCATCTCTTCCCTACCTCAGTTTTCAGGCTTCAGAACCGAGACCTTATCTCCAATCACTGCCCAGGTGTGAGTGTGATGCAGAAATCAGAACTCCTCCTTACCCATGGCAAGAACCCTTGTGGTTGGCACGTTGTCCAACGTTCAGTGTAGGAGAAACCAGCATTCACCCTGAGGCCCTGCCCATTCTTGAGTGCGACGAGGGCATACACACGCATTGTGACCCTCAGCATGAGTCCTCTCCTCTAGTAAGTCCTCTCCTTGGCTGGACCATTAGATGTCATAATGGGCTTGACATGTTCCTAGGCCCCAATTTTTAACCAGATTTCTGATTGTCCAGTCGCCCCTCCCCAGGGCTCCACTCTGGAATCCCTCATTTGGTGGGACACCTGAGGTTAAAAAAGAAAACAACAACAAAAAAAAAAAACGGACTTCTTCCAGCCCACAGAATGACCCCAAACTCTTTGGACGGGGCCAAACCACCAGAGAGTAAGAATCGTCCATTTCCCATGAAGTCACCCAGAAATTCCACGACCATGAGTGACACGATATCCAGAGACAAAAACTTGAGAAGGAGCCTCACACTCGCCCTTCTTTCAAATCCAGAAGAGTTCTCCTCATGGTCTGTAGATCAGTCCTGCCATACCTATGACCCGAAACATAAGCCGAGTTTGTGTTTTCAGACAACTGTCCAAACAGCCCTGGCTTACACAACCTACAGGCTCAGGCCCCTGGAGCCAAACCTGAGGACTGTACTTGCCCTCTCCAAGGGAATTGTGTGTGCCCATTCCAATGGCCACAACCCTTCTAATAGGATAAACCTCCAAAGTCCCTGATCCATCTCAATAGTGGTGGCTTCCCAGGAAAAACAGGGGCAATCTGAGCCCTTCAGAGCACCTACCTGCACTCAAACCCATAGACAGATGTGCCCAGAGGTAAAAAGGAAAGAACAGGCCCCTAGGCACTAATCAGATCCATTGCTTTGGTTTCCAGGCATCTCTCCTCAGAGGCCTGGATTTCAAAAGCAGCATATAGCTGTTTGTTGACTCACCCAACAGAAATCATCTCATCTACACATGGGAAACTTGCACGTTGGAGCTGTGTCAAAGCCTCTGTTTAGTAGAACTCTTTAGGGCCCAAGTGCCACCGCTTCATTCCAAGGTCTCCTTAGACACAAAAGCACATTAGGACTCATGCCCAGGGGTGTCCATTTCAATGCTGCGTCCTCGGTTACTCCCCACAGATCCAGGAGATCTAACCTGTCTTGTTGCTAGGAGACAATTGGAATGCGAGGTGGGCTACCCAGCCATCCATCCTTAGAACCCTGCTCAGAATCATTGGCCTGGAGCCATACAACAGGTCTCAATTGTCCTGCAGAAGACTCTCTGCAGTTTGGAGCTTCTCACAACTCCCATCGTGGGAAAACCCCCATGGCCTCGTGATCCCCCCCCCCCATTCATGAAGGGGCCATCATGGACAGAAACTACAACCTGAGCGATCGTCTGATCCTCGCCCTGACTTCAGATGCATGAGATCTCGATTCAGGTCTGTAGATTGTGCCTGCCATGGCCTCACCCAGAAACCTAAGCCTAGCTTGTGTTCTCAAACTTTTGTCGTCAGACTACTGGCCCACAAGCCCTCCAGTTTGGCAATCCAGAACTACAATGCAGCACTCTGCCTGCCCTCCAGAAGAAAAACATTGTCCTCTGGGGCTACCCAGTAACCCCAAATGAGGATCAACCTGCACCGACCTTGGCTGTACCCCAAATACATAGGCTGACCAGGGCACTAATGCCCTTTCTGACACAGCCTGAGCCTGGACTCCCTGGCCCGTCCCAGACAGCTGGCCGCACACTGAGCACATCGAGCCGCCATGGCCTTAGGTCGTCATCTCTTCCCAACCTCGGATTTCAGGCTTTAGATTCTAGACCTTACCTCCAATCACTGCCCAGGGTTGAACGGGATGCAGAAATCAGAACTCTTTCCCCATGGCAAGATACCTTGTCTTTGGCATGTTGTCCAACTTTCAGTGTAGTTGAATCCAGTGTTGCCCATGAGGCCCCGCCATGCTCGCAGGCTACATTGGTCACAAACACACATTGTGACCCTCAGCCTGACCAAAGTCCTCAAGTAAGGCCTCTCAGTGGCTGGATGAAGAGATAGCATATTGGGCTTGCCATGCCCCTAGTCCCCAATTTTGAACCATAGTTCTGGTGGTCCCTTCAGTCTTCCCCACGGCTTTGCTTTGGAATTCCTCTTTTCGTGGGACACCTGAGGTAACAAAACTGAAAGGAGTTCTCCCATCCCACAGTTTGACGAAAAAAAATTGGGAATCGGGCGAAATCCTCATAGAGGTAGATTCGTCCATGGCCCATGAAGCATCCCCGACATTCTACGGCCATTGCTGATACAAATTCCAGAGACAAATGCCTGAGCAAGCGCCTCAGACTCGCTCTATATTCCAATCTTCATGAGTTCTTCTCATGGTTTGTATATTGGGCCTGCCATACCGACGTCCCCAAAAAAAGCTGAGTTTGTGTATCAGAATCACAATCAGAACTCTGCATTCCACATGGCTGTAATGCTTGTTCTTCACATGGAGTCACACCTTCACGTGGGGAACCCTTCATGGCCCCTGATGCCACGCCAAAACATGAGTGCTGCTTGGGCACAAATTCACACTATGACCCTAGCATGAGCCCCATGTCAAAGAAAGGCCTGTCAGGTTTGGGACGAAGATCCTGCATATAGTCCCTGCCATGACCATAGGCACCCAGGAATAACTACATGGTGTGTATTCCAGTTGAAGGAACCCACTGCTGTGCTCTAGAGTCCCTCTCCTGGGGGGTTCTTTCTGGCAGAAAACAGTACTCTTCACTTCCCACAGAATGAACCCAAACACTTGGGAGCTTGGACAATCCCCCGAGAGGAAGGCTCTTCCTTGGCCCCTGAGGCAACCCCTACCCTGACCGGACACTGTGAACGCAACACCCAGAGACAAAAGCCTGAGCAATTGCCTCCCACTTGCCCTCCTTTGATATTCAGAGAATCTCCCCTCACGGACTGGAGATCAGGCCTGCCATTACCTTGGCCCCTTCCGGAGCCAAGTTTCCTTTTTCAGACATCAGTCCCCACAGCCCTGGCAAACACAGCCTCTAGGCTGGGTCCTCTGGAGCCATACAACAGAACCGTGCCTGCTCTCTCCTGGGAAACTGTGTCCATTCCTTTGGACACACACCTCCAGAATATGAGAAACCTCAAGGCACCCGAGGACATCCCACTACTGGGAGCCTCCCTGGACACACAGGGGCATTCGGACACAAGCTGAGCAGCTACCTCCACGAAGGCATGCACACAGATGTCAACAGAGATAGAAGGTTGAGACGGACAGGCCCTTAGGCCATAATCTCAACTCTTGCTTTGGGTTCCAGGTGTTACTCCTCAGAGTCTTTGGTTCGAACAACAGGATATGGGGCTTTCCTGAGGCACTGAACAGAACTCCTCTCGTCTCCACATGGGGAGCTTTCTTACTGGGGATGTATCAAACCCTTCAGGTAGTGCCAAAGCAGCACTTGAGTGCTGATTGGGAACAAATTCACACTGTGACCCTAGCATGAGCCCCATGTCAAAGAAAGGCCTGTCAGGGCCTGGACAAAGAGCCCACATATGGGGCTTGCCAAGCCCCTATGCACCCAATCCTCACCAGGGTTTGAGATTTCCAGTCGCCCCGCCCGTACCTGGGGCTCTGATCTGGAATCCCTTTCTTGGAGAGACACATGAGCCAGACAACACGACTCCACCCTTCCCACAAAATGACCCCAAACTCTTGGGAGCTGGGACAAATCCCCAGAGAGGGATACTCGTCCACAGTACCTGAGGCCACCGCTCCAATCCACGGCTATCCCGGACACAACATCCAGAGACAAAAGCCTGAAGGAACGCCTTCCACTCGCCCTTGTTTCAGAGGCCCAGGAGTTCCCTCTCGGGCTGTACCTCCGGCCTGCCATACCCTAGGCACCACTCATAAGCTGACTTTGTGTTTTAAGACTTCTGTGCCCACAGCCTGGACCCACACACCTCCAGGCTAGGGCCTCTGGAGCCACAGCGAAAGTTTGTGCCTGCCCTCTCCAAGGAAAGTGTGCCCAATCCATTGACCACAACCCTACAGTTTAGGGAAAAGCTCCAAGGCCCCTGAGGCCATCAATAGATAGGCCACCCTGGACTAAGAGGGGCTCTCTGACACCAGCGGAGCAACTATCTCCACTTAGACACTCAGAAAGTGTCCCCAGAGACAGAAGGTTGAAATGGACAGGCCCCCAGGCCCTAATATGAACCTTAGCTTTGTTCCATTTGTCCGTTCTCAGAGGACTGTTTTCGTACACCAGCACATGGGGCTTTTCTGAGGCACGAAACAGCGGATCTCTCGTCTCCACATGGGCAGCTTTCTTACTGGGGATGTATCAAACCCTTCAGGTAGGAGAGTTCCGCAGGGCCACTGAACAACCAGCACATTCCAAGGTCTCCATGGACCCAAACGAACATTATGACGCATCCTCAGGAGAGGCCATTTCAACTCAGCCCCCTGGGTCGCGTGTTCCAGAGGCCCCAGATCAAACATATCTTATCGCTAATGGCCAATTGGAATGCGAGGCATGCTGTACAGGGATCCATCCTTCGAACCCTGCTCTCCAGTCCTTCCGTATGGTATGTCCTGGAGCCATGCAACAGGACTCGAATGTCCCGCAGAAGGAAACCTTGTGGTTTGGGGCAACCTCCAAACTCAGCGTGGGAAAACTTCCTTGGCCTCATGAGGCCCCCGCTTCATGAAGGTGCCATCATGGACACATACTCCAGCCTCAGCCAACGTCTGATCCTCAGCCTGACTTCAGATGCAGGAGATTTTGATTCAGCCTCTGCAGAGTGGGCCTGCTCTGCCCTTGGCTCCAATACTCACCCTAGCTTGTGTTTTCAGACTTCCGTCCTCTCACTCCAGGCCCACAAGCCCTCCCTACTGGGAATTCTGGGGCCACAATGAAGCACTGTGCCTGACTCCCAGGAGAAAAACATTGTCTATGGTGCTGCCCAGAAACCCCAAATGAGGATCAAACTGCTTGGCCCTCGGCAACACCCCAATTGCATAGGGTACCTTAAACACTGATGCTCTGAGGCAAATAGCCTGAGCCCAGACCTTCCAACAGACACCGACACAGCTGGCTGCACACCCAGCACATTGGACCCACCACTGCCTTAGGCCACCATCCATTCCCAACCTGGCTTTTCAGTCATCGGAACCTAGACCTTATCTCCAATCCCTGCACAGGGGGGAACCTGATACACAAGTCAGAACCACTCCTTCCCCATGGCAAGAAAACTTGCTGCTGGCAGTGAGTCAAACCTTCAGTGTAGGAGAAAACGGATTGGCCCATGAGGCAACGCCCAAGCGTTAGGGCCGCCTTGGGCACAAACACACATTGTGACCCTCAGCGTGAGTACCTTATTCAAGTAACGCCTCTCAGTGACTGGACCAAGAGCCCGCATATGTGGCTTGCCATGCCCATAGGCACCCAGGATTAACTAGATGGTGTGTATTCCAGTTCAGGGAACCCACTGCTGTGCTCTAGAGTCCCTCTCCTGGGGGGTCCCCTGTGGCAGAAAACAGTACTCTTCCCTTCCCACAGAATGAATCCAAACACTTGGGAGCTTGGACAATCCCCCGAGAGGAAGGCTCTTCCTCGGCCTCTGAGACAACCCCTACCCAGACCGGACACTGTGAACGCAACACCCAGAGACAAAATCCTGAGTGACTGCCTCCCACTTGCCCTCCTTTGATATCCACAGGATCTCCCCTCACGGACTGGAGATCAGTCCTGCCATTACCTTGGCCACTAGCTGAGCCAAGTTTGCTTTTTCAGACATCTGTCCCCACAGCCCTGGCAAACACAGCCTCTAGGCTGAATCCTCTGGAGCCATACCACAGGACCGTGCCTGCTCTCTCCTGGGAAACTGTGTCCATTCCTTTGGACACACACCTCCAGAATATGAGAAACCTCAAGGCCCCCGAGGACATCCCACTACTGGGAGGCTCCCTGGACACACAGGGGCATTCGGACACAAGCTGAGCAGCTACCTCCAAGAAGGCATGCCCACAGATGTCAACAGAGATAGAAGGTTGAGCCGGACAGGCCCTTAGGCTGTAATCTCAACTCTTGCTTTGGGTTCCAGGTGTTACTCCTCAGAGGCTTTGGTTCGAAGAACAGGATATGGGGCTTTCCTGAGGCACTGAACAGAACTCCTCTCCTCTCCACATGGGAAGCTTCCCTGTTGGAGCTGTGTCAAACACCTCAGTTTGGAGAACCCTGCAGAGTCCCTGAGCCACCTCCACATTCCAAGGTCTCCCAGGCCACCAAGCCACAGTAGGACTCATCTTCAGGAGAGTCCATTTCAACTCTCCCCTCTGGGTAGCTCACCCAGGAGCCTGCAGATTGAGCCTGCCTTGTCCTGACTAAAGAGTGGGAATATGAGGTGGCGTTCCCAGGCATCCATGCTTAGACACCTGCTCTCGAGTCTTTCCGTATGGGGCCTCCTGGAACCATCCAATAGGACTCGACTGTCGTGCAGAAGGAAACCTTGAGGTTTGGAGTAGTTCACAAATCCCATCGTAGGCAAACATCCCTGGCCTAATGAAGCCCTCACCCTTCAGGAAGAGGCCATGCTGGACAAAAACTCTAGCCTGAGGCACGTCTCATAGTTGACATGACCTCAGTGCAGGAGATCTCGATTCAGCCTCTGCAGAGTGGCCCTGCCATGCCCTCGGTCCCAAAACTCACGCTAGCTTGTGTTTTCAGACTTCCTTCCTCACACTCCTGGCAAACAAGCCCTCCGGACAAGAAACTCCAGAACCAAAACCCAGCCCAGTGTCTGCTTAACGGAAGAAAAACGTTTCCCTGTGGGGCTCTCCAGAAAACCCAGATGAGGATCAACCTGCTCAGGCCTCGATGGACCTTGAACTGGATATGCTGCTCTGGGAACTCATGCTCTGTCTGACACAGCCTGAAACCAGACGTCCAGAGAGACAAGGAGACAGCTGGCTGCACACCCAGCACTTCGGACACGCCATGGTCTTATGCCGTCACCTCTTCCTAACCTTGGTTTTCAGATATCTGAACCTAGACATTATATCAATTCTCCACACAGCTGGGTATAGCAAGCACAAAACAGAACTCCTCCTTCCCCATGGCTGTCAAGCTTGCTCTTGGCATGGAGTCACACCTTCAGGGTCGGAAAAACCTTCATGGCCCCTGATGCCACGCCCAAACTTGAGTGCTGCTTGGGCACAAATTCACACTGTGACCCTCAGCATGAGCCCCATGTCAAAGAAAGGCCTGTCAGGACCTGGACCAAGAGCCCGCATATGGGGCTTGCCAAGCCCCTATGCACCCAATCCTCACCAGTGTTTGAGTTTTCCAGTCGCCCCACCTGTACCTGGGCGCTGCTCTGGAATCCCTTTCTTGGAGAGACACATGAGCCAGACAACACGACTCCACCCTTCCCTCAAAATGACCCCAAACTCTTGGGAGCTGGGACAAATCCCCAGAGAGGGATACTCGTCCACAGTCCCTGAGGCCACCGCTCCAATCCACGGCTATCCCGGACACAACATCCAGAGACAAAAGCCTGAAGGAACGCCTTCCACTCGCCCTTGTTTCAGAGGCCCAGGAGTTCCCTCTCGTGCTGTACATCCGGCCTGTCATACCCTAGGCGCCACTCATAAGCTGACTTTGTGTTTTAAGACTTCTGTGCCCACAGCATGGACCCACACAACCTCCAGGCTAGGGCCTCTGAAGCCACAGCGAAAGATTGTGCCGGCCCTCTCTAAGGAAAGTGTGTCCAATCCATTGACCACAACCCTACAGTTTAGGGAAAAGCTCCAAGGCCCCTGAGGCCATCAATAGATAGGCCACCCTGGACTAAGAGGGGCTCTCTGACACCAGCAGAGCAACTATCTCCACTTAGATTCTCAGAAAGTGTCCCCAGAGACAGAAGGTTGAAATGGACAGGCCCCCAGGCCCTAATATGAACCTTAGCTTTGATTCCATGTGTCCGTTCTCAGAGGACTGTTTTCGTAGACCAGCACATGGGGCTTTTCTGAGGCACGAAACCAAGCATCTCTCGTCTCCACAGGGGCAGCTTTCTTACTGGGGATGTATCAAACCCTTCAGGTAGGAGAGTTCCGCAAGGCCACCGAACAACCAGCACATTCCAAGGTCTCCATGGACCCAAACGCACATTATGACACATCCTCAGGAGAGGCCATTTCAACTCAGCCCCCTGGGTAGCGTGACCCAGAGGCAGCAGATCAAACATATCTTGTCGCTTATGGCCAATTAGAATGTGAGGCATGCTGTACAGGGATCCATCCTTCGAACCCTGCTCTCCAGTCCTTCCGTATGGTATGTCCTGGAGCCATGCAACAGGACTCGAATGTCCCGCAGAAGGAAACCTTGTGGTTTGGGGCAACCTCCAAACTCAGCGTGGGAAAACTTCCTTGGCCTCATGAGGCCCCCGCTTCATGAAGGTGCCATCATGGACACATACTCCAGCCTCAGCCAACGTCTGGTCCTCAGCCTGACTTCAGATGCAGGAGATTTTGATTCAGCCTCTGCAGAGTGGGCCTGCTCTGCCCTTGGCTCCAATACTCACCCTAGCTTGTGTTTTCAGACTTCCGTCCTCACACTCCTTGCCCACAAACCCTCCCTACTGGGAATTCTGGGGCCACACTGAAGCACTCTGCCTGCCTCCCAGGAGAAAAACATTGTCTATGGTGCTGCCCAGAAACCCCAAATCAGGATCAAACTGCTTGGCCCTCGGCAACACCCCAATTGCATAGGCTACCTTAAACACTGATGCTCTGTCGCAAATAGCCTGAGCCCAGACCTTCCAACAGACACCGACACAGCTGGCTGCACTCCTAGGACATTGGACCCGCCACTGCCTTAGGCCACCATCCATTCCCAACCTGGGTTTTCAGTCATCGGATCCTAGACCTTATCTCCAATCCCTGCACAGGGGGGAACCTGATGCACAAATCAGAACCCCTCCTTCCCCATGGGAAGAAAACTTGCTGCTGGCAGTGAGTCAAACCTTCAGTGTAGGATAAACGACATGGCCCATGAGGCAACGCCCAAGCTTTAGGGCCGCCTTGGGCACAAACACACATTGTGACCCTCAGCGTGAGTACTTTATTCAAGTAACGCCTCTCAGAGACTGGACCAAGAGCCCGCATATGTGGCTTGCCATGCCCATAGGCACCCAGGACTAACTAGATGGTGTGTATTCCAGTTCAGGGAACCCACTGCTGTGCTCTAGAGTCCCTCTCCTGGGGGGTTCCCTGTGGCAGAAAACAGTACTCTTCCCTTCCCACAGAATGAACTGAAACACTTGGGAGCTTGGACAATCCCCCGAGAGGAAGGCTCTTCCTCGGCCTCTGAGACAACCCCTACCCTGACCGGACACTGTGAACGCAACACCCAGAGACAAAATCCTGAGTGACTGCCTCCCACTTGCCCTCCTTTGATATCCACAGGATCTCCCCTCACGGACTGGAGATCAGTCCTGCCATTACCTTGGCCACTAGCTGAGCCAAGTTTGCTTTTTCAGACATCTGTCCCCACAGCCCTGGCAAACACAGCCTCTAGGCTGAATCCTCTGGAGCCATACCACAGGACCGTGCCTGCTCTCTCCTGGGAAACTGTGTCCATTCCTTTGGACACACACCTCCAGAATATGAGAAACCTCAAGGCCCCCGAGGACATCCCACTACTGGGAGGCTCCCTGGACACACAGGGGCATTCGGACACAAGCTGAGCAGCTACCTCCACGAAGGCATGCCCACAGATGTCAACAGAGATAGAAGGTTGAGCCGGACAGGCCCTTAGGCCGTAATCTCAACTCTTGCTTTGGGTTCCAGGTGTTACTCCTCAGAGGCTTTGGTTCGAAGAACAGGATATGGGGCTTTCCTGAGGCACTGAACAGAACTCCTCTCCTCTCCACATGGGAAGCTTCCCTGTTGGAGCTGTGTCAAACACCTCAATTTGGAGAACCCTGCAGAGTCCCTGAGCCACCTCCACATTCCAAGGTCTCCCAGGCCACCAAGCCACAGTAGGACTCATCTTCAGGAGAGTCCATTTCAACTCTCCCCTCTGGGTAGCTCACCCAGGAGCCTGCAGATTGAGCCTGCCTTGTCCTGACTAAAGAGTGGGAATATGAGGTGGCGTTCCCAGGCATCCATGCTTAGACACCTGCTCTCGAGTCTTTCCGTATGGGGCCTCCTGGAACCATCCAATAGGACTCGACTGTCGTGCAGAAGGAAACCTTGAGGTTTGGAGTAGTTCACAAATCCCATCGTAGGCAAACATCCCTGGCCTAATGAAGCCCTCACCCTTCAGGAAGAGGCCATGCTGGACAAAAACTCTAGCCTGAGGCACGTCTCATAGTTGACATGACCTCAGTGCAGGAGATCTCGATTCAGCCTCTGCAGAGTGGCCCTGCCATGCTCTCGGTCCCAAACCTCACGCTAGCTTTTGTTTTCAGACTTCCTTCCTCACACTCTTGGCAACAAGCCCTACGGACTAGGAACTCCAGAACCACAACCCAGCCCAGTGTCTGCCCAACGGAAGAAAAACGTTTCCCTGTGGGGCTCTCCAGAAAACCCAGATGAGGATCAACCTGCTCGGGCCTCGACGGTACCCGAACTGGATATGCTGCTCTGGGCACTCATGCTCTGTGTGTCACAGCCTGAAGCCAGACGTCCACACAGACAAGGAGACAGCTGGCCACACACCCAGCACTTCGGACACGCCATGGTCTTATGCCGTCACCTCTTCCTAACCTTGGTTTTCAGATATCTGAACCTAGACATTATATCAATTCTCCACACAGCTGAGTATCGCAAGCCCAAAACAGAACTCCTCCTTCCCCATGGCTGTCAAGCTTGCTCTTGGCATGGAGTCACACCTTCAGGGTGGGAGAAACCTTCATGGCCCCTGATGCCACGCCCAAACTTGAGTGCTGCTTGGGAACAAATTCACACTGTGACCCTCAGCATGAGCCCCATGTCAAAGAAAGGCCTGTCAGGACCTGGACCAAGAGCCCGCATATGGGGCTTGCCAAGCCCCTATGCACCCAATCCTCACCAGTGTTTGAGTTTTCCAGTCGCCCCACCTGTACCTGGGCTCTGCTCTGGAATCCCTTTCTTGGAGAGACACATGAGCCAGACAACACGACTCCACCCTTCCCACAAAATGACCCCAAACTCATGAGGCCCCCGCTTCATGAAGGTGCCATCATGGACACATACTCCAGCCTCAGCCAACTTCTGATCCTCAGCCTGACTTCAGATGCAGGAGATTTTGATTCAGCCTCTGCCGATAGGGCCTGCTCTGCCCTTGGCTCCAATCCTCACCCTAGCTTGTGTTTTCAGACTTCCGTCCTCACACTCCTGGCCCACAAACCCTCCCTACTGGGAATTCTGGGGCCACACTGAAGCACTCTGCCTGCCTCCCAGGAGAAAAACATTGTCTATGGTGCTGCCCAGAAACCCCAAATCAGGATCAAACTGCTTGGCCCTCGGCAACACCCCAATTGCATAGGCTACCTTAAACACTGATGCTCTGTCGCAAATAGCCTGAGCCCAGACCTTCCAACAGACACCGACACAGCTGGCTGCACACCCAGCACATTGGACCCGCCACTGCCTTAGGCCACCATCCATTCCCAACCTGGGTTTTCAGTCATTGGAACCTAGACCTTATCTCCAATCCCTGCACAGGGGGAACCTGATGCACAAGTCAGAACCCCTCCTTCCCCATGGCAAGAAACCTTGCTGCTGGCCGTGAGTCAAACCTTCAGTGTAGGAGAAAACGGCAAACCTGCCGGGCCTCATGAAGCCCCCCATATCCTTCAGGGAGAGGCCATCATGGACAAAAACTCTAGCTTGAAGCACGTCTCATAGTAGATATGACCGCAATGCAGGAGATCTTGATTAAGCCTCTGCAGAGTGGCCTGCCGTGCCCTCGGTCCCAAACCTCATGCTAGCTTGTGTTTTCAGGCTTCCTTCCTCACACTCCTGGCAAACAATCCCTCCAGTGTAGGATTTGAAAAACCACGAGCCAGCCCAGTGACTGCCCACCGGTAGAAAACGTTTCCTTGTGGGGCTCTCCATAAAACCCAGATGAGGATCAACCTGCTCTTGCCGCGACGGCACTCAGATTTGATAGGCTGCTCTGGGCACTAATGCTCTGCCTTTCACAGCCTGATGCCAGACGTCCAGACAGGCAAGGAGACAGCTGGCCACACACCTAGCACTTCTGACACGCCATGGTCTTATGCCGTTATCTCTTCCTAACCTTGGTTTTCAGATATCTAAACCCAGATATTATATCAATTCCCCACACAGTTGGGCATCTGAATCACAAATCAGAACTCCTTCTTCCCCATGGCTGTAAGGCTTGCTCTTGGCATGGAGTCACACCTTCAGGGTGGGAGAAACCTTCATTTCCCCTGAAACCACGCCCAAACTTGAGTGCTGCCTTGGGCACAAATTCCCTCTGTGACCCTCAGCATGAGCCCAATATCAAAGAAAGGCCTGTCAGGGCCTTGACCAAGAGCCCGCATATGGGGCGTGCCAAGCCCCTATACACCCAATCCTCACCAGTGTTTGAGTTTTCCAGTCTTCCCCCCGTTCCTGGGGCTCTGCTCTGGAATCACTTTCTTGGAGAGACACATGAGCCAGACAACAGGACTCCACCCTTCCCCCAAAATGACCCCAAACTCCTGTTAGCTGGGACAAATCCCCAGAGAGGGATACTTGTCCACAGTCACTGAGGCCACCCCCTACAATCTACGGCTATCCTGGACGCATCCAGAGACAAAAGCCTGAAGGAATCTCGCCCTTGATTCACAAGCCAAGGAGCTCACTCTCTATCTTTACATCCGGCCTGCCATACCCTCGGCGCCACTCATAAGCTGAGTTTGTGTTTTCAGACTTCTGTGCCCACAGCCTGGACCCACACACCCTGCAGGCTAGGGCATCTGGAGCCACAGCGCAAGATTGTGCCTGCCCTCTCCAAGGAAAGTGTGCCCAATCCATTGACCACAACCCTACAGGTTAGGGAAAAGCTCCAAGGCCCCTGAGGCCATCCTGATAGTGTAGGCTGCCCTGGAATAAAAGGGGCACTCTGACACCAGCTGAGCCATTATCACCACTTAGACTCTCAGACAGTGTCCCCAGAGACAGAAGATTGAAATGGACAGGCCCTTAGGCCCTAATATGAACCTTAGCTTTAGTTTTCATGTGTCTGTCCTCTGAGGACTGGTTTCGTATACCAGCATATTAGGTTTTTCTGAGGCTCCAAACCAAACCTCTCTCGTCTCCACATGGAGTGCTTTCTTACTGGATCTGTATCAAACCCTTCTGGTCGGAGAATTCCGCAGGGCCACAGTACAACCATCACATTCCAAGGTCTCCATGGACAGAAACACACATTATGACGCATCCTCAGGAGAGGCCATTTCAACTCAGCCCGCTGGTTAGCTTGCCCCAGAGCCAGCAGATCAAACATATCTTGTCGTTAATGGCCAAAGGGAATGCGAGGCATGCTGTTCAGGGATCCATCCTTTGAACCCTCCTCTTCAGTCCTTCCGTATGGTATGTACTGGAGCCACTCAACAGGACTCGACTGTCTTGCATAAGGAAACCTTGTGGTTTGTGGCAACCTCCAAACTCAGCGTGGGAAAATTTAGTTGGCCTCATGAGGCACCTGCTTCATGAAGGTGCTATCAAGGGCACAATCCAACCTCAGCCAACGTCTGATCCTCAGCCTGACTTCAGATGCATGAGATATCCTTTCAGCCTTTGCAGAGTGTGCCTGCTCCCAACCTCACCCTATCTTTTGTTTTCAGACTCTACCCTAGCACTCCTGGCCCAAAAGCCCTCATGATTGGGAATTCTGGTTCCAGAACGAAGCACTCTGCCTGCCCCCCAAAGAAAAACATTGTCTATGGCATTGCACAGAAACCCCAAATGAAAATCAACCTGCTCAGCCCTCGGCAACACCCCAATTGCATAGGCTACCCTAAACACTGTGCTCTGTCTTACATAGCCTGAGCCCAGACCTTGTGAGAGACATTGAGACAGTTGGCTTCACACCCAGTACATTGAACCTGCCATGGGTTAGGCCATTTCATCCCTTCCCATTGACCTGGGTGTCTTCCTGGAGGTATATTCTGAGGCTGTGTCAGACTATGCATTTTTTCTGGAGCTTCCTATGGAATTGGGGTGGTATTAGGGGCCTTGCAATTTTCTCTTAATCTGGTGGGTTGGGAAACTGAGACAGGCTGACATTCCTTGGGAGAGCTGGCCCAGTGCTGTTGTGTGTTCCTGGAGGCCCCATCCTGGAGGGCATATGGGTCAGGACTCTGGGTCCAAAGTCTTCAGACACAAACTCGGGTAAGAGTTAAGCTCGAGGTGATGGCAGACCCAATCTGCAGACCCTGAGCGAAGCATCTCCAGATATGAAATTCGGACGGCTGTGAGGCAGGAGCACAGTCTTTTCTGTCTGACTTGTTTGTCTATGATGGCCACGAAATGGAGGGGTGGCCTCATGGGTCCATGTGAGATTCTACCTCTCTGGGAATTCTGCTCGGCACCCAAGAGTTTGGTGTATTTCCGGGGGATGGGAGGAGCGCAGTTTTCTGAGTCAGGGATCCCGTCCAAACAGCCATTCCAGAGATGGGTCCTGGGTTCTGGAGCCTGGATCACCGCAACAAGGCTTAGGATTTGGGCCTAGGGTCCTGCTCTATGTTTTCCTGGTACAGCTCCCGAGTGTTCTTGTTGGAAATGGGTCTCATTCTGAGGGTCACAATGCCTGTTTTTGCCCAGATGCCCATGCTGAGTGGGTGTGACCTCATGGGCTATGCACTTGGCTCCCACTCTGAGGGTTGGACTGCCATCTCAACATTCAGTTTTCCTGCCATGGGGAAGGAGGGGTACTTTTTTATGCTTCAGGTTCCCCCATGGGCAGGAATTTGAGCTAAGTTCTGGGACAGGTGCCTGAATACCCAGTTCACTTTGAGATGAGGTCCTCGGGCCAAGGCAGGACCCACCTGCAGAAAATGAGGCCTGCTTTCTGGGTGGCTGTCAGGAGCTCGGGCTCGAGCTGTGTCAGACAGAACATTCGTGGAGAGTTCGGCCTATGATATTGGGGTGCTTTTGAGAGCTGTGCAACTGGATCCTCATGGGGGATTTTTGCACAGACCCTTTCTTCACTTCTTCTATCTGGTGAGCAGGCAGATGGCTGCATTACGGCTCCAGAATATCCAAGTTGGAGGGTTTGCAGGCGAGGAGTGTGAGGACAGAAGTATGAAAACATCAGCTACGGTTACGCTCAGTGCCGAGCACATGTCTATTCCAATGTACAGCAGTTGTTTCGAGAACTCCAGCACCTGGGCGAGGGGAAGATGTCTGCTCACGCTGGAGTTTGTATCCATGATGGCCAACAAATGGTGGGGAGGCCTCAAGAATTCTTGGAGGTTTTTCCAAGCTGGAGCTTGTGAGCTGCTCCAAACATCAAGGTGTCCTACTAAGGGACAGCAGAAGTCTTCTTACAGGGCTCCAGGGTCCCCCATATGGAAGATTCGATAGCAATGCTCTCTGAATGGAGGCCTGGGAAGCCAATCTCGTGTTACCATTGCAGCTGAGGAACAGGGTAAGCTTGAACCAATGACACTGATTCCAAGTTCCAAGTGATTTGCGTTGATGGAAGTTCTCAGTCTTACAGGTCCCAATGCTGCTTGGTGTCCAGGGAGACCTTAGAATGTGGTGGCGGCTCTCTGACCATTGAGGATTCTCTATCCTTAGGATTAGACCCAGTACCCAGGAGCCAGGTTTCCTTCTTGGGACAGGAGGTGTGCTCTTGTATGGCTCACGGACCACAGGTTGGACCATATGCTTGAATTTCCAGAACAGACCTCTAGGAAGAGAGACCTCAAAACATAAGCTAGGGTTCTGATGAGGTTTTAGGGCCATGGAAGTTTCAATCTTCGGACTAAGTGCCATTGGCCTGCATGTCATCCTGGAGGTAGGTGCTGAGGCTGTGTCAGGCTGTGCACTTATTCCAGAGTGGCCTATGATATTGGGGTGCAGTCAGGGGCCTTGCAGTTTTCTCCTAATCTGGACATTTTGGGAAACTGAGATGGGCAGGGTTTCCTCAGGAGTGCAGGGCCAGTGATGTCATGTGTTTCTCGAGGCCCCATCCTGGAGGTCATGTGTGTCAGGACTTTGGGACCAAAGACTTTAGACACAACCTCGGATAAGAGATAGGAGTGAGGTGATGGCAGTCCGAATCTGAAGACCCTGAGGGAAGCTCCTCGGGATTTGAAATTCAGGTGGCTGGGAGGGAGGAGCACAGGCTTTTCTGTCTGGATTTTGTGTCTAGGATGGCCACTAAATGGAGGGGTGACCTCATGTGTCCATGGGATATTATTCCACTCTGGTGATTCTGCTTGGCACCCAAGAGTTTGATTTCTTTTTGGGGAAGAGGAAAAGACTGTATTCCATCTCTGGGATCCTGTCCAAACAGGGATTCCAGAGATGGGTTCTGGGACCAGACAGTGGGAAAACTTAACCAAAGCTTCGATTTGGGATCCTGGTCCAGATCCCAAGGGGGATCTTTGGAAAGGGGTCTCATTCTGAGGGTCACAATGCCTATTTGTGCCCAGCTGCCCGTCCTGTGTAGGCATGGTCTCATGGACCATGCACCTGGTTCCCACTCAGGGTTGTACAGCCATCTCAACATTCAGTTTTCTGGCCATGGGGAAGGAGGAGCACTCTTTTGTGCTTCCGAGTCCCCTATGGGCAGGAATTTGAGCTAAGTCTGGGACAGGTACCTGAATATCCAGGTTGCTTCAAGATGATGGCCTCGGGCCAAGGTTGGACCCACCTGGAGGATATGGGGCCCACTATCTGGGTGCCTGACAGGAGGTCGGGGATCAGGCGGTGTCAGATAGACAATGTATGCAGAGGTCGGTCTATTATATTGGGGTGCCATTGAGGGCCGTGCAGGAAGATCCTCATGTGGGTTTCTACGAAGACCCATAGGGCACTTCTTTCTGGTGGGCAGGCAGAAAGCTGCACTGTGGCTTCAGAATTCCCAATATGAAGGGCTTGTAGGCGAGGAGTGTGAAGACAGAAGTCTGAAAACACAAGCCACGGATAAGCTCAGTGCCGACCACAGGACCATTCCATTGTGCAGTGGTTTTTTCGAGATTTCCAGCACCTGAGTATGGGCGAGGGTCAGATGTCTGCTCACGCTGGGTTTGCATCCATGATGGTCAACGAATTGTGGGGTGGCCTCAAGAATTCTTGGAGATTTTCCCAAGCAGGACCTTGTGAGCTGCTCCAAACAGCAAGGTGTCCTACTGTGGGACAGGGGAAGTCCGCTTACAAGGCTCCAGGGTCCCCCATATAGAAAGATTCGACAGCAGAGGTCTCTGAATGGGGGCCTGGGAAGTCTTCCTTGCATGACCATTGCAGCTGAGGAACATTGCAGGCTTGATCTGCTGGTTTTTGTACAAATTTCCAAGTGATCTAAGTTGACGGATGGTCTCAGTCTAATGAGTCACAATGCTGCTTGGTGTCCAGGGAGACCTTAGAATGTGGTGGTGAGGGTGCCTGGGTGGCTCAATGGGCTAAGCCGCTGCCTTCGGCTCAGGTCATGATCTCAGGGTCCTGGGATTGAGTCCCGCATCGGGCTCTCTGCTCAGCAGGGAGCCTGCTTCTTCCTCTCTCTCTCTCTGCCTTCCTCTATGCCTACTTGTGATCTCTCTCTGTCAAATAAATAAATAAAATCTATATAAAAAAAAGAATGTGGTTGTGGGTCTGTGGCCATGCAGGATTCTCCTACCTGAGGGTTAGACCCAGTTCCCAGGAGCCTGGTTCCCTTCTCGGGACAGGAGGGGTTCTCTTGTATGGCTCAGGGACCACATGTCGGATCATATGTTGGATTTCAAGACCAGGCCTCTGGGCACAGAGGCCTGAATATCTAGGCTAGGGTTCTTATGAGGTTGTAGGGGCATGTCATCCTCAACCTTCGGACTTAGGGACTTTGACCTGTGAGTCTTCCTGGAGGTAGATGCTCAGGCTGTGTCAGACTGTGCATTTTTTCCAGAGTGGCCTATGAAATTGGGATGGGCTCAGGGGCCTTGCAGGCTTTTCCTAATCTGGAGGGTTTGTGCAACTGAGACGGCAGAATTTCATCCAGAGATCAGGCCCAGTGATGTAGTGTGGTTCTGTCAGCCCCATCCTGCAGGGAATGTGGTTAAGGGCTCTGGGACCAAAGTCTTCAGACACAAAATTGTGTATCAATTAGGAGGGAGGTGATGGCAGCCCCGATCTGCAGACGCTGAGGGCAGCTCCTCAGGATTTGAAATTCGTGTGGCTGGGAGGCAGGAGCAAAGGCTTTTCTGTCTGGATTGTGTCTAGGATGGCCTTGGAATGGTGGGGTGTCCTCATGTGTCCATGGAATATTCTACCTCTCTGGGGATTCTGCCCAGCACCCAAGAGTTTGGTGTCTCAGTGGGAAGGAGAGAGCGTGGTTTACTGTTTCAGTGTTTCCGTCAACACAGGGATTCCAGAGATGGGTTATAGGTCCCTGTGCCTGGATAACCCTACAAAGGCTTAGTATTTGGGCCTAGAGGCTTGACTGCCTGGCTCTGTGGGGCTTTGGTTCAGCTCCCATGGAGACTTGTTGGAAATGGTCTCAGGGTAAGGGGCACAATGCCTGTTTGTGCCCAGATGCCCATCCTGAGTGGGCATTGGCTGTTGTTCCATGCACCTGGATCCCAATATGAGGGTTGGACCACCATATCAACATTTAATTTTCCTTCTATGAGGAAGGAGGAGTACTCTTTTGTGCTTCAGATTCCCCCATGCACAGTAATTTGAGCTATGTTCTGGGACTGGTACGTGAATAACCAGGTTGGTTTGAGATGAAGGACTCAGGTCAAGGCAGGTCACACCTGCCAGATATGGGTCCCGCTATCTAGGTGGCTACCAGGAGGTCGGGGCTCGAGCTGTGTCAGACAAAGCATTAGTTCACAAGGTGGCCTATGGTATTGTGGTGCTATAGAGGGCTGTGCTGGTGGAACCTTATATGGAGTTTCACGCAGACCCATAGGGCACCTCTTTTTTCTGGTGGGCAGGCAGAAGGCATTGTGGCTCCCAAATTCCCAATATGGGGGACTTGAAGGCGAGGAGTGTGAGAACAGAAGGCAGAAAACACAATCTATGCTTAATCTCAGTCCCGAGAACATGGCCGTTCCAATGTGCAGTGGTTTTTTCGAGATCTCCAGCATCTGAGTACAGGCGAGGGTCAGATGTCTGCTCATGATAGAGTTTGTATCTATCGTGGCCAACAAATGAAATATCCAGCACCTGAATAAAGGTGGATTTCAGATGTTTACGCACACTGGAGTTTGTGTCTCTGATAACCGAATGGAGGAGTGGCATCAAGAGGCTGATGCATGTGAGATGCTCTAAACAGCAAGGTTGTTTTTTCTACTGGACAGTTAGAGTCTGGTATGTTTTCTGCAGGGCCCCCCCATGTGAAAAGTATGGGTAGCAGAGCCCTTCCACATGGATGCCTGGAAAGCACACCTCCATTGACCAATGCAGCTGAGGAACATGCAGGTTCTTTACGGTGCTTCTGGGGCGAAGCACCAAGGTCTTCAGTTGACATGGAATCTCTTGAAGATGGGTTACAATGCTGGTTTTTTTTACCAGGTAGATCTTAGAATGTGTTGGTGGCTAAGGTGCCTGCAAGATTCTCCTACCCTGAGGGTTTAACACAGGTCGAAGAGCACGGTTACCTTCTGGGGACAGGAGATGTAGTGTTTTGTGGCTCAGGGTCCACATGCCATATCATAAGTTCCTATTCAAGAACAGGCCTCTGAAGACAGATGCCCGACAACCTAATCTAGGGTTCCAATGAGTCCCAGGGGCATGAGAGGTTCAATCTTCAGACTTAGGAAAGTTGACTTGGGTGTCTGCCAGGATGTAGGTGATCAGGGAGTTTCAGACTGCGCACTTATGTCCAGAGTAACCTCCAATATTGGGGTGGCCACAGGGGCCTTGAATGTTTCAACCAACTCTGGAGGGTTTGGTTAACTGACATGCACAATTTCCATGGGGATGGCAAGCACAGTCCTGTGGTGTGGCTCCAGAGACTCCACCCTGGAGGGCATGTGAGCCATGGTTCTGGGAGGGAAGTCTGCAAACACAAACTCGGGTTAGGTTTAGTGGCTAGGTTATCGCAGGGCAATGTGTAGACCTGGAAGGCTACTCGTCAGGAACAGTAACTGGAATGACCCGAAGGTGGAAGCACAGGATTTTATATCTGGATTGTGTGTCTAGGGTGACCTCAGAATGTAGCTGTGGCCTCATGGGTCCATGGGAGATTTTTCCTCTAAGGATACTGGCGGCTCCCAATATTTTGATGACTTTTTGAGATGGGAAGACTGCTATTTTCGATCTTAGGTGTGCCCCAAAACAGGGATTCCAGAGATGGGCTCTGGGTCTAGGCGCCTGGAAAATCCCACCAAGAGTTGGGATTTGGGCTTATGGGCAGACCAGGCCTGCAATGCAGGATCTTGGTGGTGCAACTGAGAGGGCTTGTTTGGAAGCATGCTCAGGCTGAGCATTACAATGCCTGTTTGTGCCCAGGGTGGCCCTCAGGAGTGGGCGTGGTCCCATTGTCCATTTTCTGGCTCCCACACTGAGGGATGGACACACATTCCAATGGCCAGGTTTCCAGCCATGGGAAAGGAGGAAATATCTATTGTGCTTCATGTTCCCCCATAGGCAGGGATTACAGCAAAGGTCTGGGGACAGATGCCTGAATACCAAGGATGCATAGAGATGACAGATTTGGGCCATGGCCGTTCTCACATGCTGGATATGGGCCCCGCTCTCTGGGTGGCTGACACGAGGTCTGGGCTCAGGCTGTGTCAGACACAGCACTAGTGGCCAGAGAAGTCTATATATTGGGGTTCTCTCCAGGGCCGAGTAAATTGATCCTCATGTAGGGTTTCTGGCC
Organism: Mustela nivalis; assembly: GCF_964662115.1. NCBI lineage: Eukaryota > Metazoa > Chordata > Mammalia > Carnivora > Mustelidae > Mustela > Mustela nivalis. Next base: position 2,349,347 of record NW_028136554.1, read on the forward strand.
AGACTCACGAAGCACTTCTTTCTGTGGGGCAGGCAGAATGCTGCCTTATGGATCCAGAATTCCCTATCAAGAGGGTTTGGGGACAAATAGGGTGAGAATGCAATTGTAAACACCAGCTATGCTTAAATTGAGTGCCAAGCGGAAGTCAGTTTCAATGTGCAGCAGCTTATACGAGATATCCAGCACCTGAGTAAGGGCAGATGTCAGATATTTGCTCACACTGGAGTTTGTGTCTAGGATGACGACTAATGGAGGGGTGGCTTCAGGAGGCAATGGAGGATTACCCACGCTTAAGATTGTGAGATGCTCCAAACAACAAGGTTTCCTTCTAATGGACAGGAGGAGTCTGTTTTTTTTTCCTCCAGGGTCCCTCAAGTGGAAGTTTGCGTAGCAGAGCCCTCCCGCATGGATGACTGGAAAGCACACGTCCAATGACCATTGCAGCTGAGGAACATGACAGGTTCGTTTTGGTGGTTCTGGTGCCAAGTACCAAGGCCTTGAGTTGACTTGGAATCTCTTACAGATGTGTCCCAAAACTGGTTTGTTACAAGGGAGTTCTTAGAATGTATTGGTGGCTATGGGCCACGCTGAGGGTTTGGCACAGGTCGATGTGCACAGTTTCCATCTTGGGAGAGGAGATGTTCTGTTTTGTGGCTCAGGGTACATATGTTGTATCCTGACTTGGTATTCAAGAACAGGCCTCTGAGGATTGATGCTTGCAACCTAATCTAGAGATCCAATGATGTCCTTGGTGCCCATCAGGTTCAATTTTCTTACTAAGGACCATTGATATGGTTGTCTGACTGGATGTAGGTGATCAGGGTGTTTCAGACTGTGCATTTGCATCCAGAGCCACTTCCAATATTGGGGTGGGCTCAGGGGCCTTGCAGGTTTCTCCTAACTTGGAGGCTTTGGGGAACTGTGATGGGCACAGTTTCCTTGGGGATGGCAGGCCCAGTCCTGTGGTAAGGCTTCAGAGACCACCTCCTTGAGGATATGAGAGCCATGGTTTTGGGAGGGAAGTCTGCAAACACAAATTTGGGTCAGGGATAGTGGCAAGGTGATCGCAGGTCCAATGCATAGACCTAGAAGGCATCACGTCAGGAACTGTAATTAGGGTGACTGAAAGCTGGTAGCACAGGCATTTCTATCTGGATTGTGTGTCCAGGATGGGCTCTGAATGTAGACGTGGTCTCATGGTTCAATGGGAGACTTTTCCTCTCTAAGGATCCTGGTGGATCTCCATAGATTGGTGGTTTTTTAGAGAAGAAAAGAGTGCTCTTTTCCATCTTAGGGGTGCTCCAAAACAGGGAAGAATGCTGTTTTCCAACTTAGGCTTATGCCAAAACAGGGATTCCAGAGACGGGCTCTGGGTCTGGGTGCCCGGATATCCCACCAAGTGTTAGGATTTGGGCCTAGGGGCATTCCAGGCCTGCAATGCAGGATCCTAATGGTGTAACAGAGAGGGCTTGTTTGAAAGCATGCTCAGGCTGAGGGTCATCATGCCTCTTTGTGCCCAGGGGGGCCCTCAGGAGAGGGCGTAGTCTCATTGGCCATATAGCTGGATCCCACTTTGAGGGTTGGACACCCATTGCAACAGCCAGGCTTCCTGCAATGGAAAGAGGAGTTCTCTATTGTGCTTCAGGTTCCCCCATTGGCAGGATTACAGGAAAGGTCTGTGGAAAGTTGCCTTAATACCAAGGGTGTGTACAGATGACAGGCTAAGAATTCCCAGGTAACAAAACAGCATTGTTACCCATGTTCATGACATTCCATGTAAAAATAAGCCCTTAGTACTTCGCCCCAGAGCCACCAGAATGAACTTGCCATGTTCCTAAGCTGCAATGGTCAGTGGAGGTGTGGTTTCCAGGCAACCATACGGGGGTTCTCTGCTACACAAACTTTGCAATTGGCGGGGACCCTTGAGACAAAAAAACAGAATGCCCCTGTCCGGTAGAAGGAAACCTTCTGTTTGGAGCATCTCACAAGCCCCAGCGTGGGAAATCCTCCATTTCCTCTTGAAGCCACCACTCCATTTGTCAGTCATCATTGACACAAACTCCAGCATGAGCAAACATCTGACATCCGCCCTTACTCAGGTGCTGGATTTCAATTCGATCGCTGCACACTGGAACTGCCTTTAGTTTGACTGAATTAAGCCATAGCTTGGGTTTACAATTCCATCCTCAGTCTACTGGTCCACAAGCCCTATTGTGAGGGAATTCTGGAGCTACAACACAATATTCTGCCTTCCCCATAGAAAGAAAAAGGGCCTGGAGAGTCTGCCCAGAAACTCCATATGATGGTCAATCTTCTCGGTGCTAGACGGAACCCTGATTCATAGGCTGCCCTGGGCACTAGTGCTGTGTCTGACATAGCCGGAGCCAGGACCTAGTGTCAGCCACGGAGAGATCAGGGCCCATATCCAGCATGTGAGACCAGCTATGGCCCAAGTCTGTCTTCTCTTCTATTCTTGGTATTCAGGCATCTGTACCCACACCTTTGCTGAAATCCTTGCCATTGGGGGAACCTGAAGCACAATAGAGAACTCCTCCTTCCCCATGGAAGGTATTCTGACAATTGGGATAGTTGCTCAACCCTCAAAGTGGAAGGCAGCTCCATGGCCAAGGAGACCATGTGCACTCATGATGGCTTCCCCGGGCACAAGCAGGCATTGTGACCTCAGCCTGAGCATGCTTTCAACCAAACGCTCTCAATTGCATCTCTGGGACCCCGAATTGCAGGCCTAGTACACACCTAGGCCCAAATCCTAACCCTGGTGGGATTTTACAGGGGCCCAGACACAGAGCCCATCTCTGGAATCCCTATTTTGGGGGACCCTTAAGATGGAAAACAGCACTCTTCCCTTCCCCGAGATAGTCACCAAACTCATGGTAGCCACCAGGATCCTTGAGTGGAAAAATCTGCCATAGACCCATGAGAACACACCTGCATTCCGAGGCCATCCTGGACATACAATCCAGATACATATCATGTGCTATCACCTTTGAGTCATCAGATTTACAGTTCCTGACGAGCTGCCTTCCAGGTCTATGCATTGGGCCTGCAATCACCTTGCCATTAACCTAAACTGATTTTGTGTTTGCAGACTTCCTTCCTAAAACCATGGCTCACATGACCTCCAGGTTCTGGCATCTGAAGCCACACCACAAGACTGTGCCTGAGATCGTCAAGGAAACTGTGCCCATCACTTTTGCCCGATACCTTTAGATTAGGAGAAACCTGCAAGGCCCCTGAGCGCAGCCAAATAATGGAGGCCGCTCTGGGCACAAATGCACAGTCTGAGACACCCTGATCCCCTCCATACAGGCAGACACCCAAGTCAATGCTCCTGAGTCAGAAGATTGAACCTGACATGCCCCGAGGACTTCATTGGCACACTAGATTAGGTTTACAGGTATCTGTCGTCAGAGGCCTGCTCTGGAATATCAACTTATGATAAAATATATAGTCCCTGAGCCACAGAACAGAATATGTTCTCCCCAAAAAGGAAGCCATGCTCCTGGAATTGTGTCATACCCTAAGGGTATTTGGATCCTGAATGGCCCCTTAGCAACCAGCACATTCTATGATATTCCTGGTAACAAACCATCATTGTGCCCCATCTTCATGAGACTCCATGTCAACTCAAGGTCTCGATATATTGCCCCAGAGCCACCAGAATGCACCTGCCATGTTCCTCAGCTGCAATGGTCAATGGAGGGGTGATTTCCAGGCATCCCTGTGGCGTTCTCTGCTACAAAACTTTCCACATGGAGAAACCAGAGAAAACAAACCAGACTTCTCCTGTCCGGTAGAAAGAAACTTTGCTATTTGGAGCATCTCACAAGCACCAGCATGGGAAATCCTCCATGGCCTCTTGACGCCACCCTTCCATTTGTGGGTAATCACAGACACAAACTCCAGTGTGAGCAAACATCTGACATCCACCCTTACTCAGGTGCTGGATATTCGAAACAGCAGCTGCACACTGGAACTGCCTTTTGCTTTTCACTGAACTTAACCATAGCTTTGTATTACTATTCTATCCTCACCACACTGCTCCACAATATCTCTTGATAGGGAATTCTGGAGCCACAACGCAGTATTCTGCCTTCCACATAGAAAGAAGAAGGACCTGTTGAGTCTGCCCAGAAACTGCACATGAGGATCAATCTACTCAGACCACGAGGCAACCCTGATTAATAGATTTCCCTGACCACTAGTGCTGTGTCTGACAGAGTCTAAGCCCCAACCTCGTGTCAGCCACCCAGAGGTGAGGGCCCATATTTAGCATGAGAGATCGGCCATGGCCCTGGGCCATCATCTGTACCCATCCTTGGTATCCAGTCATCTGTCCCCCAAACTTTGCTGGAATTCCTGCCAATGGCGAACCTGAAACACAATAGAGAACACCTCCTTCCCCATGGCAGGAATATTGGCTGTTGGGATGGTTGTCCAACCCTCAGCGTGGGAGCCTGCTGCATGGCCAAGGAGACCATGCCCACTCCTGAGGGCCGACATGGGCACAGGCAGGCATGGTGATCCTCAGCCTGAGCATGTTTTCAAACAAACACTCTCAGTTGCTCCTCCAGTACCAGCATTGCAGGCCTGGTATGCCCCTAGGCCCAAATCCTAACCCTTGGTGGGATTTTCCAGGTGCCCAGACCCAGAGTCCGTCTCAGAATCCCTGTTTGGGGCACCCTTAAGATGGAAAGCAGCACTCTTCCCTTCCCTGAGAAAGGCACCAAACTATTGGGAGCCGCCAGGATGCTTAGAGAGAAAAAATCTCCCATGGACCCATGAAAACAAACCTGCATTCCGAGGCCATCCTGTCCATACAATCCAGAGAGAAAAGTCTTTGCTACCGCCTTCGAGTCATCCTATTTACATTTCCTGACGAGCTGCCCTCCATGTCTAAGCATTGGGCCTGTGATCATCTCGACACTAACCCTAACCCCAGTTTGTGTTTGCCGACTTCTCTCCCAAAACCATGGCTTACATGCCCACCAAGATGTGGTCCCTCAAGCCACATCACAGGAAAGTTCCTGCCATCCCCAAGAAAACAGTGCCCATCAGGTTGTCCAAACCCTCCAGATTAGGAGAAACCTGCCAGGCCCCTGAACCCACCCCAATATTGGCGGTTGCTCTGGATGCAAACGTGCAGTCTGAACCACCCTGAGCACCTCCATCGAGGCAGAAAGCCAAGTCAATGGTTCTGAGTCAGATGATTGAACCTGATATGCCCCTAGGACTTCACTGGAACCCTAGATTGGGTCTTCAGACATCTGTTCTCAGAGTCCTGTTCTGGAATACCAAGTTATGATACAACATGTGGTCCCTGATTCCCACAACAGAACATCTCCTGTCTCCAGAAGGAAAATGTGCTCTTAGATCTATGTCCAACTTTCAGGGTAGATGGATCCTGCATGACCCATTAGCCCCAGCACCTTCTATGATCTCCCTGGTAACAAACCAGCATTGTGACCCAACTTCCTGAGACTTGATGCCAACTCAAGGTGTTGGTACTTTGCCCAAGAGCCATGAAACGAATCTGCCATGTTCCTCAGGTACAAAGGTCAATGGACGTGTGCTTTCTAGGCATCCAAGAGGTATTTCTCTGCTACACAAAAATTCCACATAGGGAACCCTAGAGCAAACAAATAAGACTGCTCCTGTCATGTTGAAGGAAACCTTGGTTGTTTGGAGCATCTCACAAGCCCCAGCCTGGGAAGTCCTCCACATTCTCTTGATGCCAACCCTCCATTTGTTAGTCATCATAGACACAAATTCCAGCATGAGCAAACATCTGACATCTGCTCTTACTCAGGTGCTGGATATTCGAATCAGTCACGCACACTGGAAATACCTTTCACTTGACACTGTATTCTTGCATAGTTTGGGTTTACAATTCCATCCTCACCCTACTGGATTGCAAGTCCTCTTGAGAGGGAATTAGGGAGACAAAACGCAACATTCTGCCTTCCCCATAGAAAGAAGGGCCTGGTGAGTCTGCCCAGAAACTCCCCATGAAGATCAATCTACTTGGCCCTCGAGGGAACCCCAATTTATACTTTGCGCTGGCCACTAGCGCTGTGTCTGAGAGAGCCTGAGCCCCAACCTCGTGTCAGCCACCCAGAGTGTGGGGCCCTTATCCAGCATGTGGGACTGGCCATGGCCCAGTCATCTCTACCCATCCTTGGTATTCCGGCAACTATCCCAGACCTTTGCTGGAATCCCTACCAGTGGGGGAACCTGAAGCACAATTGAGAACTCCTCCTTCCCCATGGCAGGAAGCCTGGCTGTTGCTATGGGTGCCCAACCCTCAGAATTAGAACCAGGTGCATGGCCAATGAGACAACGCCCAATCATAAGGGCCGCCTGGGCCAAAGCAGGCATTGTGTCCCTCAACCTTAGCATGCATTCAAACAAATGCTCTCAGTTGTTTCTGCAGGGTCCCGCATCGCAGGCCTGGTATGCCCTTAGGACCAAATCCTAACACTTCGTGGGATTTTCCATGCCAACATAACCAGAGCCCGTCTCTGGAACCTCTGTTTTGAAGCACCCCTATGATGGAAAACAGCAATCTTCCCTCCCCTGAGAAAACTATTAGGAGCTGCCAGGATGCGTAGAGAAGAAAAATCTCCCAGGGCTCCATAAGACCACACCTTCATTCCGAGGCCATCCTGGACACACAATCCAGATACAAGAGACTGTGCTACCACCTTCGAATCACCTGGTTTACAGTTCCAGACGAGCTGCCCTACAGACCTACGCATTGGGCCTGTGATCACCTCGCCATTAACCCTACCCCAAGTTTGTGTTTGCAGACTTCTTTCCCAAAACCATGGCTCACATGCCCTCTATGATGGGTCTCTGTAGCCACACCACAGGAAAGATCCTTCTATCCCCAATGAAACTGTGTCAATCACAGTTGCCCAAACCCTCCAGATTAGGAGAGACCTGCAAGTCCCCTGAGCCCAGTCCAATATTGGAGGCCACTCTGGACACAAATGCACAGTGTGCAACACCCTGATCACCTCCATCCAGGAAGACACCCAAGTCAATGGTCCTGAGTCAGAAGATTGGTCCCGGAACCCCACAATAGAATATCTCCTGTCCCCAGATGGAATTCGTGCTCTTCAACTTGTGTCAAGGGTCGGGGTATATGAATTATGCACAGCCCCTTAGCCCCCAGCACATTCTAAGATCTCTCTGGTAACAAACAAACAGCATTGTGATCCATCTTCATGAGATTCCATGTCACTTCAAGTCCTTGGTAATTCGCCCCAGAGCCACCAGAATGAACCTGCCATGTTCCTCACCTGATATGGTCAGTGGAGGTGTGCTTTCCAGGCATCCATGTGGGAGTGCTCTTCTACTTATTCTTTCCACATGTGGGACCCTGGAGCAAACAAACCAGACTGCCACTGACCAGTAGAAGGGAACCCTCTGTTTGGAGCATCTCAGAAGCACCAGCAGGAGAAATCCTCCATGGGCCTTGACACAACCCCTCCATTTGTCAGTCATCATAGACAAAAACTCCAGCATGAGAAAACATCTGAAATCTGCCGTTATTTAGATTCTGCACTTTCTTTTCCACCACTGCACACTAGAACTGCGTTTCACTTGACACTGAATTTATCCATAGCTTGGGTTTAGAATTCCATCCTCAGCCTCCTGGTCTGCAAGCCCTCTAGAGAGGGAATTTGGAGCCACAAGGCAACATTCTCCATTCCCACTAGAAAGAAATAGGGCCTGGTGAATCTTCCCAGAAACTCCACATGAGGTTCAATCTACTTGGCACTCGATGGAACCTTGATTTATAGGCTGTCCTGGGCACTAGTACTAGTACTAGTACTAGTACTGTGTCTGACAGAGCCTGAGCCAAGACCTAGTTTCAGGCACCCAGAGATATGAGCCCATATCCAGCATGTGAGATTGGCCAGGGCCCAAGTCCATCATCTCTACCCATCCTTGGTATTCAGGCACCTGTCCCCAGACCTTTTATGTAATCCCTACCAATGGGGTAACCTAAAGCACAATAGAGAACTCCTTTTTCCCCATGGTAGGAATCCTGGCTGTTGATATGGGTGTCCAAACCTCAAAGTGGGAGCCAGCTGCATGGCCAAGGAGACAATGCCCACTCATGAGGGCTGCCCTGGGCACAAGTAGCCATTGTAACCCTCAGCTTGATCAAGCCTTCAAAAAAATGCTCTTAGTTGCACCTCCAGGATCCTGCATTGCAGGCCTGATATGCCCTTAAGCCCAAATCCTAACACATCGTGGGATGTTCCATGTGCACATACCCAGAGCCCGTCACTGGAATCCCTGATTTGAGGCACCCCTAAGATGGAAAACAGCACTCTTCACTTCCCTGAGAAAGCCACCAAACTAATGGGATCCCCCAGGATCCTTGAGAAGAAGAATCTCCCATGGTCCCATGAGTCCACACCTGTATTCCGAGGCCAGCGTGGATATGCTATCCAGATACAAGAGACTGTGCTACTGGCTTCGAGTCACCTGATTTACAGTTCCTGACGTGCTGCCCTCCAGATCTTTGGATTGGGACTGTGAACACCTCTCCATTAACCTTATCCCGAGTTTGTGTTTGCAGATCTCTCTCTAAAAACAATAGCTCACATGTCCTCCAGGATGGGGCCCCTAGAGTCACACCACAAGACTGTGCTTGCCATCCCCAAGGAAACTGGGCCCATCACAGTTGCCCAAACCCTCCTGATTAGGAGAAACCCGGAAGGCTCCTGAGCACATCCCAATATTGGAGGCTGCTCTGGATGCAAATGCACAGTCTGAAACACCCTGATCACCTCCATCCAGGCAGACACCCAAATCAATGGTCCTGAGTCAGATAATTGAACCTGACATGGCCCTAGGACCTCATTGGAAGAGGGATTAACTTTTCAGGCACCTGTCCTCAGAGGCCTCTTCTGGAATACCAACTTATGATACAAATTATGGCCCCTGAGCCCCAGGGTGGGAAATCCTCCATGGCCTCTTGACGCCACCTCTCCATTTGTTGGTCATCGTAGACACAAACTCCAGCCTGAGCAAACATCTGACATCCGCCCATATTCAGGCGCTGATATTGGAATCAGCTGCTGCACACTGGAACTGCCTTTCGCTTTGCAATGAATTTAAGCCTAGCTTCAGACTACAATTTCATCCTCACCCTACTGGTCTGCCATATCTCTTGATAGGGAATTCTGGAGCTACAACGCAACATTCTGCCTTCTTCATAGATAGAAGGACCTGGTGAGTCTGCCCATAAACTGCACATGAAGATCAATATACTCAGCCCAGGAGGGAACCCCTATTTATAGTTTGCCCTAGCCACTAGTGCTGTGTCTGACAGAGCCTGAGCCCCTACCTCGTGTCAGCAACCCAGAGGGTGGGGCCCACATTAACCATGTGAGACCGGCCATGGCCCAGGGCTGTCATTACTACCCATCCTTGGTATTCAGGCATCTGTCCCCTAGATCTTAGCTGGAATCACTACCAATGGGGGGACCTGAAGCACAATAGAGAATTCATCCTTCGCCATGGCAGGAATCCTGGCTTTTGGATGGGTGTCCAACCCTAGGAATGGGAACTGGCTGCATGGCTGAGTAGACATCGCCCAATCCTGATGGCCTCCGGGGCACAAGCAGGCATTGGGACCCTCAGCTTGACCATACTTTCAAACAAACGCTCTCAGTTGCACCTCCAGGATCCCGCATTGCAGGCCTGGTATGGCCCTAGGCCTAAATATTAACCCTTGGTGGGATTTTCCAAGCACTTAGACCCAGAGCTCATCTCTGGAATGCCTGTTTTGGGGCACACTTAAGCTGGAAAACATTACTCATCCCTTCCCGGAGAAATCCAACAAACTATTGAGAACCGCCAGGATCCTTGAGAGGAGAAATCTCCCATGGACCCTTGAGACAACACCTGCAATAAAGGCCATTCTGGAAATTAAATCCAGATACAATTACCTGTGCTACCACCTTTGAGTTACGTGATTTACAGTTCCAGACTTGCTGCCCTCCTGGTCTATGGATTGGGACTATGATCACCTTGCCACTAACCCTAACCTAAGTTTGTGTTTGCAGACTTCTCTCTCAAAATCATGGCGCACATGTCCTCCAGGATGGGGTCTCTGGAGTCACACCACAGGACAGTTCCTGCAATCCCCAAGGAAACTACCGATCACAGTTGTCCAAAAACCCCATATAATTAGAAACCTGCAAGGAACCTGAGCCAACCCTAGTATTGGATGCTACTCTGGACACAAATGCACAGTCTGAAACACCCTCATCACCTGCATCCAGTCAGACACCAGAGTCAATGATCCTGAGTCAGTAGATTGAATGACATTCCCCTAGGGCCTCATTCAAACCCTTTATTAGGTTTTCAGGCTTCTGTCCTCAGAGACCTGTTCTGGATTACCAATTTATGATACAACATATGGCCGCTGAGCCCCACAACAGAATATCTCCTGCCCCCAGAAGCAATCCAGGCTCTTGGTCCTGTGTCAAATCCTCAGGCTAGATGAATCCTGCATGGCCCATTAACCACCAGCACATTCTAAGATCTCCCTGGTAACAAACCAACATTTTGACCCATCTTCATGAGGTTCCGTGTCCAATCCAGTCTTTATTTCTTCGCCTCAAAGCCACCAGATGCCATGTTCCTTCGCTGTCATGGTCAATGAAGGTGTGCTTTCCAGTCACCCATGTGGGAGATCTATGTTATCCGATCTTTCGACATGGGGAACCATGGAGGAAACAAATCAGACTGCCCCTGTCTGGTAGAAGGAACCCTTGCTGTTTGGAGCATCTCAAAAACACCAGATTGGGAAATCCTCCATAACCTCTTGACGCCACCCCTCCATTTTTGTGTCATCATAGACACAAACTCCAGCATGAGCAAATATCTGACATCCACCCTCACTCAAGTGCTGAATATTGGATTCAAACATTGCACACTGGAAATTTCTTTCGCTTGATACAGAATGTAACCATAGCTTAGGTTTACAATTCCATCCTCAGCCTCCTGGTCCACAAGCCCTCTTGATAGTGAATTCTAGAGCCACAAAACAGCATTCTGCATTCCCCTTACAAACAAGAAGTGCCTGGTGAGTCTGCCCAGAAACCATACATGAGGATCAATCTGCTCGGCACTCGAGGGAACCCCAATTTATAGGCTGCCCTGGGCACTAGTGCTGTGTCTGACAGAGCCTGAGCCAAGACCTAGTGTCAGCCACCCAGTGATCGGGGCCCATATCCACGATTTGATACTGGCCATGGCCCATGTCCATCATCTTTACCCATCCTTGGTATTCAGGCCTCTGTCCCCAGACCTTTGCTGGAATCCCCGCTAATGGGGGAACCTGAAGCACTATAGAGAACTCCTCTTTCCCCATGGCAGGATTCTGGCTGTTGGGATGGTTGTCCAACCCTCAAAGTGGGAGCCAGCTGCATGGCCAATGTGACCACGCCCACTCATGAGGGCCACCTGGGCATAAGCAAGTATTGTGACCCTCAGCCTGAGAATGATTTCAAACAAGACCTCTCAGTTGCACCTCCAGGATCCTGCATGCAGGCCTGGTAAGCCACTAGGCCCAAATCCTAACACTTGGTGGGATTTTCCAGGGGACCAAACCCAGAGTCCGTCTCTGGAATCCATATTTTGGGGCACCCCTAACATGAAAAACAGCACTCTTCCCTTCCCCGAAAAAGCCACCAACTATTGGGAGCCACCAGGATCCTTAGAGAGGAAAAATCTCCCATGGACCCATGAGGCCACAACTGAATTCTGAGGCCATCCTGCACACAATACAGAGAAAAAAGCCTGTGATTCTGCCTTTGAGTCACCCGATTAACAGTTCCTGAAGAGCTGCCATCCATGTCTATGCATTGGGCCTGTGATAACCTTGCCACTAACCCTAACCCAAGTTTGTGTTTTCAGACTTCCCTCCCAAAACCATGGCTCACATGCCCTCCAGTTTGTGATAACTGGAGCCACACCACGGGATTGTACCTGTCTTCCCAAAGGAAACTGTGATTGTCACTATTAAACAAACCCTCTAGATTAGGAGAAACCTGCAAGTCCCCTAAGCCCAGCCCAATATTGGAGGCCACTCTGGACGCAAATGCACAGTCTGACACACCATATCATCTACATCCAGGCTGATATCCAAGTCAATGGTCCTCAGACAGAAGATTGAACCTGACATGCTCCTAGGATTCACTGGAACACTAGAATAGGTTTTCAGGTATCTGTACTCAGAAGGCTGTTCTGCATATCAATGTATGATACAATATGGTCACTGAGCCACACAAAAGAACATCTGTCCTTAGAAGAAAGCTGTGCTCTGGACCTGTGTCAAACACTCTGGGTAGATGAATCCTTCAAGGCCCCCTGGCAACCAGCACATTCTATGATGTCCCTGACAAAATACCAGCATTGTGACCCATCTTCATGAGACTCCATGACAACTCCAGCCCTTGGTACTTCGGCCCAGAGCCACCAGAATGAAACTGCCATGTTCCTCTGCTGCCATGGTCAATGTAGGTGTACTTTCCAGGCATCCAGCGGGAGTGCTCTGATACCAACTTTCCACATGGGGAACCCTGGAGGAAACAAACCAGACTCCCCTGTACGGTAAAAGGAATCTTTTCTGTATGGAGTATCTCAAGCCTGAGGGTGGGTAATCCTCCATGGCCTCTTGAGGCCACCCATCCATTTGTTGGTCATCATAGACACTAACTCCAGCGTGAGCAATCAACTGACATCTGCACTTACTCAAGTGCTGGATATTTGAATCAGCTGCTACACACTGGAATTGCCTTATGCTTGGCACTGAATTTAAAAGTAGCTTGGCGGGGCGCCTGGGTGGCTCAGTTGGTTAAACAGCTGCCTTCGGCTCAGGTCATGATCCCAGCGTCCTGGGATCGAGTCCCACATCAGGCCCCTTGCTCCGCAGGGAGCCTGCTTCTCCGTCTGACTCTGCCTTCCACTCTGTCTGCCTGTGCTTGCTCTCGCTCGCTCTCTGACAAATAAATAAAATCTTGAAAAAAAAAAGTAGCTTGGGTTTGCAATTCCATCCTCACCCTGGTGTTCAGTAAGCTCTCTTGATAGGGAATTCTGAAGCCACAACACAGCATTCTGCCTTCCCCATAGCAAGAAAAAACAGCCTGGAGAGACTGCCCAGAAACCCTACATGAGGATAAATCTACTCGACCCTCGAGTGAACCCCATTTATAGGTTTACCTGGCCACTAGCGCTGAGTCTGACAGAACCTCGTCTCTGACCTCGTGTCAGGACCCAGAGACTGGGCTCCAACTCCAGAATGTGAGACCAGCCATGTCCCAGGGCTGTCATCTCTACCCATTTTGATTCAGGCATCTGTCCCCAGACATTTGCTGAAATCCCTGCCAATGGGGGAACCAGAAGCACAATAGGGAAATCCTCCTTCCCCATGGCAGGAATGATGGCTCTTGGGATGGGTTTCCAGACCTCAGAGTGGTAGCCAGCTGAATGGCCAATGATAACCCGCCCACTCATGAGGGCCGCCCTGGACACAAGCAGGCATTGTGACCCCCAACATGAGCATGCTTTCAAACAAACACTCTCAGTTGCATTCCAGAATCCAAATTTGCAGGCCTGATATTCCCCTAAGCACAAATCCTAACACCTGGTGGGATTTTTCAGGGGACCAGAAACACAGCCTGTCTCTGGAATCCCTGTTTTGGGACAACCCTAAGATGTAAAATAGCACTCTCCCCTTCGCCAAGAAAGCCACCATAGTATAGGGAGCCGCTAGGATCCTTGAGAGGAAAAATCTCCCATGGATCCATGAGACCACACCTGCATTCCGAGGCCATCCTGGACACAAAAGCCAGATACACAAGCCTGTGCTACCACCTTCAAGGCAACTAATTTATAGTTCCAGACGAGCTGCCCTCCAGGTCTATGCATTGGGCCTGCGATCACCTCACACTAACCTTAACCCGAGTTTGTGCTTACAGACTTCTATCCCGAAACCATGGCTCTTATTTCCTCCAGGATGGGGTCTCTGGAGCCACACCAAAGGACTGTGCCTGCCATCCCCAAGGAAAATGTGTCCGTCACATTTGCCTAAAACTTCGAGATAAGGAGAAACCTGCAAGGCCCCTGAGCCCACCCCAATACTGGAGGCCCCTCTGGACACAAATGTGCAGTCTGAAATACGCTGATCACCTGAATCCAGGCAGATACCCAAGTCAGTGTTTCTCAGTCAGAAGATTGAACCTGACATGCTCCTATGACCTCATTGTAACCCCTGATTAGGTTTTCAGGCATTTGTAATCAGAGACCTGTTCTGGAGTACCAACTTAAGATACAACATGTGGTCCCTGATCCCCACAACAGAACATCTCCTTTCTCTAGATGGAAGCCGTGCTCTTGGAACTGTGTCAAACCCTCAGGGTAGATGAATCCTACTTGGCCCGTAGCCACCAGCAGAATCTAAGATCTCACTGGTAACAAGCCAGCATTGTGAGCCATCTTCATGAGATTCCATGTCAACTACAGGCCTTGGTACTTCACCCCAGAGCCTTCAGAAAGAACCTGCCATGTTCCTCAGCTGCAATGTTCAGTGGAAGTGTGCTTTCCAGGCATCCATGTGGGAGTGCTCTGCTACCCAAACTTTCCACATGGGGGACTCTCGAGCAAACAAATCTGACTGCCCTGTCCTGTAGAAGGAAACCTGGCTGTTTGGAGCATCTCACAAGCTCAAGTGTGGGAAATCCTCTATGACCTCTTTTCAACTCCTCTCCATTTGTCGGTCATTATAGACACAAACTCCAGCTTGAGCAAACATCTGACGTCTGCGCTTACTCAGGTGCTGGATATTCGAATCAGCCGCTGCACACTGGAAATGCCATTCGCTTGTCACTGAATTTATTCATAGCTTGGGTTTACAATTCCATCCTCACCCTACTGGTCCACAAGCCCTCATGATAGGGAATTCTGCAGCCACAACACAGCATTCTTCCTTCCCAATAGAAAGAAGAAGGGCCTGGTGAGTCTGCCCAGAAACTCCACATTATGATCAGTCTACTTGTCCCTTGAGGGAACCCTGAATTATAGACAGCCCTGGCCCCTAGTGTTGTGTCTGACAGAGCCTAAGCCCCGACCTCGTGTCAGCCACCTAGAAGGCGGGGCCCATATCCCGCATGTTAGACTGGCCACGGAACAGAGCCGTCATCTTTACCCATCCTTGGTATTCAGGCATGTGTCCCCAGACCTTTCCTGGAATCCCTACCAATGAGGGAACCTGAATCACAATAGAGAAATCCTCATTGCCCATGGCAGGATTCCTGTAAGTTCGGAAGGGTGTCCAACACTCAGAGTGTTAGCCTACTGAATGGCCATTGAGACCACCCCCATTCCTGAGGGCCACCCTATGCAAAAGCTTGCATAGTGACCCTCAGCCTGAGCATGCTTTCAAACAAACGCTCTCAGTTGTATCTCCAGGACTTGCATTGGAGGCCTGGTAAGCCCCTATGCCCAAATCATAACCCTTGGTGGGTATTTCCAGGTGCCCAGAGCCAGAGCACTTCTCTGCAATCCCTGTTATGGGACACCCTTAATATGGAAAACAGAACTCTTTCCTCTCTGAGAAAGCCACCACATTATAAGGAGCCGCCAGGATACTTGAGAGGAAATATCACCCATGGACACCTGAGACCACACCTGCATTCTTAGTCCATCGTGGATACACAATCCAGATAAAAAAGCCTGTGCTACCTCCTTTGAGGCATGCGATTTACATTTCACACGGAGCTTCCCTCCAGGAGTATGCATTGGGCCTACAATCACTTCGCCACTAAACCTAACCCGCATTTGTGTTTGCAGACTTCCCTCCGAAAACCATGGCTCTCATGCCCTCCAGCATGGGGTCTCTGGAGCCACACCACAGGACTGTGCCCACCATTGCCAAGGAAACTGTGCCCATCAAATTGCCCTATCTTTCCAGATTAGGAGAAACCTGCAAGGCCCCTGAGCCCACCCCAATACTGGTTGCCACTCTGTACACAAATGCACAGTCTGGAACACCCTGATCACCTACATCTAGGCAGACTTTGAATTCAATGATACTGAGTCAGAGGATTGAACCTGACATTCCGTTAGGATTTTATTGGAACCCTAGATTAAATTTTCAGGCATCTATCCTCAGAGGCCTGTTCTGCAATACCAAATTATGATACATTTGGTCCGTTAGCCCCACATCAGAACATCTCTGGTCCGAGAAGGAAACCGTGCCCTTTGACCAGTGTCAAACCCTCAGGGTAGATGAATCCTACATGGTCCCTTAGCCACCAGCACACTGTAAGGTCTCCATGGTAACAAACCTGCATTATGACCCATCTTCATGAGACTTCATGTCAACTCCAGGCCTTGGTAATTCGCCCAAGAGCCACCAGAACGAATTGGCCATGTTTCTCAGCTGCAATTTTAATGGAGGTGTGCTTTTCAGGCATCCACGTGGGAGTGCTCTGCTACCCAAACTTTCCACATGGGGGACCCTGGAGCAAATAAACCAGTCTCCCCCTGTGTGGTAGAAGGAAACTTTGCTGTTTGAAGCATCTCACAAGCCCCAGCATGTGAAATCCTCCATGGCCTCTTGACGCCACCCCTCCATTCATCGGTCATCATAGACATAAACTCCAGCATGAGGAAATGTCTGACTTTCACCTTTACTCAGGTGCTGGATATCTGGAATCAGACACTGCACAATGGAACTGCCTTTTGCTTGGCACTGAATTGAACCTTAGCTTGAGTTTACAATTCCATCCTCACCCTACTGGTCCCCAAGCCCGCTTGATAGGGAATTCTGGGGCCACAACGCAGCTTTTTGCCTTCCCCTTAGAAAGAAGAAGGGCATGGTGATTCTGCCCAGAAACTCTGCATGAGGATCAATCTGCTCAGCCCTTGAGGGATCCCTGATTCATACTCAGCCCTGACCACTAGTTCTGTTTCTGACAGAGCCTGAGTGCTCAATTCATGTCAGCTACTCAGAGAGTCAGGCATGTGAGACTGGCCATGTCTCAGGTCCCTCATCTCTACCCATCCTTGGTATTCAGGCATCTGTCCCCAGACATTTGCTAGAATACCTGCTAATGGGGGAACCTGAGGCACAATAGAGAATTCTTCCTTTTCCATGGCAGGAATCCTGGTAGTTGGGATGGGTGTCCTACATTAAAGTGGTAGCCAGCTGCATGGCCAAGGAGACAACTCCCACTCATAAGGGCTGCCCTAATCACATCAGGCATTGTGACACTCAGACTAGCATGCTTTCAAACAAACGCTCTCAGTTGTACCTCCAAGTCACACATTGTAGGCCTGGTACTCCCCTAGGCCCAAATCCTAATCCTGGTGGGATTTTCCAAGCACCCATACTCACAGCCCTTCTCTGGAATCCCTTTTTAGGGAACATCTAAGATTGAAAACAGCACTCTTCCATTCAAACGAGAAAGCCACCATACTATTGGGAGCTTCCAGGATCTGTAGAGAGGAAAATACTCTCATGGAAACATTAGAACACACCTGCATTCCAAGGCTATCATGGACACACAATCCAGATACAAAAGCCAGTGCTAGTGCCTTCGAGGTACGTGATTTACAGTTCCTGACGATCTGCCCTCCAGGTCTATGCATTGGGCCTACGATCACCTCGCAACTCAACCTAATCCGAGTTTGTGATTGCAGACTTCTCTCCCAAAACCATGGCTTACATGCCCTCCACGATGGAGTCTCTGGAGCCACACCACAGGACTAGCCTGCCACCCCCAAAGAAACCGTGCCCACAAATTTTCCTAAACCTTCAAGATTAGGAGAAACCTGCAAGGCCCCAGAGCCCACCCCAATATTGGAGGCCACTCTGTACACAAAGGCACAGTCAGAAACACCCTGATTGCCTACATATAGTCAGACACCGAAGTCAATGGTCCTGAGTCTGATGATTGAACCTGAAATTCCCCTTGGACTTCATTGGAACCCTAGATGAAGTTTTTAGGCATCTGTCCTCAGAGGCCTGTTCTGGAATTCCAACTTATGATACAACATTTGGTCCGTGAGCCCCACAACAGAACATCTCCGATACCCAGAAAAAAACCGTGTTCTTCGACCGGTGTCAAACCATCAGGATAGACTAATCATACATGGCCCCTTAGCCACCAGCACATAGTAAGATTTCCGTGGTAACAAAACTGCATTGTGACCCAACTTCATTAGAAACCAGGCCTTGGTACTTTGCCCTAGAGCAACCAGAAAGAACCTGCCATGTTCCTTAGGTGCAATGGTCAATGTAGGTGTGCTTTCCAGTATCCACGTGCGAGTACTATGCTACCCAAACTTTGCACATGGGGGAACCTGGTGTAAACAAACCAGACCTCCCCTGTCCAGTAGAAGGAAACCTTATGTTTGGATCAACTCACAGGCCTCAGCGTGTAAACTGCTCCATGGCCTCTTGATGCCACCACTCCATTGGTCGGTCATCATAGACACAAACTCCAGTCTAAGCAAACATCTGACATGCACCCTTATCCCGGTGCTGGATGTCTTGAATAAACCACTTCACATTGGATCTGCCTTCCACTTGGCACTGAATTGAACCATAGCTTGTGTTTACAATTCCATCCTCACCTGACTGGTCCCTAAGCCCTCTTGATAGGGAAATCTGGGGCTACAACGCAGCATTCTGCCTTCCCCATCGAATGAAGAAATGCCTGGTGAGTCTGCCCTGAAAACCCACATGAGGATCAATCAGGTCGGCCCTCGAGTCAACACCGATTTATAGGCTGCCATGGCCACTAGTGCCGTGTCTGACAGAGCCTGAGCTCGACTGAGTTTCAGCCACTAGAGAGCAGGCCCCATATCTAGCATTTGGGATTGCCATGGCCCAAGTATGTCATCTCTACCCATCCTTGATATTCAGGCACCTGTCCCCAGACCTTGGCAGGGATCCCTGCCAATTAGGGAACTTGAAGCACAATAGAGAACTCTTCTTTCCCCATGGCAATAAACCTGGCTTTTGGGATGGGTGTTCTACCCTCAAAGGGGGAGCCAGTTACAACATCAATGACACCACACACACTCCTGAGGACTACCATTTGCACAAACAGGCATTGTGACCCTCACCCTGAGCATGCTTTCAAAAAATCCCTCTCAGATTCACCACAATGATCCCTCATTTCAGGCCTGGTATGCCTGTAGGTTCAAATCATAAAACTTGGTGGGATTTTCGAGGTGCCCAGACCCAGAGACCATCTCTGGAATTTTTGTTTTGGTGCACCCTTCAGATGGAAAACAGCACTCATCCCTTCCCCAAAAATGTCACCAAATTATGAGGAGCCACCAGGATCCATAGAGAGGCAATGTCTCCCATGGACCCATGAGAACACACCTGCATTCCGAGGCCATCCTGGACACACAATCCGGAGAGAAAAGCCTGTGCTACTGCCTTCTATTCACCCTAATTACAGTTCCAGATGAGCTGCTCTCAAGGTATATGCATTGGGCCTGTGATCACCTCGCCACTCACCCTAATTCAAATTTGTGTTTGCAGACTTATCTAACAAAACCATGGCACACATGCCCTCCAGGATGGGGTCTCTGGATCCACACTGCAGGACTGTCCCTGCCATCCACAAGGAAACTGTTTCCATCACAGTTGCCCAAACTGTTTAGATTAGGAGAAACCTACAAGGCCTCTGGCCTACCCCAATTTCGGCGGCCGCTCTGAACACAAATGCACAGTCTGAAATACCCTGATCCCCTACATCCAGGAACACAGCCAAGTCAATGGTCCTGAGTCAGAATAATGAACCTAACATGCCCCTAGGACGTCATTGGAACCATTGATTCGGTTTTCAGACATGTGTCCTCAGAGGCCTGTTCTAGAATGCAAACTTATGATACAACATGTGGTGCCTGGGCCACACAACAGAACATCTCCTGTCCCCAGAAGGAAACCGTGCCCTACAATCTGTGCAAAATCCCAGAGTAGTAGATTCCTGCACAACTACTAAGCCACCAGCACATTCTAAGATCTACCTGGTAACAAACCAGCTGTGTGGCCCATCTGCAAGAGATTCCATGTCAAATCAAGGACTTGGTACTTTGCTACAGAGACACCAGAATAAAGCTGCCATGTTCTTCAGTTGCAATGGTCAATGAAGTTGAACATTCCAGGCATCCATGCGGTAGAGCTCTGCTACCCAAACTTTCCACATGGGGGACCCTGGAGCAAATAAACCACACTCCACCTGTCCAGTAGAACGAAACCTTGCTATTTGGAGCAGCTCATGAGTCTCAACGTGAAAATCCCTCCATGGCTTCTTGACGCCACCCCTCCATTTGTCAGACATCATAGACACAAACTCCAGTGTGAGCAAATATCCGACGTCCTCCCTTACTAAGGTGCTGGATATCTCGAAAAAGCTGCTGGACACAGGAACTGCCTTCCGCTTGGCAGTGAATTGAACTGTAGCTTGTGTTTACAATTCCTTCCTCACCCGACTGGTCCCCAAGCCTTCTTGATAGCGAATTATGGACACACAACACAGCATTCTGCCTTCCCGATAGAAACAAGTGCCTGGTGAGTCTGGCCAGAAACCCCACATGAAGATCAATCTGCTCGGCCCTATATCGGAGGGACCCTGATTTATAGGTTGCCCTGGCCACTAGTGCTGTGTCTGACAGAGCCTGAGCCCAGACCTAGTGTCAGTCACCAGAGTTTGAGCCCCACATCTAGCATTTGGGATTGCCATGGCTCAAGTATTTCATCTCTACCCATCCTTGGTATTCAGGCACCTGTCCCCAGACCTTTGCTGGAATCCCTGACAATGGGGCATCCTGAAGCACAATAGAGAACTCCTCCTTCTTCATATCAGGAAACTTGGCTGTTAGGATGGGTGTTCAACCCTGAAAGGGGGAGTCATTTACAAGTCCAGTGAGACCACACAAACTCCTCAGGGATGCCCTGGAGGCAAACAGGCCTTGTGACCCTCAGCCTGAGCATGCTTTCAAACAATCCTTCTCTGTTGCACCACCATGAACCCGCATTGCAGGCCTAATATGCCCCTAAGCCCAAATCCTAACACATGTTGTGATGTCCCAGATGCCATGAACCAGAGCCCGTCTCTGGAATCCCTGTTTTGGGGCACCCATAAGGTGGAAAACATCACTCTCCCCTTCCCCGAAAAAGCCACCAAACTATGGAGAGCCACCAGGATCCATAGAGAGGAAAAGACTCCCATGGACCCATGAGACCACACCTGCATTCCAAGGCCATCCTGGACACACAATCCAAAGAGAAAAGCCTGTGCTACTGCCTTCCAGTCTCCCTAATTATAGTTCATGAAGAGCTTCCCTCCAGGTCTACGCATTGGGCCTGTGATCACCTCGCCACTCACCCTAATTTGTATTTGTGTTTGCAGACTTCTCTCCCAAAACCATGGCTCACATGCCCACCAGAATGTTATCTCTGAAGCCACACCACAGAACTCTGGCTGCCAACCCCAAGGACACTGTGCATATCAGATTTGCCCAAACCTTCCAGATTAGGAGAAACCTGTGTGGCCCCTGAGCCCACACCAATATTGCCGGCCACTCGGGATGGAAATGCGCAGTCTGAAACACCCTTATCACCTACATCCAGGGAAATAGCCAAGTCAATGATCGTGAGATAGACGATTGAACCTAAAATGCCAGTAGGCTCTCAATGGAACCCCATTAGGTTTTCAGGCATCTGTCCTCAGGGGCCTGTTCTGAAATACCAATCTATGACACATCATGTGGTCTCTGAGCCACACGACAGAACATCCCCTGTCCCCAGAAGAATACCATGCTCTTCGACCTGTGCCAAACCCTCAGGGTAGGAGAATCCTGCATGGCACCTTAGCAACCAGCACATTCTAAGTTCTCCCTGGTAACAAACAAGCATTGTGACCCATCTGCAAGAGATCCCATGTCAACTCAAGGCCTTGGCACTTTGTCCCAGAGCCACCAGAACGAATCTGCCATGTTCCTCAGCTGCAATTGTCAATGGAGGTGTGCTTTCCTGGCATCCATGCCGGAGAGCTCTTCTTCACAAACTTTCCACATGGGGAAACCTAGAGTAAACAAACCAGACTTCACCTACACTGTACAAAGAAATGTTACTTTTTGCAGCAGTTCACAGGCCTCAGCATGTGAACTCCTCCATGGCCTCTTTATACCACCCCTCCACTTGTCGGTCATCATAGACAAAAACTCTAGTGTGAGCAAGCATCTGACATCCACCCTTATTCCAGTGCTGGATGTCTCGAGTAAACTGCTACAAATTGGAACTGCCTTCTGCTTGGCACTGAATTGAACCATAGCTTTTGTTTACAATTCCACCCAAAACTGACTGGTTCCCAAGCTCTCGTGATTGGGAAACCTGGAGCCACAACACAGCATTCTGCCTTCCCTATTGAATGAACAAATGCCTGGGAATCTTCCCAAGAAACTCCACATGAGGATCAATCTGCTCCGCCCTCGAATCTACTCTGATATAAAGGCTGCCATGGCCACTAGCGCTGTGTCTGACAGAGCCTGAGCCCCGACCGAGTTTTAGGCCTCATATCTAGCATTTGGGATTGCTATGGCCCAAGTACGTCATCTCCACCCATCCTTGGTATTCAGGCACCTATCTCGAGACCTTGCTGGAAACCCTGCCAATGGGGCAACCTGAAGCACAGAGGAACCTGCCGGAAGAGAACTCATCCTTCCTCATGGCAGGACATTTGGCTGTTGGGTTGGGTGTCCAACTCTCTAAGAGGGAGCCAGATATATGACCAATGAGACCACTCCCACTCCTGAGGGCCGCCATGGGAGTAAACAGGCATAGTGAGACTCAGCCTGAGCAAGCTTTCAAACAATCCCTCTCAGTTGCACCATCATGATCCTGCATTGCAGGCCTCATACACCCCTAGGTGCAAATCCTAACCCTTGGTGGGAAGTCCCAGATGCCCAGAAAAAGAGCCTGTATCTGGAATCCCTGATTTGGGGCACCCATAAGATGGAAAACAACACTCTTCCCTTCCCCAAAAAAGCCACCAAACTATGAGCTGCACAGATCCATAGAGAGGAAAAGTTTCCCATGGACCCATGAGACTATACCTGCATTCCAAGGCCATCCTGGACACACAATATAGAGAGAAAAGCCTGTGCTACTGCCTTCCAGTCACCCTAATTACTCCTGACAAGCTGCACTCCAGGTCTACTCATTGGGCCTGTGATCACCTTTCCACTAACCATAACCCACATTTGTGTTTGCAGACTTCTCTCCCAAAACCATGGCTCATATGCCCTCTAGGACAGGGTCTCTGGATCCACAACACATGACTGGGCCTGCCATCCCCAAGGAAACTTTGCCCGTCAAACCTGCCCAAACCTTCCAGTTTAGGAGAAACACGCAAGAGCCCTGAGCCCGACCCAATATTGTCGGCAGCACTGGACACAAATGCCAGTCTGAAACGCCCTGATCACCTACATCCAAGCAGACAGCCATTTCAATGTTCCTGGGTCAGAAGATTGTACCTGACATGCTCCTAGGACGTCATTGGAACACTAGATTAGGTTTTCAGGCATCTGTCCTCAGGGTCCTGTTCTGAAATACCAACTTAGGATACAACATGTGGTCCCTGAGCCACACAATAGAATATCTCCTGTCCCCAGTAGGAAACCATGCCCTTCGACCTGTGCCAAACCCTCAAGATTGGAGAATCCTGCACAGCACCTTAGACACCAGCACAAACTCTAGTTTGTGCGTTGACCCATACCACAAGCTTTCCATCTGATGGACAGTCGAGTCCTGTTGAATGGCTCCAGGATGTCCCATACGGAAAGACTGGAGAGCAGGATTCGAAGGATGGATGCCTGTACAGCATACCTCACATTCCCATTGGCTCTTTGTGACAAGACATGTTTGAACTACTGGCTCTGGGGCGAGCTAACTAGGGTGCTGAATTGAAATGGACTCTCCTGCGGATGGGTCATAATGTGGGTTTGTGTGCATGGAGACCTTGGAATATGTTGGCAGCTCAGGGGCCATGAAGTATTCGCCTAACCGAAGGGTGTAATATTGCTCCAATTAAAAAGAGATCCCTATGTGGAGATGAGACAGGTTCTCTTTGGTGCCTCAGAAAAGCCCCAGATACTGGTCTTCAAACCAGTTCTCTGAGTAGAGACACCTGGAAACCAAAGCTAGGGTTCAGATTAGAGCCTAGATGCCTGTCCGTTTCAATCTTCTGTCTCTGGGGACACTGTCTGAGTATCTAAGTGAAGATAGTTGCTCAGCTGGTGTCAGAGTGCCCCTCTTAGTCCATGGCCGAGGCATGGCCTTGGAGACCTTATTGGATTCTCCTAATCTCTAGGGTTGTGGCCAATGGATTGGGTACAGTTTTCTTGGAGAGGACTGGCACAGTCCTTCAGTGTGTCTCCATAGGCCCTAGCCTGAAGGGTGTGTGGGTCCGGGCTGTGGGTACAGAAGTCTGAAAACACAAACTCGGCTTGGGTGTGGAGCCGAGAGCATGGCAGGATGGACCCACAGACCGTGAGAGGAGATCCTCAGCTTATGAAAGAAGGGCAAATGGGAGGCAGTCACGCAAGCTTTTGTCTTTGGATGTTTTGTCTCCCATAGCCGTGGAATGTAGGGGTGACCTCAGGGGCTATGGAAGAGTCTCCCTCTCTGAGGAGTTGGTCCAGCTCTTAAGATTTGGGGGACATTTTGTGGGAAGGGTGGAGTCCTGCTGTCTGGCTCAGGTGTTCTTCCAGGAGAGGGACTCCAGATCACAGTCCTGGGTTCGAGCAAATGGAATACTCGAGCTCTTGTGAAGATTGGGATCATAGGGGCTTGGCAAGCCCCATATGCGGGCTCTTGGTCCAGGCCCTGAGAGACCTTACTTCGACATGGGGCCCATGCTGATGGTCCCAATGCGAGTTTGTACCCAAGGAGGCACTCAAGTTTAGGCTTGGCCTCAGGGGCCATGAAGGTTTCTCCTACACTGAAGGTATGACTCCATGCCAACAGCAAGCTTTCCAGCCATGGGGAAGGAGAAGATCTGATTTGTGCTTCAGTTACCCACGTTTGCCAGGATTTGATATAATATCTAGGGTCAGATGTCTGAAAACCCAGGTTGGGAAGAGATGACGGCATAAGGCCATGGCCTGTCTGATGTGCTTAGTGTGCAGCCAGCTGTTTCCTTGTCTGTCGGGACGTCAGGCTGTGTCAGACAGAGCATTACTGACCAGGGTAGCCTTTCCAGTTAGGGTGCGGTCGACGCCAGAGCAGGTTGGTTCTCGTTTGTGGTTTCTGGAGAGCCCCATAGGGCAACGTTTTTCTTCTGGTGGGCAGGCAGAAAACTGTGTTGTGGTTCTGGAATTCCCAGTCTGGAGGGCTTGTTTGCCAGGAGTGTGAAGAGGGAAGTCTGAAAACACAAGCTAGCGTTAGGTTTGGGGCCGAGGGCATGGCAGGCCCACTCTGCAGAGACTGAATCGAGATCTCCTGCATCTGAGGTCAGGGCGAGTATCAGACGTTGCCTCAGGTTGGAGTTTGTGTCCATTATGGCCCCTTCCTGAAGGGGGTGGGGGCGTCATGAGGCCAGGGAGGTTTCCCAACGCTGGGAGTTATGAGCTGCCCCAAACATCAAGGTTTCCTCTGTAGGACAGTCGAGTACTATGAGATGGTTCTAGGATGACCCCTACAGAAAGACTCGAGAGAAGGGGTCTAAGCATGAATGTCTGCAAATGCCACCTCACATTCCCACTGGCTGCTTGGGGCAAGGCAGGCTCAATCTGCAGGCTCTTGGGCGGGTTTCTCAGAGGGCTGAGTAGAAATGGACTCTCCTGAGGATGAGTCATACTGTGGGTTGGTGGCCATGGAGACCTTGGAATGTGGCGGGGGCTCAGGGACTCTGCAGGTTTCTCCAAACTGAAGGGTTTGACACAGCTCCAACAATGAAGCTTCCCATGTGGAGACGATAGTTGTTCTGTTTGGTGTCTCAGGAAAGCCCCAGATGCTGGTCTTCAAACCCAGGCCTCTGAGGAGTGACACCTGGAAACCAAAGCAAGAGTTCAGATTAGGGCCCAGGGGCCTGTCTGGTTCAATCTACTGTCTCTGCCGACATCTGTCTGTGTTTCTGCATGGAGGTAGTTGCTCAGCTTGTGTCAGGATGCCTTTGTCCAGAGAGGCTTATAGTAGTGGGATGTCCTCGGGGGCCTTGAGGTTTCTCCTATTCTGTGGGGTTATGGGCAATGGAATGGGCATAGTCTCCTTGGAGAGAGCAGGACAGTCCTGTGGTGTGGCTCCAGAGGCCCCAGCCTGGCGGCTGTGTGGGCCAGGGCTGTGGGGACAGACATCCAAAAACACAAACTCGGCTGAGGTTTGGGGCTGAGGTTATGGCAGGAGTGATCTACAGTCCGTGAGGGGAGCTCATTGTGATTAGAAAGTAAGGCGAGTGAGAGGCGGTCGTTCAGGCTTATGTCTCTGGATGTTGTATTCATGATGGTCATTTAATGTAAGCATGGTCTCATGGGCCATGGAAGTCTCCCTCTCTGGTGATTTGTCCGGCTCCCAAGAGATTGGGGTCATTTTGTGGGAAGGGAGGAGTCCTGTTTTCTGCCTCATGTGTCCCCACAATAGAGGGATTCTAGAGCAGAGCACTGAGTACATACAACTGGAATACCCACCCTCTGGTTAGGCCTGGGGTCCTATGGGCATGGCAAGCCCATATGCAGATTCTTGGTCCAGCCACTGAGAGACGTTACTTGAATAGTGGACTCATGCTGAGGGTCACAATGTGTGTTTGTGCCCAAGGTGGTCCTCAATATTGGGCGGGACCTCATTGAGCTTGCAGGTTTCTCCTACAGTGAAACTTGGACATGCCAACCTCAGGGTTTCTTGCCATGGGGAAGGAGGAGTTTTGATTTCTGCATCACGTACACCTCTGGGCACTAATTGGAGATAAGCTCTAGGTTCTGAAGCCTGAAAACCGAGGTTTGGAAGAGATGACGACCTAAGGCCATGGCGGGTCCGATGTGTTCAGTTTGGGGCCAGCTTTCTAGGTGTCGTTCAGGAGGTCTGCACTCAGGCTGTGCCAGACAGGGCATTCGTGCCCAGATACGCTGTATAATTGGGGTACAGTTGAGTGGCATGCAGAAGATAATTATTTGGGGTTTCTCCGTAGCCCCATAAGGCAAAGTCTTTCTTCTGGAGGGCAGGCAGAGTGCTGCATTCTGGCTCCGGAACTGCCAAACTGGAGGCCTTGCGGCCAGGAATGCAAGGATGTAAGTCTGAGAACTGAAGCTTTGCTTTGGTTTCAGGGCGAGGAAATGGCAGGCACACTCTGCAGAGCTGAATTTAGATTTCATGCATCTGAGGTCAGGGCGAGGTTCATATATTGGATCAGGTTGGAGTTTCTGTCCATGATGGCCCCTTCATGAAGGGGGGTCATCACACCGCCATTGGTGTTTTCCCATGATGGCCGTAGTGAGATGCTCCAAACCACAAGGATTTTCTGCGGGTCAGTTGAAACCTGTTGGATGGCTCCAGGACATCCCATATGGAACAATTGCAGAGCAGGGTTCTAAGGATGGATGCCTGGGCATCCGGCCTTGCATTCCAATTGTCTCCTAGCGAAACGGCACGTTTGATTGCTGCCTATGATGTAGCAGCCGAGGGGGCTGAGTTGAAATGCATTCTCCTGAGGATCGGTCATAATGTGGGATTGTGTCCATGGAGACCTTGGAATGGGGCAGTGGCACCAGGGCTCTGAAGGATGCTCCTAACCAGAGGTTTTGACACAGCTCCAAGAAGCATTTTTCCCATGGGGAAACAAGATTTGTTCTCATTGGTGCTTCAGTAACCCCCAATATGCTGGTATTGGAAACCAGAACTCTGAGGAGAGATGCCTGGAAACCAAGGCAATGGATCTGATTAGGGCCTGGGGCCTGTCTGGTTTAATCTTCTTCTCTCGGTTCATCTGTCTATGGGATTGAGTGGAGGTAGTTCCTCAGCTGGTGTCAGATTGCCCCTATTTGTCCTGGGCAGTCTACACTATTGGGATGGCCACTTTGACTTTGGAGGTTTCTCCTAATTTGCAAGTTTGTGGCCAATGAAATGGGCAGAATTCCTTTGGGGAGGGAAGGCACAATCCTGAGGTGTGGCTCTAGGGGCTCAAGCATGGAGGGTGTGTGGGTCAGAGCTGTGGGGACAGAAGTCTGAAAACAGAAACTCGTCTTAGGTTTGGGGACATAGGTATGGGAGGCCCGATCTACAGACCTTGAGCAGAACTCTTCAGGATATGAACAAAGAGTGAGTGTGAGGCACTTGCTCAGGCTTTTGACTCTGGATTTTGTGTCACTGATGGCCGTGGAATGTAGGGGCGTCCTCATGGACCATGGGTGAGACTTCCTCTATGGGGATTTGGATGATCCCAATATTTTGGGGTCATTCCGTGGGATGGGAGGAGTCCATTCTGTTTTTTTTTTTTTTTTTTTTTTTTTTTTTTTTTTTTTTTACCTCAGGTGTGCCACTAAAGAGGGATTCCAGAGCAGAACCCTGGGAAGGGGCGACTGGACAACCCGAACTCTGTATAAGATTGGGGGCCTAAGGGCATGGCAATCCCCATATGGGGTACCTTGGTCCAGCCACTGAGAGGTCTTACTTGAGCACAGTGCTCACACTGAGGGTCACAATGCATGTTTGTGCCCAATGTAGGCATCAAGCATGGGCGGGGACTCATGGGCCATGCTTGATTCTCCTACACTGAACTTTGGACAACATACGAACCACAAGGTTTCTTTCCATGGGGAAGGAGGAATTCTGATTTCTGCATCATGTTCACCCCTGGGCAGTGACTGGAGATAAGATCTAAGTTCTGAATCCAGAAAATCGAGGTTGGGATGAGATGATAACCTAAGGTCATGGAGGGTCCGATGTGCTCAGTGTGCGGTCAGCTTTCTGGGTGTTGTTCAGGAGGTATGGATTCAGGCTGTGTCAGACAGTGCATTAGTGCCCAGGTTAGAATGTATAATTTGGGTACAGTTGAGTTCCATGTAGGTTCATCCTCATTTACTGTGTCAGGGAAGCTCACTGGGGCAACATTTTTCTTCTGGTGGGCAGGCAGAGTGCAGCATTGTGGGTCCAGAATTGCCAAACTTGAGGGCGTCGGGACCAGGAGTGTGAGGACGTAAGTCTGAGATCATAAGCTAGACTTAAGTTTCAGGGCGAGGGCACGGCAGGCACCCTCTGCAGATCCGAATCAAAATCTCATTCATCTGAAGTCAGGACGAGGATCAGACTTAGGCGCAGGTTGGAGTTTCTGTCCATGATGGCCCCTTCATCAAAGGGGTGGAATCTCGAGGCCATGGAGGTTTTCCCACGTTGGGAGTTGTGGGATGCTCCAAACTGCAAGGATTCCTTCTGCGGGAAAATTGAGAACTGTTGGATGGCTCCAGGACATCCCATATGGAATGACTCCAGAGCCGGGTTCTAAGGATGGATGCCTGAGCAGACTGCCTCTTACACCAATTGTCTCCCTGCCACAAGACAGGTACGATCTGATGGCTATGCAGGAGCAATCGTGGGAGCTGAGTTGAAATGGACTCTCCTGAAGATGGGTCTTAATGTGTGTTTGTGTCCATGAGGACGTTGGAATGGGGTGGTGGCCCCAGGGCTCTAAAGGATTCTATTTTAATTTATTTTTTATTTTCAGCATAACAGTATTCATTATTTTTCACCACACCCAGTGCTCCATGCAATTCGTGCCCTTTATAATACCCACCACCTAGTACCCCAAACTCCCACCCCCCACCCCTTCAAAATCCTCAGATTGTTTTTCAGAGTCCATAGTCTCTCATGGTTCACCTCCCCTTCCAATTTCCCCCAACTCCCTTCTCCTCTCTAACTCCCCATGTCCTCCATGCTATTTGTTATGCTCCACAAATAAGTGAAACCATATGATAATTGACTCTCTCTGCTTGACTTATTTCACTCAGCATAATAATCTCTTTCAGTCCCGTCCATGCTGCTACAAAAGTTGGGTATTTGTCCTTTCTTTTTTTTTTTTTTTTTTTTTATAAACATATATTTTTATCCCCAGGGGTAAAGGTCTGTGAATCACCAGGTTTACACACTTCACAGCACTCACCAAAACACATACCCTCCCCAATGTCCATAATCCCACCCCCTTCTCCCAAACCCCCTCCCCCCAGCAGCCCTCAGTTTGTTTTGTGAGATTAAGAGTCACTTATGGTTTGTCTCCCTCCCAATCCCATCTTGTTTCATTGATTCTTCTCCAACCCACTTAAGCCTCCATGTTGCATCACCACTTCCTCATATCAGGGAGATCATATGATAGTTGTCTTTCTCTGCTTGACTTATTTCGCTAAGCATGATACGCTCTAGTTCCATCCATGTTGTCGCAAATGGCAAGATTTCATTTCTTTTGATGGCTGCATAGTATTCCATTGTGTATATATACCACATCTTCTTGATCCATTCATCTGTGGATGGACATCTAGGTTCTTTCCATAGTTTGGCTATTGTGGACATTGCTGCTACAAACATTCGGGTGCATGTGCCCCTTTGGATCACTACATTTGTATCTTTAGGGTAAATACCCAATAGTGCAATTGCTGGGTCATAGGGCAGTTCTATTTTCAACATTCTGAGGAACCTCCATGCTGTTTTCCAGAGTGGCTGCACCAGCTTGCATTCCCACCAACAGTGTAGGAGGGTTCCCCTTTCTCCACATCCTCGCCAGCATCTGTCATTTCCTGACTTGTTGATTTTAGCCATTCTGACTGGTGTGAGGTGATATCTCATTGTGGTTTTGATTTGTATTTCCCTGATGCCGAGTGATATGGAGCACTTTTTCATGTGTCTGTTGGCCATCTGGATGTCCTCTTTGCAGAAATGTCTGTTCATGTCCTCTGCCCATTTCTTGATTGGATTATTTGTTCTTTGGGTGTTGAGTTTGCTAAGTTCTTTATAGATTCTGGACACTAGTCCTTTATCTGATATGTCGTTTGCAAATATCTTCTCCCATTCTGTCAGTTGTCTTTTGATTTTGTTAACTGTTTCCTTTGCTGTGCAAAAGCTTTTGATCTTGATGAAATCCCAATAGTTCATTTTTTCCCTTGCTTCCCTTGCCTTTTGCGTTGTTCCTAGGAAGATGTTGCTGCGGCAGAGGTCGAAGAGGTTGCTGCCTGTGTTCTCCTCAAGGATTTTGATGGATTCCTTTCGCACATTGAGGTCCTTCATCCATTTTGAGTCTATTTTTGTGTGTGGTGTAAGGAAATGGTCCAATTTCATTTTTCTGCATGTGGCTGTCCAATTTTCCCAGCACCATTTATTGAAGAGGCTGTCTTTTTTCCATTGGACATTCTTTCCTGCTTTGTCGAAGATGAGTTGACCATAGATTTGAGGGTCTATTTCTGGGCTCTCTATTCTATTCCATTGATCTATGTGTCTGTTTTTGTGCCAGTACCATGCTGTCTTGATGATGACAGCTTTGTAATAGAGCTTGAAGTCCGGAATTGTGATGCCACCAACGTTGGCTTTTTTTTTCAATATCCCTTTGGCTATTCGAGGTCTTTTCTGGTTCCATATAAATTTTAGCATTATTTGTTCCATTTCTTTGAAAAAGATGGATGGTACTTTGATAGGAATTGCATTAAATGTGTAGATTGCTTTAGGTAGCATAGACATTTTCACAATATTTATTCTTCCAATCCAGGAGCATGGAATATTTTTCCATTTCTTTGTGTCTTCCTCAATTTCTTTCATGAGTACTTTATAGTTTTCTGAGTATAGATTCTGTGTCTCTTTGGTTAGGTTTATTCCTAGGTATCTTATGGTTTTGGATGCAATTGTAAATGGGATTGACTCCTTAATATCTCTTTCTTCTGTCTTGCTGTTGGTGTAGAGAAATGCAACTGATTTCTGTGCATTGATTTTATATCCTGACACTTTACTGAATTCCTGTATAAGTTCTAGCAGTTTTGGAGTGGAGTCTTTTGGGTTTTCCACATATAGTATCATATCATCTGCGAAGAGTGATAATTTGACTTCTTCTTTGCCAATTTGGATGCCTTTAATTTCCTTTTGTTGTCTGATTGCTGAGGCTAGGACCTCTAGTACTATGTTGAATAGCAGTGGTGATAATGGACATCCCTGCCGTGTTCCTGACCTTAGTGGAAAAGCTTTCAGTTTTTCTCCATTGAGAATGATATTTGCGGTGGGTTTTTCATAGATGGCTTTGATGATATTGAGGTATGTGCCCTCTATCCCTACACTTTGAAGAGTTTTGATCAGGAAGGGATGCTGTACTTTGTCAAATGCTTTTTCAGCATCTATTGAAAGTATCATATGGTTCTTGTTCTTTCTTTTATTGATGTGTTGTATCACATTGACTGATTTGCGGATGTTGAACCAACCTTGCAGCCCTGGAATAAATCCCACTTGGTCGTGGTGAATAATCTTTTTAATGTACTGTTGAATCCTATTGGCTAGTATTTTGTTGAGTATTTTCGCATCTGTGTTCATCAAGGATATCGGTCTATTGCTCTCTTTTTTGGTGGGATCCTTGTCTGGTTTTGGGATCAAGGTGATGCTGGCCTCATAAAATGAGTTTGGTAGTTTTCCTTCCATTTCTATTTTTTGGAACAGTTTCAGGAGAATAGGAATTAGTTCTTCTTTAAATGTTTGGTAGAATTCCCCCGGGAAGCCCTCTGGCCCTGGGCTTTTGTTTGTTTGGAGATTTTTAATGACTGTTTCAATCTCCTTACTGGTTATGGGTCTGTTCAGGCTTTCTATTTCTTCCTGGTTCAGTTGTGGTAGTTTATATGTTTCTAGGAATGCATCCATTTCTTCCAGATTGTCAAATTTATTGGCGTAGAGTTGCTCATAGTATGTTCTTATAATAGTTTGTATTTCTTTGGTGTTAGTTGTGATCTCTCCTCTTTCATTCATGATTTTATTTATTTGGGTCCTTTCTCTTTTCTTTTTGATAAGTCGGGCCAGGGGTTTATCAATTTTATTAATTCTTTCAAAGAACCAGCTCCTACTTTCGTTGATTTTTTCTATTGTTATTTTGGTTTCTATTTCATTGATTTCTGCTCTGATCTTTATGATTTCTCTTCTCCTGCTGGGCTTAGGGTTTCTTTCTTGTTCTTTCTCCAGCTCCTTTAGGTGTAGGGTTAGGTTGTGTACCTGAGACCTTTCTTGTTTCTTGAGAAAGGCTTGTACCGCTATATATTTTCCTCTCAGGACTGCCTTTATTGTGTCCCACAGATTTTGAACCGTTGTATTTTCATTATCATTTGTTTCCATGATTTTTTTCAATTCTTCTTTAATTTCCCGGTTGACCCATTCATTCTTTAGAAGGATACTGTTTAGTCTCCATGTATTTGGGTTCTTTCCAAACTTCCTTTTGTGGTTGAGTTCTAGCTTTAGAGCATTGTGGTCTGAAAATATGCAGGGAATGATCCCAATCTTTTGATACCGGTTGAGTCCTGATTTAGGACCGAGGATGTGATCTATTCTGGAGAATGTTCCATGTGCACTAGAGAAGAATGTGTATTCTGTTGCTTTGGGATGAAATGTTCTGAATATATCTGTGATGTCCATCTGGTCCAGTGTGTCGTTTAAGGCCTTTATTTCCTTGCTGATCTTTTGCTTGGATGACCTGTCCATTTCAGTGAGGGGAGTGTTAAAGTCCCCTACTATTATTGTATTGTTGTTGATGTGTTTCTTTGATTTTGTTATTAATTGGTTTATATAGTTGGCTGCTCCCACATTGGGGGCATAGATATTTAAAATTGTTAAATCTTCTTGTTGGACATACCCTTTGAGTATGATATAGTGTCCTTCCTCATCTCTTATTATAGTCTTTGTCTTAAAATCTAATTGATCTGATATAAGGATTGCCACTCCTGCTTTCTTCTGATGTCCATTAGCATGGTAAATTCTTTTCCACCCCCTCACTTTAAATCTGGAGGTGTCTTCGGGCTTAAAATGAGTTTCTTGGAGGCAACATATAGATGGGTTTTGTTTTTTTATCCATTCTGATACCCTGTGTCTTTTGACAGGGGCATTTAGCCCATTCACATTCAGGGTAACTATTGAGAGATATGAATTTAGGGCCATTGTATTGCCTGTAAGGTGACTGTTATTGTATATGGTCTCTGTTCCTTTCTGATCTACCACTTGTAGGCTCTCTCTTTGCTTAGAGGACCCCTTTCAATATTTCCTGTAGAGCTGGTTTGGTATTTGCAAATTCTTTCAGTTGTTGTTTGTCCTGGAAGCTTTTAATCTCTCCTTCTATTTTCAATGATAGCCTAGCTGGATATAGTATTCTGGGCTGCATGTTTTTCTCGTTTAGTGCTCTAAAAATATCATGCCAGCTCTTTCTGGCCTGCCAGGTCTCTGTGGATAAGTCAGCTGCCAATCTAATATTTTTACCATTGTATGTTACAGACTTCTTTTCCCGGGCTGCTTTCAGGATTTTCTCTTTGTCACTGAGACTTGTAAATTTTACTATTAGGTGACGGGGTGTGGGCCTATTCTTATTGATTTTGAGGGGCGTTCTCTGAACCTCCTGAATTTTGATGCTCGTTCCCTTTGCCATATTGGGGAAATTCTCCCCAATAATTCTCTCCAGTATACCTTCTGCTCCCCTCTCTCTTTCTTCTTCTTCTGGAATCCCAATTATTCTAATGTTGTTTCGTCTTATGGTGTCACTTAATTCTCGAATTCTCCCCTCGTGGTCCAGTAGCTGTTTGTCCCTCTTTTGCTCAGCTTCTTTATTCTCTGTCATTTGGTCTTCTATATCACTAATTCTTTCTTCTGCCTCATTTATCCTAGCAGTTAGAGCCTCCATTTTTGATTGCACCTCATTAATAGCTTTTTTGATTTCAACTTGGTTAGATTTTAGTTCTTTTATTTCTCCAGAAAGGGCTTTTATATCTCTCGAGAGGGTTTCTCTAATATCTTCCATGCCTTTTTCGAGCCCGGCTAGAACCTTGAGAATTGTCATTCTGAACTCTAGATCTGACATATTACCGATGTCTGTATTGATTAGGTCCCTAGCCTTTGGTACTGCCTCTTGTTCTTTTTTTTGCGTTGAATTTTTACGTCTTGTCATTTTGGCCAGATAAGAGTAAATGAAGGGGCAAGTAAAATACTAAAAGGGTGGCAACAACCCCAGGAAAATATGCTTTAACTAAATTAGAAGAGATCCAAAATCGTGAGTGGGGAGAAAGGGGATAAAAAGAGGTTCAAAAAGGAAGAAAGAAAAAAAAAGAAAAGAAAAAAAATTTTTTTTAAAAAAGAAAACACCTGAGAAAAATGTAAAAAAGAAAAAATATATATATTAGATAAACTAGTAAAAAATCGTTAAAAAAGAAAAAGGTAACAGTTAAAAAAAAAAAAAAATTTACCCGAAGGCGAGAAGAAAAAGAAAGAAAGAAAAAAAAAATGAAAAAGAAAAAATTAAATTAACTGCAAGACTAAAAAAAAATCACAGGAAAAAAGCCATGAGTTCCGTGCTTTGCTTTCTCCTCCTCTGGAATTCTGCTGCTCTCCTTGGTATTGAAACCGCACTCCTTGGTAGGTGAACCTGGTCTCGGCTGGACTTCTTGTTGATCTTCTGGGGGAGGGGCCTGTTGTAGTGATTCTCAAGTGTCTTTGCCCCAGGCGGAATTACACCGCCCTTACCCAGGGCCGGGGTGAGTAATCCGCTCAGGTTTGCTTTCAGGAGCTTTTGTTCCCTGAGCGCTTTCCGTAGAGTTCCGGAGGACGGGAACACAAATGGCGGCCTCCTGGTCTCCGGACCGGAGGAGCCGAGAGCCCAGGGCCCCACTCCTCAGTGCGCCCTCAGAGAACAGCGCCCAGTTATTCCCGTCTGCCTGACCTCCGGCCGCGCTCCGAGCTCACCGAGCCTGCGACCGGTTCAAGGTAACACCGAGCTGTGAGCTTACTGTCGGCTCTGTCTCTGTAGCCGGCTTTCCCGTTCCAATACCCGCAAGCTCTGCGACACTCAGACACCCCCGATCCTTCTGTGACCCTGCGGGACCTGAGGCCACGCTGACCCCGCGTGGGCTTTGCCCCGGTTTAGCCTCTGGACTGATGTCCCTCAGCGGAACAGACTTTTAAAAGTCCTGATTTTGTGCGCGGTTGCTCCGCTGCTTGCCGGGAGCCGGCCCCTCCCCCCGGGGTCTATCTTCCCGTCGCTTTGGATTCACTTCTCCGCCGGTCCTACCTTTCAGAAAGTGGTTGTTTTTCTGTTTCCAGAATTGCTGTTCTTCTTCTCTTCGGTCTGCCGATGGATTTTCAGGTGTTTGCAATCTTTAGATAAGCTATCTAGCTGATCTCCGGCTAGCTGAAGCAGTCTCAGCTTGCTACTTCTCCGCCATCTTGACTCGGCTCTAAAGGATTCTAACCGGAGATTTTGAAACAACTCGAAAGAGCAAGTTTTCCATGTGGAGACAAGATTTGTTCTAATTGGTGCCTCAGGAAACCCACATATGCTGGTATTAGAACCAGGCCTCTGAGGAGAGATACATAGAAACCACAGCAATGCATCCAATTAGGTCCTAGGAGCCTCTCTGGTTCAATCTTCTTCTCTGTCGACATCTGTCTATTTTATGAAATGGAGGTAGTTGCTCAGCTGGTGTCAGACCGCTCCTGTTTTTCCGGGTGGCCTACACTATAGGGATGGCCTCGGGGACTTTGGAGGTTTCTCCTAAATTGTATGATTATGGACAATGGCATGGGCAGAATTCCTGTGGAGTGGGCAGGCACAGACCTGATGTGTGGCTCCAAGGGCCCAGCCTTGAGGGTGTGTGGGCAAGGACTGTGGGGACAGATGTCTGAAAACACAAACTCAGCTTAGGTTTTGGGACGTAGGTATGGCAGGTCCGATTTACAGACTATGAGGAGAACTTTTTGGGATATGAATAAAGGGTGAAAGTGTGACACTTGTCAGGCTTTTGCCCCTGGATTTTGTGTCAATGATGGCTGTGGAATGTCGAGGAGTCCTCATGGGCCATGGAAGAGTCTTTCTCTCTGTGGATTTGGCCAGATCCCAATTGTTTTGGGTTAATCTGTGGGATTTAGTTTTGTTAACTAAGGTGTCCCACCAAAAGAGGGATTCCAGAGCAGAACCCTGGACAACAAGAAATCTAACTAAAAATACGGGCCTAGGGGCATGGCAAGCCCAATATGCCTTCTAATGGTCCAGCCACTGAGAGGCCTTCATTGAGGACAGAACTCATGCTGAGGGTCACAATGCGTGTTTATGCCCTCGTGGTACTCAAGCATGGGTGGGGACTCATGGTGCATGCTTGTTTCTCCTACACTGAATGATAGTCAACATGTCAACCACATGAGTTCTTGCCATGGGGAAGTATTAATTCTGATTTCTGCATGTCATTCACCCCTGGGCAGTGATTGGAGATAAGGTCTAGGTTGTGAAGTCTGAAAACCGAGGTTGGGAAGAGATGACGACCTAAGACCATGTTGGGTCCGATATGCTCAGCGTGAAGCCAGCTGTCTGGGTGTTGGTCGGGAGGTCCAAGCTTGGGCTGTGTCAGACAGGGCATTAGTGCCCAGGGTAGATTGTATAATTGGGGTACAACTGAGTGCCGTGCAGGTTGATCTTTATTTGGTATTTCTGGTTAGCCCCAAGGGCAATGTTTTTCTTCTGGAGAACAGGCAGAGTGCTGCATTGTGGCTCCGGAATTTCCAAAGTGGATGCCTTGTGGACGGGGAGTGTGAGGACGGAAGTCTGAGAACACATGTTAGGCGTAGGTTCTGGGCGAGGGCACGGCAGGCACCCTCTGCAGATCTGAATCGGGATATCATGAATCTGAAGTCAGGGCGAGGTTCAAACCTAGGCTTAGGTTTGAATTTCTGTCCATTCTGGCCACTTGATGAAGGGGACAGCATCTCCAGTCCATGGAGGTTTACCCACAATGGAAGTTGTGAGATGCTCCAAACAACAAAGATTCCTTCTGATCAACAATTGAGACCTTTTGTATCACTCCAGTACATACCATACAGAATGACACCAGAGCAGGGATCTTAGGATGGATGCATGGGAGGCCCGCCTCACATTGCAGTTGTCTCCTAGCAAATAGACAGGTTTGATATGCTGGCTCTGTCAGAGCAACCAAGGGGGCTGAGTTGAAATGGACTCTCCTGAGGATGGATGCTAATGTGGGTTTGTGTCCATGGAGACCTTGGAATGGGGCGTTGGTGCATGGGCCCTGAAGGATTCTCCTAACCGGAGGTTTTGAGACATCTCCAAAGGACAAGTTTCCCATGTGGAGACGAGATTTGTTCTGATTGGTGCCTCAGGAAACTCCCATATACTGTTATTGGAATATAGGCCTCTGAAGAGAGATAACTGGAAACCAAAGCAATGGCTCCGTTTAGAGCCTAGGGGCCTGTCCGGTTGAATCTTCTTCTCTGTGTACATCCATCTAAGGTATTAGTGGAGTTAGATGCTCAGCTGGTGTCAGATGGCCCTTGTTTGTCCCAGGCGGCCTACACTATTGTGAAGGCCTTGGGGACTTTGGAGGTTTCTCCTAATTTTATGATTATGGACAATGGAATGGGCAGAATTCCCGTGGAGAGGGAAGGCACAGTTTTGATGTGGCTCCAGGGGCCCCAGCCTGCAGGGTGTGTGCCTCAGGACTGTGGAGACAGAAGTCTAAAACACAAACTCAGTTTAGGTTTAGGGACGTAGGTATGGCAGGCCCGATCTACAGACCGTGAGGAGAATTCTTCCAGATATGAAGAAAGAGAGATTGTGAGGCACTTGTTCAGGCTTTTGTTTCTGGATTTTGTGTCAACGATGGGCGTGGAATGTCAGGGAGGCCTCATGGGCCATGGACGAGTCTTCCGCTCAGTGGATTTGGCCCGATTCCAATTGTTTTGGGTCAAACTGTGGGATGGGAGGAGTCCTTTCAGTTTTGTTACCTCAGGTGTCCCACCAAAAGAGGGATTCCAAAGCCGAGCCCTGGGGAGGGGAGACTGGACAACCAGAAATCTGGTTAAAAATTGGGGCCTAGGGGCATGACAAGCCCAATATGCTGTCTTTTGGTCCAGCCACTGAGAGGCCTTACTTGAGAACTGGGCTCACGTTGAGGGTCAGAATGCATGTTTGTGAACGACTTGGTCCTCAAGCATCTGCAGGGCCTCATGGGCCACACTGGTTTCAACTACATTTTACGTTGGACAACATGCCAACCACAAGGTTTCTTGCCATGGGGAAGGAGTTCTGATTCCTGCATCATGTTCAACCCTGGGTGGTGACTGGAGATAAGGTTTAGGTTCTGAAGCCTGAAAACCGAGGTTGGAAAGAGATGATGACCTAAGGCCATGGCGGGTCTGATGTGCTCAGTGTGTGGCTAGCTGGGTGGGTGCGAGCCAGGAGGTTCAGTCTCAGGCTGTGCCAGAAAGGGCAGTAGTGCCCAGGGCAGCCTGTATAATTGGGGTCCAGTCAAGTGGCATGCAGGTTGATCCTCATTTGGGGAATCTGGGTAGCCCCAGAGGGCAATGGTTTTCTTCCGGAAAGCAGGCAGAGTGCTGCCTTGTAGTTCTGGAATTGCCAAACTGGAGGGCTTGTGGGCCAGGAATGTGAGGATGGAAGTTGAGAACACAAACTAGACTTACGTTTCTGGGCAAGGGCACGGCAGACACACTCTGCAGAGCTGAATCAAGATGTCCTGCATCTGAAGTCAGGGCGAGGATCAGACGATCGCTCAGGTTGGAGCTTCTGTCCCTGATGGCCCCTTCATGAGGCACAGGGGGCGGGATCACGAGGCCATGGAGGTTTGCCCACGATGGGAGTTGTGAGATGCTCCAAACAGTAAAGATTCTTCTGCGGGACAATTGAGACCTGTTGGTTGGCTCCAGGACTTCCCATACAGCATAATTCTGAGAATGGTTCTAAGTATGGATGTCTGGGAAGCCTGCCTCTCATTCCAATCATCTCCTAGCGCCAAGACGGGTTAGATCTGCTGGATCAGGGGGAGCAACTGAGGGGGCTGAGTTGAAATGGACTCTCCTGTGGATGGGTCCTAATGTGGGTGTGTCTCCATGGAGACCTTGGAATGAGGCGCTGGCACCGGGAACCTGAAATGTCCTTCTAACCAGAGGCTTTGAGAGAGCTCCAACATGCAAGTTTCCCATGTGTAGACGAGATTTGTTCTGATGGGTGCCTCAGGAGAAGCCCTCAGCTGGTATTGGAAACCAGGCTTTTGAGGAGACATGCCTGTAAACCAAAGCTATGGATCCCATTATGGCCTGGGGTCCTGTCTGGTCAATCTTCTTCTCAGGGGACATCCATCTATGGTATGAGTGGAGGTAGATGCTCAGCTGGTGTCAGACGGCAATTTTTTGTCCCGGACAACCTACACCATTGGTATGGCCTCAGGGAATTTGGAGGTTTCTCCTAATTTGTACGGTTTTGGATAATGGAATGGGCAGAATTCCCATGGATTGGTTAGGCACAGTCCTAATGTGTGGTTCCAGGGGCCAGCCTGGAGGGTGTGTGGCCCAGGACTTTGAGGACAGAACTCAAAAAACACAAACTCAGCTTAGGTTTGGGAACGTAGGTATGGCACGGCCGAACTACAAATCATGAGAAGAACTCTTCAGGATATGAAGAAAGAGCGAGTCTGAGGCGCTTGGTTAGGCTTTTGTCTCTGGATTTTGTATCAGTGATGGCCGTTGAATGTCGGGGAGGCCTCATGGGCCATGGACGAATCTTCCTCTCTGTGGATTTGGCCCTATCCCAATTCTTTTTTGTGAATCTGTGGGATGGGAGGACTCCTTTAAGGTTTGTTACCTGAGGTGTCCCACCAAAAGAGGAATTCCAAAGCAGAGCCCTGGGCAAGAGTGAAGGGACAACCCGAAATATGGTTAAAAATTAGGGTCTAGGGGCATGGCAAGCCCAATATGCTGTTTCTTCATGCAGCCACTGAGAGGCCTTGCCTGAGGACCGGGCTCAGGCTGAGGGTCACAATGTGTGTTTGAGACCAATGTGGCCCTCAAGCGTGGGCTGGGTCTCATGTGCCACACTGGTTTCAACTACACGGAAAGTTGGACAACATGCCAACCACGAGGTTTCATGCCAAGGGAACGAGTTCGGATTTCTGCAACATTTTCAAACCTGGGCAATGATTGGAGATAAGGTCAAGGTTCTGAAGCCTGAAAACCGAGGTTGGGTAGAGATGACGACCTAAGGCCATGGCGGGTCCGATGTGCTCAGTGTGTGGCCAGCTGTCTGGGTGGGGCCAGGAGTTCCAGGCTCAGGCTGTGTAAGAATGGGCAATTGTGCCCACTTCAGCCTATATATTTGGTGTACAGCCAAATGGCGTGCAGGTTGATCCTCATTTGGGGTTTCTGGGTAGCCCCAGAGGGCAATGTTCTTCTTCCAGGGAGCAGGCAGAGTGCCGCATTGTACTTCTGGATTGCCAAACTGGAGGGCTTGTGGGCCAGTAGTCTGAGGACTGAAGTCTGAGAACACAAGCTAGGTTTAGTTTTTATGGGTGAGGACATGGCAGGCACAATCTACAGACCTGAATCGAGATCTCGTGCATCTGAAGTCAGGGTGAGGATCAGACGATCTTCAGGTTGGACTTTCTGTCCCTGATGGCCCCTTCATGAATGGGGGGAATCACGAGGCCATGGGGGTTTTCGCACGATGGGAGTTGTGAGAAGCTCCAAACTACAAAGATTCTTCTCCAGGACAATTGAGACCTGTTAGTTGGCGCCAGGCCAAGGATTCCAAGCATGGTTCTGAGGATGGATGGCTAGGTACCACACCTGGCATTCCAATTTTCTCCTAGCTACAAGAAAGGTTAGATCTGCTGGATCTGGGGGAGCAACTGAGGAGGCTGAGTTGAAATTGACTCTCCTGTGGATGTGTCCTAATATGTTTTTGTGTCTATGGAGACCTTGGAATGAAGCGGTGGCGCTGGGTCCCTTATGGGTTCTTCTAAACAGAGACTTTGACACAGCTCCACCGTGCAAGTTTCCCATATGTAGATGAGATTTGTTCTGATGGGTGAGTCAAGAAACAGCCATATGCTGGTATTGAAATCCAGGCCTCTGAGGAGACATGCCTGGAAACCATAGCAATGGATCCGATTAGTGCCTAGTGGTCTGTTCATTCCTTTTTTCCTCTGGGGACATCAGTCTATGGGTCTGAGTGCAGGTAGGTGCTCTGATGTGCTCAGATTGCTCCTGTTTGTCCTGGGAAGCCACCACTATTGGGATGGCCTCAGGAACTTTGGAGGTTTATCCTATTAGTAGGATTGTGGCCATTGGAATGGGTACACACAATTCCCTTGGAGAGGGCAAGTACAGTCCTCAGGTTTGGCTCTAAGGGCCTGAGCCTTTGGTGTGTGTAGGCCAGGGCTGTTTGGACAGTTGTCTGAAAACACAACCTCGGCTTATGTTTCGGGTCATAGGTATGGCAGGACTGATCTACAGAACATGAGAAGAACTCTTCGGGATATGAAAAAAGGGCGAGTGTGAGGCTCTTGCTCAAGTTAATCTCTGGATATCGTGTGACTCATGGTCGTGAAATTTCCGGGTGACTTCATGGGAAATGGATGAGTCTTACTCTTTAGAAGGTTGGCCTCGTCCAAAGAGTTTGGTGTGTTTATGCCCTCGTCGCACTTGAGAATGGGCTGGGCCTCAGGGTGAATGCTGGTTTCTCCTACACTGAACGTTGGACAACATGCCAACCACAAGGTTTCTTGCCATGGGTAAGGAGGAGTTCTGATTTCTACATACCATCACCCCTGGGCAGTGATTGGAGAAAAGGTAGGTTCTGAAGCCTGAAAACTGAGGTATGGAAGAGATGATGTCCGAGGGCCATGGCTGGTCTGTTGTGCTCAGTGTGTGGTCAGCTGTCTGTGTGTTAGTCAGGAGGTCCGGGCTCAGGTGTGTCAGACCGTGCATTAGTGCACAGCTTAGAGTATATAATTTACGTACAGTCAAGTGGCGTGTAGGTTTATCCTCATATGATGTGCCTGGGCAGCTCATGAGGCAATATTTTTTTTCTAGAGGGCAGGCAGAGTGCTGCACAGTGGGTTTGGAATTGCCAAACTTGAGGTCTTCTGGGCCAGGAGTGTGAGGACGGAAGTCTGAGAACACAAGCTAGACTTGGGTTTCAGGTCGAGGGCACGGCAGGTACCTCGGCAGATCTGAACCAATATCTCATGCATCTGAATTCAGGGCGAGGATCAGACATTGGCTCTGGTTGGAGTTTCTGTACATGACGGCCCATTCATGAAGGGAGTGGAATCTCTAGTCCATGGAGGTTTCCCCACGTTGGGAGTTGTGAGATGGCCCTTCA
This sequence comes from Mustela nivalis, assembly GCF_964662115.1. NCBI lineage: Eukaryota > Metazoa > Chordata > Mammalia > Carnivora > Mustelidae > Mustela > Mustela nivalis. Next base: position 2,392,798 of record NW_028136554.1, read on the forward strand.
AAGATTCCTTCTGTGGGACAATTGAGACCTGTTGGACAGCTCCAGGACATCACATATGGAATGACTCGAGAGCACCATTCGAGGATGAATGCCTGGGAAGCCCGCCTCGCATTCCAATTTTCTTCTAGCAACAAGACAGTATAGATCTGATGGAATTTTCTTCTAGCAACAAGACAGTATAGATCTGATGGCTCAGCAGGTGTTACCGGGCTGGCTGAGTTGAAATGGACTTTCCGGAGGATGGGTCCTAATGTTTGCTTGTGTCCCTGAGGGCCTTGGAATGGGGCGGTGGCACCGGCACCCTGAAGTATTCTCCTAAGCCTTTGACATAGCTCCCATGCACAAGTTTCCTTGTGGAGACGAGATTTGTTCTGATGGGTGCCTCAGGAGAAGCCCTATGCTGGTATTGGAATCCAGGCTTTTGAGGAGACATGCCTGTAAACCAAAGCTATGGATCCCATTATGTCCTAGGGTCCTGCCTGGTTCAATCTTCTTCTCTGGGGACATCCATCTATGGTATGAGTGGAGCTTGATGCTCAGCTGGTGTCAGACGGCCCTTGTTTGTCCGGGACAACCTACACCATTCAGATGGCCTCAGGGACTATGGAGGGTTCTCCTAATTTGAACGGTTTGAGACAATGGCATGGGCAGAATTCCCATGGATTGGGTAGGCACAGTACTAATGTGTGGCTCCAGGGGCTCAGTCTGGAGGGTATGTGGCCCAGGAATTTGAGGACAGAAAACAAAAAACACAAACTCATCTTAGGTTTGGGAACGTAGGTATGGCAAGCCCGACCTACAAACCTGGAGAAGAACTCTTCAGGATATGAAGAAAGAGCGAGTCTGAGGCGCTTGCTCAGGCTTTTGTCTCTGGATTTTGTATCAGCGATGACCGAGGAATGTCGGGGAGGCCTCCTGGGCCATGGACGAATCTTCCTCTCTGTGGATCTGGTCCGATCCTAATTCTTTTTCGTGAATCTGTGGGATGGGAGGACTCCTTTAAGGTTTGTTACCTGAGGTGTCCCACCAAAAGAGGAATTCCAAAGCAGAGCCCTGGGCAAGAGTGAAGGGACAACCCGAACTATGGTTAAAAATTGGGGTCTAGGGGCATGGCAAGCCCAATATGCTGTTTCTTCATGCAGCCACTGAGAGGCCTTGCCTGAGGACCGGGCTCAGGCTGAGGGTCACAATATGTGTTTGAGACCAATGTAGCCCTCAAGCATGGGCTGGGTCTCATGTGCCACACTGATTTCAACTACACTGAACGTTGGACAACATGCCAACCACGAGGTTCCTTGCCAAGGGAACGAGTTCTGATTTCTGCAACATTTTCAAACCTGGGCAGTGATTAGAGATAAGGTCTAGGTACTGAAGCCTGAAAACCGAGGTTGGGAAGAGATGACGAACTAAGGCCATGGCGGTTCCAATGTGCCTAGTGTGCGGCCAGCTGTCTGGGTGGGGCCAGGAGGTCCAGCTCAGGCTGTGTCAGAGAAGGCAATGATGCCCAGATCAGCCTATATATTTGGTGTACAGCCAAATGGCGTGCAGGTTGATCTTCATTTGGGGTTTCTAGGTAGCCCCAGAGGGCAATGTTTCTCTTGGAGGGCCCACAGAGTGCTGCATTGTACTTCCGGATTGCCAAACTGGAGGGCTTGTGGGCCGGTAGTCTGAGGACGGAACTCTGAGAACACAAGCTAGGCTTAGGTTTTATAGTGAGGACATGGCAGGCACAATCTACAGACCTGAATCGAGATCTCGTGCACCTGAAGTCAGGTTGAGCATCAGACGATGCCTCAGGTTTGACTTTCTGTCCCTGATGGCTCCTTCATAAAGGGGGGGAATCACGAGGCCGTGGGGGTTTTCCCACCATGGGAGTTGTGAGAAGCTCCAAACTGCAAAGATTCTACTGTGGGACAATTGAGACCAGTTGGTTGGCTCCAGGCCAACGATTCTGAGCAGGGTTCTAAGGATGGATGGCTGGGTAGCCCACCTCGCATTCCAATATTCTCCTAGCTACAAGATAGGCTAGATCTGTTGGATCTCGGGGAGCAACCGAGGAGGCTGAGTTTAAATGGACTCTCCTGTGGATGGGTCCTAATATGTTTTTGTGTCTATGGAGACTGTGGCATTAAGTGGTGGCACTAGGGCCCTGAAGGCTTCTCCTAAACAGAGGTTTGACACAGCTCCACCATGCAAGTTTCCCATGTGTAGAGGAGATTTGTTCTGATGGGTGAGTCAAGAAACAGCCATATTCTGGTATTGAAATCCAGGCCTCTGAGGAGAGATGCCTGGAAACCAAAGCAATGAATCCGATTAGTGCCTAGGGGCCTGTTGGTTTCTTTTTACCTCGGGCGACATCTATCTATGGGTCAGAGTGCAGGTAGGTGCTCAGATGAACTCAGATTGCCCGTGTTTGTCCTTGGAAGCCAACACTATGGGATGGCCTCAGGGAATTTAAAGGTTTATACTTTTAGTTGCGTTGTCGCCATTGGAATGGGCTCACACAATTCCCTTGCGAGGGCAAGAACAGTCCTCAGGTTTGGCTTCAGGGGCCTGAGCCTATAGGGTGTGTAAGCCAGGGCTGTTTGGACAGTTGTCTGAAAACACAAACTCGACTTCTGTTTCGGGTCATAGGTAGGGCAGGACTGATCTATAGACCATGAGGAGAACATTTCGGTATATGAAAAAAAAGCGAGTGTGAGGCTATTGCTCATGTTTTTGTCTCTGCATATCATGTCACTCATGGTCGTGAAATTTCCGGGTGACTTCATGGGAAATGGACGAGTCTTACTCTCTGGGGATTTGGCCCCTTCCAAAGAGGTTGGGGTCATTCTGTGGGATGGAAGAAGTCGTTTTTTTTGTTGTTGTTGCTTTGTTTTGTTTCATTTTTTAACCTCCGTTTTCCCACCAAATGAGGAAATCCAGAGTAGAGCTCTGGGGAGGGGTGACTGGACAACCAGAAATCTGGTTAAAAATTGGGGCCTAGGGCTATGTCAAGCCCATTATGACATCTAGTGATCCAGGCTCTGAGAGGAATTACTAGAGGACAGGACTCACACTGAGGGTCACAATGCATATTTATGCCCTCGTCGCACTCAAGAATAGGCGGGCCTCAGGGTGAATGCTAGTTTCTCCTACAATGAACGTTGGACAACATGCCAACCACAAGGTTTCTTGCCATGTGTAAGGAGAATTTCTGATTTCTGCATCACACTCACCCCTGGGCAGTGATTGGAGATAAAGTCTAGTTTCTGAGGCCTGAAAACTGAGGTAGGGAAGAGATGATGACCTAAGGCCATGGCAGGTCTGATGTGCTCAGTGTGCGGTCAGCTGTCTGGGTGTTGGTCAGGAAGTCCGGGCTCAGGTTGTGTCAGACAGTGCATTAGTGCCCAGGTTAGACTATATAATTCGGGCAAAGTCGAGTACCGTGTAGGTTTATCTTCATATAAGGTGCCTTTGCAGCTCTTTAGGCAATATTTTTTTTCCAGAAAGCAGGCCATGTGCTGCATTGTGGGACCGGATTTACCAATCATGAGGGCTTTGAGGCCAGGAGAGTGAGGTCGGAATTCTGAGAACAAAAGCTATACTTGGGCTCAGGGCAAGGGCACGGCAGGTACCCCCTGCAGATCTGAACCAATATCTCATCCATTTCAAGTCAGGGAGAGAATTAGACTTTGGCTTACGTTTGAGTGTCTGTGCCTGACGGCCCCTTCATGAAGGGAGCGGGAATCTCGTGTCCATGGAGTTTTTCCCACGTGGGAGTTGTGGGTTGCCCCCTTCAAGAATTCCTTCTGCGGGACAATTGAGACCTTTGGGCAGCTCCAGGACATTCCATATGGAGTGACTCCATAGCACCTTTCGAGGGAGGATGCCTGGGAAGCCAGCTTCGAATTCCAATTGTCTCCTAGCAACAAGCCAGTTTAGATCTGATGGCTCTGCGGGAGCAACCGGGGTGGCTGACTTGATATGGACTTTCCTGAGGATGAGTCCTAATGTGTGTTTGTGTCCATGGGGCCTTGGAATGGGGCCGTGGCACCAGGACCCTGAAGTATTCTCCTAAGCTTTTGACATAGCTCGATGCACATGTTTCCTTGTGGAGACGAGATTTGTTCTGATTGCTGCCTCAGGAAAACCCCTATGCTGGTATTGGAATCCAGGCTTTTGAGGAGACATGCCTGTAACCAAAGCAATGGATCCGATATGGCCAGGGTCCTGTCTGGTTCAATCTTCTTCTCTGCAGACACCCATCTATGGTATGAGTGGAGGTTGATGCTCAGCTGCTATCAGACCACGCTTGTTTGTCACGGGAGACCTGCACTATTGGGATGGCCTCAGGGATTTGGAGGGTTCTCCTAATTTTACGGTTTTGGACAATGGAATGGGCAGAGTTCCCATGGATTGGGTAGGCACAGTCCTTATGTGTGGCTCCAGGGACCGCAGCGTGGAGGGTGTGTGGCCCAGGACTTTGAGGACAGAAGTCTGAAAACATAAACTCAGCTTAGGTTTGGAGACATAGGTATGGCAGGCCCGATCTATAAACCATGAGAAGAACTCTTCAGGATATGAAGAAAAAGCGAGTCTGAGGTGCTTGTTCAGTCTTTTGTCTCTAGATTCGGTATCAGCGATGGCCGTGGATTGTTTGGGAAACCTCATGGGCCATTGACGAATCTTCCTCTCTGTGGAATTGGCCCGATCCCAATTCTTTTTCGTCAATCTGTGGAATGGGAGGTCTCCTTTCAGGTTGGTTACCTTAGGTGTCCGCCAAAAGAGGAATTCCAAAGAAGAGCCCTGTGGAAAAGCGAAGGGACAACCCGAACTATGGGTAAAATTTGGGGCCTAGGGGCATGGCAAGCTCAATATGCTGTCTCTTCATCCAGCCACTGAGAGGCCTTACCTGAGGACTGGGATCAGGCTGAGGGTCACAATGTGTGTTTGTGACCAATGTGGCCCATAAACATGGGCGGGGCCTCATGGGCCACACTGGTTTCAACTACACTGAACATTGGAAAACATGCCAACCACATGGTTTCTAGCCACGGGGAAGGAGTTGTTATTTCTGCATCACTTACAAGCCTGGGCAGTGATTGGAGATAAGGTCTAGGTTCTGAAACTTGAGAATCGAGGTTGGGAAGAGATGACGACCTAAGGACATGGCTCGTCCGGCGTGCTCAGTGTTCGACCAGCTTTCTGGGTGGGGCCAGGAAGTCCAGGCTCAGGCTGTGTAGAAAGGGTTGTAGTGCCCAGGTCAGCCTATATATTTGGGGTACAGTCGAATGGCGTGCAGGTTGATCCTCATTTGGAGTTTCTGGGTAGCCCCACAGGGCAATGTTTTTCTTCCTGAAGGCTGGAAGAGTGCTGCATTATAGTTCTGGTTTGCAAACTGGAGGCTTGTGGGCCAGTAGTCTGAAGACGGAAATATGAGAACACAAGCTAGGCTTAGGTTTCTGGGTGAGGACAAGGCAGGAACAATCTACAGACCTGAATCGAGATCTCGTGCTTCTGAAGTCAGGGCGAGGATCAGAAGATCGCTCAGGTTGGTGTTTCTGTCCCTGATGGCCCCTTCATGAAGGGGCGTGGGGGTCAAGAGGCCGTGGGGGTTTTCCCACGATGTTAGTTGTGAGAAGCTCCAAACTGCAAAGATTCTTGTGCAGGACAATTGAGACATGTTGGTTGGCTCCAGGCCAACGATTCCGAGCAGGGTTCTAAGGATGGATGCCTGGGTAGCCCACCTTGCATTCCAATTGTGTCCTAGCAACAAGACAGGTTATATCTGCTTGATCTGGGTGAGCAATCTGGATCTGAGTTGAAATGGACTCTCCTGTGGATGGATCCTAATATGTTTTTGTGTCTATGGAGACCTTGGAATGAAGCGGTGGCACTGGGGTCCTGAAGGGTTTTTTCAAACAGAGGCTTTGACACAGCTCCAACGTGCAAGTTTCCCATATGTAGATGAGATTTTTTATGACGGATGAGTCAGGAAACAGCCATATGCTGGTATTGAAATCCAGGCCTCTGAGGAGAGATGACTGGATACCACAACAATGAATCTGAATAGTGCCTAGGGGCCTGTTCGTACCTTTTTACCTCTGGGAACATCAGTCTATGCGTCTGAGTGCATGTAGGTTCTCAGATGGGCTCAGATTGCCCGAGTTTGTCCTGGGAAGCCACCACTATTGGGATTGCCTCAGGGAGTTTGCAGGTTTATCCTATTAGTAGGGTTGTGGCCATTGGAATGGACACATACAATTCCCTTGGAGAGGGCAAGTACAGTCCTCAGGTTTGGCTCCAGGGGCCTGAGCCTGTAGGGTGTGTAGGCAGAGCTGTTTTGACAGTCGTCTGAAAACACAAACGCGGCTTATGTTTCAGGTCATAGGTATGGCAGGATTGATCTACAGACCATGAGGAGAACTCTTCGGGATATGAATAAGGGGCGAGTGTGAGGCTCGTGCTCAAGTTTTTGTCTCTGGATATCGTGTCACTCATGGTCTTGAAATTCCCTGGTGACTTCATGGGAAATGGACGAGTCTTACACTCTGGGGGTTTTGCCCCGTCCAAAGAGTTTGGGGTCATTCTGTGGGCTGGAAGAAGTCAGTTTTGTTGTTGTTGATTTGCCATGTTTTGTTTTTTAACCTCAGGTGTCCCACCAAATGAGGGATTCCAGAGTAGAGCCCTGGGGAGTGCCGAACGGACAACTAGAAATCTGGTTAAAAATTGTGGCCTAGGGACATGTCAAGCCCATTATGACATCTAATGGTCGAGCCACTGAGAGGACTTACTAGAGGACAGGACTCACACTGAGGGTCACAATGCGTGTTTATGCCCACTTCGCAAACAAGAATGGGCAGGGCCTCATGGTGAATCCTGGTTTCTCCTACACTGAACGTTGGACAACATGCCAACCACAAGGTTTCTTGCCATGGGTAAGGAAGAGTTCTGATTTCTGCATCACAGGCACCCCTGGGCAGTGATTGGAGATAAGGTCTAGGTACTGAAGCCTAAAAACTGAGGTAGGGAAGAGATGATGACCTAAGGCCATGGCGGTTCTGATGTGCTCAGTGTGCGGTCAGCTGTCTGGGTGTTGGTCAGGAGGTCCGAGCTCAGGTTGTGTCAGACAGTGCATTAGTGCCCAGGTTAGACTATATAATTGGGGTACAGTCGAGTGCCATGTAGATTTATCCTCATATAAGTTGTCTGGGCAGCTCATTAGGCAAAATTTGTTTTCTAGAGGGCAGGCAGAGTGCTTCATTGTCAGTCCGGAATTGCTAAACTTGAGGGCTTCGTGTAGAGGAGTGTGAGGACGGAAGTCTGAGAACACAAGCTAGACTTGGGTTTCAGGGCGAGGACACGGCAGGTACCACTGTAGATATGAACCAATATCTCATGCATCTGAAGTCAGGGCGAGGATCAGACGTTGGCTCAGGTTGGAGTTTCTGTGCATGACGGACCCTTCATGAAGGGAGCGGAATCTCAAGGCCATGGAGTTTTTCCCACGTTGGGAGTTGTGGGATGCCCCCATCAAGGATTCCTTCTGCGGGACAATTGACACCTGTTGGGCAGCTTCAGGACATCCCATATGGAATGACTCCAGGGCACTGTTCGAGGATGGATGCCTGGGAAGCCGGCCTCGCATTCCAAATGTCTCCCAGCAACAAGACAGTTTAGATCTGATGGCTCTGCGGGAGAAACCGGGGTGGCTGACTTGAAATGGACTTTCCTGAGGATGGGTCCTAATGTGTGTTTGTGTCCATGAGGGCCTTAAAAAGGGGCGGTGGCACCGGGACCCTGAAGTATTCTCCTAAGCTTTTGACATAGCTCGATGCACAAGGTTCCTTGTGGAGACGAGATTTGTTTTGATGGGTGCCTCAGGAAAACTTCTATGCTGGTATTGGAATCCAGGCTTTTGAGGAGACATGCCTGTAATCCAAAGCAATGTATCCGATTATGGCCTAGGGTCCTGTCTGGTTCAATCTTCTTCTCAGGGGACATCCATCTATGGTATGAGTGGAGGTAGATGCTCAGCAGGTATCAGACTGCTCTTGTTTGTCCCGGGCGACCTGCACTATTGGGATGGCCTCAGGGATTTGGAGGGTTCTCCAAATTTTACTGTTTTGGACAATGGCATCGGTAGAATTCCCATGGATTGGGTTGGCACAGTCCTAATGTGTGACTCCAGGGGCCCCAGCCTGGAGGGTGTGTGGCCCAGGACTTTGAGGACAGAAGTCTGAAAACACAAACTCAGCTTAGGTTTGGGGACGTAGGTATGGCAGGCCCGATCTATAAACCATGAGAAGAACTCTTCCGGATATGAAGAGAGAGCGAGTCTGAGGCGCTTGCTCAGGCTTTTGTCTCTGGATTTTGTATCAGAGATGGCCGTGGAATGTCGGGGAGGCCTCATGGGCCATGGACGAATTTTCCTCTCTGTGGATTTGGCCCGTTCCCAATAGTTTTTCGTCAATCTGTGGAATATGAGGACTCCTTTCAGGTTTGTTACCTCAGATGTCCCGCCAAAAGAGTAATTCCAAAGAAGAGCCTTGGGGAAAAGTGAAGTGAGAACCCGAACTATGGGTAAAATTTGGGGCCTAGGGGCATGGCAAGCCCAATATGCTGTCTCTTCATCCAGCCACTGAGAGGCCTTACCTGAGGCCTGGGATCAGGCTGAGGGACACAATGTGTGTTTGTGACCAATGTGGCCCATAAACATGGGCGGGGCCTCATGGCCCACACTGGTTTCAACTACACTGAACGTTGGAAAACATGCCAACCACTAGGTTTCTTTCCAAGGAGAAGGAGAAGTTTGGGGTCATTCTGTGGGAAGGGAAGTGTCCTGTTTTCTGCTTCATGTGTCCCCCCAGTAGAGGGATTCTAGAGCATAGCAGTGGGTACTGACAACTGGAATACTTGCCCTCTGGTTAAGCCTGGGGGCCTATGGATATGACAAGCCCCATATGCAGGATCTTGGTCCAGCCACTGAGATGCGTTACTTTAATACGGGACTCACGCTGCAGGTCACAATGCAGGCCTGTGCCCTAGGCGGCCCTCAAGCACTGGCGTGGCCTTTCGGACAATGCAGGTTTTCCCACATTGAACGTTGGACAACATGCCAACCACAAGGTTTCTGGCCATGGGGAAGGAGGAATTCTAATTTCTGCATCACGTTCACCCCTGGGCAGTGATTGGAGATAAGGTCTAGGTTCTGAAGCCTGAAAACCGAGGTTGGGAAGAGATGACGACCTACAGCCATAGCGGGTCCTATGTGTCCAGGTTGGGGCCAGCTGTCTGGGTGTCGTTTGGAATGTCTTGTCTCAGGCTGTGCCAGACAGGGCATTAGAATACAGGGTGGGCTGTATAATTGCTTTACAATCGAGTGGCATGCATTAGAAAATCATTTGGGGTTTCTTATTAGCAGCATAGGGCAAAGTTTTTCTTCTGGAGGGCAGGCAGAGTGCTGCATTGTGGCTTCGGAATTCCCAAACTGGAGAGCTTGTGGGCCAAGAGAGTGAGGACGGAAGTCTGAGAACACAAGCTAGGCTTAGGTTTCAGGGCAAGGACATGGCAGGCACACTCTGCAGAGCTGAATTGAGATCTCATGCGTCTGAAGTCAGGTCGAGGTTCAGACTTTGGCTCAGGTTTGAGTTTCTGTCCATGTTGGCCCCATCAGGAAGGGGGGGCATTAGGAGGCCATGGGGGTTTTCCCACTATTGGAGTTGTGAGATGCTCCAAACCGCAAGGATTCCTTCTGTGGGACAATTGAGATTTGTTGGATGGCTCCTGGACGTCTTATAAGGTATTTTCCCAGAACAGGGTTCTAAGTATGTTTCCTATGTAGAGAAGAGAATTGTTTTGATCAGTGCCTAAGGAATCTCCCATATGCTGGTATTGGAAACCAGGCCTCTGAGGAGAGATGACTGGAATCAAAATCAATGGATCTGATTAGGGCCTCAGTGCCCGTCCAGTTCAATCTTATTCTATGGGGATATCTGTCTCTGGGTCTGAGTGGAGGTGGTTTCATAACTTGTGAGAGATCACCCCTGTGTGTCCTGGGCAGCCAACACAAGTGATTGGGATCATTCTGTGTACGGGCAGCTGTCTGGGTGTTGGACTGGAGGTCTGCCGTCAGGCTGTGTCAGACAGGGCTTTAGTGCACAGGCTAGACTGTATAATTGGGGTATGGTCGAGTTGCATGCAGGTTGTTACTCATTTGGCGTTTCTGGTTAGCCCTATAGGGCAACATTTTTCTTCTGGAGGGCAGGCAGAGTGCTGCATTGTGTCTCAAGAATTGCCAAACTGGAGGGGTGTGGCCAGGATTGTGAGGAAGGAAGTCTGAAAACACAAGCAAGCACGAGTTTAGGGGCCAAGAGCATGGCAGGCCCACTCTGCAGAGGCTGAATCGAGATCTCCTGCACGTGAGGTCAGGGCGAGTATCAGATGTTGCCTCAAGCTGGAGTTTGTGTCCATGACGGCCCCTTCCTGAAGGGGGTGGGGGCGTCATGAGGCCAGTGAGGTTTCCCTACGCTGGGAGTTGTGAGCTGCTCCAAACTTCAAAGTTTCCTTCTTCAAGACAGTCGAGAACTATTGGATGGTTCCAGGATGCCCCATACAGAAAGACTCGAGAGCAGGGCCCTAAGCATGGATGCCGAGAAACGCCAACTCACTTTCCCATTGCCTGGTCGAGACAAGGCACGCTCAATCTGCGGGCTCTTGGGTGAGCTACCCAGAAGGCTGAGTTTAAATGGACTCTGCTGAGGATGAGTCATAATGTGGGTTGGTGGCCATGGAGACCTTGGAATGTGGCAGTAGCTAAGGGACTCTGCAGGATTCTCCAACCCGAAGGGCTTGACACAACTCCAACAAGGAAGCTTCCCATGTGGAGATGAGAGGTCTTCTGTCTGGTGCCTCAGGAAAGCCCCGTATGCTGGTCTTCGAACCCAGGACACCAAAGCAAGAGTTCATAATAGGGCCTAGGGGCCTGTCTGGTTCAATCTTCTGTCTCTGCGGATATCTGTCTGTGTGTCTGCATGGAGGTAGTAGTTGCTCAGCTTGTGTCATAATGCCCCTATTTGTCCAGTGCGGCTTGCGGTAGTGGGATGTCCTTGGGGACCTTGAGGTTTCTACTATTTTGTAGAGTTGTGGCCAATGGAATGGGCAATTTCTTAGGAGAGAGCAGGCACTTTACTTTAATACGGGACTCACGCTGCAGGTCACAATGCATGTCTGTGCCCTAGGCGGCCCTCAAGCACTGGCGTGGCCTTTCGGACAATGCAGGTTTTCCCACATTGAACGTTGGACAACATGCCAACCACAAGGTTTCTGGCCATGGGGAAGGAAGAGATGACGACCTACAGCCATAGCGGGTCCTATGTGTCCAGGTTGGGATCAGCTGTCTGGGTGTCGTTTGGGATGTCTTGTCTCAGGCTGTGCCAGACAGGGCATTAGTATATATATTAGTTTTCGGGGCAAGGACATGGCAGGCACACTCTGCAGAGCTGAATTGAGATCTCATGCGTCTGAAGTCAGGTCGAGGTTCAGACTTTGGCTCAGGTTTGAGTTTCTGTCCATGTTGGCCCCTTCAGGAAGGGGAGGCATTATGAGGCCATGGGGGTTTTCCCACTATTGGAGTTGTGAGATGCTACAAATGGCAAGGATTCCTTCTGTGGGACAATTAAGATTTGTTGGATGGCTCCAGGACGTCTTATAAGGTATTTTCCCAGAACATGGTTCTAAGTATGGATGCATGGGCAGCCAGCCTCCCATTCCAATTGTCTCCTAGCAACAAGAAACGTTTGATCTGCTGGCTTGGGGTAGCAACAGAGGGGGCTGAGTTGAAATCTACTTTCCTGAGGATGGTCTTAATGTTGGTTTGAGTCCATGGAGACCTTGGTATGGGGAAGTGGCACCAGGGCCCTGAAGGATTCTCCTAACCAGAGGTTATGACAAAGCTCCAATGAGCTAGTTTCCATGGGGAGACGAGATTTGTTCTTATTGGTGCCTCAGGAAACCACCATATCCTGGTATTGGAAACGAGGCCTCTGAGGAGAGATGCCTGGAAACCAAAGCAATGGATCTGTTTAGGGCCTAGGGGCCTGTCCGGTTCAATATTCTTCTCTGGGGACATCTGTTGTCTGAGTGGAGGTAGTTGCTCAGCTGGTTTGAGATCACCCCTGTTTGTCATGGGTGGCCTACACTATTGGGATGGCCTCGGTGACTTTGGAGGTTTTTCCTAATTTGCAAGGTTGTGGCCAATGGAATGGGAAGAATTCCCTTGAAAGGGAAGCACAGTCCTGAGGTGTGGCTCCAGGGACCCAAGTGTGGAGCGTGTGTGGTCCAGGGCTATTTGGACAAAAGTCTGAAAACACAAACTCCACTTAGGTTGTGGGATTTAGGTATGGCCGCTCCGATCTATAGACCGTGAGGAGACCTCTTCGGGATATGAACAAAGGGCGAATGTGATGTGCATGCTCATGCTTTTTTTTTTTTTTTCTGGAAATGTGTCACCAATTGCCATGGAATGTCGGGGTGTCCTCGTTGGCCATCGATGAGGCTCCCTTTCTGGGGATTTGACACGATCCCAAGAGATTGGGGTCATTCTGTGGAAGGGAGGAGGCCTTTCTGGGTTTTTTTGTTTATTTTTTTTGTTTTTTGTTTTTTGTTTTTTTTACCTCAGGTGGACCACCAAAAGAGGGATTCCAGAGCAGAGTCGTGGGTGGGGGCAACTGGACAACCAGACCTCTGGTTAACATTGGGACCTAACAACATGGCAAGCCCCTTATGTGGGCTCTTGGTCCAGACACTGAGAGGCCTTCCTTGAGGATAGGTCTCACACTGAGTTTCACAATGTGTTTTTGGGCCCAAGGAGCCCCTCAAGTCAGGGCGTGGCCTAATGTACAATGCTGGTTTCTCCTACACTGAACGTTGCACAGTATGGGAACCACAAGTTTTCTGGCAATGGGGAAGATGGAGTTCTAATTTCTGCAACACTTTCACTCCTGGACTGTGATTGGATTTAAGGTCTAGGTTCTGAAGCCTGAAAACTGAGGTTGGGAAGAGATGAAGCCCTAAGGCCATGGTGTGTCTGATGTGCTCAGTGTTCGGCCAGCTGTTGAGTGTGGATTGGGAGGTGCAGGCTCAGGCTGTGGCAGACAGTGAATTAGTGCCCAGGCTAGACTGCATCATTGGGGTGCAGTCGAGTTTCGTGCAGGATGGTACTCATTTGTGGTTACTGGGTAGCCCCTGAGGGCAACGTTTTTCTTCTGGAGGGAAGACACAGTGCCACATAGTGACTCCAAAATTCCCAAGCTGGAAGGCTTGTGGGCCAGGAGTGTGAGGAAAAAATTCTGAGAACACAAGCCAGACTTAGATTTCGGGGTGAGGGAACGGCAGGCACCCTCTGCAGAGATGATTCGAGATCCCGTATACCTGAAGACAGAGCTAGGATCAGACGTTTTCTTAGGTCGGAGTTTCAGTCCATGACGGCCCATTCATGAAGGGGAGGGTGTCACGAGGACATGGAGGTTTTCCCACTATGGAAATTGTGAGATGCTCCAAACCACAATGTTTCCTTCTGTGGGACAGTCGAGACATGTTGGATGGCTCCAGGACATCCCATAAGGAAGTTATCCAGAGCAGGGTTCTAAGGATGGATGCCTGGGCAGCCTGCCTCCCATTCCAGGTGTCTCATAGAGCCAAGGCAAGTTCGATCTGCTGGATCTAGGGGAGCAACCGAGGCGGGTGTTTTGAAATGGGTGAGTTGAGGATGGGTCATAATGTGCATTTGTGTCCATGTAGACCTTGGAATGGGGTGCTTGATCCGGGGCCTTGAGGGATGTTCATAACCGGAGGTTTTGACGGAGCTCTAAAGAGTATGTTTCCTATGTAGAGAAGAGAATTGTTTTGATGAGTGCCTAAGGAATCTCCCATATGCTGGTATTGGAAACCAGGCCTCTGAGGAGAGATGACTGGAATCAAAATCAATGGATCTGATTAGGGCCTCAGTGCCCGTCCAGTTCAATCTTATTCTATGGGGATATCTGTCTCTGTGTCTGAGTGGAGGTGGTTTCCTAACTTGTGAAAGATCATCCCTGTGTGTCCTGGGCAGTCAACACAATTCGGATGGCCTGGGGGAGTTTGGAGGATTCTCCTAATCTATAGGGTTGTGGCCAATGGAAATGGCAGAATTCCCCTGGAGAGTGAAGCCACAGTCCTGAGGTGTGGCTCCAGGGGCCCCAGCTTGGATGGTGTGTGGGCCAGGACTGTGGGGACAGAAGTCTGAAAACACAAACTCAGCTTAGGTTTGGGGATGTATGTATGAAGGCTCGATCTACAGACCGTGAGAATTTTCCGGGCTATGAACAAAGGGTGAGTATGTGGCTCTTGATCAGGGTTTTGTCTCTGGATTTTGTGTCAATGGTGGCCGTGGAATGTCGGGGTGTCCTCAAGGGCCATGGACAATTCTTTCTCTGGTGATTTGGCCTGATCCCAAGTGGTTGGGATCATTCTGTGGATGGGAAGATTCCTTTCTGTATTTTTTTTTTTATCTCAGGTGTCCCACCAAAGAGGGATTCCAGAGTAGAGCAGTGAGTAGGTGTGACTAGACATCTCGAACTCTGGTTGAGATTGGGGGACTAGGGGCTTGGCAAGCCCCATATGTGGGCTGTTGTTCCAGTCACTAAGAGGCTTTACATGAGGATAGGGCTCACGCTGAGTGTCACAATGTGTGTTTATGCAATTTGTGGCCCTCAAAGATAGGTGTGGCCTCATAGTCCATGCTGCTTTCTCCTACAAAGAACATTGGACAACATGCCAACCACTAGGTTTCTTGCCAAGGCGAAGTAGAAGACCTGATTCTTGCATCACGTTCACTCCTGAGCAGTGAGTGGATATAAGGTCTAGGTTCTGAAGGTGAAAACTGAGGTTGGGTAGAGATGATGGCCTAAAGCCATTGTGGGTGTGATATGCTCTGTGTACGGCCAGCTGTTTGGGTGTTGGACTGGAGGTCTGCCCTCAGGCTGTGTCAGACAGGGCTTTAGTGCACAGGCTAGACTGTATAATTGGGGTATGGTCGAGTGGCATGCAGGTTGTTACTCATTTGGCGTTTCTGGTTAGCCCTATAGGGCAACATTTTTCTTCTGGAGGGCAGGCAGAGTGCTGCATTGTGTCTCAAGAATTGCCAAACTGGAGGGGTGTGGCCAGGATTGTGAGGAAGGAAGACTGAAAACACAAGCTAGCACGAGTTTTGGGGCCAAGAGCATGGCAGGCCCACTCTGCAGAGGCTGAATCGAGATCTCCTGCAGGTGAGGTCAGGGCGAGTATCAGATGTTGCCTCAAGCTGGAGTTTGTGTCCATGACGGCCCCTTCCTGAAGGGGGTGGGGCGTCATGAGTTCAGGGAGGTTTCCCTACGCTGGGAGTTGTGAGCTGCTCCAAACTTCAAAGTTTCCTTCTTCGGGACAGTCGAGTACTATTGGATGGTTCCAGGATGCCCCATACAGAAAGACTCAGAGCAGGGGCCTAAGCATGGATGCCGAGAAACGCCAACTCACCTTCCAATTGCCTGGTCGAGACAAGGCACGCTCAATCTGCGGGCTCTTGGGTGAGCTACCCAGAAGGCTGAGTTTAAATGGACTCTGCTGAGGATGAGTCATAATGTGGGTTGGTGGCCATGGAGACCTTGGAATGTGGCAGTAGCTAAGGGACTCTGCAGGATTCTCCAACCCGAAGGGCTTGACACAACTCCAACAAGGAAGCTTCCCATGTGGAAATGAGAGGTCTTCTGTCTGGTGCCTCAGGAAAGCCCCGTATGCTGGTCTTCGAACCGAGGCCTCTGAGGAGTGATACCTGGACACCAAAGCAAGAGTTCATAATAGGGCCTAGGGGCCTGTCTGGTTCAATCTTCTGTCTCTGCGGATATCTGTCTGTGTGTCTGCATGGAGGTAGTAGTTGCTCAGCTTGTGTCATAATGCCCCTATTTGTCCAGAGCGGCTTGCGGTAGTGGGATGTCCTTGGGGACCTTGAGGTTTCTACTATTTTGTAGAGTTGTGGCCAATGGAATGGGCAGTTTCTTAGGAGAGAGCCGGCACAGTTCTGTGGTGTGGCTCCAGAGACCCCAGCCTAGAGGCTGTGTGGGCCATGGCTGTGCAGACAGACATCCAAAAACCCTAACTCAGCTCAGGTTTGGGGCCGAGATTACGGCAGGCCTGATCTACAGTCCATGAGGGGAACTCCTCTGGATATGAAAGAAGGGTGAGAGGGAGGCCGTCGCTCAGGCTTTTGTCTCTGGATGTTTTGTCCACAATGGCCGTTTAGTGTAGGAGTTGCCTCATGGGTCGTAGAAGTCTCCCTCTCTGGTAGTTTGTCCAGCCCCCAAGAGTTTGGGGTCATTCTGTGGGAACGGAAGTATCCTGTTTTCTGCTTCATGTGTCCCCCCAGTAGAGGGATTCTAGAGCATAGCAGTGGGTACTGACAACTGGAATACTCGCCCTCTGGTTAAGCCTGGGGGCCTATGGATATGACAAGCCCCATATGCAGGATCTTGGTCCAGCCACTGAGAGGCGTTACTTTAATACGGGACTCACGCTGCAGGTCACAATGCATGTCTGTGCCCTAGGCGGCCCTCAAGCACTGGCGTGGCCTTTCGGACAATGCAGGTTTTCCCACACTGAACGTTGGACAACATGCCAACCACAAGGTTTCTGGCCATGGGGAAGGAGGAATTCTAATTTCTGCATCACGTTCACCCCTGGGCAGTGATTGGAGATAAGGTCTAGGTTCTGAAGCCTGAAAACCGAGGTTGGGAAGAGATGACGACCTACAGCCATAGCGGGTCCTATGTGTCCAGGTTGGGGCCAGCTGTCTGGGTGTCGTTTGGGATGTCTTGTCTCAGGCTCTGCCAGACAGGGCATTAGTATACAGGGTGGGCTGTATAATTGCTTTACAATCGAGTGGCATGCATTAGAAAATCATTTGGGGTTTCTTATTAGCAACATAGGGCAAAGTTTTTCTTCTGGAGGGCAGGCAGAGTGCTGCATTGTGGCTTCGGAATTCCCAAACTGGAGGGTTGTGGGCCAGGAGAGTGAGGACGGAAGTCTGAGAACACAAGCTAGGCTTAGGTTTCAGGGCAAGGACATGGCAGGCACACTCTGCAGAGCTGAATTGAGATCTCATGCGTCTGAAGTCAGGTCGAGGTTCAGACTTTGGCTCAGGTTTGAGTTTCTGTCCATGTTGGCCCCTTCAGGCAGGGGGGGCATTATGAGGCCATGGGGGTTTTCCGACTTTTGGAGTTGTGAGATGCTCCAAACCGCAAGGATTCCTTCTGTGGGACAATTAAGATTTGTTGGATGGCTCCAGGACGTCTTATAAGGTATTTTTCCAGAACAGGGTTCTAAGTATGGATGCCTAGGCAGCCAGCCTCACATTCCAATTGTCTCCTAGCAACAAGAAACGTTTGATCTGCTGGCTTGGGGTAGCAACAGAGGGGGCTGAGTTGAAATGGACTTTCCTGAGGATGGTCTTAATGTTGGTTTGAGTCCATGGAGACCTTGGTATGGGGCAGTGGCACCAGGGCCATGAAGGATTCTCCTAACCAGAGGTTATGACAAAGCTCCAATGAGCAAATTTCCATGGGGAGACGAGATTTGTTCCTATTGGTGCCTCAGGAAACCACCATATGCTGGTATTGGAAACGAGGCCTCTGAGGAGAGATGCCTGGAAACCAAAGCAAAGGATCTGATTAGGGCCTAGGGGCCTGTCCGGTTCAATAGTCTTCTCTGGGGACATCTGTTGTCTGAGTGGAGGTAGTTGCTCAGCTGGTTTTAGATCACCCCTGTTTGTCCTGGTCGACCTACACTATTGGGATGGCCTTGGTGACTTTGGAGGTTTTTCCTAATTTGCAAGGTTGTGGCCAATGGAATGGGAAGATTTCCCTTGAAAGGGAAGCACAGTCCTGAGGTGTGGCTCCAGGGACCCAAGTGTGGAGCGTGTGTGGTCCAGGGCTATTTGGACAAAAGTCTGAAAACACAAACTCCACTTAGGTTGTGGGATGTAGGTATGGCCGGCCCTATCTATAGACCGTGAGGAGACCTCCTCGGGATATGAACAAAGGGCGAATGTGAGGTGCTTGCTCATGCTTTTTTTTTTTTTTTTCTGGAAATGTGTCACCGATTGCCATGGAATGTCGGGGTGTCCTCATGGGCCATCGATGAGGCTCCCTTTCTGGTGATTTGACCCGATCCCAAGAGTTTGGGGTCATTCTGTGGGAAGGGAGGAGGCCTTTCTGGGTTTTTTTGTTTATTTTATTTTATTTTTTTTTTAACCTCCGGTGGACCACCAAAAGAGGGATTCCAGAGCAGAGTCGTGGGTGGGGGCAACTGGACAACCAGACCTCTGGTTAACATTGGGACCTAAGAACATGGCAAGCCCCACATGTGGGCTCTTGGTCCAGACACTGAGAGGCCTTCCTTGAGGATAGGTCTCACACTGAGTTTCACAATGTGGTTTTGTGCCCAAGGATCTCCTACAGTCAGGGCGTGGCCTAAAGTACCATGCAGGTGCCTCCTACACTGAACGTTGCACAGTATGGGAACCACAAGTTTTCTGGCAATGGGGAAGATGGAGTTCTAATTTCTGCAACACTTTCACTCCTGGACTGTGATTGGATTTAAGGTCTAGGTTCTGAAGCCTGAAAACTGAGCTTGGGAAGAGATGAAGCCCTAAGGCCATGGTGTGTCTGATGTGCTCAGTGTTCGGCCAGCTGTTGAGTGTGGGTTGGGAGGTGCAGGCTCAGGCTGTGGCAGACAGGGAATAAGTGCCCAGGTTAGACTGTATCATTGGGGTGCAGTCGAGTTTCGTGCAGGATGGTACTCATTTGTGGTTACTGGGTAGCCCCAGAGGGCAACGTTTTTCTTCTGGAGGGAAGACACAGTGCCACATAGTTGTTCCAGAATTCCCAAACTGGAAGTATTGTGGGCCAGGAGTGTGAGGAAAAAATTCTGAGAACACAAGCCAGACTTAGATTTCGGGGTGAGGGGACGGCAGGCACCCTCTGCAGAGATGATTCGAGATCCCGTATACCTGAAGACAGAGCTAGGATCAGACGTTGGCTTAGGTCGGAGTTTCTGTCCATGAAGGCCTCTTCATGAAGGGGAGAGTGTCACGAGGACATGGAGGTTGTCCGACGATGGGAATTGTGAGATGCTCCAAACCACAATGATTCTTTCTGTGGGACAGTCGAGACCTGTTGTATGGCTCCAGGATATCTTATAAGGAAGTTATCTAGAGCAGGGTTCTAAGGATGGATGCCTGGGCAGCCTGCCTCCCATTCCAGGTGTCTCAGAGAGCCAAGGCAAGTTCGATCTGCTGGATCTAGGGGAGCAACCGAGGCGGGTGTGTTGAAATGGGTGAGTTAAGGATGGGTCATAATGTGCATTTGTGTCGATGTAGACCTTGGAATGGGGTGCTTGATCCGGCGCCTTGAGGGATGTTCATAACCGGAGGTTTTGATGGAGCTCTAAAGAGTATGTTTCCTATGTAGCGAAGAGAATTGTTTTGATGAGTGCCTAAGGAATCTCCCATATGCTGGTATTCGAAACCAGGCCTCTGAGGAGAGATGACTGGAATCAAAAGCAATGGATCTGATTAGGGCCTAAGTGCCCGGCAAGTTCAATCTTATTCTATGGGGATATCTGTCTCTGTGTCTGAGTGGAGTTGGTTTCCTAACTTGTGAAAGATCATTCCTGTTTGTCCTGGGAAGCCAACACAATTCGGATGGCCTGGGGGAGTTTGGAGGATTCTCCTAATCTATAGGGTTGTGGCCAATGGAAATGGAAGAATTCCCCTGGAGAGGGAAGCCACAGTACCTGAGGTGTGGCTCCAGGGGCCCCAGCTTGGATGGTGTGTGGGCCAGGACTGTGGGGACAGAAGTCTGAAAACACAAACTCAGCTTAGGTTTGGGGATGTATGTATGAAGGCTCGATCTACAGACCGTGAGAATTTTCCGGGCTATGAACAAAGAGCGAGTATGTGGCGCTTGCTCAGGGTTTTGTCTCTGGATTTTGTGTCAATGGTGGCCGTGGAATGTCGGGGTGTCCTCAAGGGCCATGGACAATTCTTTCTCTGGTGATTTTGCCTGATCCCAAGTGGTTGGGATCATTCTGTGGATGGGAAGAGTCCTTTCTGTATTTTTTTTTTTTTACCTCAGGTGTCCCACCAAAGAGGGATTCCCGAGTAGAGCCCTGAGTAGGGGTGACTAGACATCTCGAACTCTGGTTGAGATTGGGGGACTAGGGGCTTGGCAAGCCCCATATGTGGGCTGTTGTTCCAGTCAATAAGAGGCTTTACATGAGGATAGGGCTCACGCTGAGGGTCACAATGTGTGTTTGTGCACATTGTGGCCCTAAGGGATAGGTAGGGCCTCATAGTCCATGGTGCTTTCTCCTACAATGAACATTGGACAACATGCCAACCACTAGGTTTCTTGCCAAGGCGAAGGAGAAGTTCTGATTCTTGCATCACATTCACTCCTGAGCAGTGAGTGGAGATAAGGTCTAGGTTCTGAAGGTGAAAACTGAGGTTGGGTAGAGATGATGGCCTAAAGCCATTGTGGGTGTGATATGCTCTGTGTACGGCCAGCTGTCTGGGTGTTGGACTGGAGGTCTGCCCTCAGGCTGTGTCAGACAGGGCTTTAGTGCACAGGCTAGACTGTATAATTGGGGTATGGTCGAGTGGCATGCAGGTTGTTACTCATTTGGCGTTTCTGGTTAGCCCTATAGGGCAACATTTTTCTTCTGGAGGGCAGGCAGAGTGCTGCATTGTGTCTCCAGAATTGCCAATCTGGAGGGGTGTGGCCAGGATTGTGAGGAAGGAAGTCTGAAAACACAAGCTAGCACGAGTTTTGGGGCCAAGAGCATGGCAGGCCCACTCTGCAGAGGCTGAATCGAGATCTCCTGCAGGTGAGGTCAGGGCGAGTATCAGATATTGCCTCAAGCTGGAGTTTGTGTCCATTACGGCCCCTTCCTGAAGGGGGTGGGGGCGTCATGAGGCCAGGGAGGTTTCCCTACGCTGGGAGTTGTGAGCTGCTCCAAACTTCAAAGTTTCCTTCTTCAGGACAGTCGAGTATTATTGGATGGTTCCAGGATGGCCCATACAGAAAGACTCGAGAGCAGGGCCCTAAGCATGGATGCCGAGAAACGCCAACTCACCTTCCCATTGCCTGGTCGAGACAAGGAACGCTCAATCTGCGGGCTCTTGGGTGAGCTACCCAGAAGGCTGAATTTAAATGGACTCTGCTGAGGATGAGTCATAATGTGGGTTGGTGGCCATGGAGAACTTGGAATGTGGCAGTAGCTAAGGGACTCTGCAGGATTCTCCAACCCGAAGTGCTTGACACAACTCCAACAGGAAGCTTCCCATGTGGAGATGAGAGGTCTTCTGTCTGGTGTCTCAGGAAAGCCCCGTATGCTGGTCTTCCAACCCAGGCCTCTGAGGAGTGATACCTGGATACCAAAGCAAGAGTTCATAATAGGGCCTAAGGGCCTGTCTGGTTCAATCTTCTGTCTCTGCGGATATCTGTCTGTGTGTCTGCATGGAGGTAGTAGTTGCTCAGCTTGTGTCATAATGCCCCTATTTGTCCAGTGCAGCTTGCGGTAGTGGGATTTCCTTGGGGACCTTGAGGTTTCTACTATTTTGTAGAGTGGCCAATGGAATGGGCAGTTTCTTAGGAGAGAGCAGGCACAGTTCTGTGGTGTGGCTCCAGAGACGCCAGCCTGGAGGCTGTGTGGGCCATGGCTGTGTAGACAGACAAACAAAACCCCTAACTCAGCTTAGGTTTGGGACCGAGGTTACGGCAGGCCTGATCTACAGTCCATGAGGGGAGCTCTTCTGGATATGAAAGAAGGGTGAGACGGAGGCAGTCGCTCAGGCTTTTGTCTCTGGATGTTTTGTCCACAATGGCCGTTTAATGTAGGAGTTGCCTCATGGGTCGTAGAAGTCTCCCTCTTTGGTAGTTTGTCCAGCCCCCAAGAGTTTGGGGTCATTCTGTGGGAAGGGAAGTGTCCTGTTTTCTGCTTCATGTGTCCCCCCAGTAGAGGGATTCTAGAGCATAGCAGTGGGTACTGACAACTGGAACACTCGCCCTCTGGTTAAGCCTGGGGGCCTATGGATATGACAAGCCCCATATGCAGGATCTTGGTCCAGCCACTGAGAGGCGTTACTTTAATACGGGACTCACGCTGCAGGTCACAATGCATGTTTGTGCGCTAGGCGGCCCTCAAGCATTTGCGTGGCCTTTCGGACAATGCAGGTTTTCCCACATTGAACGTTGGACAACATGCCAACCACAAGGTTTCTGGCCATGGGGAAGGAGGAATTCTAATTTCTGCATCACGTTCACCCCTGGGCAGTGATTGGAGATAAGGTCTAGGTTCTGAAGCCTGAAAACCGAGGTTGGGAAGAGATGACGAACTACAGCAATAGCGGGTCTATGTGTCCAGGTTGGGGCCAGCTGTCTGGGTGTCGTTTGGGATGTCTTGTCTCAGGCTGTGCCAGACAGGGCATTAGTATACAGGGTGGGCTGTATAATTGCTTTACAATCGAGTGGCATGCATTAAAAATCATTTGGGGTTTCTTATTAGCAGCATAGGGCAAAGTTTTCCTTCTGGAGGGCAGGCAGAGTGCTGCATTGTGGCTTCGGAATTCCCAAACTGGAGGGCTTGTGGGCCAGGAGAGTGAGGACGGAAGTCTGAGAACACAAGCTAGGCTTAGGTGTCGGGGCAAGGACATGGCAGGCACACTCTGCAGAGCTGAATTGAGATCTCATGTGTCTGAAGTCAGGTCGAGGTTCAGACTTTGGCTCAGGTTTGAGTTTCTGTCCATGTTGGCCCCTTCAGGAAGGGGGGGCATTAGGAGGCCATGGGGGTTTTCCCACTTTTGGAGTTGTGAGATGCTCCAAACCGCAAGGATTCCTTCTGTGGGACAATTAAGATTTGTTGGATGGCTCCAGGACGTCTTATAAGGTATTTTTCCAGAACAGGGTTCTAAGTATGGATGCCTGGGCAGCCAGCCTCACATTCCAATTGTCTCCTAGCAACAAGAAACGTTTGATCTGCTGGCTTGGGGTAGCAACAGAGGGGGCTGAGTTGAAATGGACTTTCCTGAGGATGGTCTTAATGTTGGTTTGAGTCCATGGAGACCTTGGTATGGGGCAGTGGCACCAGGTCCCTGAAGGATTCTCCTAACCAGAGGTTATGACAAAGCTCCAATGAGCAAGTTTTCCATGGGGAGACGAGATTTGTTTTTATTGGTGCCTCAGGAAACCACCATATGCTGGTATTGGAAACGAGGCCTCTGAGGACAGATGCCTGGAAACCAAAGCAATGGATCTGATTAGGGCCTTGGGGCCTGTCCGGTTCAATATTCTTCTCTGGGGACATCTGTTGTCTGAGTGGAGGTAGTTGCTCAGCTGGTTTGAGATCACCCCTGTTTGTCATGGGCGGCCTACACTATTGGGATGGCCTCAGTGACTTTGGAGTTTTTTCCTAATTTGCAAGGTTGTGGCCAATGGAATGGGAAGAATTCCCTTGAAAGGGAAGCACAGTCCTGAGGTGTGGCTCCAGGGACCCAAGTGTGGAGCGTGTGTGGTCCAGGGCTATTTGGACAAAAGTCTTAAAACACAAACTCCACTTAGGTTGGGGGATGTAGGTATGGCCGGCCCGATCTATAGACCGTGAGGAGACCTCTTTGGGATATGAACAAAGGGCGAATGTGAGGTGCTTGCTCATGCTTTTTTTTTTTTTTTCTGGAAATGTGTCACCGATTGCCATGGAATGTCGGGTGTCCTGATGGGCCATCGATGAGGCTACCTTTCTGGGGATTTGACCCGATCCCAAGAGTTTGGTGTCATTCTGTGGGAAGGGAGGAGGCCTTTATGGTTTTTTTTGTTTATTTTTTTTTCTTTTTTTTTTTTTTACCTCAGGTGGACCACCAAAAGAAGGATTCCAGAGCAGAGTCGTGGGTGGGGGCAACTGCACAACCAGACCGCTGGTTAACATTGGGACCTAAGAACATGGCAAGCCCCATATGTGGGCTCTTGGTCCAGACACTGAGAGGCCTTCCTTGAGGATATGTCTCACACTGAGTTTCACAATGTGTTTTTTTCCCCAAGGAGCCCCTCAAGTCAGGGGTGGCCTAATGTACCATGCTGGTTTCTACTACACTGTATGTTGCACAGTATGGGAACCACAAGTTTTCTGGCAATGGGGAAGATGGAGTTCTAATTTCTGCAACACTTTCACTCCTGGACTGTGATTGGATTTAAGGTCTAGGTTCTGAAGCCTGAAAACTGAGGTTGGGAAGAGATGAAGCCCTAAGGCCATGGTGTGTCTGATGTGCTCAGTGTTCGGCCAGCTGTTTAGTGTGGGTTGGGAGGTGCAGGCTCAGGCTGTGGCAGACAGGGAATTAGTGCCCAGGCTAGACTGCATCACTGGGATGCAGTCGAGTTTCGTGCAGGATGGTACTCATTTGTGGTTACTGGGTAGCCCGAGAGGGCAACGTTTTTCTTCTGGAGGGAAGACACAGTGCCACATAGTGGCTCCAGAATTCTCATACTGGAAGGCTTGTGGGCCAGGAGTGTGAGGAAAAAATTCTGAGAACACAAGCCAGACTTAGATTTCGGGGTGAGGGGACGGCAGGCACCCTCTGCAGAGATATTTCGAGATCCCGTATGCCTGAAGACAGAGCTAGGATCAGACGTTTTCTTAGGTCGGAGTTTCTGTCCATGATGGCCCCTTCATGAAGGGAGGGAGTCACGAGGACATGGAGGTTGTCCGACGATGGGAATTGTGAGATGCTCCAAACCACAATGATTCTTTCTGTGGGACAGTCGAGACCTGTTGTATGGCTCCAGGATATCTTATAAGGAAGTTATCCAGAGCAGGGTTCTAAGGATGGATGCCTGGGCAGCCTGCCTCCTATTCCAGGTGTCTCATAGAGCCAAGGCAAGTTCGATCTGCTGGATCTAGGGGAGCAACCGAGGCGGGTGTTTTGAAATGGGTGAGTTGAGGATGGGTCATAATGTGCATTTGTGTCGATGTAGACCTTGGAATGGGGTGCTTGATCCGGGGCCTTGAGGGATGTTCATAACCGGAGGTTTTGATGGAACTCTAAAGAGTATGTTTCCTATGTAGAGAAGAGAATTGTTTTGATGAGTGCCTAAGGAATCTCCCATATGCTGGTATTGGAAACCAGGCCTCTGAGGAGAGATGACTGGAATCAAAATCAATGGATCTGATTAGGGCCTCAGTGCCCGTCCAGTTCAATCTTACTCTATGGGGATATCTGTCTCTGTGTCTGAGTGGAGGTGGTTTCCTAACTTGTGAAAGATCATCCCTGTTTGTCCTGGGCAGCCAACACAATTCGGATGGCATGGGGGAGTTTGGAGGATTCTCCTAATCTATAGGGTTGTGGCCAATGGAAATGGCAGAATTCCCCTGGAGAGGGAAGTCACAGTCCTGAGGTGTGGCTCCAGGGGCCCCAGCTTGGATGGTGTGTGGGCCAGGACTGTGGGGACAGAAGACTGAAAACACAAACTCAGCTTAGGTTTGGGGATGTATGTATGAAGGCTCGATCTACAGACCGTGAGAATTTTCCGGGCTATGAACAAAGGGCTAGTATGTGTCGCTTGCTCAGGCTTTTGTCTCTGGATTTTGTGTCAATGGTGGCCGTGGAATGTCGGGGTGTTCTCAATGGCCATGGACAATTCTTTCTCTGGTGATTTGGCCAGATCCCAAGCGGTTGGGATCATTCTGTGGATGGGAAGAGTCCATTCTGTATTTTTTTTTTTTTTTTACCTCAGGTGTTCCACCAAAGAGGGATTCCAGAGTAGAGCCCTGAGTAGGGGTGACTAGACATCTCGAACTCTGGTTGAGATTGGGGGACTAGGGGCTTGGCAAGCCCCATATGTGGGCTGTGTTCCAGTCACTAAGAGGCTTTACATGAGGATAGGGATCACGCTGAGGGTCACAATGTGTGTTTGTGCACATTGTGGCCCTCAGGGATAGGTGGGGCCTCATAGTCCATGGTGCTTTCTCCTACAATGAACATTGGACAACATGCCAACCACTAGGTTTCTTGCCAAGGCGAAGGAGAAGTTCTGATTTTTGCATCACGTTCACTCCTGAGCAGTGAGTGCAGATAAGGTCTAGGTACTGAAGGTGAAAACTGAGTTTGGATATAGATGATGTCCTAAAGCCATTGTGGGTGTGATATGCTCTGTGTATGGCCAGCTGTCTGGGTGTTGGACTGGAGTTCTGCCCTCAGGCTGTGTCAGACAGGGCTTTGGTGCACAGGCTAGACTGTATAATTGGGGTATGGTCGAGTGGCATGCAGGTTGTTACTCATTTGGCATTTCTGGTTAGCCCTATAGGGCAACATTTTTCTTCTGGAGGGCAGGCAGAGTGCTGCATTGTGTCTCCAGAATTGCCAAACTGGAGGGGTGTGGTCAGGATTGTGAGGAAGTAAGTCTGAAAACACAAGCTAGCACGAGTTTTGGGGCCAAGAGCATGGCAGGCCCACTCTGCAAGGCTGAATCGAGATCTCCTGCAGGTGAGGTCAGGGCGATTATCAGATGTTGCCTCAAGGCAGAGTTTGTGTCCATGACGGACCCTTCCTGAAGGGGGTGGGGGCGTCATGAGTTCAGGGAGGTTTCCCTACGCTGGGAGTTGTGAGCTGCTCCCAACTTCAAAGTTTCCTTCTTCAGGACAGTCGAGTACTATTGGATGGTTCCAGGATGCCCCATAGAGAAAGACTCGAGAGCAGGTGCCTAAGCATGGATGCCGAGAAACGCCAACTCACCTTCCCATTGCTTGGTCCAGACAAGGCACGCTCAATCTGCGGGCTCTTGGGTGAGCTACCTAGAAGGCTGAGTTTAAATGGACTCTGCCGAGGATGAGTCATAATGTGGGTTGGTGGCCATGGAGACCTTGGAATGTGGCAGTAGTTAAGGGACTCTGCAGGATTCTCCAACCCGAAGGGCTTGACACAACTCCAACAAGGAAGCTTCCCATGTGGAGATGAGAGGTCTTCTGTCTTGTGCCTCAGGAAAGCCCCGTATGCTGGTCTTCGAACCCAGGCCTCTGAGGAGTGATACCTGGACACCAAAGCAAGAGTTCATAATAGGGCCTAGGGGCCTGTCTGGTTCAATCTTCTGTCTCTGCGGATATCTGTCTGTGTGTCTGCATGGAGGTAGTAGTTGCTCAGCTTGTGTCATAATGCCCCTATTTGTCCAGTGCGGCTTGCGGTAGTGGGATGTCCTTGGGGACCTTGAGGTTTCTACTATTTTGTAGAGTTGTGGCCAATGGAATGGGCAGTTTCTTAGGAGAGAGCAGGCACAGTTCTGTGGTGTAGCTCCAGAGACCCCAGCCTGGAGGCTGTGTGGGCCATGGCTGTGCAGACAGACATCCAAAAACCCTAACTCAGCTCAGGTTTGGGGCCGAGGTTACGGCAGGCCTGATCTACAGTCCATGAGGGGAGCTCCTCTGGATATGAAAGAAGGGTGAGAGGGAGGCAGTCGCTCAGGCTTTTGTCTCTGGATGTTTTGTCCACAATGGCCGTTTAATGTAGGAGTTGCCTCATGGGTCGTAGAAGTCTCCCTCTCTGGTAGTTTGTCCAGCCCCCAAGAGTTTGGGGTCATTCTGTGGGAAGGGAAGAGTCCTGTTTTCTGCTTCATGTGTCCCCCCAGTAGAGGGATTCTAGAGCATAGCAGTGGGTACTGACAACTGGAATACTCGCCCTCTGGTTAAGCCTGGGGGCCTATGGATATGACAAGCCCCATATGCAGGATCTTGGTCCAGCCACTGAGAGGCGTTACTTTAATACGGGACTCACGCTGCAGGTCACAATGCATGTCTGTGCCCTAGGCGGCCCTCAAGCACTGGCGTGGCCTTTCGGACAATGCAGGTTTTCCCACATTGAACGTTGGACAACATGCCAACCACAAGGTTTCTGGCCATGAGGAAGGAGGAATTCTAATTTCTGCATCACGTTCACCCCTGGGCAGTGATTGGAGATAAGGTCTAGGTTCTGAAGCCTGAAAACCGAGGTTGGGAAGAGATGACGACCTACAGCCATAGCGGGTCCTATGTGTCCAGGTTGGGGCCAGCTGTCTGGGTGTCGTTTGGGATGTCTTGTCTCAGGCTGTGCCAGACAGGGCATTAGTATACAGGGTGGGCTGTATAATTGCTTTACAATCGAGTGGCATGCATTAGAAAATCATTTGGGGTTTCTTATTAGCAGCATAGGGCAAAGTTTTTCTTCTGGAGGGCAGGCAGAGTGCTGCATTGTGGCTTCGGAATTCCCAAACTGGAGGGCTTGTGGGCCAGGAGAGTGAGGACGGAAGTCTGAGAACACAAGCTAGGCTTAGGTTTCGGGGCAAGGACATGGAAGGCACACTCTGCAGAGCTGAATTGAGATCTCATGCGTCTGAAGTCAGGTCGAGGTTCAGACTTTGGCTCAGGTTTGAGTTTCTGTCCATGTTGGCCCCTTCAGGAAGGGGGGGCATTATGAGGCCATGGGGGTTTTCCCACTATTGGAGTTGTGAGATGCTCCAAACCGCAAGGATTCCTTCTGTGGGACAATTAAGATTTGTTGGATGGCTCCAGGACGTCTTATAAGGTATTTTTCCAGAACAGGGTTCTAAGTATGGATGCCTGGGCAGCCAGCCTCACATTCCAATTGTCTCCTAGCAACAAGAAACGTTTGATCTGCTGGCTTGGGGTAGCAACAGAGGGGGCTGAGTTGAAATGGACTTTCCTGAGGATGGTCTTAATGTTGGTTTGAGTCCATGGAGACCTTGGTATGGGGCAGTGGCACCAGGGCCCTGAAGGATTCTCCTAACCAGAGGTTATGACAAAGCTCCAATGAGCAAGTTTTCCATGGGGAGACGAGATTTGTTCTTATTGATGCCTCGGGAAACCACCATATGCTGGTATTGGAAACGAGGCCTCTGATTACAGATGCCTGGAAACCAAAGCAATGGATCTTATTAGGGCCTAGGGGCCTGTCCGGTTCAATATTCTTCTCTGGGGACATCTGTTGTCTGAGTGGAGGTAGTTGCTCAGCTGGTTTGAGATCACCCCTGTTTGTCATGGACAGCCTACACTATTGGGATGGCCTCGGTGACTTTGGAGGTTTTTCCAAATTTGCAAGGTTGTGGCCAATGGAATGGGAAGAATTCCCTTGAAAGGGAAGCACAGTCCTGAGGCGTGGCTCCAGGGACCCAAGTGTGGAGCGTGTGTGGTCCAGGCCTGTGGGGACAGAAGTCTGAAAACACAAACTCAGCTTAGGTTTGGGGATGTATGTATGAAGGCTCGATCTACAGACCGTGAGAATTTTCTGGGCTATGAACAAAGGGCGAGTATGTGGCGCTTGCTCAGGCTTTTGTCTCTGGATTTTGTGTCAATGGTGGCCGTGGAATGTCGGGGTGTCCTCAAGGGCCATGGACAATTCTTTCTCTGGTGATTTGGCCTGATCCCAAGTTGTTGGGATTATTCTGTGGATGGGAAGAGTCCTTTCTGTATTTTTTTTTTTTACCTCAAGTGTCCCACCAAAGAGGGATTCCTGAGTAGAGCCCTGATTAGGGGTGACTAGACATCTCGAACTCTGGTTGAGATTGGGGGACTAGGGGCTTGGCAAGCCCCATATGGGGGCTGTTGTTCCAGTCACTAAAAGGCTTTACATGAGGATAGGGCTCACGCTGAGGGTCACAATGTGTATTTGTGCACATTGTGGCCCTCAGGGATAGGTGGGGCCTCATTGTCCATGCTGCTTTCTCCTACAATGAACATTGGACAACATGCCAACCACTAGGTTTCTTGCCAAGGCGAAGGAGAAGTTCTGATTCTTGCATCACGTTCACTCCTGAGCAGTGAGTGGAGATAAGGTCTAGGTTCTGAAGGTGAAAACTGAGGTTGGGTAGAGATGATGGCCTAAAGCCATTGTGGGTGTGATATGCTCTGTGTACGGCCAGCTGTCTGGGTGTTGGACTGGAGGTCTGCCCTCAGGCTGTGTCAGACAGGGCTTTAGTGCACAGGCTAGACTGTATAATTGGGGTATGGTCGAGTGGCATGCAGGTTGTTACTCATTTGGCGTTTCTGGTTAGCCCTATAGGGCAACATTTTTCTTCTGGAGGGCGGGCAGAGTGCAGCATTGTGTCTCCAGAATTGCCAAACTGGAGGGGTGTGGCCAGGATTGTGAGGAAGGAAGTCTGAAAACACAAGCTAGCACGAGTTTTGGGGCCAAGAGCATGGCAGGCCCACTATGCAGAGGCTGAATCGAGATCTCCTGCACGTGAGGTCAGGGCGATTATCAGATGTTGCCTCAAGCTGGAGTTTGTGTCCATGACGGCCCCTTCCTGAAGGGGGTGGGGGGCGTCATGAGTCCAGGGAGGTTTCCCTACTCTGGGAGTTGTGAGCTGCTCCAAACTTCAAAGTTTCCTTCTTCAGGACAGTCGAGTACTATTGGATGGTTCCAGGATGCCCCATACAGAAAGACTCAGAGCAGGGGCCTAAGCATGGATGCCGAGAAACGCCAACTCACCTTCCCATTGCTTGGTCGAGACAAGGCACGCTCAATCTGCGGGCTCTTGGGTGAGCTACCCAGAAGGCTGAGTTTAATGGACTCTGCCGAGGATGAGTCATAATGTGGGTTGGTGGCCATGGAGACCTTGGAATGTGGCAGTAGTTAAGGGACTCTGCAGGATTCTCCAACGCGAAGGGCTTGACACAACTCCAACAAGGAAGCTTCCCATGTGGAGATGAGAGGTCTTCTGTCTGGTGCCTCAGGTAAGCCCCGTATGCTGGTCTTCGAACCCAGGCCTCTGAGGAGTGATACCTGGACACCAAAGCAAGAGTTCATAATAGGGCCTAGGGGCCTGTCTGGTTCAATCTTCTGTCTCTGCGGATATCTGTCTGTGTGTCTGCATGGAGGTAGTAGTTGCTCAGCTTGTGTCATAATGCCCCTATTTGTCCAGTGCGGCTTGCGGTAGTGGGATGTCCTTGGGGACCTTGAGGTTTCTACTATTTTGTAGAGTTGTGGCCAATGGAATGGGCAGTTTCTTAGGAGAGAGCAGGCACAGTACTCTGGTGTGGCTCCAGAGACCCCAGCCTGGAGGCTGTGTGGGCCATGGCTGTGCAGACAGACATCCAAAAACCCTAACTCAGCTCAGGTTTGGGGCCGAGGTTACGGCAGGCCTGATCTACAGTCCATGAGGGGAGCTCCTCTGGATATGAAAGAAGGGTGAGAGGGAGGCAGTCGCTCAGGCTTTTGTCTCTGGATGTTTTGTCCACAATGGCCGTTTAATGTAGGAGTTGCCTCATGGGTCGTAGAAGTCTCCCTCTCTGGTAGTTTGTCCAGCCCCCAAGAGTTTGGGGTCATTCTGTGGGAAGGGAAGTGTCCTGTTTTCTGCTTCATGTGTCCCCCCAGTAGAGGGATTCTAGAGCATAGCAGTGGGTACTGACAACTGGAATACTCGCCCTCTGGTTAAGCCTGGGGGCCTATGGATATGACAAGCCCCATATGCAGGATCTTGGTCCAGCCACTGAGAGGCGTTACTTTAATACGGGACTCACGCTGCAGGTCACAATGCATGTCTGTGCCCTAGGCGGCCCTTAAGCACTGGCGTGGCCTTTCGGACAATGCAGGTTTTCCCACATTGAACGTTGGACAACATGCCAACCACAAGGTTTTTGGCCATGGGGAAGGAGGAATTCTAATTTCTGCATCACGTTCACCCCTGGGCAGTGATTGGAGATAAGGTCTAGGTTCTGAAGCCTGAAAACCGAGGTTGGGAAGAGATGACGACTTACAGCCATAGCGGGTCCTATGTGTCCAGGTTGGGGCCAGCTGTCTGGGTGTCGTTTGAGATGTCTTGTCTCAGGCTGTGCCAGACAGGGCATTAGTATACAGGGTGGGCTGTATAATTGCTTTACAATCGAGTGGCATGCATTAGAAAATCATTTGGGGTTTCTTATTAGCAGCATAGGGCAAAGTTTTTCTTCTGGAGGGCAGGCAGAGTGCTGCATTGTGGCTTCGGAATTCCCAAACTGGAGGGCTTGTGGGCCAGGAGAGTGGGGACGGAAGTCTGAGAACACAAGCTAGGCTTAGGTGTCGGGGCAAGGACATGGCAGGCACACTCTGCAGAGCTGAATTGAGATCTCATGCGTCTGAAGTCAGCTCGAGGTTCAGACTTTGGCTCAGGTTTGAGTTTCTGTCCATGTTGGCCCCTTCAGGAAGGGGGGGCATAATGAGGCAATGGGGGTTTTCCCACTATTGGAGTTGTGAGATGCTCCAAACCGCAAGGATTCCTTCTGTGGGACAATTAAGATTTGTTGGATGGCTCCAGGACGTCTTATAAGGTATTTTTCCAGAACAGGGTTCTAAGTATGGATGCCTGGGCAGCCTGCCTCACATTCCAATTGTCTCCTAGCAACAAGAAACGTTTGATCTGCTGGCTTGGGGTAGCAACAGAGGGGGCTGAGTTGAAATGGACTTTCCTGAGGATGGTCTTAATGTTGGTTTGAGTCCATGGAGACCTTGGTATGGGGCAGTGGCACCAGGGCCCTGAAGGATTCTCCTAACCAGAGGTTATGACAAAGCTCCAATGAGCAAGTTTTCCATGGGGAGACGAGATTTGTTCTTATTGGTGCCTCAGGAAACCACCATATGCTGGTATTGGAAACGAGGCCTCTGAGGAGAGATGCCTGGAAACCAAAGCAATGGATCTGATTAGGGCCTAGGGGCCTGTCCGGTTCAATATTCTTCTCTTGGGACATCTGTTGTCTGAGTGGAGGTAGTTGCTCAGCTGGTTTGAGATCACCCTTGTTTGTCCTAGGCAGCCTACACTATTGGGATGGCCTCAGTGACTTTGGAGGTTTTTCCAAATTTGCAAGGTTGTGGCCAATGGAATGGGAATAATTCCCTTGAAAGGGAAGCACAGTCCTGAGGTGTGGCTCCAGGGACCCAAGTGTGGAGAGTGTGTGGTCCAGGCCTGTGGGGACAGAAGTCTGAAAACACAAACTCAGCTTAGGTTTGGGGATGTATGTATAAAGGCTCGATCTACAGACCGTGAGAATTTTCCGGGCTATGAACAAAGGGCGAGTATGTGGCGCTTGCTCAGGGTTTTGTCTCTGGGTTTTGTGTCAATGGTGGCCGTGGAATGTCGGGGTGTCCTCAAGGGCCATGGACAATTCTTTCTCTGGTGATTTGGCCTGATCCCAAGAGGTTTGGATCATTCTGTGGATGGGAAGATTCCTTTCTGAATTTTTTTTTTTACCTCAAGTGTCCCACCAAAGAGGGATTCCCGAGTAGAGCCCTGAGTAGGGGTGACTAGACATCTCGAACTCTGGTTGAGATTGGGGGACTAGGGGCTTGGCAAGCCCCATATGGGGGCTGTTGTTCCAGTCACTAAGAGGCTTTACATGAGCATAGGGCTCACGCTGAGGGTCACAATGTGTGTTTGTGCACATTGTGGCCCTCAGGGATAGGTGGGGCCTCATAGTCCATGCTGCTTTCTCCTACAATGAACATTGGACAACATGCCAACCAATAGGTTTCTTGCCAAGGCGAAGGAGAAGTTCTGATTCTTGCATCACGTTCACTCCTGAGCTGTGAGTGGAGATAAGGTCTAGGTTCTGAAGGTGAAAACTGAGGTTGGGTAGAGATGATGGCCTAAAGCCATTGTGGGTGTGATATGCTCGGTGTACGGCCAGCTGTCTGGGTGTTGGACTGGAGGTCTGCCCTCAGGCTGTGTCAGACAGGGCTTTAGTGCACAGGCTAGACTGTATAATTGGGGTATGGTCGAGTGGCATGCAGGTTGTTACTCATTTGGCGTTTCTGGTTAGCCCTATAGGGCAACATTTTTCTTCTGGAGGGCAGGCAGAGTGCTGCATTGTGTCTCCAGAATTGCCAAACTGGAGGGGTGTGGCCAGGATTGTGAGGAAGGAAGTCTGAAAACACAAGCTAGCACGAGTTTTGGGGCCAAGAGCATGGCAGGCCCACTCTGCAGAGGCTGAATCGAGATCTCCTGCACGTGAGGTCCGGGCGATTATCAGATGTTGCCTCAAGCTGGAGTTTGTGTCCATGACGGCCCCTTCCTGAAGGGGGTGGGGGGCGTCATGAGTCCAGGGAGGTTTCCCTACGCTGGGAGTTGTGAGCTGCTCCATACTTCAAAGTTTCCTTCTTCAGGACAGTCGAGTACTATTGGATGGTTCCAGGATGCCCCATACAGAAAGACTCGAGAGCAGGGCCCTAAGCATGGATGCCGAGAAACGCCAACTCACCTTCCCATTGCCTGGTCGAGACAAGGCACGCTCAATCTGCGGGCTCTTGGGTGAGCTACCCAGAAGGCTGAGTTTAAATGGACTCTGCCGAGGATGAGTCATAATGTGGGTTGGTGGCCATGGAGACCTTGGAATGTGGCAGTAGCTAAGGGACTCTGCAGGATTCTCCAACCCGAAGGGCTTGACACAACTCCAACAAGGAAGCTTCCCATGTGGAGATGAGAGGTCTTCTGTCTGGTGCCTCAGGAAAGCCCCGTATGCTGGTCTTCGAACCCAGGCCTCTGAGGAGTGATACCTGGACACCAAAGCAAGAGTTCATAATAGGGCCTAGGGGCCTGTCTGGTTCAATCTTCTGTCTCTGCGGATATCTGTCTGTGTGTCTGCATGGAGGTAGTAATTGCTCAGCTTGTGTCATAATGCCCCTATTTGTCCAGTGCGGCTTGCGGTAGTGGGATGTCCTTGGGGACCTTGAGGTTTTTACTATTTTGTAGAGTTGTGGCCAATGGAATGGGCAGTTTCTTAGGAGAGAGCAGGCACAGTTCTGTGGTGTGGCTCCAGAGACCCCAGCCTGGAGGCTGTGTGGGCCATGGCTGTGCAGACAGACATCCAAAAACCCTAACTCAGCTCAGGTTTGGGGCCGAGGTTACGGCAGGCCTGATCTACAGTCCATGAGGGGAGCTCCTCTGGATATGAAAGAAGGGTGAGAGGGAGGCAGTCGCTCAGGCTTTTGTCTCTGGATGTTTTGTCCACAATGGCCGTTTAATGTAGGAGTTGCCTCATGGGTCGTAAAAGTCTCCCTCTCTGGTAGTTTGTCCAGCCCCCAAGAGTTTGGGGTCCTTCTGTGGGAAGGGAAGTGTCCTGTTTTCTGCTTCATGTGTCCCCCCAGTAGAGGGATTCTAGAGCATAGCAGTGGGTACTGACAACTGGAATACTCGCCCTCTGGTTAAGCCTGGGGGCCTATGGATATGACAAGCCCCATATGCAGGATCTTGGTCCAGCCACTGAGAGGCGTTACTTTAATACGGGACTCACGCTGCAGGTCACAATGCATGTCTGTGCCCTAGGCGGCCCTCAAGCCCTGGCGTGGCCTTTCGGACAATGCAGGTTTTCCCACATTGAACGTTGGACAACATGCCAACCACAAGGTTTCTGGCCATGGGAAAGGAGGAATTCTAATTTCTGCATCACGTTCACCCCTGGGCAGTGATTGGAGATAAGGTCTAGGTTCTGAAGCCTGAAAACCGAGGTTGGGAAGAGATGACGACCTACAGCCATAGCGGGTCCTATGTGTCCAGGTTGGGGCTAGCTGTCTGGGTGTCGTTTGGGATGTCTTGTCTCAGGCTGTGTCAGACAGGGCATTAGTATACAGGGTGGGCTGTATAATTGCTTTACAATCGAGTGGCATGCATTAGAAAATCATTTGGGGTTTCTTATTAGCAGCATAGGGCAAAGTTTTTCTTCTGGAGGGCAGGCAGAGTGCTGCATTGTGGCTTCGGAATTCCCAAACTGGAGGGCTTGTGGGCCAGGAGAGTGGGGACGGAAGTCTGAGAACACAAGCTAGGCTTAGGTGTCGGGGCAAGGACATGGCAGGCACACTCTGCAGAGCTGAATTGAGATCTCATACGTCTGAAGTCAGGTCGAGGTTCAGACTTTGGCTCAGGTTTGAGTTTCTGTCCATGTTGGCCCCATCAGGAAGGGGGGGCATTATGAGGCCATGTTGGTTTTCCCACTATTGGAGTTGTGAGATGCTCCAAACCGCAAGGATTCCTTCTGTGGGACAATTAAGATTTGTTGGATGGCTCCAGGACGTCTTATAAGGTATTTTTCCAGAACAGGGTTCTAAGTATGGATGCCTGGGCAGCCAGCCTCACATTCCAATTGTCTCCTAGCAACAAGAAACGTTTGATCTGCTGGCTTGGGGTAGCAACAGAGGGGGCTGAGTTGAAATGGACTTTCCTGAGGATGGTCTTAATGTTGGTTTGAGTCCATGGAGACCTTGGTATGGGGCAGTGGCACCAGGGCCCTGAAGGATTCTCCTAACCAGAGGTTATGAAAAAGCGCCAATGAGCAAGTTTTCCAAGGGGAGACGAGATTTGTTCTTATTGGTGCCTCAGGAAACCACCATATGCTGGTATTGGAAACGAGGCCTCTGAGGAGAGATGCCTGGAAACCAAAGCATTGGATCTGATTAGGGCCTTGGGGCCTGTCCGGTTCAATATTCTTCTCTGGGGACATCTGTTGTCTGAGTGGAGGTAGTTGCTCAGCTGGTTTGGGATCACCCCTGTTTGTCCTGGGCGGCCTACACTATTGGGATGGCCTCGGTGACTTTGGAGGTTTTTCCTAATTTGCAAGTTTGTGGCCAATGGAATGGGAAGAATTCCTTTGAAAGGGAAGCACAGTCCTGAGGTGTGGCTCCAGGGACCCAAGTGTGGAGCGTGTGTGGTCCAGGGCTATTTGGACAAAAGTCTGAAAACACAAACTCCACTTAGGTTGGGGGATGTATGTATGGCCGGCCCGATCTATAGACCGTGACGAGACCTCTTCGGGATATGAACAAAGGGCGAATGTGAGGTGCTTGCTCATGCTTTTTTTTTTTTTTTTTTTTTCTGGAAATGTGTCACCGATTGCCATGGAATGTCGGGGTGTCCTCATGGGCCATCGATGAGGCTCCCTTTCTGGGGATTTGACCCGATACCAAGAGTTTGGGGTCATTCTGCGGGAAGGGAGGAGGCCTTTATGTTTTTTTTGTTTATTTTTATTTTTTTTTTTTATTTTTTATTTTTTTTTTTTTTTTACCTCAGGTGGACCACCAAAAGAGGGTTTCCAGAGAAGAGTCGTGGGTGTGGGCAACTGGACAACCGGAGCTCTGGTTAACATTGGGACCTAAGAACATGGCAAGCCCCATATGTGGGCTCTTGGTCCAGACACTGAGAGGCCTTCCTTGAGGATAGGTCTCACACTGAGTTTCACAATGTGGTTTTGTGCCCAAGGAGCCCCTCAAGTCAGGGCGTGGCCAAATGTACCATGCTGGTTTCTCCTACACTGAACGTTGCACTGTATTGGAACCACAAGTTTTCTGGCAATGGGGAAGATGGAGTTCTAATTTCTGCAACACTTTCACTCCTGGACTGTGATTGGATTTAAGGTCAGGGTTCTGAAGCCTGAAAACTGAGCTTCGGAAGAGATGAAGCCCTAAGGCCATGGTGTGTCCTATGTGCTCAGTGTTCGGCCAGCTGTTGAGTGTGGGTTGGAAGGTGCAGGCTCAGGCTGTGGCAGACAGGGAATTAGTGCCCAGGCTAGACTGTATCATTGGGATGCAGTCGAGTTTCGTGCAGGATGGTACTCATTTGTGGTTACTGGGTAGCCCCAGAGGGAAAAGTTTTTCTTCTGGAGGGAAGACACAGTGCCACATAGTGGCTCCAGAATTCCCAAACTGGAAGGCTTGTGGGCCAGGAGTGTGAGGAAAAAATTCTGAGAACACAAGCCAGACTTAGATTTCGGGGTGAGTGGACGGCAGGCACCCTCTGCAGAGATGATTCGAGATCCCGTATACTTTAAGACAGAGCTAGGATCAGACGTTTTCTTAGGTCGGAGTTTCTGTCCATGACGGCCCCTTCATGAAGGGGAGGGTGTCACGAGAACATGGAGGTTTTCCCACTATGGGAATTGTGAGATGCTCCAAACCACAATGATTCCTTCTGTGGGACAGTCGAGACATGTTGGATGGCTCCAGGACATCCCATAAGGAAGTTATCCAGAGCAGGGTTCTAAGGATGGATGCCTGGGCAGCCTGCCTCCCATTCCAGGTGTCTCAGAGAGCCAAGGCAAGTTCGATCTGTTGGATCTAGGGGAGCAACCGAGGCGGGTGTGTTGAAAAAGGTGAGTTGAGGATGGGTCATAATGTGCATTTGTGTCCATGTAGACCTTGGAATGGGGTGCTTGATCCGGGGCCTTGAGGGATGTTCATAACCGGAGGTTTTGATGGAGCTCTAAAGAGTATGTTTCCTATGTAGAGAAGAGAATTGTTTTAATGAGTGCCTAAGGAGTCTCCCATATGCAGGTATTGGAAACCAGGCCTCTGAGGAGAGATGACTGGAATCAAAAGCAATGGATCTGATTAGGGCCTAAGTGCCCTTCCAGTTCAATCTTATTCTATGGGGATATCTGTCTCTGGGTCTGAGTGGAGTTGGTTTCCTAACTTGTGAAAGATCATCCCTGGCCTGGGGGAGTTTGGAGGATTCTCCTAATCTATAGGGTTG
This sequence comes from Mustela nivalis, assembly GCF_964662115.1. Taxonomy (NCBI): domain Eukaryota; kingdom Metazoa; phylum Chordata; class Mammalia; order Carnivora; family Mustelidae; genus Mustela; species Mustela nivalis. The sequence goes on from NW_028136554.1 coordinate 2,431,371, forward strand.
TGGCCAATGGAAATGGCAGAATTCCCCTGGAGAGGGAAGCCACAGTCCTGAGGTGTGGCTCCAGGGGCCCCAGCTTGGATGTTGTGTGGGCCAGGACTGTGGGGACAGAAGTCTGAAAACACAAACTCAGCTTAGGTTTGGGGATGTATGTATGAAGGCTCGATCTACAGACCGTGAGAATTTTCCGGGCTATGAACAAAGGGCGAGTATGTGGCGCTTGCTCAGGGTTTTGTCTCTGGATTTTGTGTCAATGGTGGCCGTGGAATGTCGGGGTGTCCTCAAGGGCCAAGGACAATTCTTTTTCTGGTGATTTGGCCTGATCCCAAGTGGTTGGGATCATTCTGTGAATGGGAAGAGTCCTTTCTGTATTTTTTTTTTTTACCTCAGGTGTCCCACCAAAGAGGGATTCCCGAGTAGAGCCCTGAGTAGGGGTGACTAGACATCTCGAACTCTGGTTGAGATTGGGGGACTAGGGGCTTGGCAAGCCCCATATGTGGGCTGTTGTTCCAGTCACTAAGAGGCTTTACATGAGGATAGGGCTCACGCTGAGGTTAACAATGTGTGTTTGTGCAAATTGTGGCCCTCTGGAATAGGTGGGGCCTCATAGTCCATGCTGCTTTCTCCTACAATGAACATTGGACAACATGCCAACCACTAGGTTTCTTGCCAAGGCGAAGGATAAGTTCTGCTTCTTGCATCACGTTCACTCCTGAGCAGTGAGTGGAGATAAGGTCTAGGTTCTGAAGGTGAAAATTGAGGTTGGGTAGAGATGATGGCCTAAAGCCATTGTGCGTTTGATATGCTCAGTGTACGGCCAACTGTCTGGGTGTTGGACTGGAGGTATGCCCTCAGGCTGTGTCAGACAGGGCTTTAGTGCACAGGCTAGACTGTATAATTGGGGTATGGTCGAGTGGCATGCAGGTTGTTACTCATTTGGCGTTTCTGGTTAGCCCTATAGGGCAACATTTTTCTTCTGGAGGCCAGGCAGTGTGCTGCATTGTGTCTCCAGAATTTCCAAACTGGAGGGGTGTGGCCAGGATTCTGAGGACGGAAGTCTGGGAACACAAGTTAGGCTTAGGTTTCAAGACGAGGGCCCAGCAGGCACACTCTCAAGTGCTGAATCGAGATCTCATGCTTCTGAATTCAGGGCGAGGCTCAGACTTTGGCTTAGGATGGAGTTTCTGTCCGTGATGGCCCATTTATGAAGGTGTGGGGCATCATGAGGAAATGGAGGTTTTCTCACAGTGTTATTGTGTGATGCTTCAAACCACAAGGATTCATTTTGCGAGACAGTCAAGACAGGTTGGTTGGATTCAAGACGTCCCATAAAGAAGTTCTCCAGAGCAGGGTTCTAAGGATGGATGCCTGGGAAGCCCGCCTCCCATTCTAACTGTCTCCTAGTGACAAGGAAGGTTTGATCTGCTGGCTCTGGGTGAGCAGCCGAGGGGGCTGATTTGAAATGGACTCTCCTGATCATGGATCATAATGTAAGTTTTTGTCCTTGGAGACCTTGGGATTGGGCCATGGTGCCAGCGCCCTGAAGGATCCTCCTAACCTGAGGTATTGACACAGCTCCAAAGAGCAAGTTTCCCATGTGGAGATGAGATCTGTTCTGATTGTTTCCTTAGGAAACCCCCATATTCTGATATTGGAAACCAGGCCTCTGAGGAGAGATACCTAGAAACCAAAGCAATGCATCAGAAGTTGGCTCAGGTTGGAGTTTCTGTCCATGATGGCCCCTTTATAAAGGGGAGCATCTCATGAGGCCATGTAGGTTTTCCCACGATAGGAGTTGTGAGATGCTCCAATCTGCAAGGATTCCTTCTGTGGGACAGTCAAGACCTTTTGGAAGGCTCCAGGATATCCCATATGGAACGGCGCCAGAGCAGGATTCCATGGATGGATGCCTAGAGAGTCTGCTTTGCATTCCAGTTGTCTCCTAGCGACAAGGCAGGTTTGATATTCTGCCTCTGGGGGAGTAATCGACGGGGCTGAGTTGAAATGTACTCTCCTGCCGAATGGTCATAATGCGGGTATGTGTCCATGGAGACCTTGGAATAGGGCGGTTGCTCCGGCTACCTGAAGGTTTCTCCTAACTGGAGGCTTTTACAGAGCTCCAAAGGATAAGTTTCCCATGTGAAGACAAGATTTGTTCTGATTGGTATCTCTGGAATCCTCCATATGCTGGTATTGGAAAACAGGCCTCTGAGGAGAGATGCTTAGAAAAAAAAGCAATGGAACCAATTACATTCTAGGGGCCAGTCCAGTTTAATCTTCTTCTCTTGGGTTATCTGTCTACGGGTGAGTTGACGTCGTTGCTCAGCTTGTGAGAGATCGCCCCTCTTTGTCCTGGGTGGCCTACACTATTGGAATGGCCTCTGGGACTTTGGAGGTTTCTCCTTATCTGTAGGGTTGTGGCCAATGGAATGGGAAGAATTTCCTTGGAGAGGGCAGGCACAGTCCTGAGGTGTGGCTCCAGGGGCCTCAGTCTGGAGGGTGTGTGGGACAGGGATGTCAGGATAGAAGTCTGAAAACACAAACTCGGCTTAGGTTTGGGGACGTAGGTATGGCAGGCCCAATCTACAGACTATGAGGAGAATTTTTTGGGCTATGACCTAAGGGTGAGTGTGAACGCTTGCTGAAGCTTATGTCTCTGGATTTTGTGTCAATAGTGGCCGTGGAATATCGGGCTGGCCTCATGGGCCATGGACGAGTCTTTCTCTCTGGACCCCAATCACTTGGGATGGCCCAATCCCAAGTGATTGGGGTCATTCTGTGAGTGGGAGGAGTCCTTTCTGTGTTTATTTACCTCAAATGTCCCACCAAAGAGGGATTCCAGAGCAGAGCTTTGAGTAGGGGTGACTAGATGTCTCTACCTCTGGTTAAGATTGGGTGACTTGGCGCATGGCAGGCCCCATATGCGGGCTCATGGTCCAGCCACTGAGAGGCTTTACTTGAGGACAGGGCTCAAACTGAGGGTCCCAATGTGTGTTTGAGCCCACCGCAGCTCTTAAGCATAGGCAGGGCCTCAGGGACCCTACACTACCCTCAGGGGCCCTACTACTACCCCTGTAGGCCCTACAGGGGTCCTACACTGAACGTTGGACAAGATGCCAACCACAAGATTCTGGCGAGAGGGAAGGAGGAGTTCTGATTTCTGCATCACGTTCACCCATGGGAAGTGAGTAGAGATAAGGTCTAGGATTCTGTAGCCTGAAAACCGAAGTTGGAAAGAGATGGCGACCTAAGGCCATGGCGGTTAAGATGTTCTCAGTGTACTGCAAGCTGTCTGGGTGTCGGTTGGGAATTCAGGCCTCAGGTTCTGTCAGAAAGGGCATTAGTGCACAGGCTAGACTATATAATTGGTGTACAGTTGAGTGACGTGCAGGTTTATCCTCATTGGAGGTTTCTGGGTAGACCCATAGGGCAATATTTTTCTTCTAGAGGGCAGGCAGAGTGCAGCACTGTGTCATCGGAAATCCCCAAATAGAGGGCGTGTGGTCCAGGAGAGTGAGTACGGAAGTCGGAGAACACTAGCTACGCTTAGGTTTTGGGGTGAGGGCACAGCAGGTACACTCTGAAGAGCTGAATCAAGATCTCGTGCATCTGAAGTCAAGGCGAAGATCAGCTGTTGGCTCAGGTTGGAGTTTCTTTCCATGATCTGCCTTCATGAAGATTGGGGGCATCATGTGACCTTGGAAGCTTTCCATGATATGAGTTGTTAGGTGGTCCATGCACAAGGACTCCTGTGGGACAGTCGAGACCTGTTGGATGGCTCAAGGATGTCCCATAAGGAACGACGCAAGAGCAGGGTTCTAAGGATGGATGCCTGAAGAGCCCAACTCGCATTTCAATTGTCTCCTAGCGACAAGGCAGGTTCAATCTGCTGGCTCTGGAGTAGCAACCGAGGGGGTTTAGTTGAAATGGACTCTCCTGAGGATGGGTCATAATTTGGGATTGTGTCCATGGAGATATTCAAATGGGGCAGTGGCTCCAGTGACCTGAAGTTTTCTCCTAACTGGAGGTTATGACACAGCTCCATAGAGCAAGATTCCCATGTGGAGACGAGATTTTTTCTGATAGGTAGCTCTGGAAACCCCCTTATGCTGGTATTGGAATCCAGGCCTCTGAGGAGAGATGCCTGAAAACAAAAGCAATGGATCCAATTAGGGCCTAGGTGCCTGTCTTGTTCAATATTCTTTTCTATGGATATCTGTCTAAGGTTCTGATTGGAGGTAGTGGCTCAGCTTGTGCCGAGGGTCCCTGTATGTCCAGGACATCCTACACTATTGGGATGGCCTCAGAGATTTTGGATGATTCTCCTAATCTGTCAGGTTGTGCCACATGAATGAGCAGAATTCCCTTGGAGAGGGCAGGCACAGTCCTGAGGTGTGGCTCCATGGGGCCCAGCCTTTAGTATGTGTGGGTGAGGACAATGGAGACAAAAGTCTGAAAACACAAACTCAGCTTAGGTTTGGGGACATAGGTATGGCAGGCCCGATCTACAGACCTTGAGAATTTTGGGGGCTCTGAACAAAGGGCAAGTGTGTGGCGCTTTTTCAGGTTTTTGTCTCCGGATTTTGTTTCAATGGTGGCCGTGGAATGTCAGGCTGGCCTCATCGACCATGGACGAGTATTTCTCTCTGTGGATTTGGCCAGATTCCAAGTGTTTGGGGTCATTCTTTGGATGGTAGGAGTCCTTACTTTTTTTTTTCTTTATCTTGGTTTTTTTTTTTTTTTTTTTTTTACCTTATGTGTCCCACCAAAGAGGGATTCCAGAAAAGAGCTCTGAATAAGGTTGGCTAGACTTCTCAAGCTCTGGCTAGGATTGGGGGAGTAGGGGCATGGCAAGTCCCATATGCAGGCTCTTGGTCCAGCCCCGGAGAGGCTTTACTTGAGGCCAGGGTTTATGCTTAGGGTCCTAATGTGTGTTTGTGCCCATCACAGCCCTCAAGAATGTCTGAGGCCTCATTGGCCATGCTGGGTACTCATATACTGAACGTTGGACAACATGCCAACCACAAGGTTTCTGGTCATGGGGAAGGTGAAGTTCTGATTTCTGCATCACGTACATCACTTAGTTGTGAGTGGAGATAATGTCTAGGTTCTGAAGCCTGAAGACCAAGGTTGGGAAGAGATGATGACCTAAGGCCATGGCATGTTCGATGTGTTCAGTGTGAGGCCAGGTGTCTGGGTGTCGGTCACGAGGTCTGGGGTCAGGCTGTGTCAGACAGGGCATTAGTGCCCAGGCTAGACTGTATAATTGGGGTACAGTCTAGAGAATTGCAGGTTGATTCTCATTTGATGTTTCTGGGTAGACCCCTAGGGCAAAGTCTCTCTTCTGGAGGGCAGGCAGAGTGCTGCATTTTGTCTCCAGAATTCCCAAAGTGGAAGGCTTGTGGGCCAAGAGTGTGAGGATGGAAGTCTGAGAACGCGAGCTGGCTTAGGTTTTGGGGCGAGGGCAAGGCAGGCACACTCTGCAGAGCTGAATTGAGATCTCATGCATCTGAAGTCAGGGCGAGGATCAGACGGGAGTTTCTGTCCATGATGTCCTCTACCTGAAGGTGGAGGCATCACGAGGCCATGGAGGTTTTCCCACGGTGCGAGTGTGTGATGCTGCAAACCACAAGGATTCCTTCTTCAGGACAGTTGAGACCTGTTGAATGGATCAAGGACACCCCATTAGGAATTTCTCCAGAGCAGAGTTCTAACATGGATACCTGGGCAACGAACTCGCATTCCAATTGTCTCCTAGTGACAAAGCAGGTTTGATCTGCTGGCACTGGGTGAGCAACCGCCAGGTTTGTGTTGAAATGGACTCTCCTGAGGATGGGTCATAATGTGGGATTGTGTCCATTGAGACATTGGAATGGGGCGGTGGCTCCAGTGACGTGAAATTTTCTCCTAACTGGAGGTTTTGACACAGTTCCATATAGCATGATTCCCATGTGGCATGCGATTTGTTCTGATTGGTAGCTCCAGAAACCCCCATGTGCTGGTATTGGAATCCAGGCCTCTGAGGAGAGATACATGAAAACAAAAGCAATGAATTCGTTTAGGGCCTAGGTGCCTGTCCTCTTCAATCTTCTTTTCTATGGATATCTATCTACAGGTCTGATTGGAGGTAGTGGCTCAGCTTGTGGCAGATGGTCCCTGTTTGTCCCGGACATCCTACAATATTGGGGTGGCCTCGGGGACTTCGGATGTTTCTCCTAATCTGTCAGGTTGTGCCAAAGGAATGAGCAGAATTCCCATGGAGAGGGCAGGCACAGTCCTGAGGTGTGGCTCCATGGGGCCAAGCCTTGAGGGTGTGTGGGCCAGGACAATGGAGACAGAAGTCTGAAAACACAAACTTGGCTTAGGTTTGGGGACATAGGTATGGCAGGCCCGATCTACAGACCGTGAGAATTTTTCAGGCTTTGAACAAAGGGCGAGTGTGTGGCGCTTTTTCAGGCTTTTGTCTCCGGATTTTGTGTCAATGGTGGCCGTGGAATGTCAGGATGGCCTCATCAGCCATGGACGAGTATTTCTCTCTGTGAATTTGGCCCAATTCCAAGTGTTTGCGGTCATTCTTTGGACGGTAGGAGTCCTTTCTCTATTTTTTTTTTAACCTCATGTGTCCCACCAAGGAGGGATTCTAGAGAAGAGATCTGAGTAGGGGGTGACTAGACTTCTCAAGCACTGGTTAAGGTTTGGGGAGTAGGGGCATGGTAATCTCCATATGTGGGCTCTTGGTCCAGCCCCGGAGAGGCTTTACTTGAGGCCAGGGTTCATGCTTAGGGTCCTAATGTGTGTTTGTGCCCATCGCAGCCCTCAAGCATGTCTGAGGCCTCATGGGCCATGCTGGTTTCTCCTACACTGCACGTTGGACAACATGCCAACCACAGGGTTTCTGGTCATGGGGAAGGAGGAGTTCTGATTTCTGCATCACGTACACGGCATGGCAGTGAGTAGAGATAAGGTCTAGATTCTGAAGCCTGAAAACCGAGGTTGGTAAGAGATGACGACCTAAGGCCATGGTGGGTCCGTTGCACTTAGTGTGCGGCCAGATGTCTGTGTCCATCATGAGGTCTGGGCTCAGGCTGTGTCAGGCAGGGCATTAGTCCCCAGGCTAGACTGTATAATTGGGGTACAGTCGAGTGATGTGAAGGTTGGTCCTCATTTGGGGTTTCTGGTTGGCCCCATAGGGCAAAGATTTTCTTCTGGAGGGCAGGCAGAGTGCTGCATTCTGGCTCCAGAATTGCCAACTTCAGGGCTTGTGGGCCAGGTGTTTTAGGACAGAAGTCTGAGAACACAAGTTCAGCTTTGAATTTGCAGCGGTGACATGGCAGGCACACTCTACAGACCTGAAATGAGATCTCGTGCATCTGAAGTCAGGGCGAGGATCAGATGTTGGCTTAGGTTGGAGTTTCTGTACATGATGTCCCCTTCATGAAGGTGGGGGGGGGCATCAGGAAACCATGGAAGATTTCCAACTTTGTGAGTGTGTGATGCTCCAAACCACAAGGATTCCGTCAGCGGGACAGTCACGACCTTTTGGATGGATCAAGGACGTCCCATAAGAAATGCTCCAAAGCACAGTTCTAATGATGGATGCCTGGGCAGTCCAACTTGCATTCCAGTTGTGTCCTAGTGAAAAGGAGGATTCGATCTGCTGTCACTGGGGGAACAACCGAGGGGGCTGAATTGAAATGCACTCTCATGAGGATCAGTCATGATGTGGATTTGTGTCCATGGATCCCTTGGAATGGGGCAGTGGCTCTGTTGCCCTGAAGAATTCTCCTAACCTGAGGTTTTGATGCAGCTCCAAAGAGCAAGTTTCCCATGTAGAGACGAGATTTGTTCTGAAACCCCCACAACCTGGTATTGGAAACCAAGCATCTGGGGAACAATGCCTGGAATCCAAAGCAATGGATCTGATTACGGTCTAGGGGCCTGTCCTTTTCAATATTCTCCTCTGAGTGTCTCTGTCTAAGATTCATAATGGAGGTCACTGCTCCGCTTGTGTCAGATCACCCATGTTTGTTGGGGGAGGCCAACACTATTGGGCTGGTCTTGGGAATTGGAGGTTTCTCCTAATCTGTAAGGTTGTGGCAAATGAAACGGGCAGAGTTCCCTTGGAGAGCACTGGCACAGTCCTTAGGTGTGACACCACCTTTCTGGGTGTCATCCAGGAGGTCCAGGCTCAGGCTGTGTCAGACAGGGCATTAGTGCCAAGCTTAGACTGTATAATTGGAGTAAAGTTGATGGCATGCAGATTGATCCTCATTTGGCGTTTCTGGGTAGCCCCAGGGGCAACGTTTTTCTTCTGGAGGGAAGGAAGAGGGCTGCATTGTGGCGACGGAATTCTCACACTGGAGGGCTTGTGGGCCAGAATTGTGAGGAAGGAAGTGAGAGAACACAAGCTAGGCTTAGGTTTTGGGTCAAGATCATGGCAGGCACACTCTGTAGAGCTAAATCTAAATCTCATGCATCTGAAGTCAGGGCGAGGATCAGACATAGGCTCAGGTTGAAGTTTCTGTTCAGGATGGCCCCTTCATGATGGTGGGGGGCATCATGGGGCTATGGAGACTTTCCCACGATTGGCATTGTATGTTGCTCCAATCGGCAAGGATTCCTTCTACGGGACAGTCGAGACCGGTCAGATTGCTCCAGGACGTCCCATGCGGAAGCACGGCAGTGCAGGGTTCTAAGGATGGATTCCTGGAGTGCCCGCCTCATTTTCCTATTGTCTCCTAGTGACAAGGCAGGTTCGATCTGCTTCTTTTGGGGAGCAAACAAAGGGGATGTGTTGAAATGGACTCGCCTGCGGATGGGTCATAATGCGGGTTTGTGTCCATGGAGACCTTGGAATGGGGTGTTGGCTGCTGGGACCTGAAGGTTTCCCTTAACTGGAGGTTGTGACACAGCTCCAAAATGCATGTTTCCCATGTGGAAATGAGATTTGTTCAGACTGGTACCTCTTGAAGAACACATATGCTGGTATTGGAAACCAGGCCTCTGAGGAGAGATGCCTGGAATCAAAAGCAATGGATCTGATTAGGGCCTAGGTGCCTGTCCGGTTCAATCTTCTTCTCTGGGGTTATCTGTCTATGGATCTGAGTTGAGGTAGCTGCTAATCTTGGGACAGATCACCCTGTTTGCCCTGAGTGGCCAAAACTATTGGGATGGCCTCAGGGACGTTGGAGTGTTCTCCTAATCTTTAGGGTTGTGGCCAATGGAATGGGCAGAATTTGCTTGGAGAAGGCAGGCACAGTCCTGAGGCATGGCTCCAGGGGCCCCAGCCTGGAGGGTGTGTGGGCCAGGACAGTGGGGACAGAAACCTGAAAACCCAAACTCAGCTTAGATTTGGGGACGTAGGTATGACATGCCTGATCTATAGACCGGGAGAAGAATTTATCAGGCTATGAACAAAGGGCAAGTGTGAGGCATATCTCCAGGCTTTTGTCTCTAGATTTTGTGTCAATGGTGGCCATGGAATGACGGGATGGCCTCTTTGGCCATGGATGATTCTTTCTCTTTTAAGATTTGGTCAGATCCCAAGTTTTGGGGCTCATTCAGGGGATGGAGGAGACCCTTCAATATTTTTTTTCCTCAGGGGTTCCAGAGCAGAGACCTGAATAGGGGTGATTAGAACTCTCAACCTCTCATTGATATTGGGGGACTAGGGATGGCAATGCGGGTTCTTGGTCCAGCCCCTGAGAGGCTTTACTTGAGGACAGGGCTCACACTGAGGGTCCCAATGTGTTTGTGCCCATTGCGGTTCTCAAGCATGGGCGGGGACTCATGGGCTACACTGGATTCTCCTACACTGAACGTTGGAAAACATGCCAACCACAAGGTTTCTTGCCTTGAGGAAAAGGAGTTTCATTTCTGCATCACGTTCACCCCTGGGTAGTGAGTATATATAAGGTCTAGGTTCTGAAGCCTGAAAACCAAGGTTGAAAAGAGATGATGACCTAAAGCCATGGCGGGTCTGATGTGCTCAGTGTACAGCCAGCTGTCTGGGTGTCGGTTGAAAATTCAGACCTCAGGCTGTGCAAGACAGGGCATTAACGCCGAAGCGAAACTGTATAATTGGGGTAGAGTCAAGTGGCATGCAGGTTGATCCTCATTTGGTGTTTCTGGTTAGCCCCATAGGACAACGTTTCTCTTCTGGAGGGCAGTCAGAGTGCTGCATTGTGTCTCTCCAGAATTCCCTAACTGGAGGGCTGGTGGGCTCGGAGTGTGAGGACGAAGTCTGAGAACAATAGCTAGGTTTTGCTTCGGGGCGGGGTTTCGGCAGGCACACTCTGCAGAGTTGAATCAAGATTTCGTGCATCTGAAGTCAGGGCGAGGATTAGACGTTGGCTCAGGTTGGAGTTTCTGTCCAAGATGGCTCTTTCATGAAGGGGACGGTGCACCACGAGGCCACAGAGCTTTTCCCATGATGGGAGTTGTGAGGTGCTCCAAAGCGCAAGGATTCCTTCTGCAGGACAGCTGTGACCTGTTGGATGGCTCCAGGACGTCCCATATGGAATTACTTCAGAGTAGTTTTCTACAGATGGATGCCTAGCCAGTCCGCCTCACATTCCAATTGTCTCCTAGTGACAAGATAGGTTCGATCTGCTGGCTCTAGGGGAGCACCCAAGGGCACTGAGTTGAAAAAGACTCTCCTGCAGATGGGTCCTAATGTGGGATTGTGTCCATGGAGACCTTGGAATGAGGTGGTGGCACCGGGGCTCTGAAGGATTTTCCTAGCCGGAGGTTTTGACACAGCTTGAAAGAGCACGTTTCCCATGTGGAGAAGACATTTGTTCTGACTGATGCCTCAGGAAACCCCCATATGGTGGTATTGAAAACCAGGCCTCTGAGGTTCTGACATAGCTCCTCGAGCAAGTTTCCAATGTGCAGACAAGACTTCCTCTGAAGGAGCCTATGGAAACCCCATAGGCTGGTATTGGAAACCAGGCCTCTGAGAAGAGATGCCTGGAAACCAAAGCAATGGATCTGATTAGGGCCTAGGGGCCTGTCTAGTTCAATGTTCTTTTCTGGGGACATCTGTCTCCGAGTCTGTGTGGAGCTAGTTGCTCAGCTAGTGTCAGATCACCCCTGTTGGTTCCGAGCAGCCTACAATATTGGGATGGTCCCAGGGACATTGGAGATTTCTCCTGATTTATATGGTTGTGGCCAATGGAATATGAAGAATTCCCTTTGAGAGGGCAGGAACAATACTGATGTGTGGTTCCAGGGGCCCTAGCATGGAGGGTGTGTGTTTTCACACAACTTTCCAAACAGCCCTGGCCTACACAACCTACAGGCTCAGGCCCCTGGAGCCAAACCTGAGGACTGTACTTGTCCTCTCAGAGGGAATTGTGTGTGCCCATTCCAAAGGCCACAAACCTTCTGATAGGATAAACCTCCAAAGTCCCTGATCCATCTCAATAGTGGTGGCTTCCCAGGAAAAACAGGGGTAATCTGAGCCCAACTGAGCACCTACCTTCACTCAGACCCATAGACAGATGTCCCCAGAGGTATGAAGGAAAGAACAGGCGCCTAGGCACTAAACAGATCCATTGCTTTGGTTTCCAGGCATTTCTCCTCAGAGGCCTGGATTTCAAAAGCAGCATATAGCTGTTTCTTGACTCAACCATCAGAAAACATCTCATCTACACATGGGAAACTTGCACGTAGGGGCTGTGTCAAAGCCTCTGTTTAGGAGAACCCTTTAGGGCCCCAGTGCCACCGCTTCATTCCAAGGTCTCAATAGACACAAAAGCACATTAGGACCGATCCCCAGGGGTGTCCATTTCAACTCAGCGTCCACGGTTGCTCCCCACAGATCCAGGAGATCTAACCTGTCTTGTTGCTAGGAGACAATTGAAATGCGAGGTGGGCTACCCATCGTTCCATCCTTAGAACCCTGCTCAGAATCATTGGCCTGGAGCCAAACAACAGGTCTCAATTGTCCTGCAGAAGACTCTCTGCAGTTTGGAGCTTCTCACAACTCCCATCGTGGGAAAACCTCCATGGCCTCGTGATGTCCCCCCCCCCATTCATGAAGGGGCCATCAGGGACAGAAACTCCAACCTGAGCGATCGTCTGATCCTCGCCCTGACTTCAGATGCACGAGATCTCGATTCAGGTCTGTAGATTGTGCCTGCCATGGCCTCACCCAGAAACCTAAGCCTAGCTTGTGTTCTCAGACTTTTATCGTCAGACTACTGGCCCACAAGCCCTCCAGTTTGGCAATCCAGAACTACAATGCAGCACTCTGCCGGCCCTCCAGAAGAAAAACATTGTCCTCTGGGGCTACCCAGTAACCCCAAATGAGGATCAACCTGCACCGACATTGGATGTACTCCAAATACATAGGCTGACCAGAGCACTAATGCCCTTTCTGACACAGCCTGAGCCTGGACCCCGTGGACCCACCCAGACAGCTAGCCGCACCCTGAGCACATCGAGCCGCCATGGCCTTAGGTCGTCATCTCTTCCCAACCTCGGTTTTCAGGTTACAGAACATAGACCTTATCTCCAATCACTGCCCAGGGTTGAAGGTGATGCAGAAATCAGAACTCCTTCCCCATGGCAAGAAACCTTGTGGTTGGCATGTTGTCCAACGTTCAGTGTCGTTGAAACCAGTGTGGCCCATGAGGCCCCGCCAATGCTCGCGGGCCACATTGGTCACAAACACACATTGTGACGCTCAGGCTGAGCCCAGTCCTCAAGTAAGGCCACTGCGTGGCTGGATGAAGAGATAGCATATTGGACTTGCCATGCCCCTAGGCCCCAATTTTTAACCATAGTTCGGTTTGTCCCTTCAGTCTTCCCCACGGCTTGGCTTTGGAATCCTCTTTTGGTGGGACACCTGAGGTAACAAAACTGAAATGAGTCCTCCCATCCCACAGATTGACGAAAAGAAATTGGGAATCGGGCCAAATCCTCAGAGAGGAAGATTCGTCCATGGCCCATGAGGCGTCCCCGACATTCCACGGCCATCGCTGATTCAAAATCCAGAGACAAAAGCCTGAGCAAGCACCTCAGACTCGCACTTTCTTCGTATCCTGAAGAGTTCTTCTCATGGTTTGTAGATCGGGCCTGCCATACCTACGTCCCCAAAACTGAGCTGAGTTTGTGTTTTCAGACTTCTGTCCTCAAAGTCTTGGGCCACACACCCTCCAGGCTGGGCCCCTGGAGCCACACATTAGGACTGTGCCTACCAATCCATGGGAATTCTGCCCATTCCATGGTCCAAAATCGTACAAATTAGGAGAAACCTCCAAAGTCCCTGAGGCCATCCCAATAGTGTAGGTCGCCCAGAAGAAACAAGGGAGGTCTGACAACAGCTGATAATCGACCTCCACTCATACCATAGATGGATGTCCCCAGAGAAGAAGATTGAACCAGACAGGACCCTAGGCCATAATTGGATCCATTGCTTTGGGTTACAGGCATGTGTCCTCAAAAGCCTGATTCCAATACGAGCATAGGGGTTTTCCTGAGGCACCCATCAGAACTCATCTCGTCTCCACAAGGAAACCTGAGCATGGGAGCCATGTCCAAAGCTTAGGAGAGTACTTCAGGGTCCCGGTGCCACCGCCCCATTCCAAGGCACTCATGGACACAAAAGCACATTAGGACCCATCCTCAGGAAAGTCAATTTCAAGTCAGCCACCCCGGTTGCTCCCGCAGAGCCATCAGATCTAAACTGTCTTGTTGCTAGGAGACAATTGGAATGCGAGGCCGGCTTCCCAGGCATCCATCCGCGAACGGTGCTATGGAGTCATACCATATGGAATGTCCTGGAGCTGTCCAACAGGTCTCAATTGTCCCGCAGAAGGAATCCTTGAAGGGGGCATCCCACAACTCCCAACGTGGGAAAACCTCAATGGCCTCGAGATTCTGCTCCCTTCATGAAGCGGCCGTCATGCTCAGAAACTCCCACCTGAGCCAACGTCTGATCCTCGCCCTGACTTCACATGGATGAGATATTGGTTCAGATATGCAGGGGGTACCTGCCATGCCCCCCCGAAACCCAAGTCTAGCTTGTCTTCTCAGACTTCCGTCCTCACACTCCTGGCCCCGAAGCCCTCAAGTTTGGCAATTCCGGACCCACAATGCAGCACTCTGCCTGCCCTCTAGAAAAAAAATTATTGCCTCATGAGCTGCCCAGGCACCTTAAATTGGGTAAACCTACACAGCACTCGACTTTACCCAAATTATATAGTCTAACCTGGGCACTAATGCACTGTCGAACACAACCTGAGCACGGACCTCCTGACCAACACCCAGAAAGCTGACCGCACACTGAGCACATAAAACCCTCCATGGCCTTAGGTCATCATCTCTTCCCTACCTCAGTTTTCAGGCTTCAGAACAAGACCTTATCTCCAATCACTGCCCAGGGGTGAGTGTGATGCAGAAATCAGAACTCCTCTTTACCCATGGCAAGAATCCTTGTGGTTGGCACGTTGTTCAACGTTCAGTTTTGGAGAAACCAGCATTCACCCTGAGGCCGCGCCCATTCTTGAGTGTTACGAGCGCATACACACACATTGTGACCCTCAGCATAAGTCCTGTCCTCTAGTAAGTCCTCTCAGTGGCTGGACCATTAGATGTCATAATGGTCTTGACATGTCCCTAGGCCCCAATTTTTAACCAGATTTCTTATTGTCCAGTCGCCCCTCCCCAGGGCTCTACTCTGGAATCCATCATTTGGTGGGACACCTGAGGTTAAAAAAGAAAACAACAACAACAACAACAAAAACGGACTTCTTCCCGCCCACAGAATGAACCCAAACTCTTTGGACGGGGCCAAACCACCAGAGAGTAAGACTCGTCCATTTCCCATGAAGTCACCCAGAAATTCCACGATCATGAGTGACACGATATCCAGAGACAAAAACTTGAGCAGGAGCCTCACACTCGCCCTTCCTTCAAATCCCGAAGGGTTCTCCTCATGGTCTGTAGATCAGTCATGCCATACCTATGACCCGAAACATAAGCCGAGTTTGTGTTTTCAGACAACTGTCCAAACAGCACTGGCCTACACAACCTACAGGCTCAGGCCCCTGGAGCCAAACCTGAGGACTGTACTTGCCCTCTACAAGGGAATTGTGTGTGCCCATTCCAATGGCCACAGCCCTTCTAATAGGATAAACCTCCAAAGTCCCTGATCCATCTCAATAGTGGTGGCTTCCCAGGAAAAACAGGGGCAATCTGAGCCCAACTGAGCACCTACCTGCACTCAGACCCATAGACAGATGTCCCCAGAGGTAAAAAGGAAAGAACAGGCCCCTAGGCACTAATCAGATCCATTGCTTTGGTTTCCAGGCATCTCTCCTCACATTCCTGGATTTCAAAAGCAGCATATAGCTGTTTTTTGACTCACCCATCAGAAAACATCTCATCTACACATGGGAAACTTGCACGTTGCAGCTGTGTCAAAGCCTCTGTTTAGGAGAACCCTTTAGGGCCCCAGTGCCACCGCTTCATTCCAAAGTCTCCATAGACACAAAAGCACGTTAGGACCCATCCCCAGGGGTGTCCATTTCAACTCAGCGTCCTCGGTTGCTCCCCACAGATCCAGGAGATCTAACCTGTCTTGTTGCTAGGAGACAATTGGAATGCGAGGTGGGATACCCAACCATCCATCCTTAGAACCCTGCTCAGAATCATTGGCCTGGAGCCAAACAACAGGTCTCAATTGTCCTGCAGAAGACTCTCTGCAGTTTGGAGCTTCTCACAACTCCCATCGTGGGAAAACACCCATGTCCTCGTGATGCCCCCCCCATTCATGAAGGGGCCATCAGGGACAGAAACTCCAACCTGAGCGATCGTCTGATCCTCGCCCTGACTTCAGATGCACGAGATCTCGATTCAGGTCTGTAGATTGTGCCTGCCATGGCCTCACCCAGAAACCTAAGCCTAGCTTGTGTTCTCAGACTTTTGTCGTCAGACTATTGGCCCACAAGCCCTCCAGTTTGGCAATCCAGAACTACAATGCAGCACTCTGCCGGCCCTCCAGAAGAAAAACATTGTCCTCTGGGGCTACCCAACCCCAAATGAGAATCAACCTGCACCGACCTTGGCTGTACCCCAAATACTTAGCCTGACCAGGGCACTAATGCCCTTTCTGACACAGCCTGAGCCTGGACCCCGTGGACCCTCCCATCAGCTGGCCGCACACTGAGCACATCGAGCCGCCATGGCCTTAGGTCGTCATCTCTTCCCAACATCGGTTTTCAGGTTTCAGAACCTACACCTTATCTCCAATCACTGCCTAGGGTTGAAGGTGATGCAGAAATCAGAACTCCTTCCCCCCATGGCAAAAAACCTTGTGGTTCGCATGTTGTCCAACGTTCAGTGTAGTTGAAACCAGTGTGGCCCATGAGGCCCCGCCATGCTGGCGGGCCTCATTGGTCACAAACACACATTGTGACGCTCAGGCTGAGCCCAGTCCTCAAGTAAGGTCACTCAGTGGCTGGATGAAGAGATAGCATATTGGGCTTGTCATGCCCCTAGGCCCCAATTTTTAACCATAGTTCGGGTTGTCCCTTCAGTCTTCCCCACGGCTAGGCTTTGGAATTCCTCTTTTGGTGGGACATCTGAGGTAACAAAACTGAAATGAGTCCTCCCATCCCACAGATTGACGAAAAGAAATTGGGAATCGGGCCAAATCCTCAGAGAGGAAGATTCGTCCATGGCCCATGAGGCCTCCCCGACATTCCACGGCCATCGCTGATACAAAATCCAGAGACAAAAGCCTGAGCAAGCGCCTCAGACTCACACTTTCTTCATATCCTGAAGAGTTCTTCTCATGGTTTGTCGATCGGGCCTGCCATACCTACGTCCCCAAACATAAGCTGAGTTTGTGTTTTCAGACTTCTGTCCTCAACGTCTTGGGCCACACACGCTCCAGGCTGGGCCCCTGGAGCCACACATTAGGACTGTGCATTCCAATCCATGGGAATTCTGCCCATTCCATGGTCCAGAATCGTACAAATTAGGAGCAACCTCCAAAGTCCCTGAGGCCATCCCAATAGTGTGGGTCGCCCGGAACAAACAAGGGCTGTCTGACAGCAGCTGATAATCGACCTCCACTCATACCATAGATGGATGTCCCCAGAGAAGAAGATTGAACCAGACATGAACCTAGGCCACAATAGGATCCATTGCTTTGGGTTACAGGCATGTGTCCTCAAAAGCCTGATTCCAATAGGACCATAAGGGTTTTCCTGAGGCACCCATCAGAACTCATCTCGTCTCCACAAGGAAACCTGTGCATGGGAGCCATGTCCAAAGCTTAGGAGAGTACTTCAGGGTCCCGGTGCCACCGCCCCATTCCAAGGCCCTCATGGACACAAAAACACATTAGGACCCATCCTCAGGAAAGTCCATTTCAACTCAGCCACCCCGGTTGCTCCAGCAGAGCCATCAGACCTAAACAGTCTTGTTGGTAGGAGACAATTGGAATGCGAGGCAGGCTGCCCAGGCATCCATCCGCGAACCGTGCTCTGGAGTCATTCCATATGGGATGTCCTGGAGCTGTCCAACAGGTCTCAAATGTCCCGCAGAAGGAATCCTTGAAGGGGGAATCCCACAATTCCCAACGTGGGAAAACCTCAATGGCCTCGAGATTCTGCTCCCTTCATGAAGCGGCCGTCATGCTCAGAAACTCTCACCTGAGCCAACGTCTGATCCTCGCCCTGCCTTCAGATGCATGAGATATTGGTTCAGATCTGCAGGGGGTACCTGCCGTGCCCTCGCCCTGAAACCCAAGTCTAGCTTGTCTTCTCAGACTTCCGTCCTCACACTCCTGAACCCGAAGCCCTCAAGTTTGGCAATTCCAGACCCACAATGCAGCACTCTGCCTGCCCTCTAGAAAAAAAATTATTGCCTCATGAGCTGCCCAGGCACCTTAAATGAGGGTAAACCTACACAGCACTCGACTTTACCCAAATTATATAGTCCTACCTGGGCACTAATGCACTGTCGAACACAACCTGAGCCCGGACCTCCTGACCAACACCCAGAAAGCTGACCGCACACAGAGCACATAAAACCCGCCATGGCCTTAGGTCATCATCTCTTCCCTACCTCAGTTTTCAGGCTTCAGAACCGAGACCTTATCTCCAATCACTGCCCAGGGGTGAGTGTGATGCAGAAATCAGGACTCCTCCTTACCCATGGCAAGAACCCTTGTGGTTGGCACGTTGTCAAACATTCAGTGTAGGAGAAACCAGCATTCACCCTGAGGCCCCGCCCATTCTTGAGTGTTACGAGCGCATACACAAGCATTGTGACCCTCAGCATGAGTTCTGTCCTCTAGTAAGTCCTCTCAGTGGCTGGATCATTAGATGTCATAATGGGCTTGACATTTCCCTAGGCCCCAATTTTTAACCAGATTTCTGATTGTCCAGTCGCCCCTCCCCAGGGCTCTACTCTGGAATCCATCATTTGGTGGGACACCTGAGGTTAAAAAAGAAAACAACAACAACAACACCAAAAAAAAAAAAAAAAACGAACTTCTTCCAGCCCACAGAATGACCCCAAACTCTTTAGACGGGGCCAAACCACCAGAGAGTAAGAATCGTCCATTTCCCATGAAGTCAACCAGAAATTCCACGACCATGAGTGACACGATATCAAGAGACAAAAACTTGAGCAGGAGCCTCACACTCGCCCTTCTTTCAAATCCCGAAGAGTTCTCCTCATGGTCTGTAGTTCAGTCCTGCCATACCTATGACCCGAAACATAAGCTGAGTTTGTGTTTTCAGACAACTGTCCATACAGCCCTGGCCTACACAACCTACAGGCTCAGGCCCCTGGAGCCGAAACTCAGGACCGTACTTGCCCTCTCCAAGGGAATTGTGTGTGCCCATTCCAATGGCCACAACCCTTCTAATAGGTTAACCTCCAAAGTCCTGATCCATCTCAATAGTGGTAGCTTCCCAGGAAAAACAGGGGCAATCTGAGCCAACTGAGCACCTACCTGCACTCAGACCCATAGACAGATGTCCCCAGAGGTAAAAAGGAAAGAACAGGCCCCTAGGCACTAATCAGATCCATTGCTTTGGTTTCCAGGCATCTCTCCTCATAGGCCTGGATTTCAAAAGCAGCATCTAGCTGTTTCTTGAGTCACCCATCAGAAAACATTTCATCTACACAAGGGAAACTTGCACGTTGGAGCTCGGTCAAAGCCTCTGTTTAGGAGAACCCTTTAGGGCCCCAGTGCCACCGCTTCATTCCAAGGTCTCCATAGACACAAAAGCACGTTAGGACCCATCCCCAGGGGTGTCCATTTCAACTCAGCGTCCTCGGTTGCTCCCCACAGATCCAGGAGATCTAACCTGTCTTGTTGCTAGGAGACAATTGGAATGCGAGGTGGGATACCAAGCCATCCATCCTTAGAACCCTGCTCAGAATCATTGGCCTGGAGACAAACAACAGGTCTCAATTGTCCTGCAGAAGACTCTCTGCAGTTTGGAGCTTCTCACAACTCCCTTCGTGGGAAAACACCCATGGCCTCGTGATGCCCCCCCCATTCATGAAGGGGCCATCAGGGACAGAAACTCCAACCTGAGCGATCGTCTGATCCTCGCCCTGACTTCAGATGCACGAGATCTCGATTCAGGTCTGTAGATTGTGCCTGCCATGGCCTCACCCAGAAACCTAAGCCTAGCTTGTGTTCTCAGACTTTTGTCGTCAGACTACTGGCCCACAAGCCCTCCAGTTTGGCAATCCAGAACTATAATGCAGCACTATGCCTGCGTCCAGAAGAAAATCATTGTCCTCTGGGGCTACCCAGTAACCCCAAATGAGGATCAACCTGCACCGACCTTGGCTGTACCCCAAATACTTTGGCTGACCAGGGCACTAATGCCCTTACTGACACAGCCTGAGCCTGTACCCCGTGGACCCTCCCAGACAGCTGGCCGCACACTGAGCACATCGAGCAGCCATGGCCTCAGGTCGTCATCTCTTCCCAATATCGGTTCAGGTTTCAGACCTACCTTATCTCCAATCACTGCCCAGGGTTGAAGGTGATGCAGAAATCAGAACTCCTACCCATGGCAAGAAACCTTGTGGTTGGCATGTTGTCCAACGTTCAGTGTAGTTGAAACCAGTGTGGCCCATGAGGCCCCGCCCATGCCGGCGGGCCACATTGGTCACAAACACACATTGTGACACTCAGGCTGAGCCCAGTCCTCAAGTAAGGTCACTCAGTGGCTGGATGAAGAGAGCATATTGGGCTTGCCATGCCCCTAGGCCCCAATTTTTAACCATAGTTCGGGTTGTCCCTTCAGTCTTCCCCACGGCTTGGCTTTGGAATTCCTCTTTTGGTGGGACATCTGAGGTAACAAAACTGAAATGAGTCCTCCCATCCCACAGACTGATGAAAAAAAATTGGGAATCAGGCCAAATCCTCAGAGACGAAGATTCGTCCATGGCCCATGAGGCCTCCCCGACATTCCACGGCCATCGCTGATACAAAATCCAGAGACAAAAGCCTGAGCAAGCGCCTCAGTCTCGCACTTTCTTCATATCCTGAAGAGTTCTTCTCATGGTTTGTAGATCGGGCCTGCCATACCTACGTCCCCAAACATAAGCTGAGTATGTGTTTTCAGACTTCTGTCCTCAACGTCTTGGGCCACACACCCTCCAGGCTGGGCCCCTGGAGCCACACATTAGGACTGTGCCTTCCAATCCATGGGAATTCTGCCCATTCCATGGTCCAGAATCGTACAAATTAGGAGCAACCTCCAAAGTCCCTGAGGCCATCCCAATAGTGTGGGTCGCCCGGAACAAACAAGGGCTGTCTGACACCAGCTGATAATCGACCTCCACTCATACCATAGATGGATGTCCCCAGAGAAGAAGATTGAACCAGACAGGACCCTAGGCCATAATAGGATCCATTGCTTTGGGTTACAGGCATGTGTCCTCAAAAGCCTGATTCCAATACGAGCATAGGGGTTTTCCTGAGGCACCCATCAGAACTCATCTTGTCTCCACAAGGAAACCTGTGCATGGGAGCCATGTCCAAAGCTTAGGAGAGTACTTCAGGGTCCCGGTGCCACCGCCCCATTCCAAGGCCCTCATGGACACAAAAACACATTAGGACCCATCCTCAGGAAAGTCCATTTCAACTCAGCCACCCCGGTTGCTCCCGCAGAGCCATCAGATCTAAACTGTCTTGTTGCTAGGAGACAATTGGAATGCGAGGCAGGCTTCCCAGGCATCCATCCGCGAACCGTGCTCTGGAGTCATTCCATATGGGATGTCCTGGAGCTGTCCAACAGGTCTCAATTGTCCCGCAGAAGGAATCCTTGAAAGGGGCATCCCACAACTCCCAACGTGGGAAAACCTCAATGGCCTCGAGATTCCGCTCCATTCATGAAGCGGCCGTCATGCTCAGAAATTCCCACCTGAGCCAACGTCTGATCCTCACCCTGACTTCAGATGGATGTGATATTGGTTCAGATCTGCAGGGGGTACCTGCCGTGCCCTCGCCCTGAAACCCAAGTCTAGCTTGTCTTCTCAGACTTCCGTCCTCACACTCCTGGCCCCGAAGCCCTCAAGTTTGGCAATTCCGGACCCACAATGCAGCACTCTGCCTGCCCTCTAGAAAAAAAATTATTGCCTCATGAGCTCCCCAGGCACCTTAAATGAGGGTAAACCTACACAGCACTCGACTTTACCCAAATTATATAGTCTAACCTGGGCACTAATGCACTGTCGAACACAACCTGAGCCCGGACCTCCTGACCAACACCCAGAAAGCTGACCGCACACTGAGCACATAAAACCCGCCATGGCCTTAGGTCATCATCTCTTCCCTACCTCAGTTTTCAGGATTCAGAACCGAGACCTTATCTCCAATCACTGCCCAGGGGTGAGTGTGATGCAGAAATCAGGAATCCTCCTTACCCATGGCAAGAACCCTTGTGGTTGGCACGTTGTCCAACGTTCAGTGTAGGAGAAACCAGCATTCACCCTGAGGCCCCGCCCATTCTTGAGTGTTACGAGCGCATACACAAGCATTGTGACCCTCAGCATGAGTCCTGTCCTCTAGTAAGTCCTCTCAGTGGCTGGACCATTAGATGTCATAATGGGCTTGACATGTCCCTAGGCCCCAATTTTTAACCAGATTTCTGATTGTCCAGTCGCCCCTCCCCAGGGCTCTACTCTGGAATCCATCATTTGGTGGGACACCTGAGTTTAAAAAAGAAAACAACAACAACAACACCAAAATAAAAAAAACGAACTTCTTCCAGCCCACAGAATGACCCCAAACTCTTTAGACGGGGCCAAACCACCAGAGAGTAAGACTCGTCCATTTCCCATGAAGTCACCCAGTAATTCCACGACCATGAGTGACACGATATCCAGAGACAAAAACTTGAGCAGGAGCCTCACTCTCGCCCTTCTTTCAAATCCCGAAGAGTTCTCCTCATGATCTGTAGATCAGTCCTGCCATACCTATGACCCGAAACATAAGCCGAGTTTGTGTTTTCAGACAACTGTCCAAACAGCCCTGGCCTACACAACCTACAGGCTCAGGCCCCTGGAGCTAAACATGAGGACTGTACTTGCCCTCTCCAAGGGAATTGTGTGTGCCCATTCCAATGGCCACAACACTTCTAATAGGATAAACCTCCAAAGTCCATGATCCATCTCAATAGTGGTGGCTTCCCAGGAAAAACAGGGGCAATCTGAGCCCAACTGAGCACCTACCTGCACTCAGACCCATAGACAGATGTCCCCAGAGATAAAAAGGAAAGAACAGGCCCCTAGGCACTAATCAGATCCATTGCTTTGTTTCCAGGCATCTCTCCTCATAGGCCTGGATTTCAAAAGCAGCATATAGCTGTTTCTTGACTCACCCATCAGGAAACATCTCATCTACATGGGAAACTTGCACGTTGGAGCTGTGTCAAAGCCTCTGTTTAGGTGAACCCTTTAGGGCCCCAGTGCCACCGCTTCATTGCAAGGTCTCCATAGACACAAAAGCACGTTAGGACCCATCCCCAGGGGTGTCCATTTCAACTCAGTGTCCTCGGTTGCTCCCCACAGATCCAGGAGATCTAACCTGTCTTGTTGCTAGGAGACAATTGGAATGCGAGGTGGGCTACCCAGCCATCCATCCTTAGAAC
This sequence comes from Mustela nivalis, assembly GCF_964662115.1. Taxonomy (NCBI): domain Eukaryota; kingdom Metazoa; phylum Chordata; class Mammalia; order Carnivora; family Mustelidae; genus Mustela; species Mustela nivalis. The sequence goes on from NW_028136554.1 coordinate 2,454,512, forward strand.
CCTGCTCAGAATCATTGGCCTGGAGCCAAACAACAGGTCTCAATTTCCTGCAGAAGACTCTCTGCTGTTTGGAGCTTCTCATAACTCCCATCTTGGGAAAACCCCCATGGCCTCGTGATGCCCGCCCCCATTCATGAAAGGGCCATCAGGGACAGAAACTCCAACCTGAGCGATCGTCTGATCCTCGCCCTGACTTCAGATGCACGAGATCTCGATTCAGGTCTTTAGATTTTGCCTGCCATGGCCTCACCCCGAAACCTAAGCCTAGCTTGTGTTCTCAGACTTTTGTCGTCAGACTACTGGCCCACAAGCCCTCCAGTTTGGCAATCCAGAACTATAATGCAGCACTTTGCCTGCCCTCCAGAAGAAAATCATTGTCCTCTGGGGCTACCCAGTAACCCCAAATGAGGATCAACCTTTACCGACCTTGGCTGTACCCCAAATACATAGGCTGACCAGGGCACTAATGCCCTTTCTGACGCAGCCTGAGCCTGGACCCCTGGCCCCTCCCAGACAGCTGTCCACACACTGAATCATCGAGCCGCCTTGGCCTTAGGTCGTCATCTCTTCCCAACCTCGGTTTTCAGGTTTCAGAACCTAGACCTTATCTCCAATCACTACCCAGGGTTGAAGGTGATGTAGAAATCAAAACTCCTTCCCCATGGCAAGAAAACTTGTGGTTGGCATGTTGTCCAACGTACAGTGTATGAAACCAGTGTGGCCCATGAGGCCCCGCCTATGGTCGCGGGCCACATTGGTCACAAACACACATTGTGACCCTCGGGCTGAGCCCAGTCCCCAAGTAAGGCGACTCAGATGCTGGATGAAGAGATAGCATATTGGGCTTGCCATGCCCCTAGGCCCCTATTTTTAACCATAGTTCGGGTTGTCCCTTCAGGCTTCCCCACGGCTTTGCTTTGGAATTCCTCTTTTGGTGGGACACCTGAGGTAACAAACCTGAAATGAGTCCTCCCATCCCACAGATTGACGAAAAGCAATTGGGAATCGGGCCAAATCCTCAGAGAGGAAGATTCGTCCATGGCCCATGAGGCCTCCCCGACATTCCAAGCCCATCGCTGATACAAAATCCAGAGACAAAAGCCTGAGCAAGCGCCTCAGACTCGCACTTTCTTCATATCCTGAAGAGTTCTTCTCATGGTATGAAGATCGGGCCTGCCATACCTACGTCCCCAAACCTAAGCTGAGTTTGTGTTTTCAGACTTCTGTCCTCAAAGTCTTGGGCCCCACACCCTCCAGGCTGGGCCCCTGGAGCCACACATTAGGACTGTGCCTACCAATCCATGGGAATTCTGCCCATTCCATGATCCAAAATCGTACAAATTAGGAGAAACCTCCAAAGTCCCTGAGGCCATCCCAATAGATTTGTCGCCCGGAACAAACAAGGGTTGTCTGAGACCAGCTGATAATCGACCTCCACTCATACCATAGATGCATGTCCCCAGAGAAGAAGATTGAACCAGACAGGACCCTAGGCCATAATAGGATCCATTGCTTTGGGTTACAGGCATGTGTCCTCAAAATCCTGATTCCAATACGAGCATAGGGTTTTCCCTGAGGCACCCATCAGAACTCAACTCGTCTCCACAAGGAAACCTGTGCATGGAGCCATGTCCAAAGCTTAGGAGAGTACTTCAGGGTCCCGGTGCCACCGCCCCATTCCAAGGCCCTCATGGACACAAAAACACATTAGGACCCATCCTCAGGAAAGTCCATTTCAACTCAGCCACCCCGTTTGCTCCCGCAGAGCCATCAGATCTAAACTGTCTTGTTGCTAGGAGACAATTGGAATGCGATGCGGGCTTCCCAGGCATCCATCAGCAAACGGTGCTCTGGAGTCATTCCATATGGGATGTCCTGGAGCTGTCCAACAGGTCTCAATTGTCCCGCAGAAGGAATCCTTGAAGGGGGCATCCCAAAACTCCCAAAATGGGAAAAACTCAATGGCCTCGAGATTCCGCTCCCTTCATGAACCGGCCGTCATGCTCAGTAACTCCCAACTGAGCCAACGTCTGATCATCGGCCTCACTTCAGATGCATGTGATATTGGTTCAGATCTGCAGGGGGTACCTGCCGTGCCCTGGCCCTGAAACCCAAGTCTAGCTTGTCTTCTCAGACTTCCGTCCTCACACTCCTGGCCCCGAAGCCCTCAAGTTTGGCAATTCCGGACCCACAATGCAGCACTCTGCCTGCCCTCTAGAAAAAAAATTATTGACTCATGAGCTGCCCAGGCACCTTAAATGAGGATAAATCTACACAGCACACGACTTTACCCAAATTATATAGTCTAACCTGGGCACTAATGCACTGTCGAACACAACCTGAGCCGGGACCTCCTGACCATCACCCAGAAAGCTGACCACACACTGAGCACTTAAAACCCGCCATGGCCTTAGGTCATTATCTCTTCCCTACCTCAGTTTTCAGGCTTCAGAACCGAGACCTTATCTCCAATCACAGCCAAGGGGTGAGTGTGATACAGAAATCAGAACTCCTCCTAACCCATGGCAAGAACCCTTGTGGTTGGCACGTTGTCCAACGTTCAGTGTAGGAGAAACCAGCATTCATCCTGAGGCCCCGCCCATTCTTGAGTGCGACGAGTACATACACACGCATTGTGACCCTCAGCATGAGTCTTGTCCTCTAGTAAGTCCTCTCAGTGGCTGGACCATTAGATGTCATAATGGGCTTGACATGTCCCTAGGCCCCAATTTTTAACCAGATTTCTGATTGTCCAGTCGCCCCTCCCCAGGGCTCTACTCTGGAATCCCTCATTTGGTGGGACACCTGAGGATAAAAAAGAAGACAACAACAACAACAAAAAAAACGGACTTCTTCCAGCCCACAGAATGACCCCAAAATCTTTGGACGGGGCCAAACCACCAGAGAGTACGACTCGTCCATTTCCCATGAAGTCACCCAAAAATTCCACGACCATGAGTGACAATATCCAGAGACAAAAACTTGAGCAGGAGCCTCACTCTCGCCCTTCTTTCAAATCCCGAAGAGTTCTGCTCAGGTCTGTAGATCAGTCCTGCCATACCTATGACCCGAAACATAAGCCGAGTTTGTGTTTTCAGACAACTGTCCAAACAGCCCTGGCCTACACAACCTACAGGCTCAGGCCCCTGGAGCTAAACATGAGGACTGTACTTGCCCTCTCCAAGGGAATTCTGTGTGCCCATTCCAATGGCCACAACCCTTCAAATAGGATAAACCTCCAAAGTCCCTGATCCATCTCAATAGTGGTGGCGTCCCAGGAAAAACAGGGGCAATCTGAGCCCAACTGAGCCCCAACCTGCACTCAGACCCATAGACAGATGTCCCCAGAGGTATGAAGAAACGAACAGGCTTCTAGGCACTAATCAGATCCATTGCTTTGATTTCCAGGCATCTCTCCTCAGAGGCCTGGATTTCAAAAGCAGCATCTAGCTGTTTCTTGACTCACCCATCAGGAAACATCTCATCTACACATGGGAAACTTGCACGTTGGAGCTGTGTCAAAGCCTCTGTTTAGGAGAACCCTTTAGGGCCCCAGTGCCACCGCTTCATACCAAGGTCTCCATAGACACAAAAGCACATTAGGACCCATCCCCCAGGGTGTCCATTTCAACTCAGCGTCCTCGGTTGCTCCCCACAGATCCAGGAGATCTAACCTGTCTTGTTGCTAGGAGACAATTGGAATGCGAAGTGGGCTACCCAGCCATCCATCCTTAGAACCCTGCTCAGAATCATTGGCCTGGAGCCAAACAACAGGTCTCAATTGTCCTGCAGAAGACACTCTGCAGTTTGGAGCTTCTCACAACTCCCATTGGGAAAAGCCCCATGGCCTCGTGATGCCCCCCATTCATGAAGGGGCCATCAGGGACAGAAACTCCAACCTGAGCGATTGTCTGATCCTCGCCCTGACTTCAGATGCACGATATCTCGATTCAGGTCTGTAGATTGTGCCTGCATTGGCCTCACCCCGAAACCTAAGCCTAGCTTGTGTTCTCAGACTTTTGTCGTCAGACTACTGGCCCACAAGCCCTCCAGTTTGGCAATCCAGAACTATAATGCAGCACTTTGCCTGCCCTCCAGAAGAAAAACATTGTCCTCTGGGGCTACCCAGTAACCCCAAATGAGGATCAACCTGCACCGACCTTGGCTGTACACCAAATACATGGGCTGACCAGGGCACTAATGCCCTTTCTGACACAGGCTGAGACTGGACCCCCTGGCCCCTCCCAGAAAGCTGTCCGCACACTGAAAACATCGAGCCGCCGTGGCCTTAGGTCGTCATCTCTTCCCAACCTCGGTTTTCAGGTTTCAGAACCTAGACCTTATCTCCAATCACTGCCCAGGGATGAGTGTGATGCAGAAATCAGAACTCCTCCTTACCCATGGCAAGAACCCTTGTCCAACGCTCAGTGTAGGAGAAACCAGCATTCACCCTGAGGCCCCGCCCATTCTTGAGTGCGACGAGTACATACACACGCATTGTGACCCTCAGCATGAGCCCTGTCCTCTAGTAAGTCCTCTCAGTGGCTGGACCATTAGATGTCATAATGGGCTTGACATGTCCCTAGGCCACAATTTTTAACCAGATTTCTGATTGTCCAGTCGCCCCTCCCCAGGGCTCTACTCTGGAATCCCTCATTTGGTGGGACACCTGAGGATAAAAAAGAAAACAACAACAACAAAAAAAAAAACGGACTTCTTCCAGCCCACAGAATGACCCCAAAATCTTTGGACGGGGCCAAACCACCAGAGAGTACGACTCGTCCATTTCGCATGAAGTCACCCAAAAATTCCACAACCATGAGTGACACGATATCCAGAGACAAAATCTTGAGCAGGAGTCTCACTCTCGCCCTTCTTTAAAATCCCGAAGAGTTCTCATGGTCTGTAGATCAGTCCTGCCATACCTATGACCCGAAACATAAGCCGAGTTTGTGTTTTCAGACAACTGTCCAAACAGCCCTGGCCTACACAACCTACAGGCTCAGGCCCCTTGAGCCAAACCTGAGGACTGTACTTGCCCTCTCCAAGGGAATTGTGTGTGCACATTCCAATGGCCACAACCCTTCTAATAGAATAAACCTCCAAAGTCCCTGATCCATCTCAATAGTGGTGGCTTCCCAGGAAAGACAGGGGCAATCTGAGCCCAACTGAGCCCCAACCTGCACTCAGACCCATAGACAGATGTCCCCAGAGGTATGAAGGAAAGAACAGGCTTCTAGGCACTAATCAGATCCATTGCTTTGGTTTCCAGGCATCTCTCCTCAGAGGCCTGGATTTCAAAAGCAGCATCTAGCAGTTTCTTGACTCACCCATCAGGAAACATCTCATCTACACATGGGAAACTTGCACGTTGGAGCTGTGTCAAAGCCTCTGCTTAGGAGAACCCTTTAGGGCCCCAGTACCACCGCTTCATTCCAAGGTCTCCATAGACACAAAAGCAATTAGGACCCATCCCCCGGGGTGTCCATTTCAACTCAGCGTTCTCGGTTGCTCCCCACAGATCCAGGAGATCTAACCTGTCTTGTTGCTAGGAGACAATTGGAATGCGAAGTGGGCTACCCAGCCATCCATCCTTAGAACCCTGCTCAGAATCATTGGCCTGGAGCCAAACAACAGGTCTCAATTTCCTGCAGAAGACTCTCTGCAGTTTGGAGCTTCTCACAACTCCCATTGGGAAAAGCCCCATGGCCTCGTGATGCCTCCACATTCATGAAGGGGCCATCAGGGACAGAAACTCCAACCTGAGCGATCGTCTGATCCTCGCCCTGACTTCAGATGCACGAGATCTCGATTCAGGTCTGTAGATTGTGCCTGCATTGGCCTCACCCCGAAACCTAAGCCTAGCTTGTGTTCTCAGACTTTTGTCGTCAGACTACTGGCCCACAAGCCCTCCAGGTTGGCAATCCAGAACTATAATGCAGCACTCTGCCTGCCCTCCAGAAGAAGAACATTGTCCTCTGGGGCTACCCAGTAACCCCAAATGAGGATCAACCTGCACCGACCTTGGCTGTACCCCAAATACATAGGCTGACCAGGGCACTAATGCCCTTTCTGACACAGCCTGAGCCTTGACCCCCTGGCCCCTCCCAGACAGCTGTCCGCAACTGAAAACATCGAGCCGCCGTGGCCTTAGGTCGTCATCTCTTCCCAACATCGGTTTTCAGGTTTCAGAACATAGACCTTATCTCCAATCACTGCCCAGGGTTGAAGGTGATGCAGAAATCAGAACTCCTTCCCCATGGCAAGAAACCTTGTGGTTGGCATGTTGTCCAACGTTCAGTGTAGTTGAAACCAGTGTGGCCCATGAGGCCCCGGCCATGCTCGCGGGCCACATTGGTCACAAACACACATTGTGACCCTCAGGCTGAGCCCAGTCCTCAAGTAAGGCCACTCATTGGCTGGATGAAGAGATAGCATATTGGGCTTGCCATGCCCCTAGGCCCCTATTTTTAACCATAGTTCGGTTGTCCCTTCAGTCTTCCCCACGGCTTTGCTTTGGAATTCCTCTTCTGGTGGGACACCTGAGGTAACAAACCTGAAATGAGACCTCCCATCCCACAAATTGACGAAAAGAAATTGGGAATCGGGCCAAATCCTCCGAGAGGAAGATTCGTCCATGGCCCATGAGGCCTCCCCGAATTCCACGGCCATCGCTGATACAAAAGCCAGAGACAAAATCCTGAGCAAGCGCCTCAGACTCGCACTTTCTTCATATCCTGAAGAGTTCTTCTCATGGTTTGTGATCGGGCCTGCCATACCTACGTCCCCAAACCTAAGCTGAGTTTGTGTTTTCCGACCTCTGTTCTCAAAGTCTTGGGCCACACACCCTCCAGGCGGGGCCCCTGGAGCCACACATTAGGACTGTGCCTACCAATCCATGGGAATTCTGCCCATTCCATGATCCAAATTCGTACAAATTAGGAGAAACCTCCAAACTCCCTGAGGCCATCCCAATAGTGTGGGTCGCCCGGAACAAACAAGGGCTGTCTGCCACCAGCTGATAATCGACCTCCACTCATACCATAGATGGATGTCCCCAGAGAAGAAGATTGAACCAGACAGGACCCTAGGCCATAATAGAATCCATTGCTTTGGGTTACAGGCATGTGTCCTCAAAAGCGTGATTCCAATACGAGCATAGGGGTTTCCCTGAGGCACCCATCAGAACTCAACTCGTCTCCACAAGGAAACCTGTGCATGGAGCCATGTCCAAAGCTTAGGAGAGTACTTCAGGGTCCCGGTGCCATCGCCCCATTCCAAGGCCCTCATGGACACAAAAACACATTAGGACCAATCCTCAGGAAAGTCCATTTCAACTCAGCCACCCCCGTTGTTCCCGCAGAGCCATCAGATCTAAACTGTCTTGTTGCTAGGAGACAATTGGAATGCGATGCGGGCTTCCCAGGCATCCATCAGCAAACGGTGCTCTGGAGTCATTCCATATGGGATGTCCTGGAGCTGTCCAACAGGTCTCAATTGTCCCGCAGAAGGAATCCTTGAAGGGGGCATCCCAAAACTCCCAAAATGGGAAAAACTCAATGGCCTCGAGATTCTGCTCCCTTCATGAACCGGCCGTCATGCTCAGTAACTCCCAACTGAGCCAACGTCTGATCATCGGCCTGACTTCAGATGCATGAGATATTGGTTCAGATCTGCAGGGGGTACCTGCCGTGCCCTGGCCCTGAAACCCAAGTCTAGCTTGTCTTCTCAGACTTCCGTCCTCACACTCCTGGCCCCGAAGCCCTCAAGTTTGGCAATTCCGGAACCACAATGCAGCACTCTGCCTGCCCTCTAGAAAAAAAATTATTGACACATGAGCTGCCCAGGCACCTTAAATGAGGATAAATCTACACAGCACTCGACTTTACCGAAATTATATAGTCTAACCTGGGCACTAATGCACTGTCGAACACAACCTGAGCCGGGACCTCCTGACCATCACCCAGAAAGCTGACCGCACACTGAGCACTTAAAACCCGCCATGGCCTTAGGTCATCATCTCTTCCCTACCTCAGTTTTCAGGCTTCAGAACCGAGACCTTATCTCCAATCACTGCCAAGGGGTGAGTGTGATGCAGAAATCAGAACTCCTCCTTACCCATGGCAGGAACCCTTGTGGTTGGCACGTTGTCCAACGTTCAGTGTAGGAGAAACCAGCATTCACCCTGAGGCCCCGCCCATTCTTGAGTGCGACGAGTACATACACACGCATTGTGACCCTCAGCATGAGTCCTGTCCTCTAGTAAGTCCTCTCAGTGGCTGGACCATTAGATGTCATAATGGGCTTGACATGTCCCTAGGCCCCAATTTTTAACCAGATTTCTGATTGTCCAGTCGCCCCTCCCCAGGGCTCTACTCTGGAATCCCTCATTTGGTGGGACACCTGAGGATAAAAAAGAAAACAACAACAACAACAAAAAAAACGGACTTCTTCCAGCCCACAGAATGACCCCAAAATCTTTGGACGGGGCCAAACCACCAGAGAGTACGACTCGTCCATTTCCCATGAAGTCACCCAAAAATTCCACGACCATGAGTGACATGATATCCAGAGACAAAAACTTGAGCAGGAGCCTCACTCTCGCCCTTCTTTCAAATCCCGAAGAGTTCTCCTCAGGTCTGTAGATCAGTCCTGCCATACCTATGACCCGAAACATAAGCCGAGTTTGTGTTTTCAGACAACTGTCCAAACAGCCCTGGCCTACACAACCTACAGGCTCAGGCCCCTGGAGCCAAACCTGAGGACTGTACTTGCCCTCTCCAAGGGAATTGTGTGTGCCCATTCCAATCGCCACAACCCTTCAAATAGGATAAACCTCCAAAGTCCCTGATCCATCTCAATAGTGGTGGCGTCCCAGGAAAAACAGGGGCAATCTGAGCCCAACTGAGCCCCAACCTGCACTCAGACCCATAGACAGATGTCCCCAGAGGTATGAAGGAAAGAACAGGCTTCTAGGCACTAATCAGATCCATTGCTTTGGTTTCCAGGCATCTCTCCTCAGAGGCCTGGATTTCAAAAGCAGCATCTAGCTGTTTCTTGACTCACCCATCAGGAAACATCTCATCTACACATGGGAAACTTGCACCTTGGAGCTGTGTCAAAGCCTCTGTTTAGGAGAAACCTTTAGGGCCCCAGTGCCACCGCTTCATACCAAGGTCTCCATAGACACAAAAGCACATTAGGACCCATCCCCAGGGGTGTCCATTTCAACTCAGCGTCCTCGGTTGCTCCCCACAGATCCAGGAGATCTAACCTGTCTTGTTGCTAGGAGACAATTGGAATGCGAAGTGGGCTACCCAGCCATCCATCCTTAGAACCCTGCTCAGAATCATTGGCCTGGAGCCAAACAACAGGACTCAATTGTCCTGCAGAAGACACTCTGCAGTTTGGAGCTTCTCACAACTCCCATTGGGAAAAGCCCCATGGCCTCGTGATGCCCCCCCATTCATGAAGGGGCCATCAGGGACAGAAACTCCAACCTGAGCGATCGTCTGATAATCGCCCTGACTTCAGATGCACGATATCTCGATTCAGGTCTGTAGATTGTGCCTGCATTGGCCTCACCCCGAAACCTAAGCCTAGCTTGTGTTCTCAGACTTTTGTCGTCAGACTACTGGCCCACAAGCCCTCCAGTTTGGCAATCCAGAACTATAATGCAGCACTTTGCCTGCCCTCCAGAAGAAAAACATTGCCCTCTGGGGCTACCCAGTAACCCCAAATGAGGATCAACCTGCACCGACCTTGGCTGTACACCAAATACATGGGCTGACCAGGGCACTAATGCCCTTTCTGACACAGGCTGAGCCTGGACCCCCTGGCCCCTCCCAGACAGCTGTCCGCACACTGAAAACATCGAGCCGCCGTGGCCTTAGGTCGTCATCTCTTCCCAACCTCGGTTTTCAGGTTTCAGAACCTAGACCTTATCTCCAATCACTGCCCAGGGATGAGTGTGATGCAGAAATCAGAACTCCTCCTTACCCATGGCAAGAACCCTTGTCCAACGCTCAGTGTAGGAGAAACCAGCATTCACCCTGAGGCCCCGCCCATTCTTGAGTGCGACCAGTACATACACACGCATTGTGACCCTCAGCATGAGCCCTGTCCTCTAGTAAGTCCTCTCAGTGGCTGGACCATTAGATGTCATAATGGGCTTGACATGTCCCTAGGCCCCAATTTTTAACCAGATTTCTGATTGTCCAGTCGCCACTCCCCAGGGCTCTACTCTGGAATCCCTCATTTGGTGGGACACCTGAGGATAAAAAAGAAAACAACAACAACAAAAAAAAAAACGGACTTCTTCCAGCCCACAGAATGACCCCAAAATCTTTGGACGGGGCCAAACCACCAGAGAGTATGACTCGTCCATTTCGCATGAAGTCACCCAAAAATTCCACAACCATCAGTGACACGATATCCAGAGACAAAAACTTGAGCAGGAGCCTCACTCTCGCCCTTCTTTCAAATCCCGAAGAGTTCTCATGGTCTGTAGATCAGTCCTGCCATACCTATGACCCGAAACATAAGCCGAGTTTGTGTTTTCAGACAACTGTCCAAACAGCCCTGGCCTACACAACCTACAGGCTCAGGCCCCTGGAGCCAAACCTGAGGACTGTACTTGCCCTCTCCAAGGGAATTGTGTGTGCCCATTCCAATGGCCACAACCCTTCAAATAGGATAAACCTCCAAAGTCCCTGATAGATCTCAATAGTGGTGGCTTCCCAGGAAAGACAGGGGCGATTTGAGCCCAACTGAGCACCTACCTGCACTCAGACCCATAGACAGATGTCCCCAGAGGTATGAAGGAAAGAACAGGCTTCTAGGCACTAATCAGATCCATTGCTTTGGTTTCCAGGCATCTCTCTTCAGAGGCCTGGATTTCAAAAGCAGCATCTAGCTGTTTCTTGACTCACCCATCAGGAAACATCTCATCTACACATGGGAAACTTGCACGTTGGAGCTGTGTCAAAGCCTCTGTTTAGGAGAACCCTTTAGGGCCCCAGTGCCACCGCTTCATTCCAAGGTCTCCATAGACACAAAAGCACATTAGGACCCATCCCCCGGGGTGTCCATTTCAACTCAGCATTCTCGGTTGCTCCCCACAGATCCAGGAGATCTAACCTGTCTTGTTGCTAGGAGACAATTGGAATGCGAAGTGGGCTACCCAGCCATCCATCCTTAGAACCCTGCTCAGAATCATTGGCCTGGAGCCAAACAACAGGTCTCAATTGTCCTGCAGAAGACTCTCTGCAGTTTGGAGCTTCTCACAACTCCCATTGGGAAAAGCCCCATGGCCTCGTGATGCCCCCACATTCATGAAGGGGCCATCAGGGACAGAAACTCCAACCTGAGCGATCGTCTGATCCTCGCCCTGACTTCAGATGCACGAGATCTCGATTCAGGTCTGTAGATTGTGCCTGCATTGGCCTCACCCTGAAACCTAAGCCTAGCTTGTGTTCTCAGACTTTTGTCGTCAGACTACTGGCCCACAAGCCCTCCAGGTTGGCAATCCAGAACTATAATGCAGCACTCTGCCTGCCCTCCAGAAGAAGAACATTGTCCTCTGGGGCTACCCAGTAACCCCAAATGAGGATCAACCTGCACCGACCTTGGCTGTACCCCAAATACATAGGCTGACCAGGGCACTAATGCCCTTTCTGACACAGCCTGAGCCTGGACCCCCTGGCCCCTCCAAGACAGCTGTCCGCAACTGAAAACATCGAGCCGCCGTGGCCTTAGGTCGTCATCTCTTCCCAACATCGGTTTTCAGGTTTCAGAACATAGACCTTATCTCCAATCACTGCCCCGGGTTGAAAGGTGATGCAGAAATCAGAACTCCTTCCCCATGGCAAGAAACCTTGTGGTTGGCATGTTGTCCAACGTTCAGTGTAGTTGAAACCAGTGTGGCCCATGAGGCCCCGCCCATGCTCGCGGGCCACATTGGTCACAAACACACATTGTGACCCTCAGGCTGAGCCCAGTCCTCAAGTAAGGCCACTCATTGGCTGGATGAAGAGATAGCATATTGGGCTTGCCATGCCCCTAGGCCCCAATTTTTAACCATAGTTCGGTTGTCCCTTCAGTCTTCCCCACGGCTTTGCTTTGGAATTCCTCTTCTGGTGGGATACCTGAGGTAACAAACCTGAAATGAGACCTCCCATCCCACAGATTGACGAAAAGAAATTGGGAATCGGGCCAAATCCTCAGAGAGGAAGTTTCGTCCATGGCCCATGAGGCCTCCCCGACATTCCACGGCCATCGCTGATACCAAAGCCAGAGACAAAAGCCTGAGAAAGTGCCTCAGACTCGCACTTTCTTCATATCCTGAAGAGTTCTTCTCATGGTTTGTAGATCGGGCCTGCCATACCTACGTCCCCAAACCTAAGCTGAGTTTGTGTTTTCCGACCTCTGTTCTCAAAGTCTTGGGCCACACACCCTCCAGGCTGGGCCCCTGGAGCCACACATTAGGACTGTGCCTACCAATCCATGGGAATTCTGCCCATTCCATGATCCAAATTCGTACAAATTAGGAGAAACCTCCAAACTCCCTGAGGCCATCCCAATAGTGTGGGTCGCCCGGAACAAACAAGGGCTGTCTGACACCAGCTGATAATCGACCTCCACTCATACCATAGATGGATGTCCCCAGAGAAGAAGATTGAACCAGACAGGACCCTAGGCCATAATAGAATCCATTGCTTTGGGTTACAGGCATGTGTCCTCAAAAGCGTGATTCCAATACGAGCATAGGGGTTTCCCTGAGGCACCCATCAGAACTCAACTAGTCTCCACAAGGAAACCTGTGCATGGAGCCATGTCCAAAGCTTAGGAGAGTACTTCAGGGTCCCGGTGCCATCGCCCCATTCCAAGGCCCTCATGGACACAAAAACACATTAGGACCAATCCTCAGGAAAGTCCATTTCAACTCAGCCACCCCCGTTGTTCCCGCAGAGCCATCAGATCTAAACTGTCTTGTTGCTAGGAGACAATTGGAATGCGATGCGGGATTCCCAGGCATCCATCAGCAAACGGTGCCTTGTAGTCATTCCATATGGGATGTCCTGTAGCTGTCCAACAGGTCTCAATTGACCCGCAGAAGGAATCCTTGAAGGGGGCATCCCACACCTCCCAAAATGGGAAAAACTCAATGGCCTCGAGATTCCGCTCCCTTCATGAAGCGGCCGTCATGCTCAGAAATTCCCAACTGAGCCAACGTCTCATCATCGGCCTGACTTCAGATGCATGAGATATTGGTTCAGATCTGCAGGGGGTACCTGCCGTGCCCTGGCCCTGAAACCCAAGTCTAGCTTGTCTTCTCAGACTTCCGTCCTCACACTCCTGGCCCCGAAGCCCTCACGTTTGGCAATTCCGGACCCACAATGCAGCACTCTGCCTGCCCTCTAGAAAAAAAATTATTGCCTCATGAGCTCCCCAGGCACCTTAAATGAGGGTAAACCTACACAGCACTCGACTTTACCCAAATTATATAGTCTAACCTGGGCACTAATGCACTGTCGAACACAACCTGAGCCCGGACCTCCTGACCAACACCCAGAAAGCTGACCGCACACTGAGCACTTAAAACCCGCCATGGCCTTAGGTCATCATCTCTTCCCTACCTCAGTTTTCAGGCTTCAGAAACGAGACCTTATCTCCAATCACTGCCCAGGGGTGAGTGTGATGCAGAAATCAGAACTCCTCCTTACCCATGGCAAGAACCCTTGTGGTTGGCACGTTGTCCAACGTTCAGTGTAGGAGAAACGAGCATTCACCCTGAGGCCCCGCCCATTCTTGAGTGCGACGAGTACATACACACGCATTGTGACCCTCAGCATGAGTCCTGTCCTCTAGTAAGTCCTCTCAGTGGCTGGACCATTAGATGTCATAATGGGCTTGACATATCCCTAGGCCCCAATTTTTAACCAGATTTCTGATTGTCCAGTCGCCCTCCCCAGGGCTCTACTCTGGAACACCTCATTTGGTGGGACACCTGAGGTTAAAAAAGATAACAACAACAACACACACACAAAAAAAAACGGACTTCTTCCAGCCCACTGAATGACCCCAAACTCTTTGGACGGGGCCACACCACCAGAGAGTAAGACTCGTCCATTTCCCATAAAGTCACCCAGAAATTCCAAACCAGGAGTAACTCGATATCTAGAGACAAAAACTTGAGCAGGAGCCTCACATCGCCCTTCTGTCAAATCCCGAAGGGTTCTCCTCATGGTCTGTAGATCAGTCCTGCCATACCTATGACCCGAAACATAAGCCGAGTTTGTGTTTTCAGACAACTGTCCATACAGCCCTGGCGTAGACAACCTACAGGCCCAGGCTCCTGGAGCCAAACCTGAGGACTGAACTTGCCCTCTCCAAGGGATTTGTGTGTGCCCATTCCAATGGCCACAACCCTTCTAATAGGATAAACCTCCAAAGTCCCTGATCCATCTCAATAGTGGTGGCTTCCCAGAAAAACAGGGGCAATCTGAGCCCAACTGAGCACCTACCTGCACTCAGACCCATAGACAGATGTCCCCAGAGGTATGAAGGAAAGAACAGGCCCCTAGGCACTAATCAGATCCATTGCTTTGGTTTCCAGGCATCTCTCCTCAGAGGCCTGGATTTCAAAAGCAGCATATAGCTGTTTCTTGACTCACCCATCAGAAAACATCTCATCTACACATGGGAAACTTGCACGTTGGAGCTGTGTTAAAGCCTCTGTTTAGGAGAACCCTTTAGGGCCCCAGTGTCACCGCTTCATTCTAAGGTCTCCATAGACACAAAAGCACATTGGACCCATCCCCAGGGGTGTCCATTTCAACTCAGCGTCCTCGTTTGCTCCCCACAGATCCAGGAGATCTAAACTGTCTTATTGCTAGGAGACAATTGGAATGCGAGGTGGGCTACCCAGCCATCCATTTTTAGAACCCTGCTCAGAATCATTGGCCAGGTGCCAAACAACAGGTCTCAATTCTCCTGCAGAAGACACTCTGCAGTTTGGAGCTTCTCACAACTCCCATTGGGAAAATCCCCATGGCCTCGTGATGCCCCCCCATTCATGAAGGGGCCATCAGGGACAGAAACTCCAACCTGAGCGATCGTTTGATCCTCGCCCTGACTTCAGATGCACGAGATCTCGATTCAGGTCTGTAGAATGTGCCTGCCATGGCCTAACCCAGAAACCTAAGCCTAGCTTGTGTTCTCAGACTTTTGTCGTCAGACTACTGGCCCACAAGCCCTCCAGTTTGGCAATCCAGAACTATAATGCAGCACTCTGCCTGCCCTCCAGAAGAAGAACATTGTCCTCTGGGGCTACCCAGTAACCCCAAATGAGGATCAACCTGCACCGACCTTGGCTGTACCCCAAATACATAGGCTGACCAGGGCACTAATTCCCTTTCTGACATAGCCTGAGCCTGGATCCCCTGGCCCCTCCCAGACAGCTGTCCGCACACTGAGCACATCGAGCCGCTATGGCCTTAGGTCGTCATCTCTTCCCAACCTCGGTTTTCAGGTTTCAGAACCTAGACCTTATCTCCAATCACTGCCCAGGGTTGAAGGTAATGCAGAAATCAGAACTCCTTCCCCATGGCAAGAAACCTTGTGGTTGGCATGTTGTCCAACGTTCAGTGTAGTTGAAACCAGTGTGGCCCATGAGGCCCCGCCCATGCTCGCGGGCCACATTGCTCACAAACATACCTTGTGACCCTCAGGCTGAGCCCAGTCCTCAAGTAAGGACACTCAGTGGCTGGATGAAGAGATAGCATATTGGGCTTTCCATGCCCCTAGGCCCCAATTTTTAACCATAGTTCGGGTTGTCCCTGCAGTCTTCCCCACTGCTTGGCTTTGGAATTCCTCTTTTGGTGGGACACCTGAGGTAACAAAACTGAAATGAGTCCTCCCATCCCACAGATTGACGAAAAGGAATTGGGAATCGGGCCAAATCCTCAGAGAGGAAGATTCGTCCATGGCCCATGAGGCCTCCCCGCATTCCAAGGCCATCGCTGATACAAAATCCAGAGACAAAAGCCTGAGCAAGCGACACAGACTCGCACTTTCTTCATATCCTGAAGAGTTCTTCTCATGGTTTGTAGTTTGGGCATGCCATACCTACGTGCCCAATCCGAAGCTGAGTTTGTTTTCAGACACCTGTCTAAACAGCCCTGGCCTACACAACCTACAGGCTCAGGCCCCTGGAGCCAAACCTGAGGACTGTACTTGCCTTCTCCAAGGGAATTTTTTGTGCCCATTCCAATGGCCACAACCCTTCTAATAGGATAAACCTCCAAAATCCCTGATCCATCTCAAAAATGGTGGCTTCCCAGGAAAAACAGGGGCAATCTGAGCCCAAATGAGCACCTACCTGCACTCAGACCCATAGACAGATGTCCCCAGAGGTAAAAAGGAAAGAACAGGCCCCTAGGCACTAATCAGATCCATTGCTTTCGTTTCCAGGCATCTCTCCTCAGAGGCCTGGATTTCAAAAGCAGCATATAGCTGTTTCTTGATTCACCCATCAGAAAACATCTCATCTACACATGGGAAACTTGCACGTTGGAGCTGTGTCAAAGCCTCTGTTTAGGAGAACCCTTTAGGGCCCCAGTGCCACCGCTTCATTCCAAGGTCTCCATAGACACAAAAGCACGTTAGGACCCATCCCCAGGGGTGTCCATTTCAACTCAGCATCCTCGGTAGTTGCCCACAGATCCAGGAGATCTAACCTGTCTTGTTGCTAGGAGACAATTGGAATGTGAGGTGGGCTACCCAGCCATCCATCCTTAGAACACTGTTCAGAATCATTGGCCTGGAGCCAAACTACAGGTCTCAATTGTCCTGCAGAAGACTCTCTGCAGTTTGGAGCTTCTCACAACTCCCATAGTGGGAAAACGCCCATGGCCTCGTGATGCCCCCCCATTCATGAAGGGGCCATCAGGGACAGAAACTCCAACCTGAGCGATCGTCTGATCCTCGCCCTGACTTCAGATGCACGAGATCTCGAATCAAGTCTGTAGATTGTGCCTACCATGGCCTCACCCTGAAACCTAAGCCTAGCTTGTGTTCTCAGACTTTTGTCGTCAGACTACTGGCCCACAAGCCCTCCAGTTTGGCAATCCAGAACTACAATGCAGCACTCTGCCGGCCCTCCAGAAGAAAAACATTGTCCTCTGGTGCTACCCAGTAACCCCAAATGAGGATCAACCTGCACCGACCTTGGCTGTACCTTAAATACATAGGCTGACCAGGGCACTAATGCCCTTTCTGACACAGCCTGAGCCCGGACTCCCTGGCCCGTCCCAGACAGCTGGCCGCACACTGAGCACATCGAGCCGCCATGGCCTTAGGTCGTCATCTCTTCCCAACCTCGGTTTTCAGGTTTCAGAACCTAGACCTTATCTCCAATCACTGCCCAGGGTTGAAGGTGATGCAGAAATCAGAACTCCTTCCCCTGACGATCTGCCCTCCAGGTCTATGCATTGGGCCTACGATCACCTCGCAACTCAACCTAATCCGAGTTTGTGATTTCAGACTTCTCTCCCAAAACCATGGCTTACATGCCCTCCACGATGGAGTCTCTGGAGCCACACCACAGGACTGTGCCTGCCACCCCCAAGGAAACCGTGCCCACAAATTTGCCTAAACCTTCAAGATTAGGAGAAACCTGCAAGGCCCCAGAGCCCACCCCAATATTGGAGGCCACTCTGTACACAAAGGCACAGTCAGAAACATTCTGGTTGCCTACATATAGGCAGACACCGAAGTCAATGTTCCTGAGTCTGATGATTCAACCTGAAATTCCCCTTGGACTTCATTGGAACCCTAGATGAAGTTTTTAGGCATCTGTCCGCAGAGGCCTGTTCTGGAATACCAACTTATGATACAACATTTGGTCCGTGAGCCCCACAACAGAACATCTCCGATACCCAGAAAGAAACCATGTTCTTCGACCGGTGTCAAACCATCAGGATAGACTAATCGTACATGGCCCCTTAGCCACCAGCACATAGTAAGATTTCCGTGGTAACAAAACTGCATTGTGACCCAACTTTATTAAAATCCAGGCCTTGGTACTTTGCCCTAGAGCAACAAGAAAGAACCTGCCATGTTCCTTAGGTGCAATGGTCAATGTAGGTGTGCTTTCCAGTATCCACGTGCGAGTACTATGCTACCCAAACTTTGCACATGGGGGAACCTGGTGTAAACAAACCAGACCTCCCCTGTCCAGTAGAAGGAAACCTTATGTTTGGATCAACTCACAGGCCTCAGCGTGTAAACTGCTCCATGGCCTCTTGATGCCACCACTCCATTGGTCGGTCATCATAGACACAAACTCCAGTCTAAGCAAACATCTGACATGCACCCTTATCCCGGTGCTGGATGTCTTGAATAAACCACTGCACATTGGAACTGCCTTCCACTTGGCACTGAATTGAACCATAGCTTGTGTTTACAATTCCATCCTCACCTGACTGGTCCCTAAGCCCTCTTGATAGGGAAATCTGGGGCCACAACGCAGCATTCTGCCTTCCCCATCGAATGAAGAAATGCCTGGTGAGTCTGCCCTGAAAACCCACATGAGGATCAATCAGGTCGGCCCTCGAGTCAACACCGATTTATAGGCTGCCATGGCCACTAGTGCCGTGTCTGACAGAGCCTGAGCTCGACTGAGTTTCAGCCACTAAAGAGCAGGCCCCATATCTAGCATTTGGGATTGCCATGGCCCAAGTATGTCATCTCTACCCATCCTTGATATTCAGGCACCTGTCCCCAGACCTTGGCAGGGATCCCTGCCAATTAGGGAACTTGAAGCACAATAGAGAACTCTTCTTTCCCCATGGCAATAAACCTGGCTTTTGGGATGGGTGTTCTACCCTCAAAGGGGGAGCCAGTTACAACATCAATGACACCACACACACTCCTGAGGACTACCCTTGGCACAAACAGGCATTGTGACCCTCACCCTGAGCATGCTTTCAAAAAATCCCTCTCAGATTCACCACAATGATCCCTCATTTCAGGCCTGGTATGCCTGTAGGTTCAAATCATAAAACTTGGTGGGATTTTCGAGGTGCCCAGACCCAGAGACCATCTCTGGAATTTTTGTTTTGGTGCACCCTTCAGATGGAAAACAGCACTCATCCCTTCCCCAAAAATGTCACCAAATTATGAGGAGCCACCAGGATCCATAGAGAGGCAATGTCTCCCATGGACCCATGAGAACACACCTGCATTCCGAGGCCATCCTGGACACACAATCCGGAGAGAAAAGCCTGTGCTACTGCCTTCCATTCACCCTAATTACAGTTCCAGATGAGCTGCTCTCAAGGTATATGCATTGGGCCTGTGATCACCTCGCCACTCACCCTAATTCGAATTTGTGTTTGCAGACTTCTCTCCCAAAACCATGGCTCACATGCCCACCAGAATGTGATCTCTGGAGCCACACCACAGAACTCTGGCTGCCAACCCCAAGGACACTGTGCATATCAGATTTGCCCAAACCTTCCAGATTAGGAGAAACCTGTGTGGCCCCTGAGCCCACACCAATATTGCCGGCCACTCGGGATGGAAATGCGCAGTCTGAAACACCCTTATCACCTACATCCAGGGAAATAGCCAAGTCAATGATCGTGAGATAGACGATTGAACCTAAAATGCCCCTAGGCTCTCAATGGAACCCCATTAGGTTTTTAGGCATCTGTCCTCAGGGGCCTGTTCTGAAATACCAATCTATGACACATCATATGGTCTCTGAGCCACACGACAGAACATCCCCTGTCCCCAGAAGAATACCATGCTCTTCGACCTGTGCCAAACCCTCAGGGTAGGAGAATCCTGCATGGCACCTTAGCAACCAGCACATTCTAAGTTCTCCCTGGTAACAAACAAGCATTGTGACCCATCTGCAAGAGATCCCATGTCAACTCAAGGCCTTGGCACTTTGTCCCAGAGCCACCAGAACGAATCTGCCATGTTCCTCAGCTGCAATTGTCAATGGAGGTGTGCTTTCCTGGCATCCATGCCGGAGAGCTCTTCTTCACAAACTTTCCACATGGGGAAACCTAGAGTAAACAAACCAGACTTTACCTACACTGTACAAAAAAATGTTACTTTTTACAGCAGTTCACAGGCCTCAGCATGTGAACTCCTCCATGGCCTCTTTATACCACCCCTCCACTTGTCGGTCATCATAGACAAAAACTCTAGTGTGAGCAAGCATCTGACATCCACCCTTATTCCAGTGCTGGATATCTCGAGTAAACTGCTACAAATTGGAACTGCCTTCTGCTTGGCACTGAATTGAACCATAGCTTTTGTTTACAATTGCACCCACAACTGACTGGTTCCCAAGCTCTCGTGATTGGGAAACCTGGAGCCACAACACAGCATTCTGCCTTCCCTATTGAATGAACAAATGCCTGGGAATCTTCCCAAGAAACTCCACATGAGGATCAATCTGCTCCGCCCTCGAATCTACTCTGATATAAAGGCTGCCATGGCCACTAGCGCTGTGTCTGACAGAGCCTGAGCCCCGACCGAGTTTTAGGCCTCATATCTAGCATTTGGGATTGCTATGGCCCAAGTACGTCATCTCCACCCATCCTTGGTATTCAGGCACCTATCTCGAGACCTTGCTGGAAACCCTGCCAATGGGGCAACCTGAAGCACAGAGGAACCTGCCGGAAGAGAACTCATCCTTCCTCATGGCAGCACATTTGGCTGTTGGGTTGGGTGTCCAACTCTCTAAGAGGGAGCCAGATATATGACCAATGAGACCACTCCCACTCCTGAGGGCCGCCATGGGAGCAAACAGGCATTGTGAGACTCAGCCTGAGCAAGCTTTCAAACAATCCCTCTCAGTTGCACCATCATGATCCCGCATTGCAGGCCTCATACACCCCTAGGTGCAAATCCTAACCCTTGGTGGGTAGTCCCAGATGCCCAGAAAAAGAGCCTGTATCTGGAATCCCTGTTTTGGGGCACCCATAAGATGGAAAACAACACTCTTCCCTTCCCCAAAAAAGCCACCAAACTATGAGCTGCACAGATCCATAGAGAGGAAAAGTTTCCCATGGACCCATGAGACTATACCTGCATTCCAAGGCCATCCTGGACACACAATATAGAGAGAAAAGCCTGTGCTACTGCCTTCCAGTCACCCTAATTACTCCTGACAAGCTGCACTCCAGGTCTACTCATTGGGCCTGTGATCACCTTTCCACTAACCATAACCCACATTTGTGTTTGCAGACTTCTCTCCCAAAACCATGGCTCATATGCCCTCCAGGACAGGGTCTCTGGATCCACAACACATGACTGGGCCTGCCATCCCCAAGGAAACTGTGCCCGTCAAACCTGCCCAAACCTTCCAGTTTAGGAGAAACACGCAAGAGCCCTGAGCCCGACCCAATATTGTCGGCAGCACTGGACACAAATGCCAGTCTGAAACGCCCTGATCACCTACATCCAAGCAGACAGCCATTTCAATGTTCCTGGGTCAGAAGATTGTACCTGACATGCTCCTAGGACGTCATTGGAACACTAGATTAGGTTTTCAGGCATCTGTCCTCAGGGTCCTGTTCTGAAATACCAACTTAGGATACAACATGTGGTCCCTGAGCCACACAATAGAATATCTCCTGTCCCCAGTAGGAAACCATGCCCTTCGACCTGTGCCAAACCCTCAAGATTGGAGAATCCTGCACAGCACCTTAGACACCAGCACAAACTCTAGTTTGTGCGTTGACCCATACCACAAGCTTTCCATCTGCTGGACAGTCGAGTCCTGTTGAATGGCTCCAGGATGTCCCATACGGAAAGACTGGAGAGCAGGATTCGAAGGATGGATGCCTGTACAGCATACCTCACATTCCCATTGGCTCTTTGTGACAAGACATGTTTGAACTACTGGCTCTGGGGCGAGCTAACTAGGGGGCTGAATTGAAATGGACTCTCCTGCGGATGGGTCATAATGTGGGTTTGTGTGCATGGAGACCTTGGAATATGTTGGCAGCTCAGGGGCCATGAAGTATTCGCCTAACCGAAGGGTGTAATATTGCTCCAATTAAAAAGAGATCCCTATGTGGAGATGAGACAGGTTCTCTTTGGTGCCTCAGAAAAGCCCCAGATACTGGTCTTCAAACCAGTTCTCTGAGTAGAGACACCTGGAAACCAAAGCTAGGGTTCAGATTAGAGCCTAGATGCCTGTCCGTTTCAATCTTCTGTCTCTGGGGACACTGTCTGAGTATCTAAGTGGAGATAGTTGCTCAGCTGGTGTCAGAGTGCCCCTCTTAGTCCATGGCCGAGGCATGGCCTTGGATACCTCATTGGATTCTCCTAATCTCTAGGGTTGTGGCCAATGGATTGGGTACAGTTTTCTTGGAGAGGACTGGCACAGTCCTTCAGTGTGTCTCCATAGGCCCTAGCCTGGAGGGTGTGTGGGTCCGGGCTGTGGGCACAGAAGTCTGAAAACACAAACTCGGCTTGGGTGTGGAGCCGAGAGCATGGCAGGATGGACCCACAGACCGTGAGAGGAGATCCTCAGCTTATGAAAGAAGGGCAAATGGGAGGCAGTCACGCAAGCTTTTGTCTTTGGATGTTTTGTCTCCCATAGCCGTGGAATGTAGGGGTGACCTCAGGGGCTATGGAAGAGTCTCCCTCTCTGAGGAGTTGGTCCAGCTCTTAAGATTTTGGGGACATTTTGTGGGAAGGGTGGAGTCCTGCTGTCTGGCTCAGGTGTTCTTCCAGGAGAGGGACTCCAGATCACAGTCCTGGGTTCGAGCAAATGGAATACTCGAGCTCTTGTGAAGATTGGGATCATAGGGGCTTGGCAAGCCCCATATGCGGGCTCTTGGTCCAGGCCCTGAGAGACCTTACTTCGACATGGGGCCCATGCTGATGGTCCCAATGCGAGTTTGTACCCAAGGAGGCACTCAAGTTTAGGCTTGGCCTCAGGGGCCATGAAGGTTTCTCCTACACTGAAGGTATGACTCCATGCCAACAGCAAGTTTTCCAGCCATGGGGAAGGAGAAGATCTGATTTGTGCTTCAGTTACCCACGTTTGCCAGGATTTGATATAATATCTAGGGTCAGATGTCTGAAAACCCAGGTTGGGAAGAGATGACGGCATAAGGCCATGGCCTGTCTGATGTGCTTAGTGTGCAGCCAGCTGTTTCCTTGTCTGTCGGGACGTCAGGCTGTGTCAGACAGAGCATTACTGACCAGGGTAGCTTTTCCAGTTAGGGTGCGGTCGAGGCCAGAGCAGGTTGGTTCTCATTTGTGGTTTCTGGAGAGCCCCATAGGGCAACGTTTTTCTTCTGGTGGGCAGGCAGAAAACTGTGTTGTGGTTCTGGAATTCCCAGTCTGGAGGGCTTGTTTGCCAGGAGTGTGAAGAGGGAAGTCTGAAAACACAAGCTAGCGTTAGGTTTGGGGCCGAGGGCATGGCAGGCCCACTCTGCAGAGACTGAATCAAGATCTCCTGCATCTGAGGTAAGGGCGAGTATCAGACGTTGCCTCAGGTTGGAGTTTTTGTCCATTATGGCCCCTTCCTGAAGGGGGTGGGGGCGTCATGAGGCCAGGGAGGTTTCCCAACGCTGGGAGTTATGAGCTGCCCCAAACATCAAGGTTTCCTCTGTAGGACAGTCGAGTACTATGAGATGGTTCTAGGATGACCCCTACAGAAAGACTTGAGAGAAGGGGTCTAAGCATGAATGTCTGCAAATGCCACCTCACATTCCCACTGGCTGCTTGGGGCAAGGCAGGCTCAATCTGCAGGCTCTTGGGCGGGTTTCTCAGAGGGCTGAGTTGAAATGGACTCTCCTGAGGATGAGTCATACTGTGGGTTGGTGGCCATGGAGACCTTGGAATGTGGTGGTGGCTCAGGGACTCTGCAGGTTTCTCCAAACCGAAGGGTTTGACACAGCTCCAACAATGAAGCTTCCCATGTGGAGACGATAGTTGTTCTGTTTGGTGTCTCAGGAAAGCCCCAGATGCTGGTCTTCAAACCCAGGCCTCTGAGGAGTGACACCTGGAAACCAAAGCAAGAGTTCAGATTAGGGCCCAGGGGCCTGTCTGGTTCAATCTACTGTCTCTGCCGACATCTGTCTGTGTTTCTGCATGGAGGTAGTTGCTCAGCTAGTGTCAGGATGCCTTTGTCCAGAGAGGCTTATAGTAGTGGGATGTCCTCGGGGGCCTTGAGGTTTCTCCTATTCTGTGGGGTTATGGGCAATGGAATGGGCATAGTCTCCTTGGAGAGAGCAGGACAGTCCTGTGGTGTGGCTCCAGAGGCCCCAGCCTGGCGGCTGTGTGGGCCAGGGCTGTGGGGACAGACATCCAAAAACACAAACTCGGCTGAGGTTTGGGGCTGAGGTTATGGCAGGAGTGATCTACAGTCCGTGAGGGGAGCTCATTGTGATTAGAAAGTAAGGCGAGTGAGAGGCGGTTGTTCAAGCTTATGTCTCTGGATGTTGTATTCATGATGGTCATTTAATGTAAGCATGGTCTCATGGGCCATGGAAGTCTCCCTCTCTGGTGATTTGTCCGGCTCCCAAGAGATTGGGGTCATTTTGTGGGAAGGGAGGAGTCCTGTTTTCTGCCTCATGTGTTCCCACAATAGAGGGATTCTAGAGCAGAGCACTGGGTACATACAACTGGAATACCCACCCTCTGGTTAGGCCTGGGGTCCTATGGGCATGGCAAGCCCATATGCAGATTCTTGGTCCAGCCACTGAGAGACGTTACTTGAATAGTGGACTCATGCTGAGGGTCACAATGTGTGTTTGTGCCCAAGGTGGTCCTCAATATTGGGCGGGACTTCATTGAGCTTGCAGGTTTCTCCTACACTGAACCTTGGACATGCCAACCTCAGGGTTTCTTGCCATGGGGAAGGAGGAGTTTTGATTTCTGCATCACGTTGACCTCTGGGCACTAATTGGAGATAAGGTCTAGGTTCTGAAGCCTGAAAACCGAGGTTTGGAAGAGATGACGACCTAAGGCCATGGCGGGTCCAATGTGTTCAGTTTGGGGCCAGCTTTCTAGGTGTCGTTCAGGAGGTCTGCACTCAGGCTGTGCCAGACAGGGCATTCCTGCCGAGATACGCTGTATAATTGGGGTACAGTTGAGTGGCATGCAGAAGATAATTATTTGGGGTTTCTCCGTAGCCCCATAGGGCAAAGTCTTTCTTCTGGAGGGCAGGCAGAGTGCTGCATTCTGGCTCCGGAACTGCCAAACTGGAGTCCTTGGGGCCAGGAATGCAAGGATGTAAGTCTGAGAACTGAAGCTTTGCTTTGGTTTCAGGGCGAGGACATGGCAGGCACACTCTGCAGAGCTGAATTGAGATTTCATGCATCTGAGGTCAGGGCGAGGTTCATATGTTGGCTCAGGTTGGAGTTTCTGTCCATGATGGCCCCTTCATGAAGGGGGGTCATCACACCGCCATTGGTGTTTTCCCATGATGGCAGTAGTGAGATGCTCCAAACCACAAGGATTTTCTGCGGGTCAGTTGAAACCTGTTGGATGGCTCCAGGGCATCCCATATGGAACAATTGCAGAGCAGGGTTGTAAGGATGGATGCCTGGGCATCCGGCCTTGCATTCCAATTGTCTCCTAGCGAAACGGCACGTTTGATTGCTGCCTATGATGTAGCAGCCGAGGGGGCTGAGTTGAAATGCATTCTCCTGAGGATCGGTCATAATGTGGGATTGTGTCCATGGAGACCTTGGAATGGGGCAGTGGCACCAGGGCTCTGAAGGATGCTCCTAACCAGAGGTTTTGACACAGCTCCAAGAAGCATTTTTCCCATGGGGAAACAAGATTTGTTCTCATTGGTGCTTCAGTAACCCCCAATATGCTGGTATTGGAAACCAGAACTCTGAGGAGAGATGCCTGGAAACCAAGGCAATGGATCTGATTAGGGCCTGGGGCCTGTCTGGTTTAATCTTCTTCTCTCGGTTCATCTGTCTATGGGATTGAGTGGAGGTAGTTCCTCAGCTGGTGTCAGATTGCCCCTATTTGTCCTGGGCAGTCTACACTATTGGGATGGCCACTTTGACTTTGGAGGTTTCTCCTAATTTGCAAGTTTGTGGCCAATGAAATGGGCAGAATTCCTTTGGGGAGGGAAGGCACAATCCTGAGGTGTGGCTCTAGGGGCTCAAGCATGGAGGGTGTGTGGGTCAGAGCTGTGGGGACAGAAGTCTGAAAACAGAAACTCGTCTTAGGTTTGGGGACATAGGTATGGGAGGCCCGATCTACAGACCTTGAGCAGAACTCTTCAGGATATGAACAAAGAGTGAGTGTGAGGCACTTGCTCAGGCTTTTGACTCTGGATTTTGTGTCACTGATGGCCGTGGAATGTAGGGGCGTCCTCATGGACCATGGGTGAGACTTCCTCTATGGGGATTTGGATGATCCCAATATTTTGGGGTCATTCCGTGGGATGGGAGGAGTCCATTCTGGTTTTTTTTTTTTTTTTTTTTTTTTTTTTTTTTTTTTTACCTCAGGTGTGCCACTAAAGAGGGATTCCAGAGCAGAACCCTGGGAAGGGGCGACTGGACAACCCGAACTCTGTATAAGATTGGGGGCCTAAGGGCATGGCAATCCCCATATGGGGTACCTTGGTCCAGCCACTGAGAGGTCTTACTTGAGTACAGTGCTCACACTGAGGGTCACAATGCATGTTTGTGCCCAATGTAGGCATCAAGCATGGGCGGGGACTCATGGGCCATGCTTGATTCTCCTACACTGAACTTTGGACAACATACGAACCACAAGGTTTCTTTCCATGGGGAAGGAGGAATTCTGATTTCTGCATCATGTTCACCCCTGGGCAGTGACTGGAGATAAGATCTAAGTTCTGAATCCAGAAAATCGAGGTTGGGATGAGATGATAACCTAAGGTCATGGAGGGTCCGATGTGCTCAGTGTGCGGTCAGCTTTCTGGGTGTTGTTCAGGAGGTATGGATTCAGGCTGTGTCAGACAATGCATTAGTGCCCAGGTTAGAATGTATAATTTGGGTACAGTTGAGTTCCATGTAGGTTCATCCTCATTTATTGTGTCAGGGAAGCTCACTGGGGCAACATTTTTCTTCTGGTGGGCAGGCAGAGTGCAGCATTGTGGGTCCAGAATTGCCAAACTTGAGGGCGTCGGGACCAGGAGTGTGAGGACGTAAGTCTGAGATCATAAGCTAAACTTAAGTTTCAGGGCGAGGGCACGGCAGGCACCCTCTGCAGATCCGAATCAAAATCTCATTCATCTGAAGTCAGGACGAGGATCAGACTTAGGCGCAGGTTGGAGTTTCTGTCCATGATGGCCCCTTCATCAAAGGGGTGGAATCTCGAGGCCATGGAGGTTTTCCCACGTTGGGAGTTGTGGGATGCTCCAAACTGCAAGGATTCCTTCTGCGGGAAAATTGAGAACTGTTGGATGGCTCCAGGACATCCCATATGGAATGACTCCAGAGCCAGGTTCTAAGGATGGATGCCTGAGCAGACTGCCTCTTACACCAATTGTCTCCCTGCCACAAGACAGGTACGATCTGATGGCTATGCAGGAGCAATCGTGGGAGCTGAGTTGAAATGGACTCTCCTGAAGATGGGTCTTAATGTGTGTTTGTGTCCATGAGGACGTTGGAATGGGGTGGTGGCCCCAGGGCTCTAAAGGATTCTAACCGGAGATTTTGAAACAACTCGAAAGAGCAAGTTTTCCATGTGGAGACAAGATTTGTTCTAATTGGTGCCTCAGGAAACCCACATATGCTGGTATTAGAACCAGGCCTCTGAGGAGAGATACATAGAAACCACAGCAATGCATCCAATTAGGTCCTAGGAGCCTCTCTGGTTCAATCTTCTTCTCTGTCGACATCTGTCTATTTTATGAAATGGAGGTAGTTGCTCAGCTGGTGTCAGACCGCTCCTGTTTGTCCGGGCGGCATACACTATAGGGATGGCCTCGGGGACTTTGGAGGTTTCTCCTAAATTGTATGATTATGGACAATGGCATGGGCAGAATTCCTGTGGAGTGGGCAGGCACAGACCTGATGTGTGGCTCCAAGAGCCCAGCCTTGAGGGTGTGTGGGCAAGGACTGTGGGGACAGATGTCTGAAAACACAAACTCAGCTTAGCTTTGGGGACGTAGGTATGGCAGGTCCGATTTACAGACTATGAGGAGAACTTTTTGGGATATGAATAAAGGGTGAAAGTGTGACACTTGTCAGGCTTTTGCCCCTGGATTTTGTGTCAATGATGGCTGTGGAATGTCAAGGAGTCCTCATGGGCCATGGAAGAGTCTTTCTCTCTGTGGATTTGGCCATATCCCAATTGTTTTGGGTTAATCTGTGGGATTCAGTTTTGTTAACTAAGGTGTCCCACCAAAAGAGGGATTCCAGAGCAGAGCCCTGGACAACAAGAAATCTAACTAAAAATACGGGCCTAGGGGCATGGCAAGCCCAATATGCCTTCTAATGGTCCAGCCACTGAGAGGCCTTCATTGAGGACAGAACTCATGCTGAGGGTCACAATGCGTGTTTATGCCCTCGTGGTACTCAAGCATGGGTGGGGACTCATGGTGCATGCTTGTTTCTCCTACACTGAATGATAGTCAACATGTCAACCACATGAGTTCTTGCCATGGGGAAGTATTAATTCTGATTTCTGCATGTCATTCACCCCTGGGCAGTGATTGGAGATAAGGTCTAGGTTGTGAAGTCTGAAAACTGAGGTTGGGAAGAGATGACGACCTAAGACCATGTTGGGTCCGATATGCTCAGCGTGGAGCCAGCTGTCTGGGTGTTGGTCGGGAGGTCCAAGCTTGGGCTGTGTCAGACAGGGCCTTAGTGCCCAGGGTAGATTGTATAATTGGGGTACAACTGAGTGCCGTGCAGGTTGATCTTTATTTGGCATTTCTGGGTAGCCCCAAGGGCAATGTTTTTCTTCTGGAGAACAGGCAGAGTGCTGCATTGTGTCTCCGGAATTTCCAAAGTGGATGCCTTGTGGACGGGGAGTGTGAGGACGGAAGTCTGAGAACACATGTTAGGCGTAGGTTCTGGGCGAGGGCACGGCAGGCACCCTCTGCAGATCTGAATCGGGATATCATGAATCTGAAGTCAGGGCGAGGTTCAAACCTAGGCTTAGGTTTGAATTTCTGTCCATTCTGGCCACTTGATGAAGGGGACAGCATCTCCAGTCCATGGAGGTTTACCCACAATGGAAGTTGTGAGATGCTCCAAACAACAAAGATTCCTTCTGATCAACAATTGAGACCTTTTGTATCACTCCAGTACATACCATACAGAATGACACCAGAGCAGGGATCTAAGGATGGATGCATGGGAAGCCCGCCTCACATTGCAGTTGTCTCCTAGCAAATAGACAGGTTTGATATGCTGGATCTGTCAGAGCAACCAAGGGGGCTGAGTTGAAATGGACTCTCCTGAGGATGGATGCTAATGTGGGTTTGTGTCCATGGAGACCTTGGAATGGGGCGTTGGTGCATGGGCCCTGAAGGATTCTCCTAACCGGAGGTTTTGAGACATCTCCAAAGGACAAGTTTCCCATGTGGAGACGAGATTTGTTCTGATTGGTGCCTCAGGAAACCCCCATATACTGTTATTGGAATATAGGCCTCTGAAGAGAAATAACTGGAAACCAAAGCAATGGCTCCATTTAGAGCCTAGGGGCCTGTCCGGTTGAATCTTCTTCTCTGTGTACATCCATCTAAGGTATTAGTGGAGTTAGATGCTCAGCTGGTGTCAGATGGCCCTAGTTTGTCCCAGGCAGCCTACACTATTGTGAAGGCCTTGGGGACTTTGGAGGTTTCTCCTAATTTTATGATTATGGACAATGGAATGGGCAGAATTCCCGTGGAGAGGGAAGGCACAGTTTTGATGTGGCTCCAGGGGCCCCAGCCTGCAGGGTGTGTGCACCAGGACTGTGGAGACAGAAGTCTAAAACACAAACTCAGTTTAGGTTTAGGGACGTAGGTATGGCAGGCCCGATCTACAGACCGTGAGGAGAATTCTTCCGGATATGAAGAAAGAGAGATTGTGAGGCACTTGTTCAGGCTTTTGTTTCTGGATTTTGTGTCAACGATGGGCGTGGAATGTCGGGGAGGCCTCATGGGCCATGGACGAGTCTTCCGCTCAGTGGATTTGGCCCGATTCCAATTGTTTTGGGTCAAACTGTGGGATGGGAGGAGTCCTTTCAGTTTTGTTACCTCAGGTGTCCCACCAAAAGAGGGATTCCAAAGCCGAGCCCTGGGGAGGGGAGACTGGACAACCAGAAATCTGGTTAAAAATTGGGGCCTAGGGGCATGACAAGCCCAATATGCTGTCTTTTGGTCCAGCCGCTGAGAGGCCTTACTTGAGAACTGGGCTCACGTTGAGGGTCACAATGCATGTTTGTGACCGACTTGGTCCTCAAGCATCTGCAGGGCCTCATGGGCCACACTGGTTTCAACTACACTTTACGTTGGACAACATGCCAACCACAAGGTTTCTTGCCATGGGGAAGGAGTTCTGATTCCTGCATCATGTTCAACCCTGGGTGGTGACTGGAGATAAGGTTTAGGATCTGAAGCCTGAAAACCGAGGTTGGAAAGAGATGATGACCTAAGGCCATGGCGGGTCCGATGTGCTCAGTGTGTGGCTAGCTGGGTGGGTGCGAACCAGGAGGTTCAGTCTCAGGCTGTGCCAGAAAGGGCAGTAGTGCACAGGGCAGCCTGTATAATTGGGGTCCAGTCAAGTGGCATGCAGGTTGATCCTCATTTGGGGAATCTGGGTAGCCCCAGAGGGCAAAGTTTTTCTTCCGGAAAGCAGGCAGAGTGCTGCCTTGTAGTTCTGGAATTGCCAAACTGGAGGGCTTGTGGGCCAGGAATGTGAGGATGGAAGTTGAGAACACAAACTAGACTTACGTTTCTGGGCAAGGGCACGGCAGTCACACTCTGCAGAGCTGAATCAAGATGTCCTGCATCTGAAGTCAGGGCGAGGATCAGACGATCGCTCAGGTTGGAGCTTCTGTCCCTGATGGCCCCTTCATGAAGCGCAGGGGGCGGGATCACGAGGCCATGGAGGTTTTCCCACGATGGGAGTTGTGAGATGCTCCAAACAGTAAAGATTCTTCTGCGGGACTATTGAGACCTGTTGGTTGGCTCCAGGACTTCCCATACAGCATAATTCTGAGAATGGTTCTAAGTATGGATGTCTGGGAAGCCTGCCTCTCATTCCAATCATCTCCTAGCGCCAAGACGGGTTAGATCTGCTGGATCAGGGGGAGCAACTGAGGGGGCTGAGTTGAAATGGACTCTCCTGTGGATGGGTCCTAATGTGGGTGTGTCTCCATGGAGACCTTGGAATGAGGCGCTGGCACCGGGAACCTGAAATGTCCTTCTAACCAGAGGCTTTGAGAGAGCTCCAACATGCAAGTTTCCCATGTGTAAACGAGATTTGTTCTGATGGGTGGCTCAGGAAAAGCCCTCAGCTGGTATTGGAAACCAGGCTTTTGAAGAGACATGCCTGTAAACCAAAGCTATGGATCCCATTATGGCCTGGGGTCCTGTCTGGTCAATCTTTTTCTCTGGGGACATCCATCTATGGTATGAGTGGAGGTAGATGCTCAGCTGGTGTCAGACGGCCCTTTTTTGTCCCGGACAACCTACACCATTGGTATGGCCTCAGGGAATTTGGAGGTTTCTCCTAATTTGTATGGTTTTGGATAATGGAATGGGCAGAATTCCCATGGATTGGTAAGGCACAGTCCTAATGTGTGGTTCCAGGGGCCCAGCCTGGAGGGTGTGTGGCCCAGGACTTTGAGGACAGAACTCAAAAAACACAAACTCAGCTTAGGTTTGGGGACGTAGGTATGGCACGGCCGAACTACAAATCATGAGAAGAACTCTTCAGGATATGAAGAAAGAGCGAGTCTGAGGCGCTTGCTTAGGCTTTTGTCTCTGGATTTTGTATCAGCGATGGCCGTTGAATGTCGGGGAGGCCTCATGGGCCATGGACGAATCTTCCTCTCTGTGGATTTGGCCCTATCCCAATTCTTTTTCGTGAATCTGTGGAATGGGAGGACTCCTTTAAGGTTTGTTACCTGAGGTGTCCCACCAAAAGAGGAATTCCAAAGCAGAGCCCTGGGCAAGAGTGAAGGGACAACCCGAACTTGGTTAAAAATTGGGGTCTAGGGGCATGGCAAGCCCAATATGCTCTTTCTTCATGCAGCCACTGAGAGGCCTTGCCTGAGGACCGGGCTCAGGCTGAGGGTCACAATGTGTGTTTGAGACCAATGTGGCCCTCAAGCGTGGGCTGGGTCTCATGTGCCACACTGGTTTCAACTACACTGAAAGTTGGACAACATGCCAACCACGAGGTTTCTTGCCAAGGGAACGAGTTCGGATTTCTGCAACATTTTCAAACCTGGGCAGTGATTGGAGATAAGGTCAAGGTTCTGAAGCCTGAAAACCGAGGTTGGGTAGAGATGACGACCTATGGCCATGGCGGGTCCGATGTGCTCAGTGTGTGGCCAGCTGTCTGGGTGGGGCCAGGAGTTCCAGGCTCAGGCTGTGTCAGAATGGGCAATTGTGCCCACTTCAGCCTATATATTTGGTGTACAGCCAAATGGCGTGCAGGTTGATCCTCATTAGGGGTTTCTGGGTAGCCCCAGAGGGCAATGTTCTTCTTCCAGGGAGCAGGCAGAGTGCCGCATTGTACTTCTGGATTGCCAAACTGGAGGGCTTATGGGCCGGTAGTCTGAGGACGGAACTCCGAGAACACAAGCAAGGCTTAGGTTTTATGTGTGAGGACATGGCAGGCACAATCTACAGACCTGAATCGAGATCTCTTGCACCTGAAGTCAGGTTGAGCATCAGACGATGCCTCAGGTTTGACTTTCTGTCCCTGATGGCCCCTTCATAAAGGGGGGGAATCACGAGGCCGTGGGGGTTTTCCCACCATGGGAGTTGTGAGAAGCTCCAAACTGCAAAGATTCTACTGTGGGACAATTGAGACCAGTTGGTTGGCTCCAGGCCAACGATTCTGAGCAGGGTTCTAAGGATGGATGGCTGGGTAGCCCACCTCGCATTCCAATATTCTCCTAGCTACAAGACAGGCTAGATCTGTTGGATCTCGGGGAGCAACCGAGGAGGCTGAGTTTAAATGGACTCTCCTGTGGATGGGTCCTAATATGTTTTTGTGTCTATGGAGACTGTGGCATTAAGCGGTGGCACTAGGGCCCTGAAGGCTTCTCCTAAACAGAGGTTTGACACAGGTCCACCATGCAAGTTTCCCATGTGTAGAGGAGATTTGTTCTGATGGGTGAGTCAAGAAACAGCCATATTCTGGTATTGAAATCCAGGCCTCTGAGGAGAGATGCCTGGAAACCAAAGCAATGGATCTGATTAGTGCCTAGGGGCCTGTTGGTTTCTTTTTACCTCGGGCGACATCTATCTATGGGTCAGAGTGCAGGTAGGTGCTCAGATGAACTCAGATTGCCCGTGTTTGTCCTTGGAAGCCAACACTATGGGATGGCCTCAGGGAATTTAAAGGTTTATACTTTTAGTTGCGTTGTCGCCATTGGAATGGGCTCACACAATTCCCTTGCGAGGGCAAGAACAGTCCTCAGGTTTGGCTTCAGGGGCCTGAGCCTATAGGGTGTGTAGGCCAGGGCTGTTTGGACAGTTGTCTGAAAACACAAACTCGACTTCTGTTTCGGGTCATAGGTAGGGCAGGACTGATCTACAGACCATGAGGAGAACATTTCGGTATATGAAAAAAAAGCGAGTGTGAGGCTATTGCTCATGTTTTTGTCTCTGCATATCATGTCACTCATGGTCGTGAAATTTCCGGGTGACTTCATGGGAAATGGACGAGTCTTACTCTCTGGGGATTTGGCCCCTTCCAAAGAGGTTGGGGTCATTCTGTGGGATGGAAGAAGTCGTTTTTTTGTTGTTGTTGTTGTTGTTGCTTTGTTTTGTTTCATTTTTTAACCTCCGTTGTCCCACCACATGAGGAATTCCAGAGTAGAGCTCTGGGGAGGGGTGACTGAACAACCAGAAATCTGCTTAAAAATTGGGGCCTAGGGCTATGTCAAGCCCATTATGACATCTAGTGATCCAGGCTCTGAGAGGACTTACTAGAGGACAGGACTCACCCTGAGGGTCACAATGCATATTTATGCCCTCGTCGCACTCAAGAATAGGCGGGCCTCAGGGTGAATGCTAGTTTCTCCTACAATGAACGTTGGACAACATGCCAACCACAAGGTTTCTTGCCATGTGTAAGGAGAAGTTCTGATTTCTGCATCACACTCACCCCCAGGCAGAGATAAAGTCTAGTTTCTGAGGCCTGAAAACTGAGGTAGGGAAGAGATGAGGACCTAAGGCCATGGCGAGTCTGATGTGCTCAGTGTGCGGTCAGCTGTCTGGGTGTTGGTCAGGAAGTCCGGGCTCAGGTTGTGTCAGACAGTGCATTAGTGCCCAGGTTAGACTATATAATTCGGGCAAAGTCGAGTACCGTGTAGGTTTATCTTCATATAAGGTGCCTTGGCAGCTCTTTAGGCAATATTTTTTTTCCAGAAAGCAGGCCATGTGCTTAATTGTGGGACCGGATTTACCAATCATGAGGGCTTTGAGGCCAGGAGAGTGAGGTCGGAATTCTGAGAACAAATGTTATACTTGGGCTAAGGGCAAGGGCACGGCAGGTACCCCCTGCAGATCTGAACCAATATCTCATCCATTTCAAGTCAGGGAGAGAATTAGACTTTGGCTTAGGTTGGAGTTTCTGTGCCTGACGGCTCCTTCATGAAGGGAGCGGAATCTCGTGTCCATGGAGTTTTTCCCACGTGGGAGTTGTGGGTTGCCCCCTTCAAGAATTCCTTCTGCGGGACAATTGAGACCTTTGGGCAGCTCCAGGACATCCCATATGGAGTGACTCCATAGCACCGTTCGAGGGAGGATGCCTGGGAAGCCAGCCTCGCATTCCAATTATCTCCTAGCAACAAGCCAGTTTAGATCTGATGGCTCTGCGGGAGCAACCGGGGTGACTGACTTGAAATGGACTTTCCTCAGGATGGGTCCTAATGTGTCTTTGTGTCCATGGGGCCTTGGAATGGGGCCGTGGCACCGGGACCCTGAAGTATTCTCCTAAGCTTTTGACAGAGCTCGATGCACATGTTTCCTTGTGGAGACGAGATTTGTTCTGATTGCTACCTCAGGAAAACACCTATGCTGGTATTGGAATCCAGGCTTTTGAGGAGACATGCCTCTCACCAAAGCAATGGATCCGATTGGCCAGGGTCCTGTCTGGTTCAATCTTCTTCTCTGGGGACATCCATCTATGGTATGAGTGGAGGTTGATGCTCAGCTGCTATCAGACCGCGCTTGTATGTCACGGGCGACATGCCCTATTGGGATGGCCTCAGGGATTTGGAGGGTTCTCCTAATTTTACGGTTTTGGACAATGGAATGGGCAGAGTTCCCATGGATTGGGTAGGCACAGTCCTTATGTGTGGCTCCAGGGACCGCAGCCTGGAGGGTGTGTGGCCCAGGACTTTGAGGACAGAAGTCTGAAAACATAAACTCAGCTTAGGTTTGGAGACGTAGGTATGGCAGGCCCGATCTATAAACCATGAGAAGAACTCTTCAGGATATGAAGAAAGAGCGAGTCTGAGGTGCTTGTTCAGTCTTTTGTCTCTAGATTCGGTATCAGCGATGGCCGTGGATTGTCTGGGAAACCTCATGGGCCATGGACGAATCTTCCTCTCTGTGGAATTGGACCGATCCCAATTCTTTTTCGTCAATCTGTGGAATGGGAGGTCTCCTTTCAGGTTGGTTACCTTAGGTGTCCCGCCAAAAGAGGAATTCCAAAGAAGAGCCCTGGGGAAAAGCGAAGGGACAACCCGAATTATGGGTAAAATTTGGGGCCTAGGGGCATGGCAAGCCCAATATGCTGTCTCTTCATCCAGCCACTGAGAGGCCTTACCTGAGGACTGGGATCAAGCTGAGCGTCAAAATGTGTGTTTATGACAATGTGGCCCATAAACATGGGCGGGGCCTCATGGGCCACACTGGTTTCAACTACACTGAACATTGGAAAACATGCCAACCACATGGTTTCTAGCCACGGGGAAGGAGTTGTGATTTCTGCATCACTTACAAGCCTGGGCAGTGATTGGAGATAAGGTCTAGGTTCTGAGACTTGACAACCGAGGTTGGGAAGAGATGACGACCTAAGGACATGGCTCGTCCAGCGTTCTCAGTGTTCGACCAGCTTTCTGGGTGGGGCCAGGAAGTCCAGGCTCAGGCTGTGTCAAAAAGGGCAATAGTGCCTAGGTCATCCTATATATTTGGGGTACAGTCGAATGGCATGCAGGTTGATCCTCATTTGGAGTTTCTGGGTAGCCCCACAGGGCTATGTTTTTCTTCCTGAAAGCTGGCAGAGTGCTGCATTATAGTTCTGGTTTGCAAACTGTAGGGCTTGTGGGCAAGTAGTCTGAAGACGGAAATCTGATAACACAAGCTAGGCTTAGGTTTCTGGGTGAGGACAAGGCAGGAACAATCTACAGACCTGAATCGAGATCTCGTGCTTCTGAAGTCAGGGTGAGGATCAGAAGATCGCTCAGGTTGGTGTTTCTGTCCCTGATGGCCCCTTCATGAAGGGGCGGGGTCTCGAGTTCGTGGGGGTTTTCCCACGATGTTAGTTGTGAGAAGGTCCAAACTGCAAAGATTCTTGTGCAGGACAATTGAGACATGTTGGTTGGCTCCAGGGCAACAATTCCGAGCAGGGTTCTAAGGATGGATGCCTGGGTAGCCCACCTTGCATTCCAATTGTGTCCTAGCAACAAGACAGGTTATATCTGCTGGATCTGGGCGAGCAATCTGGATCTGGGTTGAAATGGACTCTCCTGTGGATGGATCCTAATATGTTTTTGTGTCTATGGAGACCTTGGAATGAAGGGGTGGCACTGGGGTCCTGAAGGGTTTTTTCAAACAGAGGCTTTGACACAGCTCCAACGTGCAAGTTTCCCATATGTAGATGAGATTTGTTCTGACGGATGAGTCAGGAAACAGCCATATGCTGGTATTGAAATCCAGGCCTCTGAGGAGAGATGACTGGATGCCACAGCTATGGATCCGAATAGTGCCTAGGGGCCTGTTCGTACATTTTTACCTCTGGGGACATCAGTCTATGCGTCTGAGAGCATGTAGGTGCTCAGATGGGCTCAGATTGCCCCTGTTTGTCCTGGAAGGCCACCACTATTGGGATGGCCTCAGGGAGTTTGCAGGTTTATCCTATTATTAGGTTGTGGCTATTGGAATGGGCACATACAATTCCCTTGTAGAGGGCAAGTACAATCCTCAGGTTTGGCTCCAGGGGCCTGAGCCTGTAGGGTGTGTAGGCAGAGCTGTTTGGACAGTCTGAAAACACAAACGCGGCTTATGTTTCAGGTCATAGGTATGGCAGGATTGATCTACAGACCATGAGCAGAACTCTTCGGGATATGAATAAGGGGCGAGTGTGAGGCTCGTGCTCAAGTTTTTGTCTTTGGATATCGTGTCACTCATGGTCGTGAAATTTCCTGGTGACTTCATGGGAAATGGACGAGTCTTACACTCTGGGGGTTTGGCCCCGTCCAAGGAGTTTTGGGTCATTCTGGGGATGGAAGAAGTCCGTTTTGTTGTTGTTGTTGATTTGCCTTGTTTTGTTTTTTAACCTCAGGTGTCCCACCAAATGGGGGATTCCAGAGTAGAGCCCTGGGGAGGGCCGACCGGACAACCAGAAATCTGGTTAAAAATTGTGGCCTAGGGACATGTCAAGCCCATTATGACATCTAATGGTCGAGCCACTGAGAGGACTTACTAGAGCACAGGACTCACGCTGAGGGTCACAATGCGTGTTTATGCCCACTTCGCAAACAAGAATGGGCAGGGCCTCATGGTGAATCCTGGTTTCTCGTACACTGAACGTTCGACAACATGCCAACCACAAGGTTTCGTGCCATGGGTAAGGAAGAGTTCTGATTTCTGCATCACAGGCACCACTGGGCAGTGATTGGAGATAAGGTCTGGGTTCAGAAGCCTAAAAACTGAGGTAGGGAAGAGATGATGACCTAAGGCCATGGCGGGTCTGATGTGCTCAGTGTGCGGTCTGCTGTCTGGGTGTTGGTCAGGAGATCCGGGCTCAGGTTGTGTCAGAGAGTGCATTAGTGCCCAGTTTAGACTATATACTTTGGGTACAGTCGAGTGCCATGTAGATTTATCCTCATATAAGTTGTCTGGGCAGCTCATTAGGCAAAATTTGTTTTCTAGAGGGCAGGCAGAGTGCTTAATTGTCGGTCCGGAATTTTAAACTTGAGGGATTCGTGTCCAGGAGTGTGAGGACGGAAGTCTGAGAACACAAGCTAGACTTGGGTTTCAGGGCGAGGACACGGCAGGTACCACTGTAGATCTGAACCTATATCTCATGCATCTGAAGTCAGGGCGAGGATCAGACGTTGGCTCAGGTTGGAGTTTCTGTGCATGACGGACCCTTCATGAAGGGAGCGGAATCTCAAGGCCATGGAGTTTTTCCCACGTTGGGAGTTGTGGGATGCCCACTTCAAGGATTCCTTCTGCGGGACAATTGAGACCTGTTGGGCAGCTTCAGGACATCCCATATGGAATGACTCCAGGGCACTGTTCGAGGTTGGATGCCTGGGAAGCCGGCCTCTCATTCCAATTGTCTCCCAGCAACAAGACAGTTTAGATCTGATGGCTCTGCGGGAGAAACCGGGGTGGCTGACTTGAAATG
Source organism: Mustela nivalis (assembly GCF_964662115.1). NCBI lineage: Eukaryota > Metazoa > Chordata > Mammalia > Carnivora > Mustelidae > Mustela > Mustela nivalis. Next base: position 2,493,301 of record NW_028136554.1, read on the forward strand.
GACTTTCCTGAGGATGGGTCCTAATGTGTGTTTGTGTCCATGAGGGCCTTAAAATGGGGCGGTGGCACCGAGACCCTGAAGTATTCTCCTAAGCTTTTGACATAGCTCGATGCACAAGGTTCCTTGTGGAGACGAGATTTGTTTTGATGGGTGCCTCAGGAAAACCTCTATGCTGGTATTGGAATCCAGGCTTTTGAGGAGACATGCCTGTAATCCAAAGCAATGTATCCGATTATGGCCTAGGGTCCTGTCTGGTTCAATCTTCTTCTCAGGGGACATCCATCTATGGTATGAGTAGAGGTAGATGCTCAGCTGGTATCAGACCGCCCTTGTTTGTCCCGGGCGACCTGCACTATTGGGATGGCCTCAGCGATTTGTAGGGTTCTCCAAATTTTACTGTTTTGGACAATGGCATCGGCAGAATTCCCATGGATTGGGTAGGCACAGTCCTACTGTGTGACTCCAGGGGCCCCAGCCTGGAGGGTGTGTGGCCCAGGACTTTGAGGACAGAAGTCTGAAAACACAAACTCAGCTTAGGTTTGGGGACGTAGGTATGGCAGGCCTGATCTATAAACCATGAGAAGAACTCTTCCGGATATGAAGAAAGAGCGAGTCTGAGGCGCTTGCTCAGGCTTTTGTCTCTGGATTTTGTATCACAGATGGCCGTGGAATGTTGGGGAGTTCTCATGGGCCATGGACGAATCTTCCTCTCTGTGGATTTGGCCCGATCCCAATTGTTTTTTGTCAATCTGTGGAATGGGAGGACTCCTTTCAGGTTTGTTACCTCAGGTGTCCCGCCAAAAGAGGAATTCCAAAGAAGAGCCCTGGGGAAAAGTGAAGGGAGAACCCGAACTATGGGTAAAATTTGGGGCCTAGGGGCATGGCATGCCCAATATGCTATCTCTTCATCCAGCCACTGAGAGGCCTTATTGAGGACTGGGATCAGGGTGAGGGTCACAATGTGTGGTTTTGACCAATGTGGCTTGCAAACATGAGCGGGGCCTCATGGGCCACCCTGGTTTCAACTACACTGAACGTTGGACAACATGCCAACCACATGGTTTCTTGCCACGGGGAAGCAGTTGTGATTTCTGCATCACTTTCAAGCCTGGGCAGTGATTGGAGATAAGGTCTAGGTTCTGAAACTTGACAACCGAGGTTGGGAAGAGATGACGACCTAAGACCATGGCGGGTCCGATGTGCTCAGTAAGCGGCCAGCTTTCTGTGTGGGGCCAGGTAATCCAGGCTCAGGCTGTGTCAAAAAGGGCAATAGTGCCCAGGTCAGCCTATATATTTGGGGTACAGTGGTATGGCGTGCAGGTTGATCCTCTTTTGGAGTTTCTGGGTAGCCCCAGAGGGCAATGTTTTTCTTCCTGAGGGCAGGAAGAGTGCTGCATTATAGTTCTGGTTTTCAAACTGGAGGCTTGTGAGCCAGTAGTCTGAGGAAGGAAATCTGAGAACAAGCTAGGCTTAGGTTTCTGGGTGAGGACAAGGCAGGAACAATCTACAGACCTGAATCGAGATCTCGTGCTTATGATGTCAGGGCGAGGATCAGAAGATCGCTCAGGTTGGAGTTTCTGTCCCTGATGGCCCTTCATGAAGGGGTGGGGGGGGTCATGAGGCCGTGGGGGTTTTCCCACGATGTTAGTTGTGAGAAGCTCCAAACTGCAAAGATTCTTCTGCAGGACAATTGAGACCTGTTGGTTGGCTCCAGGGCAACGATTCCGAGCAGGGTTCTAAGGATGGATGGCTGGGTAGCCCACCTCGCATTCCAATTGTGTCCTAGCAACAAGACAGGTTAGATCTGCTGGATCTGGGGGAGCAACCCAGGAGGCTGAGTTGAAATAAACTCTCCTGTGGATGGGTCCTAATGTCTTTTTGTGTCTATGGAGACCTTGGAATGTAGCGGTGGCACTGGGGTCCTGAAGGGTTTTTCCAAACAGAGGCTTTGACAAAGCTCCAACGTGCAAGTTTCCCATATTTAGAAGAGATGTTTTCTGATGGGTGAGTCAAGAAACAGCCATACGCTGGTATTGAAATCCAGGCCTCTGAGGAGAGATGACTGGATACCACAGCAATGGATCCGAATAGTGCCTAGGGGCCTGTTCGTTCCTTTTTACCTCTGGGGACATCAGTCTATGCGTCTGAGTGCAGGTAGGTGCTCAGATGAGCTCAGATTGCCCCTGTTTGTCCTGGGAAGCCACCACTATTGGGATGGCCTCAGGCAGTTTGCAGGTTTATCCTATTAGTAGGGTTGTGGCCATTGGAATGGGCACATACAATTCCCTTGGAGAGCGCAAGTACAGTCCTCAGGTTTGGCTCCAGGGGTCTGAGCCTGTAGGGTGTGTAGGCCAGAGCTGTTTGGACAGTTGTCTGAAAACACAAACGCGGCTTATGTTTCGGGTCATAGGTATGGCAGGACTGATCTACAGACCATGAGGAGAACTCTTCAGGATATGAAAAAAGGGCGAGTGTGAGGCTCGTGCTCAAGTTTTTGTCTCTGGATATCATGTCACTCATGGTCGTGAAATTTCCGGGTGACTTCATGGGAAATGGACGAGTCTTACTCTCTGGGGTTTTGCCCCGAACCCAAGAGTTTTGGGTCATTCTGGGGATGGAAGAATTCCGTTTTGTTGTTGTTGTTGTTGTTGATTTCTTTTGTTTTGATTTTTAACCTCAGGTGTCTCACCAAATGAGGTATTCCAGAGTAGAGCCCTGGGGAGGGCCGACCGGACAACCAGAAATCTGGTTAAAAATTGTGGCCTAGGGACATGTCAAGCCCATTATGACATCTAATGGTCGAGCCACTGAGAGGACTTACTAGAGCACAGGACTCACGCTGAGGGTCACAATGCGTGTTTATGCCCTCTTCGCACTCAAGAATTGGCGGGGCCTCCGGGTGAATGCTGGTTTCTCCTACACTGAACGTTGGACAACATGCCAACCACAAGGTTTCTTGCCATGGGTAAGGACAAGGTCTGATTTCTGCATCACACGCACCCCTGGGCAGTGGTTGGAGATAAGGTCTAGGTTCTGAAGCCTGAAAACCGCAGTTGGGAAGAGATGATAACCTAAGGCCATGGCGGTTCTGATGTGCTCAGTGTGCGGTCAGCTGTCTGGGTGTTGGTCAGGAGGTCCGCGCTCAGGTTGTGTCAGACAGTGCATTAGTGCCCAGGTTAGACTATATACTTTGGGTATAGTCGAATGCCATGTAGATTTATCCTCATATAAGGTGCCTGGGCAGCTCATTAGGCCAAATTTTTTTTCTAGAGGGCAGGCAGAGTGCTGCATTGTGGGTCTGGAATTGCGAAACTTCCGGGCTTCGGGGCCTGGAGTGTGAGGACGGAAGTCTGAGAACACAAGCTAGACTTGGGTTTCAGGGCCAGGGCACGGCAGGTACCCCTGTAGATCTGAACCTATATCTCATGCATCTGAAGTCAGGGCGAGGATCAGAAGTTGGCTCAGGTTGGAGTTTCTGTGCATGAAGGCCCCTTCATGAAGGGAGCGGAATCTCGAGGCCATGGAGGTTTTCCCACGTTGGGAGTTGTGGGATGCCCCCTTCAAGGATTCCTTCTGCGGGACAATAGAGACTTGTTGGGCAGCTCCAGGACAACCCATATGGAATGACTCCAGGTCACCATTCGAGGATGGATGCCTGGGAAGCCCGCCTCGCATTCCAATTGTCTCCTAGCAACAAGACAGTTTAGATCTGATGGCTTAGCGGGAGAAACCGGGGTGGCTGACTTGAAATGGACTTTCCTGAGGATGGGTCCTAATGTGTGTTTGTGTCCATGAATGCCTTAAAATGGAGCGGTGGCACCGGGACCCTGAAGTATTATCCTAAGCTTTTGACATAGCTCGATGCACAAGGTTCCTTGTGGAGACGAGATTTGTTTGATGGGTGCCTCAGGAAAACCTCCATGCTGGTATTGGTATCCAGGCTTTTGAGGAGACATGCCTGTAATCCAAAGCAATGTATCCGATTATGGCCTAAGGTCCTGTCTGGTTCAATCTTCTTCTCTGGGGACATCCATCTATGGTATGAGTGGAGGTCGATTATCAGCTGGTTTCAGACAGCCCTTGTTTGTCCCGGGCGACCTGCACTATTGGGATGGCCTCAGGGATTTGGAGGGTTCTCCAAATATTACTGTTTTGGACAATGGCATCGGCAGAATTCCCATGGATTGGGTAGGCACAGTCCTAATGTGTGACTCCAGGGGCCCCAGCCTGGAGGGTGTGTGGCCCAGGACTTTGAGGACAGAAGTCTGAAAACACAAACTCAGCTTAGGTTTGGGGACGTAGGTATGGCAGGCCCGATCTATAAACCATGAGAAGAACTCTTCCGGATATGAAGAAAGAGCGAGTCTGAGGCGCTTGCTCAGGCTTTTGTCTCTGGATTTTGTATCAGAGATGGCCGTGGAATGTCGGGGAGGCCTCATGGGCCATGGACGAATCTTCCTCTCTGTGGATTTGGCCCGATCCCAATTGTTTTTTGTCAATCTGTGGAATGGGAGGACTCCTTTCAGGTTTGTTACCTCAGGTGTCCCGCCAAAAGAGGAATTCCAAAGAAGAGCCCTGGGGAAAAGTGAAGGGAGAACCCGAACTATGGGTAAAATTTGGGGCCTAGGGGCATGGCAAGCCCAATATGCTATCTCTTCATCCAGCCACTGAGAGGCCTTATTGAGGACTGATATCAGAGTGAGGGTCACAATGTGTGGTTTTGACCAATGTGGCCCGCAAACATGAGCGGGGCCTCATGGGCCACCCTGGTTTCAACTACACTGAACGTTGGACAACATGCCAACCACATGGTTTCTTGCCACGGGGAAGGAGTTTTGTTTTCTGCATCACTTTCAAGCCTGGGCAGTGATTGGAGATAAGGTCTAGGTTCTGAAACTTGACAACCGAGGTTGGGAAGAGATGACGACCTAAGACCATGGCGGGTCCGATATGCTCAGTGAGCGGCCAGCTTTCTGTGTGGGGCCAGGTAATCCAGGCTCAGGCTGTGTCAAAAAGGGCAATAGTGCCCAGGTCAGCCTATATATTTGGGGTACAGTGGTATGGCGTGCAGGCTGATCCTCTTTTGGAGTTTCTGGGTAGCCCCAGAGGGCAATGTTTTTCTTCCTGAGGGCAGGAAGAGTGCTGCATTATAGTTCTGGTTTTCAAACTGGAGGCTTGTGGGCCAGTAGTCTGAGGAAGGAAATCTGAGAACAAGCTAGGCTTAGGTTTCTGGGTGAGGACAAGGCAGGAACAATCTACAGACCTGAATCGAGATCTCGTGCTTATGATGTCAGGGCGAGGATCAGAAGATCGCTCAGGTTGGTGTTTCTGTCCCTGATGGCCCTTCATGAAGGGGCGGGGGGGTCATGAGGCCGTGGGGGTTTTCCCACGATGTTAGTTGTGAGAAGCTCCAAACTGCAAAGATTCTTCTGCAGGACAATTGAGACCTGTTGGTTGGCTCCAGGGCAACGATTCCGAGCAGGGTTCTAAGGATGGATGGCTGGGTAGCCCACCTCGCATTCCAATTGTGTCCTAGCAACAAGACAGGTTAGATCTGCTGGATCTGGGGGAGCAACCCAGGAGGCTGAGTTGAAATGGACTCTCCTGTGGATGGATCCTAATATGTTTTTGTGTCTATGGAGATCTTGGAATGAAGCGGTGGCACTGGGGCCCTGATGGGTTTTTTCAAACAGAGGCTTTGACACAGCTCCAACGTGCAAGTTTCCCATATGTACATGAGATGTTTTCTGATGGGTGAGTCAGGAAACAGCAATACGCTGGTATTGAAATCCAGGCCTCTGAGGAGAGATGACTGGATAGCACAACAATAAATCCAAATAGTGCCTAGGGGCCTGTTCGTACCTTTTTACCTCTGGGGACATCAGTCTATGCATCTGAGTGCATGTAGGTTTCAGATGGGCTCAGATTGCTCCTGTTTGTCCTGGAGAGCCACCACTATTGGGATGGCCTCAGGGAGTTTGGAGGTTTATCCTATTAGTAGGTTGTGGCCATTGGAATGGGCACATACAATTCCCTTGGAGAGGGCAAGTACAGTCCTCAGGTTTGGCTCCAGGGGCCTGAGCCTGTAGGGTGTGTAGGCAGAGCTGTTTGGACAGTTGTCTGAAAACACAAACGCGGCTTATGTTTCGGGTAATAGGTATGGCAGTATTGATCTACAGACCATGAGGAGAACTCTTCGGGATATGAAAAAAGGGCGAGTGTCAGGCTCTTGCTCAAGTTTTTGTCTCTGGATATCGTGTCACTCATGGTCATGAAATTTCCGGTTGACTTCAAAGGAAATGGACGAGTCTTACTCTCTGGTGGTTTGTCCCCATCGCAAGATTTTGGGGTCATTCTGTGGGATGGAAGAAGTCCGTTTTGTTGTTGTTGTGATTTGCCTTGTTTTGTTTTTTAACCTCAGGTGTCCCACCAAATGAGGTATTCCAGAGTAGAGCCCTGGGGAGGGCCGACTGGACAACCAGAAATCTGGTTACAAATTTGGGCCTAGGGACATGTCAAGCCCATTATGACATCTAATGTTCGAGCCACTGAGAGGACTTACTAGAGGACAGGACTCACACTGAGGGTCACAATGCGTGTTTATGCCCACTTCGCAAACAAGAATGGGCGGGGCCTCATGGTGAATCCTGGTTTCTCCTACACTGAACGTTGGACAACCTGCCAATGACAAGATTTCTTGCCATGGGTAAGGAAGAGTTCTGATTTCTGCATCACAGTCACCCTTGGGCAGTGTTTGGAGATAAGGTCTAGATTCTGAAGCCTGAAAACAGAGGTAGGGAAGAGATGATAACCTAAGGCCATGGCGGGTCTGATGTGCTCAGTGTGCGGTCAGCTGTCTGGGTGTTGGTCAGGAGGTCCGGGCTCAGGTTGTGTCAGACAGTGCATTAGTGCCCCCGTAGACTATATAATTTGGGTAAAGTCGAGTGCCATGTAGATTTATCCTCATATAAGTTGTCTGGGCAGCTCATTAGGCAAAATTTGTTTTCTAGAGGGCAGGCAGAGTGCTTCATTGTCGGTCCGGAATTGCCAAACTTGAGGGCTTCGTGTCCAGGAGTGTGAGGAGGGAAGTCTGAGAACACAAGCTGGACTTGTGTATCAGGGCGAGGACACGGCAGGGACCACTGTAGATCTGAACCAATATCTCATGCATCTGAAGTCAGGGCGAGGATCAGACGTTGTCTCACGTTGGAGTTTATGTGCATGACGGCCCCTTCATGAAGAGAGCGAAATCTCGAGGCCATGTAGGTTTTCCCAAGTTGGGTGTTGTGGGATGCCCCCTTCAAGGATACCTTCTGCGGGACAATTGAGACCTGTTGGGCAGCTTCAGGACATCCCATATGGAATGACTCCAGGGCACCATTCGAGAATGGATGACTGGGAAGCAGGCCTCGCATTCCAATTTTCTCCTAGCAACAAGAGAGTTTAGATCTGATGGCTCTGCGTGAGCAACAGGAGTGACTGACTTGAAATGGACTTTCCTGAGGATGGGTCCTAATGTGTGTTTGTGTCCATGAGGGCCTTAAAATGGGGCGGTGGCACCGGGACCCTGAAGTATTATCCTAAGCTTTTGACATAGCTCGATGCACAAGGTTCCTTGTGGAGACGAGATTTGTTCTAATGGGTGCCTCAGAAAAACCCCTATGCTGGTATTGGAATCCAGGCTTTTGAGGAGACATGCCTGTAAACCAAAGCAATGTATCCGATTATGGCCTAGGGTCCTGTCTGGTTCAATCTTCTTCTCAGGGGACATCCATCTATGGTATGAGTGGAGGTAGATGCTCAGCTGGTATCAGACCGCCCTTGTTTGTCCCGGGGGACCTGCAGTATTGGGATGGCCTCAGGGATTTGGAGGGTTCTCCTAATTTTACGGTTTTGTACCATGGAATGGGCAGAATTCCCATGGATTGGGTAGACACAGTCCTAATGTGTGACACCTGGGGCCCCAGCCTGGAAGGTGTGTGGCCCAGGACTTTGGGGACAGAAGTCTGAAAACACAAACTCAGCTTAGCTTTGGGGAGGTAGGTATGGCAGGCCCGATCTATAAACCATGAGAAGAACTCTTCCGGATATAAAGAAAGAGCGAGTCTGAGGCACTTGCTCAGGCTTTTGTCTCTGGATTTTGTATCAGATATGGCCGTGGAATGTCGGGGAAGCCTAATGGGCCATGGACGAATCTTTCTCTCTGGGGATTTGGTCCGATCCCAATTGCTTTTCATCAATCTGTGGAATGGGAGGACTCCTTTCAGGTTTGTTACCTCAGGTGTCCCGCCAAAAGAGGAATTCCAAAGATGAGCGCTGGGGAAAAGTGAAGGGAGAACCCGAACTATGGGTAAAATTTGGGGCCTAGGGGCATGGCAAGCCGAATATGCTGACTCTTCATCCAGCCACTGAGAGGCCTTACCTGAGGCCTGGGATCAGGCTGAGGGACACAATGTGTGTTTGTGACCAATGTGGCCCATAAACATGGGCGGGGCATCATGGGCCACACTGGTTTCAACTACACTGAACGTTGGAAAAACATGCCAACCACTAGGTTTCTTGCCAAGGCGAAGGAGAAGTTCTGATTCTTGTATCACGTTCACTCCTGAGCAGTGAGTGGAGATAAGGTCTAGGTTCTGAAGGTGAAAACTGAGGTTGTGTAGAGTTGATGGCCTAAAGCCATTGTGGGTGTGATATGCTCTGTTTATGGCCAGCTGTCTGGGTGTTGGACTGGAGGTCTGCCCTCAGGCTGTTTCAGACAGGGCTTTAGTGCACAGGCTACACTGTATAATTGGGGTATGGTCGAGTGGCAAGCAGGTTGTTACTCATTTGGCGTTTCTGGTTAGCCCTATAGGGCAATATTTTTCTTCTGGAGGGCAGGCAGAGTGCTGCATTGTGTCTCCAGAATTGCCAAACTGGAGGGGTGTGGCCAGGATTGTGAGGAAGGAAGTCTGAAAACACAAGCTAGCACGAGTTTTGGGGCAAAGAGCATGGCAGGTCCACTCTGCAGAGGCTGAATCGAGATCTCCTGCAGGTGAGGTCAGGGCAAGTATCAGATGTTGCCTCAAGCTGGAGTTTGTGTCCATGACGGCCCCTTCCTGAAGGGGGTGGGGGCGTCATGAGGCCAGGGAGGTTTCCCTACGCTGGGAGTTGTGAGCTGCTCCAAACTTCAAAGTTTCCTTCTTCAGGACAGTCGAGTACTATTGGATGGTTCCAGGATGCCCCATACAGAAAGACTCGAGAGCAGGGCCCTAAGCATGGATGCCGAGAAACGCCAACTCACCTTCCCATTGCCTGGTCGAGACAAGGCACGCTCAATCTGCGGGCTTTTGGTGAGCTACCTAGAAGGCTGAGTTTAAATGGACTCTCCTGAGGATGAGTCATAATGTGGGTTGGTGGCCAAGGAGACCTTGGAATGTGGCAGTAGCTAAGGGACTCTGCAGGATTCTCCAACCCGAAGGGCTTGACACAACTCCAACAAGGAAGCTTCCCATGTGGAGATGAGAGGTCTTCTGTCTGGTGCCTCAGGAAAGCCCCGTATGCTGGTCTTCGAACCCAGGCCTCTGAGGAGTGATACCTGGACACCAAAGCAAGAGTTCATAATAGGGCCTAGGGGCCTGTCTGGTTCAATCTTCTTTCTCTGCGGATATCTGTCTGTGTGTCTGCATGGAGGTAGTAGTTGCTCATCTTGTGTCATAATGCCAGTATTTGTCCAGTGCGGCTTGTGGTAGTGGGATGTCCTTGGGGACCTTGAGGTTTCTACTATTTTGTAGAGTTGTGGCCAATGGAATGGGCAGTTTCTTAGGAGAGAGCAGGCACAGTTCTGTGGTGTGGCTCCAGAGACCCCAGCCTGGAGGCTGTGTGGGCCATGGCTGTGCAGACAGACATCCAAAAACCCTAACTCAGCTCAGGTTTGGGGCCGAGGTTACGGCAGGCCTGATCTACAGTCCATGAGGGGAGCTCCTCTGGATATGAAAGAAGGGTGAGAGGGAGGCAGTCGCTCAGGCTTTTGTCTCTGGATGTTTTGTCCACAATGGCCGTTTAATGTAGGAGTTGCCTCATGGGTCGTAGAAGTCTCCCTCTCTGGTAGTTTCTCCAGCCCCCAAGAGTTTGGGGTCATTCTGTGGGAAGGGAAGTGTCCTGTTTTCTGCTTCATGTGTCCCCCCAGTAGAGGGATTCTAGAGCATAGCAGTGGGTACTGACAACTGGAATACTCGCCCTCTGGTTAAGCCTGGGGGCCTATGGATATGACAAGCCCCATATGCAGGATCTTGGTCCAGCCACTGAGAGGCGTTACTTTAATACGGGACTCACGCTGCAGGTCACAATGCATGTCTGTGCCCTAGGCGGCCCTCAAGCACTGGCGTGGCCTTTCGGACAATGCAGGTTTTCCCACATTGAACGTTGGACAACATGCCAACCACAAGGTTTCTGGCCATGGGGAAGGAGGAATTCTAATTTCTGCATCACGTTCACCCCTGGGCAGTGATTGGAGATAAGGTCTAGGTTCTGAAGCCTGAAAACCGAGGTTGGGAAGAGATGACGACCTACAGCCATAGCGGGTCCTATGTGTCCAGGTTGGGGCCAGCTGTCTGGGTATCGTTTGGGATGTCTTGTCTCAGGCTGTGCCAGACAGGGCATTAGTATACAGGGTAGGCTGTATAATTGCTTTACAATCAAGTGGAATGCATTCGAAAATCATTTGGGGTTTCTTATTAGCAGCATAGGGCAAAGTTTTTCTTCTGGAGGGCAAGCAGAGTGCTGCATTGTGGCATCGGAATTCCCAAACTGGAGGGCTTGTGGGCCAGGAGAGTGAGGACGGAAGTCTGAGAACACAAGCTAGGCTTAGGTTTCGGGGCAAGGACATGGCAGGCACACTCTGCAGAGCTGAATTGACATCTCATGCCTCTGAAGTCAGGTCGAGGATCAGACTTTGGCTCAGGTGTGAGTTTCTGTCCATGTTGGCCCCTTCAGGAAGGGGGGACATTATGAGCCCATGGGGTTTTCCCACTATTGGAGTTGTGAGATGCTCCAAACCGCAAGGATTCCTTCTGTGGGACAATTAAGATTTGTTGGATGGCTCCAGGACGTCTTATAAGGTATTTTTCCAGAACAGGGTTCTAAGTATGAATGCCTGGGCAGCCAGCCTCACATTCCAATTGTCTCCTAGCAACAAGAAACGTTTGATCTGCTGGCTTGGGGTAGCAACAGAGGGGGCTGAGTTGAAATGGACTTTCCTGAGGATGGTCTTAATGTTGGTTTGAGTCCATGGAGACCTTGGTATGGGGCAGTGGCACCAGGGCCCTGAAGGATTCTCCTAACCAGAGGTTAAGACAAAGCTCCAATGAGCAAGTTTTCCATGGGGAGACGAGATTTGTTCTTATTGGTGCCTCAGGAAACCACCATATGCTGGTATTGGAAAGGAGGCCTCTGAGGAGAGATGCCTGAAAACCAAAGCAATGGATCTGATTAGGGCCTATGGGCCTGTCCGGTTCAATATTCTTCTCTGGGGACATCTGTTGTCTGAGTCGAGGTAGTTGCTCAGCTGGTTTGAGATCACCCCTGTTTGTCCTGGGCGGCCTACACTATTAAGATGGCCTCGGTGACTTTGGAGGTTTTTCCTCATTTGCAACGTTGTGGCCAATGGAATGGGAAGAATTCCCTGAAAGGGAAGCACAGTCCTGAGGTGTGGCTCCAGGGACCCAATTGTGGAGCGTGTTTGGTCCAGGGCTATTTGGACAAAAGTCTGAAAACACAAACTCCACTTAGGTTGGTGGATGTAGGTATGGCCGACCCGATCTATAGACCGTGAGGAGAACTCTTCGGGATATGAACAAAGGGCGAATGTGAGGTGCTGGCTCATGCTTTTTTTTTTTTTCCTGGAATTGTGTCACCGATTGCCATGGAATGTCGGGGTGTCCTCATGGGTCATGGATGAACCTCCCTTTCTGGGGATTTGACCCGATCCCAAGAGTTTGGGGTCATTCTGTGGGAAGGGAGGAGGCCTTTCTTGTTTTTTTGTTTATTTTTTTAGTATTATTATTTTTTTTTACCTAAGGTGGACCACCAAAAGAGGGATCCAAGAGCAGAGTCCTGGCGAGGAGCGACTGGACAACCAGACCTCTGGTTAACATTGGGACCTAAGAACATGGCAAGCCCCATATGTGGACTCTTGGTCCAGACACTGAGAGGCCTTCCTTGAGGATAGGTCTCACACTGAGTTTCACAATGTGTTTTTGTGCCCAAGGAGCCCCTCAAGTCAGGGTGTGGCCTAATGTACCATGCTGGTTTCTCCTACACTGAACGTTGCACAATATGGCAACCACAAGTTTTCTGGCCATGGGGAAGAAGGAGTTCTAATTTCTGCAACACTTTCACTCCTGGACTGTGATTGGATTTAAGGTCTAGGTTCTGAAGCCTGAAAACTGAGGTTGGGAAGAGATGAAGACCTAAGGCCATGGTGTGGCTGATGTGCTCAGTGTTCGGCCAGCTGTTGAGTGTGGGTTGGGAGGTGCAGGCTCAGGCTGTGGCAGACAGGGAATTAGTGCCAAGGCTAGACTGTATCATTGGGGTGCAGTCGAGTTTCGTGCAGGATGGTACTCATTTGTGGTTACTGGGTAGCCCCAGAGGGCAACGTTTTTCTTCTGGAGGGAAGACACAGTGCCACATAGTGGCTCCAGAATTCCCAAACTGGAAGTCTTGTGGGCCAGGAGTGTGAGAAAAAAATTCTGAGAACACAAGCCAGACTTAGATTTCGGGGTGAGGGGACGGCAGGCACCCTCTGCAGAGATGATTCGAGATCCCGTATGCCTGAAGACAGAGCTAGGATCAGACGTTGGCTTACGTCGGAGTTTCTGTCCATGACGGCCCCTTCATGAAGGGGACGGTGTCACGAGGACATGGAGGTTTTCCCACGATGGGAATTGTGAGATGCTCCAAACCGCAATGATTCCTTCTGTGGGAGAGTCGAGGCCTGTTGGATGGCTCCAGGACATCCCATAAGGAAGTTATCCAGAGCAGGGTTCTAAGGATGGATGCCTGGGCAGCCTGCTTCCCATTCCAGGTGTCTCATAGCGCCAAAGCAAGTTCGATCTGCTGGATCTAGGGGAGCAACCGAGGCGGGTGTGTTGAAATGGGTGAGTTGAGGATGGGTCATAATGTGCATTTGTGTCCATGGAGACCTTGGAATGGGGTGCTTGATCCGGGGCCTTGAGGGACGTTCATAAGTGGAGGTTTTGATGGGCTCTAAAGAGTACGTTTCCTATGTAGAGAAGAGAATTGTTTTGATGAGTGCCTAAGGAATCTCCCATATGCTGGTATTGGAAACCAGGCCTCTGAGGAGAGATGACTGGAAACAAAAGCAATCGAGATGATTAGGCCCTAGGTGCCTTTCCGGTTCAATCTCTTTCCTGAGGATACGTGTCTAAGGATCTGAGGGGATGTAGTTGCTCAGCTTGTGTCAGATCGCCCCTGTTTGTCCTGGGCAGCCTATAATATTGGGATGGCTTCCGGACTTTGGAGTTTCTCCTAATCTATAGGTTTGTGGCCAATGGAATGGGCAGAAATCCCCTGGAGAGGGCAGGCACAGTTCTGAGTTTGGCTCTAGGGGCCCAGCCTTGAGGCTGTGTGGGCCAGGCCTGTGGGGACAAAAGTCTGAAAACACAAACTCCGCTTAGGATTGGGGACATAGGTATGGCACGCCCAATCTACAGACTGTGATAACACTTAGGGATATGAAAAAGGGTGAGTTTGAGGTGCCTGCTCAGGTTTTGTCTCTGGATTTGTGTCAACAATGTGGGTGGAATGCTGGCGTGGCTTCATGAGTTGTGGATGGCTTTCCTTCTCTGAGGATTTGACCCGATCCCAAGAGTTTGGGTACATTTTGTGGGATGAGAGGAGTCTTTTCTGTTTTTTATTTTATTTTATTTTATATTTTATTTTACGTACCTCAAGTGTCCCAATAAAAGAGGGATTCCAGAGCAGAGTCCTTGGGAGGGACAACTGGATATCCCCACCTCTGTTTAAGTTTGGGGGCCTAGGGGCATGGTAAGTCCAATAGGCGGGCTCTTGATTCAGACACTGAGAGGCCTTCCTTGAGGACAGGGCTCATGCTGAGGTTCACAATGCCTATTTGTGCCCAACAAGGCCCTCAAGCATGGGAAGTGCCTCATTGGCCACGCTAGATTATTCTACACTGAACGTTGGAGAATATGCCAACCACAAGGTTTCCAGCCATGGCGAAGGAAGAGTTGTGATTTCTGCATCACGTTCACCCCTGGACAGTGTTTCGAGTTTAGGTCTAGGTTCTGAAACCCGAAAACTGAGGTTGGAAGAGATGAAGACCTAAGGACCTGATGGGTCCAATGAGCTCAGTGTGCAGCCAGCTGTTGAGCGTAGGTCTGGAGGTGTGGGCTCATGCTGTGTCAGACAAGGCATTAGACAGGGTAGACTGCATATTTGGGGTGCTGTCGAGTGGCGTTCAGTTGATCCTTATTCGGGTTTCTAGGTACCTCCATAAGGCAACGTTTTTCTTTTGGAGGGCAGGCAGTGTGCTGCATTATGGCCCCAGTATTGCCAATCTGTAGGGCTTTTGGGGCAGGGGTGTGAGGACGGTAGTCTGAGAACACAAGCTAGGCTTAGTTTTGGGGGTGAGTGCACAGAAGGCACACTCTGCAGAGCTGAATCAAGATCTCATTCACCTGAAGTCAGGGCGAATATCAGACGTTTGCTCAGGTTGGAGTTTCTGTCCATGATGGCCCCTTTATAAAGTGGAGCGTCTCAAGAGGCCATGTAGATTTTCCCACAATGGGAGTTGTGAGATGCTCCAGACTGCAAAGATTCCTTCTGTGGGACACTTGAGACCTGTTGGATGGCTCTAGGATGTCCCATGTGGAACGACTCCAGAGTAGGGTTCTAAGGATGGATGCCTGGGCAGCCCGCCTCCCATTCTAGTTGTCTCCTAGCAACAAGGCAGGTTTGATCTGCAGGCCCTGGAGGAGAAACCAAGGGGGTTGAGTTGACATGGACTCTCCCGACAATAGATCATAATGTGGGTTTAAGTCCATGGAGACCTTGGAATGGGGCGCTTGATCCGGGGCCCTGAAAGATTCTCCTAAACAGAGGTTTTTATAGAGCTCCAAAGAGTACATTTCCTATGTGGAGATGAGATTTTTCTGATGAGTGCCTCAGTAATCCCCCGTATTCTGGTATTGGAAACCAGGCCTCTGAGGAGAGATGCCTGGAAACAAAAGCAATGGATCCGATTAGAGCCTAAGTGCCTGTCCAGTTCAATCTTATTCTATGGGGATATCTGTCTCTGGGTCTGAGTGGAGGTAGTTTCCTAACTTGTGAAAGATCATCCCTGTTTGTCCTGGGCAGCCAACACTATTGGGATGGCCTCGGGGAGTTTGGAGGATTCTCCTAATCTATAGGGTTGTGGCCAATGGAAATGGCAGAATTCCTCTGGAGAGGGAAGCCACAGTCCTGAGGTGTGTCTCCAGGGGCCCCAGCTTGGATGGTGTGTGGGCCAGGACTGTGGGGACAGAAGTCTGAAAACACAAACTCAGCTTAGGTTTGGGGATGTATGTATGAAGGCTCGATCTACAGACCGTGAGAATTTTCCAAACTATAAACAAAGGGCGAGTATGTGGCACTTTGTGGGTTTTGTCTCTGGATTTTGTGTCAACGGTGGCCGTGGAATGTCGGGGTGTCATCAAGGGCCATGGACAATTCTTTCTCTGGTGATTTGGCCTGATCCCAAAGGGTTGGGATCATTCTGTGGATGGGAAGAGTCCTTTCTGTATTTTTTTTTTTTACCTCAGGTGTTCCACCAAAGAGGGATTCCAGAGTAGAGCCCTGAGTAGGGGTGACTAGACATCTCGAACTCTGGTTGAGATTGGGGGACTAGGGGCTTGGCAAGCCCCATATGTGGGCTGTTGTTCCAGTCACTAAGAGGCTTTACATGAGGATAGGGTTCACGCTGAGGGTCACAATGTGTGTTTGTGCAAATTGTGGCCCTCAGGGATAGGTGGGGCCTCATAGTCCATGCTGCTTTCTCCTACAATGAACATCGGACAACATGCCAACCACTAGGTTTCTTGCCAAGGCGAAGGAGAAATTCTGATTCTTGCATCACGTTCACTCCTGAGCAGTGAGTGGAGATAATGTCTAGGTTCTGAAGGTGAAAACTGAGGTTGGGTAGAGATGATGGCCTAAAGCCATTGTGGGTGTGATATGCTCTGTGTACGGCCAGCTGTCTGGGTGTTGGACTGGAGGTCTGCCCTCAGGCTGTGTCAGACAGGGCTTTAGTGCACAGGCTAGACTGTATAATTGGGGTATGTTCGAGTGGCATGCAGGTTGTTACTCATTTGGCGTTTCCGGTTAGCCCTATAGGGCAACATTTTTCTTCTGGAGGGCAGGCAGAGTGCTGCATTGTGTCTCCAGAATTGCCAAACTGGAGGGGTGTGGCCAGGATTGTGAGGAAGTTAGTCTGAAAACACAAGCTAGCACGAGTTTTGGGGCAAAGAGCATGGCAGGTCCACTCTGCAGAGGCTGAATCGAGATCTCCTGCAGTGAGGTCAGGGCGAGTATCAGATGTTGCCTCAAGCTGGAGTTTGTGTCTATGACGGCCCTTACATGAAAAGGGTGGGGGCGTCATGAGGCCAGGGAGGTTTCCCTACACTGGGAGTTGTGAGCTGCTCCAAACTTCAAAGTTTCCTTCTTCAGGACAGTCGAGTATCTTGGATGGTCCCTTGATGCCCCATACAGAAAGACAAGAGAGCAGGGGCCTAAGCATGGATGCCGAGAAACGCCAACTCACCTTCCCATTGCCTGGTCGAGACAAGGCACGCTCAATCTGCGGGCTCTTGGGTGAGATACCCAGAAGGCTGAGTTTAAATGGACTCTCCTGAGAATGAGACATAATGTGGTTTAGTGGCCATGGAGACCTTGGAATGTGGCAGTAGCTAAGGGACTCTGCAGGATTCTCCAACCCGAAGGGCTTGACACAACTCCAACAAGGAAGCTTCCCAGGTGGAGATGAGAGATCTTCTGTCTGGTGCCTCAGGAAAGCCCCGTATGCTGGTCTTCGAACCCAGGCCTCTGAGGAATGATACCTGGACACCAAAGCAAGAGTTCATAATAGGGCCTAGGGGCCTGTCTGGTTCAATCTTCTGTCTCTGCGGATATCTGTCTGTGTGTCTGCATGGAGGTAGTAGTTGCTCAGCTTGTGTCATAATGCCCCTATTTGTCCAGTGCGGCTTGCAGTAGTGGGATGTCCTTGGGGACCTTGAGGTTTCTACTATTTTGTAGAGTTGTGGCCAATGGAATGGGCAGTTTCTTAGGAGAGAGCAGGCACAGTTCTGTGGTGTGGCTCCAGAGACCCCATCCTGGAGGCCGTGTGGGCCATGGCTGTGCAGACAGACATCCAAAAACCCTAACTCAGCTCAGGTTTGGGGCCGAGGTTACGGCAGGCCTGATCTACAGTCCATGAGGGGAGCTCCTCTGGATATGAAAGAAGGGTGAGAGGGAGGCAGTCGCTCAGGCTTTTGTCTCTGGATGTTTTGTCCACAATGGCCGTTTAATGTAGGAGTTGCCTCATGGGTCGTAGAAGTCTCCCTCTCTGGTAGTTTGTCCAGCCCCCAAGAGTTTGGGGTCATTCTGAGGGAAGGGAAGTGTCCTGTTTTCTGCTTCATGTGTCCCCCCTGTAGAGGGATTCTAGAGCATAGCAGTGGGTACTGACAACTGGAATACTCGCCCTCTGGTTAAGCCTGGGGGCCTATGGATATGACAAGCCCCATATGCAAGATCTTGGTCCAGCCACTGAGAGGCGTTACTTTAATACGGGACTCACGCTGCAGGTCACAATGCATGTCTGTGCCCTAGGCGGCCCTCAAGCACTGGCGTGTCCTTTCGGACAATGCAGAATTTCCCACATTGAACGTTGGACAACATGCCAACCACAAGGTTTCTGGCCATGGGGAAGGAGGAATTCTAATTTCTGCATCACGTTCACCCCTGGGCAGTGATTGGAGATAAGGTCTAGGTTCTGAAGCCTGAACCGAGGTTGGGAAGAGATGACGACCTACAGCCATAGCGGGTCCTATGTGACCATGTTGGGGCCAGCTGTCTGGGTATCGTTTGGGATGTCTTGTGTCAGGCTGTGCCAGACAGGGCATTAATATACAGGGTAGGCTGTATAATTGCTTTACAATCGAGTGGCATGCATTAGAAAATCATTTGGGGTTTCTTATTAGCAGCATAGGGCAAAGCTTTTCTTCTGGAGGGCAGGCTGAGTGCTGCATTGTGGCTTCGGAATTCCCAAACTGGAGGGCTTGTGGGCCAGGAGAGTGAGGACGGAAGTCTGAGAACACAAGCTAGGCTTAGGTTTCAGGGCAAGGAAATGGCAGGCACACTCTGCAGAGCTGAATTGACATCTCATGCGTCTGAAGTCAGGTCGAGGATCAGACTTTGGCTCAGGTGTGAGTTTCTGTCCATGTTGGCCCCTTCAGGAAGGGGGAACATTATGAGGCCATGGGGGTTTTCCCACTATTGGAGTTGTGAGATGCTCCAAACCGCAAGGATTCCTTCTGTGGGACAATTAAGATTTGTTGGATGGCTCCAGGACGTCTTATAAGGTATTTTTCCAGAACAGGGTTCTAAGTATGGATGCCTGGGCAGCCAGCCTCACATTCCAATTGTCTCCTAGCAACAAGAAACGTTTGATCTGCTGGCTTGGGGTAGCAACAGAGGGGGCTGAGTTGAAATGGACTTTCCTGAGGATGGTCTTAATGTTGGTTTGAGTCCATGGAGACCTTGGTATGTGGCAGTGGCACCAGGGCCCTGAATGATTCTCCTAACCAGAGGTTATGACAAAGCTCCAATGAGCAAGTTTTCCATGGGGAGACGAGATTTGTTCTTATTGGTGCCTCAGGAAACCACCATATGCTGGTATTGGAAACGAGGCCTCTGAGGAGAGATGCCTAAAAACCAAAGCAATGGATCTGATTAGGGCCTAGGGGCCTGTCCGGTTCAATATTCTTCTCTGGGGACATCTGTTGTCTGAGTGGAGGTAGTTGCTCAGCTGATTTGAGATCAGCCCTGTTTGTCCTGGGCGGCCTACACTATTGGAATGGCCTCGGTGACTTTGGAGGTTTTTCCTCATTTGCAACGTTGTGGCCAATGGAATGGGAAGAATTCCATTGAAAGGGAAGCACAGTCCTGAGGTGTGGCTCCAGGGACACAAGTGTGGAGCGTATGTGGTCCAGGGCTATTTGGACAAAAGTCTGAAAACACAAACTCCACTTAGGTTGGGGGATGTAGGTATGGCCGGCCCGATCTATAGACCGTGAGGAGAACTCATCGGGATATGAACAAAGGGCGAATGTGAGGTGCTGGCTCATGCTTTTTTTTTTTTTTTTTCTGGAAATCTGTCACCGATTGCCATGGAATGTCGGGGTGTCCTCATGGGCCATCGATGAGGCTCCTTTTCTGGGGATTTGACCTGATCCCAAGAGTTTGGGGTCATTCTGTGGGAAGGGAGGAGGCCTTTCTTGTTTTTTTCTTTTCTTTATTATTATTATTATTATTTTTTTACCTAAGGTAGACCACCAAAAGAGGGATTCCAGAGCAGAGACCTGGGGAGGGGCGACTGGACAACCAGACCTCTGGTTAACAACGGGACCTAAGAACATGGCAAGCCCCATATGTGGGCTCTTGGTCCAGACACTGAGAGGCCTTCCTTGAGGATAGGTCTCACACTGAGTTTCACAATGTGTTTTTGTGCCCAAGGAGCCCCTCAAGTCAGGGCATGGCCTAATGTACAATGCTGGTTTCTCCTACACGGAACGTTGGACAATATGGCAACCACAAGTTTTCTGGCCATGGGGAAGAAGGAGTTCTAATTTCTGCAACACTTTCACTCCTGGACTGTGATTGGATTTAAGGTCTAGGTTCTGAAGCCTGAAAACTGAGGTTGGGAAGAGATGAAGACCTAAGGCCATGGTGTGGCTGATGTGCTCAGTGTTCGGCCAGCTGTTGAGTGTGGATTGGGAGGTGCAGGCTCAGGCTGTGGCAGACAGGGAATTAGTGCCCAGGCTAGACTGTATCATTGGGGTGCAGTCGAGTTTCGTGCAGGATGGTACTCATTTGTGGTTACTGGGTAGCCCCAGAGGGCAACGTTTTTCTTCTGGAGGGAAGACACAGTGCCACATAGTGGCTCCAGAATTCCCAAACTGGAAGGCTTGTGGGCCAGGAGTGTGAAACAAATTCTGAGAACACAAGCCAGACTTAGATTTCGGGGTGAGGGGACGGCAGGCACCCTCTGCAGAGATGATTCGAGATCCCGTATGCCTGAAGACAGAGCTAGAATCAGACGTTGGATTACGTCGGAGTTTCTGTCCATGACGGCCCCTTCATGAAGGGGACGGTGTCGCGAGGACATGGAGGTTTTCCCACGATGGGAATTGTGAGATGCTCCAAACCGCAATGATTCCTTCTGTGGGACAGTCGAGGCCTGTTGGATGGCTCCAGGACATCCCATAAGGAAGTTATCCAGAGCAGGGTTCTAAGGATCGATGCCTGGGCATCCTGCCTCCCATTCCAGGTGTCTCATAGCGCCAAGGCAAGTTCGCCTGCTGGATCTAGGGGAGCAACCGAGGCGGGTGTGTTGAAATGGGTGAGTTGAGGATGGGTCATAATGTGCATTTGTGTCGATGTAGACCTTGGAATGGGGTGCTTGATCCGGGGCCTTGAGGGATGTTCATAACCGGAGGTTTTAATGGCCTCTAAAGAGTACGTTTCCTATGTAGAGAAGAGAATTGTTTTGATGAGTGCCTAAGGAATCTCCCATATGCTGGTATTGGAAACCAGGCCTCTGAGGAGAGATGACTGGAAACAAAAGCAATCGAGATGATTAGGCCCTAGGTGCCTTTCCGGTTCAATCTCTTTCCTGAGGATACGTGTCTAAGGATCTGAGGGGATGTAGTTGCTCAGCTTGTGTCAGATCGCCCCTGTTTGTCCTGGGCAGCCTATAATATTGGGATGGCCTCAGGACTTTGGAGTTTCTCCTAATCTATAGGGTTGTGGCCAATGGAATGGGCAGAAATCCCCTGGAGAGGGCAAGCACAGTTCTGAGTTTGGCTCTAGGGGCCCAGCCTTGAGGCTGTGTGGGCCAGGCCTGTGGGGACAAAAGTCTGAAAACACAAACTCCGCTTAGGATTGGGGACATAGGTATGGCACGCCCAATCTACAGACCATGATAACACTTAGGGATATGAAAAAGGGTGAGTTTGAGGTGCTTGCTCAGGTTTTGTCTCTGGATTTGTGTCAACAATGTGGGTGGAATGCTGGCGTGGCCTCATGGGTTGTAGATGGCTTTCCTTCTCTGAGGATTTGACCCAATCCCAAGAGTTTGGGTACATTCTGTGGGATGGGGGGAGTCTTTTCTGTTTTTTATTTTATTTTATTTTATATTTTATTTTATGTACCTCAAGTGTCCCAATAAAAGAGGGATTCCAGAGCAGAGTCCTTGGGAGGGACAACTGGATATCCCCACCTCTGTTTAAGTTTGGGGGCCTAGGGGCATGGCAAGTCCAATAGGCGGGCTCTTGATTCAGACACTGAGAGGCCTTCCTTGAGGACAGGGCTCATGCTGAGGGTCACAATGCCTATTTGTGCCCAACATGGCCCTCAAGCATGGGAAGTGCCTCATGGGCCACGCTGGATTCTCCTACACTGAACGTTGGAGAATATGCCAACCACAAGGTTTCCAGCCATGGCGAAGGATGAGTTGTGATTTCTGCATCACGTTCACCCCTGGACAGTGTTTCGAGTTTAGGTCTAGGTTCTGAAACCCGAAAACTGAGGTTGGGAAGAGATGAAGACCTAAGGACCTGATGGGTCCAATGAGCTCAGTGTGCGGCCAGCTCTTGAGCGTAGGTCTGGAGGTGTGGGCTCATGCTGTGTCAGACAAGGCATTAGACAGGGTACACTGCATATTTGGGGTGCAATCGAGTGGTGTTCAGTTGATCCTTATTCGGGTTTCTAGGTAGCTCCATAAGGCAACGTTTTTCTTCTGGAGGGCAGGCAGTGTGCTGCATTGTGGCCCCAGTATTGCCAATCTGTAGGGCTTTTGGGGCAGGGGTGTGAGGACGGTAGTCTGAGAACACAAGCTAGGCTTAGTTTTGGGGGTGAGTGCACAGAAGGCACACTCAGCAGAGCTGAATCAAGATCTCATGCACCTTAAGTCAGGGCGAATATCAGACGTTTGCTCAGGTTGGAGTTTCTGTCCATGATGGCCCCTTTATAAAGTGGAGCGTCTCAAGAGGCCATGTAGATTTTCCCACAATGGGAGTTGTGAGATGCTCCAGACTGCAAAGATTCCTTCTGTGGGACACTTGAGACCTGTTGGATGGCTCTAGGATGTCCCATGTGGAACGACTCCAGAGTAGGGTTCTAAGGATGGATGCCTGGGCAGCCCGCCTCCCATTCTAGTTGTCTCCTAGCAACAAGGCAGGTTTGATCTGCAGGCCCTGGAGGAGAAACCAAGGGGGTTGAGTTGACATGGACTCTCCCGACAATAGATCATAATGTGGGTTTAAGTCCATGGAGACCTTGGAATGGGGCGCTTGATCCGGGGCCCTGAAAGATTCTCCTAAACAGAGGTTTTTATAGAGCTCCAAAGAGTACATTTCCTATGTGGAGATGAGATTTTTCTGATGAGTGCCTCAGTAATCCCCCGTATTCTGGTATTGGAAACGAGGCCTCTGAGGAGAGATGCCTGGAAACAAAAGCAATGGATCTGATTAGGGCCTAAGTGCCTGTCCAGTTCAATCTTATTCTATGGGGATATCTGTCTCTGGGTCTGAGTGGAGGTAGTTTCCTAACTTGTGAAAGATCATCCCTGTTTGTCCTGGGCAGCCAACACTATTGGGATGGCCTTGGGGAGTTTGGAGGATTCTCCTAATCTATAGGGTTGTGGCCAATGGAAATGGCAGAATTCCAGTGGAGAGGGAAGCCACAGTCCTGAGGTGTGTCTCCAGGGGCCCCAGCTTGGATGGTGTGTGGGCCAGGACTGTGGGGACAGAAGTCTGAAAACACAAACTCAGCTTAGGTTTGGTATGTATGAAGGCTCGATCTACAGACAGTAAGAATTTCCCAGGCTATGAACAAAGGGCGACTATGTGGCGCTTGCTCAAGCTTTTGCTCTGGATTTTGTGTCAACGGTGGCCGTGGAATGTCGGGGTGTCATCAAGGGCCAAGGACAATTCTTTCTCTGGTGATTTGGCCTGATCCCAAGGGGTTGGGATCATTCTGTAGATGGGAAGAGTCCTTTCTGTATTTTTTTTTTTTTACCTCATGTGTTCCACCAAAGAGGGATTCCAGAGTAGAGCCCTGAGTCGGGGTGACTAGATATCTCGAACTCTGGTTGAGATTGGGGGACTAGGGGCTTGGCAAGCCCCATATGTGGGCTGTTGTTCCAGTCACTAAGAGGCTTTACATGAGGATAGGGCTCACCTTGAGGGTCACAATGTGTGTTTGTGCACATTGTGGCCCTCAGGGATAGGTGGGGCCTCATAGTCCATGCTGCTTTCTCCTACAATGAACATCGGACAACATGCCAACCACTAGGTTTCTTGCCAAGGCGAAGGAGAAGTTCTGATTCTTGCATCACGTTCACTCCTGAGCAGTGAGTGGAGATAAGGCCTAGGTTCTGAAGGTGAAAACTGAGGTTGGGTAGAGATGATGGCCTAAAGCCATTGTGGGTGTGATATGCTCTGTGTACGGCCAGCTGTCTGGGTGTTGAACTGGAGGTCTGCCCTCAGGCTGTGTCAGACAGGGCTTTAGTGCACAGGCTAGACTGTATAATTGGGGTATGTTCGAGTGGCATGCAGGTTGTTACTCATTTGGCGTTTCCGGTTAGCCCTATAGGGCAAAATTTTTCTTCTGGAGGGCAGGCAGAGTGCTGCATTGTGTCTCCAGAATTGCCAAACTGGAGGGGTGTGGCCAGGATTGTGAGGAAGTTAGTCTGAAAACACAAGCTAGCACGAGTTTTGGGGCCAAGAGCATGGCAGGCTCACTCTGCAGAGGCTGAATCGAGATCTCCTGCAGGTGACGTCAGGGCGAGTATCAGATGTTGCCTCAAGCTGGAGTTTGTGTCCATGACGGCCCCTTCCTGAAGGGGGTGGGGGCGTCATGAGGCCAGGGAGGTTTCCCTACGCTGGGAGTTGTGAGCTGCTCCAAACTTCAAAGATTCCTTCTTCAGGACAGTCGAGTACTATTGGATGGTTCCAGGATGCCCCATACAGAAAGACTCGAGAGCAGGGGCCTAAGCATCGATGCCGAGAAACGCCAAATCACCTTCCCATTGCCTGGTCGAGACAAGGCACGCTCAATCTGCGGGCTCTTGGGTGAGCTACCCTGAAGGCTGAGTTTAAATGGACTCTCCTGAGGATGAGTCATAATGTGGGTTGGTGGCCATGGAGACCTTGTTATGATGCAGTAGCTAAGGGACTCTGCAGGATTCTCCAACCCGAAGGGCTTGACACAACTCCAACAAGGAAGCTTCCCAGGTGGAGATGAGAGGTCTTCTGTCTGGTGCCTCAGGAAAGCCCAGTATGCTGGTCTTCGAACCCAGGCCTCTGAGGAGTGATACCTGGACACCAAAGCAAGAGTTCATAATAGGGCCTAGGGGCCTGTCTGGTTCAATCTTCTGTCTCTGCGGATATCTGTCTGTGTGTCTGCATGGAGGTAGTAGTTGCTCAGCTTGTGTCATAATGCCCCTATTTGTCCAGTGCGGCTTGCAGTAGTGGGATGTCCTTGGGGACCTTGAGGTTTCTACTATTTTGTAGAGTTGTGGCCAATGGAATGGGCAGTTTCTTAGGAGAGAGCAGGCACAGTTCTGTGGTGTGGCTCCAGAGACCCCAGCCTGGAGGCTGTGTGGGCCATGGCTGTGCAGACAGACATCCAAAAACCCTAACTCAGCTCAGGTTTGGGGCCGAGGTTACGGCAGGCCTGATCTACAGTCCATGAGGGGAGCTCCTCTGGATATGAAAGAAGGGTGAGAGGGAGGCAGTCGCTCAGGCTTTTGTCTCTGGATGTTTTGTCCACAATGGCCGTTTAATGTAGGAGTTGCCTCATGGGTCGAGAAGTCTCCCTCTCTGGTAGTTTGTCCAGCCCCCAAGTGTTTGGGGTCATTCTGTGGGAAGGGAAGTGTCCTGTTTTCCGCCTCATGTGTCCCCCCAGTAGAGGGATTCTTGAGCATAGCAGGGGGTACTGACAATTGGAATACTCGCCCTCTGGTTAAGCCTGGGGGCCTATGGATATGACAAGCCCCATATGCAGGATCTTGGTCCAGCCACTGAGAGGCGTTACTTTAATACGGGACTCACGCTGCAGGTCACAATGCATGTCTGTGCCCTAGGCGGCCCTCAAGCACTGGCGTGGCCTTTCGGACAATGCAGGTTTTCCCACATTGAACGCTGGACAACATGCCAACCACAAGGTTTCTGGCCATGGGGAAGGAGGAATTCTAATTTCTGCATCACGTTCACCCCTGGGCAGTGATTGGAGATAATGTCTAGGTTCTGAAGCCTGAAAACCGAGGTTTGGAAGAGATGACGACCTACAGCCATAGCGGGTCCTATGTGTCCAAGTTGGGGCCAGCTGTCTGGGTGTCATTTGGGATGTCTTGTCTCAGGCTCTGCCAAACAGGGCATTAGAATACAGGGTGGGCTGTATAATTGCTTTACAATCGAGTGGCATGCATTAGAAAATCATTTGGGGTTTCTTATTAGCAGCATAGGGCAAAGTTTTTCTTCTGGAGGGCAGGCAGAGTGCGGCATTGTGGCTTCGGAATTCCCAATCTGGAGGGCTTGTGGGCCAGGAGAGTGAGGATGGAAGTCTGAGAACACAAGCTAGGCTTAGGTTTCGGGACAAGGACATGGCAGGCACACTCTGCAGAGCTGAATTGAGATATCATGCGTCTGAAGTCAGGTCGAGGTTCAGACTCTGGCTCAGGTTTGAGTTTCTGTCCATGTGAGCCCCTTCAGGAAGGGGGGGCATTATGAGGCCATGGGGGTTTTCCCACTATTGGAGTTGTGAGATGCTCCAAACCGCAAGGATTCCTTCTGTGGGACAATTAAGATTTGTTGGATGGCTCCAGGACGTCTTATAAGGTATTTTTCCAGAACAGGGTTCTAAGTATGGATGCCTGGGCAGCCAGCCTCACATTCCAATTGTCTCCTAGCAACAAGAAACGTTTGATCTGCTGGCTTGGGGTAGCAACAGAGGGGGCTGAGTTGAAATGGACTTTCCTGAGGATGGTCTTCATGTTGGATTGAGTCCATGGAGACCTTGGTATGGGGCAGTGGCACCAGGGCCCTGAAGGATTTTCCTAACCAGAGGTTATGACAAAGCTCCAATGAGCAAGATTTCCATGGGGAGACGAGATTTGTTATTAATGGTGCCTCAGGAAACCACCATATGCTGGTATTGGAAACGAGGCCTCTGAGGACAGATGCCTGGAAACCAAAGCAATGGATCTGATTAGGGCCTAGGGGCCTGTCCGGTTCAATATTCTTTTCTGGGGACATCTGTTGTCTGAGTGGAGGTAGTTGCTCAGCTGGTTTGAGATCACTCCTGTTTGTCCTGGGCGGCCTAAACTATTGGGATGGCCTCAGTGACTTTGGAGGTTTTTCCTCATTTGCAAGGTTGTGGCCAATGGAATGGGAAGAATTCCCTTGAAAGGGAAGCACAGTCCTGAGGTGTGGCTCCAGGGACCCAAGTGTGGAGCGTGTGTGGTCCAGGGCTATTTGGACAAAAGTCTGAAAACACAAACTCCACTTAGGTTGGGGGATGTAGGTATGGCCGGCCCGATCTATAGACCGTGAGGAGAACTCTTCGGGATATGAACAAAGGGAGAATGTGAGGTGCTTGCTCATGCTTTTTTTTTTTTTTTCTGGAAATCTGTCATCGATTGCCATGGAATGTCGGGGTGTCCTCATGGGCCATCGATGAGGCTCTCTTTCTGGGGATTTGACCTGATCCCAAGAGTTTGGGGTCATTCTGTAGGAAGGGAGGAGGCCTTTCTGGTTTTTTTGTTTATTTTTTGTTTATTTATTTTTTTTTTTACCTCAGGTGGACCACCAAAATAGGGATTCCAGAGCAGAGACGTGGGTTGGGTCAACTGAACAACCAGACCTCTGGTTAACATTGGGACCTAAGAACATGGCAATCCCCATATGTGGGCTCTTGGTCCAGACACTGAGAGGCCTTCCTTGAGGATAGGTCTCACACTGAGTTTCACAATGTGTTTTTGTGCCCAAGGAGCCCCTCAAGTCAGGGCGTGGCCTAATGTACCATGCTGGATTCTCCTACATTGAACGTTGCACAATATGGCAACCACAAGTTTTCTGGCCATGGGGAAGATGGAGTTCTAATTTCTGCAACACTTTCACTCCTGGACTGTGATTGGATTTAAGGTCTAGGTTCTGAAGCCTGAAATCTGAGGTTGGGAAGAGATGAAGACCTAAGGCCATGGTGTTTCTGATGTGCTCAGTGTTCGGCCAGCTGTTGAGTGTGGGTTGGGAGGTGCAGGCTCAGGCTGTGGCAGACAGGGAATTAGTGCCCAGGCTAGACTGTATCATTGGGGTGCAGTCGAGTTTCGTGCAGGATGGTACTCATTTGTGGTTACTGGGTTGCCCCAGAGGGCAACGTTTTTCTTCTGGAGGGAAGACACAGTGCCATATAGTGGCTCCAGAATTCCCAAACTGGAAGGCTTGTGGGCCAGGAGTGTGAGGAAAAATTCTGAGAACACAAGCCAGACTTAGATTTCGGGGTGAGGGGACGGCAGGCACCCTCTGCAGAGATGATTCGAGATCCTGTATACCTGAAGACAGAGCTAGGATCAGACGTTGGCTTAGGTCGAAGTTTCTGTCCAAGACGGCCCCTTCATGAAGGGGAGGGTGTCACGAGGACATGGAGGTTTTCCCACGATGGGAATTGTGAGATGCTCCAAACCGCAATGATTCCTTCTGTGGGACAGTCGAGACCTGTGGGATGGCTCCAGGACATCCCATAAGGAAGTTCTCCAGAGCAGGGTTCTAAGGATGGATGCCTGGGCATCCTGCCTCCCATTCCAGGTGTCTCATAGCGCCAAGGCAAGTTCGATCTGCTGGATCTAGGGGAGCAACCGAGGCGGGTGTGTTGAAATGGGTGAGTTGAGGATGGGTCATAATGTGCATTTGTGTCCATGTAGACCTTGGAATGGGGTGCTTGAACCGGGGCCTTGAGGGATGTTCATAACCGGAGGTTTTGATGGAGCTCTAAAGAGTATGTTTCATATGTAGAGAAGAGAATTGTTTTGATGAGTGCCTAAGGAATCTCCCATATGCTGGTATTGGAAAACAGGCCTCTGAGGAGAGATGACTGGAATCAAAAGCAATGGATCTGATTAGGGCCTAAGTGCCTGTCCAGTTCAATCTTATTCTATGGGGATATCTGTCTCTGGGTCTGAGTGGAGGTAGTTTCCTAACTTGTGAGAGATCATCCCTGTGTGTCCTGGGCAGCCAACATTATTCGGATGGCCTGGGGGAGTTTGGCGGATTCTCCTAATCTATTGGGTTGTGGCCAATGGAAATAGCAGAATTCCCCTGGAGAGGGAAGCCACAGTCCTGAGGTGTGGCTCCAGGGGCCCCAACTTGGATGGTGTGTTGGCCAGGCCTGTGGGGACAGAAGTATGAAAACACAAACTCAGCTTAGTTTTGGGGATGTATGTATGAAGGCTCGATCTACAGAACGTGAGAATTTTCCGGGCTATGAACAAAGGGCGAGTATGTGGCGCTTGCTCAGGATTTTGTCTCTGGATTTTGTGTCAATGGTGGCCGTGGAATGTCGGAGTGTCCTCAAGGGCCATGGACAATTCTTTCTCTGGTGATTTGGCCTGATCCCAAGTGGTTGGGATCATTCTGTGGATGGGAAGAGTCCTTTATGTATTTTTTTTTTTTACTTCAGTTCTCCCACCAAAGAGGGATTCCAGAGTAGAGCCCTGAGTAGGTGTGACTAGACATCTCAAACTCTGGTTGTGATTGGGGGACTAGGGGCTTGGCAAGCCCCATATGTGGGCTGTTGTTCCAGTCACTAAGAGGCTTTACATGAGGATAGGGCTCACGCTGAGGGTCACAATGTGTGTTTGTGCACATTGTGGCCCTCAGGGATAGGTGGGGCCTCTTAGTCCATGCTGCTTTCTCCTACAATGAACATTGGACAACATGCCAACCACTAGGTTTCTTGCCAAGGCGAAGGAGAAGTTCTGATTCTTGCATCACGTTCACTCCTGAGCAGTGAGTGGAGATAAGGTCTAGGTTCTGAAGGTGAAAACTGAGGTTGGGTAGAGATGATGGCCTAAAGCCATTGTGGGTGTGATATGCTCTGTGTACGGCCAGCTGTCTGGGTGTTGGACTGGAGGTCTGCCCTCAGGCTGTGTCAGACAGGGCTTTAGTGCACAGGCTAGACTTATAATTGGGGTGTGGTCGAGTGGCATGCAGGTTGTTACTCATTTGGTGTTTCCGGTTAGCCCTATAGGGCAACATTTTTCTTCTGGAGGGCAGGCAGAGTGCTGCATTGTGTCTCCAGAATTGCCAAACTGGAGGGGTGTGGCCAGGATTGTGAGGAAGGAAGTCTGAAAACACAAGCTAGCACGAGTTTTGGGGCCAAGAGCATGGCAGGCCCACTCTGCAGAGGCTGAATCGAGATCTCCTGCAGGTGAGGTCAGGGCGAGTATCAGATGTTGCCTCAAGCTGGAGTTTGTGTCCATGACGGCCCCTTCCTGAAGGGGGTGGGGGCGTCATGAGGCCAGGGAGTTTTCCCTACGCTGGGAGTTGTGAGCTGCTCCAAACTTCAAAGTTTCCTTCTTCAGGACAGTCGAGTACTATTGGATGGTCCCTTGATGCCCCATACAGAAAGACTCGAGTGCAGGGGCCTAAGCATGGATGCCGAGACACGCCAAGTCACCTTCCCATTGCCTGGTCGAGACAAGGCACGCTCAATCTGCGGGCTCTTGGGTGAGCTACCCAGAAGGCTGAGTTTAAATGGACTCTCCTGAGGATGAGTCATAATGTGGGTTGGTGGCCATGGAGACCTTGGAATTTGGCAGTAGCTAAGGGACTCTGCAGGATTCTCCAACCCGAAGGGCTTGACACAACTCCAACAAGGAAGCTTCCCATGTGGAGATGAGAGGTCTACTGTCTGGTGCCTCAGGAAAGCCCCATATGCTGGTCTTCGAACCCAGGCCTCTGAGGAGTGATACCTGGACACCAAAGCAAGAGTTCATAATAGGGCCTCGGGGCCTGTCTGGTTCAATCTTCTGTCTCTGCGGATATCTGTCTGTGTGTCTGCATGGAGGTAGTAGTTGCTCAGCTTGTGTCATAATGCCCCTATTTGTCCAGTGCGGCTTGCGGTAGTGGGATGTCCTTGGGGACCTTGAGGTTTCTACTATTTTGTAGAGTTGTGGCCAATGGAATGGGCAGTTTCTTAGGAGAGAGCAGGCACAGTTCTGTGGTGTGGCTCCAGAGACCCCAGCCTGGAGGCTGTGTGGGCCATGGCTGTGCAGACAGACATCCAAAAACCCTAACTCAGCTCAGGTTTGGGGCCGAGGTTACGGCAGGCCTGATCTACAGTCCATGAGGGGAGCTCCTCTGGATATGAAAGAAGGGTGAGAGGGAGGCAGTCGCTCAGGCTTTTGTCTCTGGATGTTTTGTCCACAATGGCCGTTTAATGTAGGAGTTGCCTCATGGGTCGAGAAGTCTCCCTCTCTGGTAGTTTGTCCAGCCCCCAAGAGTTTGGGGTCATTCTGTGGGAAGGGAAGTGTCCTGTTTTCTGCTTCATGTGTCCCCCCAGTAGAGGGATTCTAGAGCATAGCAGTGGGTACTGACAACTGGAATACTCGCCCTCTGGTTAAGCCTGGGGGCCTATGGATATGACAAGCCCCATATGCAGGATCTTGGTCCAGCCACTGAAAGGCGTTACTTTAACACGGGACTC
The DNA here is from genome assembly GCF_964662115.1 of Mustela nivalis. Taxonomy (NCBI): domain Eukaryota; kingdom Metazoa; phylum Chordata; class Mammalia; order Carnivora; family Mustelidae; genus Mustela; species Mustela nivalis. The sequence continues at coordinate 2,524,339 of NW_028136554.1, forward strand.
AAGCTGCAGGTCACAATGCATGACTGTGCCCTAGGCGGCCCTCAAGCACTGGCGTGGCCTTTCGGACAATGCAGGTTTTCCCACATTGAACGTTGGACAACATGCCAACCACAAGGTTTCTGGCCATGGGGAAGGAGGAATTCTAATTTCTGCATCACGTTCACCCCTGGGCAGTGATTGGAGATAAGGTCTAGGTTCTGAAGCCTGAAAACCGAGGTTGGGAAGTGATGACGACCTACAGCCATAGCGGGTCCTATGTGTCCAGGTTGGGGCCAGCTGTCTGGGTGTCGTTTGGGATGTCTTGTCTCAGGCTGTGCCAGACAGGGCATTAGAATACAGGGTGGGCTGTATAATTGTTTTACCATCGAGTGGCATGCATTAGAAAATCATTTGGGGTTTCTTATTAGCAGCATAGGGCAAAGTTTTTCTTCTGGAGGGCAGGCAGAGTGCGGCATTGTGGCTTTGGAATTCCCAAACTGGAGGGCTTGTGGGCCAGGAGAGTGAGGACGGAAGCTGAGAACACAAGCTAGGCTTAGGTTTCGGGGCAAGGACATGGCAGGCACACTCTGCAGAGCTGAATTGAGATCTCATGCGTCTGAAGTCAGTCGGGGTTCAGACTTACCTCAGGGTTGAGTTTCTGTCCATGTTGGCCCCTTCAAGAAGAGGGGGGATTATGAGGCCATGGGGGTTTTGCCACTATTGGAGTTGTGAGATGCTCCAAACCGCAAGGATTCCTTCTGTGGGACAATTAAGATTTGTTGGATGGCTCCAGGACGTCTTATAAGGTATTTTTCCAGAACAGCGTTCTAAGTATGGATGCCTGGGCAGCCAGCCTCACATTCCAATTGTCTCCTAGCAACAAGAAACGTTTGATCTGCTGGCTTGGGGTAGCAACAGAGGGGGCGGAGTTGAATGGACTTTCCTGAGGATGGCCTTAATGTTGGTTTGAGTCCATGGAGACCTTGGTATGGGGCAGTGGCACCAGGGCCCTGAAGGATTCTCCTAACCAGAGGTTATGACAAAGCTCCAATGAGCAAGATTTCCATGGGGAGACGAGATTTGTTATTAATGGTGCCTCAGGAAACCACCATATGCTGGTATTGGAAACGAGGCCTCTGAGGAGAGATGCCTGGAAACCAAAGCAATGGATCTGATTAGGGCCTAGGGGCCTGTCCGGTTCAATATTTTTTCTGGGGACATCTGTTGTCTGAGTGGAGGTAGTTGCTCAGCTGGTTTGAGATAACCCCTGTTTGTCCTGGGCGGCCTAAACTATTGGGATGGCCTCGGTGACTTTGGAGGTTTTTCCTAATTTGCAAGGTTGTGGCCAATGGAATGGGAAGAATTCCCTTGAAAGGGAAGCACAGTCCTGAGGTGTGGCTCCAGGGACCCAAGTGTGGAGCGTGTGTGGTCCAGGGCTATTTGGACAAAAGTCTGAAAACTCAAACTCCACTTAGGTTGGGGGATGTAGGTATGGCCGGCCCGATCTATAGACCGTGAGGAGACCTCTTCGGGATATGAACAAAGGGCGAATGTGATGTGCATGCTCATGCTTTTTTTTTTTTTCTGGAAATGTGTCACCGATTGCCATGGAATGTCGGGGGATCCTCATGGGCCATCGATGAGGCTCCCTTTCTGGGGATTTGACCCGATCCCAAGAGTTTGGGGTCATTCGGTCAGAAGGGAGGAGGTCTTTCTGTTTTTTGTTTTTTTGTTGTTTTTTTTTTTTTTACCTCAGGTGGACCACCAAAAGAGGCATTCCAGAGCAGAGTCCTGGGGAGGGGCGACTGGACAACCAGACCTCTCGTTAACATTGGGACCTAAGAACATGGCAAGCCCCATATTTGGGCTCTTGGTCCAGACACTGAGAGGCCTTCCTTGAGGATAGGTCTCACACTGAGTTTCACAATGTGTTTTTGTGCCCAAGGAGCCCCTCAAGTCAGGGCGTGGCCTAATGTACCATGCTGGATTCTCCTACATTGAACGTTGCACAATATGGCAACCACATGTTTTCTGGCCATGGGGAAGAAGGAGTTCTAATTTCTGCAACAATTTCACTCCTGGACTGTGATTGGATTTAAGGTCTAGGTTCTGAAGCCTGAAAACTGAGGTTGGGAAGAGATGAAGACCTAAGGCCATGGTGTGTCTGATGTGCTCAGTGTTCGGCCAGCTGTTGAGTGTGGGTTGGGAGGTGCAGGCTCAGGCTGTGGCAGACAGCGAATTAGTGTCCAGGCTAGACTGTATCATTGGGGTGCAGTCGAGTTTCGTACAGGATGGTACTCATTTGTGGTTACTGGGTAGCCCCAGAGGGCAACGTTTTTCTTCTGGAGGGAAGACACAGTGTCACATACTGGCTCCAGAATTCCCAAACTGGAAGGCTTGTGGGCCAGGAGTGTGAGGAAAAAATACTGAGAACACAAGCCAGACTTAGATTTCGGGGTGAAGGGACGGCAGGCACCCTCTGCAGAGATGATTCGAGATCCCTTATACCTGAAGACAGAGCTAGGATCAGACGTTGGCTTAGGTCGGAGTTTCTGTCCATGACGGCCCCTTCATGAATGGGAACGTGTCACGAGGACATGGAGGTTTTCCCACGATATGAATTGTGAGATGCTCCAAACCGCAATGATTCCTTCTGTGGGACAGGTGAGACCGGTGGATGGCTCCAGGACATCCCATAAGGAAGTTATCCAGAGCAGATTTCTAAGGATGGATGCCTGGGCAGCCTGCCTCCCATTCCAGGTGTCTTATAGATCCAAGGCAAGTTCGATCTGCCTGATCTAGTGGAGCAACCGATCGGGTGTGTTGAAATGGGTGAGTTGAGGATGGGTCATAATGTGCATTTGTGTCCATGTAGACCTTGGAATGGGGTCTTGATCCGGGTCCTTGAGGGATGTTCATAACCGGAGGTTTTGATGGAGCTCTAAAGAGTATGTTTCCTATGTAGAGAAGAGAATTGTTTTGATGAGTGCCTAAGGAATCTCCCATATGCTGGTATTGGAAAACAGGCCTCTTAGGAGAGATGACTGGAAACAAAAGCAATGGATATGATTAGAGCCTAGGTGCCTGTCCGGTTCAATCTCTTTGCTGGGGATACGTGTCTAAGTATCTGAGGTGAGGTCGTTGCTCAGATTGTGTCAGATTGCCCCTGTTTGTCCTGGGCGACCTATAATATTGGAATGGCCTCGGGACTTTGGAGTTTCTCCTAATCTATAGGGTTGTGGTCAATGAAATGGGCAGAAATCCCCTGGAGAGGGCAGGCAAAGTTCTGAGTTTGGCTCTAGGGGCCCAACCTTGAGGGTGTGTGGGCCAGGCCTGTGGAGCAAAAATCTGAAAACACAAACTCCGCTTAGGATTGGGGACATAGTTATGGCACGCCCAATCTACAGACCGTGATAACACTTCAGGATATGAAAAAGTGTGAGTTTGAGGTGCTTGCTCAGATTTTGTCTCTGGATTTGTGTCAACAATGTGGGTGGAATGCTGGCGTGGCATCATGGGTTGTGGACGGCTTTCCTTCTCTGAGGATTTGACCCAATCCCAATAGTTTTTGTATGTTCTGTGGGATGGGAGGAGTCGTTTCTTTTTATTTATTTTATTTTATTTCATTTTTTGTACCTCATGTGTCCCAATAAAGGAGGGATTCCAGAGCAGAGTCCTCGGGAGGGACAACTGGACAACCCCACCTCTGTTTTAGTTTGGGGGCCTAGGGGCATCGCAAGTCCAATATGTGGGCTCTTGATTCAGACACTGAGAGGCCTTCCTTGAGGACAGGGCTCATGCTGAGGGTCACAATGCCTATTTGTGCCAACAAGGCCCTCAAGCATGGGAAGGGCCTCATGGGCCACGCTGGATTCTCCGACACTGAACGTTGGAGAATATGCCAACCACAAGGTTTCTGGCCATGGCGAAGGAAGAGTTGTGACTTCTGCATCACGTTCACCCCTGGACAGTGTTTGGAGTTTAGGTCTAGGTTCTGAAACCCGAAAACCGAGGTTGGGAAGAGATGAAGACCTAAGGACCTGTTGGGTCCAATGAGCTCAGTGTGCGGCCAGCTGTTGAGCGTAGGTCTGGAGGTGTGGGCTCATGCTGTGTCAGACAAGGCATTAGACATGGTAGACTGAATATTTGGGGTGCAGTCGAGTGGCGTTCCATTGATCCTCATTCGGGTCTCTAGGTAATTCCATAAGACAACGTTTTTTCTCTGGGAGGGCAGGCAGAGTGCTGCATTGTGGCCCCAGTATTGCCAAACTGTAGGGCTTTTGGGCCAGGGGTGTGACGACTGTAGTCTGAGAACACAAGCTAGGCTTAGTTTTTGGGGTGAGGGCACAGAAGGCACACTCTGCAGAACTGAATCATGATCTCATGCACCTGAAGTCAGGGCGAATATCAGACGTTTGCTCAGGTTGGAGTTTCTGTCCATGATGGCCACTTTATAAAGTGGAGCGTCTCAAGAGGCCATGTAGATTTTCCCACAATGGGAGTTCTGAGATGCTCCAGACTGCAAAGATTCCTTCTGTGGGACACTTGAGACCTGTTGGATGGCTCTAGGATGTCCCATATGGAATGACTCCAGAGTAGGGTTCTAAGGATTGATGCCTAGGCAGCCCACCTCCCATTCTAGTTGTCTCCTAGCGACAAGGCAGGTTTGATCTGCAGGCCCTGGGGGAGAAACCAAGGGGGTTGAGTTGACATGGACTCTCCCGACAATAGATCATAATGTGGGTTTAAGTCCATGGAGACCTTGGAATGGGGCGCTTGATCCGGGGCCCTGAAAGATTCTCCTAAACAGAGGTTTTTATAGAGCTCCAAAGAGTACATTTCCGATGTGGAGACGAGATTTTTCTGATGAGTGCCTCAGTAATCCCCCGTATTCTGGTATTGGAAACCAGGCCTCTGAGGAGAGATGCCTGGAAACAAAAGCAATGGATCTGATTAGGGCCTAAGTGCCTGTCCAGTTCAATCTTATTCTATGGGGATATCTGTCTCTGGGTCTGAGTGGAGGTAGTTTCCTAACTTGTGAAAGATCATCCCTGTTTGTCCTGGGCAGCCAACACTATTCGGATGGCCTCGGGGGGAGCTTGGAGGTTTCTCCTAAACTATAAGGTTGTGGCCAATGGAAATGGCAGAATTCCCCTGGAGAGGGAAGCCACAGTACTGAGGTGTGTCTCCAGGGGCCCCAGCTTGGATGGTGTGTGGGCCAGGACTGTGGGGACAGAAGTCTGAAAACACAAACTCAGCTTAGGTTTGGGGATGTATGTATGAAGGCTCGATCTACAGAACGTGAGAATTTTCCGGGCTATGAACAAAGGGCGAGTATGTGGCGCTTGCTCAGGCTTGTCTCTGGATTTTGTGTCAACGGTGGCCGTGGAATGTCGGGGTGTCCTCAAGGGCCATGGACAATTCTTTCTCTGGTGATTTGGCCTGATCCCAAGGGGTTGGGATCATTCTGTGGATGGGAAAAGTCCTTTCTGTATTTTTTTTTTTTTACCTCAGGTGTCCCACCAAAGAGGGATTCCAGAGCAGAGCCCTGAGTCGGGTCACTAGACATCTCGAACTCTGGTTGAGATTGGGTGACTAGGGGCTTGGCAAGCCCCATATGTGGGCTGTTGTTCCAGTCACTAAGAGGCTTCACATGAGAATAGGGCTCACGCTGAGGGTCACAATATGTGTTTGTGCAAATTGTGGCCCTCAGGGATAGGTGGGACCTCATGGTCCATGCTGCTTTCTCCTACAATGAACGTTGGACAACATGCCAACCACAAGGTTTCTTGCCATGGCGAAGGAGAAGTTCTGATTCTTGCATCACGTTCACTCCTGAGCAGTGAGTGTAGATAAGGTCTAGGTTATGAAGGTGAAAATTGAGGTTGGGTAGAGATGATGGCCTAAAGCCATTGTGGGTATGATATGCTCAGTGTACGGCCAGCTGTCCTGGTGTTGGACTGGAGGTCTGCCCTCAGGCTGTGTCAGACAGGGCTTTAGTGCACAGGCTAGACTGTATAATTGGGGTATGGTCGAGTGGCATGCAGGTTGTTACTCATTTGGCGTTTCTGGTTAGCCCTATAGGGCAACATTTTTCTTCTGGAGGCCAGGCAGAGTGCTGCATTGTGTCTCCAGAATTTCCAAACTGGAGGGGTGTGGCCAGGATTCTGAGGACGGAAGTCTGAGAACACAAGATAGGCTTAGGTTTCAAGACGAGGGCCCAGCAGGCACACTCTCAAGTGCTGAATCGAGATCTCATGCTTCTGAATTCAGGGCGAGGATCAGACTTTGGCTTAGGATGGAGTTTCTGTCCATGATGGCCCATTTATGAAGGTGTGGGGCATCATAAGGAAATGGAGGTTTTCTCACAGTGTTATTGTGTGATGCTTCAAACCACAAGGATTCATTCTGCGAGACAATCAAGACAGGTTGGTTGGATTCAAGACGTCCCATAAAGAAGTTCTCCAGAGCAGGGTTCTAAGGATGGATGCCTGGGCAGCCCGCCTACCATTCTAACTGTCTCCTAGTGACAAGGAAGGTTTGATCTGCTGGCTCTGGGTGGGCAGCCGAGTGGGCTGATTTGAAATGGACTCTCCTGAGAATGGTTCATAATGTAAGTTTGTGTCCTTGGAGACCTTGGGATTGGGCCATGGTGCCAGCGCCCTGAAGGATCCTCCTAACCTGAGGTATTGACACAGCTCCAAAAAGCAAGTTTCCCATGTGGAGATGAGATCTGTTCTGATTGTTTCCTTAGGAAACCCCCATATTCTGATATTGGAAACCAGGCCTCTGAGGAGAGATACCTAGAAACCAAAGCAATGCATCAGAAGTTGGCTCAGGTTGGAGATTCTGTCTATGATGGCCCCTTTATAAAGGGGAGCATCTCATGAGGCCATGTAGGTTTTCCCACGATAGGAGTTGTGAGATGCTCCAATCTGCAAGGATTCCTTCTGTGGGACAGTCAAGACCTGTTGGAAGGCTCCAGGACATCCCATATGGAACGGCGCCAGAGCAGGATTCCAAGGATGGATGCCTAGAGAGTCTGCTTTGCATTCCAGTTGTCTCCTAGCGACAAGGCAGGTTTGATATTCTGCCTCTGGGGGAGTAATCGACGGGGCTGAGTTGAAATGTACTCTCCTGCCGAATGGTCATAATGCGGGTATGTGTCCATGGAGACCTAGGAATAGGGCGGTTGCTCCGGCTACCTGAAGGTTTCTCCTAACTGGAGGCTTTTACAGAGCTCCAAAGGATAAGTTTCCCATGTGAAGACAAGATTTGTTCTGATTGGTATCTCTGGAATCCCCCATATGCTGGTATTGGAAAACAGGCCTCTGAGGAGAGATGCTTAGAAAAAAAAGCAATGGAACCAATTACATTCTAGGGGCCAGTCCAGTTTAATCTTCTTCTCTTGGGTTATCTGTCTACGGGTGAGTTGACGTCGTTGCTCAGCTTGTGAGAGATCGCCCCTCTTTGTCCTGGGTGGCCTACACTATTGGAATGGCCTCTGGGACTTTGGAGGTTTCTCCTTATCTGTAGGGTTGTGGCCAATGGAATGGGAAGAATTTCCTTGGAGAGGGCAGGCACAGTCCTGAGGTGTGGCTCCAGGGGCCTCAGTCTGGAGGGTGTGTTGGACAGGGATGTCAGGATAGAAGTCTGAAAACACAAACTCGGCTTAGGTTTGGGGACGTAGGTATGGCAGGCCCAATCTACAGACTATGAGGAGAATTTTTTGGGCTATGACCTAAGGGTGAGTGTGAACGCTTGCTGAAGCTTATGTCTCTGGATTTTGTGTCAATAGTGGCCGTGGAATGTCGGGCTGGCCTCATGGGCCATGGACGAGTCTTTCTCTCTGGACCCCAATCACTTGGGATGGCACAATCCCAAGTGATTGGGGTCATTCTGTGAGTGGGAGGAGTCCTTTCTGTGTTTATTTACCTCAAATGTCCCACCAAAGAGGGATTCCAGAGCAGAGCCCTGAGTAGGGGTGACTAGATGTCTCTACCTCTGGTTAAGATTGGGTGACTTGGGGCATGGCAGGCCCCATATGCGGGCTCATGGTCCAGCCACTGAGAGGCTTTACTTGAGGACAGGGCTCAAACTGAGGGTCCCAATGTGTGTTTGAGCCCACCGCAGCTCTTAAGCATAGGCAGGGCCTCAGGGACCCTACACTACCCTCAGGGGCCCTACTACTACCCCTGTAGGCCCTACAGGGGTCCTACACTGAACGTTGGACAAGATGCCAACCACAAGATTCTGGCGAGAGGGAAGGAGGAGTTCTGATTTCTGCATCACGTTCACCCATGGGAAGTGAGTAGAGATAAGGTCTAGGATTCTGTAGCCTGAAAACCGAAGTTGGAAAGAGATGGCGACCTAAGGCCATGGCGGTTAAGATGTTCTCAGTGTACTGCAAGCTGTCTGGGTGTCGGTTGGGAATTCAGGCCTCAGGTTCTGTCAGAAAGGGCATTAGTGCACAGGCTAGACTATATAATTGGTGTACAGTTGAGTGACGTGCAGGTTTATCCTCATTGGAGGTTTCTGGGTAGACCCATAGGGCAATATTTTTCTTCTAGAGGGCAGGCAGAGTGCAGCACTGTGTCATCGGAAATCCCAAAATAGAGGGCGTGTGGTCCAGGAGAGTGAGTACGGAAGTCGGAGAACACTAGCTACGCTTAGGTTTTGGGGTGAGGGCACAGCAGGTACACTCTGAAGAGCTGAATCAAGATCTCGTGCATCTGAAGTCAAGGCGAGATCAGCTGTTGGCTCAGGTTGGAGTTTCTTTCCATGATCTGCCTTCATGAAGATTGGGGGCATCATGTGACCTTGGAAGCTTTCCATGATATGAGTTGTTAGGTGGTCCATGCACAAGGAATCCTGTGGGACAGTCGAGACCTGTTGGATGGCTCAAGGATGTCCCATAAGGAACGACGCAAGAGCAGGGTTCTAAGGATGGATGCCTGAAGAGCCCAACTCGCATTTCAATTGTCTCCTAGCGATAAGGCAGGTTCAATCTGCTGGCTCTGGAGTAGCAACCGAGGGGGTTTAGTTGAAATGGACTCTCCTGAGGATGGGTCATAATTTGGGATTGTGTCCATGGAGATATTCAAATGGGGCAGTGGCTCCAGTGACCTGAAGTTTTCTCCTAACTGGAGGTTATGACACAGCTCCATAGAGCAAGATTCCCATGTGGAGACGAGATTTTTTCTGATAGGTAGCTCTGGAAACCCCCTTATGCTGGTATTGGAATCCAGGCCTCTGAGGAGAGATGCCTGAAAACAAAAGCAATGGATCCAATTAGGGCCTAGGTGCCTGTCTTGTTCAATATTCTTTTCTATGGATATCTGTCTAAGGTTCTGACTGGAGGTAGTGGCTCAGCTTGTGCCGAGGGTCCCTGTATGTCCAGGACATCCTACACTATTTGGATGGCCTCAGAGATTTTGGATGATTCTCCTAATCTGTCAGGTTGTGCCACATGAATGAGCAGAATTCCCTTGGAGAGGGCAGGCACAGTCCTGAGGTGTGGCTCCATGGGGCCCAGCCTTTAGAATGTGTGGGTGAGGACAATGGAGACAGAAGTCTGAAAACACAAACTAGGCTTAGGTTTGGGGACATAGGTATGGCAGGCCCGATCTACAGACCTTGAGAATTTTGGGGGCTCTGAACAAAGGGCAAGTGTGTGGCGCTTTTTCAGGTTTTTGTGTCCGGATTTTGTGTCAATGGTGGCCGTGGAATGTCAGGCTGGCCTCATCGACCATGGACGAGTATTTCTCTCTGTGGATTTGGCCAGATTCCAAGTGTTTGGGGTCATTCTTTGGATGGTAGGAGTCCTTACTTTTTTTTTTCTTTATCTTGGTTTTTTTTTTTTTTTTTTTTTTTTTACCTTATGTGTCCCACCAAAGAGGGATTCCAGAAAAGAGCTCTGAATAAGGTTGACTAGACTTCTCAAGCTCTGGCTAGGATTGGGGGAGTAGGGGCATGGCAAGTCCCATATGCAGGCTCTTGGTCCAGCCCCGGAGAGGCTTTACTTGAGGCAAGGGTTCATGCTTAGGGTCCTAATGTGTGTTTGTGCCCATCGCAGCCCTCAAGCATGTCTGAGGCCTCATGGGCCATGCTGGGTTCTCATATACTGAACGTTGGACAACATGCCAACCACAAGGTTTCTGGTCATGGGGAAGGTGAAGTTCTGATTGCTGCATCACGTACATCACTTAGTTGTGAGTGGAGATAATGTCTAGGTTCTGAAGCCTGAAGACCAAGGTTGGGAAGAGATGATGACCTAAGGCCATGGCATGTTCGATGTGTTCAGTGTGAGGCCAGGTGTCTGGGTGTCGGTCACGAGGTCTGGGGTCAGGCTGTGTCAGACAGGGCATTAGTGCCCAGGCTAGACTGTATAATTGGGGTACAGTCTAGAGAATTGCAGGTTGATCCTCATTTGAAGATTCTGGGTAGACCCCTAGGGCAAAGTCTCTCTTCTGGAGGGCAGGCAGAGTGCTGCATTTTGTCTCCAGAATTCCCAAAGTGGAAGGCTTGTGGGCCAGGAGTGTGAGGACGGAAGTCTGAGAACGCGAGCTGGCTTAGGTTTTGGGGCGAGGGCAAGGCAGGCACACTCTGCAGAGCTGAATTGAGATCTCATGCATCTGAAGTCAGGGCGAGGATCAGACGGGAGTTTCTGTCCATGATGTCCTCTACCTGAAGGTGGAGGCATCACGAGGCCATGGAGGTTTTCCCACGGTGCGAGTGTGTGATGCTGAAAACCACAAGGATTCCTTCTGCAGGACAGTTGAGACCTGTTGAATGGATCAAGGACACCCCATTAGGAATTTCTCCAGAGCAGAGTTCTAACAACGGATACCTGGGCAACGAACTCGCATTCCAATTGTCTCCTAGTGACAAAGCAGGTTTGATCTGCTGGCACTGGGTGAGCAACCGCCAGGTTTGAGTTGAAATGGACTCTCCTGAGGATGGGTCATAATGTGGGATTGTGTCCATTGAGACATTGGAATGGGGCGGTGGCTCCAGTGACGTGAAATTTTCTCCTAACTGGAGGTTTTGACACAGTTCCATATAGCATGATTCCCAAGTGGCATGCGATTTGTTCTGATTGGTAGCTCCAGAAACCCCCATGTGCTGGTATTGGAATCCAGGCCTCTGAGGAGAGATACATGAAAACAAAAGCAATGGATCCGTTTAGGGCCTAGGTGCCTGTCCTGTTCAATCTTCTGTTCTATGGATATCTATCTACAGGTCTGATTGGAGGTAGTGGCTCAGCTTGTGGCAGATGGTCCCTGTTTGTCCCGGACATTCTACAATATTGGGGTGGCCTCGGGGACTTCGGATGTTTCTCCTAATCTGTCAGCTTGTGCCAAAGGAATGAGCAGAATTCCCATGGAGAGGGCAGGCACAGTCCTGAGGTGTGGCTCCATGGGGCCAAGCCTTGAGGGTGTGTGGGCCAGGACAATGGAGACAGAAGTCTGAAAACAGAAACTTGGCTTAGGTTTGGGGACATAGGTATGGCAGGCCCGATCTACAGACCGTGAGAATTTTTCAGGCTTTGAACAAAGGGCGAGTGTGTGGCGCTTTTTCAGGCTTTTGTCTCCGGATTTTGTGTCAATGGTGGCCGTGGAATGTCAGGATGGCCTCATCAGCCATGGACGAGTATTTCTCTCTGTGAATTTGGCCCAATTCCAAGTGTTTGCGGTCATTCTTTGGACGGTAGGAGTCCTTTCTCTATTTTTTTTTAACCTCATGTGTCCCACCAAGGAGGGATTCTAGAGAAGAGATCTGAGTAGGGGTGACTAGACTTCTCAAGAACTGGTTAAGGCTTGGGGAGTAGGGGCATGGTAATCTCCATATGTGGGCTCTTGGTCCAGCCCCGGAGAAACTTTACTTGAGGCCAGGGATCATGCTTAGGATCCTAATGTGTGTTTGTGCCCATCGCAGCCCTCAAGCATGTCTGAGGCCTCATGGGCCATGCTGGTTTCTCCTACATTGCACGTTGGACAACATGCCAACCACAGGGTTTCTGGTCATGTGGAAGGAGGAGTTCTGATTTCTGCATCACGTACACGGCATGGCAGTGAGTAGAGATAAGGTCTAGATTCTGAAGCCTGAAAACCGAGGTTGGTAAGAGATGACAACCTAAGGCCATGGTGGGTCCGATGCACTTAGTGTGCGTCCAGATGTCTGTGTCCATCATGAGGTCTGGGCTCAGGCTGTGTCAGGCAGGGCATTAGTCCCCAGGCTAGACTGTATAATTGGGGTACAGTCGAGTGATGTGAACGTTGGTCCTCATTTGGGGTTTCTGGTTGGCCCCATAGGGCAAAGATTTTCTTCTGGAGGGCAGGCAGAGTGCTGCATTCTGGCTCCAGAATTGCCAACTTCAGGGCTTGTGGGCCAGGTGTTTTAGGACAGAAGTCTGAGAACACAAGTTCAGCTTTGAATTCGCAGCGGTGACATGGCAGGCACACTCTACAGACCTGAAATGAGATCTCGTGCATCTGAAGTCAGGGCGAGGATCAGATGTTGGCTTAGGTTGGAGTTTCTGTACATGATGTCCCCTTCATGAAGGTGGGGGGGCATCAGGAAACCATGGAAGATTTCCAACTTTGTGAGTGTGTGATGCTCCAAACCACAAGGATTCCGTCAGCGGGACAGTCACGACCTTTTGGATGGATCAAGGACGTCCCATAAGAAATGCTCCAAAGCACAGTTCTAATGATGGATGCCTGGGCAGTCCAACTTGCATTCCAGTTGTGTCCTAGTGAAAAGGAGGATTTGATCTGCTGTCACTGGGGGAACAACCGAGGGGGCTGAATTGAAATGGAATCTCATGAGGATCAGTCGATGTGGATTTGTGTCCATGGATCCCTTGGAATGGGGCAGTGGCTCTGTTTCCCTGAAGAATTCTCCTAACCTGAGGTTTTGATGCAGCTCCAAAGAGCAAGTTTCCCATGTAGAGACGAGATTTGTTCTGAAACCCCCTCAACCTGGTATTGGAAACCAAGCATCTGGGGAACAATGCCTGGAATCCAAAGCAATGGATCTGATTACGGTCTAGGGGCCTGTCCTTTTCAATATTCTCCTCTGAGTGTCTCTGTCTAAGATTCAGAATGGAGGTCACTGCTCAGCTTGTGTCAGATCACCCATGTTTGTTGGGGGAGGCCAACACTATTGGACTGGTCTTGGGAATTGGAGGTTTCTCCTAATCTGTAAGGTTGTGGCAAATGAAACGGGCAGAGTTCCCTTGGAGAGCACTGGCACAGTCCTTAGGTGTGACACCACCTTTCTGGGTGTCATCCAGGAGGTCCAGGCTCAGGCTGTGTCAGACAGGGCATTAGTGCCAAGCTTAGACTGTATAATTGGAGTAAAGTTGAGTGGCATGCAGGTTGATCCTCATTTGGCGTTTCTGGGTAGCCCCAGGGGCAACGTTTTTCTTCTGGAGGGAAGAAAAAGTGCTGCATTGTGGCGACGGAATTCTCACACTGGAGGGCTTGTGGGCCAGAATTGTGAGGAAGGAAGTGTGAGAACACAAGCTAGGCTTAGGTTTTGGGTCAAGATCATGGCAGGCACACTCTGTAGAGCTAAATCTAAATCTCATGCATCTGAAGTCAGGGCGAGGATCAGACGTAGGCTCAGGTTGAAGTTTCTGTTCAGGATGGCCCCTTCATGATGGTGGGGGGCATCATGGGGCTATGGAGACTTTCCCACGATTGGCATTGTATGTTGCTCCAATCGGCAAGGATTCCTTCTACGGGACAGTCGAGACCGGTCAGATTGCTCCAGGATGTCCCATGCGGAACCACGGCAGTGCAGGTTTCTAAGGATGGATTCCTGGAGTGCCCGCCTCACATTCCTATTGTCTCCTAGTGACAAGGCAGGTTCGATCTGCTTCTTTTGGGGAGCAACCAAAGGGGATGTGTTGAAATGGACTCGCCTGCGGATGGGTCATAATGTGGGTTTGTGTCCATGGAGACCTTGGAATGGAGTGTTGGCTGCTGGGACCTGAAGGTTTCCCTTAAGTGGAGGTTGTGACACAGCTCCAAAATGCATGTTTCCCATGTGGAAATGAGATTTGTTCAGACTGGTACCTCCAGAAGAACACATATGCTGGTATTGGAAACCAGGCCTCTGAGGAGAGATGCCTGGAATCAAAAGCAATGGATCTGATTAGGTCCTAGGTGCCTGTCCGGTTCAATCTTCTTCTCTGGGGTTATCTGTCTATGGGTCTGAGTTGAGGTAGTTGCTCATCTTGGGACAGATCACCCTGTTTGCCCTGAGTGGCCAAAACTATTGGGATGGCCTCAGGGACGTTGGAGTGTTCTCCTAATCTTTAGGGTTGTGGCCAATGGAATGGGCAGAATTTGCTTGGAGAAGGCAGGCACAGTCCTGAGGCATGGCTCCAGGGGCCCCAGCCTGGAGGGTGTGTGGGCCAGGACAGTGGGGACAGAAATCTGAAAACCCAAACTCAGCTTAGGTTTGGGGACGTAGGTATGACAGGCCTGATCTATAGTCCGTGAGGAGAATTTTTCAGGCTATGAACAAAGGGCAAGTGTGAGGCATATATCCAGGCTTTTGTCTCTAGATTTTGTGTCAATGGTGGCCATGGAATGACGGGATGGCCTCTTTGGCCATGGATGATTCTTTCTCTTTTAAGATTTGGTTAGATCCCAAGTTTTGGGGCTCATTCAGGGGATGGAGGAGACCCTTTGATATTTTTTCCTCAGGGGTTCCAGAGCAGAGACCTGAATAGGGGTGACTAGACCTCTCAACCTCTCATTAATATTGGGGGACTTGGGATGGCAATGCGGGTTCTTGGTCCAGCCCCTGAGAGGCTTTACTTGAGGACAGGGCTCACACTGAGGGTCCCAATGTGTTTGTGCCCATTGCGGTTCTCAAGCATGGGCGGGGACTCATGGGCTACACTGGATTCTCCTACACTGACGTTGGAAAACATGCCAACCACAAGGTTTCTTGCCTTGAGGAAGAAGGAGTTTCATTTCTGCATCACGTTCACCCCTGGGTAGTGAGTATATATAAGGTCTAGGTTCTGAAGCCTGAAAACCAAGGTTGGGAAGAGATGATGACCTAAAGCCATGGCGGGTCTGATGTGCTCAGTGTACAGCCAGCTGTCTGGGTGTCGGTTGGGAATTCAGACCTCAGGCTGTGCAAGACAGGGCATTAACGCCGAAGCGAAACTGTATAATTGGGGTAGAGTCAAGTGACATGCAGGTTGATCCTCATTTGGTGTTTCTGGTTAGCCCCATAGGACAACGTTTCTCTTCTGGAGGGCAGTCAGAGTGCTGCATTGTGTCTCTCCAGAATTCCCTAACTGGAGGGCTGGTGGGCTCGGAGTGTGAGGACGAAGTCTGAGAACAATAGCTAGGTTTTGCTTCGGGGCGGGGTTTCGGCAGGCACACTCTGCAGAGTTGAATCAAGATTTCGTGCATCTGAAGTCAGGGCGAGGATTAGACGTTGGCTCAGGTTGGAGTTTCTGTCCAAGATGGCTCTTTCATGAAGGGGACGGTGCACCACGAGGCCACAGAGCTTTTCCCATGATGGGAGTGGTGAGGTGCTCCAAAGCGCAAGGATTCCTTCTGCAGGACAGCTGTGACCTGTTGGATGGCTCCAGGACGTCCCATATGGAATTACTTCAGAGTAGTTTTCTACAGATGGATGCCTAGCCAGCCCGCCTCACATTCCAATTGTCTCCTAGTGACAAGATAGGTTCGATCTGCTGGCTCTAGGGGAGCACCCAAGGGCACTGAGTTGAAATAGACTCTCCTGCAGATGGGTCCTATGTGGGATTGTGTCCATGGAGACCTTGGAATGAGGTGGTGGCACCGGGGCCCTGAAGGATTTTCCTAGCCGGAGGTTTTGACACAGCTTGAAAGAGCACGTTTCCCATGTGGAGAAGACATTTGTTCTGACTGATGCCTCAGGAAACCCCCATATGGTGGTATTGAAAACCAGGCCTCTGAGGTTCTGACATAGCTCCACGAGCAAGTTTCCAATGTGCAGACAAGACTTGCTCTGAAGGGGCCTCTGGAAACCCCATAGGCTGGTATTGGAAACCAGGCCTCTGAGAAGAGATGCCTGGAAACCAAAGCAATGGATCTGATTAGGGCCTAGGGGCCTGTCCAGTTCAATGTTCTTCTCTGGGGACATCTGTCTCCGAGTTGGTGTGGAGCTAGTTGCTCAGCTAGTGTCAGATCACCCCTGTTTGTTCCAAGCGGCCTACAATATTGGTATGGTCCCAGGGACATTGGAGATTTCTCCTGATTTATATGGTTGTGGCCAATGGAATATGAAGAATTCCCTTTGAGAGGGCAGGAACAATCCTGAGGTGTGGTTCCAGGGGCCCTAGCCTGGAGGGTGTGTGTTTTCAGACAACTGTCCAAACAGCCCAGGCCTACACAACCTACAGGATCAGGCCCCTGGAGCCAAACCTGAGGACTGTACTTGCCCTCTCCAAGGGAATTGTGTGTGCCCATTCGAATGGCCACAACCCTTCTAATAGGATAAACCTCCAAAGTCCCTGATTCATCTCAATAGTGGTGACTTCCCAGGAAAAACAGGGGCAATCTGAGCCCAACTGAGCACCTACCTGCACTCAGACCCATAGACAGATGTCCCCAGAGGTAAAAAGGAAAGAACAGGCCCCTAGGCACTAATCAGATCCATTGCTTTGGTTTTCAGGCATCTCTCCTCAGAGGCCTGGATTTCAAAAGCAGCATATAGCTGTTTCTTGACCCACACATCAGAAAACATCTCATCTACACATGGGAAACTTGCACGTTGGGGCTGTGTCAAAGCCTCTGTTTAGGAGAACCCTTTAGGGCCCCAGTGCCTCCGCTTCATTCCAAGGTCTCAATAGACACAAAAGCACGTTAGGACCCATCCCCAGGGGTGTCCATTTCAACTCAGCGTCCTCGGTTGCTCCCCACAGATCCAGGAGATCTAACCTGTCTTGTTGCTAGGAGACAATTGGAATGCGAGGTGGGCTACCCAGCCATCCATCCTTAGAACCCTGCTCAGAATCATTGGCCTGGAGCCAAACAACAGTTCTCAATTGTCCTGCAGAAGACTCTCTGCAGTTTGGAGCTTCTCACAACTCCCATCGTGGGAAAACCCCCATGGCCTCGTGATGCCCCCGCCCATTCATGAAGGGGCCATCAGGGACAGAAACTCCAACCTGAGCGATCGTCTGATCCTCGCCCTGACTTCAGGTGCACGAGACCTCGATTCAGGTCTGTAGATTGTGCGTGCCATGGCCTCACCCAGAAACCTAAGCCTAGCTTGTGTTCTCAGACTTTTGTCGTCAGACTACTGGCCCACAAGCCCTCCAGTTTGGCAATCCAGAACTACAATGCAGCACTCTGCCGGCCCTCCAGAAGAAAAACATTGTCCTCTGGTGCTACCCAGTAATCCCAAATAAGGATCAACCTGCACCAACCTTGGCTGTACCCCAAATACATAGGCTGACCAGGGCACTAATGCCCTTTCTGACACAGCCTGAGCCTGGACCCCCTGGCCCCTCCCAGACAGCTGGCCGCACACTGAGCACATCGAGCCGCCATGGCCTTAGGTCGTCATCTCTTCCCAACATCAGTTTTCAGGTTTCAGAACCTAGACCTTATCTCCAATCACTGCCCAGGGTTGAAGGTGATGCAGAAATCAGATCTCCTTCCACATGGCAAGAAACCTTGTGGTTGGCATGTTGTCCAACGTTCAGTGTAGTTGAAACCAGTGTGGCCCATGAGGCCCCGCCCATGCTCACGGGCCACATTGGTCACAAACACACATTGTGACACTCAGGCTGAGCCCAGTCCTCAAGTAAGGTCACTCAGTGGCTGGATGAAGAGATAGCATATTGGGCTTGCCATGCCCCTAGGCCCCAATTTTTAACCATAGTTCGGGTTGTCCCTTCAGTCTTCCCCACGGCTTGGCTTTGGAATTCCTCTTTTGGTGGGACACCTGAGGTAACAAAACTTAAATGAGTCCTCCCATCCCACAGATTGACGAAAAGAAATTGGGAATCGGGCCAAATCCTCAGAGAGGAAGATTCGTCCATGGCCCATGAGGCCTCCCTGACATTCCACAGCCATCGCTGATACAAAATCCAGAGACAAAAGCCTGAGCAAGCGCCTCAGACTCGCACTTTCTTCATATCCTGAAGAGTTCTTCTCATGGTTTGTAGATCGCAAAGCTGATACAAAATCCAGAGACAAAAGCCTGAACAAGCGCCTCAGACTCGCACTTTCTTCATATCCTGAAGAGTTCTTCTCATGGTTTGTAGATCGCGCCTGCCATACCTACGTCCCCAAACATAAGCTGAGTATGTGTTTTCAGACTTCTGTACTCAACGTCTTGGGCCACACACCCTCCAGGCTGGGCCCCTGGAGCCACACATTAGGACTGTTCCTTCCAATCCACGGGAATTCTGCCCATTCCATGGTCCAGAATCGTACAAATTAGGAGCAACCTCCAAAGTCCCTGAGGCCATCCCAATAGTGTGGGTCGCCCGGAACAAACAAGGGCTGTCTGACACCAGCTGATAATCAACCTCCACTCATACCATAGATGGATGACCCCAGAGAAGAAGATTGAACCAGACAGGACCCTAGGCCATAATAGGATCCATTGCTTTGGGTTACAGGCATGTGTCCTCAAAAGCCTGATTCCAATACGAGCATAGGGGTTTTCCTGAGGCACCCATCAGAACTCATCTCGTCTCCACAAGGAAACCTGTGCATGGGAGCCATGTCCAAAGCTTAGGAGAGTACTTCAGGGTCCCGGTGCCACCGTTCCATTCCAAGGCCCTCATGGACACAAAAACACATTAGGACCCATCCTCAGGAAAGTCCATTTCAACTCAGTCACCCCGGTTGCTCCCGCAGAGCCATCAGATCTAAACTGTCTTGTTGCTAGGAGACAATTGGAATGCGAGGCGGGCTTCCCAGGCATCCATCCGCGAACGGTGCTCTGGAGTCATTCCATATGGGATGTCCAGGAGCTGTCCAATAGGTCTCAATTGTCCCGCAGAAGGAATCCATGAAAGGGGCATCCCACAACTCCCAACGTGGGAAAACCTCAATGGCCTCGAGATTCCCCTCCCTTCATGAAGCGGCCGTCATGCTCAGAAACTCCAACCTGAGCCAACGTCTGATCCTCGCCCTGACTTCAGATGCATGAGATATTGGTTCAGATCTGCAGGGGGTACCTGCCGTGCCCTCGCCCTGAAACCCAAGTCTAGCTTGTCTTCTCAGACTTCCGTCCTCACACTCCTGGCCCCGAAGCCCTCAAGTTTGGCAATTTCGGACCCAAAATGCAGCACTCTGCCTGCCCTCTGAAAAAAAATTATTGCCTCATGAGCTGCCCAGGCACCTTAAATGAGGGTAAACCTACACAGCACTCGACTTTACCCAAATTATATAGTCTAACCTGGGCACTAATGCACTGTCGAACACAACCTGAGCCCGGACCTCCTGACCAACACCCAGAAAGCTGACCGCACACTGAGCACATAAAACCCGCAAGGCCTTAGGTCATCATCTCTTCCCTACCTCAGTTTTCAGGCTTCAGAACCGAGACCTTATCTCCAATCACTTCCCAGGGGTGAGTGTGATGCAGAAATCAGAATTCCTCCTTACCCATGGCAAGAACCCTGTGGTTGGCACGTTGTCCAACGTTCAGTGTAGGAGAAACCAGCATTCACACTGAGGCCCCGCCCATTCTTGAGTGCGACGAGGGCATACACACGCATTGTGACCCTCAGCATGAGTCCTGTCCTCTAGTAAGTCCTCTCAGTGGCTGGACCATTAGATGTCATAATGGGCTTGACATGTCCCTAGGCCCCAATTTTTAACCAAATTTCTGATGGTCCAGTCGCCCCTCCCCAGGGCTCTACTCTGGAATCGCTCATTTGGTGGGACACCTGAGGATAAAAAAGAAAAAAACAAGAATAAAACAAAAAAAAAAACGGACTTCTTCCAGCCCACAGAATGACCCCAAACTATTTGGACGGGGCCAAACCACCAGAGAGTAAGACTCGTCCATTTCCCATGATGTCACCCTGAAATTCCACGACCGTGAGTGACACGATATCCAGAGACAAAAACTTGAGCAGGAGCCCCACACTCGCCCTTCTTTCAAATCCCGAAGAGTTCTCCTCATGGTCTGTAGATCAGTCCTGCCATACCTATGACTCGAAACATAAGCCGAGTTTGTGTTTTCAGACAACTGTCCCTGGCCTACACAACCTACAGGCTCAGGCCCCTGGAGCCAAACCTGAGGACTGTACTTGCCCTCTCCAAGGGAATTGTGTGTGCCCATTCCAATGGCCACAACCCTTCTAATAGGATAAACCTCCAAAGTCCCTGATCCATCTCAATAGTGTTGGCTTCCCAGGAACAACAGGAGCAATCTGAGCCCAACTGAGCACCTACCTGCACTCAGACCCATAGACAGATGTCCCCAGAGGTAAAAAGGAAAGAAGAGGCCCCTAGGCACTAATCAGATCCATTGCTTTGGTTTCCAGGCATCTCTCCTCAGAGGCCTGGATTTCAAAAGCAGCATATAGCTGTTTCTTGACTCACCAATCAGAAAACATCTCATCTACACATGGGAAACTTGCACGTTGGAGCTGTGTCAAAGCCTCTGTTTAGGAGAACCCTTTAGGGCCCCAGTGCCACCGCTTCATTCCAAGGTCTCCATAGACACAAAAGCACGTTAGGACCCATCCCCAGGGGTGTCCATTTCAACTCAGCGTCCTCGGTTGCTCCCCACAGATCCAGGAGATCTAGCCTGTCTTGTTGCTAGGAGACAATTGGAATGCGAAGTGGGCTACCCAGCCATCCATCCTTAGAACCCTGCTCAGAATCATTGGCCTGGAGACAAACAACAGGTCTCAATTGTCCTGCAGAAGACTCTCTGCAGTTTGGAGCTTCTCACAACTCCCATCGTGAGAAAACCCCCATGGCCTCGTGATGCCCCCACCCATTCATGAAGGGGCCATCAGGGACAGAAACTCCAACCTGAGCAATCGTCTGATCCTCGCCCTGACTTCAGATGCACGAGATCTCGATACAGGTCTGTAGATTGTGAGTGCCATGGCCTCACCCAGAAACCTAAGCCTAGCTTGTGTTCTCAGACTTTTGTCGTCAGACTACTGGCCCACAAGCCCTCCAGTTTGGCAATCCAGAACTACAATGCAGCACTCTGCCGGGCCTCCAGAAGAAAAACATTGTCCTCTGGTGCTACCCAGTAATCCCAAATGAGGATCAACCTGCACCTACCTTGGCTGTACCCCAAATACATAGGCTGACCAGGGCACTAATGCCCTTTCTGACACAGCCTGAGCCTGGACCCCCTGGCCCCTCCCAGACAGCTGGCCGCACACTGAGCACATCGAGCCGCCATGGCCTTAGGTCGTCATCTCTTCCCAACATCAGTTTTCAGGTTTCAGAACCTAGACCTTATCTCCAATCACTGCCCAGGGTTGAAGGTGATGCAGAAATCAGATCTCCTTCCCCATGGCAAGAAACCTTGTGGTTGGCATGTTGTCCAACGTTCAGTGTAGTTGAAACCAGTGTGGCCCATGAGGCCCGGCCCATGCTCGCGGGCCACATTGGTCACAAACACACATTGTGATGCTCAGGCTGAGCCCAGTCCTCAAGTAAGGCCACTCAGTGGCTGGATGAAGAGATATCATATTGGGCTTGCCATTCCCCTAGGCCCCAATTTTTAACCATAGTTCGGGTTGTCCCTTCAGTCTTCCCCACGGCTTGGCTTTGGAATTCCTCTTTTGGTGGGACACCTGAGGTAACAAAACTGAAATGAGTCCTCCCATCCCACAGATTGACGAAAAGCAATTGGGAATCGGGCCAAATCCTCAGTGAGGAAGATTCGTCCATGGCCCAAGGCGTCCCCGACATTCCACAGCCATCGCTGATACAAAATCCAGAGACAAAAGCCTGAGCAAGAGCCTCAGACTCGCACTTTCTTCAGATCCTGAAGAGTTCTTCTCATGGTTTGTAGATCGGGCCTGCCATACCTACGTCCTCAAACCTAAGCTGAGTTTGTGTTTTCAGACTTCTGTCCTCAAAGTCTTGGGCCACACACCCTCCAGGCTGGGCCCCTGGAGCCACACATTAGGACTGTGCCTACCAATCCATGGGAATTCTGCCCATTCCATGGTCCAAAATCGTACAAATTAGGAGAAATCTCCAAAGTCCCTGAGGCCATCCCAATAGTGTAGGTCGCCCGGAACAAACAAGGGCTGTCTGACACCAGCTGATAATCGACCTCCACTCATACCATAGATGGATGTCCCCAGAGAAGAAGATTGAACCAGACAGGAACCTAGGCCATAATAGGATCCATTGCTTTGGGTTACAGGCATGTGTCCTCAAAAGCCTGATTCCAATACGAGCATAGGGGTTTTCCTGAGGCACCCATCAGAACTCATCTCGTCTCCACAAGGAAACCTGTGCATGGGAGCCATGTCCAAAGCTTAGGAGAGTACTTCATGGTCCCGGTGCCACCGCCCCATTCCAAGGCCCTCATGGACACAAAAACACATTAGGACCCATCCTCAGGAAAGTCCATTTCAACTCAGCCACCCCGGTTGCTCCCGCAGAGCCATCAGATCTAAACTGTCTTGTTGCTAGGAGACAATTGGAATGCGAGGCGGGCTTCCCAGGCATCCATCCGCGAACGGTGCTCTGGAGTCATTCCATATGGGATGTCCTGGAGCTGTCCAACAGGTCTCAATTGTCCCGCAGAAGGAATCCATGAAGGGGGCATCCCACAACTCCCAACGTGGGAAAACCTCAATGGCCTCGAGATTCCGCTCCCTTCATGAAGCGGCAGTCATGATCAGAAACTCCAACCTGAGCCAACGTCTGATCCTCGCCCTGACTTCAGATGCATGAGATATTGGTTCAGATCTGCAGGGGGTACCTGCCGTGCCCTCGCCCTGAAACCCAAGTCTAGCTTGTCTTCTCAGACTTCCGTCCTCACACTCCTGGCCCCGAAGCCCTCAAGTTTGGCAATTCCGGACCCCCAATGCAGCACTCTGCCTGCCCTCTAGAAAAAAAATTATTGCCTCATGAGCTGCCCAGGCACCTTAAATGAGGGTAAACATACACAGCACTCGACTTTACCCAAATTATATAGTCTAACCTGGGCACTAATGCACTGTCGAACACAACCTGAGCCCGGACCTCCTGACCAACACCCAGAATGCTGACCGCACACTGAGCACATAAAACCCGCAAGGCCTTAGGTCATCATCTCTTCCCTACCTCAGTTTTCAGGCTTCAGGACCGAGACCTTATCTCCAATCACTTCCCAGGGGTGAGTGTGATGCAGAAATCAGAACTCCTCCTTACCCATGGCAAGAACCCTTGTGGTTGGCACGTTGTCCAACGTTCAGTGTAGGAGAAACCAGCATTCAGCCTGAGGCCCCGCCCATTCTTGAGTACGATGAGGGCATACACACGCATTGTGACCCTCAGCATGAGTCCTGTCCTCTAGTAAGTCCTCTCAGTTGCTGGACCATTAGATGTCATAATGGGCTTGACATATCCCTAGGCCCCAATTTTTTTTTTTTTTTTTTTTAAAGATTTTATTTATTTATTTGACAGAGAGAAATCACAAGTAGATGGAGAGGCAGACAGAGAGAGAGGGGGAAGCAGGCTCTCTGCTGAGCAGAGAGCCCGATGTGGGACTCGATCCCAGGACTCTGAGATCATGACCTGAGCCGAAGGCAGCAGCTTAATCCACTGAGCCACCCAGGCGCCCCCTAGGCCCCAATTTTTAACCAAATTTCTGATGGTCCAGTCGCCCCTCCCCAGGGCTCTACTCTGAAATCCCTCATTTGGTGGGACACCTGAGGTTAAAAAAGAAAAAAAACAACAACAACAACCAAAAAAAAAACGGACTTCTTCCAGCCCACAGAATGACCCCAAACTCTTTGGACGGGGCCAAACCACCAGAGAGTAAGACTCGTCCATTTCCCATGAAGTCACCCAGAAATTCCACGACCATGAGTGACACGATATCCAGAGACAAAAACTTGAGCAGGAGCCTCACACTCGCCCTTCCTTCAAATCCCAAAGAGTTCTCCTCATGGTCTGTAGATCAGTCCTGCCATACCTATGACCCGAAACATAAGCCGAGTTTGTGTTTTCAGACAACTGTCCAAACAGCCCTGGCCTACACAACCTACAGTCTCAGGCCCCTGGAGCCAAACCTGAGGACTGTACTTGCCCTCTCCAAGGGAATTGTGTGTGCCCATTCCAATGGCCACAACCCTTCTAATAGGATAAACCTCCAAAGTCCCTGATCCATCTCAATAGTGGTGGCTTCCCAGGAACAACAGGGGCAATCTGAGCCCAACTGAGCACCTACCTGCACTCAGACCCATAGACAGATGTCCCCAGAGGTAAAAAGGAAAGAACAGGCCCCTAGGCACTAATCTGATCCATTGCTTTGGTTTCCAGGCATCTCTCCTCAGAGGCCTGGATTTCAAAAGCAGCATATAGCTGTTTCTTGACTCACCCATCAGAAAACATCTCATCTACACATGGGAAACTTGCACGTTGGAGCTGTGTCAAAGCCTCTGTTTAGGAGAACCCTTTAGGGCCCCAGTGCCACCGCTTCATTCCAAGGTCTCCATAGACACAAAAGCACGTTAGGACCCATCCCCAGGGGTGTCCATTTCAACTCAGCGGCCTCGGTTGCTCCCCACAGATCCAGGAGATCTAACCTGTCATGTTGCTAGGAGACAATTGGATGCGAGTGGGCTACCCAGCCATCCGTACTTAGAACCCTGCTCAGAATCATTGGCCTGGAGCCAAACAACAGGTCTCAATTGTCCTGCAGAAGACTCTCTGCAGTTTGGAGCTTCTCACAACTCCCATCGTGGGAAAACACCCATGGCCTCGTGATGCCCCCCCCCCCATTCATGAAGGAGCCATCAGGGACAGAAACTCCAACCTGAGCGATCGTCTGATCCTCGCGCTGACTTCAGATGCACGAGACCTCAATTCAGGTCTGTAGATTGTGCGTGCCATGGCCTCACCCAGAAACCTAAGCTTAGCTTGTGTTCTCAGACTTTTGTCGTCAGACTACTGGCCCACAAGCCCTCCAGTTTGGCAATCCAGAACTACAATGCAACACTCTGCCGGATCTGCAAAAGAAAAACATTGTCTTCTGGGGCTACCCAGTAACCCCTAATGAGGATCAACCTGCACCGAAGTTGGCTGTACCCCAAATACATAGGCTGACCAAAGCACTAATGCCCTTTCTGACACAGCCTCAGCCTGGACCCCCTGGCCCCTCCCAGACAGCTGGCCGCACACTGAGCACATCGAGCCGCCATGGCCTTAGGTCGTCATTTCTTCCCAACATCAGTTTTCAGGTTTCAGAACCTAGACCTTATCTCCAATCACTGCCCAGGGTTGAAGGTGATGCAGAAATCAGAACTCCTTCCCCATGGCAAGGAACCTTGTGGTTGGCATGTTGTCCAACGTTCAGTGTAGTTGAATCCAGTGTGGCCCATGAGGCCCCGCCCATGCTCGCGGGCCACATTGGTCACAAACACACATTGTGACGCTCAGGCTGAGCCCAGTCCTCAAGTAAGGACACTCAGTGGCTGGATGAAGAGATAGAATATTGGGCTTGCCATGCCCCTAGGCCCCAATTTTTAACCATAGTTCGGGTTGTCCCTTCAGTCTTCCCCACGGCTTGGCTTTGGAATTCCTCTTTTGGTGGGACACCTGACGTAACAAAACTGAAATGAGTCCTCCCATCCCACAGATTGACGAAAAGCAATTGGGAATCGGGCCAAATCCTCAGAGAGGAAGATTCGTCCATGGCCCATGAGGCGTCCCCGACATTCCACGGCCATCGCTGATACAAAATCCAGAGACAAAAGCCTGAGCAAGCGCCTCAGACTCGCACTTTCTTCATATCCTGAAGAGTTCTTCTCATGGTTTGTAGATCGGGCCTGCCATACCTACGTCCCCAAACCTAAGCTGAGTTTGTGTTTTCAGACTTCTGTCCCCAAAGTCTTGGGCCACACACCCTCCAGCCTGGGCCCCTGGAGCCACACATTAGGACTGTGCCTACCAATCCATGGGAATTCTGCCCATTCCATGGTCCAAAATCGTACAAATTAGGAGAAACCTCCAAAGTCCCTGAGGCCATCCCAATAGTGTAGGTCGCCCGGAACAAACAAGGGCTGTCTGACTTCAGCTGATAATCGACCTCCACTCATACCATAGATGGATGTCCCCAGAGAAGAAGATTGAACCAGACAGGACCCTAGGCCATAATAGGATCCATTGCTTTGGGTCACAGGCATGTGTCCTCAAAATTCTGATTCCAATACGAGCATAGGTGTTTTCCTGAGGCACCCAACAGAACTCATCTCGTCTCCACAAGGAAACCTGTGCATGGGAGCCATGTCCAAAGCTTAGGAGAGTACTTCAGGGTCCTGGTGCCACCGCCCCATTCCAAGGCCCTCATGGACACAAACACACATTAGGACCCATCCTCAGGAAAGTCCATTTCAACTCAGCCACCCCGGTTGCTCCTGCACAGCCATGAGATCTAAACTGTCTTGTTCTAGCAGACAATTGGAATGGAGGCGGGCTTCCCAGGCATCCATCCGCAAACGGTGCTCTGGAGTCATTCCATATGGGATGTCCTGGAGCTGTCCAACAGGTCTCAATTGTCCCGCAGAAGGAATCCTTGAAGGGGGAATCCCACAACTCCCAACGTGGGAAAACCTCAATGGCCTCGATATTCCGCTCCCTTCATGAAGCGGCCGTCATGCTCTGAAACTCCAACCTGAGCCAACGTCTGATCCTCGCCCTGACTTCAGATGCATGAGATATTGGTTCAGATCTGCAGGGGGTACCTGCCGTGCCCTAGCCGTGAAACCCAAGTCTAGCTTGTCTTCTCAGACTTCTGTCCTCACACTCCTGGCCCCGAAGCCCTCAAGTTTGGCAATTCCGGACCCACAATGCAGCACTCTGCCTGCCCTCTAGAAAAAAAATGATTGCCTCATGAGCTGCCCAGGCACCTTAAATGAGGGTAAATCTACACAGCACTCGACTTTACCCAAATTATATAGTCTAACCTGGGCACTAATGCACTGTCGAACACAACCTGAGCCCGGACCTCCTGACCAACACCCAGAATGCTGACCGCACACTGAGCACATAAAACCCGCCATGGCCTTAGGTCATCATCTCTTCCCTACCTCAGTTTTCAGGCTTCAGAACCGAGACCTTATCCCAATCACTGCCCAGGGGTGAGTGTGATGCAGAAATCAGAACTCCTCCTTACCCATGGCAAGAACCCTTGTGGTTGGCACGTTGTCCATCGTTCAGTGTAAGAGAAACCAGGATTCACCCTGAGGCCCCGCCCATTCTTGAGTGCGACGAGGGCATACACACGCATTGTGACCCTCAATATGAGTCCTGTACTCTAGTAAGTCCTCTCAGTGGCTGGACCATTAGATGTCATAATGGGCTTGACATGTCCCTAGGCCCCATTTTTAACCAGATTTCTGATAGTCCAGTCGCCCCAACCCAGGCCTCTACTCTGGAATCCCTCATTTGGTGGAACACCTGAGGTTAAAAAAGTAAAAACAAGAATAAAAAGAAAAACGGACTTCTTCCAGCCCACAGAATGACCCCAAACTCTTTGGACGGGGCCAAACCACCAGAGAGTAAGACTCGTCCATTTCCCATGAAGTCACACAGAAATTCCACGACCATGAGTGACACGATATCCAGAGACAAAAACTTGAGCTTGAGCCTCACACTCGCCCTTCTTTCAAATCCCGAAGTGTTCTCCTCATGGTCTGTAGGTCAGTCATGCCATACCTATGACCCGAAACATAAGCCGAGTTTGTGTTTTCAGACAACTGTCCAAACAGCCCTGGCCTACACACCCTACAGGCTCAGGCCCCTGGAGCCAAACCTGAGGACTGTACTTGCCCTCTCCAAGGGAATTGCGTGTGCCCATTCCAATGGCCACAACCCTTCTAATAGGATAAACCTCCAAAGTCCCTGATTCATCTCAATAGTGGTGGCTTCCCAGGAACAACAGGGGCAATCTGAGCCCAACTGAGCACCTACCTGCACTCAGACCAATAGACAGATGTCCCCAGAGCTAAAAAGGAAAGAACAGGACCCTAGGCACTAATCAGATCCATTGCTTTGGTTTCCAGGCATCTCTCTTCAGAGGCCTGGATTTCAAAAGCAGCATATAGCTGTTTCTTGACTCACCCATCAGAAAACATCTCATCTACACATGGGAAACTTGCACGTTGGAGCTGTTTCAAAGCCTCTGTTTAGGAGAACCCTTTAGGGCCCCAGTGCCACCGCTTCATTCCAAGGTCTCCATAGACACAAAAGCACGTTAGGACCCATCCCCAGGGGTGTCCATTTCAACTCAGCCTCCTCGGTTGCTCCCCACAGATCCAGGAGATCTAACCTGTCTTGTTGCTAGGAGACAATTGGAATGCGATGTGGACTACACAGCCATCCGTACTTAGAACCCTGCTCAGAATCATTGGCCTGGAGGCAAACAACTGGACTCAATTGTCCTGCGGAAGACTCTCTGCAGTTTGGAGCTTCTCGCAACTCCCATCGTGGGAAAACACCCATGGCCTCGTGATGACCCCCCATTCATGACGGGTCCATCAGGGTCAGAAACTCCAACCTGAGCGATCGTCTGATCCTCGCCCTGATTTCAGATGCACGAGATCTCGATTCAAGTCTGTAGATTGTGCGTGCCATGGCCTCACCCAGAAACCTAAGCCTAGCTTGTTTTCTCAGACTTTTGTCGTCAGACTACTGGCCCACAAGCCCTCCAGTTTGGCAATCCAGAACTACAATGCAGCACTCTGCCGGTTCTGCAGAAGAAAAACATTGTCCTCTGGGGCTACCCAGTAACCCCAAATGAGGATCAACCTGCACCGACCTTGGCTGTACCCCAAATACATAGGCTGACCAGGGCTCTAATGCCCTTTCTGGTACAGCCTGAGCCTGGACCCCCTGACCCCTCCCAGACAGCTGGCCGCACACTGAGCACATCGAGCTGCCATGGCCTTAGGTCTTCATCTCTTCCCAACCTCGGTTTTCAGGTTTCAGAACCTAGACCTTATCTCCAATCACTGCCCAGGGTTGAAGGTGATGCAGAAATCAGAACTCCTTCCCCATGGCAAGAAACCTTGTGGTTGGCATGTTGTCCCACGTTCAGTGTAGTTGAATCCAGTGTGGCCCATGAGGCCCCGCCCATGCTCGCGGGCCACAATGGTCACAAACACACATTGTGACGCTCAGGCTGAGCCCAGTCCTCAAGTAAGGCCACTCAGTTGCTGGATGAAGAGATAGCATATTGGGCTTGCCATGCCCCTAGGCCCCAATTTTTAACCATAGTTCGGGTTGTCCCTTCAGTCTTCCCCACGGCTTGGCTTTGGAATTCCTCTTTTGGTGGGACACCTGAGGTAACAAAACTGAAATGAGTCCTCCCATCCCACAGATTGACGAAAAGCAATTGGGAATCGGGCCAAATCCTCAGAGAGGAAGATTCGTCCATGGCCCATGAGGCCTCCCCGACATTCCACGGCCATCGCTGATACAAAATCCAGAGACAAAAGCCTGAGCAAGCGCCTCAGACTCGCACTTTCTTCATATCCTGAAGAGTTCTTCTCATGGTTTGTAGATCGGGCCTGCCATACCTACGTCCCCAAACCTAAGCTGAGTTTGTGTTTTCAGACTTCTGTCTTCAAAGTCTTGTGCCCCACCACCTCCAGGCTCGGCCCCTGGAGCCACAAATTAGGACTGTGCCTACCAATCCATGGGAATTCTGCCCATTCCATGGTCCAAAATCGTACAAATTAGGAGAAACCTCCAAAGTCCCTGAGGCCTTCCCAATAGTGTAGGTCGCCCGGAACAAACAAGGGCTGTCAGACACCAGCTGATAATCGACCTCCACTCATACCATAGATGGATATCCCCAGAGAAGAAGATTGAACCAGACAGGACCCTAGGCCATAATAGGATCCATTGCTTTGGGTTACAGGCATGTGTCCTCAAAAGCCTGATTCCAATACGAGCATAGGTGTTTACCTGATGCACCCATTAGAACTCATCTCGTCTCCACAAGGAAATCTGTGCATGGGAGCCATGTCCAAAGCTTAGGAGTGTATTTCAGGGTCCTGGTGCCACCGCCCCATTCCAAAGGTCTCATGGACACAAAAACACATTAGGACCCACCCTCAAGAAAGTCCATTTCAACTTAGCCACACCGGTTGCTCCCGAAGAGCCATCAGATCTAAACTCTCTTGTTGCTAGGAGACAATTGGAATGCGAGGCGGGCTTCCCAGGCAATCATCCGCAAACGGTGCTCTGGAGTCATTCCATATGGGATGTCCTGGAGCTGTCCAACAGGTCTCAATTGTCCCGCAGAAGGAATCCTTGAAGGGGGCATCCCACAACTCCCAACGTGGGAAAACCTCAATGGCCTCGAGATTCCGCTCCCTTCATGAAGCGGCCGTCATGCTCAGAAACTCCAACCTGAGCCAACATCTGATTCTCGCCCTGACTTCAGATGCATGAGATATTGGTTCAGATCTGCAGGGGGTACCTGCCGTGCCCTCACCCTGAAACCCAAGTCTAGCTTGTCTTCTCAGCCTTCCATCCTCACACTCCTGGCCCCGAAGCCCTCAAGTTTGGCAATTCCGGACCCACAATGCAGCACTCTGCCTGCCCTCTAGAAAAAAAATGATTGCCTCATGAGCTGCCCAGGCACCTTAAATGAGGGTAAACCTACACAGCACTCGACTTTACCCAAATTATATAGTCTAACCTGGGCACTAATGCACTGTCGAACACAACCTGAGCCCGGACCTCCTGACCAACACCCAGAAAGCTGACCGCACACTGAGCACATAAAACCCGCCATGGCCTTAGGTCATCATCTCTTCCCTACCTCAGTTTTCAGGCTTCAGAACCGAGACCTTATCTCCAATCACTGCCCAGGGGTGAGTGTGATGCAGAAATCAGAACTCCTCCTTACCCATGGCAAGAACCCTTGTGGTTGGCACGCTGTCCAACGTTCAGTGTAGGAGAAACCATCATTCACCCTGAGGCCCCGCCCATTCTTGAGTGCGACAAGGACATAGACACGCATTGTGACCCTCAGCACGAATTCTGTCCTCTAGTAAGTCCTCAGTGGCTGGACCATTAGATGTCATTATGGGCTTGACATGTCCCTAGGCCCCAATTTTTAACCAGATTTCTGATTGTCCAGTCGCCCTTCCCCAGGGCTCTACTCTGGAAACACTCATTTGGTCGGACACCTGAGGTTAAAAAAGAAAAAAACAACAACAACAACAACAACAAAACGGACTTCTTCCAGCCCACAGAATGACCCCATACTCTTTGGACGGGGCGAAACCACCAGAGAGTACGACTCGACCATTTCCCATGAAGTCACCCAGAAATTCCACGTCCATGAGTGACAAGATATACAGAGACAAAAACTTGAGCAGGAGCCTCACACTCGCCCTTCTTTCAAATCCCGAAGAGTTCTCCTCATGGTCTGTAGATCAGTCCTGCCATACCTATGACCCGAAACATAAGCCGAGTTTGTGTTTTCAGACAACTGTCCAAACAGCCCTGGCCTACACAACCTACAGGCTCAGGCCACTGGAGCCAAACCTGAGGACTGTACTTGCCCTCTCCAAGGGAATTGTGTGTGCCTATTCCAATGGCCACAAACGTTCTAATAGGATAAACCTCCAAAGTCCCTGATCCATCTCAATAGTGGTGGCTTCCCAGGAAAAACATGGGCAATCTGAGCCGAACTGAGCACCTACCTGCACTCAGACCCATAGACAGATGTCCCCAGAGGTATGAAGGAAAGAACAGGCCTTTAGGCACTAATCAGATCCATTGCTTTGGTTTCCAGGCATCTCTCCTCAGAGGTCTGGATTTCAAAAGCAGCATATAGCTGTTTCTTGACTCACCCATCAGAAAACATCTCATCTACACATGGGAAACTTGCACGTTGGAGCTGTGTCAAAGCCTCTGTTTAGGAGAACCCTTTAGGGCCCCAGTGCCACCGCTTCATTCCAAGGTCTCCATAGACACAAAAGCATGTTAGGACCCATCCCCAGGGGTGTCCATTTCAACTCAGCGGCCTCGGTTGCTCCCCACAGATCCAGGAGATCTAACCTGTCATGTTGCTAGGAGACAATTGGAATGCGAGGTGGGCTACCCAGCCATCCGTACTTAGAACCCTGCTCAGAATCATTGGCCTGGAGACAAACATCAGGTCTCAATTGTCCTGCAGAAGACTCTCTGCAGTTTGGAGCTTCTCACAACTCCCATCGTGGGAAAACACCCATGGCCTCGTGATGCCCCCCCCCCCATTCATGAAGGAGCCATCAGGGACAGAAACTCCAACCTGAGCGATCGTCTGATCCTCGCACTGACTTCAGATGCACGAGACCTCGATTCAGGTCTGTAGATTGTGCGTGCCATGGCCTCACCCAGAAACCTAAGCTTAGCTTGTGTTCTCAGACTTTTGTCGTCAGACTACTGGCCCACAAGCCCTCCAGTTTGGCAATCCAGAACTACAATGCAGCACTCTGCCGGCCCTCCAGAAGAAAAACTTTGTCCTCTGGGGCTACCCAGTCATCCCAAATGAGGATCAACCTTTACCGACCTTGGCTGTACCCCAAATACATAGGCTGAACAGGGCACTAATGCTTTTTCTGACACAGCCTGAGCCTGGACCCCCTGGCCCCTCCCAGACAGCTGGCCGCACACTGAGCACATCGAGCCGCCATGACCTTAGGTCATCATTTCTACCCAACCTCGGTTTTCAGGTTTCAGAACCTAGACCTTATCTCCAATCACTGCCCAGGGTTGAAGGTGATGCAGAAATCAGAACTCCTTCCCCATGGCAAGAAACCTTGTGGTTGGCATGTTGTCCAACGTTCAGTGTAGTTGAAACCAGTGTGGCCCATGAGGCCCCGCCCATGCTCACGGGCCACATTGGTCACAAACACACATTGTGACGCTCAGGCTGAGCCCAGTCCTCAAGTAAGGCCACTCAGTGACTAGATGAAGAGATAGCATATTGGGCTTGCCATGCCCCTAGGCCCCAATTTTTAACCATAGTTCGGGTTGTCCCTTCAGTCTTCCCCACGGCTTTGCTTTGGAATTCCTCTTTTGGTGGGACACCTGACGTAACAAAACTGAAATGAGTCCTCCCATCCCACAGATTGACGAAAAGCAATTGGGAATCGGGCCAAATCCTCAGAGAGGAAGATTCGTCCATGGCCCATGAGGCCTCCCCGACATTCCACGGCCATCGCTGATACAAAATCCAGAGACAAAAGCCTGAGCAAGCGCCTCAGACTCGCACTTTCTTCATATCCTGAAGAGTTCTTCTCATGGTTTGTAGATCGGGCCTGCCTACGTCCCCAAACCTAAGCTGAGTTTGTGTTTTCAGACTTCGGTCTTCAAAGTCTTGGGCCCCACACCCTCCAGGCTCGGCCCCTGGAGCCACTCATTAGGACTGTGCCTACCAATCCATGGGAATTCTGCCCATTCCATGGTCCAAAATCGTACAAATTAGGAGAAACCTCCAAAGTCCCTGAAGCCTTCCCAATAGTGTAGGTCGCCCGAAACAAACAAGGGCTGTCAGACACCAGCTGATAATCGACCTCCACTCATACCATAGATGGATGTCCCCAGAGAAGAAGATTGAACCAGACAGGACCCTAGGCCATAATATGATCCATTGCTTTGGGTTACAGTCATGTGTCCTCAAAAGCCTGATTCCAATACGAGCATAAGTGTTTTCCTGCGGCACCCATCAGAACTCATCTCGTCTCCACAAGGAAATCTGTGCATGGGAGCCATGTCCAAAGCTTAGGAGAGTATTTCAGGGTCCTGTTGCCACCGCCCCATTCCAAGGCCCTCAGGGACACAAAAACACATTAGGACGCATCCTCAGGAAAGTCCATTTCAACTCAGCCACCGCGGTTGCTCCCGAAGAGCCATCAGATCTAAACTCTCTTGTTGCTAGGAGACAATTGGAATGCGAGGCGGGCTTCCCAGGCATCCATCCGCGAACGGTGCTCTGGAGTCATTCCATATGGGATGTCCTGGAGCTGTCCAACAGTTCTCAATTGTCCCGCAGAAGGAATCCTTGAAGGGAGCATCCCACAACTCCCAACGTCGGAAAACCTCAATGGCCTCGAGATTCCGCTCCCTTCATGAAGCGGCCGTCATGCTCAGAAACTCCAACCTGAGCCAACGTCTGATCCTCGCCCTGACTTCAGATGCATGAGATATTGGTTCAGATCTGCAGAGGGTACCTGCCGTGCCCTCACCCTGAAACCCAAGTCTAGCTTGTCTTCTCAGACTTCCATCCTCACACTCCTGGCCCCGAAGCCCTCAAGTTTGGCAATTCCGGACCCACAATGCAGCACTCTGCCTGCCCTCTAGAAAAAAAATTATTGCCTCAGGAGCTGCCCAGGCACCTTAAATGAGGGTAAACCTACACAGCACTCGACTTTACCCAAATTATATAGTCTAACCTGGGCACTAATGCACTGTCGAACACAACCTGAGCCCGGACCTCCTGACCAACACCCAGAAAGCTGACCGTACACTGAGCACATAAAACCCGCCATGGCCTTAGGTCATCATCTCTTCCCTACCTCAGTTTTCAGGCTTCAGAACTGAGACCTTATCTCCAATCACTTCCCAGGGGTGAGTGTGATGCAGAAATCAGAACTCCTCCTTACCCATGGCAAGAACCCTTGTAGTTGGCACGCTGTCCAACGTTCAGTGTAGGAGAAACCAGCATTCACCGTGAGGCCCCGCCCATTCTTGAGTGCGACAAGGACATACACACGCATTGTGACCCTCAGCACGAATTCTGTCCTCTAGTAAGTCCTCTCAGTGGCTGGACCATTAGATGTCATTATGGGCTTGACATGTCCCTAGGCCCCAATTTTTAACCAGATTTCTGATTGTCCAGTCGCACCTCGCCAGGGCTCTACTCTGGAACCCTCATTTGGTGGGACACCTGAGGTTAAAAAAGAAAAAAACAACAACAACAACAACAACAAAAAACGGACTTCTTCCAGCCCACAGAATGACCCCAAACTCTTTGGACGGGGCCAAACCACCAGAGAGTAAGACTCGTCCATTTCCCATGAAGTCACCCAGAAATTCCACGTCCATGAGTGACACGATATCCAGAGACAAAAACTTGAGCAGGAGCCTCACACTCGCCCTTCTTTCAAATCCCGAAGAGTTCTCCTCATGGTCTGTAGATCAGTCCTGCCATACCTATGACCCGAAACATAAGCCGAGTTTGTGTTTTCAGACAACTGTCCAAACAGCCCTGGCCTACACAACCTACAGGCTCAGGCCCCTGGAGCCAAACCTGAGGACTGTACTTGCCCTCTCCAAGGGAATTGTGTGTGCCCATTCCAATGGCCACAACCCTTCTAATAGGATAAACCTCCAAAGTCCCTGATCCATCTCAATAGTGGTGGCCTCCCAGGAAAAACATGGGCAATCTGAGCCGAACTGAGCACCTACCTGCACTCAGACCCATAGACAGATGTCCCCAGAGGTATGAAGGAAAGAACAGGCCCCTAGGCACTAATCAGATCCATTGTTTTGGTTTCCAGGCATCTCTCCTCAGAGGTCTGGATTTCAAAATCAGCATATAGCTGTTTCTTGACTCACCCATCAGAAAACATCTCATCTACACATGGGAAACTTGCACGTTGGAGCTGTGTCAAAGCCTCTGATTAGGAGAACCTTTTAGGGCCCCAGTGCCACCGCTTCATTCCAAGGTCTCCATAGACACAAAAGCACGTTAGGACCCATCCCCAGGGGTGTCCATTTCAACTCAGCGTCCTCGGTTGCTCCCCACAGATCCAGGAGATCTAACCTGTCTTTTTGCTAGGAGACAATTGGAATGCGAGGTGAGCTACCCAGCCATCCATCCTTAGAACCCTGCTCAGAATCATTGGCCTGGAGCCAAACAACAGGTCTCAGTTGTCCTGCAGAAGACTCTCTGCAGTTTGGAGCTTCTCACAACTCCCATCGTGGGAAAACACCCATGGCCTCGTGATGCCCCGCCCATTCATGAAGGGGCCATCAGGGTCAGAATCTCCAACCTGAGTGATCGTCTGATCCTCGCCCTGACTTCAGATGCACGAGACTTCGATTCAGGTCTGTAGATTGTGCCTGCCATGGCCTCACCCAGAAACCTAAGCCTAGCTTGTGTTCTCAGAATTTTGTCGTCAGACTACTGGCCCACAAGCCCTCCAGTTTGGCAATCCAGAACTACAATGCAGCACTCTGCCGGCCCTCCAGAAGAAAAACATTGTCTTCTGGGGCTACCCAGTAACCCCAAATGAGGATCAATTTGCACCGACCTTGGCTGTACCCCAAATACATAGGCTGACCGGGGCACTAATGCCCTTTCTGACACAGCCTGAGCCTGGACCCCCTGTCCCCTCCCAGACAGCTGGCCGCACACTGAGCACATCGAGTAGCCATGACCTTAGGTCATCATTTCTTCCCAACCTCGGTTTTCAGGTTTCAGAACCTAGACCTTATCTCCAATCACTGCCCAGGGTTGAAGGTGATGCAGAAATCAGAACTCCTTCCCCATGGCAAGAAACCTTGTGGTTGGCATGTTGTCCAACGTTCAGTGTAGTTGAAACCAGTGTGGCCCATGAGGCCCCGCCCATGCTCACGGGCCACATTGGTCACAAACACACATTGTGACGCTCAGGCTGAGCCCAGTCCTCAAGTAAGGCCACTCAGTGACTGGATGAAGAGATAGCATATTGGGCTTGCCACGCCCCTAGGCCCCAATTTTTAACCATAGTTCGGGTTGTCCCTTCAGTCTTCCCCACGGCTTGGCTTTGGAATTCCTCTTTTGGTGGGACACCTGAGGTAACAAAACTGAAATGAGTCCTCCCATCCCACAGATTGACGAAAAGAAATTGGGAATCGGGCCAAATCCTCAGAGAGGAAGATTCGTCCATGGCCCATGAGGCCTCCCCGACATTCCACGGCCATCGCTGATACAAAATCCAGAGACAAAAGCCTGAGCAAGCGCCTCAGACTCGCACTTTCTTCATATCCTGAAGAGTTCTTCTCATGGTTTGTAGATCGGGCCTGCCTACGTCCCCAAACCTAAGCTGAGTTTGTGTTTTCAGACTTCGGTCTTCAAAGTCTTGGGCCCCACACCCTCCAGGCTCGGCCCCTGGAGCCACTCATTAGGACTGTGCCTACCAATCCATGGGAATTCTGCCCATTCCATGGTCCAAAATCGTACAAATTAGGAGAAACCTCCAAAGTCCCTGAGGCCTTCCCAATAGTGTAGGTCGCCCGAAACAAACAAGGGCTGTCAGACACCAGCTGATAATCGACCTCCACTCATACCATAGATGGATGTCCCCAGAGAAGAAGATTGAACCAGACAGGACCCTAGGCCATAATATGATCCATTGCTTTGGGTTACAGTCATGTGTCCTCAAAAGCCTGATTCCAATACGAGCATAAGTGTTTTCCTGCGGCACCCATCAGAACTCATCTCGTCTCCACAAGGAAATCTGTGCATGGGAGCCATGTCCAAAGCTTAGGAGAGTATTTCAGGGTCCTGTTGCCACCGCCCCATTCCAAGGCCCTCAGGGACACAAAAACACATTAGGACGCATCCTCAGGAAAGTCCATTTCAACTCAGCCACCCCGGTTGCTCCCGAAGAGCCATCAGATCTAAACTCTCTTGTTGCTAGGAGACAATTGGAATGCGAGGCGGGCTTCCCAGGCATCCATCCGCGAACGGTGCTCTGGAGTCATTCCATATGGGATGTCCTGGAGCTGTCCAACAGTTCTCAATTGTCCCGCAGAAGGAATCCTTGAAGGGAGCATCCCACAACTCCCAACGTCGGAAAACCTCAATGGCCTCGAGATTCCGCTCCCTTCATGAAGCGGCCGTCATGCTCAGAAACTCCAACCTGAGCCAACGTCTGATCCTCGCCCTGACTTCAGATGCATGAGATATTGGTTCAGATCTGCAGAGGGTACCTGCCGTGCCCTCGCCCTGAAACCCAAGTCTAGCTTGTCTTCTCAGACTTCCATCCTCACACTCCTGGCCCCGAAGCCCTCAAGTTTGGCAATTCCGGACCCACAATGCAGCACTCTGCCTGCCCTCTAGAAAAAAAATTATTGCCTCAGGAGCTGCCCAGGCACCTTAAATGAGGGTAAACCTACACAGCACTCGACTTTACCCAAATTATATAGTCTAACCTGGGCACTAATGCACTGTCGAACACAACCTGAGCCCGGACCTCCTGACCAACACCCAGAAAGCTGACCGTACACTGAGCACATAAAACCCGCCATGGCCTTAGGTCATCATCTCTTCCCTACCTCAGTTTTCAGGCTTCAGAACTGAGACCTTATCTCCAATCACTTCCCAGGGGTGAGTGTGATGCAGAAATCAGAACTCCTCCTTACCCATGGCAAGAACCCTTGTAGTTGGCACGCTGTCCAACGTTCAGTGTAGGAGAAACCAGCATTCACCGTGAGGCCCCGCCCATTCTTGAGTGCGACAAGGACATACACACGCATTGTGACCCTCAGCACTAATT
The DNA here is from genome assembly GCF_964662115.1 of Mustela nivalis. Lineage (NCBI taxonomy): Eukaryota > Metazoa > Chordata > Mammalia > Carnivora > Mustelidae > Mustela > Mustela nivalis. The sequence goes on from NW_028136554.1 coordinate 2,563,046, forward strand.
CTGTCCTCTAGTAAGTCCTCTCAGTGGCTGGACCATTAGATGTCATTATGGGCTTGACATGTCCCTAGGCCCCAATTTTTAACCAGATTTCTGATTGTCCAGTCGCACCTCGCCAGGGCTCTACTCTGGAACCCTCATTTGGTGGGACACCTGAGGTTAAAAAAGAAAAAAACAACAACAACAACAACAACAAAAAACGGACTTCTTCCAGCCCACAGAATGACCCCAAACTCTTTGGACGGGGCCAAACCACCAGAGAGTAAGACTCGTCCATTTCCCATGAAGTCACCCAGAAATTCCACGTCCATGAGTGACACGATATCCAGAGACAAAAACTTGAGCAGGAGCCTCACACTCGCCCTTCTTTCAAATCCCGAAGAGTTCTCCTCATGGTCTGTAGATCAGTCCTGCCATACCTATGACCCGAAACATAAGCCGAGTTTGTGTTTTCAGACAACTGTCCAAACAGCCCTGGCCTACACAACCTACAGGCTCAGGCCCCTGGAGCCAAACCTGAGGACTGTACTTGCCCTCTCCAAGGGAATTGTGTGTGCCCATTCCAATGGCCACAACCCTTCTAATAGGATAAACCTCCAAAGTCCCTGATCCATCTCAATAGTGGTGGCCTCCCAGGAAAAACATGGGCAATCTGAGCCGAACTGAGCACCTACCTGCACTCAGACCCATAGACAGATGTCCCCAGAGGTATGAAGGAAAGAACAGGCCCCTAGGCACTAATCAGATCCATTGTTTTGGTTTCCAGGCATCTCTCCTCAGAGGTCTGGATTTCAAAATCAGCATATAGCTGTTTCTTGACTCACCCATCAGAAAACATCTCATCTACACATGGGAAACTTGCACGTTGGAGCTGTGTCAAAGCCTCTGTTTAGGAGAACCTTTTAGGGCCCCAGTGCCACCGCTTCATTCCAAGGTCTCCATAGACACAAAAGCACGTTAGGACCCATCCCCAGGGGTGTCCATTTCAACTCAGCGTCCTCGGTTGCTCCCCACAGATCCAGGAGATCTAACCTGTCTTGTTGCTAGGAGACAATTGGAATGCGAGGTGAGCTACCCAGCCATCCATCCTTAGAACCCTGCTCAGAATCATTGGCCTGGAGCCAAACAACAGGTCTCAGTTGTCCTGCAGAAGACTCTCTGCAGTTTGGAGCTTCTCACAACTCCCATCGTGGGAAAACACCCATGGCCGCGTGATGCCCCGCCCATTCATGAAGGGGCCATCAGGGTCAGAATCTCCAACCTGAGTGATCGTCTGATCCTCGCCCTGACTTCAGATGCACGAGACTTCGATTCAGGTCTGTAGATTGTGCCTGCCATGGCCTCACCCAGAAACCTAAGCCTAGCTTGTGTTCTCAGACTTTTGTCGTCAGACTACTGGCTCACAAGCCCTCCAGTTTGGCAATCCAGAACTACAATGCAGCACTCTGCCGGCCCTCCAGAAGAAAAACATTGTCTTCTGGGGCTACCCAGTAACCCCAAATGAGGATCAATTTGCACCGACCTTGGCTGTACCCCAAATACATAGGCTGACCGGGGCACTAATGCCCTTTCTGACACAGCCTGAGCCTGGACCCCCTGGCCCCTCCCAGACAGCTGGCCGCACACTGAGCACATCGAGTAGCCATGACCTTAGGTCATCATTTCTTCCCAACCTCGGTTTTCAGGTTTCAGAACCTAGACCTTATCTCCAATCACTGCCCAGGGTTGAAGGTGATGCAGAAATCAGAACTCCTTCCCCATGGCAAGAAACCTTGTGGTTGGCATGTTGTCCAACGTTCAGTGTAGTTGAAACCAGTGTGGCCCATGAGGCCCCGCCCATGCTCACGGGCCACATTGGTCACAAACACACATTGTGACGCTCAGGCTGAGCCCAGTCCTCAAGTAAGGCCACTCAGTGACTGGATGAAGAGATAGCATATTGGGCTTGCCACGCCCCTAGGCCCCAATTTTTAACCATAGTTCGGGTTGTCCCTTCAGTCTTCCCCTCGGCTTTGCTTTGGAATTCCTCTTTTGGTGGGACACCTGAGGTAACAAAACTGAAATGAGTCCTCCCATCCCACAGATTGACGAAAAGAAATTGGGAATCGGGCCAAATCCTCAGAGAGGAAGATTCGTCCATGGCCCATGAGGCGTCCCCGACATTCCACGGCCATCGCTGATACAAAATCCAGAGACAAAAGCCTGAGCAAGCGCCTCAGACTCGCACTTTCTTCATATCCTGAAGAGTTCTTCTCATGGTTTGTAGATCGGGCCTGCCATACCTACGTCCCCAAACCTAAGCTGAGTTTGTGTTTTCAGACTTCTGTCCCCAAAGTCTTGGGCCACACACCCTGCAGCCTGGGCCCCTGGAGCCACACATTAGGACTGTGCCTACCAATCCTATTGAATTCTGCCCATTCCATGGTCCAAAATCGTACAAATTAGGAGAAACCTCCAATGTCCCTGAGGCCATCCCAATAGTGTAGGTCGCCGGGAACAAACAAGGGCTGTCTGACACCAGCTGATAATCGACCTCCACTCATACCATAGATGGATGTCTCCAGAGAAGAAGATTGAACCAGACAGGACCCTAGGCCATAATAGGATCCATTGCTTTGGGTTACAGGCATGTGTCCTCAAAAGCCTGATTCCAATACGAGCATAGGTGTTTTCCTGAGGCACCCATTAGAACTCATCTCATCTCCACAAGGAAACCTGTGCATGGGAGCCATGTCCAAAGCTTAGGAGAGTACTTCAGGGTCCCGGTGCCACCGCCCCATTCCAAGGCTCTCATGGACACAAAAACACATTAGGACCCATCCTCAGGAAAGTCCATTTCAACTCAGCCACCCCGGTTGCTCCGGCAGAGCCATCAGATCTAAACTGTCTTGTTGCTAGGAGACAATTGGAATGCGAGGCGGGCTTCCCAGGCATCCATCCGCGAACGGGACTCTGGAGTCATTCCATATGGGATGTCCTGGAGCTGTCCAACAGGTCTCAATTGTCCCGCAGAAGGAATCCTTGAAGGGGGCATCCCACAACTCCCAACGTGGGAAAACCTCAATGGCCTCGAGATTCCGCTCCCTTCATGAAGCGGCCGTCATGCTCAGAAACTCCAACCTGAGTCAACGTCTGATCCTCGCCCTGACTTCAGATGCATGAGATATTTGTTAAGATCTGCAGGGGGTACCTGCCGTGCCCTCGCCCTGAAACCCAAGTCTAGCTTGTCTTCTCAGACTTCCGTCCTCCCACTCCTGGCCTCGAAGCCCTCAAGTTTGGCAATTCCGGACCCACAATGCAGCACTCTGCCTGCCCTCTAGAAAAAAAATTATTGCCTCATGAGCTGACCAGGCACCTTAAATGAGGGTAAACCTACACAGCATTCGACTTTACCCAAATTATATAGTCTAACCTGGGCACTAATGCACTGTCGAACACAACCTGAGCCCGGACCTCCTGACCAACACCCAGAAAGCTGACCGTACACTGAGCACATAAAACCCGCCATGGCCTTAGGTCATCATCTCTTCCCTACCTCAGTTTTCAGGCTTTAGAACCGAGACCTTATCTCCAATCACTGCCCAGGGGTGAGTGTGATGCAGAAATCATAACTCCTCCTTACCCATGGCAAGAACCCTTATGGTTGGCACGTTGTCCAACGTTCAGATTAGGAGAAACCAGCATTCACCCTGAGGCCCCGCCCATCCTTGAGTGCGACGAGGGCATACACACGCATTGTGACCCACAGCATGAGTACTGTCCTCTAGTAAGTCCTCTCAGTGGCTGGACCATTAGATGTCATAATGGGCTTGACATGTCCCTAGGCCCCAATTTTTAACCAGATTTCTGATTGTCCAGTCGGCCCTCCCCAGGCCTCTACTAGGGAATCCCTCATTTGGTGGGACACCTGAGGTTAAAAAAGAAAACAAAAACAACAACAAAAAAAAACGGACTTCTTCCAGCCCACAGAATGACCCAAAACTCTTTGGACGGGGCCAAACCACCAGAGAGTAAGACTCGTCCATTTCCCATGAAGTCACCCAGAAATTCCACGACCATGAGTGACACGATATCCAGAGACAAAAACTTGAGCAGGAGCCTCACACTAGCCCTTCTTTCAAATCCCGAAGAGTTCTCCTCATGGTCTGTAGATCAGTCCTGCCATACCTATGACCCGAAACATAAGCCGAGTTTGTGTTTTCTGACAACTTTCCAAACAGCCCTGGCCTACACAACCTACAGGCTCAGGCCCCTGGAGCCAAACCTGAGGACTGTACTTGCCCTCTCCAAGGGAATTGTGTGTGCCCATTCCAATGGCCACAACCCTTCTAATAGGATAAACCTCCAAAGTCCCTGATCCATCTCAATAGTGCTGGCTTCCCAGGAAAAACAGGGGCAATCTGAGCCCAACTGAGCACCTACCTGCACTCAGACCCATAGACAGATGTCCCCAGAGGGAAAAAGGAAAGAACAGGCCCCTAGGCACTAATCAGATCCATTGCTTTGGTGTCCAGGCATCTCTCCTCAGAGGCCTGGATTTCAAAAGCAGCATATAGCTGTTTCTTGACTCACCCATCAGAAAACATCTCATCTACACATGGGAAACTTGCACGTTGGAGCTGTGTCAAAGCCTCGGTTTAGGAGAACCCTTTAGGGCCCCAGTGCCACCGCTTCATTCCAAGGTCTCCATAGACACAAAAGCACGTTAGGAACCATCCACAGGGGTGTCCATTTCAACTCAGCGTCCTCGGGTGCTCCCCACAGATCCAGGAGATCTAACCTGTCTTGTTGCTAGGAGACAATTGGAATGCGAGGTGGGCTACCCAGCCATCCATCCTTAGAACCCTGCTCAGAATCATTGGCCTGGAGCCAAACAACAGGTCTCAATTGTCCTGCAGAAGACTCTCTGCAGTTTGGAGCTTCTCACAACTCCCATCGTGGGAAAACACCCATGGCCTCGTGATGACCCCCCCATTCATGAAGGGGCCATCAGGGTCAGAAACTCCAACCTGAGCGATCGTCTGATCCTCGCCCTGACTTCAGATGCACGAGATCTCGATTCAGGTCTGTAGATTGTGCGTGCCATGGCCTCACCCAGAAACCTAAGCCTAGCTTGTGTTCTCAGACTTTTGTCGTCAGACTACTGGCCCACAAGCCCTCCAGTTTGGCAATCCAGAACTACAACACAGCACTCTGCCGGCCCTCCAGAAGAAAAACATTGTCCTCTGGGGCTACCCAGTAACCCCAAATGAGGATCAACCTGCACCGACCTTGGCTGTACCCCAAATATACAGGCTAACCAGGGCTCTAATGCCCTTTCTGGTACAGCCTGACCCTGGACCCCCTGGCCCCTCCCAGACAGCTGGCCGCAAACTGAGCACATTGAGCCGCCATGGCCTTAGGTCGTCATCTCTTCCCAACATCAATTTTCAGGTTTCAGAACCTAGACCTTATATCCAATCACTGCCCAGTGTTGAAGGTGATGCAGAAATCAGAAATCCTTCCCCATGGCAAGAACCTTGTGGTTGGCATGTTGTCCAATGTTCATTGTAGTTGAAACCAGTGTGGCCCATGAGGCCCCGCCCATGCTCGTGGGCCACATTGGTCACAAACACACATTGTGACGCTCAGGCTGAGCCCAGTCCTCAAGTAAGGCCACTAAGTGGCTGGATGAAGAGATAGCATATTGGGCTTGCCATGCCCCTAGGCCCCAATTTTTAACCATAGTTCGGGTTGTCCCTTCAGTCTGCCCCACGGCTTTGCTTTGGAATTCATCTTTTGGTGGGACACCTGAGGTAACAAAACTGAAATGAGTCCTCCCATCCCAAAGATTGACGAAAAGCAATTGGGAATCGCGCCAAATCCTCAGAGAGGAAGATTCGTCCGTGGCCCATGAGGCCTCCCCGACATTCCACGGCCATCGCTGATACAAAATCCAGAGACAAAAGCCTGAGCAAGCGCCTCAGACTCGCACTTTCTTCATATCCTGAAGAGTTCTTCTCATGGTTTGTAGATCGGGCCTGCCATACCTACGTCCCCAAACCTAAGCTGAGTTTGTGTTTTCAGACTTCTGTCCTCAAAGTCTTGGGCCACCCACCCTCCAGGCTGGGCCCCTGGAGCCACACATTCGGACTGTGCCTACCAATCCATGGGAATTCTGCCCATTCCATGGTCCAAAATCGTACAAATTAGGAGAAACCTCCAAAGTCCCTTAGGCCATCCCAACAGTGTAGGTCGCCCAGAACAAACAAGGGCTGTCTGACACCAGCTGATAATCGACCTATACTCATAACAGAGATGGTTGTCCCCAGAGAAGAAGATTGAACCAGACAGGACCCTAGGCCATAATAGGATCCATTGCTTTGGGTTACAGGCATGTGTCCTCAAAAGCCTGATTCCAATACGAGCATAGGGGTTTTCCTGAGGCACCCATCAGAACTCATCTCTTCTCCACAAGGAAACCTGTGCATGGGAGCCATGTCCAAAGCTTAGGAGAGTACTTCAGTGTCCCGGTGCCACCGCCCCATTCCAAGGCCCTCATGGACACAAAAGCACATTAGGACCCATCCTCAGGAAAGTCCATTTCAACTCAGCCACCTCGGTTGCTCCCGCAGAGCCATCAGATCTAAACTGTCTTGTTGCTAGGAGACAATTGGAATGCGAGGCGGGCTTCCCAGGCATCCATCCGCGAACGGTGGTCTGGAGTCATTCCATATGGGATGTCCTGGAGCTGTCCAACAAGTCTTAATTGTCCCGCAGAAGGAATCCTTGAAGGGGGCATCCCACAACTCCCAACGTGGGAAAACCTCAATGACCTCGAGATTCTGCTGCCTTCAAGAAGCGGCCGTCATGCTCAGATTCTCCAACCTGAGCCAAAGTCTGATCCTTGCCCTGACTTCAGATGGATGAGATATTTTTTCAGATCTGCAGGGGGTACATGCCGTGCCCTCGCCCTGAAACCCAAGTCTAGCTTGTCTTCTCAGACTTCCGTCCTCATACTCCTGGTTCCAAAGCCCTCAAGTTTGGCAATTCCGGACCCACAATGAGGCACTCTGCCTGCCCTCTAGAAAAAAAAATTATTGCCTCATGAGCTGCCCAGGCACCTTAAATGAGGGTAAACCTACACAGCACTCAACTTTACCCAAATTATATAGTCTAACCTGGGCACTAATGCACTGTCGAACACAACCTGAGCCCGGACCTCCTGACCAACACCCAGAAAGCTGACCGCACACTGAGCACAAAAAACCCGCCATGGCCTTAGGTCATCATCTCTTCCTTACCTCAGTTTTCAGGCTTCAGAACCGAGACCTTATCTCCAATCACAGCCCAGGGGTGAGTGTGATGTAGAAATCAGAAATCCTCTTTACCCATGGCAAGAACCCTTGTGGTTGGCACGTTGTCCAACGTTCAGAGTAGAAGAAACCAGCATTCACCCTGAGGCCCCGCCCATTCTTGAGTGCGACGAGGGCATACACAAACATTGTGACCCTCAGCTTGAGTTCTGTAGTCTAGTAAGTCCTCTCAGTGGCTGGACCATTAGATGTCATAATGGGCTTGACATGTCCCTAGGCCCCAATTTTTAACCAGATTTCTGATTGTCCAGTCGCCCCTCCCCAGGGCTCTACTCTGGAATCCCTCATTTGGTGGGACACCGGAGGTTAAAAAAGAAAAAAAACAACAACAACAAAAAAAAAAAACAGACTTCTTGCAGCCCAAAGAATGACCCAAACTCTTTGGACGGGGCCAAACCACCAAAAAGTAAGACTCATCCATTTCCCATGTTGTCACCCATATATTCCACGACCATGAGTGACATGATATCCAGAGACAAAAACTTGAGCAGGAGCCTCACACTAGCCCTTCTTTCAAATCCCGAAGAGTTCACCTCATGGTCTGTAGATCAGTCCTGCCATACCTATGACCCGAAACATAAGCCAAGTTTGTGTTTTCAGAGAACTGACCAAACAGCCCTGGCCTACACAACCTACAGGCTCAGGCCCCTGGAGCCAAACCTGAGGACTGTACTTGCCCTCTCCAAGGGAATTGTGTGTGCCCATTCCAATGGCCACAACCCTTCTAATAGGATAAACCTCCAAAGTCCCTGATCCATCTCAATAGTGGTGGCTTCCCAGGAAAAACAGGGGCAATCTGAGCCCAACTGAGCACCTACCTGCACTCAGACCCATAGCAGATGTCCCCAGAGGTAAAAAGAAAAGAACAGGCCCCTAGGCACTAATCAGATCCATTGCTTTGGTGTCCAGGCATCTCTCCTCAGAGGCCTGGATTTCAAAAGCAGCATATAGCTGTTTCGTGACTCACCCATCAGAAAACATCTCATCTACACATGGGAAACTTGCACGTTGGAGCTGTGTCAAAGCCTCGGTTTAGGAGAACCCTTTAGGGCCCCAGTGCCACCGCTTCATTCCAAGGTCTCCATAGACACAAAAGCACGTTAGGACCCATCCCCAGGGGTGTCCATTTCAACTCAGCATCCTCGGTTGCTCCCCACAGATCCAGGAGATCTAACCTGTCTTGTTGCTAGGAGACAATTGGAATGCGAGGTGGGGTACCCAGCCATCCATCCTTAGAACCCTGCTCAGAATCATTGGCCTGGAGCCAAACAACAGGTCTCAATTGTCCTGCAGAAGACTCTCTGCAGTTTGGAGCTTCTCACAACTCCCATCGTTGGAAAGCCCCATGGCCTCGTGATGACCCCCCATTTATGAAGGGGCCATCAGGGACAGAAACTCCTACCTGAGCGATCGTCTGATCCTCGCCCTGACTTCAGATGCACGAGATCTCGATTCAGGTCTGTAGATTGTGCCTGCCATGGCCTCACCCAGAAACCTAAGCCTAGCTTGTGTTCTCAGAATTTTGTCGTCAGACTACTGGCCCACAAGCCCTCCAGTTTGGCAATCCAGAACTACAATGTAGCACTCTGCCGGCCCTCCAGAAGAAAAACTTTGTCCTCTGGGGCTACCCAGTAACCCCAAATGAGGATCAACCTGCACCGACCTTGGCTGTACCCCAAATACACAGGCTGACCAGGGCTCTAATGCCCTTTCTGGTACAGCCTGAGCCTGGAACCCCTGGCCCCTCCCAGACAGCTGGCCGCACACTGAGCACATCGAGCCGCCGTGACCTTAGGTCATCATTTCTTCCCAACCTCGGTTTTCAGGTTTCAGAACCTAGACCTTATCTCCAATCACTGCCCAGGGTTGAAGGTGATGCAGAAATCAGAACTCCTTCCCCATGGCAAGAACCTTGTGGTTGGCATGTTGTCCAACGTTCATTGTAGTTGAAACCAGTGTGGCCCATGAGGCCCCGCCCATGCTCGTGGGCCACATTGGTCACAAACACACATTGTGACGCTCAGGCTGAGCCCAGTCCACAAGTAAGGCCACTAAGTGGCTGGATGAAGAGATAGCATATTGGGCTTGCCATGCCCCTAGGCCCCAATTTTTAACCATAGTTCGGGTTGACCCTTCAGTCTTCCCCACGGCTTTGCTTTGGAATTCCTCTTTTGGTGGGACACCTGAGGTAACAAAACTGAAATGAGTCCTCCCATCCCAAAGATTGACGAAAAGCAATTGGGAATCGCGCCAAATCCTCAGAGAGGAAGATTCGTCCGTGGCCCATGAGGCCTCCCCGACATTCCACGGCCATCGCTGATACAAAATCCAGAGACAAAAGCCTGAGCAAGCGCCTCAGACTCGCACTTTCTTCATATCCTGAAGAGTTCTTCTCATGGTTTGTAGATCGGGCCTGCCATACCTACGTCCCCAAACCTAAGCTGAGTTTGTGTTTTCAGACTTCTGTCCTCAAAGTCTTGGGCCACCCACCCTCCAGGCTGGGCCCCTGGAGCCACACATTCGGACTGTGCCTACCAATCCATGGGAATTCTGCCCATTCCATGGTCCAAAATCGTACAAATTAGGAGAAACCTCCAAAGTCCCTGAGGCCATCCCAATAGTGTAGGTCGCCCAGAACAAACAAGGGCTGTCTGACTTCAGCTGATAATCGACCTATACTCATAACAGAGATGGTTGTCCCCAGAGAAGAAGATTGAACCAGACAGGACCCTAGGCCATAATAGGATCCATTGCTTTGGGTTACAGGCATGTGTCCTCAAAAGCCTGATTCCAATACGAGCATAGGGGTTTTCCTGAGGCACCCATCAGAACTCATCTCTTCTCCACAAGGAAACCTGTGCATGGGAGCCATGTCCAAAGCTTAGGAGAGTACTTCAGGGTCCCGGTGCCACCGCCCCATTCCAAGGCCCTCATGGACACAAAAGCACATTAGGACCCATCCTCAGGAAAGTCCATTTCAACTCGGCCACGACGGTTGCTCCCGCAGAGCCATCAGATCTAAACTGTCTTGTTGCTAGGAGACAATTGGAATGCGAGGCGGGCTTCCCAGGCATCCATCCGCGAACGGGACTCTGGAGTCATTCCATATGGGATGTCCTGGAGCTGTCCAACAAGTCTTAATTGTCCCGCAGAAGGAATCCTTGAAGGGGGCATCCCACAACTCCCAACGTGGGAAAACCTCAATGACCTCGAGATTCTGCTGCCTTCAAGAAGCGGCCGTCATGCTCAGATTCTCCAACCTGAGCCAAAGTCTGATCCTTGCCCTGACTTCAGATGGATGAGATATTTTTTCAGATCTGCAGGGGGTACATGCCGTGCCCTCGCCCTGAAACCCAAGTCTAGCTTGTCTTCTCAGACTTCCGTCCTCATACTCCTGGTTCCAAAGCCCTCAAGTTTGGCAATTCCGGACCCACAATGAGGCACTCTGCCTGCCCTCTAGAAAAAAAAATTATTGCCTCATGAGCTGCCCAGGCACCTTAAATGAGGGTAAACCTACACAGCACTCAACTTTACCCAAATTATATAGTCTAACCTGGGCACTAATGCACTGTCGAACACAACCTGAGCCCGGACCTCCTGACCAACACCCAGAAAGCTGACCGCACACTGAGCACAAAAAACCCGCCATGGCCTTAGGTCATCATCTCTTCCTTACCTCAGTTTTCAGGCTTCAGAACCGAGACCTTATCTCCAATCACAGCCCAGGGGTGAGTGTGATGTAGAAATCAGAAATCCTCTTTACCCATGGCAAGAACCCTTGTGGTTGGCACGTTGTCCAACGTTCAGAGTAGAAGAAACCAGCATTCACCCTGAGGCCCCGCCCATTCTTGAGTGCGACGAGGGCATACACAAACATTGTGACCCTCAGCTTGAGTTCTGTAGTCTAGTAAGTCCTCTCAGTGGCTGGACCATTAGATGTCATAATGGGCTTGACATGTCCCTAGGCCCCAATTTTTAACCAGATTTCTGATTGTCCAGTCGGCCCTCCCCAGGGCTCTACTCTGGAATCCCTCATTTGGTGGGACACCGGAGGTTAAAAAAGAAAAAAAAAACAACAACAACAACAAAAAAAACAGACTTCTTCCAGCCCAAAGAATGACCCCAAACTCTTTGGACGGGGCCAAACCACCAAAAAGTATGACTCGTCCATTTTCCATGAAGTCACCCAGAAATTCCACGACCATGAGTGACATGATATCCAGAGACAAAAACTTGAGCAGGAGCCTCACACTAGCCCTTCTTTCAAATCCCGAAGAGTTCTCCTCATGGTCTGTAGATCAGTCCTGCCATACCTATGACCCGAAACATAAGCCGAGTTTGTGTTTTCAGAGAACTGACCAAACAGCCCTGGCCTACACAACCTACAGGCTGAGGCCCCTGGACACAAAACTGAGGACTGTACTTGCCCTCTCCAAGGGAATTGTGTGTGCCCATTCCAATGGCCACAACCCTTCTAATAGGATAAACCTCCAAAGTCCCTGATCCATCTCAATAGTGGTGGCTTCCCAGGAAAAACAGGGGCAATCTGAGCCCAACTGAGCACCTACCTGCACTCAGACCCATAGCAGATGTCCCCAGAGGTAAAAAGAAAAGAACAGGCCCCTAGGCACTAATCAGATCCATTGCTTTGGTGTCCAGGCATCTCTCCTCAGAGGCCTGGATTTCAAAAGCAGCATATAGCTGTTTCGTGACTCACCCATCAGAAAACATCTCATCTACACATGGGAAACTTGCACGTTGGAGCTGTGTCAAAGCCTCTGTTTAGGAGAACCCTTTAGGGCCCCAGTGCCACCGCTTCATTCCAAGGTCTCCATAGACACAAAAGCACGTTAGGACCCATCCCCAGGGGTGTCCATTTCAACTCAGCATCCTCGGTTGCTCCCCACAGATCCAGGAGATCTAACCTGTCTTGTTGCTAGGAGACAATTGGAATGCGAGGTGGGCTACCCAGCCATCCATCCTTAGAACCCTCTCAGAATCATTGGCCTGGAGCCAAACAACAGGTCTCAATTGTCCTGCAGAAGACTCTCTGCAGTTTGGAGCTTCTCACAACTCCCATCGTTGGAAAGCCCCATGGCCTCGTGATGACCCCCCATTTATGAAGGGGCCATCAGGGACAGAAACTCCTACCTGAGCGATCGTCTGATCCTCGCCCTGACTTCAGATGCACGAGATCTCGATTCAGGTCTGTAGATTGTGCCTGCCATGGCCTCACCCAGAAACCTAAGCCTAGCTTGTGTTCTCAGAATTTTGTCGTCAGACTACTGGCCCACAAGCCCTCCAGTTTGGCAATCCAGAACTACAATGCAGCACTCTGCCGGCCCTCCAGAAGAAAAACTTTGTCCTCTGGGGCTACCCAGTCATCCCAAATGAGGATCAACCTTTACCGACCTTGGCTGTACCCCAAATACATAGGCTGACCAGGGTACTAATGCCCTTTCTGACACAGCCTGATCCTGGACCCCCTGGCCCCTCCCAGACAGCTGTCCGCACACTGAGCACATCGAGCCGCCATGGCCTTAGGTCGTCATCTCTTCCCAACCTCAGTTTTCAGGTTTCAGAACCTAGACCTTATCTCCAATCACTGCCCAGGGTTGAAGATGATGCAGAAATCAGAACTCCTTCCCCATGACAAGAAACCTTGTGGTTGGCATGTTGTCCAACGTTCAGTGTAGTTGAAACCAGTGTGGCCCATGAGGTCCCACCCATGCTCGCGGGCCACATTGTTCACAAACACACATTGTGACCCTCAGGCTGAGCCCAGTCCTCAAGTAAGGCCACTCAGTGGCTGGATGAAGAGATAGCATATTGTGCTTGCCATGCCCGTAGGCCCCAATTTTTAACCATAGTTCGGGTTGTCCCTTCAGTCTTCCCCACGGCTTTGCTTTGGAATTCCTCTTTTGTTGGGACACCTGAGGGTAACAAACCTGAAAGGAGACCTCCCATCCCACAGATTGACGAAAAGCAATTGGGAATCGGGCCAAATCCTCAGAGAGGAAGATTCGTCCATGGCCCATGAGGCATCCCCGACATTCCACGGAGATCGCTGATACAAATTCCAGAGACAAATGCCTGAGCAAGCGCCTCAGACTCACTCTATATTCAAATCTTCATGAGCTCTTCTCATGGTTTGTAGATTGGGCCTGCCATACCGATGTCCCCAAAGAAAGCTGAGTTTGCGTATCGGAATCACAATCAGAACTCTGCCTTCCACATGGCTGTAATGCTTGTTCTTCGCATGGAGTCACACCTTCACGTGGGGAACCCTTCATGGCCCCTGATTCCACGCCCAAACATGAGTGCTGCTTGGGCACAAATTCACACTGTGACCCTAGCATGAGCCCCATGACAAAGAAAGGCCTGTCAGGTTCGGGACGAAGATCCTGCATTTAGTCCTTGCCATGCTCATAGTCACCCAGGACTAACTAGATGGTGTGTATTCCAGTTGAGGGAACCCACTGCTGTGCTCTAGAGTCCCTCTCCTGGGAGGTCCATTGTGGCAGAAAACAGTACTCTTCACTTCCCACAGAATGAACCCAAACACTTGGGAGCTTGGACAATCCCCTGAGAGGAAGGCTCTTCCTCGGACCCTGAGGCAACCCCTACCCTGACCGGACACTGTGAACGCAACACCCAGAGACAAAAGCCTGAGCGACTGCCTCCCACTTGCCCTCCTTTGATATCAAGAGGATCTCCCCTCACGGACTGGAGATCAGGCCTGCCATTACCTTGGCCCCTAGCTGAGCCAAGTTTTCTCTTTCAGACATCAGTCCCCAGAGCCCTGGCAAACACAGCCTCTAGGCTGGGTCCTCTGGAGCCATACCACATGACTGTGCCTGCTCTCTCCTGGGAAACTGTGTCCATTCCTTTGGCCACACACCTCCAGAATATGAGAAACCTCAAGGCCCCCGAGGTCATCCCACTACTGGGAGCCTCCCTGGACACACAGGGGCATTCGGACACAAGCTGAGCAGCTACCTCCACGAAGGCATGCACACAGATGTCAACAGAGATAGAAGGTTGAGCCGGACAGGCCCTTAGGCCCTAATCTCAACTCTTGCTTTGGGTTCCAGGTGTTACTCCTCAGAGGCTTTGGTTCGAAGAACAGGATATGGGGCTTTCCTGAGGCAGTGAACAGAACTCCTCTCGTCTCCACATGGGAAGCTTCCTTGTTGGAGCTGTGTCAAACGCCTCAGTTTGGAAAAACCTGCAGAGTCCCCGAGCCACCTCCACATTCCAAGGTCCCCCAGGCCACCAAGCCACAGTAGAACTCATCTTCAGGAGAGTCCATTTCAACTCTCCCCTCTAGGTAGCTCACCCAGTAGCCTGCAGATTGAGCCTGACTTGTCCTGACTAAACAGTGGGAATATGAGGTGGCGTTCCCAGGCATCCATGCTTTGACACCTGCTCTCGAGTCTTTCCGTATGGGGCCTCCTGGAACCATCCAATAGGACTCGACTGTCGAGAAGAAGGAAATCTTTAGGTTTGGAGTAGTTCACAAATCCCATCGTAGGCAAACCTCCCTGGCTTCATGAAGCCCCCAAACCCTTCAGGAAGAGGAAATGCTGGACAAAAACTCTAGCGTGAGGCACGTCTATAGTTGACATGACCTCAGTGCAGGAGATCTCGATTCAGCCTCTGCAGAGTGGGCCTGCCGTGCCCTCGGTCCAAAACCTCACGCTAGCTTGTGTTTTCCGACTTCCTTCCTCACACTCCTGGAAAACAAGCCCTCCGGACTAGGAACTCCAGAAACAAAACCCAGCCCAGTGTCTGCCCAACGGAAGAAAAACGTTTCCCTGTGGGACTCTCCAGAAAACCCAGATGAGGATCAACCTGCTCGGGCCTCGACGGTACCCGAACTGGGTAGGCTGCTCTGGGCACTCATGCTCTGTCTGACACAGCCTGAAGCCAGACGTCCAGATAGACAAGGAGACAGCTGGCCGCACACCCAGCACTTCGGACACGCCATGGTCTTATGCCGTCACCTCTTCCTAACCTTGGTTTTCAGATATCTGAACCTAGACATCATATCAATTCTCCACACAGCTGGGTATCGCAAGCACAAAACAGAACTCCTCATTCCCCATGGCTGTAAAGCTTGCTCTTGGCATGGAGTAACACCTTCAGGGTGGGAGAAACCTTCATGGCCCCTGATGCCACGCAAAACGTGAGTGCTGATTGGGAACAAATTCACACTGTGACCCTCAGCTTGAGCCCCATGTCAAAGAAAGGCCTCTCAGGGCTTGGACAAAGAGCGCGCATATGGGGCTTGCCAAGCCCCTATGCACCCAATCCTCACCACGTTTTGAATTTTCCAGTCGCCATCCCCGTACCTGGGGCTCTGCTCTGTTATCCCTTTCTTGAGAGACCCATGAGCCAGACAACACGACTCCACCCTTCCCACAAAATGACCCCAATATGGGAGCTGGGACAAATCCCCAGAGAGGGATACTCGTCCACTGTCCCTGAGGCCACCCCTCAAATCCACGGCTATCCCGGACACAACATCCAGAGACAAAAGCCTCTTGGAACGCCTCCACTCGCTCTTGTTTCAGAGGCCCAGGAGCTCCCTCTCGGGCTGTACCTCCAGCCAGCCATACCTTAGGCGCCAATCATAAGCTGAGTTTGTGTATTCAGACTTCTGTGCCCACAGCCTGGACCCACACACCTCCAGGCTAGGGCCTCTAGGGCCACAGCGAAAGATTGTGCCTGCCCTCTCCAAGGAAAGTGTGCCCAATCCATTGACGACAACCCTACAGGTTAGAGAAAAGCTCCAAGGCCCCGGAGGCCATCAATAGTGTAGGCCCCCCTGGACTAAGAGGGGCTCTCTGACACCAGCGGAGCAACTATCTCCACTTAGACTCTCAGACAGTGTCCCCAGAGACAGAAGGTTGAAATGGACAGGCCCCCAGGCCCTAATATGAACCTTAGCTTTGGTTTCCATGTTTCCGTTCTCAGAGGACTGTTTTCGTAGACCAGCACATGGGGCTTTTCTGAGGCACCAAAACAAACCTCTCTCATCTCCACACGGGCAGCCTTCTTACTGGGATGTATCAAACACTTCAGGTAGGAGAGTTCCGCAGGGCCACTGAACAACCAGCACATTCCAAGGTCTCCATGGACCCAAACGCACATTATGACGCATCCTCAGGAGAGGCCATTTCAACTCAGCCCCCTGGGTCGCGTGTTCCAGAGGCAGCAGATCAAACATATCTTGTCGCTAATAGCCAAGGGGAATGCGAGGCATGCTGTACAGGGTTCCATCCTTCGAACCCTGCTCTCCAGTCCTTCCATATGGTATGTCCTGGAGCCATGCAACAGGACTCGAATGTCCCGCAGAAGGAAACCTTGTGGTTTGGGGCAACCTCCAAACTCAGCGTGGGAAAACTTCCTTGGCCTCATGAGGCCCCCACTTCATGAAGGTGCCATCATGGACACATACTCCAGCCTCAGCCAACGTCTGATCCTCAGCCTGACTTCAGATGCAGGAGATTTTGATTCAGCCTCTGCAGAGTGGGCCTGCTCTGCCCTTGGCTCCAATCCTCACACTAGCTTGTGTTTTCAGACTTCCGTCCTCACACTCCTGGCCCACAAACCCTCCCTACTGGGAATTCTGGGGCCACAATGAAGCACTGTGCCTGCCTCCCAAGAGAAAAACATTGTCTATGGCGCTGCCCAGAAACCCCAAATGAGGATCAAACTGCTTGGCCCTCGGCAACACCCCAATTGCATAGGCTACCTTAAACAGTGATGCTCTGTCGCAAATAGCCTGAGCCCAGACCTTCCAACAGACACCGACACAGCTGGCTGCACACCCAGCACATTGGACCCGCCACTGCCTTAGGCCACCATCCATTCCCAACCTGGGTTTTCAGTCATCGGAACCTAGACCTTATCTCCAATCCCTGCACTGGGGGGAACCTGATGCACAAGTCAGAACCCCTCCTTCCCCCTGGCAAGAAACCTTGCTGCTGGCAGTGAGTCAAACCTTCAGCCTAGGAGAAAACGGCATGGCCCATGAGGCCACGCCCAAGCGTGAGGGCCTTCTTGGGCACAAACACACATTGTGACCCTCAGCGTGAGTACCTTATTCAAGTAACGCCTCTCAGTGACTGGACCAAGAGCCCGTATATGTGGCTTTCCATGCCCATAGGCACCCAGGACTAACTAGATGGTGTGTATTCCAGTTGAGGGAACCCACTGCTGTGCTCTAGAGTCCCTCTCCTGGGGGGTCCCCTGTGGCAGAAAACAGTACTCTTCATTCCCACAGAATGAACACAAACACTTGGGAGCTTGGTCAATCCCCCGAGAGGAAGGCTCTTCCTCGGCCTCTGAGACAACCCCTACCCTGACCGGACACTGTAAACGCAACACCCAGAGACAAAATCCTGAGTGACTGCCTCCCACTTGCCCTACTTTGATTTCCAGAGGATCTCCCCTCACGGACTAGAGATCAGGCCTGCCATTACATTGGCCCCTAGCTGAGCCAAGTTTGCTTTTTCAGACATCTGTCCCCACAGCCCTGGCAAACACAGCCTCTAGGCTGGGTCCTCTGGAGCCATACAACAGGACCGTGCCTGCTCTCTCCTGGGAAACTGTGTCCATTCCTTTGGCAACACACCTCCAGAATATGAGAAACCTCAAGGCCTCCGAGGACATCCCACTACTGGGAGCCTCACTGGACTCACAGGGGCATTTGGACACAAGCTGAGCAGCTACATCCATGAATGCATGCACACAGATGTCAACAGAGATAGAAGGTTGAGCCGGACAGGCCTTTAGGCCGTAGTCTCAACTCTTGCTTTGGTTTCCAGGTGTCACTCCTCAGAGGCTTTGGTTCGAAGAACAGGGTATGGGGCTTTCCTGAGGCACGGAACAGAACTCCTCTCGTCTCCACATGGGAAGTTTCCTTGTTGGAGCCGTGTCTAACACCTCATGTTGGAGAATCCTGCAGAGTCCCTGAGCCACCTCCACATTCCAAGGTCTCCCAGGCCACCAAGCCACAGTAGGACTCATCTTCAGGAGAGTCCATTTCAACTCTCCATTCTGGGTAGCTCACCCAGGAGCCCGCAGATTGAGCCTGCCTTGTCCTGACTAAAGAGTGGGAATATGAGGTGGCGTTCCCAGGCATCCATGCTTAGACACCTGCTCTCGAGTCTTTCCATATGGGGCCTCTTGGAACCATCCAATAGGACTCGACTGTCGTGCAGAAGGTAACCTTCAGTTTTGGAGCAGTTCACAAATCCCATCGTAGGCAAAGCTTTCTGGCCTCATGAAGCCCCCACACCCTTCAGGAAGAGGCCATGCTGGACAAAACTCTAGCCTGAGGCACGTCTCATAGTTGACATGACCTCAGTGCAGGAGATCTCGATTCAGCCTCTGCAGAGTGGGCCTGCCGTGCCCTCGGTCCCAAACCTCACGCTAGCCTGTGTTTTCAGACTTCCTTCCTCACACTCCTGGCAAACAAGCCCTCCGGACTAGGAACTCCAGAAACAAAACCCAGCCCAGTGTCTGCCCAACGGAAGAAAAATGTTTCCCTGTGGGGCTCTCCAGAAAACCCAGATGAGGATCAACCTGCTCAGGCCTCGACGGTACCCGAACTGGATAGGCTGCTCTGGGCACTCATGCTCTGCCTGACACAGGCTGAAGCCAGACGTCCAGACAGACAAGGAGACAGCTGGCCGCACACCCAGCACTTCGGAAACGCCATGGACTTATGCCGTCACCTCATCCTAACATTGGTTTTCAGATATCTGAACCTAGACATTATATCAATTCTCCACACAGCTGGGTATAGCAAGCACAAAACAGAACTCCTCCTTCCCCATGGCAGTCAAGCTTGCTCTTGGCATGGAGTCACACCTTCAGGGTGGGAGAAACCTTCAGGGTGGGAGAAACCTTCATGGCCCCTGATGCCACGCCCAAACTTGAGTGCTGCTTGGGCACAAATTCACACTGTGACCCTCAGCATGAGCCCCATGTCAAAGAAAGGCCTGTCAGGGCCTGGACCAAGAGCCCACATATGGGGCTTGCCAAGCCCCTATGCACCCAATCGTTACCACGGTTTGAATTTTCCAGTCGCCCCGCCCGTACCTGGAGCTCTGCTCTGGAATCCCTTACTTGGAGAGACTCATGAGCCAGACAACACGACTCCACCCTTCCCATAAAATGACCACAAACTCTTGGGAGCTGGGACAAATCCCCAGAGAGGGATACTCGTCCACAGTACCTGTGGCCACCGCTCCAATCCACAGCTATCCCGGACACAACATCCAGAGAAAAAAGCCTGAAGGAACGCCTCCCACTCGCCCTTGTTTCAGAGGCCCAGGAGCTCCCTCTCGGGCTGTACATCCGGCCTGCCATACCCTAGGCGCCACTCATAAGCTGAGTTTGTGTATACCGACTTCTGTGCCCACAGCCTGGACCCACACAACATCCAGGCTTGGGCCTCTGGACCAAACAGCGAAAGATTGTGCCTGCCCTCTCCAAGGAAAGTGTGCCCAATCCATTGACCACAACCCTACAGGTTAGGGAAAAGCTCCAAGGTCCCTGAGGCCATCAATAGTATAGGCCACCCTGGACTAAGAGGGGCTCTCTGACACCAGCGGAGCAACTATCCCCACTTAGACTCTCAGACAGTGTCCCCAGAGACAGAAGGTTGAAATGGACAGGCCCCCAGGCCCTAATATGAACCTTAGCTTTGGTTTCCATGTTTCCGTTCTCAGAGGACTGTTTTCGTAGACCAGCACATGGGGCTTTTCTGAGGCACCAAACCAAACCTCTCTCATCTCCACATGGCAGCTTTCTTACTGGGATGTATCAAACACTTCAGGTAGAAGAGTTCCGCAGGGCCACTGAACAACCAGCACATTCCAAGGTCTCCATGGACCCAAACGCACATTATGACGCATTCTCAGGAGAGGCCATTTCATCTCAGCCCCCTGGGTCGCGTGTTCCAGAGGCAGCAGATCAAACATATCTTGTCGCTAATAGCCAATGGGAATGCGAGGCATGCAGTACAGGGATCCATCCTTCGAACCCTGCTCTCCAGTCCTTCCATATGGTATGTCCTGGAGCCATGCAACAGGACTCGAATGTCCCGCAGAAGGAAACCTTGTGGTTTGGGGCACCCTCCAAACTCAGCGTGGGAAAACTTCCTTGGCCTCATGAGGCCCCCACTTCATGAAGGTGCCATCATGGACACATACTCCAGCCTCAGCCAACGTCTGATCCTCAGCCTGACTTCAGATGCAGGAGATTTTGATTCAGCCTCTGCAGAGTGGGCCTGCTCTGCCCTTGGCTCCAATCCTCACACTAGCTTGTGTTTTCAGACTTCCGTCCTCACACTCCTGGCCCACAAACCCTCCCTACTGGGAATTCTCGGCCACAATGAAGCACTGTGCCTGCCTCCCAGGAGAAAAACATTGTCTATGGCGCTGCCCAGAATCCACTAATGAGGATCAAACCGGTGGCCCTCGGCAACACCCCAATTGCATAGGCTACCTTAAACAGTGATGCTCTGTCGCAAATAGCCTGAGCCCAGACCTTCCAACAGACACCGACACAGCTGGCTGCACACCCAGCACATTGGACCCGCCACTGCCTTAGTCCACCATCCATTCCCAACCTGGGTTTTCAGTCATCGGAACCTAGACCTTATCTCCAATCCCTGCACTGGGCGGAACCTGATGCACAAGTCAGAACCCCTCCTTCCCCATGCCAAGAAACCTTGCTGCTGGCAGTGAGTCAAACCTTCAGTGTAGGAGAAAACGGCATGGCCCATGAGGCCACGCCCAAGCGTGAGGGCCGCCTTGGGCACAAACACACATTGTGATCCTCAGCGTGAGTACCTTATTCAAGTAACGCCTCTCAGTGACTGGACCAAGAGCCCGCATATGTGGCTCGCCATACCCATAGGCACCCAGGACTAACTAGATGGTGTGTATTCCAGTAGAGGGAACCCACTGCTGTGCTCTAGAGTCCCTCTCCTGGGGGGTCCCCTGTGGCAGAAAACAGTACTCTTCATTCCCACAGAATGAACACAAACACTTGGGAGCTTGGACAATCCCCCGAGTGGAAGGCTCTTCCTCGGCCTCTGAGACAACCCTTACCCTGACCGGACACTGTAAACGCAACACCCAGAGACAAAATCCTGAGTGACTGCCTCCCACTTGCCCTACTTTGATTTCCAGAGGATCTCCCCTCACGGACTAGAGATCAGGCCTGCCATTACATTGGCCCCTAGCTGAGTCAAGTTTGCTTTTTCAGACATCTGTCCCAAAGCCCTGGCAAACACAGCCTCTAGGCTGGGTCCTCTGGAGCCATAGCACAGGACCGTGCCTGCTCTCTCCTGGGAAACTGTGTCCATTCCTTTGGCCACACACCTCCAGAATATGAGAAACCTCAAGGCCTCCGAGGACATCCCACTACTGGGAGCCTCACGGGACTCACAGGGCATTCGGACACAAGCTGAGCAGCTACATCCATGAATGCATGCACACAGATGTCAACAGAGATAGAAGGTTGAGCCGGACAGGCCTTTAGGCCGTAGTCTCAACTCTTGCTTTGGTTTCCAGGTGTCACTCCTCAGAGGCTTTGGTTCGAAGAACAGGGTATGGGGCTTTCCTGAGGCACGGAACAGAACTCCTCTCGTCTCCACATGGGAAGTTTCCTTGTTGGAGCCGTGTCAAACACCTCATGTTGGAGAATCCTGCAGAGTCCCTGAGCCACCTCCACATTCCAAGGTCTCCCAGGCCACCAAGCCACAGTAGGACTCATCTTCAGGAGAGTCCATTTCAACTCTCCCCTCTGGGTAGCTCACCCAGGAGCCCGCAGATTGAGCCTGCCTTGTCCTGACTAAAGAGTGGGAATATGAGGTGGCGTTCCCAGGCATCCATGCTTAGACACCTGCTCTCGAGTCTTTCCATATGGGGTCTCTTGGAACCATCCAATAGGACTCGACTGTCGTGCAGATGGTAACCCTCAGTTTTGGAGCAGTTCACAAATCCCATCGTAGGCAAAACTTTCTGGCCTCATGAAGCCCCCACACCCTTCAGGAAGAGGCCATGCTGGACAAAAACTCTAGCCTGAGGCACGTCTCATAGTTGACATGACCTCAGTGCAGGAGATCTCGATTCAGACTCTGCAGAGTGGGCCTGCCGTGCCCTCGGTCCCAAACCTCACGCTAGCTTGTGTTTTCAGACTTCCTTCCTCACACTCCTGGCAAACAAGCCCTCCGGACTAGGAACTCCAGAAACAAAACCCAGCCCAGTGTCTGCCCAACGGAAAAAAATGTTTCCCTGTGGGGCTCTCCAGAAAACCCAGATGAGGATCAACCTGCTCGGTCCTCGACGGTACCCGAACTTGATAGGCTGCTCTGGGCACTCATGCTCTGCCTGACACAGCCTGAAGCCAGACGTCCAGACAGACAAGGAGACAGCTGGCCGCACACCCAGCACTTCGGACACGCCATGGTCTTATGCCGTCACCGCATCCAAACCTTGGTTTTCAGATATCTGAACCTAGACATTATATCAATTCTCCACACAGCTGGGTATAGCAAGCACAAAACAGAACTCCTCCTTCCCCATGGCTGTCAAGCTAGCTCTTGGCATGGAGTCACACCATCAGGGTGGGAGAAACCTTCATGGCCCCTGAAGCCACGCCCAAACTTGAGTGCTGCTTGGGCACAAATTCACACTGTGACCCTCAGCATGAGCCCCATGTCAAAGAAAGGCCTGTCAGGGCCTGGACCAAGAGCCCACATATGGGGCTTGCCAAGCCCCTATGCACACAATCCTCACCACGGTTTGAAATTTCCAGTCGCCCCGCCCGTACCTGGAGCTCTGCTCTGGAATCCCTTTCTTGGAGAGACCCATGAGCCAGAAAACACGACTCCACCCTTCCCATAAAATGACCCCAAACTCTTGGGAGCTGGGACAAATCCCCAGAGAGGGATACTCGTCCACAGTACCTGAGGCCACCGCTCCAATCCACGGATATCCCGGACACAACATCCAGAGACAAAAGCCTGAAGGAACGCCTCCCACTCGCCCTTGTTTCAGAGGCCCAGGAGCTCCCTCTCGGGCGGTACATCCGGCCTGCCATACCCTAGGCGCCACTCATAAGCTGAGTTGGTGTATTCAGACTTCTGTGCCCACAGCCTGGACCCACACAACATCCAGGCTAGGGCCTCTGGACCAAACAGCGAAAGATTGTGCCTGCCCTCTCCAACGAAAGTGTGCCCAATCCATTGACCACAACCCTACAGGTTAGGGAAAAGCTCCAAGGTCCCTGAGGCCATCAATAGTATAGGCCACCCTGGACTAAGAGGGGCTCTCTGACACCAGCGGAGCAACTATCTCCACTTAGACTCTCAGACAGTGTCCCCAGAGACAGAAGGTTGAAATGGACAGGCCCCCAGGCCCTAATCTGAACCTTAGCTTTGGTTTCCATGTTTCCGTTCTCAGAGGACTGTTTTCGTAGACCAGCACATGGGGCTTTTCTGAGGCACCAAACCAAACCTCTCTCATCTCCACACGGGCAGCTTTCTTACTGGGATGTATCAAACACTTCAGGTAGGAGAGTTCCGCAGGGCCACTGAAAAACCAGCACATTCCAAGGTCTCCATGGACCCAAATGCACATTATGACGCATCCTCAGGAGAGGCCATTTCAACTCAGCCCCCTGGGTCGCGTGTTCCAGAGGCAGCAGATCAAACATATCTTGTCGCTAATAGCCAATGGGAATGCGAGGCATGCTGTACAGGGATCCATCCTTCGAACCCTGCTCTCCAGTCCTTCCATATGGTATGTCCTGGAGCCATGCAACAGGACTCGAATGTCCCGCAGAAGGAAACCTTATGGTTTGGGGCAACCTCCAAACTCAGCGTGGGAAAACTTCCTTGGCCTCATGAGGCCCC
Organism: Mustela nivalis; assembly: GCF_964662115.1. Lineage (NCBI taxonomy): Eukaryota > Metazoa > Chordata > Mammalia > Carnivora > Mustelidae > Mustela > Mustela nivalis. Next base: position 2,587,340 of record NW_028136554.1, read on the forward strand.
CACTTCATGAAGGTGCCATCATGGACACATACTCCAGCCTCAGCCAACGTCTGATCCTCAGCCTGACTTCAGATGCAGGAGATTTTGATTCAGCCTCTGCAGAGTGGGCCTGCTCTGCCCTTGGCTCCAATCCTCACACTAGCTTGTGATTTCAGTCTTCCGTTCTCACACTCCTGGCCCACAAACCCTCCCTACTGGGAATTCTCGGTCACAATGAAGCACTGTGCCTGCCTCCCAGGAGAAAAACATTGTCTATGGCGCTGCCCAGAATCCACAAATGAGGATCAAACTGGTGGCCCTCGGCAACACCCCAATTGCATAGGCTACCTTAAACAGTGATGCTCTGTCGCAAAGAGCCTGAGCCCAGACCTTCCAACAGACACCGACACAGCTGGCTGCACATCCAGCACATTGGACCCGCTACTGCCTTAGGCCACCATCCATTCCCAACCTGGGTTTTCAGTCATCGGAACCTAGACCTTATCTCCAATCCCTGCACTGGGCGGAACCTGATGCACAAGTCAGAACCCCTCCTTCCCCATGCCAAGAAACCTTGCTGCTGGCAGTGAGTCAAACCTTCAGTGTAGGAGAAAACGGCATGGCCCATGAGGCCACGCCCAAGCGTGAGGGCCGCCTTGGGCACAAACACACATTGTGATCCTCAGCGTGAGTACCTTATTCAAGTAACGCCTCTCAGTGACTGGACCAAGAGCCCGCATATGTGGCTCGCCATGCCCATAGGCACCCAGGACTAACTAGATGGTGTGTATTCCAGTTGAGGGAACCCACTGCTGTGCTCTAGAGTCCCTCTCCTGGGGGGTCCCCTGTGGCAGAAAACAGTACTCTTCATTCCCACAGAATGAACACAAACACTTGGGAGCTTGGACAATCCCCCGAGTGGAAGGCTCTTCCTCAGCCTCTGAGACAACCCTTACCCTGACGGGACACTGTAAACGCAACACCCAGAGACAAAATCCTGAGTGACTGCCTTCCTCTTGCCCTACTTTGATTTCCAGAGGATCTCCCCTCACGGACTAGAGATCAGGCCTGCCATTACATTGGCCCCTAGCTGAGCCAAGTTTGGTTTTTCAGACATCTTTCCCCACAGCCCTGGCAAACACAGCCTCTAGGCTGGGTCCTCTGGAGCCATAGCACAGGACCGTGCCTGCTCTCTCCTGGGAAACTGTGTCCATTCTTTTGGCCACACACCTCCAGAATATGAGAAACCTCAAGGCCTCCGAGGACATCCCACTACTGGGAGCCTCACTGGACTCACAGGGGCATTCGGACACAAGCTGAGCAGCTACATCCATGAATGCATGCACACAGATGTCAACAGAGATAGAAGGTTGAGCCGGACAGGCCTTTAGGCCGTAGTCTCAACTCTTGCTTTGGTTTCCAGGTGTCACTCCTCAGAGGCTTTGGTTCGAAGAACAGGGTATGGGGCTTTCCTGAGGCACGGAACAGAACTCCTCTCGTCTCCACATGGGAAGTTTCCTTGTTGGAGCCGTGTCAAACACCTCATGTTGGAGAATCCTGCAGAGTCCCTGAGCCACCTCCACATTCCAAGGTCTCCCAGGCCACCAAGCCACAGTAGGACTCATCTTCAGGAGAGACCATTTCAACTCTCCCCTCTGGGTAGCTCACCCAGGAGCCCGCAGATTGAGCCTGCCTTGTCCTGACTAAAGAGTGGGAATATGAGGTGGCGTTCCCAGGCATCCATGCTTAGACACCTGCTCTCGAGTCTTTCCATATGGGGCCTCTTGGATCCATCCAATAAGACTCGACTGTCGTGCAGAAGGTAACCTTCAGTTTTGGAGCAGTTCACAAATCCCATCGTAGGCAAAACTTTCAGGCCTCATGAAGCCCCCACACCCTTCAGGAAGAGGCCATGCTGGACAAGACTCTAGCCTGAGGCACGTCTCATAGTTGACTTGACCTCAGTGCAGGAGATCTCGATTCAGCATCTGCAGAGTGCGCCTGCCGTGCCCTCGGTCCCAAACCTCACGCTAGCTTGTGTTTTCAGACTTCCTTCCTCACACTCCTGGCAAACAAGCCCTCTGGACTAGGAACTCCGGAACCAAAACCCAGCCCAGTGTCTGCCCAACGGAAGAAAAACGTTTCCCTGTGGGGCTCTCCAGAAAACCCAGATGAGGATCAACCTGCTCGGTCCTCGACGGTACCCGAACTGGATAGGCTGCTCTGGGCACTCATGCTCTGCCTGACACAGCCTGAAGCCAGACGTCCAGACAGACAAGGAGACAGCTGGCCGCACACCCAGCACTTCGGACACGCCATGGTCTTATGCCGTCACCTCATCCTAACCTTGGTTTTCAAATATCTGAACCTAGACATTATATCAATTCTCCACACAGCTGGGTATAGCTAGCACAAAACAGAACTCCTCCTTCCCCATGGCTGTCAAGCTTGCTCTTGGCATGGAGTCACACCTTCAGGGTGGGAGAAACCTTCATGGCCCCTGAAGCCACGCCCAAACTTGAGTGCTGCTTGGGCACAAATTCACACTGTGACCCTCAGCATGAGACCCATGTCAAAGAAAGGCCTGTCAGGGCCTGGACCAAGAGCCCACATATGGGGCTTGCCAAGCCCCTATGCACCCAATCCTCACCACGGTTTGAAATTTCCAGTCGCCCCGCCCGTACCTGGAGCTCTGCTCTGGAATCCCTTTCTTGGAGAGACCCATGAGCAAGACAACACGACTCCACCCTTCCCACAAAATGACCCCAAACTCTTGGGAGCTGGGACAAATCCCCAGAGAGGGATACTCGTCCACAGTACCTGAGGCCACCGCTCCAATCCACGGCTATCCCGGACACAACATCCAGAGACAAAAGCCTGAAGGAACGCCTCCCACTCGCCCTTGTTTCAGAGGCCCAGGAGCTCCCTCTCGGGCTGTACATCCGGCCTGCCATACCCTAGGCGCCACTCATAAGCTGAGTTGGTGTATTCAGACCTCTGTGCCCACAGCCTGGACCCACACAACATCCAGGCTAGGGCCTCTGGACCAAACAGCGAAAGATTGTGCCTGCCCTCTCCAAGGAAAGTGTGCCCAATCCATTGACCACAACCCTACAGGTTAGGGAAAAGCTCCAAGGTCCCTGAGGCCATCAATAGTATAGGCCACCCTGGACTAAGAGGGGCTCTCTGACACCAGCGGAGCAACTATCTCCACTTAGACTCTCAGACAGTGTCCCCAGAGACAGAAGGTTGAAATGGACAGGCCCCCAGGCCCTAATCTGAACCTTAGCTTTGGTTTCCATGTTTCCGTTTTCAGAGGACTGTTTTCGTAGACCAGCACATGGGGCTTTTCTGAGGCACCAAACCAAACCTCTCTCATCTCCACACGGGCAGCTTTCTTACTGGGATGTATCAAACACTTCAGGTAGGAGAGTTCCGCAGGGCCACTGAACAACCAGCACATTCCAAGGTCTCCATGGACCCAAATGCACATTATGACGCATCCTCAGGAGAGGGCATTTCAACTCAGCCCCCTGGGTCGCGTGTTCCAGAGGCAGCAGATCAAACATATCTTGTCGCTAATAGCCAATGGGAATGCGAGGCATGCTGTACAGGGATCCATCCTTCGAACCCTGCTCTCCAGTCCTTCCATATGGTATGTCCTGGAGCCATGAAACAGGACTCGAATGTCCCGCAGAAGGAAACCTTGTGGTTTGGGGCAACCTCCAAACTCAGCGTGGGAAAACTTCCTTGGCCTCATGAGGCCCCCACTTCATGAAGGTGCGATCATGGACACATACTCCAGCCTCAGCCAAAGTCTCATCCTCAGCCTGACTTCAGATGCAGGAGATTTTGATTCAGCCTCTGCAGAGTGGGCTTGCTCTGCCCTTGGCTCCAATCCTCACACTAGCTTGTGATTTCAGTCTTCCGTTCTCACACTCCTGGCCCACAAACCCTCCCTACTGGGAATTCTCGGCCACAATGAAGCACTGTGCCTGCCTCCCAGGAGAAAAACATTGTCTATGGCGCTGCCCAGAATCCACAAATGAGGATCAAACTGGTGGCCATCGGCAACACCCCAATTGCATAGGCTACCTTAAACAGTGATGCTCTGTCGCAAATAGCCTGAGCCCAGACCTTCCAACAGACACCGACACAGCTGGCTGCACACCCAGCACATTGCACCCGCCACTGCCTTAGGCCACCATCCATTCCCAACCTGGGTTTTCAGTCATCGGAACCTAGACCTTATCTCCAATCCCTGCACTGGGGGGAACCTGATGCACAAGTCAGAACCCCTCCTTCCCCATGGCAAGAAACCTTGCTGCTGGCAGTGAGTCAAACCTTCAGTGTAGGAGAAAAGGGCATGGCCCATGAGGCCACGCCCAAGCGTGAGGGCCGCCTTGGGCACAAACACACATTGTGATCCTCAGCGTGAGTACCTTATTCAAGTAACGCCTCTCAGTGACTGGACCAAGAGCCCGCATATGTGGCTCGCCATGCCCATAGGCACCCAGGACTAACTAGATGGTGTGTATTCCAGTTGAGGGAACCCACTGCTGTGCTCTAGAGTCCGTCTCCTGGGGGGTCCCCTGTGGCAGAAAACAGTACTCTTCATTCCCACAGAATGAACACAAACACTTGGGAGCTTGGACAATCCCCCGAGTGGAAGTCTCTTCCTCGGCCTCTGAGACAAACCTTACCCTGACCGGACACTGTAAACGCAACACCCAGAGACAAAAGCCTGAGTGACTGCCTCCCACTTGCCCTACTTTGATTTCCAGAGGATCTCCCCTCACGGACTAGAGATCAGGCCTGCCATTACATTGGCCCCTAGCTGAGCCAATTTTGCTTTTTCAGACATCTGTCCCCACAGCCCTGGCAAACACAGCCTCTAGGCTGGGTCCTCTGGAGCCATATCACAGGACCGTGCCTGCTCTCTCCTGGGAAACTGTGTCCATTCCTTTGGCCACACACCTCCAGAATATGAGAAACCTCAAGGCCTCCGAGGACATCCCACTACTGGGAGCCTCACTGGACTCACAGGGGCATTCGGACACAAGCTGAGCAGCTACATCCATGAATGCATGCACACAGATGTCAACAGAGATAGAAGGTTGAGTCGGACAGGCCTTTAGGCCGTAGTCTCAACTCTTGCTTTGGTTTCCAGGTGTCACTCCTCAGAGGCTTTGGTTCGAAGAACAGGGTATGGGGCTTTCCTGAGGCACGGAACAGAACTCCTCTCGTCTCCACATGGGAAGTTTCCTTGTTGGAGCCGTGTCAAACACCTCATGTTGGAGAATCCTGCAGAGTCCCTGAGCCACCTCCACATTCCAAGGTCTCCCAGGCCACCAAGCCACAGTAGGACTCATCTTCAGGAGAGACCATTTCAACTCTCCCCTCTGGGTAGCTCACCCAGGAGCCCGCAGATTGAGCCTGCCTTGTCCTGACTAAAGAGTGGGAATATGAGGTGGCGTTCCCAGGCATCCATGCTTAGACACCTGCTCTCGAGTCTTTCCATATGGGGCCTCTTGGAACCATCCAATAGGACTCGACTGTCGTGCAGAAGGTAACCTTCAGTTTTGGAGCAGTTCACAAATCCCATCGTAGGCAAAACTTTCAGGCCTCATGAAGCCCCCACACCCTTCAGGAAGAGGCCATGCTGGACAAGAACTCTAGCCTGAGGCATGTCTCATAGTTGACATGACCTCAGTGCAGGAGATCTCGATTCAGCCTCTGCAGAGTGCGCCTGCCGTGCCCTCGGTCCCAAACCTCACGCTAGCTTGTGTTTTCAGACTTCCTTCCTCACACCCCTGGCAAACAAGCCCTCTGGACTAGGAACTCCGGAACCAAAACCCAGCCCAGTGTCTGCCCAACGGAAGAAAAACGTTTCCCTGTGGGGCTCTCCAGAAAACCCAGATGAGGATCAACCTGCTCGGTCCTCGACGGTACCCGAACTGGATAGGCTGCTCTGGGCACTCATGCTCTGCCTGACACAGCCTGAAGCCAGACGTCCAGACAGACAAGGAGACAGCTGGCCGCACACCCAGCACTTCGGACACGCCATGGTCTTATGCCGTCACCTCATCCTAACCTTGGTTTTCAAATATCTGAACCTAGACATTATATCAATTCTCCACACAGCTGGGTATAGCAAGCACAAAACAGAACTCCTCCTTCCCCATGGCTGTCAAGCTTGCTCTTGGCATGGAGTCACACCTTCAGGGTGGGAGAAAACTTCATGGCCCCTGAAGCCACGCCCAAACTTGAGTGCTGCTTGGGCACAAATTCACACTGTGACCCTCAGCATGAGCCCCATGTCAAAGAAAGGCCTGTCAGGGCCTGGACCAAGAGCCCACATATGGGGCTTGCCAAGCCCCTATGCACCCAATCCTCACCACGGTTTGAAATTTCCAGTCGCTACGCCCGTACCTGGAGCTCTGCTCTGGAATCCCTTTCTTGGAGAGACCCATGAGCCAGACAACACGACTCCACCCTTCCCATAAAATGACCCCAAACTGTTGGGAGCTGGGACAAATCCCCAGAGAGGGATACTCGTCCACAGTACCTGAGGCCACCGCTCCAATCCACGGCTATCCCGGACAAAACATCCAGAGACAAAAGCCTGATGAACGCCTCCCACTCGCCCTTGTTTCAGAGGCCCAGGAGCTCCCTCTCGGGCTGTACATCCGGCCTGCCATACCCTAGGGGCCAATCATAAGCTGAGTTGGTGTATTCAGACTTCTGTGCCCACAGCCTGGACCCACACAACATCCAGGCTAGGGCCTCTGGACCAAACAGCGAAAGATTGTGCCTGCCCTCTCCAAGGAAAGTGTGCCCAATCCATTGACCACAACCCTACAGGTTAGGGAAAAGCTCCAAGGTCCCTGAGGCCATCAATAGTATAGGCCACCCTGGACTAAGAGGGGCTCTCTGACACCAGCGGAGCAACTATCTCCACTTAGACTCTCAGACAGTGTTCCCAGAGACAGAAGGTTGAAATGGACAGGCCCCCAGGCCCTAATCTGAACCTTAGCTTTGGTTTCCATGTTTCTGTTCTCAGAGGACTGTTTCCGTAGACCAGCACATGGGGATTTTCTGAGGCACCAAACCAAACCTCTCTCATCTCCACATGGGCAGCTTTCTTACTGGGATGTATCAAAGACTTCAGGTAGGAGAGTTACGCAGGGCCACTGAACAACCAGCACATTCCAAGGTCTCCATGGACCCACACGCACATTATGACGCATCCTCAGGAGAGGCCATTTCATCTCAGCCCCCTGGGTCGCGTGTTCCAGAGGCAGCAGATCAAACATATCTTGTCGCTAATAGCCAATGGGAATGCGAGGCATGCAGTACAGGGATCCATCCTTCGAACCCTGCTCTCCAGTCCTTCCATATGGTATGTCCTGGAGCCATGCAACAGGACTCGAATGTCCCGCAGAAGGAAACCTTGAGGTTTGGGGCAACCTCCAAACTCAGCGTGGGAAAACTTCCTTGGCCTCATGAGGCCCCCACTTCATGAAGGTGCCATCATGGACACATACTCCAGCCTCAGCCAAAGTCTGATCCTCAGCCTGACTTCAGATGCAGGAGATTGTGATTCAGCCTCTGCAGAGTGGGCCTGCTCTGCCCTTGGCTCCAATCCTCACACTAGCTTGTGATTTCAGTCTTCCGTTCTCACACTCCTGGCCCACAAACCCTCCCTACTGGGAATTCTCGGCCACAATGAAGCACTGTGCCTGCCTTTCAGGAGAAAAACATTGTCTATGGCGCTGCCCAGAATCTACAAATGAGGATCAAACTGGTGGCCCTCGGCAACACCCCAATTGCATAGGCTACCTAAACAGTGATGCTCTGTCGCAAATACCCTGAGCCCAGACCTTCCAACAGACACCGACACAGCTGGCTGCACACCCAGCACATTGCACCCGCCACTGCCTTAGGCCACCATCCATTCCCAACCTGGGTTTTCAGTCATCGGAACCTAGACTTTATCTCCAATCACTGCACTGGAAGGAACCTGATGCACAAGTCAGAACCCCTCCTTCCCCATGGCAAGAAACCTTGCTGCTGGCAGTGAGTCAAACCTTCAGTGTAGGAGAAAACGGCATGGCCCATGAGGCCACGCCCAAGCGTGAGGGCCGCCTTGGGCACAAACACACATTGTGAACCTCAGCGTGAGTACCTTATTCAAGTAACGCCTCTCAGTGACTGGACCAAGAGCCCGCATATGTGGCTTGCCATGCCCATAGGCACCCAGGACTAACTAGATGGTGTGTATTCCAGTTGAGGGAACCCACTGCTGTGCTCTAGAGTCCCTCTCCTGGGGGGTCCCCTGTGGCAGAAAACAGTACTCTTCATTCCCACAGAATGAACACAAACACTTGGGAGCTTGGACAATCCCCCGAGTGGAAGGCTCTTCCTCGGCCTCTGAGACAACCCCTACCCTGACCGGACACTGTAAACGCAACACCCAGAGACAAAAGCCTGAGTGACTGCCTCCCACTTGCCCTACTTTGATTTCCAGAGGATCTCCCCTCACGGACTAGAGATCAGGCCTGCCATTACATTGGCCCCTAGCTGAGCCAAGTTTGCTTTTTCAGACATCTGTCCCCACAGCCCTGGCAAACACAGCCTCTAGTCTGGGTCCTCTGGAGCCATACCACAGGACCGTGCCTGCTCTCTCCTGGGAAACTGTGTCCATTCCTTTGGCCACACATCTCCAGAATATGAGAAACCTCAAGTCCTCCGAGGACATCCCACTACTGGGAGCCTCACTGGACTCACAGGGGCATTCGGACACAAGCTGAGCAGCTACATCCATGAATGCATGCACACAGATGTCAACAGAGATAGAAGGTTGAGCCGGACAGGCCTTTAGGCCGTAGTCTCAACACTTGCTTTGGTTTCCAGGTGTCACTCCTCAGAGGCTTTGGTTCGAAGAACAGGGTATGGGGCTTTCCTGAGGCACGGAACAGAACTCCTCTCGTCTCCACATGGGAAGTTTCCTTGTTGGAGCCGTGTCAAACACCTCATGTTGGAGAATCCTGCAGAGTCCCTGAGCCACCTCCACATTCCAAGGTCTCCCAGGCCACCAAGCCACAGTAGGACTCATCTTCAGGAGAGACCATTTCAACTCTCCCCTCTGGGTAGCTCACCCAGGAGCCCGCAGATTGAGCCTGCCTTGTCCTGACTAAAGAGTGGGAATATGAGGTGGCGTTCCCAGGCATCCATGCTTAGACACCTGCTCTCGAGTCTTTCCATATGGGGCCTCTTGGAACCATCCAATAGGACTCGACTGTCGTGCAGAAGGTAACCTTCAGTTTTGGAGCAGTTCACAAATCCCATCGTAGGCAAAACTTTCAGGCCTCATGAATCCCCCACACCCTTCAGGAAGAGGCCATGCTGGACAAGAACTCTAGCCTGAGGCACGTCTCATAGTTGACATGACCTCAGTGCAGGAGATCCCGATTCAGCCTCTGCAGAGTGCGCCTGCCGTGCCCTCGGTCCCAAACCTCACGCTACCTTGTGTTTTCAGACTTCCTTCCTCACACTCCTGGCAAACAAGCCCTCCGGACTAGGAACTCCGGAACCAAAACCCAGCCCAGTGTCTGCCCAACGGAAGAAAAACGTTTCCCTGTGGGGCTCTCCAGAAAACCCAGATGAGGATCAACCTGCTCGGTCCTCGACGGTACCCGAACTGGATAGGCTGCTCGGGGCACTCATGCTCTGCCTGACACAGCCTGAAGCCAGACGTCCAGACAGACAAGGAGACAGCTGGCCGCACACCCAGCACTTCGGACACGCCATGGTCTTATGCCGTCACCTCATCCTAACCTTGGTTTTCAAATATCTGAACCTAGACATTATATCAATTCTCCACACAGCTGGGTATATCAAGCACAAAACAGAACTCCTCCTTCCCCATGGCTGTCAAGCTTGCTCTTGGCATGGAGTCACACCTTCAGGGTGGGAGAAAACTTCATGGCCCCTGAAGCCACGCCCAAACTTGAGTGCTGCTTGGGCACAAATACACACTGTGACCCTCAGCATGAGCCCCATGTCAAAGAAAGGCCTGTCAGGGCCTGGACCAAGAGCCCACATATGGGGCTTGCCAAGCCCCTATGCACCCAATCCTCACCACGGTTTGAAATTTCCAGTCGCCCCGCCCGTACCTGGAGCTCTGCTCTGGAATCCCTTTCTTGGAGAGACCCATGAGCCAGACAACACGACTCCACCCTTCCCATAAAATGACCCCAAACTCTTGGGAGCTGGGACAAATCCCCAGAGAGGGATACTCGTCCACAGTACCTGAGGCCACCGCTCCAATCCACGGCTATCCCGGACACAACATCCAGAGACAAAAGCCTGAAGGAACGCCTCCCACTCGCCCTTGTTTCAGAGGCCCAGGAGCTCCCTCTCGGGCTGTACATCCGGCCTGCCATACCCTAGGGCCACTCATAAGCTGAGTTGGTGTATTCAGACTTCTGTGCCCACAGCCTGGACCCACACAACATCCAGGCTAGGGCCTCTGGACCAAACAGCGAAAGATTGTGCCTGCCCTCTCCAAGGAAAGTGTGCCCAATCCATTGACCACAACCCTACAGGTTAGGGAAAAGCTCCAAGGTCCCTGAGGCCATCAATAGTATAGGCCACCCTGGACTAAGAGGGGCTCTCTGACACCAGCGGAGCAACTATCTCCACTTAGACTCTCAGACAGTGTCCCCAGAGACAGAAGGTTGAAATGGACAGGGCCCCAGGCCCTAATCTGAACCTTAGCTTTGGTTTCCATGTTTCCGTTCTCAGAGGACTGTTTTCATAGACCAGCACATGGGGCTTTTCTGAGGCACCAAACCAAACCTCTCTCATCTCCACAAGGGCAGCTTTCTTACTGGGATGTATCAGACACTTCAGGTAGGAGAGTTCCGCAGGGACACTGAACAAACAGCACATTCCAAGGTCTCCATGGACCCAAACGCACATTATGACGCATCCTCAGGAGAGGCCATTTCATCTCAGCCCCCTGGGTCGCGTGTTCCAGAGGCAGCAGATCAAACATATCTTGTCGCTAATAGCCAATGGGAATGCGAGGCATGCAGTACAGGGATCCGTCCTTCGAACCCTGCTCTCCAGTCCTTCCATATGGTATGTCCTGGAGCCATGCAACAGGACTCGAATGTCCCGCAGAAGGAAACCTTGTGGTTTGGGGCAACCTCCAAACTCAGCGTGGGAAAACTTCCTTGGCCTCATGAGGCCCCCACTTCATGAAGGTGCCATCATGGACACATACTCCAGCCTCAGCCAAAGTCTGATCCTCAGCCTGACTTCAGATGCAGGAGATTTTGATTCAGCCTCTGCAGAGTGGGCCTGCTCTGCCCTTGGCTCCAATCCTCACACTAGCTTGTGATTTCAGTCTTCCGTTCTCACACTCCTGGCCCACAAACCCTCCCTACTGGGAATTCTCGGCCACAATGAAGCACTGTGCCTGCCTCCCAGGAGAAAAACATTGTCTATGGCGCTGCCCAGAATCCACAAATGAGGATCAAACTGGTGGCCCTCGGCAACAACCCAATTGCATAGGCTACCTTAAACAGTGATGCTCTGTCGCAAATAGCCTGAGCCCAGACCTTCCAACAGACACCGACACAGCTGGCTGCACACCCAGCACATTGGACCCGCCACTGCCTTAGGCCACCATCCATTCCCAAACTGGGTTTTCAGTCATCGGAACCTAGACCTTATCTCCAATCCCTGCACTGGGGGGAACCTGATGCACAAGTCAGAACCCCTCCTTCCCCCTGGCAAGAAACCTTGCTGCTGGCAGTGAGTCAAACCTCCAGTGTAGGAGAAAACGGCATGGCCCATGAGGCCACGCCCAAGCGTGAGGGCCGCCTTGGGCACAAACACACATTGTGACCCTCAGCGTGAGTACCTTATTCAAGTAACGCCTCTCAGTGACTGGACCAAGAGCCCGCATATGTGGCTCGCCATGCCCATAGGCACCCAGGACTAACTAGATGGTGTGTATTCCAGTTGAGGGAACCCACTGCTGTGCTCTAGAGTCCCTCTCCTGGGAAGTCCCCTGTGGCAGAAAACAGTACTCTTCATTCCCACAGAATGAACACAAACACTTGGGAGCTTGGACAATCCCCCGAGTGGAAGGCTCTTCCTCGGCCTCTGAGACAACCCCTACCCTGACCGGACACTGTAAACGCAACACCCAGAGACAAAATCCTGAGTGACTGCCTCCCACTTGCCCTACTTTGATTTCCAGAGGATCTCCCCTCACGGACTAGAGATCAGGCCTGCCATTACATTGGCCCCTAGCTGAGCCAAGTTTACTTTTTCAGACATCTGTCCCCACAGCCCTGGCAAACACAGCCTCTAGGCTGGGTCCTCTGGAGCCATACCACAGGACCGTGCCTGCTCTCTCCTGGGAAACTGTGTCCATTCCTTTGGCCACACACCTCCAGAATATGAGAAACCTCAAGGCCTCCGAGGACATCCCACTACTGGGAGCCTCACTGGACTCACAGGGGCATTCGGACACAAGCTGAGCAGCTACATCCATGAAAGCATGCACACAGATGTCAACAGAGATAGAAGGTTGAGCCGGACAGGCTTTTAGGCCGTAGTCTCAACTCTTGCTTTGGTTTCCAGGGGTCACTCCTCAGAGGCTTTGGTTCGAAGAACAGGGTATGGGGCTTTCCTGAGGCACGGAACAGAACTCCTCTCGTCTCCACATCGGAAGTTTCCTTGTTGGAGCCGTGTCAAACACCTCATGTTGGAGAATCCTGCAGAGTCCCTGAGCCACCTCCACATTCCAAGGTCTCCCAGGCCACCAAGCCACAGTAGGACTCATCTTCAAGAGAGACCATTTCAACTCTCCCCTCTGGGTAGCTCACCCAGGAGCCCGCAGATTGAGCCTGCCTTGTCCTGACTAAAGAGTGGGAATATGAGGTGGCGTTCCCAGGCATCCATGCTTAGACACCTGCTCTCGAGTCTTTCCATATGGGGCCTCTTGGAACCAACCAATAGGACTCGACTGTCGTGCAGAAGGTAACCTTCAGTTTTGGAGCAGTTCACAAATCCCATCGTAGGCAAAACTTTCTGGCCTCATGAAGCCCCCACACCCTTCAGGAAGAGGCCATGCTGGACAAGAACGCTAGCCTGAGGCACGTCTCATAGTTGACATGACCTCAGTGCAGGAGATCTCGATTCAGCCTCTGCAGAGTGGGCCTGCCGTGCCCTCGGTCCCAAACCTCACGCTAGCTTGTGTTTTCAGACTTCCTTCCTCACACTCCTGGCAAACAAGCCCTCCGGACTAGGAACTCCAGAACCAAAACCCAGCCCAGTGTCTGCCCAACGGAAGAAAAACGTTTCCCTGTGGGGCTCTCCAGAAAACCCAGATGAGTATCAACCGGCTCGGGCCTCAACAGTACCCGAACTGGATAGGCTGCTCTGGGCACTCATGCTCTGCCTGACACAGCCTGAAGCCAGACGTCCAGACAGACAAGGAGACAGCTGGCCGCACACCCAGCACTTCGGACACGCCATGGTCTTATGCCGTCACCTCATCCTAACCTTGGTTTTCAAATATCTGAACCTAGACATTATATCAATTCTCCACACAGCTGGGTATAGCAAGCACAAAACAGAACTCCTCCTTCCCCATGGCTGTCAAGCTTGCTCTTGGCATGGAGTCACACCATCAGGGTGGGAGAAACCTTCATGGCCCCTGAAGCCACGCCCAAACTTGAGTGCTGCTTGGGCACAAATTCACACTGTGACCCTCAGCATGAGCCCCATGTCAAAGAAAGGCCTGTCAGGGCCTGGACCAAGAGCCCACATATGGGGCTTGCCAAGCCCCTATGCACCCAATCCTCACCACGGTTTGAAATTTCCAGTCGCCCCGCCCGTACCAGGAGCTCTGCTCTGGAATCCCTTTCTTGGAGAGACCCATGAGCCAGACAACACGACTCCACCCTTCCCACAAAATGACACCAAACTCTTGGGAGCTGGGACAAATCCCCAGAGAGGGATACTCGTCCACAGTACCTGAGGCCACCGCTGCAATCCACGGCTATCCCGGACACAACATCCAGAGACAAAAGCCTGAAGGAACGCCTCCCACTCGCCCTTGTTTCAGAGGCCCAGTAGCTCCCTCTCGGGCTGTACATCCGGCCTGCCCTACCCTAGGTGCCACTCATAAGCTGAGTTTGTGTATTCAGACTTATGTGCCCACAGCCTGGACCCACACAACATCCAGGCTAGGGCCTCTGGACCAAACAGCGAAAGATTGTGCCTGCCCTCTCCAAGGAAAGTGTGCCCAATCCATTGACCACAACCCTACAGGTTAGGGAAAAGCTCCAAGGTCCCTGAGGCCATCAATAGTATAGGCCACCCTGGACTAAGAGGGGTTCTCTGACACCAGCGGAGCAACTATCTCCACTTAGACTCTCACAGTGTCCCCAGAGACAGAAGGTTGAAATGGACAGGCCCCCAGGCCCTAATCTGAACCTTAGCTTTGGTTTCCATGTTTCCCTTCTCAGAGGACTGTTTTCGTAGACCAGCACATGGGGCTTTTCTGAGGCACCAAACCAAACATCTCTCATCTCCACATGGGCAGCCTTCTTACTGGGATGTATCAAACACTTTAGGTAGGAGAGTTCCGCAGGGCCACTGAAAAACCAGCACATTCAAGGTCTCCATGGACCCAAACGCACATTATGACGCATCCTCAGGAGAGGCCATTTCAACTCAGCCCGCTGGGTCGCGTGTTCCAGAGGCAGCAGATCAAACATATCTTGTCGCTAATAGCCAATGGGAATGCGAGGCATGCAGTACAGGGATCCATGCTTCGAACCCTGCTCTCCAGTCCTTCCATATGATATGTCCTGAATACATGCAACAGGACTCGAATGTCCCGCAGAAGGAAACCTTGGGGTTTGGGGCAACCTCCAAACACTGCGTGGGAAAACTTCCTTGGCCTCATGATGCCCCCACTTCATGAAGGTGCCATCATGGACACATACTCCAGCCTCAGCCAACGTCTGATCCTCAGCCTGACTTCAGATGCAGGAGATTTTGATTCAGCCTCTGCAGATTGGGCCTGCTCTGCCCTTGGCTCCAATCCTCACAATAGCTTGTGTTTTCAGACTTCCGTCCTCACACTCCTGGCCTACAAACCCTCCCTACTGGGAATTCTGGGGCCACAATGAAGCACTGTGCCTGCCTCCCAGGAGAAAAACATTGTCTATGGCGCTGCCCAGAAACCCCAAATGAGGATCAAACTGCTTGGCCCTCGGGAACACCCCAATTGCGTAGCATAGGCTACCTTAAACAGTGATGCTCTGTCGCAAATAGCCTGAGCCCAGACCTTCCAACAGACACCGACACAGCTGGCTGCACACCCAGCACATTGGACCCTCCACTGCCTTAGGCCACCATCCATTCCCAACCTGGGTTTTCAGTCATCGGAACCTAGACCTTATCTCCAAAACCTGCACAGGGGGGAACCTGATGCACAAGTTAGAACCCCTCCTTCCCCATGGCAAGAAACCTTGCTGCTGGCAGTGAGTCAAACCTTCAGTGTAGGAGAAAACGGCATGACCCATGAGGCCACGCCCAAGCGTGAGGGCCGCCTTGGGCACAAACACACATTGTGACCCTCAGCGTGAGTACCTTATTCAAGTAACGCCTCTCAGTGACTGGACCAAGAGCCCGCATATGTGGCTTGCCATGCCCATAGGCACCCAGGACTAACTAGATGGTGTGTATTCCAGTTGAGGGAACCCACTGCTGTGCTCTAGAGTCCCTCTCCTGGGGGGTCCCCTGTGTTAGAAAACAGTACTCTTTATTCCCACAGAATGAACACAGACACTTGGGAGCTTGGACAATCCCCCGAGAGGAAGGCTCTTCCTCGGCCTCTGAGACAACCCCTACCCTGACCGGACACTGTAAACGCAACACCCAGAGACAAAATCCTGAGTGACTGCCTCCCACTTGCCCTACTTTGATTTCCAGAGGATCTCCCCTCACGGACTAGAGATCAGGCCTGCCATTACATTGGCCCCTAGCTGAGCCAAGTTTGCTTTTTCAGACATCTGTCCCCACAGCCCTGGCAAAAACAGCCTCTAGGCTGGGTCCTCTGGAGCCATACCACAGGACCGTGCCTGCTCTCTCCTGGGAAACTGTGTCCATTCCTTTGGCCACACACCTCCAGAATATGAGAAACCTCAAGGCCTCCGAAGACATCCCACTACTGGGAGCCTCACTGGAATCACAGGGGCATTCGGACACAAGCTGAGCAGCTACATCCATGAATGCATGCACACAGATGTCAACAGAGATAGAAGGTTGAGCCGGACAGGCCTTTAGGCCGTAGTCTCAACTCTTGCTTTGGTTTCCAGGGGTCACTCCTCAGAGGCTTTGGTTCGAAGAACAGGGTATGGGGCTTTCTGAGGCACGGAACAGAATTCCTCTCGTCTCCACATGGGAAGTTTCCTTGTTGGAGACGTGTCAAACACCTCATGTTGGAGAATCCTGCAGAGTCCCTGAGCCACCTCCACATTCCAAGGTCTCCCAGGCCACCAAACCACAGTAGGACTCATCTTCAGGAGAGTCCATTTTAACTCTCCCCTCTGGGTAGCTCACCCAGGAGCCCGCAGATTGAGCCTGCCTTGTCCTGACTAAAGAGTGGGAATATGAGGTGGCGATCCCAGGCATCTATGCTTAGACACCTGCTCTCGAGTCTTTCCATATGGGGCCTCTTGGAACCATCCAATAGGACTCGACTGTCGTGCAGAAGGTAACCTTCAGTTTTGGAGCAGTTCACAAATCCCATCGTAGCCAAAACTTTCTGGCCTCATGAAGCCCCCACACCCTTCAGGAAGAGGCCATGCTGGACAAGAACTCTAGCCTGAGGCACGTCTCATAGTTGACATGACCTCAGTGCAGGAGATCTCGTTTCAGCCTCTGCAGAGTGGGCCTGCCGTGCCCTCGGTCCCAAACCTCACGCTAGCTTGTGTTTTCAGACTTCCTTCCTCACACTCCTGGCAAACAAGCCCTCTGGACTAGGAACTCCGGAACCAAAACCCAGCCCAGTGTCTGCCCAACGGAAGAAAAACGTTTCCCTGTGGGGCTCTCCAGAAAACCCAGATGAGGATCAACCTGCTCGGTCCTCGACGGTACCCGAACTGGATAGGCTGCTCTGGGCACTCATGCTCTGCCTGACACAGCCTGAAGCCAGACGTCCAGACAGACAAGGAGACAGCTGGCCGCACACCCAGCACTTCGGACACGCCATGGTCTTATGCCGTCACCTCATCCTAACCTTGGTTTTCAGATATCTGAACCTAGACATTATATCAATTCTCCACACAGCTGGGTATAGCAAGCACAAAACAGAACTCCTCCTTCCCCATGGCTGTCAAGCTTGCTCTTGGCATGGAGTCACACCATCAGGGTGGGAGAAACCTTCATGGCCCCTGAAGCCACGCCCAAACTTGAGTGCTGCTTGGGCACAAATTCACACTGTGACCCTCAGCATGAGCCCCATGTCAAAGAAAGGCCTGTCAGGGCCTGGACCAAGAGCCCACATATGGGGCTTGCCAAGCCCCTATGCACCCAATCCTCACCACGGTTTGAAATTTCCAGTCGCCCCGCCCGTACCTGGAGCTCTGCTCTGGAATCCCTTTCTTGGAGAGACCCATGAGCCAGACAACACGACTCCACCCTTCCCACAAAATGACCCCAAACTCTTGGGAGCTGGGACAAATCCCCAGAGAGGGATACTCGTCCACAGTACCTGAGGCCACCGCTGCAATCCACGGCTATCCCGGACACAACATCCAGAGACAAAAGCCTGAAGGAACGCCTCCCACTCGCCCTTGTTTCAGAGGCCCAGTAGCTCCCTCTCGGGCTGTACATCCGGCCTGCCCTACCCTAGGTGCCACTCATAAGCTGAGTTTGTGTATTCAGACTTATGTGCCCACAGCCTGGACCCACACAACATCCAGGCTAGGGCCTCTGGACCAAACAGCGAAAGATTGTGCCTGCCCTCTCCAAGGAAAGTGTGCCCAATCCATTGACCACAACCCTACAGGTTAGGGAAAAGCTCCAAGGTCCCTGAGGCCATCAATAGTATAGGCCACCCTGGACTAAGAGGGGTTCTCTGACACCAGCGGAGCAACTATCTCCACTTAGACTCTCACAGTGTCCCCAGAGACAGAAGGTTGAAATGGACAGGCCCCCAGGCCCTAATCTGAACCTTAGCTTTGGTTTCCATGTTTCCCTTCTCAGAGGACTGTTTTCGTAGACCAGCACATGGGGCTTTTCTGAGGCACCAAACCAAACATCTCTCATCTCCACATGGGCAGCCTTCTTACTGGGATGTATCAAACACTTTAGGTAGGAGAGTTCCGCAGGGCCACTGAAAAACCAGCACATTCAAGGTCTCCATGGACCCAAACGCACATTATGACGCATCCTCAGGAGAGGCCATTTCAACTCAGCCCGCTGGGTCGCGTGTTCCAGAGGCAGCAGATCAAACATATCTTGTCGCTAATAGCCAATGGGAATGCGAGGCATGCAGTACAGGGATCCATCCTTCGAACCCTGCTCTCCAGTCCTTCCATATGATATGTCCTGAATACATGCAACAGGACTCGAATGTCCCGCAGAAGGAAACCTTGGGGTTTGGGGCAACCTCCAAACACTGCGTGGGAAAACTTCCTTGGCCTCATGATGCCCCCACTTCATGAAGGTGCCATCATGGACACATACTCCAGCCTCAGCCAACGTCTGATCCTCAGCCTGACTTCAGATGCAGGAGATTTTGATTCAGCCTCTGCAGATTGGGCCTGCTCTGCCCTTGGCTCCAATCCTCACAATAGCTTGTGTTTTCAGACTTCCGTCCTCACACTCCTGGCCTACAAACCCTCCCTACTGGGAATTCTGGGGCCACAATGAAGC
Source organism: Mustela nivalis (assembly GCF_964662115.1). Classification (NCBI taxonomy): domain Eukaryota; kingdom Metazoa; phylum Chordata; class Mammalia; order Carnivora; family Mustelidae; genus Mustela; species Mustela nivalis. The sequence continues at coordinate 2,606,297 of NW_028136554.1, forward strand.
ACTGTGCCTGCCTCCCAGGAGAAAAACATTGTCTATGGCGCTGCCCAGAAACCCCAAATGAGGATCAAACTGCTTGGCCCTCGGGAACACCCCAATTGCGTAGCATAGGCTACCTTAAACAGTGATGCTCTGTCGCAAATAGCCTGAGCCCAGACCTTCCAACAGACACCGACACAGCTGGCTGCACACCCAGCACATTGGACCCTCCACTGCCTTAGGCCACCATCCATTCCCAACCTGGGTTTTCAGTCATCGGAACCTAGACCTTATCTCCAAAACCTGCACAGGGGGGAACCTGATGCACAAGTCAGAACCCCTCCTTCCCCATGGCAAGAAACCTTGCTGCTGGCAGTGAGTCAAACCTTCAGTGTAGGAGAAAACGGCATGACCCATGAGGCCACGCCCAAGCGTGAGGGCCGCCTTGGGCACAAACACACATTGTGACCCTCAGCGTGAGTACCTTATTCAAGTAACGCCTCTCAGTGACTGGACCAAGAGCCCGCATATGTGGCTTGCCATGCCCATAGGCACCCAGGACTAACTAGATGGTGTGTATTCCAGTTGAGGGAACCCACTGCTGTGCTCTAGAGTCCCTCTCCTGGGGGGTCCCCTGTGGCAGAAAACAGTACTCTTCATTCCCACAGAATGAACACAGACACTTGGGAGCTTGGACAATCCCCCGAGAGGAAGGCTCTTCCTCGGCCTCTGAGACAACCCCTACCCTGACCGGACACTGTAAACGCAACACCCAGAGACAAAATCCTGAGTGACTGCCTCCCACTTGCCCTACTTTGATTTCCAGAGGATCTCCCCTCACGGACTAGAGATCAGGCCTGCCATTACTTTGGCCCGTAGCTGAGCCAAGTTTGCTTTTTCAGACATCTGTCCCCACAGCCCTGGCAAACACAGCCTCTAGGCTGGGTCCTCTGGAGCCATACCACAGGACCGTGCCTGCTCTCTCCTGGGAAACTGTGTCCATTCCTTTGGCCACACACCTCCAGAATATGAGAAACCTCAAGGCCTCCGAAGACATCCCACTACTGGGAGCCTCACTGGACTCACAGGGGCATTCGGACACAAGCTGAGCAGCTACATCCATGAATGCATGCACACAGATGTCAACAGAGATAGAAGGTTGAGCCGGACAGGCCTTTAGGCCGTAGTCTCAACTCTTGCTTTGGTTTCCAGGGGTCACTCCTCAGAGGCTTTGGTTCGAAGAACAGGGTATGGGGCTTTCCTGAGGCACGGAACAGAACTCCTCTCGTCTCCACATGGGAAGTTTCCTTGTTGGAGCCGTGTCAAACACCTCATGTTGGAGAATCCTGCAGAGTCCCTGAGCCACCTCCACATTCCAAGGTCTCCCAGGCCACCAAGCCACAGTAGGACTCATCTTCAGGAGAGTCCATTTCAACTCTCCACTCTGGGTAGCTCACCCAGGAGCCCGCAGATTGAGCCTGCCTTGTCCTGACTAAAGAGTGGGAATATGAGGTGGCGTTCCCAGGCATCCATGCTTAGACACCTGCTCTCGAGTCTTTCCATATGGGGCCTCTTGGAACCATCCAATAGGACTCGACTGTCGTGCAGATGGTAACCTTCAGTTTTGGAGCAGTTCACAAATCCCATCGTAGGCAAAACTTTCTGGGCTCATGAAGCCCCCACACCCTTCAGGAAGAGGCCATGCTGGACAAAAACTCTAGCCTGAGGCACGTCTCATAGTTGACATGACCGCAGTGCAGGAGATCTCGATTCAGCCTCTGCAGAGTGGGCCTGCCGTGTCCTCGGTCCCAAACCTCACGCTAGCTTGTGTTTTCAGACTTCCTTCCTCACACTCCTGGCAAACAAGCCCTCCGGACTAGGAACTTCAGAAACAAAACCCAGCCCAGTGTCTGCCCAACGGAAGAAAAATGTTTCCCTGTGGGGCTCTCCAGAAAACCCAGATGAGGATCAACCTGCTCAGGCCTCGACGGTACCCGAACTGGATAGGCTGCTCTGGGCACTCATGCTCTGCCTGACGCAGGCTGAAGCCAGACGTCCAGACAGACAAGGAGACAGCTGGCCACACACCCAGCACTTTGGAAACGCCATGGACTTATGCCGTCACCGCATCCTAACCTTGGTTTTCAGATATCTGAACCTAGACATTATATCAATTCTCCACACAGCTGGGTATAGCAAGCACAAAACAGAACTCCTCCTTCCCCATGGCTGTCAAGCTTGCTCTTGGCATGGAGTCACACCTTCAGGGTGGGAGAAACCTTCATGGCCCCTGATGCCACGCCCAAACTTGAGTGCTGCTTGGGCACAAATTCACACTGTGACCCTCAGCATGAGCCCCATGTCAAAGAAAGGCCTGTCAGGGCCTGGACCAAGAGCCCACATATGGGGCTTGCCAAGCCCCTATGCACCCAATCCTCACCACGGTTTGAATTTTCCTGTCGCCCCGCCCGTACCTGGAGCTCTGCTCTGGAATCCCTTTCTTGGAGAGACTCATGAGCCAGACAACACGACTCCAACCTTCCCATAAAATGACCCCAAACTCTTGGGAGCTGGGACAAATCCCCAGAGAGGGATACTCGTCCACAGTACCTGAGGCCACCGCTCCAATCCACGGCTATCCCGGACACAACATCCAGAGACAAAAGCCTGAAGGAACGCCTCCCACTTGCCCTTGTTTCAGAGGCCCGGGAGCTCCATCTCGGGCTGTACATCCGGCCTGCCATACCCTAGGCGCCACTCATAAGCTGAGTTTGTGTATTCCGACTTCTGTGCCCACAGCCTGGACCCACACAACATCCAGGCTAGGGCCTCTGGACCAAACAGCGAAAGATTGTGCCTGCCCTCTCCAAGGAAAGTGTGCCCAATCCATTGACCACAACCCTACAGGTTAGGGAAAAGCTCCAAGGTCGCTGAGGCCATCAATAGTATAGGCCACCCTGGACTAAGAGGGGCTCTCTGACACCAGCGGAGCAACTATCTCCACTTAGACTCTCAGACAGTGTCCCCAGAGACAGAAGGTTGAAATGGACAGGCCCCCAGGCCCTAATCTGAACCTTAGCTTTGGTTTCCATGTTTCCGTTCTCAGAGGACTGTTTTCGTAGACCAGCACATGGGGCTTTTCTGAGGCACCAAACCAAACCTCTCTCATCTCCACATGGGCAGCTTTCTTACTGGGATGTATCAAACACTTCAGGTAGGAGAGTTCCGCATGGCCACTGAACAACCAGCACATTCCAAGGTCTCCATGGACCCAAACGCACATTATGACACATCCTCAGGAGAGGCCATTTCATCTCAGCCCCCTGGGTCGCGTGTTCCAGAGGCAGCAGATCAAACATATCTTGTCGCTAATAGCCAATGGGAATGCGAGGCATGCAGTACAGGGATCCATCCTTCGAACCCTGCTCTCCAGTCCTTCCATATGGTATGTCCTGGAGCCATGCAACAGGACTCGAATGTCCCGCAGAAAGAAACCTTGTGGTTTAGGGCAACCTCCAAACTCAGCGTGGGAAAACTTCCTTGGCCTCATGAGGCCCCCACTTCATGAAGGTGCCATCATGGACACATACTCCAGCCTCAGCCAACGTCTGATCATCAGCCTGACTTCAGATGCAGGAGATTTTGATTCAGCCTCTGCACAGTGGGCCTGCTCTGCCCTTGGCTCCAATCCTCACACTAGCTTGTGTTTTCAGACTTCCGTTTTCACACTCCTGGCCCACAAGCCCTCCCTATTGGGAATTCTGGGGCCACAATGAAGCACTGTGCCTGCCTCCCAGGAGAAAAACATTGTCTATGGCGCTGCCCAGAAACCCCAAATGAGGATCAAACTGCTTGGCCCTCGGCAACACCCCAATTGCATAGGCTACCTTAAACAGTGATGCTCTGTCGCAAATAGCCTGAGCCCAGACCTTCCAACAGACACCGACACAGCTGGCTGCACACCCAGCACATTGGACCCGCCACTGCCTTAGGCCACCATCCATTCCCAACCTGGGGTTTCAGTCATCGGAACCTAGACCTTATCTCCAATCCCTGCACAGGGGGGAACCTGATGCACAAGTCAGAACCCCTCCTTCCCCATGGCAAGAAACCTTGCTGCTGGCAGTGAGTCAGACCTTCAGTGTAGGAAAAAACGGCATGGCCCATTAGGCCACGCCCAAGCGTGAGGGCCGCCTTGGGCACAAACACACATTGTGACCCTCAGCGTGAGTACCTTATTCAAGTAACGCCTCTCAGTGACTGGACCAAGAGCCCGCATATGTGGCTTGCCATGCCCATAGGCACCCAGGACTAACTAGATGGTGTGTATTCCAGTTGAGGGAACCCACTGCTGGGCTCTAGAGTCCCTCTCCTGGGGGGTCCCCTGTGGCAGAAAACAGTACTCTTCATTCCCACAGAATGAACACAAACACTTGGGAGCTTGGACAATCCCCCGAGAGGAAGGCTCTTCCTCGGCCTCTGAGACAACCCCTACCCTGACCGGACACTGTAAACGCAACACCCAGAGACAAAATCCTGAGTGACTGCCTCCCACTTGCCCTACTTTGATTTCCAGAGGATCTCCCCTCACGGACTAGAGATCAGGCCTGCCATTACATTGGCCCCTAGCTGAGCCAAGTTTGCTTTTTCAGACATCTGTCCCCACAGCCCTGGCAAACACAGCCTCTAGGCTGGGTCCTCTGGAGCCATACCACAGGACCGTGCCTGCTCTCTCCTGGCAAACTGTGTCCATTCCTTTGGCCACACACCTCCAGAATATGAGAAACCTCAAGGCCTCCGAGGACATCCCACTACTGGGAGCCTCACTGGACTCACAGGGGCATTCGGACACAAGCTGAGCAGCTACATCCATGAATGCATGCACACAGATGTCAACAGAGATAGAAGGTTGAGCCGGACAGGCCTTTAGGCCGTAGTCTCAACTCTTGCTTTGGTTTCCAGGTGTCACTCCTCAGAGGCTTTGGTTCGAAGAACAGGGTATGGGGCTTTCCTGAGGCACGGGACAGAACTCCTCTCGTCTCCACATGGGAAGTTTCCTTGTTGGAGCCGTGTCAAACACCTCATGTTGGAGAATCCTGCAGAGTCCCTGAGCCACCTCCACATTCCAAGGTCTCCCAGGCCACCAAGCCACAGTAGGACTCATCTTCAGGAGAGTCCATTTCAACTCTCCCCTCTGGGTAGCTCACCCAGGAGCCCGCAGATTGAGCCTGCCTTGTCCTGACTAAAGAGTGGGAATATGAGGTGGCGTTCCCAGGCATCCATGCTTAGACACCTGCTCTCGAGTCTTTCCATATGGGGCCTCTTGGAACCATCCAATAGGACTCGACTGTCGTGCAGAAGGTAACCTTCAGTTTTGGAGCAGTTCACAAATCCCATCGTAGGCAAAACTTTCTGACATCATGAAGCCCCCACACCCTTCAGGAAGAGGCCATGCTGGACAAGAACTCTAGCCTGAGGCACGTCTCATAGTTGACATGACCTCAGTGCAGGAGATCTCGATTCAGCCTCTGCAGAGTGGGCCTGCCGTGCCCTCGGTCCCAAACCTCACGCTAGCTTGTGTTTTCAGACTTCCTTCCTCACACTCCTGGCAAACAAGCCCTCTGGACTAGGAACTCCGGAACCAAAACCCAGCCCAGTGTCTGCCCAACGGAAGAAAAACGTTTCCCTGTGGGGCTCTCCAGAAAACCCAGATGAGGATCAACCTGCTCGGTCCTCGACGGTACCCGAACTGGATAGGCTGCTCTGGGCACTCATGCTCTGCCTGACACAGCCTGAAGCCAGACGTCCAGACAGACAAGGAGACAGCTGGCCGCACACCCATCACTTCGGACACACCATGGTCTTATGCCGTCACCTCATCCTAACCTTGGTTTTCAAATATCTGAACCTAGACATTATATCAATTCTCCACACAGCTGGGTATAGCAAGCACAAAACAAAACTCCTCCTTCCCCATGGCTGTCAAGCTTGCTCTTGGCATGGAGTTACACCTTCAGGGTGGGAGAAACCTTCATGGCCCCTGATGCCACGCCCAAACTTGAGTGCTGCTTGGGCACAAATTCACACTTTGACCCTCAGCATGAGCCACATGTCAAAGAAAGGCCTGTCAGGGCCTGGACCAAGAGCCCACATATGGGGCTTGCCAAGCCCCTATGCAGCCAATCCTCACCACGGTTTGAAATTTCCAGTCGCCCCGACCGTACCTGGAGCTCTGCTCTGGAATCCCTTTCTTGGAGAGACCCATGAGCCAGACAACACGACTCCACCCTTCCCATAAAATGACCCCAAACTCTTGGGAGCTGGGACAAATCCCCAGAGAGGGATACTCGACCACAATACCTGAGGCCACCGCTCCAATCCACGGCTATCCCGGACACAACATCAAGAGACAAAAGCCTGAAGGAACGCCTCCCACTCGCCCTTGTTTCAGAGGCCCAGGAGCTCCCTCTCGGGCTGTACATCTGGCCTGCCATACCCTAGGCGCCACTCATAAGCTGAGTTTGTGTATTCAGACTTCTGTGCCCACAGCCTGGAGCCACACAACATCCAGGCTAGGGCCTCTGGACCAAACAGCGAAAGATTGTGCCTGCCCTCTCCAAGGAAAGTGTGCCCAATCCATTGACCACAACCCTACAGGTTAGGGAAAAGCTCCAAGGTCCCTGAGGCCATCAATAGTATAGGCCACCCTGGACTAAGAGGGGCTCTCTGACACCAGCGGAGCAACTATCTCCACTTAGACTCTCAGACAGTGTCCCCAGAGACAGAAGGTTGAAATGGACAGGCCCCCAGGCCCTAATCTGAACCTTAGCTTTGGTTTCCATGTTTCCGTTCTCAGAGGACTGTTTTCGTAGACCAGCACATGGGGCTTTTCTGAGGCACCAAACCAAACATCTCTCATCTCCACATGGGCAGCCTTCTTACTGGGATGTATCAAACACTTCAGGTAGGAGAGTTCCGCAGGGCCACTGAACAACCAGCACATTCCAAGGTCTCCATGGACCCAAACGCACATTATGACGCATCCTCAGGAGAGGCCATTTCAACTCAGCCTGCTGGGTCGCGTGTTCCAGAGGCAGCAGATCAAACATATCTTGTCGCTAATAGCCAATGGGAATGCGAGGCATGCAGTACAGGGATCCATCCTTCGAACCCTGCTCTCCAGTCCTTCCATATGGTATGTACTGGAGCCATGGAACAGGACTCGAATGTCCCGCAGAAGGAAACCTTGTGGTTTGGGGCAACCTCCGAACTCAGCGTGGGAAAACTTCCTTGGCCTCATGAGGCACCCACTTCATGAAGGTGCCATCATGGACACATACGCCAGCCTCAGCCAACGTCTGATCCTCAGCCTGACTTCAGATGCAGGAGATTTTGATTCAGCCTCTGCAGAGTGGGCCTGCTCTGCCCTTGGCTCCATTCCTCACACTAGCTTGTGTATTCAGACTTTCGTCCTCACACTCCTGGCCCACAAACCCTCCCTACTGGGAATTCTGGGGCCACAATAAAGCACTGTGCCTGCCTCCCAGGAGAAAAACATTGTCTATGGCGCTGCCCAGAAACCCCAAATGAGGATCAAACTGCTTGGCCCTCGGCAACACCCCAATTGCATAGGCTACCTTAAACAGTGATGCTCTGTCGCAAATAGCCTGAGCCCAGACCTTCCAACAGACACCGACACAGCTGGCTGCACACCCAGCACATTGGACCCGCCACTGCCTTAGGCCACCATCCATTCCCAACCTGGGTTTTCAGTCATCGGAACCTAGACCTTATCTCCAATCCCTGCACAGGGGGGAACCTGATGCACAAGTCAGAACCCCTCCTTCCCCATGGCAAGAAACCTTGCTGCTGGCAGTGAGTCAAACCTTCGGTGTAGGGGAAAACGGCATGGCCCATGAGGCCACGCCCAAGCGTGAGGGTCGCCTTGGGCACAAACACACATTGTGACCCTCAGCGTGAGTACCTTATTCAAGTAACGCCTCTCAGTGACTGGACCAAGAGCCCGCATATGTGGCTTGCCATGCCCATAGGCACCCAGGACTAACTAGATGGTGTGTATTCCAGTTGAGGGAACCCACTGCTGTGCTCTAGAGTCCCTCTCCTGGGGGGTCCCCTGTGGCAGAAAACAGTACTCTTCATTCCCACAGAATGAACACAAACAATTGGGAGCTTGGACAATCCCCCGAGAGGAAGGCTCTTCCTCGGCCTCTGAGACAACCCCTACCCTGACCGGACACTGTAAACGCAACACCCAGAGACAAAATCCTGAGTGACTGCCTCCCACTTGCCCTACTTTGATTTCCAGAGGATCTCCCCTCACGGACTAGAGATCAGGCCTGCCATTACATTGGCCCCTAGCTGAGCCAAGTTTGCTTTTTCAGACATCTGTCCCCACAGCCCTGGCAAACACAGCCTCTAGGCTGGGTCCTCTGGAGCCATACCACAGGACCGTGCCTGCTCTCTCCTGGCAAACTGTGTCCATTCCTTTGGCCACACACCTCCAGAATATGAGAAACCTCAAGGCCTCCGAGGACATCCCACTACTGGGAGCCTCACTGGACTCACAGGGGCATTCGGACACAAGCTGAGCAGCTACATCCATGAATGCATGCACACAGATGTCAACAGAGATAGAAGGTTGAGCCGGACAGGCCTTTAGGCCGTAGTCTCAACTCTTGCTTTGGTTTCCAGGTGTCACTCCTCAGAGGCTTTGGTTCGAAGAACAGGGTATGGGGCTTTCCTGAGGCACGGGACAGAACTCCTCTCGTCTCCACATGGGAAGTTTCCTTGTTGGAGCCGTGTCAAACACCTCATGTTGGAGAATCCTGCAGAGTCCCTGAGCCACCTCCACATTCCAAGGTCTCCCAGGCCACCAAGCCACAGTAGGACTCATCTTCAGGAGAGTCCATTTCAACTCTCCCCTCTGGGTAGCTCACCCAGGAGCCCGCAGATTGAGCCTGCCTTAACCTGACTAAAGAGTGGGAATATGAGGTGGCGTTCCCAGGCATCCATGCTTAGACACCTGCTCTCGAGTCTTTCCATATGGGGCCTCTTGGAACCATCCAATAGGACTCGACTGTCGTGCAGAAGGTAACCTTCAGTTTTGGAGCAGTTCACAAATCCCATCGTAGGCAAAACTTTCTGGCATCATGAAGCCCCCACACCCTTCAGGAAGAGGCCATGCTGGACAAGAACTCTAGCCTGAGGCACGTCTCATAGTTGACATGACCTCAGTGCAGGAGATCTCGATTCAGCCTCTGCAGAGTGGGCCTGCCGTGCCCTCGGTCCCAAACCTCACACTAGCTTGTGTTTTCAGACTTCCTTCCTCACACTCCTGGCAAACAAGCCCTCTGGACTAGGAACTCCGGAACCAAAACCCAGCCCAGTGTCTGCCCAACGGAAGAAAAACGTTTCCCTGTGGGGCTCTCCAGAAAACCCAGATGAGGATCAACCTGCTCGGTCCTCGACGGTACCCGAACTGGATAGGCTGCTCTGGGCACTCATGCTCTGCCTGACACAGGCTGAAGCCAGACGTCCAGACAGACAAGGAGACAGCTGGCCGCACACACATCACCTCGGACACACCATGGTCTTATGCCGTCACCTCATCCTAACCTTGGTTTTCAAATATCTGAACCTAGACATTATATCAATTCTCCACACAGCTGGGTATAGCAAGCACAAAACAGAACTCCTCCTTCCCCATGGCTGTCAAGCTTGCTCTTGGCATGGAGTTACACCTTCATGGTGGGAGAAACCTTCATGGCCCCTGAAGCCACGCCCAAACTTGAGTGCTGCTTGGGCACAAATTCACACTTTGACCCTCAGCATGAGCCCCATGTCAAAGAAAGGCCTGTCAGGGCCTGGACCAAGAGCCCACATTTGGGGCTTGCCAAGCCCCTATGCAGCCAATCCTCACCACGGTTTGAAATTTCCAGTCGCCCCGCCCGTACCTGGAGCTCTGCTCTGGAATCCCTTTCTTGGAGAGACCCATGAGCCAGACAACACGACTCCACCCTTCCCATAAAATGACCCCAAACTCTTGGGAGCTGGGACAAATCCCCAGAGAGGGATACTCGACCACAATACCTGAGGCCACCGCTCCAATCCACGGCTATCCCGGACACAACATCAAGAGACAAAAGCCTGAAGGAACGCCTCCCACTCGCCCTTGTTTCAGAGGCCCAGGAGCTCCCTCTCGGGCTGTACATCTGGCCTGCCATACCCTAGGCGCCACTCATAAGCTGAGTTTGTGTATTCAGACTTCTGTGCCCACAGCCTGGAGCCACACAACATCCAGGCTAGGGCCTCTGGACCAAACAGCGAAAGATTGTGCCTGCCCTCTCCAAGGAAAGTGTGCCCAATCCATTGACCACAACCCTACAGGTTAGGGAAAAGCTCCAAGGTCCCTGAGGCCATCAATAGTATAGGCCACCCTGGACTAAGAGGGGCTCTCTGACACCAGCGGAGCAACTATCTCCACTTAGACTCTCAGACAGTGTCCCCAGAGACAGAAGGTTGAAATGGACAGGCCCCCAGGCCCTAATCTGAACCTTAGCTTTGGTTTCCATGTTTCCGTTCTCAGAGGACTGTTTTCGTAGACCAGCACATGGGGCTTTTCTGAGGCACCAAACCAAACATCTCTCATCTCCACATGGGCAGCCTTCTTACTGGGATGTATCAAACACTTCAGGTAGGAGAGTTCCGCAGGGCCACTGAACAACCAGCACATTCCAAGGTCTCCATGGACCCAAACGCACATTATGACGCATCCTCAGGAGAGGCCATTTCAACTCAGTCCGCTGGGTCGCGTGTTCCAGAGGCAGCAGATCAAACATATCTTGTCGCTAATAGCCAATGGGAATGCGAGGCATGCAGTACAGGGATCCATCCTTCGAACCCTGCTCTCCAGTCCTTCCATATGGTATGTCCTGGAGCCAACAGGACTCGAATGTCCCGCAGAAGGAAACCTTGTGGTTTGGGGCAACCTCCAAACTCAGCGTGGGAAAACTTCCTTGGCCTCATGAGGCACCCACTTCATGAAGGTGCCATCATGGACACATACGCCAGCCTCAGCCAACGTCTGATCCTCAGCCTGACTTCAGATGCAGGAGATTTTGATTCAGCCTCTGCAGAGTGGGCCTGCTCTGCCCTTGGCTCCATTCCTCACACTAGCTTGTGTATTCAGACTTTCGTCCTCACACTCCTAGCCCACAAACCCTCCCTACTGGGAATTCTGGGGCGACAATGAAGCACTATGCCTGCCTCCCAGGAGAAAAACCTTGTCTATGGCGCTGCCCAGAAACCCCAAATGAGGATCAAACTGCTTGGCCCTCGGCAACACCCCAATTGCATAGGCTACCTTAAACAGTGATGCTCTGTCGCAAATAGCCTGAGCCCAAACCTTCCAACAGACACCGACACAGCTGGCTGCACACCCAGCACATTGGACCCGCCACTGCCTTAGGCCACCATCCATTCCCAACCTGGGGTTTCAGTCATCGGAACCTAGACCTTATCTCCAATCCCTGCACAGGGGGGAACCTGATGCACAAGTCAGAACCCCTCCTTCCCCATGGCAAGGAACCTTGCTGCTGGCAGTGAGTCAAACCTTCAGTGTAGGAGAAAACGGCATGGCCCATGAGGCCACGCCCAAGCGTGAGGGCCGCAATGGGCACAAACACACATTGTGACCCTCAGCGTGAGTACCTTATTCAAGTAACGCCTCTCAGTGACTGGACCAAGAGCCCGCATATGTGGCTTGCCATGCCCATAGGCACCCAGGACTAACTAGATGGTGTGTATTCCAGTTGAGGGAACCCACTGCTGTGCTCTAGAGTCCCTCTCCTGGGGGGTCCCCTGTGGCAGAAAACAGTACTCTTCATTCCCACAGAATGAACACAAACACTTGGGAGCTTGGACAATCCCCCGAGAGGAAGGCTCTTCCTCGGCCTCTGAGACAACCCCTACCCTGACCGGACACTGTAAACGCAACACCCAGAGACAAAATCCTGAGTGACTGCCTCCCACTTGCCCTACTTTGATTTCCAGAGGATCTCCCCTCACGGACTAGAGATCAGGCCTGCCATTACATTGGCCCCTAGCTGAGCCAAGTTTGCTTTTTCAGACATCTGTCCCCACAGCCCTGGCAAACACAGCCTCTAGGCTGGGTCCTCTGGAGCCATACCACAGGACCGTGCCTGCTCTCTCCTGGGAAACTGTGTCCATTCCTTTGGCCACACACCTCCAGAATATGAGAAACCTCAAGGCCTCCGAGGACATCCCACTACTGGGAGCCTCACTGGACTCACAGGGGCATTCGGACACAAGCTGAGCAGCTACATCCATGAATGCATGCACACAGATGTCAACAGAGATAGAAGGTTGAGCCGGACAGGCCTTTAGGCCGTAGTCTCAACTCTTGCTTTGGTTTCCAGGTGTCACTCCTCAGAGGCTTTGGTTCGAAGAACAGGGTATGGGGCTTTCCTGAGGCACGGAACAGAACTCCTCTCGTCTCCACATGGGAAGTTTCCTTGTTGGAGCCTTGTCAAACACCTCATGTTGGAGAATCCTGCAGAGTCCCTGAGCCACCTCCACATTCCAAGGTCTCCCAGGCCACCAAGCCACAGTAGGACTCATCTTCAGGAGAGTCCATTTCAACTCTCCCCTCTGGGTAGCTCACCCAAGAGCCCGCAGATTGAGCCTGCCTTGTCCTGATTAAAGAGTGGGAATATGAGGTGGCGTTCCCAGGCATCCATGCTTAGACACCTGCTCTCGAGTCTTTCCATATGGGGCCTCTTGGAACCATCCAATAGGACTCGACTGTCGTGCAGAAGGTAACCTTCAGTTTTGGAGCAGTTCACAAATCCCATCGTAGGCAAAACTTTCTGGCCTCATGAAGCCCCCACACCCTTCAGGAAGAGGCCATGCTGGAAAAGACCTCTAGCCTGAGGCACGTCTCATAGTTGACATGACCTCAGTGCAGGAGATCTCGATTCAGCCTCTGCAGAGTGGGCCTGCCGTGCCCTCGGTCCCAAACCTCACGCTAGCTTGTGTTTTCTGACTTCTTTCCTCACACTCCTGGCAAACAAGCCCTCCGGACTAGGAACTCCGGAACCAAAACCCAGCACAGTGTCTGCACAACGGAAGGAAAAGGTTTCCCTGTGGGGCTCTCCAGAAAACCCAGATGAGGATCAACCTGCTCGGGCCTCGACGGTACCCGAAATGGATAGGCTGCTCTGGGCACTCATGCTCTGCCTGACACAGCCTGAAGCCAGACGTCCAGACAGACAAGGAGACAGCTGGCCGCTCACCCAGCACTTCGGACACGCCATGGTCTTATGCCGTCACCTCATCCTAACCTTGGTTTTCAGATATCTGTACCTAGACATTATATCAATTCTCCACACAGCTGGGTATAGCAAGCACAAAACAGAACTCCTCCTTCCCCATGGCTGTCAAGCTTGCTCTTGGCATGGAGTCACACCTTCAGGGTGGGAGAAACCTTCATGGCCCCTGATGCCACGCCCAAACTTGAGTGCTGCTTGGGCACAAATTCACACTGTGACCCTCAGCATGAGCCCCATGTCAAAGAAAGGCCTGTCAGGGCCTGGACCAAGAGCCCACATATGGGGCTTGCCAAGCCCCTATGCACCCAATCCTCACCACGGTTTGAATTTTCCAGTCGCCCCGCCCGTACCTGGAGCTCTGCTCTGGAATCCCTTTCTTGGAGAGACCCATGAGCCAGACAACACGACTCCACCCTTCCCACAAAATGACCCCAAACTCTTGGGAGCTGGGACAAATCCCCAGAGAGGGATACTCGTCCACAGTACCTGAGGCCACCGCTCCAATCCACGGCTATCCCGGACACAACATCCAGAGACAAAAGCCTGAAGGAACGCCTCCCACTCGCCCTTGTTTCAGAGGCCCAGGAGCTCCCTCTCGGGCTGTACATCCGGCCGGCCATACCCTAGGCGCCACTCATAAGCTGAGTTTGTGTATTCAGACTTCTGTGCCCACAGCCTGGACCCACACAACATCCAGGCTAGGGCCTCTGGACCAAACAGCGAAAGATTGTGCCTGCCCTCTCCAAGGAAAGTGTGCCCAATCCATTGACCACAACCCTACAGGTTAGGGAAAATCTCCAAGGTCCCTGAGGCCATCAATAGTATAGGCCACCCTGGACTAAGAGGGGCTCTCTGACACCAGCGGAGCAACTATCTCCACTTAGACTCTCAGACAGTGTCCCCAGAGACAGAAGGTTGAAATGGACAGGCCCCCAGGCCCTAATCTGAACCTTAGCTTTGGTTTCCATGTTTCCGTTCTCAGAGGACTGTTTTTGTAGACCAGCACCTGGGGCTTTTCTGAGGCACCAAACCAAACCTCTCTCATCTCCACATGGGCAGCATTCTTACTCGGATGTATCAAACACTTCAGGTAGGAGAGTTCCGCAGGGCCACTGAACAACCAGCACATTCCAAGGTCTCCATGGACCCAAACGCACTTTATGACGCATCCTCAGGAGAGGCCATTTCAACTCAGCCCCCTGGGTCGCGTGTTCCAGAGGCAGCAGATCAAACATATCTTGTCGCTAATAGCCAATGGGAATGCGAGGCATGCTGTACAGGGATCCATCCTTCGAACCCTGCTCTCCAGTCCTTCCATATGGTATGTCCTGGAGCCATGCAACAGGACTCAAATGTCCCGCAGAAGGAAACCTTGTGGTTTGGGGCAACCTCCAAACTCAGCGTGGGAAAACTTCCTTGGCATCATGAGGCCCCCACTTCATGAAGGTGCCATCATGGACACATACTCCAGCCTCAGCCAACGTCTGATCCTCAGCCTGACTTCAGATGCAGGAGATTTTGATTCAGCCTCTGCAGAGTGGGCCTGCTCTGCCCTTGGCTCCAATCCTCACACTAGCTTGTGTTTTCAGACTTCCGTCCTCACACTCCTGGCCCACAAACCCTCCCTACTGGGAATTCTGGGGCCACAATGAAGCACTGTGCCTGCCTCCCAGGAGAAAAACATTGTCTATGGCGCTGCCCAGAAACCCCAAATGAGGATCAAACTGCTTGGCCCTCGGCAAAACCCCAATTGCATAGGCTACCTTAAACAGTGATGCTCTGTCGCAAATAGCCTGAGCCCAGACCTTCCAACAGACACCGACACAGCTGGCTGCACACCCAGCACATTGCACCCGCCACTGCCTTAGGCCACCATCCATTCCCAACCTGGGTTTTCAGTCATCGGAACCTAGACATTATCTCCAATCCCTGCACAGGGGGGAACCTGATGCACAAGTCAGAACCCCTCCTTCCCCATGGCAAGGAACCTTGCTGCTGGCAGTGAGTCAAACCTTCAGTGTAGGAGAAAACGGCATGGCCCATGAGGCCACGCCCAAGCGTGAGGGCCGCCTTGGGCACAAACACACATTGTGACCCTCAGCGTGAGTACCTTATTCAAGTAACGCCTCTCAGTGACTGGACCAAGAGCCCGCATATGTGGCTTGCCATGCCCATAGGCACCCAGGACTAACTAGATGGTGTGTATTCCAGTTGAGGGAACCCACTGCTGTGCTCTAGAGTCCCTCTCCTGGGGGATCTTCTGTGGCAGAAAACAGTACTCTTCATTCCCACAGAATGAACACAAACACTTGGGAGCTTGGACAATCCCCCGAGAGGAAGGCTCTTCCTCGGCCTCTGAGACAACCCCTACCCTGACCGGACACTGTAAACGCAACACCCAGAGACAAAAGCCTGAGTGACTGCCTCCCACTTGCCCTACTTTGATTTCCAGAGGATCTCCGCTCACGGACTAGAGATCAGGCCTGCCATTACATTGGCCCCTAGCTGAGCCAAGTTTGCTTTTTCAGACATCTGTCCCCACAGCCCTGGCAAACACAGCCTCTAGGCTGGGTCCACTGGAGCCATACCACAGGACCGTGCCTGCTCTCTCCTGGGAAACTGTGTCCATTCCTTTGGCCACACACCTCCAGAATATGAGAAACCTCAAGGCCTCCGAGGACATCCCACTACTGGGAGACTCACTGGACTCACAGGGGCATTCGGACACAAGCTGAGCAGCTACATCCATGAATGCATGCACACAGATGTCAACAGAGATAGAAGGTTGAGCCGGACAGGCCTTTAGGCCGTAGTCTCAACTCTTGCTTTGGTTTCCAGGTGTCACTCCTCAGAGGCTTTGGTTCGAAGAACAGGGTATGGGGCTTTCCTGAGGCACGGAACAGAACTCCTCTCGTCTCCACATGGGAAGTTGCCTTGTTGGAGCCGTGTCAAACAGCTCATGTTGGAGAATCCTGCAGAGTCCCTGAGCCACCTCCACATTCCAAGGTCTCCCAGGCCACCAAGCCACAGTAGGACTCATCTTCAGGAGAGTCCATTTCAACTGTCCCCTCTGGGTAGCTCACCCAGGAGCCCGCAGATTGAGCCTGCCTTGTCCTGACTAAAGAGTGGGAATATGAGGTGGTGTTCCCAGGCATCCATGCTTAGACACCTGCTCTCGAGTCTTTCCATATGGGGCCTCTTGGAACCATCCAATAGGACTCGACTGTCGTGCAGAAGGTAACCTTCAGTTTTGGAGCAGTTCACAAATCCCATCGTAGGCAAAACTTTCTGGCCTCATGAAGCCCCCACACCCTTCAGGAAGAGGCCATGCTGGACAAGAACTCTAGCCTGAGGCACGTCTCATAGTTGACATGACCTCAGTGCAGGAGATCTCGATTCAGCCTCTGCAGAGAGGGCCTGCCGTGCCCTCGGTCCCAAACGTCACGCTAGCTTGTGTTTTCAGACTTCCTTCCTCACACTCCTGGCAAACAAGCCCTCTGGACTAGGAACTCCGGAACCAAAACCCAGCCCAGTGTCTGCCCAATGGAAGAAAAACGTTTCCCTGTGGGGCTCTCCAGAAAACCCAGATGAGGATCAACCTGCTCGGTCCTCGACGGTACCCGAACTGGATAGGCTGCTCTGGGCACTCATGCTCTGCCTGACACAGGCTGAAGCCAGACGTCCAGACAGACAAGGAGACAGCTGGCCGCACACCCATCACCTCGGACACACCATGGTCTTATGCCGTCACCTCATCCTAACCTTTGTTTTCAGATATCTGAACCTAGACATTATATCAATTCTCCACACAGCTGGGTATAGCAAGCACAAAACAGAACTCCTCCTTCCCCATGGCTGTCAAGCTTGCTCTTGGCATGGAGTCACACCTTCAGGGTGGGAGAAACCTTCATGGCCCCTGATGCCACGCCCAAACTTGAGTGCTGCTTGGGCACAAATTCACACTGTGACCCTCAGCATGAGCCCCATGTCAAAGAAAGGCCTGTCAGGGCCTGGACCAAGAGCCCACATATGGGGCTTGCCAAGCCCCTATGCACCCAATCCTCACCACGGATTGAAATTTCCAGTCGCCCCGCCCGTACCTGGAGCTCTGCTCTGGAATCCCTTTCTTGGAGAGACCCATGAGCCAGACAACACGCCTCCACCCTTCCCACAAAATGACCCCAAACTCTTGGGAGCTGGGACAAATCCCCAGAGAGGGATACTCGTCCACAGTACCTGAGGCCACCGCTCCAATCCACGGCTATCCTGGACACAACATCCAGAGACAAAAGCCTGAAGGAACGCCTCCCACTCGCCCTTGTTTCAGCGGCCCAGGAGCTCCCTCTCGGGCTGTACAT